>NC_141687.1:1055883098-1057379348 GCF_964263255.1 Lissotriton vulgaris
ATTCCAAACTGTTGGTCCTGGGTGATTTCAACTACTGGCCGTCAGACGCCCATGAAAGCCCTCAATCCCTGGCTTTTACTGACTTATTAACTGGGCTCAATGGTCTCCAACACGTTCACATACCCACTCACTACAAGGGCCATATCCTAGACCAGGTGTGGGCCTATAATCTTGATATCAAGTCACTCATGATCACACCTTGCCACTGGTCAGACCATCACTTAATTTCCTTCCTCCTCCTGCTCCCTCCTCCGCCCCCTCGTAGCCGAGGCCCTAGCCTCTTGGCTCGAAACTGGAACAAAGCAGACCTTGACTTATTCCTTACCTCTCTAACATCCTCAGTTCTGCCCAGCTCTGGTCCTATCGACTCCCAAGAAGCTGCACTCGTCAAATGGCTAGAATCCGCCAGTGACAAGGTCGCCCCCCTCAAGCTAATCAGAACTAAGCGCCCCCACGACGCACATCGCTGGTTCTCTGATAGCCTTAAATCTTTAAAACTTGGTCTCCGCCAAGCAGAGCGTCGCTGACGTAGAAGTTATGATCCCTCAGAGAAACCACCTTTTCTAAAATTACTGAGAGAATATAAACGAGCAATCTCAGCCGCCAAAACCACCTACTTCTCCATCAAAATCCTCAACTCCGCGCAAAAATCTAAAGACATTTTTGCCATTGTAGAAGAACTCTCACATCCGGACAGGGTGACCATCAAACCCCTTCCATCTCAAGCACTTTGTGATTCCCTCAACTGCTTCTTCATAGAAAAAATTAGCAAAATCAAAAACAGTATTTCCTCCACACCCCCGACTACACCCCTCACTGAGGCTGCTCCCTCCACTAACCCTCACTCTCTGACTCAGTTCCCCCCCTTATCAGAAGACGTTTTCATCGCCTTGCTTAACAAAGTTTCCTCTGGCTCCCCCACAGATTGCTGCCCTCCCGCGATTCTCCGGGCTGCTTTCTCAGCCTGCCCCACCCCTCCACTGGCCCTCCTGAACAGTTCTCTTCTGCTCGGTGAGATCCCTAGCCAGTTTAAGAACGCGGAGGTAGTACCCATTCTAAAGAAACCCACTGCCGACCCTACGGTTATGGGCAACTTCCGTCCCATCTCCCTTTTTCCCTACCTAAGCAAAGTACTCGAGACGTATGTAACTAGTATCCTCAGTTCTTTTATTGAGGACTCCAACTTCTTGGACCCCCAGCAGGCTGGGTTTAGACCCGCCCACTCGACAGAGGCGGTCATTCTCTCTGTAATGGAGGAACTCCGTAGAGGCGCCGATTCTAACACCCATCAAGCCTTGATTCTCTTGGATCTGTCGGCGGCCTTTGACACGGTCGCCACACCATCTTGGTCGACCGTGTCAAAGAGGCTGGTATCGGAGGGACGGCCCTTGACTGGGTCCGGTCATTCCTGACGAACCGCCACCAATCTGTCCGACTCTCCCACTTTTCGGCTGACAGGATGAAACTCACCTGCGGTGTGCCACAGGGTTCGTCTCCGTCCCCACTTCTTTTTAATTTGTACCTCACCCCCTGATCCGCTCCCTCCGGGGAAGGAATGTCACTGCATTTAACTATGCAGATGACATTCAGCTCATTTTCAATCTTGACTCCTCGCAGGATGCGGCTCAGGATTTCCAGTCTACCCTCTGTCATATCAGCAATTGGATGGGCACTCACCATCTCAAACTCAACCCTGACAAGACGGAGCTTGTTCTTGTCGGAGGCCCATCCAACCCCTGGAACTCCACCTTCTGGCCCCCTGCCCTTGGTCCCTCCCCTTGCCCTGCTGACAAGGTAAAAAGCTTGGGGGTCTATATCTCACATGATCTTTCCATGCAACACCAGGTCAGTGCTACAGTGCCTTCCTGCTTCCACCGGCTCAGAAAAATTCGTAAAATAGCCCATTTTCTGACCACCGAAGCTCTCACCCTGACGTTGCTGGCATTAGTCATCTCTCGGATTGACTATGCCAACGCCTTGTATGCTGGTATCCCACAATACCAAAAATCAAAAGACTACAGCTGATACAGAATCAGGCAGCCCGCCTGATTTACCACCAACCAAAACATCATCACGTCCGTCCTCTACTCAAAGCCCTTCACTGGCTTCCTGTATCAGAGCGTTGTAAATTCAAACTAGGCTGTCTGACCTATAAATCCCTGGCCGGTATCGGCCCCTCCTTCATCTCGTCTCTTCTGCACCCGTACGTCCCTTCTAGACCCCTCCGATCTTCCCACCATGCTCTCCTTCAGACGCCCAGGTTTAGGTGCAAAAAGCACGGAGGCCTCAGATTCTCTTCTTTGGCCCCCTCAATCTGGAACTCTCTCCCACTGGAACTTAGACTTTCCTCCTCTTACCCTCACTTCAGGTCCCTCCTAAAAACTCACCTTTTCCGCTGTGCTTACACATAAGCTCCCTCTCCCTCCCTCCTTTGTCTCTTTATGATTTAGTGAACAGCGCCAAGAAACCGTCCGGTGTATGTTGCGCTTTATAAATCTTTTTTACATTACATTTTACATTACATGTTGCAAGGTATCAAGGAAATGCACTCACCCCATGGATGATGACACCCCTTCAAGCCACCAGTACCCAGGCCCAGAGGCAGTATAATTTGGCCTATGTACGCACCAGGGGCATTGTGGAGTGCACTTTTGGCGTGCTAAAGTCACGTTTCTGTTGCCTTGACATCACAGGTGGAAGACTGTTGGACAGCCCAGAAAGTGTCTGCTAGATCATCATAGCATGTTGTGTATTGCACAATATATGTGTAAGCACCAATGCCCCATGGATCTAAGTGCCGGATGCACTGTACGATGCTCCAGATGATGAGGAAGATGAGGCAGGTGGAGCACACCTGCAGCTACTGGAGCAAGAACAGCCCGAAGGAGGCAAATCATAGACAATTTCTTCACATGCGCACGTCACATTGTGACTGTCCGTACCAATCATAAATCTCCTCAAATTGAACCAAAGCACAGTATCTATAAATAAGAAAATACTACACTCATACCCTGTGTGCATGTTTATCATCTGCATGAGTGCTGCGTTACCTACGCTGCACTTGAACATAGTCTCTGTGTGACAATGTTTGAGATAGGAACAAATGCTCTAAGTAAATCAGACATCTCCTGAGTGTTAAACACCACCAACATCTGTGAAACTGCTGTGTGCGATCTGAGGCCATGCAATTGTACACAGACCATGTATTACAGCATGTGGTTCGTTGAAATGGGGCCTTGTGAATGTGTCATACAACTAGTATGTGCAGGTTTGCTAAGATTATCATTTTGTTTGGCCCGGCTCAGCCTTCACAGGTGTTGTGTGAATGGCATGCAAAGTAGACACAATCATATAGCTAACATGATATACAACCCTACAGTAAGGAAGTTTTTATGTTATGGTGATGACTTGTATGATGAATATGACCTGTATGATTCAACGTCTGATACCAACCCATTTTACTTTTGTTGTCTCACAGCTGGACAACCGATCATCACTCGTGGGGACATAGACAGATTCAAGGACCAACACGCCACTGGTGAGCTTGTACATCATATATTGTCACAGTGCTGTGTGATGACTGTCTGGGTCAAATTATCAACATTGTAGTCTGCAGTATGGGTGTGTATCACATGTATCATGACTGCAGTGCCGTGTCTGGTGGCTCAGTAGACAACATAATCCACTGCAGGGGCCTGAGTTCGACCTCATGGTCACAGGTTAAATTCCCCACAGGGTCCACTCAGACTTTCATCCATCTGCGGTTGATGAGATAAGAAGCATTGAGTCGGGTAACAATGGACATCTATTATTTATTGCCACGATACCGCTTTGGTGTGAACGTGCGCTTTCAAATAAACATGTTATGATGTATTGTGGAAGACAGAAGTGTGTACAAATCTGTTGTCGCCCAGTTGTAACTTTGCACATGCCCAGTCGGTGATACATATGGTGATTGGGTCTATGGTTTCGGTCCCAACAGCACATGCATGTGGATTACAGAGCGTACTGATAGGAGATGAGACACGTAAGTGGTGTTGCAGATGAGTATCATCAGACATGGAATGCATGTACATTCTTGAGTTAGATGACAGTGCAAGTGTGCACGATCAGCACAAGTAGGCAGTGGTTTGCAGTCCATGCGTGCTCAGACACGGGTCTGCACTGTGATTTGTTATGTATGCTGCATATCATCTTCATAAAAGTGGAGATCATTGTGCCAAGCATATCACTGGCATGTTCCCCAAACACCTAGCTAAGTAGGCCCTCTGAATCTCATTGCCATGTTTTGCCACTGCAATGGTGTTGTCAAGCTGTCTCCTTGTGGTCATTCCATGTACGACTCTGGATCAGGTGTACAAGCTCATATGAAACAATTTTTTACATTACTCTACATGCATTTAACAGGCATGCTTTAGCTCTGAGATTATTGCAGTGCCATAATATTTTCACATTTCATGCCCCTTGAATGCTGTGAGAAAATATTACACATAACAACACTATAACCATCATGACTCCAGGGTGCTGTCACTATTGTGATTGAATTGTAACCGTTTGTGTTGTAAGTGCCAGAGTATTTTGATGTAACACTGTGTGATATTAGCGGATCAAAGACATGCATAAGTGACAATTTAGAGTAAAGAATGATTCACACTTTCAAACATCATTGCTTCACCTATTGTGAATTAGTGGTAGAGAGAGGTACAGCACCTCATGTACAAGTCAGTTTCCAGCTACCCAACGTGCTCCATGTCAGCTACATGAAGCAGCACACTTGTAAGTCCCAACCTGTCATTTTCAGTTTGTACATGTGCAAGAAGCGACACCTGCCTGTGCAGAAACATACATCCCTGCTTGCAGACACCCTTGCACTCTGGTGCAAGGGTGCCTGCATTGTCGCTAAGTTGTGAAACTTAGCACTATCGCAGGGGGAAACACAAGGCTGCAACATATCCCTGTGAATATGGTGCAGCCTTGCATATACAAAGTGCCCCCGAGAGGCTTTAACCCAAAAAGCCTAATGCCTCTACCCGCCACTTCCTAGTGAATTTCCCCCTGTCAGTCTAAATTGGTTGCAACAGTAAATGTCCCATGCCATGCACTGTTATGTCAGTCTCCCCAGCATGTAGTCAGTGATCCAGCATCCCACTTTTAGTTGCTATGCTCACATACTTCACATGGTTGCTTTAGAGTGTAGGCACCCATGTTGAAGTGATCTTTTTTTTTTTTTTTGCTTATCTTGTCCTCATTACGCAACGAGTTACAATTTGGAGATTATCAGGGTCCCTTCTGTTGCTCCATGCTTTCGTTATATTCTCCCACGTCTAGATCTCTCCAGCGTATCAGAGAAAGGGAGCCCCTTACTTCTATAAACTTGTAAGGAGAAGGATTCTTACTTCGATCTGGGATGAGCTAGCCATTATGGCTACTCCTGCAAGCCTTCCTCCATTACTGTTGCAATAGCGTAATCATTGGACAATTGGTGAAACTAAAGACCAAACATACAGTTACCGCAATATAAGAATAACCAAGCATTCAATCAACCCCCATGAAACTCTTCCCATATATCCCAAAATTTATATTTCTTAGAAGCCAGCCTCTTTTTTTATCTAAATTATACACTTTGAGAACTGACGCGAGCCATTCACTGTGAGTCGGGGGGCTGGGCTTATCCATTTTATACATACCTCCCTCCTTGCTAGGAGGATCAGCACGAAAGTTAAATTTTCCTTGGCTTTAGAAAAAGGTCTTGTTACATTAATGCCCGACTCCCCAAAAATGACTAGTTCCATACTCACATTTAGCTGTCTTCCCATTACCCCTTCTAATGTAGTACCCATGTCCTTCCAGAAGCCATTGAGACTGGGGCACTGCCAGAACATGTGCAAGTCGTCTGCCATCTGTAATCCACACTTTGGACAGCTCCTCACTATGGATCCATTTAGTTTGGACAGCCTCTTCGGGGTCCAATAAGCTCTATGAATAGTGAGTAAATGATTTCTTTTGAGGGCAGCAAAAGTTACAATCGGCCAGCATTTGCTCATAGATATTTGCCATGTATTACTTGTATCCAGCGTCAGCAGGTCTTTCCCCCAGATACTCTTTGGAACTCGGAAGTACTCTTCCCCCGCAGATATAAGGGCCCAGTACCAATATGATATTTCCTTAGTGAATGTCTTCTCCACCTGCATCTTTATTTCTAGGGAGATGTTACCTTTTATAGTTTCTTTGAGAGACTTAGTCCAGCTCAACAGTTGGTAATATTTAAATTTCGATATGTGAAATTTGTTCATTGCGATATTATTTCCCAATCAAGAAGTTTGTTCTGACATAAGAGTTGGCCCCATTCTACTATTCCTGCTGTTTTTAAGGGGGACGCCAAGCTGTCCTTAAGGCAGCCTGGTGTCGTCTGGGAATCCCAAATCGGGGCCTTCTCGCTGTAAAGAGGGATATCCAATGTGGATCTGACACAGTACCATAACCTGGCGGCTGATTTCAAGGTCTTCAATTAGATTTTTTTAAACAACTTCGGGTGACCAAATTTATATAAAAAGTGGCTGTTATTGTTTGTTAGTTTCTGTAGATATAATGGGTAGGTTTCATACGGGCCTAACAACATCCTGATGTTCTTAAATTGAAAGTCCCTGTAATATTCTAGGAGGTCTGGACAAGCTATACCTCCCTGCTCTTTCCTTCTCCTTATTTTATGCCAAGCGATTCTTGGTCTTTTAGCGGACCAGATGAAGCTAGTTATTTCTCCCTGGATCTTTTTTATGGTTTCTCTTTTGAACTCAAGCGGGATAGTGCTAAAAATAAAAGTAAATTTTGGCAAGACTGCCATTTTTATGATGTTTGATTTACCCAGGAATGTTAAAGGGAGACTACTCCATACTTTCAGAAGTTTTTTTACCTCAGTTTCTACTCTATGAATGTTGGTATGTGTGATTTTGTCGAGATCTTTTACGATATCTATACCCAAATATCTTATTTTCTCCTTGCGAAAAGATGATATGAATTCCTCATTCCAACTCATGGTTTCAGTTTTAGTTTGGTTTATCTGGTACCCAGATAACTTCCCAAATTCAATCAGGGTCTCCTCTGTTGTTTTAAGGGCCTCTTTTAAGTCTGAGGTGAAAATCATGAGGTCATCTGCATAAAGAGCTACTTTCTTATACCACCCTTGGTAATTAAACGGGAGGATTGAGGGGAGATTCCTGAGGCTCTCTGCAACCGGCTCGATGTAAAAGTTAAAAAGTAAGGGAGAGAGGGGGCACCCTTGACGGGTTCCTCTACCTATCTGAATATTGTTGGTTAAGTTGCCATTGATTAAGATTTTGGTTTTAGGAGAGTTATAGATGTTTTCTACCATTTTTAGAATGTTTTCCCTCAAATTAAACTTCTTCAAGACCTCACTTAGATACCTCCAGTTAACTCTATCGAACGCTTTAGCAGCGTCTGTTGTGATTAATGAGAGGAATTTTCTCTGTAATGGCGATATCTATTGTTCCAATCAACTCATGTGTAAGTTCTTGAAGGTGTCTTCTTGCCACAAAGCCCTTCTGATTAGAGTTAATTAGATTCCCCGCAATTTTCCCTAATCTTTTAGCCATGATTTGAGTAAAGATCTTGTAGTCACAATTTAAAATAGATATTGGGCGGTAAGACTCACATTTTTTTGTTTTTTTTCCTGGTTTCAGGAGAATGGAGATGGTTGCATCATTCCACATCTCTGGGATTTTTTCATTATTTAAAAAGATCTTATTAAATAGTACTGTTAAATGGGGAACCAGTGTGTCTTTTAGTTTCAAATAAAAATCATTTGGGAGGGCATCAGGACCTGCTGCCTTACCTCTTTTTAAATTTCTTACTGCTACGTCTACCTCTTCTATTGATATTTCGCTGTTTAGAGTTTCTTTTTCTTCAGAGAATAGAACGGAAATATTTTGTTCGTTTAGAAAATTGTTTATTTCTTCAATTTTTGGGTTGCAGTCCTCCTTATAAAGATTAGAGAAGAAAGCTGAGAATTCCTCCTTTATTACTTCGTCTTCAGACCCATTTTGAGAGCTATCTGTTGGATCTATACTGTTGATTTTGTTTCTAGCCTTGTCAGTTTTAATCTTCCAAGCAAGCATTTTCCCACAGATTTCTCCATATTCATAATGGGCAAGTTTACTAACTTCCCATCTCTCTCTGATTTTACCTTCTAGTATCGTTGTTAGACTTTCTTTTAGTTTAAGCCTTTCCTTGCAGAGATCTTGATTTCTTGAAGGATGAAATATTTGGGAATATCTGCCGATCCAGTATTTTTATTCTCTCTTCTATTCTCTGTATCTCTTTCTTAACCTCCCTTGATTTATGAATAGTTAGACTGCAGATCTTGCCCCTGATAACTGCTTTATATGCCTCCCATACTGTTTGAGATGAATCGCTCCCATTGTTATCCTGAAAATATGACTCGGTCTCTTGTTTAAGTTGATCAATGATTATAGAGTCTAAGAGAACTGAGCGATCTAGTGTCCATCTTGGAGTCGTTATGTTATTGTTTATTCTTAACGTAATTTGGACAGCAGAGTGATCTGAGAGATGGGCGGGGAGGTGGATTACATTTGATGTATTTTCAACTAACCCCTGATCTATTAAGAAAAAATTGATTCTTGTCTGTATGCCAAGCTTTTTATTAATAAGGGTAAATTTGTCTTGTTTGTTGCCTTTCTCTTTCCATACATCAGTAAGGCTTAGATCCCTCCTGTACACTCCCAACCATTCTCTGATTTTTGGCAAGCTTGCCTGGTTACCTTTAGGCTGACGATCTGTTTTTGGATCTAAGATGATGTTAAAATTTCCACCCAGGATTTTCTGGGAAGTCGCCGCAATCAGTTGGGAGTACAGTGACTGGAGTGGAATGGGGTCATCTATATTTGGTCCATAGTAACCAGCCACAGTAAGCGTGTTACTAAGTATGCTTACATTCACTATCGCCCATCTCCCCTTAGGATCTACCTCAGATGATAAGATTCTAGATTTCAAAGATTTTTTAAAAAGAATGGCAACACCTTTTATAACGCACTCCAGGTCAGTACATATGTAAGAATCGACCCAATGGAGGGTTTTCATTAATTCTTCCCACTCTTTTTTAATTAAATGTGTTTCTTGTAAAATTATAATTTCACTGTCCAAAGATCTCAGATATTCAAAAAATTTCCTACGCCTACTCTTAGTCCTTAAACCATTGACATTCCAGGAAGTTATATTTATATTTCTCAGATTTTTTTCCATCTCTTTCTGGTGGATAGCTGAAATGCTACTGATTCAAATTTGGCCCTGATAACCCCCCTTCCTTTAAGCTTAACATCTTGCTGAGGACTTTTTTTGTATATTTCCCTACTTTGCTCCCAACCCTTGTGTGCCCCCCCCTCCTCCCTTCTAGTGCGTACATAAAACGACTGTGATTGTGCAAAATAAACAGAAAAAGAAGAAAGGAAAAGGCACGAGGAGACATACTCCCTCCCTGGGAAAGCCTCCCTCTCCTTTGGGCTTTAATTATGGCCCACTTCGAGCCCCGTGCCTGAATACATAAACATCAGTGAGGATGTTACTGCTACCTTTTCTAACCAATTTATACGTCACTTTATGTCACTAATGCCATAAAAACTAAGAGTGTGATTGTATTAGAATTTGGGTGCCCATTTGTTCTAAGAGGGAATCTACTTCCTCCGGATCTCTTAAGTTGTACATCTTGTTCCTCCACATAATCCTTAGTGAGGCTGGGAACTTCATTTGGACTGTTGCCCCAAGTGCTTTTAATTCGGGCATTTTTTGACCCAACTCCCATTGTCTATTTTGTGTCACCTTTGCAATGTCCGATCGGATCCTAAAGGACCAGTCATCTCTGTTATATGCCCAACTTTTCAGAGCCTCACTCAGGATTCTTTCTTTGAGGTTGTAGGTTTTAAAGTTCACTAGGATTTTCCTTGGGTTCTTCCTCTCTTTGGGCTTCCCAAAAGGGTCTTGATGTACCCGCTGGATATCGTATTCCAGGTCAACGGTTTTACTCCATGAGAAATGTTCCTCTATAAGTGATATTATACATTTCTTTATGTCGGACCCTTCTCGCACTTCCGGAACATTAAGAAATCTCAAGTTGCACCTTCTAGATTGATTCTCTAAAGCCTCCAGCTTTTCCTCTATGCTTTTATCCTTTGTCTTCAGATCTCTACTATTTTTCTCCGATAGCTCTACCCTCCTAGTCAGGCCTTTAGCTTCTGCTTCGACTGTGGAGACTCTATCATTTAGAGCTAATAGTTTAGAGTCCAGAGATTCAAATCTTTCACGCAGTTTATTTTGATTTCTTCTGATACTTTGAACCTGGACCTCATCTCATCAAGCATTATTTCCAGCAAGGCCTCTGTACTGTTTCGTGAGCCACTCTGGTGGTTCACGAGGTTAGTATTGGTGGAATTAGTGGAATTAGAGGGAGGAGTCATAGAGGGACAATTGGATCCGGTAGGGTCCGAGAGAGAGTTTTGAGCCTGACTCGAGCTCTGACAGGGGGACCAGCTCTGGGTTGAAGCCTGTGTCAGAGTCAATGACCCTGTTTGCAAACCTACTTCTGGTTCCCTTGTGATGGCTTCTGCCTTTGCCTCCTCTTCTGCCTCTGCCAGTGCACCAGTGGGATCTGGTGTTAAGTTTTCTGCTGGTGCTAAGGACGGAGAGGACCGAGAGGGTTCCATGATAGATTTACTCTGGGCCTTATCCTGCACTTTAAAATAGGACCTAAGTGACGGAGTGATTTTTGGCTTAGTGGTATTTCCCCCTTCACCTGACTCCAGCTTGCCTTCTGCCAACCCCCTCTTATTCAAAGCTTTGCCTACTTGTAAATTCAATGCTTTCCGTGTGACTCTCCTTGTGACTCGTGGAATCACAGGCTGATTAGGAGTGAGGGAGACAGTTGTTGTTTTAAGAAATTGCCTATTCCTTAGGCAATATGACGATTTTCCTTGTGGTTCAGGGTCTGCCGTAATTTTCCTCTATTGCAGCAATTTTCCCAACTTCCTGTTTACAGGTTGTATCCAATGTCAGGTCTTCTGATTCAAGATATGTTGAGCGGGTTACACTGTCTAGGCTTCTCTTGCTTCCCTCCACTTTTACCACAGCAACAAGCCTGCCTGAAATGTTCTGCTGTTGATGTGAGGATGACAATTGGTAGCAGGGTGTTTTAATTACTGGGGCTTCTTGAAGGTTATTTACAGGGCTGATTATCAATTTAAGTTTGTTCTGGTCGCTTATACTGCTCAGAAGATCTATGCAGGAAGGAGAGTCAACAAATTGCAGTTTGTTTTGATTTTGGGATATATGCAGCTCTGTCCTGTTCTCACTTCGAGAAAAAAGTACCCCAGACCAATCACCTTGACAATCTTTTGCGTCTCCACAGCCCACAGAAAGTCGGGATACCGAGCGAATCTCTCCTGAACCTCACCCCCCCTCGCCTTACCTCTAAAAAACACTGTAATCCGGCTTACTGCTCTCCTGCAGTTTTGCCGCGCCCGCAATGCCGCCTCCCACCACCCGGCATCTGCGTGGATCGCCGAGTCACCGATGCTGGAGCCCCGCTTCAGGGATCGGATATCTGCCTTTGCCACAGAGGTGCCGGGTGGTCGGGCAAAATCACAGAGTCGCCGCTGCTGAGAACCACCACCTCCCCGTTCCATCCGGACAAACAGCAAACAGCAAGCAGGTGAGTGGTGTCCGCTCCGGCGTCTTCAGGCGGGTTTTGGAAAAAGGAATCGTACCTTGTTATTGGAACAATCGCCTGACATTAGTACACGGCAAGGGAACCACCGGCAATTCGTGACGAGAATCCTGAGCACAGCAGTGCGGTAGCCTCCTCCTCCTCCTCTACAAGCGCCTCATTACGGAGCTCAGGCACGGAGCTCCCGACCGGACTCAAGGACCATCCGCCATCTTTCCCCTAGCAAGAGCCGCTGCCCTCCTCATGTTGAAGTGATCTTGTATCATGTATTTGAATGGAGAACATTGAGATAGCATAAATGACTCACAATTTCACATTGTTCATATTTTACAGACAACATGACGCCAGCAGAGTTACACGCATTCCAGGTGAGGAAGGAGCGGTACCAACACATCAAGAAAGTCAGCAAAGCGTAACGCAACATGGCGCATAGGTACCAGGAGGAACATCAGCTGTAACATGGAAAGCATTGTCCGGGGTCATAACACGTGGCCAACCCAGTGGCACACAGCCCAACCCAGGCCCCTCTAGTGGCAGTGGTGTATCTCAGCCTGTACCATCTGTGTCCCATCCCCCTACTACTACCACAACACAAGGGACAATTCCACATGCACTAGCGGATCAGGTGATGCCATTTACTCTCTGCGAAAAAAAACAGATCGTGGACAATAATGTGATGCTGTCAGAGTTGAGGAGGGAAATGGCGGAGCAGACAAGGCAACTCACGGACATTAAAGAACACCTGGGAATACCATAGTGTCTGGTCACGATGTGCCCCTCCCCCTCTTCTCCCTTCCCCCATAGTTGTATCTCATAGTTTATTCAGTGTTAGGTAGTGTAGTTTTAGGTTAAGTATAGTTAGTGTTAGATTTTAAGCTAGTTTTAGATTTTATTATAGTATAGTATTTGGGTATAAGTTTCCTTTTACTTTGGGTGGGGGATTGATGTTTTTCTACAAAATAAAAAAAATTATATACAAAAACATATATCTTTGTGTAGCTTAAATGTGTAGTTAGTTTATGTACAGCTTAGATGTCTTTGTCCTGTTTTGTGCCTTAAGGGTGGGAGGGGGTTTGATGCTTTTGATCTGTCTTGCGTGTTTAGGATTAGTTAGGGTAGATATGATAATAGATAATTTAGTAGAGATGATTTTGTCAATGTTATAATAAATGTTCACTATTTTGCAATTCTGCTTGCACTTATGTCAGTGGTGATATGGTTGAGTGTTCATTTTTGGATTTTATGCATGTAATCTCATCACTGGACTCTCTGTTGGATGTGTAAGTGGAGTCGTGACATGTTACTTAGCAGGATGGTTTGTGACAGGATACCTTAGATGTGAGCACAAAAAACTTGAATGGATAACAGTGGGGCAAGTAGGATTTATGGCCTAGTCTAGGGGCAGACGTTTGTGAAGTTCTACATCTTAAGTGTGACTCACAGAGTAGGCCAGCATATGGTTGCCCTTTTACAACACAAGGTAGGGACATGGCATTGAGAGTAGAATGTAATAGCTACTGTTATCCATCACTGAGATGGATGTATGTGCAGGGTACCACAGATTGCCCGGCATCTCACATGCTCCTTGCACAGAGACCATCTACTTTGCACAGACTGTGGCACACTTGCGGCGTAGTGCAAGTGTTTCTGATTCTTTTTATTTACATGTTCCTGTGCATGGAGGCTGATCCTCGAGGACATGCCAGTATGAGTATACTACCTACTTGTGTCCTGCAACAGACTTTGGAATAATTTACACACATTCCTATTGCCTTCATGGATGTAGGCCTAAGTTGGGATCTTGATAAATTGTTGTATTGGAGCAATGAGGGCACACTTAGTTCACACATACCCGTTCATCCCACTGCCCATCTGGATCACAGTGAAAACTATACTTTTGTGTAATTTACCTGAGTGTACTTTCATTTGGATCCGCTACTCCTACATTTTGACAGACTGATATACTGGATTGATCATGGAAAACAGACAACTGTGTGACTTCATAATATTTATTCAAATGTACGTTGACATGGATGGAGACTGGACCAGTACTTGGCCATGCAATCCCCACATTACATTGATGCCCAGTGGAGGTTCCAGACAGAGTACTTAAAGGTAGAGAAATCCAAAGGATGAGGAAGAGTTCAGTCAGCAGGCTGATTGCTGTGTCATTGGTAACCAGAAAATAGTATGGCAGTCCATGTTGAGATCCAAGGTGAGTGTCACAGAGTGTATCGGGGGACAGAGGAAGGTGATATTAGAGGGCATGATGCTGAGCCCAGAACCAAGTTGAAACTGGCCTTACGGCATGGATGAATGCTACTGCTTCCTTCTTTGCAAAAAGGCATAATCATCCACACCTTCGTCCTCTAATGTGTCATGTGCCTCACATGTGAATGGTGGTATATTGGCTGCAGCACTGTGAGGCACTAACACATCAGGGGGCGGAGATGTGGATGGAGAAGCAGCAGCAACAGCATTCATCTGTTCAAGACCTTGCTGCACCAATGCAGTGATGATGATCTGCAGGGCATGGAAAATGCCCACTACATCTCGCTGGTCTGCAGCTGTGGAAGCCATTTGTTCCGCCTGCATCCGCTCCTTGTTCTCCATTATCCTACGCATGCAGGCCAACTCCTGGCTGCCATCGCTGGAGCCACTCTGACTAGACAGGTGTTCCTGTCTCTGAGTCATGACTCAAGGGATGTCAGCCATGAAGTTTTGGCGTGCATTGAGCGGAGTGCGGGTGTCTGTGATGTTTTTGAGGTGGTCCCAGATGGAACTCAGACACCCACTTACGGAATCAAGTTTGGCCGCCAGGCTGTCCACCCCCACCCCCACCTGATGAGCCACCTCCTGCTGGACCTCTAACAAACGGCGCTGGAATGCGAGGTGTGGGTCCTGGATGTCCTGGGAGACAGCCGTGGTGGTAGGTGCTTGCTGCTTTTTAGTTTGTGGAGGGGGTGGGGTTTGCACGATGCAGCTGGGTCACCCTGCTCGTTGAGATGGGGTGCTGATGGAGTCTAGCAGCTGTTGGAGGGTGTCTGTGTTGATGGTGGCAAATTCTTCATCTTCATCAGTGAAGAGTGAGAGAGGCTGCTGTTCAGGAGGTGCTGTATCTCCCTCTGCAATGTAAAGGGTAGATGCATTTTAACTGTGTGTTTCATGTGTGATCATGCATTGGATGTGTTCACAAGCAGACTACATGACAATGTACATTGTGACTGTTTGGGAGGAGATGCCTATTTGTGGCAGGTTGTACACTTTTTCTACTACGTCATAGATTAGAGCTTGTACTTGTACATCGTCAATCAACATTTTACAGCTATGACAAATGTTATTGGCAAGTTTACACACACAAGCAGCACCGATTGTGTCCTCTGTTCAATTGAGTAAGTGATGCAAATTGTCCCACATTGTAGTCAATGTTGATAAGCTCCGATTTAGATGTGTATGCTACATTGTGGGATACTTACAAATTCAGCTGTATTTTTAATACCCCTTATCCCTTTCAGGGAGTGGACCTTCACTTCTGTGCATTTACTATGCTGAGATGTAGCAACCTGGGGTTTATATGTATATTTAACAGAATTGGGACACTTGTGCATTTATTGCCAGCAGATGTCTTACATGAGGGGTTGTAAGTACACGAGGATGTGTCAGTGTATGACTTGCTCCTTTAAGGATGTGGTCCAGAGTCAGCCACCTCAGTGACGTGGCCTGTACTATGTTGAGACGTTTGGGAGGCGGGCATGCTATACATCATGCACTGTCACTTGCCTTGTGAGTTTGGCTCACAGACCCGCACGTTTGCTGGGTAGTGCACATGTCCATGTGTTAGTATCGAGATTAGTTATGGGTGAGGAGGGCCCCCTTTATGCACATTAGCTACTAAGACCGATTTGCTGTTTAAATGTGTGCTGCACTATGCTGTACACATGTGCATCCAGGTAGCTTTGTCTATTGTGATTTGTCTTTCATGCATTGCTTACTGCCCTCCTGTTGGCTTACCCATTGTGAGTATGGTGCTGCATGAGTTTCTATTGTTGTTGCTGGATGGACAGACAGTGTCAACACACATTTCCCTCAACTGAGACACCACATGCAGAGTGTAAATGGCCTGGATTGTCGATGTGTATTTCACCACTGCCCTGCACCATCGGCACCCAGCACTCCCACTGTGAGCCATCACTGTGTTCACAGGGCTGCATCTCATGGACAAGCAGGCAGGCACATTTACTGGAGATGTGGCAGGATGTCTATATGGCCCCCTTGCCTCATCAGCACACATATAAATAACGTCTGTACAGGGACACATCTCTCTGATACTAAACATGAGGATGCAGTGTGTGTGTGACTGATCATGTGCATGAGTGGGCATGCCACCACCAATGTCTGCAAACATGCAGCATTGTGCAAATGTGTCTGGTTTGTGTGCAAGATTGTGTATGTGTAGTTGTGTCACCCTTGATGCACCTGCACAATCTTGCACACAACTCCAATATTAGAGCACATACATTTACATGGTGTTGAGGTGAGAGGGCCTTTTTGACAGCCTGCCGCATCTCCAATAAATGTGTGCCTTTGCTCTTTCATGTAGGCCTGATTGTGTGGTGTAAAATGTTACTTGGACTATATTTGTTTGACTTTTCAGAGCACATTTCCAGGTCTGTGAGCCCCCCAATATGTGTCTTGCAATTTATTGTTTGAATAGGGTGTTATGTGTCTATGCCATCCTGGCCAAGGGAATCTGTGACAAGATCCACATTCATTGTGAGTGTGCACTGAAATATGTTTAATTGTGCATGGGTGCCATTGGTCCGATATCCCCCCTCCCCCAGTCCCTGGTTGGTCCTCACCCTGTTCCTGGTGTGACTGGTCCTGTTCAGCAGGGTCCTGTCCCGGAACTCCAACCACCGTCTCCTTGCTGATAACAGCGGACACCTGTTCCTCCAATGGATCCAGCTCCTCCTGTGGTGCTGGACTCCCACCTCCAGTCTGCATTGCTGCTTTCAGGTTGGCTGCAAGTTTCAACTTGGTTTTGCGCTTGACATCATGCCAGCGCTTCTTGCAATCGTCCACTGTCCTCCTCACCTCTCCGACAGCATTCACCTTGGACACAATGGACTGCCATATAGCATTTTTGGTTGCCAATGACAAAGTGGAGGTGACAAAAAGTTGTTGTTGGTGTTCGGTCACCTCCGCAATCAGGACCTGGTTTTCCTGCTGACTGAACAGCGTATTCCTCTTCTCCTTTGCCTTCCCCTGGGTCTCTGGCTGGTCCTCCTGGGTGTTTGTGGGGTTGCTGTTGGCCTTTGTGCTTGGGCCAGCTTCCTCCATGGCTTTTCTCAGGACTTCCTGCTTTTTTTCTTTTTAGTTCTCGCCTACGCAGTGTACATGCACTGCATAGGAGACCTTTAGTAATCGACTCCCATTTTTGCCCAAAAAAGTGCATGCTTTGCATTGCTTTCAGTGGCAACGCGTGCACGTTTGGCGATTCCCTTGCGGGAGCGAGCTTTGAAACCATCTGTTTGTTATTAACAGATGGTTCTGGCTTGCTCCCTCAAGGGAAACAGGCGCAGGCCCCCTCCTCTCTTCACTTCCCCTCAAACTTGTTGTTTTTTGTACTTTCAGCGCGAGGTGCGTGCGCTTGTTTTTAAATTGAGTTTAATTTCACTAATACATATCAAGTGGTGGGAGAGGTGGAGGGGTGGTATGGACAGTCCTGCAGCCCCGATCTAAGAATGTTTTCAGTGCATTCTTCGTGCCATATGGAAGTGTGTTCTTGGCATAGTTACTTATTAATTTTTAGCATGTTACATGCTAACAACCCTGCGTATGAGCACTCGAATATAAAATGTATCACCTCTCGCCCCGTTGTCTTTCACCCTGTTGTCTTTCCACATGTGACTGAAGACCCCATTTACTGTGGGTGGTCTGTTTTTAGAGGGTGGCACGCTAATCCATTGGAAGCATTTGGCGTTTTGGAAGGGTGCTCTGGCTGAACGCAAGTTGAGGGATGGTGGTCCTTTCACTCGTCAGCGAGTTGAGTTCTTCAACATCTTTGTTATCATGTATCGTAATATAATGGGTTATGAGGCTTTGTCTGCGAGGCGTGTGTGGGTGCAGAAGGGTATTAAAGAACATTGCGCATTGTGTGGGGATGGTCATTATATACATTTTCTAACTCGTGGTGTCACTGTAACCCATCACGTTGCGCTGTATTAATTAACGGTGATGAAGTAAGTGCTCCGTGCCAGGGAGCAGTGCACCCGGGATCAGAGCAGGGTGTACTGTCTGCTCGTGTCTGACTGCCTTCTCTCCTCAGCTCAACAGCCCCCGCAGCCTGATGGAGACGGGCAGCACCGTGAACTCTGCTGGGGATGGCCTGGGACAGTCCCCCGTGCACCTGGCCGCTTGCGAGGGGCAGGCCTTCTTCTTGCTCTGGCAGCTACAGAAGGGGATCGACCTAAACCAGCAGGTGAGCAGGTGGGTGTCCTTACCATCCAGAGGGCCGGGGCAGATGGGCAGAGGGAGTCCCGTGTTTGTACAATACTGTGCTGCGGCCTGAGCAGTTAAGCCATTCCAGGGATTGTATTTAATGCAGACCTCACCCTGGCAAAATAATCAATTCTTTACTCAAATTCCAATATCAATTGCGTCTGTTTCTGGACCTGTGCCACATCGGACCCACGTTTTACACGCAGGTCCTCATGCATTTGTCAAATTCTTTACAGTGTTAATCCATACAGAACTGAGTTCATTAATTGTGAATTACTCATTATCATGCCAAATTACCCATCTTCCATAGTCTGCGTTTTCTTTTTTTAAAGGGTGCTTTCAGGACGGCATTTTTAAAGTAAAAAACACAGACGTGCCCGTACACAATTCCAGTGCAAAATTTGTGTGCTGATATTAAAGTATTTGAATTGTTACATTCTTGCATGTTCTGTACAGTACACATCACAGTGGGAATCCAGGCGCACTAACGGGTTTGTGGTTGCACTACTTTGGACTTTCCACATACGATACTCATTATTGTCTATTTGACAGACAGCAATGTGGAATTATTTAAAATGTTAAATATGTATTGTTTATGAGCATTTATCACAGATATTACCTATCTAGGATAGCAATTAGAACAAATAACAAGCATTGGCATAGCCCATAGGTCTCGCCTTTGGGACCTTATAAGTGTTTAGTTATCCAGCATAAAATCCTTGGTGCAACAACATCAACTGTTGCATGGCTAAACATTTCTAAGGTCCCAAAGGGGAGACCTATTGGCTATGCCAATGCTTGTTTTTTTGGTGTTTGGGCTGCTTAGCGGGCGTTTTATAGTGATTTATTCTGCCTACCTTGGAAAATATAAGCCTGGCGCTGATTAGCAATCCGTTTTGGATCGCTAATTGGCCCATTGCCACTTTTTTCACATTAGCATGAGATTTTTTATTGCCGTAACTCTGGGCCTGATTCACAGAATGAACTTAAGACTCAATCCTAAACTTACTACTATTTTGGCATTCACAGAATGCACTTACTAATTTTGGCATTCACAGAATGAACATACTACTTTTGGTATTCAAAGAAGTTAGGCTTTTGTCTTACGTTTGTCTTAAAACAAACTTAAGAAAGACTTAAGTTAGGATTTTGTCTTAAGTCTGTCTTAAGTCTGTCTTAAGTGTGTCTTAAGTTTGTCTGTAGTTCACATTTTATGGTCCTATCCCATCATTAAAACACTTTCTTAATAGACACTACACCTTATAACAGTTATAAACAGAATAATCATACCCTGTGCCCGAAAAATATTGCTACTTGGCAACATTGAAGGAGGGAGTGACTATCATTATCATGAAGATAATGTAGTTGTGTCACCTTGATGGTCTTAGAAGAAAAGTTAGCTATACCCACATGTGGAAGTCATCATGTCCTCCATCAGTGCAAAATAACAGGTTGAAATTTGGATGTAATGAAATAAAGAAGACTGCAGCACAGCACATAAAAGTGTAAACAGCAGCGAGAAAAATAACAGAAACAAGCCTTGAGCCACAGAGAGAGGTCAACAATGAGTTCAATTAAACGTTTTATGCTGTGGGTCAGTGTATAAAATAGTCTGTGTCAGTGTTGTCAAATGTTGGTTCATGAGGTCCGGATCCCCGGATGACTATCAGGTGAACAAGCACCAACGGAAATGAACAGAGACCTTCTGGCCTATTTCTGTCACCAAAAGTCAGTGTGGGAATCGCATTCAGAATCTATCTCGAGAGTGTGGACACTTGGCTACATCCAGTTTTTCAGATTTATACTGACCCCCTTCCTGTGATCCATATTCTACCTGCCTTGTAGCCATACGTGGCAATGTTGGTCAATGTACCTAGTCTGGCTCCTGGAGTGTCAGATTCGTTATTCGAGCTGAAAAACAAGGCGACCCACTCCAATGCTAAATGTGATCTAAATCTCTATGAGGATATTCTTTTTGTACGTTGGGGGTGGGCCCTTTGCTAAGGAAATTCCAAGTAGACTGTATACTCGTCAGCTTTAGTCGGCCTGTGGTTGTTGGAGAAATCACAGCCCAAGCCAGGGCAGATGTAGTACATATATAAGCATTTGTTATCCCACTAACTCTTTGCATGTTGCCAGAAAAGACTAATTTCAGCTGTGGTGCAATTCCGATCAATTTCTTTCGAAGAACAAATTTATGGTTCTGTCTGGAAGAGAGGATAACGATTGAGGAAGTGGTAGGGACCATGATTGTATCATTGTTCTGAGGTCAAATGTTTCTCCAGTGATTACCAGTTTGTGTCCCCACAGTATGATTACTCATCCCCCACTGAATTTTCCAGGTAGCCCATGTTAGAAATGGGATTTCTGGTTGGCTAAGGCTTGCGCCAAAGCCAGGCAGAAACCACCACTCTAGTCAGGGCAAGGGAGTCACACGCCAAGATAACCCCTGCTCACCCCCTTGGTAGCTTGGCACGAGCAGTCAGGCTTATCCCGGAGGCAATGTGTAAAGCATTTGGCAAAACACACACACAGCAGCAACACACTAGGTACACCACAAAAAGGAACTCCACACAAGTTTATATATAAAAATAGCCTTTTTCTTACCATAAACACATTAGATCATAATCGCATAATTAGACTGTGCCAACTGGCAATGGGCAGTATTTACAGGGGATTGTATACACAGGACAGGGCCACGTGGCCTGCTGTCAGAATCAGCACTTAGTAGAAATAGCACTTAGAACATAGGACAATTGTAGTACCAAAGAAAGAATGTAGAACACAACCAGTAACCACTGGTAAAAGGTAGGTACACACTACGCAATACTAACCACCTTAGGCATAGATCACTCAGGACAACATGCACTCACTAGCATAAACTATAGTAGGCAAAATAACCTCCTGAGCATAAAAATACTGTTAGAGGTATAGATATAAAAGCATTGCACATTACACATAAATCACATTAGGCATCAGGTCATTACTAACATGAACACAAATACCTTCACCTTGCGTAGAATAACATTAGATACAGACCCGCAGACCAACTTGGCCTCTCAGGGGCTCCCATGCCCTTTGACAAAGATGTGATATTGCAGCACTCCACTTATCACAATATATAAAGTCTCTTGGTTATTGACTCAGCACTTCAGTAATATCAAATAGTCCCAAGGCTCTTCAAGAGCCCCACGGCTCCCACTTGATTTTGGGGCATTTCTGTTTTAGAGCCCACGATGGCTCCAGCGTGGTGAGGGGGAGGTTGTTCCTACAGAGCCCAGTTCTCCCCCATAGTCCTTGCCGCATATTGGGCATTACAGAGCCAGATGAGATCCAGGAGGCACACTGGTGCCAGGATCAGTTTCCCAGCTGCACAGCACTTAGTGGGCAGCTGCATCGTTTAGGCCCTAAAAACCCTTGCACATTCTACTTTGGCTGCCTGCGCAGCCCAACCCTCACATTTTGGACAAAGGGCATGGGAGCTTATGAACTTTAGGTGCTAAGGAGTTTAACGGCGCTCTAGAAGGAATACACTACACATACAATTTGCTGCTACTATACAACGCCCGGGTGCTTGCAATAAGATTGGGGAAGATAGCACCTCACTTCCCACCACCTAATCAACCGATGAGGCACAATTGACAAAGATGTGATATTGCAGTACTCCACTTATCACAATATATAAAGTCTCTTGGTTATTGACGCAGCACTTCAGTAATATCAAATAGTCCCAAGGCTCTTCAAAACTTCTTCTTTTATTTATAAATCCGATTCCAATCCCATGCCAACGCGTTTCGCCGAGGTTAGTGATAACCATTCGGCTTCATCAGGGCTGGAAGTAATACAAAATACGTTTTTTACCATTCTCACTTCAATTAAATATAACAATTTGCAGCTTTTTAGAAAAACAATAGTCTCAAAGGTTAAACAAATAACAACATAAAATTCTTATCGTAATACATTACACACAAAAGGTGCCCTAAACATTTCATGCGTTGCATTTAAGTGAAAGAAAAATGGTTCATTACTACGGAGACCACTCGTGACATATTCACTGCACTCCCATGCGTGATATTTAGTTATTATAAATTGTATTTACCTCAACTTGGCTTTACAATGCTACCTATTTGGGGATAGAGAAAACGAATCCTCAGTCTCTACACAATGGGAGCAAGGACTGCACTTTGAATCAATGCGCTGTGTTTACATAAAGATATTTCATGACTTTTTGAATTAAAACCTACCTCCTGCTTTTCTACTACTCTCTTTTCCAGTAACCTTCCTTTATTCTTCAGATCCTGTCAGTACCATATCCATAATTAAATCAGTTATCCTAAAATAAATAGAGACATATTCACATCTTACTATTTGCTTAATTTAATCATCACGTTTCTTTTGATACCACTAATTGAATTGTCACTTCTTACCTGTTTTTATACAGGTTGGGTATATGGTACGGCGTTATCACTAGGTCTCTACGTGTTTCACTTTCCCTCAAATCGGTGGTTAATCAACCTGAAAATCAACAGAAGTCTTACTATACATTTACTGCCGATCCTGCATTACCCGCGGTCTATTTAAATACAAAACAGAAATCGTACCTTAAAAACGCCTATTCTGTCAATTTCTCACCATCACCCGTTATGTCCTATGGTTATGCCTGCAATGTTATACGTTTTTATTAATACTTGATCCATAGCCGAATTAAACCTTAAAGTACCCTCAACTCGCATCTGGTTTACCTTGCTCGGTATATCCGGTCGCTCCGCGAGTACAGGAAACACCATGCTTCTTCCTACTTCCGATTATACAGCCTCTATGAACAGCAATAATGGACTACCCTTTGAAACTGGTAGTCGTGTAAATATATTGCGGCCGCCATCTTGGAACGGTTTAGTTTCCTTATTGCTTACATATACTGCGCAACAAGTTGCTAAATATCCAAATGGTCTCCTAATTTAACGAGTGAAAATAACATAGAAATTTTCCATAAAATGGTAATTGCTGACTTAGATGCAAATGAGAGAAAAGCCAGTCCAGGAGGTTATTTAAAAGGTAACCTAACACGGGTTGAAAGGATTTCTCTTAATAAACTAGTGAACAATACTGAGGTCATCATCAGAAAAGCGGACAAAGGGGGGAACATAGTTGTAATGGATAGAGATGATTATGAGAAAGAAATTTACTCCCAACTTGACAACAAAACAAGTTATGAAAGAGTTAGTCAAAATTCGATGTTCTCTCTGATTACCTTGATAAATACTCATCTTAAACAATGGTTTGACGAGGGTCTACTGGATGAGGATGAATATCTATTTCTTAAGGTGAATCGCCCCAGGTACCCGTGTCTTTATACACTGCCAAAGATTCACAAGGACCTACCATTTCCACCGGGTAGGCCGATAGTATCGGGTATTGGGGGGCCAACAGAACATCTGTCCCAATTTGTTGATGTCTTTCTTCAACCGATTATGTCTAATTTGCCATCTTATATAAAAGATACACGCCATATTTTGAAAATTTTGGGTGATATCAAATGGGAAACCGGAATGATACTGGTTACTCTTGATATGATCTCATTATATACGAGTATCAGGAATGAATTGGGGCTGAAAGCCTTAGACCACTTTCTTTCTAGAAGACCTGCCAGTCACTGGCAACATACTCAAATGACCCTGGCTATGACTGAATTGATTTTGGAGAATAATTATTTTTTGTTTAAAGGTGACTGGTTTAAGCAAAAACAGGGTGTGGCTATGGGCTCCAAATTTCCACAGCATATGCGAACATCTTTATGGGGTGGCTGGAGGAGAGATACGTTTGGGGCCCTGGAGCTAATGAATGGAACGGATCTATCCTCTATTGGGGTAGATTCATTGATGACTGCATCATGATTTGGATGGGATCCGTACAATCCTTAGAGGTTTTTTTTAAGTATCTCAATAACAACAACATGAATATTAGGTTCACCACTAGCCACAGCACAACTAATATTACCTTCTTAGATGTTGAACTGTATGTAAAGAATGATCGCATTGAAAGTAAAGTGTACCGAAAACCAACTTCATGTAATACAATTCTGCATGCGAAGAGTGCTCACCCACGTCACCAAGTTAGAGCAATTCCTTTTGGTGAAATGCTAAGAGCTAGACGAAACTGTAGTGAAATTGACATTTTAATAACTGCATATGTGATATGGAAAGAAGATTTGTAAGAAGGGGATACAATAAACAGAATGTAAAGATGGCTAAAGAGAGGGCTTTGAAAGTGGGGCGTAGTGATATACTTAGACCCTCAGTTGAACATAATAAGGAGGAACAGCCCATTAGACTGATCACGACTTATACCCCAGTAAGCAATATATTATTGCAAAGCATGAATAAGCATTGGGATATTCTGAGATTGGATAATGCACTGAGAAAACAAATAGGGGGCAGACCACAAGTATCCTACAGGAGAGGTCAGACCTTGGGTTCTCTTCTAAGCCCCAGCTATCCATTATCAGAACGAAATGTCACCTGGTTAGACCAATATTCTAAAGGATTTTACAAATGTGGCCATTGTGGCATGTGCAGATGTGCAAAGGACAAAACAAAATGTTTTAAAATCAAGGATGGGAAAAAATATGATATTAGGATGAATATTACATGCAGTACCAAGTATGTCATCTATATCATTGAATGTAAATGTTTGAGGGTGTATGTGGGCAGCACAATCCGTATGCTCAAGGAAAGAATGAGTGAACATCTAAGAGCTGTAAAAAATAACTATGTGAGGTATCCGATAGTGGAACATATACATAATTGTAAGAAACATGACCACAGCAGAAGCTTCAAGTTTTATGGTATTGATCATATACCTGTTGACCCACGAGGTGGGAACAGGGAATTGAGATTGAGGAGGCAGGAGGTACGATGGATCATGCGCTTAAGGGCGGTAGAGGAAGGACTACATTTTGATCAGGAGCTTCAGTTTTTCCTGGGTGATTAATTTTGACCTTTGAAAAGATTTGTTTTTAAAGAAGAAGGGTAAAAGCATCAATGTGCAACTATGAATTAAGAAGGGAGATGCACATAATAGATGTACTGTCTAAATAACAGATCTAATGAGTAAATAAGCATTAATGAAAATCTAATAATTAATCTGTGTCCAAAATGTGCAGACCGATTAATGATTTATTTAGCAACTTGTTGCGCAGTATATGTAAGCAATAAGGAAACTAAACCGTTCCAAGATGGCGGCCGCGATATATTTACGCGACTACCAGTTTCTAAGGGGTAGTCCATTATTGCTGTTCATAGAGGCTGTATAATCGGAAGTAGGAAGAAGCATGGTGTTTCCTGTACTCGGGAAGCGACCGGAGATACCGAGAAAGGTAAGCCAGATGCGAGTTGAGGGTACTTTAAGGTTTAATTCGGCTATGGATCAAGTATTAATAAAAACGTATAACATTGCAGGCATAACCATAGGACATAACGGGTGATGGTGAGAAATTGACAGAATCGGCGTTTTTAAGGTACGATTTCTGTTTTGTATTTAAATAGACCGTGGGTAATGCAGGATCGGCAGTAAATGTATAGTAAGACTTCTGTTGATTTTCAAGTTGATTAACCAACGATTTGAGGGAAAGTGAAACACGTAGAGACCTAGTCATAATGCCGTACCATATACCCAACCCGTATAAAAACAGGTAAGAAGTGACAATTCAATTAGTGGTATAAAAAAAACGTGATGATTAGATTAAGCAAATAGTAAGATTTGAATATGCCTCTATTTATTTTAGGATAACAGATTTAATTATGGATATGGTACTGATAGGATCTGAAGAATAAAGGAAGGTTACTGGAAAAGAGAGTAGTAGAAAAGCAGGAGGTAGGTTTTAATTCAAAAAGTCATGAAATATCTTTATGTAAACACAGCACATTGATTCAAAGTGCAGTCCTTGCTCCCATTGGGTAGAGACTGAGGATTCGTTTTCTCTATCCCCAAATGTGTAGCATTGTAAAGCCAAGTTGAGGTAAATACCATTTATAATAACTAAATAGCACGCATGGGAGTGCAGTGAATATGTCACGAGTGGTCTCAGTAGTAATGAACCATTTTCCTTTCACTTAAATGCAACGCGTGAAATGTTTACGGCACCGTTTGTGTGTAATGTATTACAATAAGAATTTTATGTTGTTATTTGTTTAACCTTTGAGACTATTGTTTTTCTAAAAAGCTGCAAATTGTTATATTTAATTGAAGTGAGGATGGTATAAAACGTATTTTGTATTACTTCCAGCCCTGATGAAGCCGAATGGTTATCACTAACCTCGGCGAAACGCGTTGGCATGGGATTGGAATCAGATTTATATATAAAAGAAGAAGTTTTGAAGAGCCTTGGGATTATTTGATATTACTGAAGTGCTGAGTCAATAACCAAGAGTCTTTATATATTGTGATAAGTGGAGTGCTGCAATATCACATCTTTGTCAATTGTGCCTAATCGGTTGATTGGGTGGTGGGAAGTGAGGTGCTATCTTCCCCAATCTTATTGCAAGCACCCGGGCGTTGTATAGTAGCAGCAAATTGTATGTGTAGTGTATTCCTTCTAGAGCGCCGTAAAACTCCTTAGCACCTAAAGTTCATTTGCTCCCATGCCCTTTGTCCAAAATGTCAGGGTTGGGCTGCGCAGGCAGCTAAAGTAGAATGTGCAAGGGTTTTTAGGGCCTAAACGATGCAGCTGCCCAATAAGTGCTGGGCAGCTGGGAAACTGATCCTGGCACCAGTGTGCCTCCTGGATCTCATCTGGCTCTGTAATGCCCAATATGCGGCAAGGACTATGGGGGAGAACTGGGCTCTGTAGGAACAACCTCCCCCTCACCACGCTGGAGCCATTGTGGGCTCTAAAACAGAAATGCCCCAAAATCAAGTGGGAGCCGTGGGGCTCTGAATTGCCATATGCCCCCAAGTCCCCCTGGGACTTCTAAAAACAATGTTGCCCCCACTGGTGGAGCCCGACAGGCTCTAAAAACACATGTGCCCCCGGCACCAACACTACGGAGCCGTCAGCTCCCCCTCACTCACTGGGGCTGCACCAGGAGATTCCTCTGGGTCCCCGTGGGTCGGGGCAGCCCCCAACAACATGCCTGGGTTCCCTCTTCAGCCAAGGCCCCTCTTCACCGGGTACTGGAGCGCAAGGTAGGCTCCCGTCTGCTCCCAGGAACACCAGCTAGGCGGCGTCAGTACTGGAGCATGGGGTAGGCTCCCGTCCACTCCTCTGTCCACGGCACCAGCTGGGCGGCGTTAGCAGCCCACTGGGCTCTCCTCACTCTTGGGAGCCCCGTGGAGACACGCCAACTTTCAGGAGCTTGGGGTGGGCTCCAGTTCGCTTCCTGTTTCCCCTACAGCACTTCCGGGTCACTCCTAAGCCCCGCCAACACATCAGCAAGAAGCTGCCTGACTTCCTTGTTTAGCCTGGCCGCGGCGGTGATTTCCTCAAGGTCTCGGCAAAATGAGGGGTAGGCACCCTCGAGTGTAAAAATAGGCAGCAGGGGTGGGCACCCACTGTAAATTGTGGCAAAGTCACGGGGTAGGCACCCGCGGAATTTAAATATTAAAATACAGGCAAAATGCAGGTTGGGCACCTGATTAGGTCAGTAGTATCTGGGAATCCCTCTCTCACCACCAGCAGCGCAACGCTGCAGAGAGCCTCCCAGAAATCAAGGTAGAGCGCTCCCCAGGGCAAATCCCTCAAAGCCCAAAGTCTCAAGTCCAAGGCAAAGTTCAGGGACGGAAGGCAGGGGGAAAAGGCTGGGCCCAGGGTCCAGCTCACAGGGCCCTGCAGGCAGGGAGGCAGTCCCCAGGGGCGGTAACTCCTGCCGCCCAGCAGCAGGCCCCCCTCAAGATAGGATTCCAGGGAGGGAACATTTTACATGGGGTCACAGCCCCTTTTTATACACATTTTCCTTTGTCTCAAGGGTGCAGGGTGGGGGAAAACCAGACGCAGCTGGTTCTGGAGCACTCTGTTGTGCTCAGCCCCTCTCCCCATTCACAGTACAGGCTAGGGACATCAGTAGCACCACAGGGGGCGGAGCCAGCATTGTGGAGGGAAGGCCTGGCCCTATTCAGGTCCCAGGTGCACTCCTTCCTCACATCAACATGCAGATCTCTCCATTCACCACTGGGGCAGACCCATCCTGACTCCTGGAGCCAGGCACACCAGCCAGCTACAGCCAATCACAAGCCAGACAGTCAATTCACATTTACTACACAGACATGCCAACTTCTTGAAGTGGCACTTCCACACCAGACACATTAAATCCACGCACATCATTGTGCAGCATGTAATCTCACGAGTTCGCACATATCAAACTCGACCCTGCGCTCCCCACACATCAGGAACTACCATGGACACACATATCTCCCATGCATTCCTATGAGAAGGCAGGCCAATCTCACCACACGCACTCAGAGTGCGCACGCATTTTACACTGGGACGCAGTGTTAAAGTGCGCAGAAGCAGAAAATAACTAACACCAAGTCACATATAAAAGCAAAAAGTTTAGGGGTGAACCTGCCAAAAGGGCCAAGTCCAGCAGCCCAGAACTGCTGAGTGGGCAACATAGATTGAAGGTTGATATGCATTAGTCTGTCACTGGACTTGATGCTTTTTGTGAGGTGCCTCCATCTGGATTTGGTTGCTTCTCTGAGATATTGTGATGGAGGAGAGTGTTCTGCTTCCTCTCGGATGAGCAGGGAGTTCACTAGGGTTGTGTGCTGGCACCTCTTTTGTTTTTTCTCTACATAAATGGATTGTAAACTGCCCTTGTGAACATTGGGTCAGATGTTCCAGAGAATAACAAAAAACCCATTCCAGCACTTTTGTATGCTGATGATGCTGTGCTGCTTGCCAGGACATCAAATAATCTAAATTTGTTGATTTCCACTTTTGTTTACTGTGGGAAGCAGTTAGACCTGGAAACCAACCTGTCAAAAATCTTTCTTATGGTTTGCCACCCCAAAAATGCTAAAACCCATTGAATGAGTATTGGGGGTAGGGCAATCTAGTCTGTTAGTTTTCACAAATTGGGCTGATGTATGACAGTGCCTGTACTTGCAGGTGGTTGGCTCAATTTTCTCTCTCACTTCATCTATAGGTACAAAACTCCATTCACCTCTTACTCGAGCTCTACTAAAGGAAGTGCCTCTCCATCTTGTCCTGTGGAGCGGGAATATGGGGTTATAGAGATGTGTGTAGTATACAGATTGAGGAAAATAGAGTGTGCTGGCTTGTAGTGGGGGTCCTCCATCAACATCTTATTTTGCTATCCATTAGTAATTGGATTTAGACTATGTAGAGGACCAGATTAATCTTGGTCCCTTGCTGCTTTGGTGTTCAGTTTGGCATAATGACGAAACAAGCCTACATAGAGAGATAATTCTGGATTGTCTTTCCTGTTCCTATGAGAAAAGAATTCCCTGCTTCAAATGTATCAAGGAAACAACTTCTGCCCCAGGCTGTCCTTCTATATACGAGAAGCCAACAGATATTCGAAGCAAGGACAGAGGGTGGGTCAGGAGTGCTTTTCATCTCATAAAAGGGCCCAGAGGGAGGGTAGAAAACTACTGAAACCCTCAGTCATGGAATATTGTGTTTTTACGAACTACGTTGGGGTGGCACCTTATTTGAGCTTGGTCCCGGGTACTTGTGAATATTGTGGGGGTGCAAAGGCCGGGCCCGGCCTGCAGCGCGGCGTCGCTAGAGATGCACAGTAAAAAGACACACACACCGTTACTGCTCTGGTGTGGACCGGAAGTGCTGTGCCACTTCGGTCCCTTTATTTAAAGCTTTCTGGCCACGCCTGGCCAGAAAGTGATACATTGTGTGGAGTGCTTCCGGGGGCTCAACCTGAGACACTCGGAGCACTAGAGCGCTACATCCCTTCCCAACTTGGATTTTTTTTCAAAACAAACATAATAATGAGTTCAGCATGCGAAATCTGCTAGTCTGTGATTGGGCTGTGGATTAGATCTAAGATTATATTGCCACTTGCCTCTCGGAGGGATCTGGTCTCGAGGAGGTGCCGGTGATGGCAGAGATGGATGTTCTGCGGTGTCCGGGGGCAGGCACGTGGTGTCGTTCCTGACTGTATTCTCTCCTTCTTCCCTTGCTGCCGGTATGCCGCTGTCTGAGTTCTGTCCTTTCGGTGTGGGTATTTGCTTGAACCACGATATGTTACGAGTCACCTCTTCTCCATCTCGGCTGACTGTGACTGCCGTTCCTTTGGTTTCTTTGATGACCCAGGGTTCTGGTTCGAATGGAGTCTTGAATTTTCCTCCTGGCCTCCTTGTTCGGATCAGCACGGTCTCTCCTGGATTCAGGGTTTTTGTTTGGGCTCTCCTTTTGTGACTTGCCTTCTCGTTTGTCCTTCTTCTCCGTTCCTGTGTGTCTGCTGGCGAGTATGGTGCGGGAGCCCAGTTGTCAGCCATGGGTAATAAGTCTCTCCGTGGTCCGGCCAGCATCAATGCCCATGGTGACTGCATGGTGGTGCTGTGTGGTGTGCTACGATATTCTCTTAAGAACGCTTGCAGTGCTTCTTCTGGGTCGCTCCCCTCTGCGGAAGATATCCGCAGCACTTTGTTTATTGTCCTCATGAAGCGTTCTACCTCGCCATTGGCTTGTGGCCATTGCGGGGTGATTCGGTGATGTGTGATCCCAAGGCTGTTCAGAAATTCCTTGAACTCGCTCCCACTGGAACGGGGGCCCATTGTCCGTCTTGATGACCATCGGAATGCCGAACAGGGCAAATGCCTTGCTGAGGATGGGGCGAATGTTTGCGAAGCTTGTTGATGCTGCAGTTTCTACAATGGGGTACTTGGTGTAGTTGTCTATTAGTACTCCAGTGATTTTCCCATCTGGGAAGCTGCCAAAGTCTAGGCTTAGCCATGCCCATGGCGACGGGGCATGGTCTTCCGTGATTACTGGGGCCGGCACTTCGGGGCTGCTGGTGATTTGGCATGCTCGACACTCCCGCACGAGAGCCTCAACGCTCTCCTCCATGTTGGGAAACCATATTTTCTCCCGCATCCTCGCTTTCATTCTGCGGGTGCCTTGGTGTCCTTTGTGTGCCAGGGTGGTTGCTCTCTCTTGCAGCGCTTTGGGGATGACCACGCGAGCTCCTCTCAGTAGAAGGCCATTGTCAGCGCAGCTGAGGTCGTCGTGAATTTTCCAGAACTGTTGTAGGCGTGTTCTGTCTGTTTCGTTCCACCCATTGGTGTCTTTCAGGAAGTTTGCCCACGTTCCTGCGTGTACTGCTTCTTTCGCCCTCTTGACAACCGCATCACTGTCATAGTGGGAGATGATGACATCCGCGGTCAGTGCGCAGGGGCATGCACCTGTTGCTAGCATATTGATGAACTCTTCGGTCTGGGTTTCTGGGTCTGCATTGTGGGATCCTTCCGTGAAGGGGTGGCGAGACAGAAAGTCAGCCGGGTTCTTCGCCCCGGGTCGGTACACTAGGTCCATTTGGTACTGTTGAACTTGGATCGCCCAGCGCTCAATCCTTGGCGGTGGGTGTGGTGCGGTGCCACGGAACAAGGGAATTAGCGGTTGGTGATCTGTCACCATTCTGAACGGGTGACCAGATATGTAGAGGTGAAAGTGGGCGCAAGCCCATTTTACTGCCAGTGCCTCCCTCTCAATTTGCGAGTATCGCGACTCTGTCGCTGTCAGAGCCTTGCTTGCGAACGCCAACGGGGCCCACACCCCTGGCTCAGATTCTTGTGTCAGGAGGGCTCCTAGGCCCACTGGGCTGGCATCTACTAATACCTCGGTGGGTCTCGCAGTGTTGAAGTATGCCATCGTCGTGCTGTCCAATAGTGCCTCTTTGATTCGTTGAAACGCTTTGTCTTCAGTTTCTGTCCATTTCCATGAGCTGTCTTTCTTCGTCAGGTTTCTCAGAGGCTCTGCGATCGTGGCTAGATTGGGTATAAATCTTGCACGGTACTGTGCCATCCCTAAGAAGCTTCTCACTTCGGATGCGGTTGAAGGTGCTGGAGCGTTCTTGATGGCATGGGATTTGCGGGGATCCACCTTTACTCCGTCTGAGTCAAATACGTATCCGAAGAATTCTATTGATTTCCTGAAGAATTGGCATTTGTTTTTATGTAGTGTGATACCATATTGTGCAAGTCTCTGTAGGGTGGCCTTTAGTCTTCGGTGGTGTTCCTCACTCGTTTTGGCATGAATTAAGATATCGTCGCTGACATTCAGCACTCCATCGAGTCCTGTTAGGATTTCCTTAATTGTGTTTTGGAAGATTTCGGCAGCGGACGAGATGCCGAAATTAAGTCGCTTGTATCGTCTCAACCCCAGGTGTGTTGAGAAGGTTGTGATGTAGCGGCTCTCCTCCGCTAGTCTGAGCTGATGATATCCTGCGTTAAGGTCCAACTTAGAGAACCATTGGGCCCCATTCAAGTCTGTCAGGATGTCATCTACTGTTGGGGTGAGGTGCCGCTCCCGTCGAATGGCTTTGTTGGGGACCCTCATATCTATGCAGATGCGGATTTTGCCTGGCTGGCGTGGCTTCTCGGCTATCACCATCGGGGATACCCACGGTGTCAGCCCCGATACCTTCTCGATCACCCCTTGTTCTTCAAGTTGGTTGAGTTCCTTTTCTACGGCTGTGCGCAAGTGGAACTGTATCCTTCTGTGCCTCAGTGCTACTGGTTGAATGGCGGGGTCGATGTGTAGTTTGATCGGCGGTCGTTTGATTGTGCCGAGGCCTTCAAAGAGTGTGGGGAACATTTCCAGGACGTCTTCTGTTTGTAGCGCCTTGACGGCGTTTGCAAACGCAATGAGGCGGAGGTCTTCCGCTGTGTTGCTCCCTACAAGTAGATCTGCTTCCTTGTCTATTACATGGAATGTTGTCGTCACCTCATTATCTTCCGCCTTTACTTGGACGACCATCTTCCCTCGCAGCGGGAGGGGTTCTTGGCTGCCGTATGTTAGTATTCGTGCCTTCGATGGGACTAGCTTGGGTCTTGGCTTCAGTGCTTTATATTGTTGGATTCCCATGACATTCACGGTGGCTCCCGTGTCAATGACGCCAGTCGCTGGAGACCCGTCGATGTGTATTTGGCATTTTGGCTGGGGCCTTCGCCGCCTCTTTAGTTCGCTTACGAATGATACGTAATAGCATTCATCTTCGTCCTCTGTGGAGGACTCGTCGAATTGGGACTGCCTCGGCGACCTGTGTGATCGAGACAACGTTGCTTCGTCTAGTGATAGCTGTCTCACGGCCCCTGTGATTGGTTTTCTCCCTGACGCTCCTCTTCCTCGGGAACCACCTCTGCACACACTTGCGAAATGGTTGGGTATTCCGCATTTTGAGCATGTTTTCCACGTGCCGGGCAGCCACCTTGGTTGTGTTCGTCTCGGCCACAGTATCCGCATGGTGTTCGGCGTGGCGTCCTGGTCGGCCATCTTCCTCTGCCTCCTCGGTTGGTGTTGCGGACTGCATCCACCCTTTCTGTCTTCACCACGGTTCCCACTTCTGCCCTTGGGTTCAGGGCTGCTTCCATTGCTGTCGCACGTGCATCCGACAGCTCGTGGGATCTGGCAAGGATCAATATTTCTTCAAGTGTAATGCGCGGTTGCCTTAGGATAAGTGTCCTTAAGTGTTTGTTGCGGCAGCCCTGAATAAGCTGTGCGGTCACTTCTTTCTTTTCGTCATCGTCCGTGCACGTGCTTATGAGATCTCTCAGCCGCGCATGGAACGCGTCCATGGTTTCTCCTTCTCTTTGTCTGGATTGGCGAAACTTGAATCGCTCATAGTGTGGGTTTAGCTGGGGGTCGAAATGTGCGTTCAGCGCGTTGACCGCCGCGTCGTAGTCATCGTCATCTCCCGTGTCTGGGAGGTGTTTGAATAATTTGTACAATTCCGTGCCCCCAAAATGTAACAACAGGGATCTCTTTACTTCGTTATCTTTCTCCCTGGTAGCAGTGAAGTAGTTATTGAGCTGCCCTAGCCAGATTGCCCATCTGGGAGCTGCTGTCCCCGGGTCTATCAGTTCGCTGAAGGGAGGTAGTGCTTGGAACTGTGAGTGAGCTGACGGTATTGGCGGCTGTGTTCCAAGGTTTAGTGCCTGTGCTGGTGGTCCTGCTTGCTGAGCCTGGCCGGCTCCTTGCTGTGCTCCCCCAGTTGCTCCTCCTGGGTTCGTGGTCATTTTGGTGTTGGGAGGTAGCTTGGCGCTTTCCTTTTGGGCGTCTTCCTATTGGATTGCTGGTTGTGTTTGCTTGTGCTTGTTGGCGTCTGCTTGAGCTACTGCCTGCTGGGTTGTTGGCTGCACTTGCTTGTGCTTGTTGGCGTCTGTTTGGTCTGGTGTTTAACGAATTGTTGCTTGCCCCTGCTTGTGCTTGTTCAGTGTTTGTCTGGGCCAATTCTTGTTGGGCGCTGCTTGTGTTTGCTTGTGGTTGTTTGCTTGGTGCCGTGGTGTGGTCGGCCCCCTCGCTGTGTCTCCCAGGGGCTTGCTGGGCCTCGCGCTCGATTGGCTCGAGGCACCTCTCCGGCCTCGTGTTCTCCCGGGACTTCTTTCCCCGGTGACGTCGTCCCGCTCTCTGCGCATGCGCGCACTGCTGGGCCTGCTGCCGGTCGCTTCCTCCGGCGCGCGTCTCTGCTTTGGGCCTTCCTGCCGCTGCTACCGCCGGTGCCACACGCAGCTCCTTGCATACGCTGCTTACCGGTGAGTGCAGTTTTGCTTTCGTTGATCGTCGCCGACGTGGGTGCCCCGCTCTCGTGCTGTAGCCGGGGGTGTTCAGAACGGCTGGCGGTTTGGCAGGTAACGCCGCTGGCTGGCGCTGTTTAATTTACGGGCATCCCACCCTCGTCGCCAGTGTGGGGGTGCAAAGGCCGGGCCCGGCCTGCAGCGCGGCGTCGCTAGAGATGCGCAGTAAAAGGACACACACACCGTTACTGCTCTGGTGTGGACCGGAAGTGCAGTGCCACTTCGGTCCCTTTATTTAAAGCTTTCTGGCCACGCCTGGCCAGAAAATGATACATTGTGTGGAGTGCTTCCGGGGGCTCAACCTGAGACCCTCGGAGCACTAGAGCGCTACATCTATATCTTGTTGACCCGGTTTAGGTTAGGCTCAATTAGGTGGTTACTCGGGATGATTCGATTCTTCTGATATATGTACATGTCATGAGGTGTCTCCCCAGACCCTGAAGTATTTTGTTTTCTTTTGCAAATGTTATCTTCCCCTTACAAAACGTTATTTATTGTTTGTGCTATGAAAAAGTAAATTTAGTAAGTGTAGAGTAGCCTCGATTTATTTACAATTGGAATGCCTTGATGTAAGTACAGTTGTAAGCTCAATTGTACATGCACCACGATTGCGCAATTTAATGATGTTTTAATATGTTATTTTGTAGATTTTAATGTCTAACTGCTTTTTGTCAAGTTTATGTTAACTAATTCTTTTATCACATTTTTGTTATCGTTGTTGTAGCTATGTATGCATTTTTGTGCCTGTATTCTGTCTTTTATGATCTGCTTTTAAGTGATCGAATAAAGATATGACGATGAGGTCAGTATCCATGACAGACTAGGTAAATGATTCAATTTTAGACCAATTGTTTGAAAAATTTCAACAGGACAGCCTGAAAATCTGGCATAGATGTTACAGATAATGACCAATGTTTGACATACTCGTTCTGTGTGATGAAGAAAAAAACATACATTCAAAGAAGGGCGAATGTCCCGTTATGGTGGGGTGAATTCAATAGAGAACGTGCAACAAAGTAAAACATTCAAAAATTGAATATTGCATCAACAAGCACGATGAAACAGTTAATGTCATGTTCTCCTGGTTAAAAAAAATGAATAATTCCAATTTCGAATGGAGAACTGCAGGAAAAAACAAATTGTATATAACATATAGATGTTTATGTCTGTCAGCTTGTAATTTGCTGTCATCCTGTTCTACCATTTGAAATTATTCATTAGCTAGGCAGACATATATTAGCGAGAATTAAATATTCAATGATGTTCCTGTTTTCACTCCTGCCACTCACGTTCAGTTTCAATCCTTCTCAAAACAGAGCTGAGCTCACCAGTTTTTTGATTTTTTTTAATTGCGCATCCACGAATCTGTCACAGGGATATTGAGATAGAGAGCACTGGAAAATAATGTAATTGGTTTTGATTGGCAGCTCGCTGAACACAGCGGAAGAATGTCCCATCCAATAATATCATATTGGGAAATGCCAACACTGCAGGAAGAACACTCTGTGTGATGTTCCATTATTAAAGAGGTGTCTACAGGCTTCAAAATAACACACTCTTTACGGAAGAGCGATCAGCAATTTTTTATGTTCTTTCTGTCCTTTATGTAACAGCTCAACCAACTTTAAAGAACGTATTCCTAATGCATTTCAGAGAAATGTGAGTGTGTAGATGGCTGTGCAGAAGTGATCCCTGTTCACTTTCAGATTTCGGATCAGCGAATCCTTCTTTATTTATCAGTCACCATCAGGATTTTAGAATATATTTATTTTCATGGATTTATTAAAACTTTTATATAACACAAACCACACTGGAGTGTCAGAGCGCTTTACAGAATGAACACTAATGCAACAAATAGTGAAAAGGACGAGCATAACATGCCTGCCATAGTAACACATCCTCACAAGAGAAATACGGTGCACATTTTTTTAGATATAGGTTTTGCTGCTGCCCACCATACCAAGGCTCTCTTGTACAGTGACTCACGGGAACAACCCTGATCCACCTTCGCGAAAATGTAGTGCCTGTCAATGCCAGTGCTACTGGCCCGATATATCCTTGCGCTTCTTTTTTTTTCTTTACTTTTTTGGCAACTTTTTCTTATTATTATAGTATGAGTATTTTTACTTGTACAATTTTAATTTTGATTATGTACCTTAAGTAAAACACTAAAAAAGAAACAATTACAGGCTTCCAAAAGGCCGGACCTGTTGGTTTAGCCAGCATTTGTTACAAATGGTAATAGCGCATCTAATAGGCTCCTGGGAACTGTTAGATCAGGGGGTCTCTAGTTGGCAATGGTATACATCTTTGACCAAATAGGGACCCTTGCTTCTAAGTCAGGGAAAGGGGATTACACTACTGGATAACCCCTGCTCACCGCCTTGGTAGCTTGGCACAAGCAGGCAGGCTTATCTCAGAGGCAGTGTGTTAAGTATTTGTGAACACATACGGTAATACAGTGAAAACACTACAGATGGACACAACACAGGTTTTATAAAAAAAAGTATTGTTTATATAGGCTTATCACAAGACCATAAACTTAAAAAAATCCACAATACTATACTCAATAAAAATTCTTCAAGATGGTAGAAATAGTTCAAAAATAGGTTATTCCCTTAAAAATAGTCTTTAGCAACAAATAACCCCAACTGGAGTTATCACTACGTCAAGGTCAAAGAAATCTCAAATAAGGCGCCGACAGCGAGGTGCGCGCCATCGGGCCCGGAGTCAATACAGACCCACAAAGAATAGTACCTTGGAAAAGCGAAAACAAAAACAGCTCACGGCGTTGGGAGGTGCGGCGTCATTGGCGCCATGCAGCGTTGGTTCCTTACTTCGGGGGAGATGATGCGTTGGTGTCCTGGATGCTTGCGCAGGCAGGGGAGGAGTCGGTTCCTGACCGGAGAGGAGGTGATGTCACAATGGCACCGAAACCACGGTTCCGTCTGATGTCATGATGTCTTTGGATTCTTGACCACCCAAGTCGATGATCAGATCCGCGATGATGTCGGCTTCGGAGTCGATGCGGCACAGCAGCAGGCGCCGGGCAGGCGTTGCAAGTCAGAGCAGCGCTCACGACTATGGCAGGCTTACGATGTGATTCGCTGGCGTCAATGTGGCACGGCTAACGTCGGGTCTACGTTGCAAGTCGCATCAACACTCACGACTTTGTTGAAGATTGCGGCGTCGCTCGCCGGCGTCGGTATTGTAAATTCCCTCTGTAGCACTAGAACAGCAAGTTCAAATGCAGACAAACAGAAGGGGGTAAAATCTGGTATCCCTGAGACTTCGGTTAGGAGGCGAGCTCAAATCAAGCCCTTGGAGTAATATTCTGCAAGATGATGAAAGTTCTTTAAAAGTTCCTTCTCCTTTCCATGGCAATCAAGAGACCACTGCAGGCCAACCCAGCTAACAGCGCACTGGCAGAGGGGCAGTCCAAACTCCTGCAGCATCCTTGATTCTTCTCCTTGGCAAAAGGTTTGTCTTGTTGTTCCAGAAGTGATCCAAAGTCTTGGGGTCTGGGTCCCCATATTTATACTAATTTTCTCTTTGTTCATTGAAGGCAGAGAGGCCTTTGCCTAGTCCAAACCAGTTCTGGTCAGACCTGGAGCATTTTGTTGACAAGAGTCCTTCTTTCCTTTCGCAGTGTAGGCCAGGGACATCAGACACACCACAGGGGGAGGAGCCAGCATTGTGGAGGGAAGGCACAGCCCTATTCAGGTCCCAGGTGCAACTCCTCCCGCCCATCTAAATGCAGATCTCTCTATTCAGCCCTGTGCTAAATCACCCAGTCTCCTGGAATCCCCCAGCCCCGGTCACTCAAACTCCAGACATGGAATACATAACCTATCAGAGGCAGGCTTGGATAGTTAGGCAAGAAAATACCTACTTTCTAAAAGTGGTATTTTCAAACACAGGATGTTAAAACCAACTTCACTAAAAGATGTATTTTATCATTCTGAGTTCAGGCATACTAAACTCAAATTTCCACCTAGTTCCCTGAGTCAATTAGGATTATAAAATGTAACAATTAAACTGCCCATTCTGGCCTATGGGGAACAGATAGCCTTGCAATAGTAAAACACGAAAATGGCTGTAATTCACTATTCGGACATGCCACACACACCAGGGCATGTCCTACCTTATCCTTACAATGCACCATGCCCTTGGGCCTACAATAGGGGTGTCCGATATGAAGAAAATGGAAGGTTTAGGGACTGGCAGGTGGGTGCACTTACTAAGTCGACATGGCAGTACTAGACTGCACACAGGCTCTGAAATGGCAGGCCCGAGACCCACTTTACAAGCTGCTTCTGTGGGTGCTACAACCAGTGCTGCAAGCCCACCAGAAGCATTTGATTTACAAGCCCTGGGCACACATGGTGCACTGTACTAGGGCCATGACAAGTAAATCAAATAACCCAATCATGGAGTCACTAATCAATACAACAATTTAACCTAGGGAGCACTTGCACTGTGGCACTGAATAACAGTGGCACAGTGCCCAAAGCGTCTAACCAGCAAAAATATATCAAAAACAGAGAAGGCAATCAGTTAAAACTGGAAGGGAGACTCACACCAATGGTACCAGGTGTAACAGGAACCAAACATGGATCAAAAAACAATGTAGGTTATGTGGCTTTGGGATCTAGTAATGGTCGCATATTGTGTGCTCTAAAAGTCCTTGTAGGACGATGACTTAAAAATATTCGAGGACATTTTGGTGTAGAGTAAATGCTTCAACATGTGTCGCAGCTGTTATGTCATTGTTAAAATGTGAACATCTCCAACTTATTGATCAAACATCTGCACGCCAAAAAAAGGGCTGAATGTCAGTCAGGGGATATAGGACAAAAACAATAATATTATAGGTGACAGTTAGTATGATTTAGAATAATAAGAGCATACTGTAAAGGACTTATCGCCGAGTTTTCGGCAATTAAATGCAGAATAAGTGGTGAAAGAATTTTCACCCCATGCTCAAGCTGGTGCAAACTGCCGATATTGCCAGTTTTCCAGCGATAGCTTCCGCAAAAAACATTGCCACGGATGAGAGCGACAACTAACGCTAATGATATGCAGAGTAGGCGTTCCTGTGCATAAAAACACAAAAACAGCACTTCACGATATGCTCAACGACCAGCCAGATCTGCAATGCGATCCAAAAACAGCTATTAACGTACGTTAGCAGCAGGGATTTAACACCTGCCTTTTACTGGCGTTAAGCAGGACGACTACCTGCAGTATGAAAGGGAGCCCAACCCAGACCCACATCTGAAGACCAACACATGTCATGGAGACACTGATCATGCAGCTCTGAGAACCAAGAAGGCCACAACATCCACCGCCACCACCCCATGCACCCCCCAGACCCCCCCCCGTGGACTACCACTGAGGCAGCGCAGAACAGTACAGTAGATGTTCTGAAAACGGCATAGCCCCTCAGCCACACAGTAGCAGAATGTAGGGAGAGGTGGTAACCAAGTATGTGTGAAGGAGGCAAGTCACCCATGAATAAGTATGCACACAATGCCAAGTGTGGCGGTGATGTGCTGGACAGACCTCAATATGCAGAGCACAGCCCTGTCCATGTGGACATATACAGCTAGTACTTGTAGTGTTGTGGACAGTGGACACAACCATGTTACCTCAGCCAGTGGGGAAGATCTTGGTTATGTAGCTGTGTCGTCATCCCCTGTAAGTGGAAGCAGAGTGGGCTTGTCCGGCGTAAGCCAGTCTAGCGTAGGTGTGTAAATAAATAGGCTGGGGCTTTGGGCATGGTTTCCCTACGGGAAGGCCAACACGTCTGTCAGGGCGGCGGCCTTCACCCTGCCACGAGGCCACCACCATGACTACCGGCCTCCTCGAACAAGGCCCCCAGTGAACCCAGCGGCACAGCACAGCGGAGTTATATCTGTGCTGACCACAGCCTTCAACCTACACTGTGGTCAGCAGGGCTCACAATGCAGATCGAGTCGCGATTGCAGATGATGCAGTCAAGTAGGCAAAAGACATTGCTACCAATGTAGCCCACCCGGGACAACTCATCCTCGCTGGCTGAGCACCCCTGAGCGCTTCAGGTGCCACTAACTCTGTGCACCACAACCTCTGGAACCCTTTATGATTGAGTTACATACTGCGGATGCAACAATGATCCTCAGGCAGCGTGGAATACCTGGGACGATGATGATGAAGACGTGGCAGGTGTAACACACTCCACTGCAGCTGCAGCAGGAATATCCCGAAGGGACACAATCATTGACAATTGCTTCACATGAGCACGCTCAGCTCTGGTGCCCCTACCTCAGTACACCACAAGCCATGGCCCCTTCTGATTGAATATTGGGTGACCTCTGTACCTGCTCCGGCTACCTCCATGATGCTTCACAGTTGTTTGTGTTATGTTGGTGTTTTCTGTGTCTGCTTTAATAGTGATCACTGTTCAAGTTGCCAGCACCAACCACTCCCTGAGGGCTGGCTCACACCCACCCCACACTTATCCAGCACACACATCACTGGATTTGGGATCCTGGTAATAAAAAGGGGCTAGGCGCACGTGCCTGTAGCCAGTTCCACTACCTATCCAAGTGTGTCTGTGTGGTCATTATGTATGAATGATGGCCCGGGCCCTACCACATTGCATTGTGCTGTGGACAGTGGATGCAACCATGTAACCTCAGGTAGTGGGTAAGAGCTTGGACTTGTAGCTAAGTCGTACCCCCATAAGCGACAATGTTGCAATGTAGCATGCACCCGGAGGGTAGGCTCGCACGAACAAAGTAATGAAGGAGCGCAAGACAGCTCGGGGTCCAGGATCATACATGCCAGGTTTTGTGTATACCAGTATTGCCGCAGCTTGAGCCAAATGCATAGCCACATTAGCAGCGCCAATTCAGCCAGACATGTACTTTACATCTGTGTCTGACCTATCCTTACCATAGGCCTACACTCACGTGGCCCACCACCTTCAACGGCCAACATCACAGTGTCGTTGTCAAGTTTGTGGACATGCGCAGACCGGCATGACAATACTGTGCTATAGGAGTGCAAGTGATGCAATTGCGCAGCCCACATAAGTAAATGGGTTTGTAGGAGGGAGGAGCAGCTGTGAGGCAACATGACACACAGTGATGCCGCTCATATGCCACATGCAAGACATGTCAAACATGAATCCCAAAGTGGCACACATCCCAAACCCCACCTCCAACAAGCCACATTACATTTCCTGAATGCAAGCAAATGACAAACCAACATTAGGGATGAAACCTCCATTGTTTGAACTATAAGATAGGAGCACATCGGTACCTCTGACCTCGGATTTGCATGTGCCCGGCACCCCCTGACAGACACCATAGCAGCAGATGACAACTCCCACACTACACACAGCCCGACGAAGGACCAACGTATACACACCCCACAGACAGAAGTCCTTGCTCAGAGTTATCTTGCATGAATGGCCTTCACACTTACTCCCACACCATCCCAGGCGTACAACCGTTGCACACTAAAACTACTCATTGATCCCAACTGTGGCATTTCATCCACAGAACTGGTGCAGGTCAGAACAGTGCTGCTTCAACCAGAGCCACTAACGCAATGGCAGAACATCCCGGACACATGCACAACCTCTGTCACATGGAACTGTACCGTGCACGTATGCTGCATTTACTGGGGGCACTGCCACTGGCTGTGCTGCAGATCAGTTACCGACTAAGCTTCCGCCTTGCCAACATCACCTGCATTCAGCCTGTGTTGCATTGTCGATCGTGCATATTTGAGTGGTGCATGGATGTCTGCCTATCCAACAGGATGGTAGATGAACTGGATTTTGATATGTGTGTGCGCCCCCTGTTGGCACACAGACAGGAGTGTCACTGTGATACCCGTTTATGGGATGCCTTGATACTTGGCATACAAGCTGGCAGCTGAACCTGGGAGATTGCACAAATCCTCATTTGCAGTGACCACATTGAACCGCTCCCCTATTGGGCTGTATTGGTGAAAAAGGGTGGACGCAGCACATCTGTCTGGACCTCCTAATGGATGGACTCACCGTCCTGTTTGATGAAGTCGACAACGACCTCATGTTGGAAATATTAGCCTACAAAGCTGCAATAGCTTTCATGGACCAGTAACTATGTACCTGCAGCCACAACAGATTGGAACACATTGCACATGTCCCAACAACCTGTTGCATCTTGGAGATCTGGTCACATATCCCACGACAACAGTGGACATGGCTGCATTCGCCTGGACTCCAAATACATGAGCGGACAACAACGCGGCTTAACACACACCTGTGAAAAGTGAGGCACTCCCCCGGGTGGAGAGCGGTACTTGGCAACTTTCCTCATTCTGACATACTGCTGCATTGGTCTGCATGTTGTGGCACTTATCATGCCCGTACTGACACGCGAATGCTAATAAAGTCTACGCACCCTCACTTGTATTCAACTGTGATGAGTGTTGATTTGAATGACAATGTGTGTCTAAATCCCTATCTGGGTCACCGCCATACCTGCGCATTGATAGCATTACAAATGCCAGCTAGGCTACGCGTTTTTGCACTGTGCTACGTACATCGTGAGCGTAGTGTAGTCCTACGGCCAGGGTTAATTACCCAGGAAGGACCTTTTTGTGGAATCACTGTCTATACATTCATCCAATATTTCAGTATTGATTGATCGTGGCCATGACACATCTGTGCGAATTGGAATGTTCTATTCACATTCAGTGGAGTGTTGAAGCTGGACCAGTACAGGGCCATGCAAATCCCACTTTACATGGACAGCCAACCAGAGTCCTTTTGGGATTAACAAGTTCATAGGGAGTGGGAGACTACAGTCCACAGGGTGATTGCTGTGTCATTGGTAACCAAACTTAACATGGCAGATCATGCTGAGGTCCAAGGTGAGTGTTGTTCAGTGTATAGGGGAACAGTGGGAGGTGTTATTCCAGGGCATTATGCAGAGGGCAGAATAAAGCTGAACCCGGCCATATGGCGGAGATAAATGCTACCACTTAATTCTTACCACAATGCTAGATTCATCATCATCTTCGTCCCCTGATGTGTCAGGTGCCTTACATGCGAGTGGTGGTGTTTTGTCTGTACCACTGTGTGGCAGTGACACATCAGGAGCTGGAGGTGGAATGTCTGCCCCACTGACACATCAGGGGAAGGAGATGTGGATTGAGTGGTAGCTCCAGCATCCATCCGCGCCAGGCCTTGAGGTGGCAATGTCATGACGAGGATCTGCAGGGCATGGAAGATTACAACTGCATCTTGCTGGTGTGTAGCCGTGGCAGCCATTTGTGAGGCTTGCATCTGCTCCATGTTCTCCATGATCATTCGCATGTGAGGCAACTCCTTGCTGAAATCTCAGGAAACACTGTGACTAGACAGTTGTTCTTGGCTCAGAGTCATGACTCCAACAACGATGTCAGCCATGGCTTGTTGTAGAGCAAGGAGCGGACAGTGGGTGTCCGTTAGGGAGTGTGAGTGGTCCCTGATGGGACTTAGACACCCACATATTGCATCTAGTTTGGCTGCCATGAGGTCGTACCCAACCCGTAGGTGGTCCGACATCATCTCCTGGCACCATAACACATGGCGTTGGAAGGCCATGTGTTGGTCGTGGGGGTCCTGGGAGACAGCCATGGTGGTGGGTGCTTCCTGCTGTGTGGTCTGTGCAGGGGATGGGGGTCTTATGGATGCAGCTTGGCGGCCCTGTTCCTGGAGGTGGGGTGCCGGAGCTGTCCCTGAACTGTTTGAGTGGGTCAGTGTAGATGTTGGGGAGGTCCTCTTCATCATCAGTGCTGAGTTGTTGTGTTTGCTCTGCAGGAGGTGTTGATTCTCCCTCTGCAATGTGAAGAGGAAAGGCAGATTGATATTGTGTTCATATGTATGTTCACTCATTGTACAAGTTTACTGTCAGACTGCATGGCAATGTACATTGTGACTGTTTATGAGGAGACGCCTATTTGAAGCGGGACACTTGGCATTTCTACACCATCATGGATGTGAGGTTGTAGTTGTCCATTATCATCTGACAGTTTCCTGCTATGCCAAATGCGAATGGCCATGTTCTAAACACAAGCGGCAGCAGCTGTGTCCTCAGTTCTGTTGTGAAAGTGTTGCCGTTTGAACCACATTGTTGTCAATGTTGGGGTGCTCTGCATCTAAGGTGTGTATGCTGCATTGTGGGTGAGTTGCTCCTTTGGCTCTGATTTGGCTGACCCTTATCCCTTTCAGGGCGGTGTACCTTTCACTTCTGTGCTCATACAGTGCTGAGATGTTGCAGACCAGCGTAAATTGGGCTCTTGGTCGGAGTTGTGACTCTTGGGCATGGTTTGTCTACAGATGTGATCTACTTACATGTGCATGTGTGCCATTGTGCCCATCTTCCCCCGTCCCCCCCAGTCCCTAGTTGTTACTCACCCTGTTGCTGTTGGCTCAGGTCATGTTGTGCAGTGTCCTGTCCCCCAACTCCTGCCACCGTCTCCCCAATGATTGTCCCAGGCTGGTCCTCCGTGGTGGTTGTGGGGTTCTGGTTGTCCTCTGTACTTGCCCCGGCTACCTCCATGGTGCTTTGTAGCTGAATGTGTTTTGTTTGTGTTTTCTGTTGCAGCTTTTATTGTGCGGAGTTGCAGGTGCGGTGCTGCTTATCGCTGCATTTTTTATCGCAGTTGGGCCAATCGCATATTTTTTCACGTTCGGGTTTAGATTTTTATCGCCATCCTGGTGATTTTATTGCAGACATTTGACGCATGATCGAGAGGCTATCGCATGTTACTGCCATGTTGTGAATAGGACGTTAACACAGTTATTTTCTCACGATAGACGGCGATATTAAAGATTGCGTTAACCAATTTTGGAGATGATTATCGCACGTTCTTGAGAATATCCCCTATAGAGTTTTTTGTTCAAGGCAAAAGTTGGATAGACCCTGTTATGAATAAGGCACATTTGAGCTTTTCAAAGAACAGCAAACATGATTGATATTTAAATATTGTATAGTTCTTTGCTATGATGTTTAGAAAAATCCTTAGTAATGAATCATTTTAATTTGATTTTAAAAAGGTTTTAAGTGCAGTGTAAAGACTTTGAGGTCAGTTTTATTTCTGCTTAACTTGTGTTGCTTATATGTTGTGAAGGATTTAGTACCCAAAAAGAAACATTATCAATATTGTAGATATTATTATCACTACTATTATTTTTATTATATACTTTTATTCACAGAATCAGAAGCAATGCATGTGAAATAAGGGCATAAACAACAAGTGTTAAACAGAAGCTGTAAGAAATGTTTTCTGAGGCTTGTGTCACTCAAAGGCAGTCTAGAAACCTTGAGCACTGCTGCTGTCCTGGAAATCACAGGGACTATATACTGTTATGAGGTCACTTGCCATCTACACAACCCATATCCATCTACACAATAACCGATGACAATCTTTAAAGCAGAACTGCATTAAGAATGTCTGTAATATTCGCCATGCATTACATATTAGCGAAGTAGAGGATCAATATAAACACTGCTCATTGACCTCCACTTTAATAATAACCAAGAATGTTCTATTTGGGCTTTGATTTTCAGGGGTATTGAAGTTGAACCTTACTAGAGGACAGTGGTTTGGGCAAGATGCCTAAATGAGACAGCATATGTATCACTCAGAATAAGTATAATGTCCAAGCAGTGTTCTAATTTTGTCAACATAGCTAATATGATGTTACTTCCTGTGATGTTGCTGAGGTCGAAGGGTGTGTAATGCCACTGTTGCTATCCATTCAATGAATCAACTTCCATGAAGGACTTTATGGGATGGACTAAGACAACATTCTATGATGGAAATATAGGGCTCTCAATGTATATATGCTCCATTGAGAGGGAAGGCCTCCAGAGAACGTTTTTATTTGTGGAAGCTAATTTGGGGTATCAAATGAAAGGGGAGGTGAGACATCAGTTCCTTACTGTGTCGGAGAGGTGACATTACAGTGGCGGTGATGTGTTGGTTCCTTACGACAGTGCTGTGTCTATGGATTCAGTGGTCACCCACGTCGAGTATCGGCTCTGCATTGATAAATCACGGGCGTCACTGAAGACGGGGGCTGCGGTGCGAGTTGGGACATTGCATCATGGGCATCACCCATGGTGTCCTCAGCTCTGGTGCAGGCAGTGGCCTCGGTGGGGGCTTTGGAGTCGATGCGGCACGGCGTCAGAATGCAATGCAATGGGCCTACAGTGAAAGTCAGGTTGGTGCATCTTGCTCTTTACGAGCAATGCCCATGGCTTCGGTGCAGGTTACGGCATTGCTCGCCGGCGTCGGTGTTGCAAATTCTTTATGTGGCAGCTGAAACAGCAGTTCCCGCTTGAGAGAGACAGAAGAAATGGAGTCTTTGTGTCCCTGAGATTTCAGAACAGGAGGCAAGCTTAATTTCAAGCCCTTGGAGATCTTTTCCTCAAGCAGGTGACAAAGCAAACAGCAGAGTCCTTTTCTCTTTTCCTTGGCAGCAAGTAGCCACTGCAGGCCAACCACAGACAGCAAAAATCACAGGGGCAGTGTTCCTCCTCAGCTTCTCTGGCTCTTCTCCTTGGGAAAATTCCCTCTTAATTTCCCAGAAGTGATCTAAAGTTCTGGGGTATGGGCCCCTCTTTTTATACACAAAAATCCATTGTTCTCTGAAGGCAGAGAGTTTCTGTACCCAGACAAAACCAGGGCTGTCTTCACTGATGCAGCATCCTGGCAGGAGGTGGAGACAGGATTGTTGAAGGCAGACCAGGGCCATGCAGGTGAAAGGAAATCTACTCCCCCTACTCTAAATGCAGCTCAGGTCTATTCAGCCCCTCTCCAGCCCCTGTCATCCAAAGGCCAGACATGCAATACACACACCTAGCAGAGGCACACTGGATGGTTAGGCAAGAAAATACCCACTTTCTAAAAGTGGTATTTTCAAACACAGATTGTAAAAATCACTTTCACTAAAAGATGCATCTTAACATTTTGAGATCAGACATACTAAACTTTGTTTTCCTCCCTTGTTCCCAGGGCCAGCTATGTTTATAAGATATTATAAACAAACTCCCAATTCTGTATTATGGGAACAGGTAGCCTTGCAATAGTGAAAAGCTAAATTGGCAGTAATTCACTATCAGGAAATGCCACACACACACTAGGGCATGTCCTACCTTTAACAACAATGTGGCCAGTGTGCACTCAGGTTAAGACTGGATCATACCAAAATTAAATTGTGATTTAAACAATGTGCGTCATTGCACTGTGTCCAAAGGCATCAATTGACTGTCCAAGCTGGTGGGTGGGGGTGTGGAAGCTGAGTCTGCTGTTCAGATAGGCTGGTCCGGCATTGTGGAGTGCTTTGTGTGTCTGGGTGAGGAGCTTGAAGCTGATCCTATTGTCGACGGGGAGCCAGTGTAGGTCTCTCAGGTGGGGGGTGATGTGGTTGCAGCGGGGGACGTTGACGATCAGTCAGGTGGTGGCATTTTGGATGCGCTGTAGTCGTCGTAGGTGTTTGGCTGGGATTCCTGCATAGAGTGCGTTGCCATAGTCCAGTCTACTGCTGACAAGGGCCTGTGTCACTGTTCTTCTTGTTTCGGTCAGGATCGACTTGTAGGTCCTGCGGAGCATGCGGAGGGTGTTGTAGCAGGAGGAGGAGATAGAGTTGACCTGCTTAGACATGGAGAGGGAGGAGTTGAGGATGAAACCTAGGCTGCGTGCGTGGTCGGTGGGTGTTGGTGCTGTTCCCATTGTCGTCGACTACCAGGAGTCGTCCCAGGCTGAGGGGGTGGGTCCGAGGATGAGGACCTCCGTCTTGTCGGAGTTCAGCTTCAGACGGCTACACCTCATCCAGTCGGCGACGGCCTTCATTCCCTCGTGGAGGTTGGTTTTGGTGGTGTGTGGGTCCTTGGGGAGGGAGAGGATGAGCTGGGTGTCGTTGGCGTAGGAGATGATGTTGAGGTTGTTATGGCGGGCCACTTGTGCGAGGGGGGCCATGTAGATGTTGAACAGCGTCGGGCTGAGCCCTGGGGGACACCGCAGATGATGTCAGTAGCTTTGGAGCGGAAGGGTGGGTGGCGAATGCTCTGGGTTCTGCCGGCAAGGAAGGACGTGGTCCAGGCGGGAGCCTTCTCTTGGATTCAGGCTTCCAAGTGGCTTGTCTTTAGAGTGCGATGGCAGACCGTGTCGAAGGCGGCTGACAGTCCAGGAGGATGAGGGCTGATGTTTCACCATTGTCTAGTTGGCGCCTGATTTCGTCTGTGGGGGCTGTCTCGGTGCTGTGGTTTTGTCTGAATCCGGACTGGGACGGGTCCAAGATGTTGTTGTCTTCCAGGTGGAGGGCCAGTTGCATGTTGACGATATTCTCGTTGACCTTTGCAGGGAAGGGGAGCAGGGAGAGGGGCCGGAAGTTCTTGAGGTCCTTGGGGTATGCTTTGAGCTTCTTGAGGAGGGCATTGATTTCGGCGTGCTTTCAGCTTTCCAGGAATGTCGCTGTTTCGAAGAAGATATTGATGGCCTTTCGTAGTTGGGGTGCGATGGTTGCGTCTGCTTTGTTGAATACGTGGTGAGAGCACGGGTCAGACTGAGATCCCGAGTGGATGGAGTTCCTGACCTTGCGTGTCTCGTCGTCGTTGACATTGGACCAGGAGGTCAGGCGGTTGATGCTGGTGGTGTTCAGGGGGGGGGGGTGTGGAGTCTGGCGTAGTCAGGGCAGTCGTGCTGTTGAAGCTGTCGTGGATGTCAGCGATCTTGCGTTGGAAGAAGATGGCTAGTGAGTCGCACAGTTCTCGTGAGGGTGGAATGTCGTTGCCGTTGGCGCTGGGGTTGGAGAGTTCTATTATGATGCTGAAGAGCTCTTTGCTATCGTGTGCATTGTTATCCAAGTGGTCTTTGAAGGAGGATCTCTTGGCTAATCTGATGAGGTGGTGGTGTCTGCGGGTGGCGTCAATGTGGGCTGTGTGATTGTCTGGTGTGCGTTTGTGGAGCCATGTCTTCTCCTGTTTCCGCCATGTGCGTTTGGAGGTCTGGAGCTCGAATGTGAACCAGGTGGCTCTCTTGTTGGCGTGGCTGTTGGAGGGTTTCTTGAGCGCGGCGAGGGTGTTGGCGCAGTCGTTGATCCACTGTCTGAGGTTCCGGGCTGTGGTGTCTGGGTTGGTGGGGTCAGTGGGTGTGTTCTTGGCGAGGAAGGTGATCAGCTGGTCTTCCGTGACTTTGCTCCAGCAGCGGCGAGGCAGCTGTTGGGTGCGGTGGTGCGTGGTTGGTTTCTCTAAGGCGAAATGGATGCAGCGGTGGTCGGTCCAATGGAGTTCGGTGGTGTGGTTAAAGGCGACGTGGGAGCCTGTGGAGAAGATGGGATCGAGTGTGTATCCGGTGGCGTGGGTGGGTGCGGTGACAAGTTGTCTGATGCCGAGGTTGGCGAGGTTGTCGATCAGGGTGGCGGAGTTGGCGTTGTTGTTGTCCTCGAGGTGGAAGTTCAGGTCCCCGAGGAGGATGTAGTCTGTGGAGGCGAGTGCGTGGGTGCTGGCGAGGTCGGCGATGGAGTCGCTGAACTTAGCCGGGGTCCTGGGGATCTGTAGACGAGTGTTCCTCTGAGAGTTGTGTTGGGGTCAGTGTGTATCCGGAAGTGCAGGTGTTCGGAGGTGTTGAGGGTGTCGTCTGCGTGGGTGGCAACCTTGAGGGTGGACTTGTGGACGATGGCTATTCCTCCTCCGATTCCGTTGGCGCGATCCCTGCGGGTGATCTTGTAGCCGTCCGGGATCACTATGGCGAATTCGGGGGGCGAGGAGACGTTCCACCAAGTCTCGGTCAAGAAGGCCACCTCTGGGGCAGAGGTGTCGAGCAGATCCCAGAGCTCGACGGCGTGTTTGAGTGCGGAGTGGGTGTTGAGGAATATGCAGCGGAAGTGGTTGGGTCCAGTCCTTGGGGTTTTGGTGGTTCTGTCGCAGGTGAAGCTGCAGGTGCAGCAGGAGAAGGGTCAGTGGGTCCGTTTCGGGGTGGCCTGGAAGCAGGTGTGGTTTCGGCCGGCGTTGATTGCATGGAGGGTGCTGGCGTTGTAGTGGATTCTGGTTTCATGGCGTTCGCGGGGTCCAGAGGTTCTAGCGCTGGGCGCTGTCCACGTGTGGACGGGCGCAGACGGGCTTGGCTTAGGCATGGCCGCTTCTCGGCCTGCATATGAGGTGGCTTGGGAGGGAGAAGCAGCTGGGAGGCGGGAGCGGGCAGGCCAATGGGTGTGCAGGGGGATTGGGCCGCAGGGAGGCAGCGGCGGGAAAGGGCCAGGTCGAGAACGGTGGGGGCCAGGGGGGAGCTGGCGCGCAGGGCAGAGGGGAGGGAAAATGAAACCCAGGAACAAGGAGGCAGAAATCAGGCACCCAGGCAGTCAGGTGATGAGCAGCGGGGCGGGGGGGACCTGCCTGCAAGCAGGGTCGAAGGTCGCTCCCGCTACCGCTTCTCGGCCTGCATATTAGGTGGCTTGGGAGGGAGGAGCAGCTAGGAGGCGTGGAGGCCAATGGGTGTGCAGGAGGGCGGGCCGCAGGGATTACACAAAACGGTTCAAGAGGAACCGCTGAGGGGTCCTTAATTTCAACCACTCAATAGTTACAATGTTGCCCTATTCCTGAAACCCCTACCACTGTTCAATACCGCCAAAAAGATAAATATTGGTGATAGATGGGCTGCTCGGATAGAGACATTTGATGATTTCATTGACACACTTGAAGAGGCTAATAAGAAAAAGATTATCAAGTAACCCAAAAATATTGTGGGTGATGGTAACGTCACATTTTACGAGATTAAGGAGTGATGAATCTCAAGTTTAATCAATGCAAACTGTTGATTATGAATGATATATCTTCAGCCAAGCACACCAGAAGGCTGGTGAATCCATTGATGAATTTGCGGAGAGACTCAACACACTCATCAGATATTGTAAGTTCAATGAATTTATTGATGAAGAAACTATGGATCTGAGAGTTATTGATGAATGCTTGTTAGATTCATTCACACGACAAATGCTGAGAGAAACTCTTAGTCTGTTGCGAGTGTTAATGGCTGCCGTAGCGGAAGATCATGCTGACAGACAAGCTGCTGACTTGGAGGCCGAAGGTGCCCAAAGCTAGTAAGGCATGAGTATAAAAAGTATGCTAAAGCAAAAGACTGAAGGACACAAAAGTGATGTCTACCCATAAAAAGAAGTTGTGATTTTATATGTGGATTCTCGTTTCCACATGAAGGTAAATGTCCCACTCTTGGAAAAGCAATGCAAGGCTGTGGAAAGGAGAACCATTTTTTGATGGTTTGCAAGGCGAAGGATAAAGTAAGTGCGTCACAGCGCAAATATAAAATGGCTGTCAGAACATCCTTAGAAGCAACGTTCCACGCACATTCACAAGGCCAAGCAGCAACATCAGCTGAGAAAAATCGTCAAGTTCAATCGCCATCTAAATCATCATCAAACAGCTCTTCTATATCAGTATCAAAATGATTGTGTCATGTCAATACTTACCTCAGATAAGCATGTGTACGTTGGTTTGGCCGCTTGTGAAAAAAAAATGTCAGTCAAAGAACGATCGAAATGCCAAAGCACTAAAGTCATTCAAACATTGTCCGAAGATTACACTGAAAGTAAATGGTTGAGCAAAACCTTTCATTATCGGTAGTAGTGCATCGATAAACATTATGCCTAAGGAGAAATACAATGAACTACCTCCATTGCCGCAACTTACGCCATTGAAAACCAAAGTAAACACGTGGGTTGCATAGAAAGCCTTAAAAAGTCAAGGTTTGTTTGTGGTGACAGCAAAACACAAGGTAATGAAGGTAAGACTACCCATCCATGTGCTTCAAGGTACGGCATCAAGTACCTGTGTTCTTAGTTTCAGTGCAGTCACATATATGGGACTGACGTCTGTCAGTTACTGCATGAATGCTGACCACTGAATAGTAAGTCAGTTCCCTTCATTATTTTGTGGTTTGGAAAAACTTAATACTATGAAAGTAAAGTTGCATAATAATGAGGACGTCCATCCTGTTGCTCGGAGACATAGACAAGCTGCTTTTCATTTGCAAGAAGCTGTTGAAAAAGAACTTGAAGAGTTACTTCAGCATCATATTATTGAGCGTTCAACTGGCCCCAACGCCATGGGGTTCACCCATAGTGGTATCGCCTAAAAGGGACAGTGAAGGAGCTGTACACATGTGCATTGACATGCATCAGGTAAACAAGGCAATTGAATGAGAATAACATCCAGGTCCACATATTGCTCACATAATATATATAAATTGTGCAAAGGTCTTCTCTCACCTTGATTTAAATAAAGGTTATCATCTGTTAGAACTTGAAGAAAACTTCAGGTACATTACAACCTTTTTTACACATGATGGTCTCTTTCGATACAAAAGACTATATTTTGGTGTGTTATCCGCTGCCAAACTGTTTCAAGATGTCATTCGACTTGTCATACAGTCTGTCATGAATGTGCTCAGTTACATCAATGACATTGGTTTTCGGAGCTACACACAAAGAACATGATTAAGTTCTTACACAAGTATGTCATTTGCTTGCTGAAGCAGGTTTGACTTTGAACAATTAAAGCCCCAAAAAGATTTATTAAAAAGATTTAAATGTATATATTTTTATTTATCTATATATTTTGTAAACAATTTGTAACTTTTAGATTTAACAGATGGGGAGATGCAGTGACTTGAGAGTTAGAAATTATGGAATCCTTTTTGCTCTTGAGGGACTCTGCAGAACTGTGACGTGGGTGTTAGAGTGGAATGCATTGAAAGCTGGTTTAGAATTTTGAGTACACAGTTTTACGCAGACAAATAAATATGTGTAAACCTAAGCTTCGCGCGTGGCATAGTCATTGGTGGATACCCAGGCTGGGGAGAACACTACAGGTGGGAGAGGAGATATGGTGACATAAGCAGTTCTGAAGACTTGAACATGTTTCCTCATTTAAATTCTTTTGTGTATTATTGGACTGGACACATTTTGTAGGTTTTTGCCTTTTCAGGACTAGCAGATTCATAATATTTGCCATAGAGTGATTGTAGTGCATAGTAAGGGAATTTATATCCTTTCAGCTAGGAGTAACTTTTGCTTTTCACACAAAGATTTTAATAAGCTGTGTTTTTCTGATTCAGTGTCTGACTCCTCTTGCATTCCTCTTCATTACCACTCTAGAGAGTGAAAAAGGAATATAGATATGGCTTGACCAATCATCCAGTGATGGTGACTTCAGATTAAGAAGCCTTAGTTAGCGATGTAGTGTTACTCCTCTTATCATACATTTTTATTGAGTACTGCTGGAAGTAGTTGGTGTTCTTAAGAAGGGAGTTCAAGTGAGCCACAGCTGTGTTGTTAATTTCCCCCCAGGGTAAGGTGACATCTCCTAAAATGGGTGCTGGAGATGAAGATAGACTTCACAGTTGTACATTCTAACAGTTATAACAGTTAATCAGCAAATGAAAGATAATCAGCTGGAGGATGGTAGATGTCAGTTAAAACATACAATGTTAGGTATTTAGCACTACTTGACAAAGGCGCGAGTTGTACTTAATGTAGGGCACAAGTTATAGTTACTTGAGATTTCAATGGTTTTGTATGCTTAAAACGTTACATTGCCACTGAAAGTTTCACCTAACTATAACATAACTGTATCCTTTTTTCCATTTAATTTCTATTGTTGATTTATTGTAAAGTAATATTGTAATACTACATGTCAAGCCAACCCACTGCCATGCACAGCCATTGACCATGCACAGCAGTGGTTGGCCCCAAGGCCTGGTTTATGGCGAGGTTACGTGTGTCAGTAGCTTTATTAATATGTGCCTGGGTATGTAAGTGGCTCTATCGATATGTGAGTGGGTGTGTTATTGGGTGTATGAGTGTATGCGTGGGTGTGTCAGCGTCTGTCTCAGTGTGTGTATGGGTGTGTAATTGGCTATATCAGTATGTGTATGGGTGCTTGAGAGGCTGTATCAGTGTTTGGCTGAATGTTTAAATGGCTGTATTGATATGTGGCTATGTGTTTCATTGGCTGTATGAGTATGTACCTGGGTGCATCAGTTTCTGTATCGAAGTGTGTCTGGGTGTGTTAGTAGCTGTATCATTGTGTGTCTGGGTATGTCAGTGGCTGTATCGGTGTGTTCCTGAGTTTGTCAGAGCCTGTATTGGTGTGAGCTTGGGTGTTTCAGTAGTTGTACCAGTCAGCACCTGGGTGTGCCAGTGACTGTATTTGTGAGTGCATAGGTATGACAATGTATAACAAAGTGTGACTGTGTGTTTGACTCTGCATCAATGTGTGGCTGGGTGTGTCAGTGGCTGCATCTACATGTGTACAGGTGTTTGGGAGGTTGTATCAGTGTTTGCCTGAGTGTGTAAGTGAGTGTATCAGTGTTTGGCTTGGTATGTCAGTAGCTGTTTTACTATGTAGCTGGGTGTCTCAGTGCCTGTATCAGTGTTTTCCTGGGAGTGTAAGTGGCTCTATCAATGTGTGAGTGGGTGTGTTATTGGGTGTATGGGTGTGTGCTTGGTTGTGTTAATGGCTGTATCTGTGTGTGCCTGAGTGTGTCAGTGGTTATATTTTGTTTGCCTGGGTGTATCAGTGTCTGCAACAATGTGCACCTGGGTGTGTCAGTGGTTGTATCAGTATGTATATTGGTGTTTGAGAGGCTGTAGTGGTGCTTAGCTGAATGTTCAAGTACTTTACTTTAAATAATGTATTCGGTTTGCTTGATCAGAAACCATAAAAGTAGAAAGTTACAATATACATTATAATCACAAGTTAAAATACACAGTGTACACTTTTCCCAAGTTAGAAACAGTGGTGATAATTTAGATTCAATATTTACACAATGAGGTGGGCAACATATAAAATCCATTTAAAATAAAGACCATAAAATAATTTTGACCATTTAAAAATCCAGAATTTTTCTAAACTTCATTGTACATTTCAGAAAACCAGCCACAAAGGGAATACAATCAGGTTTTAGCAGTTGCAAATAGTAGAGGGCGGGACATACTTGCACAAAATTGAACTTTTTTAAAATAGGTTTTACATAAAAAGTCCTGGGAAATTCATAAAATTTACAGACGAACATAAAGTGCAACAGGTCTTGTGGAGATAGGTTGTCGCAGCCACAGGGTGCTAGCACTTTCCCTTTGTGACATCCCCTTGGGACTGCTAATAATAAGTGAAAAAGATTTAATCTGAACCTGATTAGTAAATATCGCTCGTATGCTGTTAATGGCCATGATAGGTATGGTTCCATGTCTAGAGAAGTTTTAAGCATCATATGTATACGCACACCAGGCTTCTGCAGTTCTTTCTCCTCTTTCCATTCTCTTACGTAAGATAAAGGAGTGTTTAACTAGCTCCACATCTTTTCTGACAATACCATCAGGTTTTAAAAACAAGTCCAAACGTCCCAACTCACTAAAGGTGGTTTTTAAGTATTTTAACCATGGAATGTTGATCATATGGTCTAAACTCAAGATCTCTTTTAGAAGGTTATGTGTAAAACCAAGGTGTTTATTAAGCCAACATTGTAGCCAAAAGGTGAGGGGACGCAAGGCCAAGGTATCACAAATAAAAGGCGTGCCCCTTTCTTCGTGGACTGACAGGTTCGTGGTTCCCTTCAGGACACTAAGTAACTGTTTTAAAAAATTGTTTTTAGTCACCTGTAGGCCCTCGAGGCCAGAGTAACCCCATAGGTCACTCCCATAGCTAGCATATGGTCTTGGCTCGATAAATCTTCAGCATGGCCGCCACGGGTCAATTGCCCTTTTTGGCGGTAAAGCCAAATAGCACATCATTGGCCCTGGTGACCTCTCCCCTCTTCTTATTTAAATGTGTGACCCAATTAAGCCGGTGATCTAGCAGAACACCCAGATACGAAAAGGTTGCGTATATTGGCACTCTAACTCCATTTACCATAAAAGGGTACCATCTTTTTGGGCGCTGCCCTACCTGCATCACAAAGGATTTAGAATTGTTTATGGACAGGTCTCGCTTGGCCATAAACCCATGGAAAGTATCAAGTAGGGTTTGCAACCCTATCGAGGTGTGAGCCAAGAGGACTGCATTGTCTGCATATAGCTTAAGGTCTATGGTATATCTGATGTTTGCCATTGTATCTCTATGCAGATCCTTTAGAAAGTCCACCAAGTTCCGCTCCACACCCATGGCCCCCATGGATTGCCACAACTTGCCCCGATTAACGCAGTCAAAAGCAGAAGACAAATCCATGAAGGCCATGTAGATGGTCCCTGTGCGAGCAATGGTGTACTTTCCAAGGATCAGGTAGAGATTTAGGCATTGAGCCATAGTTGAATGTCCTGGGCGGAACCCATACCGTATATCCGAGATGATCTTGTTCTCCTCAGCCCAGGTAATCAACCTCTTTAATATGACTCCCCCTAAGACCTTTACAACTAAGTCAATCAGGGAGATTAGCCTATAGTTAGTAGTACAATTACGATCTCCCTTTTTAAATACTGGTACAATTGTAGAGACTCCCCAGAATGTTTGGCACCCACCCTTTGCCGCTGCGTTACCCACAGCGGTCAGGATCTGAGCCCAGAAAAAGGGGTTAGATTTAAAAAGGTCCAGTGGAATGCCATCCAGGTCCTCGGGTCTTCTTATTTGCAAGATTAATAATGCCCTCCTCCATTTCATTCACAGTAAACACCACTACATCGTTACTTGGTATCATATCAGGTGGGTCTAACCAGGGTGACATGTTTTTAAAAACATTAGCAAAGTGGGACACCCATTCATCCTCAGTGATGTTAGAGCCTACTTCTTTGACTCCCTCCACCAAACAGGGTGAACGATTAATGGTACTCCAAAATCTGGAACTGCTGGATAAGGTCACAGGATCTAGGAGCTCCCTCCATAGTGCTTCTTTCAGCTCAGCTTTACGTTTAGCAAGGACTTTTTTATAGTTGATCCGAAGTGTACTAATCAGGGTTCTGTCCGTAGGTGTTGCTTTCAAGCCCGCTTTAAGTTCTCTACCGGGTTTAGAGCATTGGTGACAGAACCATTTAGGTTCATTAGACATACTAGATCTCCCTGGAGCAAGTAACATGCCTCCCACTTTGGAGGCAATCCCTTCAAAGGCTTTAAGGGTTTCTGTAGCCGATGATTCATCATGAAGGCAGCAAGAGAAATCTGCCGGACAGGCGTCCTTAACTTTTTCGTGAAAGAGGGACGGGATTACTTGATTCCATTTAAATCGCCGCCCTCCGTCAGTTGGTTGTAACGTATTGGTGCCTAGTGCAGGACCCTTTTTCTTCATAATACTCCCTCCCATAGTCACACAGACAGGATTATGATCCCTGTGTGCCCTTGGGATTATGGAGAAACCCTGGAGAAAGGGGTAGGATGGTTCTAGATAACAATATGTGGCCTATAAAGGATCCACGATCACTACCTTTATAGGTTGGTTCCCTTTGTTTGCTAAACGGTGGGACATAATTCATCGCCGAGGATAGGTCGTGCTCGTTTAGCATATCGTCAAAGGCATTTCCCTGTTTGGTGTGCTCAAAGTGGAGTCCCGACATCAACGGACAACCCAGTGTGCCTATGGTATTAAGTTTAGGGTCGCCGCACGGATGCACATTAAGTAGCTATATCAATATGTGAGTGGATGTATGGGTCTGTGAGCAGTTGTGTAATGGTTTTGTGTGTGTCCGACTGCATTACTTATTGCCTGTATGATTGTGTGAATTGTTTTATGGGTTTGTGAGAGAGAGTGTGAGTGGTGGTGTGGGTATGTGAGTAGTTGTATGGGCCGTGACTGGTTGTATGAGTGCCTTATGGGTAAGTGAGTGGCTTTATAGGTGAGTTATGGTGTATAGGAGTATGAATGAGTGTGCAAATGTGTAAGTGGGTGTCTTTTTTGCAAATTGTAGTTGAAACACACGGACAATGAAGTGTTATGGAACAATACTCAATGATCTAATTAGTATAGTAAATTACTCAAATACATGGTGCCAGTGATCTGTATAAAAAGAAAAAGTGAAATATGAATTAGCTTACAGTTATTTAAAATTAGAAAATAAAGTTCCAATTTCAAAAAAGCATAACTTCATAATACAAACAAATCACTATACATTTCCATCAATCAATCAATCAGGGAATTGTGAAGCACGACTACTCACCCATGGGGGTCTCAAGGCACTGTCTGGGAGTGAGGCAGCTCCGTGGAGTACTAAGGTCATCTGAAAAGCCAGGTCTTGAGATCCTTCCTGAACTGGGGCATTGTAGGTACTTGCTAGAGGTCATTCCTGGTCTTGGCTGTGAGGTAATAGAAGGACTTTCCTCCCGTTCTGGCCTTTTAGAAGCGTGGGATGGTGGTCAGAAAGAGGTCAGCTGATCAGAGATGTCTCTTGGGTGAGTGGAAAGAGAGGCAGCTGTTTAGGTATGCTTGTCTGATGTTATGGAGGTCCTTGTTTGCATGGGTGAAGATCTTGAAGGTTTTTCTTCTTTCAATGGGGAGGCAGTGGAGACCGCGAAGGGTGTTGGGTGATGTGGCTGTGAAGGGGGATGTCTAGGATCAGTTGGCTGCTGCGTTGTTGACAGTCTGGAGTTTGCAGAGTAGTTTCTTGCTGACTCCTGCCTAGTGGGCATTGCCATAGTCTGATCTGCTACCAATGAGGGCGTGTGTTACAGTTTTTCTGGATTCAGTGGGATCCAGCTGAATGTTTTTCGAAGTATGCGGAGGATGTTTAAGTAAGTCAAGGATACATCATTGATCTGGTGGTTCATCGTGAGTAATGAGTCAAGTATGATACTGAGGTTTTGTGCACGTCGGGGTGTGGGGGTTTCTGGGGGCAGGGGGCCACCAGGTGTCATCCCATGCAGAGGGGGTAGAGTCAAGGATGATGACTTCCGTTTTCTCTTAGTCGAGTTTCAGGCAGGTCTTCTTCATCCAAGTGGCATTGGCTTTCTTCCATTCTTGGAAGTTGCGCCTGGTGATGTTTGGTTCTTTGGTGAGGGAGAGGATGAGCTGGGGGTTGTCGGTGTAGGAGACAATGTTGAGCCCGTGGTTTCTGATGGTGGTTGTGAGGGGGCCATGTAGATGTTAAAGAGGGTGGGGCTGAGGGAGGATCTCTGGGGCACTCCACATCTGGTCTCTGTTGGGTTTGAGAGGTAGGGCAGGAATCTGACTCACTGAGTTTTGTCTGTGAGAAATGAGCATACCCAGCCAGGACCTTTACTTGGATCCCGGTGTCATGCAGTCTGGTGACTAGTGTGCGGTGGGAGACATGCGGTGTGTGGTTCATGAGTGGTGATGTTTGGTAGGCTGGAGGATGGGGGCTTCTTCTGGTGTCCAGTGATAGGTGGACCCCAGAAGCAGCCCCCAGCAGTGCAGCAGCATTGTTGACAGGAGATCAGGCCTTGGGTGTTGCTCAGCATCGAAAGCTGGCAGTTGTTGCTGCATCTGGGGTTGAGAGCATGGAGGGTGCAAGAGCTGTAGCAGAGGCAGGTCAGAGGAACAGGCTCTGTGTTGCTGGTCCTAGTCAGGTCGCTGTCAGGTCACGGAGGGGCACCAATGGGCTTGCCTTCGGGGGCCAGTGGCATAGCTGCAACGTGTCCGCATATAAGTAGGGACCAGGAGGAGGGCGGTCAGCCCGGAGGCGGATGTGGGATGGTCATGCTGGAGGGGAGGGGCTGCGGGGGCAGCATCGGTGGGAGTGTGAGAGAGTAAAGATAGAGAAGAGAGCCAAAAGATAAGAGAAAAAAAGGAAAGAGAGAAAGAGAGAAAGAGAGTAGAGAGAGCAAAAGAGAAAAGAGGGCACAGAAAAAGACAAGACAGACGGAATAGCAGAAGAGCAGAGTTCTCTCCCACTGGACTACCAAGGATGAGGCGCAGGCAGGAGCCTGCAAGTGGAGGAGCGCCTCGAACTCCCAGCAAAATGGAGAGCTCAGGGGCTCAGAGGGCAGCACTTACTGGTGGAGCTACGCGGGGGAGAGCAGTCACACTAACCAGGTCACTGGTCTAGCTCCTTTTTTCATACTGTAAAGGTATTTAATAAAAATTAATGAGCATTTAATTTCCCCTTTTTTACTGTCCTCTGTTTCTTTACTCATACACCATAAATGATGATGTACTGTTGAAAGAATCATCATTGAACAGTGGGGAAAAAAAACAATCATAAAGATTGTAGAAAAAAACGTCACATTATGTCACTGCAATTAAGCAATTGTGTGCATTGCATTTACTACAATTATTTAAAAATATTGTTTTACCTATACTTGCACTGCTAATTTGAGAAATCCTATGCTGACTATGAGACCCTCATTATCATAACTACTAATAGATATATGAGGCACACCAGCATATGGTAAGCCTTATAAAGATATCACCCCGGTAGCCCAAATGATGTCATAAATATTGAATTTAGATCTAAGAACAAATACTATATACACCTTTCACAACTGTAATCCTTAAAATCTTGGTTTCCAAAATAAAAGGTAAGTGTTTAGTAGTTTAAAAGTCATCCTTTGCTTGGATTTGAGGTTGTTATTATTACATTCTGTCCAGACACTTTTACTTTTTACATAGATGGTGTAGGGGCCAGATGTAACAGTAATTCCTTCATGAAATATGATAGCCATATATGATAGCCATAGTATTATATGTTCTTCCAGAAATTGTTATCTGTCCTGCTTTGAAATTTTTAATCTCTATTTCCAATTTACTTCCATCTGTCATTCCTTTGTAAATATGCCCCATAGCTTTGCAATCTGGTAATGTAAAAGAAAGAAATCATTTTGGATTTATTTCAGTAATTGATGTGAATGAGCAATCTTCACACTCATGATTCCATGAGTAAGTCCAAATGACTCATATTTCTTCTTCTTCTATTACTCCAAAGATCATTTTTATAAACTCCTTGCATTATGTAGAGTGTTTAGAGTAAACTGTGCAAATCCACTACATACATATCTAGAAGGTCTTGAATGTGGGAAGCACAATGTGTTAAAGTGCTATCAGTATGTAAATGTTGCAACAAATCACACAGTGCAGAACATAATCTCTTCTGTAGTTTCTGTTCAATTGCATATAGAAGATGAGGTAATTCAAAGAGTATATTTAGAACAACATTTGCATAGAAGTTGACACCAGAGGGGGAACAACTTCCTCTCTATCATTTCTTTCTTTCCAACAACATAATTACATTCCTTTGAAAGATTTAACTTTGGACAGATGATGCGTTTTTCATAAATGGGATACTGTCCAATTGAGGAGCATAAACACTTCTTAATCAATTGTACTCTCTAATACAAATCGAATCAGCTCTTACTTTGCTGTCATCAAATGCAACCAAATACAACCCGGATAGTAGAAATGGGTTTTGTGGTTTGCTAGGAAATGCACCTAAGCCAGACAGAACCCACCTCTCTAGATAGGGTAAGTCAGATACAACCCTAAGATGACCTGTGCACACTCTCTGGTATCTTGGTGCAGAGCAGTCAGACATATCTAAAGAAGCAATATGTAAAGAGTTTGTGTAACACACTCACACAGTAACACAATAAATACACCAGAAAAGAAACTCAAAACAGGGTTATGTAAAAGTAGATCTCTATATTATAAATCACAAAAGACGAAAATGACATAAATGCATTATACACTTTTCAAAATATGCATCTTACGAGGTAGTACTTGGCATCCTGTTTAGAGCAAGACCAAAATTACATGCATAAAAAACGACTTTGCAAGAAATGCAGGTTGTTAGGGTAAATCACACAAATTGCAGTGAACACATAGGGCACGAAGCACCTGCATTCCTATAACACTTTATACAGCAATTGCAAGAAACTCTAATGGTAGGACCCACACAAGGCAGTTTAGTGTTGGGAAGGAGGTTCCATGCCTCTCTTGGGGTCCTCTACAGAGGTTTTATCCCACAATACAGAGTATGAGGCACTTTGTGGCCGCTCTGGCTCACTACTGATGCCACAAAGGAACGGAGGTGCTCAGACACCCTTTCTACTAAAGAATGGAGTTGTTTGCGAGGGATGGCTTTACTCCTTCCCCCAGCCCCACTCTCCCTCAGTACCATTCAGGGGTGGGGAGAGCCCAGCACGTCACAGGGAACTCTTTCGAGTGGTGCTGCACAAGCGTTGGTGGGCCTCAGAAGCGGGCCTCTCTCGTCCGAAACCAGGCTTCCCATAGGGGTGGGTCACAGCAGCTCTGACATCACAAGACTTCTCCTTGTTGCCTCAGTACCACCTCGGTAGAGGAAAGCGACTTGTGCAGCATGAGTTCTGCAAGGGAAACTCTGCTGATACTTTGTGCAGCACTTGCCCTGTCACGACAGAAAGCTCCTGATCTGTTCTTGCCAAACCCGTGAACCAGCCACGCGCTGATCGTTACAACACAAAGCACTTTATTACAGGGATTCTGCTCAGACACATAACTGTGCACAGAGACTTAGGACCTCAGTGAATTAGGGTATGCCAAAACTCACCTTAGTACCCAAAATCCCCTACCAGACTAGCAATCAGTGTCACATTAGCTCTTCGTCCTATAGCAAAGAAACCAATGATTAGACAACCTAGAACATGCGACTTAGGACCATCTCAGGAATGGTGGGAAGGGAGAACACTCTTTTGTTATACGTTCATACCAGTCCACAACAGGAGTAAAATAGAGACACGGTAAGATAAAGATGTTTATTTTAACGACGTGATCTCAAGCGCAGTATTTTAGTCAACATAAACATACATATGATTAAGAATAATACGGTCAGCATGGTTCCAATTCCATAAAATACAAAAGGAGGAATTATATTACAATGATAGTTCAAACAGGTGATTAAAGCGCCTAGTTTAGGCACTCTTCCTATCTAGGAAATATGAATTATAAAACTATAGAAGGTCTCTTGAGCTTTCTTAGGGGGACCCCATTTACCTGTCTGCTCAGTAAGTGTAAATTACATCAGGATCAGTTAGTCTCTCTGCATGCCTGGAATCTTCCAAGTGTGTTCAATTCTGGCAAGTGTGCTATGATAAAGGCGCCAGAATCCTACTCGGCTTGCAGCTGCCAAATTGAAAGGCAGAAATAATAAACTCGTGTTCATGTAATCCCATGGAACACGGCCATTTTTTAACGTTTTCAAAGTCCAGGCAAACTGCATAACAGAACGCAATTGATTTTGCCCATGATACAACACTGCAACATGATACAACACTGCAACAGCAAACGCTGCTGATCAGGTAGCCCCGGAAAAGTCTATTCGACCCAACAGAAGATCTCCGTCGGTGGTATGGTACACAGAAGAGCTTAGACTCCACCGACAACATTGTAGGAACCTAGAAAGACGTTGGAGGAAATCCTACTGCCCAATAGCTAAGCAATCCTACAAAGATGCCTTGGCAATATATAAAAAGGCTGTCACTGCTCAAAAAACGAAATTTTTCTCGACCCAGATAGATAACGCCAGGAACTCTGCCAGAGAACTGTTCTCGGTTGTCACCTCCCTATCTACTCCTCCCTCGGGTCCTGGAGTTGAACCGTCTCAGCCTTTCTGTAATGCGCTATCCACCTTTTTCATCACCAAGGTGGCAGATATTTACGCATCCTTTGTCGGGGATGTAGGGACAAGATCCACTGCCAACAGCAAGGAAATACTCGCTACAGACCATGAACCCCTTTCTTCATTTGTTTCCACCACACAAGATCAAATTAGTAGACTCATCTCCACTACCAAGTCTATCTCTCCCTTGCATCCCTGTCCTCCTTCAGTGATGGCCAATCTAAGTGAGGTGATTTCTCGCCCACTTATGGAAATCTGTAACACCGCCTTTCCAACTGGCTACTATCCTGCCCCGTGGAAGAAGGCAGTAATTAAGCCTCTTTTAAAAAAAAACTCCTTGGATCCCACCGCTTTGGCCAGTTACAGCCCCATTGCTTGTCTCCCCTTTCCTGCCAAAATATGCGCAGCTCTGATGAATAAACAACTCTCAGAGTTCGTCGATACTCACCAACTTCTAGACGAATCGCAGTTTGGCTTCAGGAAAGGACATGGAACCGAGACTGCTCTAATAAAAGCCTCAGATGAAATTAGAGCCATTATGGACCAGGAAGGTGCAGCCATTCTGATTCTTTTGGACCTGTCCGCGGCATTTGACACGGTCGACCACGCCATTTTGGTCGACCGTGTCACAGCTCTGGGGATAAACGGTGCGGCCAGAGACCTCATTTCATCTTTTCTGGCCGACCGCACCCAGACAGTCAAGTTGGGTAATTTCTATTCTCCCGTCTCTGCACTACCTTGTGGAGTTCCAGAGGGCTCCTCGCTAAGTCCCACGTTATTTAACATCTACGTAGCGAGGGTAATAAAGGCCCACGGGGTGCGACTGACATCTTATGCAGACGACACCCAACTGGTGCTGGCAATCCACAAGGATGGCACAGCGGTGGCAGCCAATTTCCAGGAGACTATGCTTGCTGTCAGTACATGGATGTCTTCCAATTGCCTGAGGCTTAACTCGGACAAAACCAAGGTTATGACCTTCGGCAATCTCTCCCCAGAATGGTCCTCCATTTGGTGGCCCAACCAGTTGGGCTCCCCACCTGTCCCAGTGGAAAAGGCAAGGAACCTGGGAGTTATTTTTGACAGCAAGCTAACATTCAACCATCATGTCAACAAGGTTGTATCATCCGCCTTCTTTATTCTAAAAAAAATCAAGAAACTGCTGCCTTACCTCCCTATCTCAGCTGGGAAGACTCTAGTAACCACCTTGGTGTTTTCCAAAATCGATTATGGAAATGCCCTATTTCTTAACTCCCAGAAACGTGTGCTGTCTAAACTACAGTCTATACAGAACGCGGCTGCCAGAATTTTTTTAGACATTCCTCGCCGCCAGCCTACTACTCTTGCCATTCGCCAGCTTCATTGGCTTAGAGTAGAGAGCCGAATTAAATTCAAGACCCTCTGCATTGCCTACAAGGCAGTGCATGGTGCCGGACCCAAGTTTCTGACTGAGGCTTTTCAGCTTTACACCCCTAATAGGTTGTTGAGATCCACTAACACCTGCCTCCTACCGGTACCCCGCACTAGAACGGCAACCTGGGGAGACAGACGCTTCCTAGTTGCTGTGCCAAAACTCTGGAATCTCTTGCCACCCACTATCAAAAACGCCCCTAATTTGATGAGTTTCCGCAGGCTCTTGAAGACATGGCTGTTTAATCAGTGAATTTCCGCTGTTTTGGTCCTGCTAGCCCACATATGCGCCGAGACACCTTCCGGTATTTGTATGCGCAATAAAAATTCCAAAAATAAAATAAATAAACATCTTCTTGCACAATATCAACCACAGATGATACAATATTGTCCAGAGTGTAAATCCGGGAAGAAAGGGGGTTAATGCCATTATCTACAACGGCAAGCACTTTTTCTAAATTGGCCTGATCAATAGCTCTAAGCCTAGAAGCAGCTTCAATTTGAGACAGTTTCCAAACCTCATTGTGAGCAGCATATATCCATCTTTTAGATCTGCCACCCGCAGGGCCTTTCACAAAATCATTTAAATCATCACTGTTAGTGAGTTTGGACAAATGTGATTTAACAGACTCTAAGGATGAATGTCTGAGCCAACTCTGGCACAAATTTCCCATAGAATAGGCGGTGACTGAGTGGTGAGTTTGAAAACCGGGATCAACTTGAACCTCTGTATAGCCAGGGGTCAGACCCAGAAAACGTTGCTGGCAGGAATCTGCACTTTTTTGCCATAAACAGCCAGCCTTTGAGATTAATGCTGGAAACATTAAAAGAGGAATTGCTAAACAGTGCCTGTATTTCACTCAGAGAAGTACTGGTATAATTATTCCAATGGGGAAACTCACCCAAATCAGGAAATGAAGGAGTATTTAATTTTTTAGAAGTAACCAATCCAAAGCATGTGGTTTGTGAAATAGTGTCATTCAGAAACAACATATGGTTTGGGATGAGACATGCACGATGCAAAGCTTTAGTGCCTTGCACTTGACAACTTTTACTTTTAGAACCCCAAACAGATTTAAGATCAATAGTATCTCTTCACAGTTCATAGCCCCCAACAGCCAACTGGTCAATAGAGGACTTCGAATAAAGCAATTTGGTGTGGGTAAGTCTACCCTTAGAAACTGACTCTCCAGGCAATTTAAAATAAAATGCATTAGGGTTGGATTGATCAAAATCAGTAAAATAGGAAAACTTTTTAAAAAATTTGTCGAGCTGCCCTCCACTGGTGCAGGACAATGTTCCCACTGTGTGAAATTAACCATATTTCTAAATGAGCTAGTTTTATGCAGCAAGTGATTGCCAAAATGTTGGTAGCAGTACAAATCACCATAATTTGCAGACTCCAAATATAAATCTTCAGCATCGAAGGCAGCATAGTATTTCAAATCAGTAAATAAAGCTTCTACAGCTTTAACATCCCAATCATCGGAGCAAATATTTTGTTTAACCACATCCCCCATTGAAACTCGGAGTACATTGGGAACATTTATAACCTCTGTGGAACTTTACAGCATTCCATACAATCCCATCTAAAACGGGCCAAGCAGTTATGTTCACAGAAGTGTGGTCCCTCTTCATGATGTGCAAAGAGGAGTGGGGAGCCAAAGTTCCATCAATCACTCGAATTGAAGTTCTCTCCTCAACATAGTGTCCATTGATAAAACAAAGAAAATATACAACAAATCCTATGGACATGAACAGAAAAATTGCAATCAGCACTAGTCAAATGTAAATCCAAGGTGGGATAAAAAAATGTTTTTTAAACCAGGTAGCAAACATCGAAACTTTTGAAGGGGACTTTGATGTGAATGAGCCAGTGTCAAATGAAAAACATGATTGATTAGCTGCACGGCTCGCCAAATCAGGCATAGACAAATCAGTTGGGTAAATATATTCAGTGTCAATAAGAGGATCACCAGTGGGTTGATTCAAGAAAGGATTCATAAGTGGACTCATTTCAATGGCAACGTCAGGATCCGGGGCCAAAACAGAGTGTCGCACCATTGCTGGACATGAAACTGCAGGCGAAATACTGTAGAGTCTCGGGCACCCTGTGTGGTTTGACATGGTCAATTGAAATGTACCTGTTCCCTTTTTGCCCTGGAAGAGGAAGTAAAATGACTGCTCTTGTACCCTGCACACCAAGCACGGTAACTGGAGCTCGATAGGAAGGAACAAATTCTTTCTTGTTGTCGATCTTCTCTCGGACCAGTTCTCCAACCTTGGGTAGCGAGCCGACTACCGGAATCTGCAAACCAGCTTCAGACGTGGAGGGCAAGTGTTCCTTTGCAAGACTGTCCCTGGTCTTTTGTAGGTTGTGTAAAACATTAGAATGTTCGTCTACATCAAAGGATGCAGCTCCTGCCACCATGTCTAGACCGTCAAGATCTGGAACAAACATCTTGATGCCAAAGAGCATTTTGTATGGGCTCCGCCCACCCAGAGACCTTCTAGGGAGATTATTAAGTGCACGTTGAACGCTATTCAGGTGGGTAAGCCAGTCTCTGCCAGCACCTAAAACCTACGCTGTCAATTATTGCTTTAAATCACGGTTCATCCGCTCCACAACACTATTGCCTACAGCCTCTATGGAGACGAAAATTTGACTTGGACCCCCAATGAAGCTATGGCATCCTTGTAAGCCTTAGAGGCGAATGCTGGACCCTGGTCCGAATGGAAGGTGCCACATGCAAAAATTCCCACAAAAACATGCCAATCCTTTACGACAGTTCTAGCATCAGCACTCCTTTGAGGCCACACCCAGACAAAGCACGTGCAAGAGTCAACTGCAACTAAGATGTACTTATACGCAGTATCAGAGGAGAAAGGACCGCAGTGATCCAAATAAACACACGCAAGTGGCTTATTAGATATGTACAACTGAGTTTGGGGCGGGCGTGCAGCTGAAGAAGGTTTAATTTGCTGACAAATGCCACATTGAAGGACAAATCACGTGTCTGTTTATACAAACCCCGACACCAATACCGTTGCTGGAGGAGACATGCAGTAGCTGACAATCCGGCATGCGCCGAAGCCATCCCGGCGTGGGCTGCTGTAATCAAAGCTTGTCTGCGGTCCGCGTTGGGAATCAGTCTGTCACCAACGTCGTTAATTCTCACATAAGGAACTTTATCGGGACTTGAGTGATAAGAGTACTTCGAGGGGAAACCCTTTGGATAATTACCTCCCTTCTCAGATGCGGCAATAGCTGCCAAGATGTCATCATCAATCATACTTTTGGAACGTGTAACCGTTGCCACTGCAAATGCTGCTACTGCTGTCTTCACAGCTTCGTCCACGAGACAGTTGCCAACAGAGTGAACCCCAACACGCTGATGACCCAGAGTATGAATTACAAAAACGTTTTTATGTTTTATTGTGCGACCTTTGGAGTTACAATAAACATTTTGAGTCCAAAAGGGTAGATTCTCATTGAAAGACTCTACACAGTAGTAAAAATCACTCACAATAAGAGTAGTCACACTGGGGTCCATGTACTCCAACGCAAGCATCAGAGCACGTAGTTCTGCCAACTGGGCCGTACAGTCTCCTAATGTCTGTGTATGCACAATATCGGACTTCAACTTACCATCCACCATAGTACCAACCACAATTGGGCAGGCCGTGAAATACGAGTGTCTAGAACCCGTAGCCGCTTGTGCACTTCCATCAGTGTAAATGATACAACGAAAATCCTCAAGTGGGCGCATAGTCAGAGGAGCAGGATGAACAAACTCATACTGCAAAAACTCTTGAGTCTGCAAAGAGGAATCGAAAATGAACGTTACATCCGGGGATGTCAAGGATGTAGCCCATTGTATCCACCGAGGGTGCAAAGCCTTGGAATTTGGTACACTGGTCTTCGTCACTGCCTCCAAGGCAGGATACGAAGTAACAACCACAATGCGTTTTCGATGTGACAGTGCACATTCCTTAAGAATCACCATTTGCACTGCTGTCAAAAACTTTTTCCACAGTGGAAAACCGCAACTCGGCCAAAGTGTACAGGTGTGACTTGTAAGCAATAGGGACTGTGTCTCCCTCAATAAAAGTGAGGTACGTGAAAACCACCGCCCCTGGCTGGTACGATTCTTATTACCAGGTTGGTGTGGTTATCACGTGTCAAAAATAACTTAGATTCAAGTAGGTCAGCCTGCAAAGATTGCAAGATGGCTGAATGTTCTGGCAGCCAGCACGATTTGGAAAAAGTGCTGTTTGGGGGATTGGCCGGCAGTGGTTGCCTGACCACCAAAGAAAGGAGAAAGGACTTTGTGCTACTTTCAAATCAACTTGTATATGATCTCCAAGGGCTTGAGATAGAGCTTGCCTCCTGCTAAAGTCTCAGGGACAACAGACTTTACCAACAGCCCCCCTGCATTCCTTTGCTGGGAATTGAAGTTCCTTTCAGTTGAGCTGGGCCTTCTGAGAGAATGTGTGTTGCTGGGAGCTGGAAGCGCGACTCAAGATGAAGAAGAGTGTCGCCACCGCAGCCGTTGTCGTAGCATCACTGGAGAAGAGTGTTGCCGTTGCAGCAGATGCTGTCGCATCACTGAAGAAGCGTGCCGCCCCTGCAGCTGTCGCCATCGCATCACCCGAAGCGCCTCGCATCACCGGAGAAGAGTGTCGCCATCACAGCAGATGCCATCCCATCACCAGAGAAGCGTGTTACAGGGGCTATCGCACCTCAGAAGAATCGTTGAGTGGCCGCACGGCCATCGGGCGTGCATGCTTCGTTGACGCCATTTTGCTTCATTGCACCGGATATTCATCGCATTGCCACGGAAGTGCGTTAAGAAACCGACACATCACCTCCCCATGAGGAGACGAACCGACACATCCCCTACGCTGCAGTAGGGACCCAGCGCATCACCGTTCTTGCGTCTAAGGAACCGACTCATCCCCTTCCCTGCAACACTTTCGTTGTATAGCGTTACGCATCCAAAGGTACATTGAACGCAAAGTGTCGCATTTTACATCTAAAGAGAACTAAGCTATTTCTACCATTTTTAAAGTACAGTTTTGTGGATTTTTGTTGTTTGTGGTCTTGTGTTAAGTCTAGATAAAAATACTTATTTTTATATTACAACCTGTGTGGTGTCCATCTGTAGTGCTGTCACTGGGTTACTGTATGTGTTCACAAATGCTTTACACACTGCCTCTGGGATAAGCCTGTCTGCTTGTGCCAAGCTACCAAGGGGGTGAGCAGGGTTTATTTTAGGAGTGTACCCCCTTAACCTGACTAGACGCAAGGGTCCCTATTTGGTCAAAGGTACCTACCTCTACCAACTAGAGACCCCCAAATCTAACGCTCGCATTTCACCATCATCAAATACCACTTAGAAACCTCTTTTCTTTTCGTTGAAGTTTAGCTTCCCACTCTCTATTTCCTTCCTCATCTTTGGCCAAACCATGTACCCAATTTAACAGCTGGTAATACTTAAATTTAGATAGCCTGTTGTTTGTAGGTGCAGACAAAGATTCCCAAGAGACTAAACTATTCTCCTAAATGTTTTGTCCCCATTTGTTTATTCCTGCATCCATTAATGGAGCTGCTAGTTTGTCTTGTAAAAGTGCTGTGGTATGGTATCCTCATAATCCATCTAACCTGGTACCAAAGTTCATATGCAGCATTTAAGATCTTTAATCTAACCCTCTTGAAAAACTTTGGGTGCCCAAGTTTAAATAAGAAAAAGCCACCCCAGGTGGAAAATTTCTCATCATGGTTTGGAAACTAGGAGGGAAAGAGGTAAAGTTTGACAAAAGGAATCTTATATTCTTTAACTGGAAAGCTCAGCGATATAGACAGAAATCTGTCCCTTCTATACCTCCTTCTATGTTTGACCTTCAACATTTCTTTCAGACAATCCTCACTCCCTTACATGACCAGATAAAACCTGTTATTTCTCTTTGTAGCTTTTTGATCCATTTTGCTTTAAACAATACAGGGACCCTGTTAAAGATGAAAGTAAACTTTGGCAACGTTGGCATTTTTACCAAGTTAGTCCTACCTATGACTGAAAGCTAAAGACAGCCCCAAGATCTTAATAGAATCCTAGTCTGAGTCTTTTTTTTAAACAAAACGTTGACCTAGTCTACCTTAGCCAAATCCTCAACCACCTGGACCCCTAAGTATCTTATTTTTTGATTTACAAGCGTGCTATTGAATTGAGTGCTCCATGTCATAATTTTGGTATTTGGCTGATTAATGTGGTATCCAGAATCCAGAAACCCTTCCGAAATCGGTTAACGTCTGCAGTAAAAATGGGAGAGAGCTATCAAAGTCCTGTGACTACATGTCTGTTGTATTTTGCCTTATACAACTACGAGAACCCTGTGAGTGAAAAAACTGGGAGTCCTGGAACTATAGGACACCACTGACTGTAGTGGAATGTTTATTCTGAATATCTCAGACAACAACGTCTTTACACTTTCTTGAATTATTATTTCTTGACTAACCACTATGCGGACATATGTCAATCTAAGAGGATAAAATAATATGAGCCTAAAGAGAAGAATCAACAGCATATACTGTGTAGTCCAAATAGAAAAATCACACTGAAAGCCCTGAAGAAGTCAGAGAGGAGAAAACGTGAAGATAAAGATTTAAGAATAAAGAATCATAAACTAAACATGTCCGATTGGTGGTTTATCTAAAGAAAATGTGGAATCTGTGTCACATTATGTAAATTGTTTTTTGCTGAACTTTATTTGATAGGAAACCATTTTCTTTATATAATTTTAGGTGCTGAACCAATATATGTAGATTGATGGCTCACTATGTAGCTCGAACAGCAGAGGTGATATGGGCCACACCAGCCTTTTCCCTCTCTATATATTAATCTGTTTGGCCAAGTTCCCATTCGCTATTAACCTGGCTGTTGGTTTTTAATAAATTGAGCTAATTGCTCTGGTGAAATTCTCAACCAGGTCAAATTGGTGGATGACTTGATGTAAAAAATGCCAACTTACCCTATCAAAGGCCTTTGCAGCATCAAATATAAGGACCATTAATGGCAATTCATTTTCTATAGCCCTATCTACAGAACCCACAAAATCCAATGTTAACTCAAACAGTTGGGATTGTTTGAAGAAGCCCTTTTGATCTTCTTGAACCAACGAGCCAGTTACTCTCTCTAACCTCTTCACTAGGACCTGCATACAGATTTTATAATCATAGTTGAGTAGTGAAATTAGTCTATATGACTCGCAACTCTCTGGGTCTTTATTTGGTTTTGAAATTAGGCTAATCATGGTCTTAACCCAGGATTGTGCGATCTCATGACCCTGAGAAAAAATCCCACTTATCAAGCCAGCCAGAGTTCGTGTTACTTCATTTATCAGCATCTTATAAAAGTCATTTGGTAGGCCATCCAAACCAGCAGCGCTGCCTCTCTTTAACTTTTGTATTACCCCAGGATTTTATCAACATCTTATAAAAGTCATTTGGTAGGCCATCCAAACCAGCAGCGCTGCCTCTCTTTAACTTTTTTATTACCCCACCTCACCTCCTCCAAACAAATTATATGGTTAAGTGCCTGCATTAGATTGGATTTCATATAGGGTGTAGCAGTGCCGCTAGGATACTCCTTTATATGTTTTCCCCCCCAAGATTAAGATGACCTGGGGGAAACATGGCAGCCGACTGAGCATGCCAGTCACTAGCTCCTGAGCTCCACCGGCGCCTCACAGGAGTGCTTAGCGCGTAGAGGGATTGTGGCTGTGAGTTGCCTCTATCCTTTAGGGAACTGCAGACAGTGTGGACATCTGGGTGTTTTCGGTGGCACTGAGCCTTCGCTAGGATATGAAGGCCTCAGCACAGTTTTGCTTCCGGGGCACTCCAATCAGCGTCAGTTATGGCTGGGTCCCCTCAGGGCAACAGTCTTGAGTTTGACTTCCAGTGGGAGACTCAGGGGAAAGAGGCACCAGAAAGTGTGCAGGAGCCACATGAGCCCTGGACAAGCCAGTGGGAGAGGTGGCAGAAAATCCAGAGCATCTTCCAAACTCTCGACTGCTGGTGAGAAAACAAAGGAAAGTAGGTTAATTGAATCAGGAGAAGGGGCACTGTGGAGAATAGATTCTGAAAGTGCCCCAAATAGATATTCTCTGAGAAATAAGAGCGTCAGTCTAGTGGAGGACTGATTTCTGAAGCCAGGCCTGGATTTGCCCCCGGTACAGAGTACTTGGGAGAAAGTGGAGTGTAAGCAGGTGAACAAAATAAATCAGGGAATCTGATAACATTTGGTAAAAACACTGATTCTGCCCTGATTTTTCTGACTGGGAATGACTTTGCGGGGAAAGCGAATAAAATGATGGAACAGGTTAAAATGACCCCTTTACTAAGATCCTTTTTTAAACTTCAGTCTAAAGGGGGTGATGATAAAAAATCACCATCTCCTGATTTTTGTGACCTAGGCAGGCGTACCCAAGAAAAAGGAAAAACCTTCATAATGGAGATGGATATGCAGGGAGCAGGGGGGAACCTAACAGATGTTGAAGTTAGTAATAGATTTAAGGTTCTTGGGAATGGGAATGGGCCAGTAAATGGCCAACAACTGCAGCCACATGATGATTAAATTCCAGTTTTAACCACCGAACCCTCGACTAACAAAGATTGTGATAACGAACAGGGCGTTGAAAAGATACTAGGCGCAACAGCAGAAATTAGGGCAAGTTTGCAATATCGGAAATAAATCAGGGGAAATCTAAGACACTTGTAAGACTTTAGAAGCTAAAATTACCTCTATAACGGACAAAATCTGCACAATGGAAACTTCATTAGAAGCATTTAACAGGGAGGTAGAAGCTAATCACAAGGAAGTCCAAGTTCTGCAAATGGGAGAAGGGACTTCTTGACAAAATAGAGTCCCTGGAGAATAATGCGAAGCACAACAATGTTATGGTTCTAAACATTCCAGACGGTTTAAAGGGAGAGAATCTCAAGGGCCTTGTTATAAGCCTATTTTAAGAAATAATTCCTTCCATTGATACTACAGAGCACTAGGTAGATATACAGAGGATCCACAGGAACCACTTTGTAAAGAATATAAATAGGAAAAATCCCCTGAAAATCCTGACTAACTTTAAAACTTACACCTTGAAAGAACAAGTCACTTCTGGGGCAACACAAGCAAGAAGCTTTACCAAGGGGGACTGGACATTTCGTGTTAGGTCAAATATTTCTAGGATCACACAAGATAGACAGCGGGAGTTGGATAAATACATTTCAGAACTAAGAAAATTAGGTGCCAATTCCCAAATGAGATTTCCTGCTGTACTGAGACTTATGTGGAACAAAAAGAGGTAGGTATCCAAGTAGAGCAGATAAAGATGCCCCAGAAATAAAAATAGTAAATGCCGGAAGTAGCGCAAAGCTTCTGTGGGTATAGAAGTCAAATATACCCAAATCAGTTTGAGGGAGGGTTCCCCAGGGTACGGGGATTGGGCACAAAGGGTAGTAATTTGGATAGAATTTCACTGGGTGGTGAGCATGTGGGAAAAAATTTAAAAAAACAAGAGTCCTCTGTTGCAGAAAGATAGTCAGGAGATGGAGGAATGAGGAATGTATGGCAGAAGAGAGTCCTCTCTAAAATAAAATGTCTGATTTAGTAAACTATATCTTGCTGAAAGTTCTAACATGGAATGAAATGGCCTTAGGGTAGACAGCAAGAGAAGAATAATTTTCAAAACTTGAAACAATCTGATTGTGACATTATAATGTTACAAGAGACCCATCTAATGCTTGGTGGTGAAAAATCTGGGGTTCAAACTAGACAACCAGCTGCTATTTCGCGCTCAGGTGATTGCCTGTTTTGCTTTGCTTTGTCTTCTATGGAAATTCCTGTTTTTTCTATTTAAAGAGGCCAGACAACAGGTGATCCAAGCTCTGATAATATCAAGGCTGGAATATGGGAATGGACTCTATCTGGGTATGCCTGGCTTTTTGCTGGACAGGCTTCAACTTGTCCAGAATGCAGCAGCCCAGACCATTTTTTAGCTCCCCAGAAATGTGTGTGTGTTACACCTTCTGAGGAGCCTGCACTGGCTCCTTGTAATGAAAAGAATAGTTATTAAAGAATATTTATCTGCTTATCACACAGAAAGCACTCTATGGGGAAGGACCAAGCTACCTTAAAAGTAGGATATCTTTCTACTCTTTTTATGGACAGCTAAGCTCAGCAGAACTGTTGTTAGCCAATGTCCCCGTTTAAAAAAATCTAGGTTAGGAGGTAAGTCTCTCTCCTTCCTGGGACCTTGCCTTTGGAATAAAATGCCACTTCATTTGAGACGCATTGAATCCATTCTCCTGTTCAACAAAATGCCCAAGACCAGACCGTTTAGGACAATGAGATTTTAATTGCAAGAGCTGATTTAGCAGATTATCTTGATGGTATATCACGAAGTAAATCGGAGGCTTGTAAATTAACTCATTACGAATAAGGAGAGGGATGCGGGAAGTTACTTGTCTGGAAGTTGAGACCAGAGTAATCTAAAAACTTAATCAGAGAGATAGTATGTAAAAACAACGGTGTACGATATACAGAGGATTTGGATATAGAGTTAGATTTTAAGAGTTTTTTTAAAGAACTGTACACAGAAGATCTACAGTCTTTGAGATGCAGATAAAGGAGTATCTTAGCGGCACTGCAGATGAAGTCTTTAATGGCCCTGAGACTTCTTAACGAGAGGCAAGCACGCATAAGCCCATGGAGAACCTTGGCAAGCAGGATACAGAAAGCAAAGTCTCGTCCTTTCACTGCTCAAGACAGAAGCAGCAAGCAGTAGGTCAGAACAATATAGCAACAGCCACAGTGGCAATTCCCCTCCTACAGCTTATCTAGCTCTTCTTCTTGGCAGAATCTCCACTTAGTCTAGAAGTGTTCTGAAGTTATGGTGTCACCGCTCCAGTACTATATCAATTTCTGTCTTTGAAGTAGACAAACTTCGAAGGAAAGTCTTTGTAGTGCACAAGGCCTTGCCTTTCCCTGAACTGGCTTAAGATACACTGCAGGGGGTGGAGCCAACATTGTGTGAGGACAGGCAAAGCCCTAATTAGGTGTCAGTGACAATCCGCCCACCACTCGAGCTCAGGAAGACCCATCAGCCTAACGATGGGCTCTCAGGATTTACAGGGCACACCTCAGCTCACTTTGTGTGACTGTCAAGAGTGAATGCACAAAAAGCCCAACTGTCAGTTTAAACCAGACATGGATTCCATAGACAGGCCGAGGCAAAGAATGGTAAAGCAAGAGAATGCCCACTTTCTAAAAGTGGTACAAAAGGGGGTGGTGATGGACGGAGCATCTGAACCAATCAAACACTCACACCCAGTCAAAAGCTCTGGGTTTGATCCATCTCCGTTCTTTAGCCCACTCCGCCACCCCAGTTCAGACATGGCTATATGCAAATCAGTCTGAACCTGTGCCTCATGGGAACAGTCCAGCCCAAACTGCCAAGCCATGCCTTCCCTGGACCGGAAACAAGCTTCCGAGGACCGGTTTCTGGCATTCCAGCCGTCTTCAGCCCGGCTTGCTTGAATCCAGTGGCAAAGTGAGCAAGGGACTCACGTCTGAGCATACCCTGACACACTTATGGCGGCTAAAGCAGTACAAAAGGGGGTGGTGATGGACAGAGCATCTGAACCAATCAAACACTCACACCCAGTCAAAAGATCTGGGTTTGATCCATAACCGTTCTTTAGCCCACTCCGCCGTCTAAAAGTGGCATTTTCAAGCATGCAATTTACAAACCAAATTCACGAAAAGATATATTTTTAAATTCTGAGTTCAGGGACCCCAAACTCTAAATCCCATTTCTTCCCAAATGAAAGTTACACTTGTAAGAGGTTCAGGCCGGCTCCAAGCATAATTTACCGGAGAGATAGTCCTTGCAATAGTGAAAAGGGAAATTGGCAGTATTTAACTATCAGGACATGTAAAACACACCAGTACATGTCCTTTCTGTCCCATACACTGCATCCTGCACATGGGGCTACCATGAGCCTACCTTAGGGGTGCCTTACAGGTAGTCAAAGGGAAGGTTTGGGCTTGGCTAGCGAGTGCACTTGCCAGGTCAGCATGGCAGTTGAAAATTGCACACACACACACTGCAGTAGCAGGTCTGAGATAGGGTTGCAGGGCTATTCATGTGGGGGTGGCATAATCAGTGCTGCAGACCCACTAGTAGCATTTGAATTACAGGCCCTGGGCACACATAGTGCACTTTACTAGGGACTTACCAGTAAATCAATATGCCAATCATAGATAAAACAATCACCAATACAATTTACACAGAGAGTATATGTACTTTAGCACTGATCAGCAGTGGTTAAGTGCCCAGCGTTCTGAAACCAACAAAAACAGGACATAAAAAAGGAGGAAGAAGGCAAAATGTTTGGGGATAACCCTAAATAAAGGGCCAGGTCCAACACCCCACACTTGAAGAACTCTGATGGTAACCCATTTGAGCCAGGGGTCTTCCCACACTTGAGCTGACCTATTGCCTCCCCAATCTGCCTGCCCTCCATACTACTGTCCAGCATCTCTTTACCATTGGCCTTTGAGAGCAGGGGTAGGGGATGCCTGCTACATATTTTTGACACTGTTCCTACTGTACCCTGGCCCTGGACTCATACAAACACTTGAGGTCTGTTGGAAAGAGCAAGCTATGTCTTCTGCTGTGCATACCATTTCTCCCACCTCATTCTCTACCTTGTGTATCCATAGTCTGCCCCCTTCTCTGCACGCCAGCCAGGCTAACAGCTTGCCCACATTGTTTCCCACTTCATCAAGCCTGTGTTGCGTGGCCCAGAATTTTGCCCTTGCCTTCTGCTCTACCAACCAACTATATTGTTCCCTAGCAGAGCAATTTTGTGTGTGAGCTCTATGTCAGAGATGGTTATGTTATCCGCCTCCTATTGATACAGATTTTCTTATAGTGCCACAGCTTCCCTAACTTCTGCCTTCTTCTTCTAGGCAATGTGGGTGATGAGCTGCCTCTTAATTATAGCTTTTAGACTTGTCACACATTAGTGGCAGACTGCACCGAGTGGGCGTTCTACAGGAAATAGTGGTATATTTCTGTCTGCAGAGACGCCCAGGTGTGCCAATTTGTGAGACCACAGAAGTCAAGCTGCCAGCCCATTAGGGTGCACCAGCTTATGGCCACCAAGTGCATCAGCATGGGGGAGTGGTCAGAGATGCCTCGCACCAGGTAGTGCATGGGCTCAAGCCACCCTCTTTGTTGTCCCGGTGTGAACATTTAATCTATGCAGCAAATAGACCTTACCAACCATGCTGCATAGGAATATTGCCTATTTATGGGATTTTCCTCTTGTCACATGTCTACTAATACCAGCGCCTCTACTCAAGTGCCTAATCAAGCATCTGCCTCAGGTGCAATCCTACCCGGGATGACTCAGTCGCCCTACATGGTAGAAGTAAAGTTGCCCCCCCCCCTTCAGTAAAATGAACAATGGGGGGATATGGACTATCCAATCTCCCATTTGCCCCAGTACCTTTGGCTGCAGCCCCGGTAGAAGATATTCAGAGCTAATAAACAAATGGAATCCACCCACAAGGGATTGGCGATAGAAGACAGATGGTCTTGGGTTGTATGTGTTTCCTACATAGGTGGAAGGACATTGTGTTCTTTAAATACCCCTCACACATCAAAAGGGCCATTGGTGTCATGCTTCATCATAGGGGTCTTCGCGCCCCTCTATGGAATGCGGTGTGCTACTAACCAGCGGATGCGCGGGAGCACTGATGCTACCACTAGGTGTTGTGTGAGAGGGGATGAATGGTAGGGTCAGGAGTGGATAGTGAGTGAGTGTTAAAAAATACCTAGCATGTGAGGAATAAAAGGAATTTTAATAGGCCTCAGTGCCGATATTGTTAAAAAGGTGAGGTGGAGGTGTGATGTATTAATGTACAAAACCTCCTGTGTGTGCCAACATGTTTCGAAACGTGCTGCTTCTTCTTCAGGACGGGTACACAGATCCCTACTCTACTCACATGGACAGTATAATACCGTCTATACACAGGAAATACTATATGTAGAAATAATGAAAAAATGTTGCAAAATATGCATATTATGTTCAATTGTATTGTGACAAGGTAATACCTTTGTATCAATTTGTTATCCAGAACCCAGAGGCGTCATGAACCTTCAGAACGGCGTGTCCGCCAGTGTGTGGAGTTGGGCAGTGTTTTCCCTCAGCTGGTGCAACTCGTCATATAGGGTACGGATGGCCTCCATGTGGTTTTTAGGGTAATCTCAGCTGTGCGTACACTTTCAGAAATATTCTGCATATCCACACTGATACATGTGACATCCACTTCCACCGTGTTTATCTTATTTCTAGTTCTGAGCGAGTATACATTCGCTCTAGGTCCCCCGATGTGCTCCTGCTAGGTCTGCAGCAATCCTTTCACAGCCGCTGGGTCCAGCCCTCATGTTCCATGGTGCTTACTTGTCAACTTTTTACAGTCGGTGTCCGCAGGCTGTCTCTTATGTGCCCCGCTGCAGGCCCCAGAATATTGTTCTGGCAGGGATGACATTGGGGGGCCACGACTGCCTCACTGGTCACTGCCTCGGCCCACGTGACAGCGGACTGTGCCATGGGACTTCCCTGCATCTGCTCAGTGTAGTGCCCAGAGTCAGTTAGCATTCTAATGCTAACCCTGTAATTACACCGAACACCCACCCACCACTGATGTCACTGGTCTGGTGACACAGCTTCAATATAAGAGGCCGAGCCCACGTGCTCTGGGCCAGTTGCACCATGTAGCCCACTGTGTCTGCATCAGTGATTGCGAGCATGAGGGCCTAGGGCCCACACAAGACTTTACAATGGCGACGAGGGTACGCCAGCCAAGCGTGCCACGGCTCTTAAAAACATCATGGTGAAAGGGGGAAGAGTGCTGCCTGTCTTGATGGCACCCCCCCTGAGCAGCGCCGGCCGCCGAGAGGCCTGGAGGGCATGTGCCAAGCCCCAGGCCTGCCTGAAGCGTGAAGTGACCCCCACAGAGTGAAGAGCGGACCGACCGGAGCCCACCCGCATCGGCTGTGACTGAGCCCCCCTGCCTAGGGTGAAGAGAGAGCCGTGCAGAGCTCACCTGCATCGGCCACCACCGAGCCTAAACTGGATGCTCCATAGACGCTGCAGCCACGGTGAAACCTCCGCGGAGCCCACCCGCGTGGAGGAGGAAGGCCGGTCGGCTGAAGGTGAGCCCAAGCACCGAAAGCGGAGCCCACCCACAACAATCACAACACTCATAATGGCGGCCGCCTGCTAGTGCCACCCGGGACGTGTGCAAAGCGGAGCCCACCCGCTATAGACATAAGCATTGCCCGATAATCAAGCAGGACTCGCGGAGACCACCCGCAGCCTGCCTGCAGCGTCCCCGTCCCCCGCCGCGCAGCGTATGAGAAGTGAGGCTGCGGCGGCGAGTGAATGAACTTGAAAGGGAAGCACCAGCAGCATGTGAAGAGCTGCCGGGCGCCGAATAAGTGAAGCGGAGCCCACCCGCAGCAAGAGGCCAACTTCTCCCCACACCGCGCGTGTTATGTGAAAGCTGCAGGGTGGAGAAGCGAGAAATACAACACCCGGCCCACAGCCAGTAAAAGAAGCTCCAGCCGCCCCGCCTGCAGCGCCGTGAGGAATGAAGCGCCAACGGGGCCGGACTGCTGAGTCGCCGGCCCCGCCACAAACTTAAAGTGTCCCCGCCTACGAGGCATAAGTATAAACCAGCGTCCGGCCCGCAGCCGGTAAAGGCAACATCTACACACCCCGGTGCAGTGCAGATTAAAGAAACTCACCGGGGTGGGAGGAAAGAAGGAAGCCGTCCAGCACACCGCCTGCCTCGCCCTGCTACTGAGGGTGATTGAGGCGGCAGCTCGATTAGGCGTGTGGCCGAAAGCAGAGCCCAAGCACAAATGCCTAAAGCGGAGCTCACCCACTAATTCTGAAGCCCGGAGTCTGTGCCTCAATTTTCGCACCCTTCCCCAGCGCAGCCCATGGAGCGATGACAGACTGCTGTGAGGGGCAGAGAGTAAGCAAATGTCTGCATGCAGCTAGCGCCGCTAAAAAAAAAAAATAGTGAAGAGATTGCTGTGGGGGGGCTGGGTGCTTCAAGAGACGATGTACACCCACTACCACCCAAAGTGCAAGGAAAGGATGCTGCTCTAACCTTTGAAGCACCGCAATGCTAACAGCCAAGAAAAGCAGAGAAGTGCCCCGACTGTGTGCACACCAAACCACCAAACAAATGTCATCTTTAATCAGCCTACAGTAGACTGATCACGTGGGAGAAGAGCATACCTAGCGCAAAGACTCAGTTCCCAGCAAACAACCCAAGCCCACGTGTCAGACAAAGGCTACACCGCCATCTAGTGGCCTTTTGCGGACACTGCAGTGAAGGGAAAAGACAGCTTCCAGATAGGCCTGCAGCAAAGCGAGTGATCACAGCAGCTTTGCCCTAGCAGCCCCAAGTGTGCCACAGGACAGCAGACTCCCCACAGAGGACACTCGGCGGCGAAGCACACATACAGTCACATCCACCGCAGCCGAAAAAGGTTCTGACCCCAAAGCTAAAGGACAGCAGGAACACTCTAGAACCACAAAGAACACTATCACACCGGAACGCCACCAAGTCACTGCACAGCCTGAGAAGATAAAAGGCGACGGCGCAGGAGCGCGCCAGAAGCACAAGAACGCGACAGAATCCCAGAAACGCGCCTGAAGCCCCAGAAGCGCGTCAGGAGTGCAGCAACTCCACGCAGGACATTCCAAAGAATCGCAACCGACAAGGCAATGTAGAAGCAAGACCAGAAGAAGGTCAATGGAGTGGTGACGCAACCCTCCAAGAAGCAACACTCCAGAAGCACCTACGCAACGCCGAAAAAGAACACAGCGATGCCTGGTGGCCACAGGTCATCACTGCAGCAGTATGACAAAAGTAGGAGCACCCCCACACGAACCGACGATGTGTCCGAAACCTGGCAACAATAAGTGCGAAAGCGCATGACACAAATGTGCAGCAGTGCAGACAGCACTAGCCCAAAGCAGTAAGTCACAAGGACGACCCGACGAGCGCACCCAGATGCACACCAAAGCAAGCCGAACTGCGACGCAAGGAAAATGGTTGCGTAGACAACCCGCAGCATTGAAGTCTCAACACAAGAGCAACCTGACCACTCATCCTGGTCAGAAAGCACGAATCCGACCAGCCATATGGTCGCACCAAGAAGTCGACCAGCCAGATGGTCTCACCACGAAGCCTACCTGCCAGGGATCTGCAGAAGGGACCAGCACAAGGTCCGAGAAGTTCAGCCAAGGCACGGTCCATGGACATGGATCAACAAACTTCACCTAAAAGTTCAGCCAAGGCGCTGTCCGTGGACATGGACCAACGAACTTCAACCACACAATTAACGAAGGTGACAGAAAGAGGAAGTGAAGGTCGCGACACTAACCCTGGGAGTTGAGTGACAAGAAGATAGTGTCCTAGGACTAGGACAAGACCAGGAAGACACGTGCAGAGTGTGCGCACTGCACGGGGAAGCCCGGTCTATAAAGATGAAGAAGATCGGGCCAGGTTACGTCGCAAAAAGAAGAAGAGTGGACACTGCCATCTCAAGAAGAAGGAAGAAAGGTCAGAGTGGCCACCGCCACTATAAAAGAAGGAAGAAGAAATTAGAGTGGCACACTGCCATTTCAAGAAAGAAGAAAGATCAGAGTGGCCACCGCCACTGAGAAACTAGAAGGAGAAATCAGAGTGGCACGCAGCCACTGCAAGAAGAAGCTGCCCCTGTGGAAAGAAGGAAGGTGACAAGCACTGGGACACCTGAGTGCGTTAGAGAACAAGGCCACACTGGAACACCTGAGTGCAGTGGAAGACAAGGCCTGGCAAGAGCACTGGCAGCGCAGACCGAAGACAGATACCAACGAACCATCCACATGGCGATTGCAGAAGAGAGCAAGCTAGACTGTTGGCGATATCTACCTCTGGAGTTGAACGGAAGAATGGATAGTAAGACTGCTCACTCCTCCGGAAGCCGAGGAACTGACCACCTCACACCAGCCCGTTGCAACCCAGGAAGCAGAGGCCTCAAGGGACTCTGGTGGCAGCAAGTCCCACATGGGAGACAGATCTACAGATGCGCGTCTGCAGGACCCTCTGGGATGAAAGCCTCGCAAGCAAGGAAAAGAGTCGACAACTCAACCTTCAGGTGGAACTAAGACACAACAGTGAGGCTCGTTGAGCGCCCTGCTCATGGTCCGAAGGCCATGGTGGAGCAACATGACCGAAAACACCAGTCCAGTGGAAACCCGGCAAAGAGGTCCTCCCGGACATCTAGTGAGAGAGGAATACCGGCGAGAGGGGCATCCTAGTGAGAAGGATGTTTGTACCTACTCTATTCACCTGTCAAGAGTGAACACTAAAGCCTGCCCAGAAACATCACGAAGCCAGAAGAGAGAACAAAACCAGAAGACTGTTGACACCCGTGTCATCCATCTATTTCTCATCACCAACGGAGCGAAGCAAAGGCAAGGCTGAGAACAGCGTACAGACAGCACAGACAGAGAATGAATCCGCCGAACAACTGCGAACCGTGCCACTGAGAACTGTTAGTCCTGAATGCAAGAACTACACTGCCTGCGGCTTGCAAGCAGCCAAAGAGACCCGTTTGAAAACACAAGTCCAATGTTACATTTCTGTGTTTTCTTTCCCCCACAGGTTTTTGGACTTTTTCCGTTTGGTTTAATTTTTAACCAATTTTGGGAGGGATGTAGTGCCCAGAGTCAGTTAGCATATAGTGCTAACCCTGTAATTACACCGAACACCCACCCACCACTGATGTCACTGGTCAGGTGACACAGCTTCAATAAGAGAGGCCGAGCCCACGTGCTCTGGGCCAGTTGCACCATGGAGCCCACTGTGTCTGTGTCAGTGATTGCGAGCATGAGGGCCTAGGGCCCACACAAGACTTTACACTCAGCACCCTGGGACATGCCCCGCACGAGGTCTCCCGAGGCATCCCCTACGGACGGGGGAAGGAAGAAGTATCACGACCAGGCCCCTCAGGCTGGGCCACTCATCCAATCTCCTAAGGCATCCACGAATAGGCAGTGGGGAGATTGGAGATCTGTGCCCTGGGGATGGATGCCCCTGTTGTTCTGAGTGGGGAGGGCAGGGCGGCGCTCCAGACATATTTGCTGCAGCCTATCCAGGCTATGGGCCCTGACCACTGCTGCCAGCTGCGGAAGTCGCCATGTTGAAACCCAGCTGCGCCCTCTAGGCACACAGGATCGGGTCGCACCTCTGTGCTTCTCTGCACTCCTGTGGCAGCCGTTGGCCCTGGGCTGGTTTCCCCACCTTCCGCCACTAGGGGCAGACATTCTGGCTCAGGGGGAGCACCTACATCTGGCGGTGCCAAGAATTTCCGGCAGGAGCAGAGGAACTTCGCCAGCCCACCATGGCGTCCAGGCCACGCCCACTGCTCTTTTATTTTAAAGTATTTTCTGCAACCACTTCTGACAAAATTATGTTTTACAAATACGAAATTCAATCATCTTCCGGCTCTCATAAAAATGTGCAATTAAACCGAATGTCCGAGAAATTAAATTTCACAATTAAATTATGTTTGCTTTCAAGAACACGATTGCCCTTGCAGTTTAAACAGGCTGCATATCAATAATACACTCAGATTATAGTTTGCTAGGACAGCAGATAACCCTTTACCTCGTGATTTCTCATTAAACTGCTGGATGAAAAATTCCACCGTAGCTGATGTTTTCTATCAATGTTAATGAAAGTTCAGTAGAAAATTGCCTGTCTGTCTTTTATACTGCACAAAATGAGCTCCAGAGAGCTTCCTGTCTTGGATTCCTCTCATTATTGCTTAGATGTTAAATGCCAAGTGCTTATCTCTGAAGATATTGGTTGCTATTCAATAAAGTAACAGCACAGCGGAACAATCAATTCACCCCTTCAAAGAGATTCGAGCACTTTGCTTCAATAAGAGTTTGTTAGTAGTCTGTCCGATTTTTTGAAAAGCTCCCAAATTATGTTTTAAAAATATCACCTCCTGGTATTGCAAGGCCCTCATTGAATTTTGTTTCCTTGACAACCGCGTAGGCATTTTCATCTCGATTACAAGTGCAAAGTAGAGAACCAGCAAGAAAGGTTAGTCCTGGTCCTCGACCTTCCTATTAGAAAGATAAAATGTGAGGTCAAAAAGGATTTTCGAAGGCGAAATATGCATTTTGGGGAGATTATTATAATAATCGTCAGAAAACTGTCAAACAAGTTTTAAAGGCTATCTGTTTTCTGAATAGCTGGTCATATAAAAAGGAGCCCACAACTTTTTATTAGAGTTATGTGATGACATAGCAAGAAACGGACCAACACAAAATAAAGGTTTATTCAGGTTTGTTGTTACCGGCTTCAAGCAGAAAGCCACTAACTGCAACGATCGTATCAAGTTTATAAAAGCAAAACAAAACATTCAAGAAAACTCATGAAGAGAACACCTGGCAGTAAAAAAGTGATGCACAGAAAGTCATTGAATTAATTCCATTAGCACAGTGGATCCTTTCACGTCCTATTGCACTGTCAGAGTTGAAACCAGACATTAGGTGAAATGAGGCACATAACAGACCACCGACTCTTGTATGTGGGGAATAGGCCGCTTTACTGAAACAGGTGCGCATCACATTGAAATTCATCAGCCTTACAAAACTAAAACCTCGCTATACATCCAGTAACCCACCTTACCTAACCTCCTCCCCTAACCCCTCTCCCAATAAACATACCCTTCAAACTTTGACATCATGCCCCATCGTACTTGCCTGCTCATTTCCTTTTGAACGCCCCCCCTCCTTAACCCCTTGCATGCTGGTGACGGCTCCAGTCTGTCATGGCACACAGTGCTCGTGTGCTGATGACGGCCAAGAGCCGTCACGAATACGCCCGCGATCGGAATGTGCCGCACAGGAGCGGAATTCCGACCGCAGGCAAGGTGTTAAAGCTCAACTTGCTAATCCTATGATGTAGAATTTGAAATGCAGGACTTCCGGTGTGGGTTTGTTGAGACCCTCCCTTTCTGCCTGCTTCGCCTATATTAACCAAAATAACCTTAAGTGAACGCCTGTAACCTTGTGGGCCTACCGTACCAACTCTGCACCTGTCTCAAAGCGACACCCAATACAATAATACCTCTACGCACACCTGTTCCAAGTAGCCTGACTATGCCATGCCTAACATAAAACAAACTATTATATCCCAAAACCTACATAATCTGGGTGGGTGGGTGGGCAAAACTTTCTGACACTAAGGAGCTGCCACTGTGTCCACCTCCCAGCAAAATGGTGGGTGGCAGCCCCAAAATTGTGACATATATAACCCTTGGACTACATCCTATACTAGATGTAGCCCAACAAGCCCAGTCAACTAGACTGCTTCCGTTCACAACCAAAGCCCCGTGGGACAGACCTCCTTCCGGTTTTCTGTCCCCTAAGGTCCGATTGGATGAAATGGGGCACATTACAGACCACTGACTCTCGTATTTGTGGAAAAGGCCATTGTAAAGAAACAGGTGTGCATCTCATTGAAATTCCTTGGCCTAAAGCCTTAAAAAACTAAAACCTTACTAAACATCCAATCAGCTACCTTCCCTACCCCCTCCCCTAGCCCCTTCTCCCCAATAAAAATACCCTTCAAACTTTAACATCATGACATATTGTACTTGTCTGCTCATTTCCTTTTAAACTTCCCCCGCTTAAAGTGATCTAATTAACCTGTGCTCAACTTGCTATTCCTACGTTGTAACATTTTAACTCCAGGACTTCCAGTGTGGGTTTGTTGAGACCCTTGCTTTCTGCCTGCTTAACCTATATTAACTGAAATAATGTTAAGTAAAGGCCTGTAACCTTATAGCCTACCGCCACCAGAAAAAGGAATCTACTGACTTTTACTGCCCCTGCCAGACTGTTCTAATCTGCCTCCCCAAAGTTTGAATAAAAACTCCCTCGACTCAAAAAAGTATAGCTGCATGCCATTTTTTGAAAGGTGTACTCTGTCATGCCTGAAAAACTGTACTTCTTTATTGTGCAAATCCACATGCTGCTATCTTCCTAAATGTTCATCCCTACAAAATTTCTCATTTCCCTAGTCACCTTGCCTTATCTATGGCTGTTGGCTTGACTGCCCCACACCAACACAGCATGGGAATAAACTCTGTCCATACTACAAAACAACATGACCATTGCCATTTTATCTCCTACAAATACCGATTCATGCACCTTCAAAGAGCCTGGCCCTTCTCAACTACCATATCATTCTCCCCTAAATGTATCATCAAAAGGTAAGGGTAGATGTTCCTCGCCATCAACTTACTTTGCCTGGGCAGCAACTCCCTCTACTTTATGCCTCCCTTTTCAAACCATTCCACTGACACTTAGCTGTTGTTAAAACCCAGATTCCTTCCACATGAACTCCTCCCTGGTGCCTGATCTGCCCACTTTACGAAGGAATGTCCGACAATCCACACCAACAAGCCAGCAGACTTAGAATTAGGTAATGAATCTGAAAAAGAAAAAAGCGTAAGCAAAACATATTTATGAAGCTTCAGAAACCCTTCCCCTTCCCTGCTCCTAATATACCTCTGATAACAAATTTTACGACCACCTGCTTAGTTCCATTATTTGCACCCTAGACCACCCTTTACTACCGGCCTCTGTGGTTGCCCCAATTCTGAATAAATAAGTACCAAAGTCAGAAGTCACCAAACCTTCCTTCGTCACAGCCTTCCTCAAAACTGCCAAAAGCTGGAAGGAAGTCACCTGAACCCCTTAATGATGAGAAAAAACTATTCACGCCGGACCCCTGACCTGTGCTCTTAGTTTTCTGCCCCACATTACTGGGCATATCTCACCCTCCTGTGCCGGCAGCTGAATTGTCAACCCTTCGACCTTTGATCTGCATTGGACTTAGGCAAGTGGTTTTCCAACCCATCCTGTCTAAAACTGGAGTCCTCCCATTTCAAACTTTGCTCCCCCACCCCCTAACAGTTCAGTTACCCAAAAGGCCCCCAAAAACACCCATGACATTAATGTGGAAAATAAAACAGTTTCAATCAGCAAATAACAAATCTCTGGCAAACTATGTATGATGCTACAAAAAACATGCTAAGAGAGAGGCCTCTTACTCTGCCCACTCTACCCCGTTCTCTAGCCCAACCCTCTTACATTCTCTTAACCAACTTTCCCACTGATGGAACATAACACCACAGTAATTTACCCATGCCTACCAGCTTCCATGTGAATGTCACTCTGGATAAACCTTTCTCTGCCAGTCCCAATATAAACTGGACTACACCCTCTACTCTGCCCCATTTGCTAGGGCGTCGAAGAGCTCCTGAGCTCAAGAATTCGCCCCAGGCCTGGTAATATGCCTGACACGTGGAGGCCACCAAATACACTACTACCAGTTGACACATCCTCTGTCTCCCACCGTTCACCACTCAGGTGACATCCGAGTCCTGTCCCTGTCCGTCTATGTGGTCAGTCCATGGAACCTCTCCCACTGTGAATGAGACAACCAATCCGCAATGTCATTGTCCACCCTCAGAATGTGCTTGGCTCTAAACATCCGAATACAGACATTCCAGCACAAACACTCTCAGTAACTTAAAGACCTGCGCGTCTCTTGCTGATTGTCTGTTGACCACCTGAACTACATCCATATTAACTATTCTGCAGAGTACTTTTTATGTTGCAACCAGGCGCCCCACTGTGTAATCGCTACCACTAATGGAAAAAACTCAAGGAATGCAATGCTTCATACTCCATTCTTTCAACCTTCTGGCCACTCCTCTGTACACCACTGTCCCTGAAAACACAAACCAAAACCTCTGCCGCCTGATGTTTCTGAAAAAATCTACTCATCCCAGCTAATTTCCTGAAGAGTCTGCAGTGGAATGCCATTGAGTGTCCAAAAAGCTTCTCCACATAGGCAGATGAGCTTTAACCCCAGCCAACAACCGAACATGGTGGTGTGGAAGGGACAGCCTGAGAGTGCTAGGCCTAGTCTCCTGCATAATGTCCTACCAGCCTGCAACACTCGACATACAAAATTTAGATGTCCCAAAACTACTTGGACCTTCCTGACTCTGACGTCGTTTTTTTCTAACTTTGTGTCCAATAGCACCTGCATTCAAACCTTCTTGTCCTGCGGTAGGCGTGCTGCCATTGCCACTTAATCTATCTTAATGCCATGGAATGAAATGGTGGTCAATGAACCCACCATTTTCTCTGGGGCCAAAGGTACCTCCAAATTCTCCATGAGCTTCTGAAAACTAACCAGCAAGTGCTGGCAGGCCGCAGTACTGAAGTCTGTTACTATGAAAAAGTAATGGAGATAGTGTAAAAATCCCTTGCAGGAAAGGGCTAAAGTGCTAAAATAAAGCACATGAAATTGAGTATCCCATGGGCAGAGCTTTATCCACATACCAAGCCCATTCACATTTACTACCAATTAGTGACAAAACATCTGGGTGTACTGAAGTAACCAGAATGCTTATTTTAAGTCACATTTGGTCATACAAACACCTGGCCCTACTTGTTCAACCATATTGAACATCAACTCTACTTATGAGTAGGACACGGATGCCGGGTCTTCCTCAATGGAGTAATTAACTGATTGGCCCTGCAGCCATGACACAATGTTGTAAAAGCCAAAACTGCCCTGCCTCCTTCTTCATACTACCCCTATTTGTAATACCATCAGGTTCTGTAGTAGCCACGTATCAAAGGGGCCAGCCATACTCACTTCATGTACTTTTTTCATCAACTTCTCACATACTACTTGTGGGTGTGTTTGAATGGATTTCGATTCTCTTCCCACTGCCCCATTCGCGGTCCTGTGTATCCTAACCAAAAGCCCCATATGAACCCCTCCTGCAAGGTACGGTCATCCTCCCGATTTGGGTAAGATGCCACCCAACGGTTGAGTTGTTAAAGTCCAAGCATCCCCTTGTGTCCCTGCTTGGTTCTTGCTGGAACTACCCAACCTCCCAGGGTGGGACTGGCCTGAAAGGGGCGATAAACAATAGGCAAATTACTGGCTGTATGTTAGACCTGACAGCCCTTTTGGTGGTCCCTCATATTATTTTATTTATTTTGTCCCTCTTTCTGCCTCCTAACCTTTGTTTTTTTATGTCCACTGGAATTTTTAGGTGTTGTCCTAGGGGCTAGGTACTCCTTGACCCTATAATTTTCTTAGGCCTAGAAGCCCCCCTGTTATCATGAAAATGTAGTTTTACAAAATGGTGGCTTATAACTGCCACAACTGCTCACCTCAGAAAATTGACTCATAGGATAACATAGGGACACTCTAGAACCTTCCAGCTGGTTCTAGTAATCTGAGGCCAGCCTATATAAGGGACAGAGTTAGGGCGGCCATTTTAGAGTGACCAGTGAGCTGTCTTGGAACCTGGTGAGGAGTGAGGCGATAGTTGAGGGAGGAAGGCGCACTAATTGAGGCTAGATTGTCCCATGGGTCAGCTGTCTCCCTTGAAGATGTCACCCCCTAGTTTTTGACCGAGCCCTACCATCGGGTTATTGACTTTAATTGACTTTAATCTGCATAACCTAGCAGCGACATTGAGCCCCCTGGGAGAAGTGGTTTCCTGTAGTTCTGGGAGATACATCAGGGAGGCCTCCGAGTTGGAGGAGACTGTTCCGTGCTCTTTTTCCTTTCCCCTGTGGAACCTTTGGGGAGGAATCCTGAAGTTGGCCTGACAAGTTCTTCCCCCCCCCTTTGCCGCACTCTTGAGCATACTGCGGACAAAGCACAAGGGGAAAACTGGTGTACCACCGGCCCTGGCCCCAGGACTTTGCTTTACGGAACGCGGGAAGGTAAATCAACCTTACCGTAGTGTGGCTGCCCCGCTGTGTTCCCCGCCGCCGATTGGTGTGTCAGCTGTCAGGCTGGCGGTGTCTGCGGGGTTTCCCCCCCTTTCCCTTTTTCTACTGAGGAGGTCTGGAGGAGGAGAGGGGACCCGGTCCTGGCCAGTGGTGCGTGGGTCCCTCGGAAGAGACGTCGCAGGAGATCGTACGCTCTGCCAAGTGAGCGCCGAGAGAAAAGGGGGTGGGAAGCTGAGGAGGCCGCCCTGAGTTCAACCCCCACCCCCTCTGACAAGCGCGAGGGGGGTGGGATTGGAGGCCGGGATCTGCGCTGTAAGGAATGTGGCGCACTCCCGGTTCAGGCAATTGCTGAGCCCCCGAGGTGTGAGAGCGAGAGTCCGTTCGAAGCGGCTGAGGTGGGAACGGAGTGAGCAGGCACCCATTAATCACCGCAATTCCCTGGTAAGACTGTAAAAGCATGGTTGGGAAGTCGGGTGTTTTGGGGGCTTCGTTGCCGCCTCCGGAGACAGTAGAATCCTGTCAAAGGTCCCAGAGAAGTCCATCGAAGAGAGGAAGGAGGGGTAAAAAGGCATTCAAAACCCAAATTGTTTTCCACATAGCTTTGAGAGAGGAAAGTTATGCGGCAGTAAGGGGTCAATTGAGTGAGAATTGCCAAAGGCATCAGGGCTTTATTAACTGACGGAAACAATTGACTGCCTGATGCCAAACCCTGGATGGGATAACTACTAGAGTATTTTCCACGCATTCTCGCAAGAAAACTGGTACTGATCTTCATCTGTGGAATAAAGTTTGGAATGCTGATGGTAGAGTTCCAGCTGGTTTCAGAATACATAATAGAAATGCTTTGAACCTGTTTCTTTTACAGAGGAGGAAGGGGGAGATTAGTAAATCGAGTTGACTACCCTGTTTATCTGTGAGAGAATGTATTGACTAAACAGGAAATGCAAAAGAAACTCAAAATATAAGAAATTAGGAAAGTTTACAAAAACAAGTAACTTACATGCACTGAATTAACTGTAAATGTGGTACTGGTTTTGCATCTAAGAGCAGTACAAGAAACTAGCAACAAGAGAGAATAAAGATTTTCTACTTTTCTTAATATGGTGTGGTGCTTACTTTTTGGTGGATAGGCATTGGGTTACTGTAGAGGCATGATACAAGCATAACACAATTGCTTCAGGGTTGGTCTTTCCACTCAGTGCCAGGCTACCCTATGTGGACTGGTAACCCCAGGTCCAACACTGTGTATATCGTCTTCCCAAATTTGGCCGGACCCATCGTCTGCTGCCACAAATATGTCACCAGCTCCCCCCTTCTCTCCTCTGGATCCCATGCCATGCACACCCTTTACTCCTTGTTGTACTGAACTCAGGCATTAACCCCAAAAGAGATTTGTGCCTTGCAGATAACATCCATATATTTGAAGAGCGCAACACTCCTTTCTGGATATTTCTCACAGTAAACACTGGCGTATATTAGAAACGCTGCTGCCCAATTCTCAGTGGTCATGGGAATTCATGGGCGATTAGCCAGCTTAAATTCCTCTTTTGTCCTAACTCCCTATGTAGCAGTTTAAACATCTCCACGTACTCACCCTTCGAAATTTGTTCTTTAGTGGACAACATCAGGTGTGTCCCTAGAGGTTGAGTCACCCCCATGTAAGGTAGTTTGTGAATTTTAAGCTCCTTACTCTCTTTTCTGCCTTTGCCTTCCTTTTGTACCCCAGTTTATCTTTGTTCCCTATGCCTGTTACTGTACCAATACTTTCTGGTAAAATTGGTATAATGCCCTTATCCGTAAGGCTTCCTTTACATTCATTCCCTACTTTTGTCTCCTCTGTTCCTACCCCAGGATCTTTGACGTACTTACCCTTGCTCAGCCTTGCCTTTTTTTTCCACTCGCCCCCATATCCACCCTCGTAGACACCATCACTGGACTTAGCGCCGCAGTAGCACTCTTACCTGGCTATAAGGTCGGTGCCCACTCTGATGTTTGCCGCCTTGCCAGTGTACTTGTTTTCCCCATCTATTGCATGTCCATAGGCCTTCTTCGATGCTGACTAGGAACCTCAAAAACAGCACTAGCCGTGGGATTTGCAAAACCTCCTTCCCACGTGACCCACTCCCTAGGCGGCAACTTGTTACCTTGTCCCTCTGAATCAATAATTTCTTCCTCTTCAAGACTATCGCCTCTATATAATCAAACACCTCCTTGTGCCAAGCCTCTCAGAACTACCTGTTGTGGCAGCCACACCTTGTGGATCTTGCCTCCCTACCCTTGGACCAGCCTCCTTTGGTCCGTCGGGCCCAGTGGTGCTTCCACTCTGTTATGTTAAATGTTATTTTAAAAGCTTTTATAAAACACGCATACACCAAGCGGTTTCATGGCACTAAGGAAGGCAGAAAGGTGATAACAGGAAACTGAGGTAAAATGTCATTTGATTTGGCAAGCAGTCGAGTCTTAAGCAGTTTTCTGAACTGTGCGTAGGACGTAACCAATCTCATCTCCACAGAGAGAAAGTTTCAAAATTGTGGGGCTAAAACAGCAAATCTTGAGCCTCCATGCTTCTTACGTTTAAAAGAGGGAGTGACTAGCAGGTGTAAATGAGAGGAGTGCAGATGCCGGGAGGGAATATATCGTTGGATCTTAGAAGAGATGAAGGCTGGGCTATTGCCATGAAGGGCTTTAAAAAAAGTACATCCCAGTTTGAAAGCACAACTGCAGGCCACTGGGAGCCAGTCTAGATTTTTCATAATAGGTGTCACATGCTGCTACTTTGGTTGGTGAAAGATGAGTGTGGCAGCTTGGTTCTGGACCAGCTGAAGACGTCTCAGTTGATAGTCGGGGATGCCACAATAGAAAGAGTTAGCATAATCCGGTCGGGAGATAACCAAGGCTAGAATAAACAAGGTCAAAGCTTCCCTAGACAGAACACTACTAATCTTCCCTATTCTCCGCAGTTAGAAGAAACGTGCAGAAACAACTGAACCAATTTGGGCATTCAATGACAGGTCGTTAAAAATCACAATGCCTAAGCTTTTGGCAGAGCTTGCAGGCACCGGAGAGTTGCCTAAAGACGATGGTCATAAGTTGGAATGCCAAGGTAATCAACCCTTATCCCGCATTTTTTATCCCGCATACCATTAGCCCGCATACTATAATCCCGCAATTGCTTTCAGCCCGCATACCATTATACCGCATTTTTTTATAACACATGTGCTTTTATCACGCATGCCTTTACAACGAATTACGTTGTAAAGGCATGTATGGTAAATGTATTTGCGTTGTAAACCACGACGATGAGAGAGGTATGTGGGTTTGGGTTAATTTTTAAGGGTGGGGGTCGTGCTGGGTAGTGATTGTGTAGTGTAGTGTTGTGTTAGTGTAGTGTTGAGTTGTGGTGGTTGTTTAGTGTAGGGTCGTGCTGGGGAAAGTGTAATAGGGGTTGGGGGTAGTGTTTTAGGGGGTACGGTAGTGTTGTAGTGTTTGCGTAGTGTAGGGTCATGCTGGGGGTAGTGTTTTAGGGTTTAGGGTAGTGTTGTAGTGTTTGCGTAATGTAGGGTCATGCTGGAGGTAGTGTTTTAGGGTTTAGGGTAGTGTAGTGTTTGCGTAGTGTAGGGTCATGCTGGGGGTAGTGTTTTAGGGTTTAGGGTAGTGTTGTAGTGTTTGCATAATGTAGGGTCATGCTGGAGGTAGTGTTTTAGGGTTTAGGGTAGTGTAGTGTTTGCGTAGTGTAGGGTCATGCTGGGGGTAGTGTTTTAGGGTTTAGGGTAGTGTTGTAGTGTTTGCGTAGTGTAGGGTCATGCTGGGGGTAGTGTTTTAGGGTTTAGGGTTGTGTTTTAGTGTTTGCGTAGTGTAGGGTCATGCTGGGGGTAGTGTTTTAGGGTTTAGGGTAGTGTTGTAGTGTTTGCGTAGTGTAGGGTCATGCTGGGGGTAGTGTTTTAGGGTTTAGGGTAGTGTTGTAGTGTTTGCGTAGTGTAGGGTCATGCTGGGGGGAGTGTTTTAGGGTTTAGGGTAGTGTTGTAGTGTTTGCGTAGTGTAGGGTCATGCTAGGGGTAGTGTTTTAGGGTTTAGGGTAGTGTTGTAGTGTTTGTGTAGTGTAGGGTAATACTAGGATGTAGTGGTTTAGTGTAGTATTGTAGTGTTGTGTAGGGTCATGCTGGGGGTAGTGTATTAAGGTACTGTTGTAGTGTTTGCGTAGGGAAGTAAAGTGCTTAATGGTAGTGTTGGGGGGTCGTGCTGGGTAGTGTAAATGTAGTAAAAGGACTGTAGTGTAGGGTAGTGTAGGGTAGTGTTTGGTAGTGTATTGTAGGGTAGTGTACTTTCACTTACCTTTCAAACTTGTTCAATGAGTTTACCTTTAACATGCATGCTTTTACGTTGTAAAGGCATGCGTGCTAAAGGCATATTCGTTCTAAAAGTTTTAGTTCTTTTAGTTTGTGGCCTTATAGTATATGCAGGATGAAAAATGCGGGATGATGGTATGCGGGATGATTGTATGCGGAATTTCGTCATATATTCGTTTCTTTGTACTCTTACATCCTCCATGGCAAGGCCTCCATGGACCTTCTTGTGCCATTTGCTGCTGGGTCCCACGAAAATTCTGGGCCACTCCTTGTCTTCCTGTGGTACTGAAAATTCTGAACCTGTGTTTTAAATATCATGATTCTGTTATGAATTTGGTAACAGCAGACCGTAAACAGTGAGTTCAGCAAGTGCAAGTGTTTTCGTCATGTTACACCAATGGATTCACTGTGTATTTGAAGGTTTTGTTTTGAACCCTCAGGTTCCATCTTGTGCATAGCAGCCATTTTGTGGATTGCCCTTACAGTAGGCCCTCACCGTGGCAGAACAAGTATTTAAGGATATAACCTTAGCATGGGTTTGTGCTGACTTCTGCATGACCTGGCGAAAGCTGACCCTGTTGCTTGAGGCTAACCTTGCCAAGCCAGTTCCTGCCCTTTAGCTGATCAAGATTATAGATCAGAGCACAGGACATTGTAAAGGTTTACTACACACAAACCATGTCTAATCTCACACACACCTGTCTCTGTTTCTTTCTTTATGACTTGCTTTACGAGGAGGAGGTGCCCGTTTTTATTGGGGGTCCGTCGATATCTGATGGAAAAACTGGGCCTTGCCGGATAGTTTAGTGTGGGCTGAACAAACTGAAATATTGGCTTGTCATCATGACTCTGCTTTTTCTTTGTAGTGAAAATATGTGAATGGTCAACTGTAAAATAAGGAATGTTTGCCTAGGGCATAATAAATGGTATAAAAGGTCTGTGCTGAGACCATTCAGTAGGTTGCCTCATTCAGTTGCTTTAGGTGTGACTGGGCGACGTAGCCTCACAATTAATTGTAATAAAGATGTCTTTTCATATTTCAGATTCTCTGTTGATTTCTTTGCTGCTTTTGAATGGACTACTTATTGGTAAGACCCCTGAGAAGGAGTTTGAGGATGTTTAGGTACATCATTCCCCGGGGTGTGCAAGCCACACTGTGCTCTCCCTGCTCTGCAACCTACCTAGAGTCATCTCCTTGAAAAGAAGAAAGTAAGCTCGGTGTGCAGTGCCATGAAAAAAGTGATAGCGTCTCCTTGTCCCCTCCCTCCCCAGAAAACTGCACTGACCTGGTACTCTGCCTGCCCCTCTGACCCCTGCCATCTTGCCTAGCATGCACTTTGTGGGGTTTGCGTGAACAAGACCCCAAATCAAATAACTCCCCCTCACTCCATTCATGCATGGGGCTACTATTACAGAAGCTCTGCTGTGTTTTGCCACCTGAGATGTGTCAGCGCCAGGATGCCTGTTGGGTTACAGTGCGCTATATAAGTTCTGCTTACAATTACAATTACAATCCTCCTCTAACTGACCTTGAAGTGAGCTATGCCCACCTGTCAACAAATCCACAGGGGGATCTGCTGTGTCCCCCCAAACCCTGTGTCCGAACCCAGCTCCCCATCATCCCCTGCCTGTGACCCCCCCACCCTGGGGACCTTCCCCAAATACCCTCGCCACTCTCCCAGGGCCAGGCCCCAAACAAGTCTGGGCTTGTTCCACCCCACCAACTCCCCAGACACTTCATCTGTGTCTAATTCTCTCCCAAACCCTTGACCCACTGAATCCTGCTCCTCCAATTGAAGCTTGCGGGCTTCAAAACCATTTGCTGTCTGGCCCAGCACATGGTCGATATCTCCCAGATGTCCAGGCTGCTCTTTGAGGCTCGCCCACTCCCAAAACAGCCTCACACTCCTGTATTCCTGAACAGACCACTGCCCCGGGCAATTTACCATAACTTGCAGGGCTGCCAAAGGAAGGCTTCCCCCATCCCTGTTTACCACTAGTATTGCCGCTTATTCCCCATGGCCCATCCATTGTCCCACTGCTACTCCCACTCGGCACCACAGTCACAGTCCGAGCCTGCATGCGGCATCTAACACTCACCTGTTCCCAGGCCAGAGGCGGGGAGCATTTTATAAGAGCCACCACCACCCCTCTGGAAGCCTGGCGTGCAAGTTGAACCAATTGGGCGGCTGTGCCCACAAATACCAACAGATCCAGGTGCCCAGCCTCCGACAGTAGGTGCAGTGCCTTGTGGACCCTATCGTCTTTCATGCCAGCCTCTGTGGACTCAAAACAGGTACAGCACCAAAGGAAGTGTTACCCTGCGCTGAAACACTGCCCGAGTCTAACATGCACTACTGCAACTACAACGCAAAAACCCTTAAAAAAATTCCTCACACTAAGGGGTTGTCACCTTGTCTACATACCAACAAAATGGTGGATGTTAACCCCAAAATGGCGACATATATAACCCTTGGGCTACATCCAATACTATATGTAGCCCAACAAGCCCAGTCAACTAGCCTGCATCTGTTTTCACCCAATGCTTCCAAGGGACATACCTCTCTCCGGTCTGCTGTTTCTCAAAGCCCTAGTGTCCTGGTGTAACACTACTGTGAGACTTTTAATCCCAGTGGGGATGATAAGTATTGTTTCCAACCCAATCAGCATTACTTGTTGACTGAATGACCTATTAACCTCTTTGCTTCGGGGGGTAATTCCCCCGCTGTGCTGGGGGGCGGGGGCGCGTACAGCGCCCCCATGCTCATGATGAGCTCAGCTTGTCATGAGGCACGGAGCTCCGGTGCCGATGACGAGCTGAGCTCGTCACAGCTGCACCCGTTCCTGTGGAACGCTCAGCACAGCAGGGGAATTATCCCCGCGTGTGAGCGTTCCACAGCTCATGACGAGCTGAGCTCGTCATGAGCAACGGAGCACTGTGCCTGATGACGAGCTCAGCTTGTCATGATCATGGAAGATGTTAATGTATTAGATTAGTATTGTTACAGACTTATGTTTATGTCATCATTAGGTGAAGTTGGGTGACCTTTTGATATTTTGCTATCATTCCACTATTTTCTAATATTTTGAAAGCACTGTCACAAGTTCTTCTACTACACTGAGGCCGGAGGTGTCTGAAACCTGGACTTTCCCCTCAATATGTATACAAAGTTTTATTCTAACTTTGCCACCCACTAATGTGTTTAAGTTAGTACTGTACTGCATCTTGGATTTGGATTGACTGGCTTAACTTTCCTTCTAAGCTTTTTCTTGCACATCTACTAGTTCATTGTTTATGTCCAACTAATCCCTCATCCATGCAGGTCAAGTGTCACTATTTACCAACCAACCCATAAGTAAATAAACATTTAAGTAAGTTAGAAAATAACAATCTGCACCATGGTTCTCCAAAGACTTGAATGATGAAAGGAAATTAGCCAGAGCACTGGAAAGGATGAGGTGAAAACACTCCATCTCAAAGGTAAACGCTCTAGAAATAGCTAGTAAATTATACAAAAAGTACAACCAAAATGTCAAATCCTCATTCAGTCAATCAATTAATCATCATTGGTATAGCGCAGCACTTTCACCCCTAGGGGTATCTGGGCGCAGAGGCTGCAATGTCTGCATCAAAACGCCAGGTCCTGCCTTTCTTTCTGAATTCCGCCAGGGAGGGGGTTGTTTGGAGGTGGAGGGATGGGTCATTTCAGGTCCTGACGGTGATGGAGGAGAAGGAGAGGCCTCTACTGTGGCAGATGCAGGGTGTGTGTGTGTGAGGGCACATGAGGTGAAGCACAGGTGCTGTGGTGAGGGTAGGTGGAAGTTCAGTTGATGGTTAATGTATGATGGTCATAGGTTGTGTAGAGCTTTGTATGAGTGTGTTAGGATCTTGAACTGGCATCTCTTCTGGATGAGGGGTGATGTGAGTCTGTTTGGAGCGGTCCAGAATGAGTCTGGTGGCAGTATTAAGTATGCTCTGAAGATTTTTGAGAAGATGGGGGTAGTTTTCGGCATAGAGAGTGTTGCAGTTGTTGAGGCGGCTGGTAACGAGACCTGTGTGATGGTCTTTCTGGAGTTGATGAGGATCTATCTGAAGAGTCTGCTGAGCATGCAGAGGGTGTGTAAGCAGGAGATAGCAAATGCATTGACTAGTCATTTCATGGTGAGTTGGCTGTCAAGGATGATGTCAATGTTGCATCCATGGTTTGTTGGTGTGGGTGTTGGTCAGAGCTCTGCCGGACACCAGATGTGGTCCCGTATGGAGGTGTCTTTCCTGAACATCAGTACTTTTGTTATGTCAGAGTGAAGTTTGAGGCAGCTGTCTCTCATCCATTTTGCCACATTGTTCATGGTGTTGCAGAAGTTGCTTTTAACTTGGAGGGGTCCTCAGCGAGTAAGAGGAGTAGTTGAGTGTTGTCCACATTGGAAAATATATTGAGGCCAATGAATCTGACAACATTTGCTAGGCGGGTCATGTATATGTTGAACCGGGTGGGGCTGAAGGATGGTCCTTGGGGTATGCTGCATATGAGTTTCTTGGGTGTGGAGGAGCAGAGAGGTAGTCAGATGCTTTTTGTGCACTCTGAAAGAAAAAAAACAATCCACTTGAGGGCATTTTGGTGTATGCCAACGCCGTGGAGTCTGTCAATTAGGGTGTAGTGGGAGACTGTGTCGAATGCAGCAGAGAGGTCAAGGAAGATCAGGGCCACAGTTTCTCTGTGATTGAGGTGAGTTCTGATGGCATCTGTGTCTTCAATCAGTGCAGTCTCAGTGCAGTGGTTGGCACGGAATCCTGATTGTGAAGGTGGTGAGTAGGTGGTTTTGTTCCAGGTGTTCCGTGAGCTGTTTGGTGACAGCCTTCTCGAATACTTTGGCTGGGTAAGGAAGCAAGGAGATAGATCAGTCATTTTTTAGGTTGCTGGGATCGGCAGACTGCTTCTTTAGGAGGGGTCTGACCTCTGCTGTTTCCAGACATTTGGGAATGTTGCTGTGGAGATGGAGGTGTTGAGCGTGGTGGTGAGATTGAAGAGATGATGGGAGCAGGGGTCATTGGGTACCCCGGAGTGGATGGACGACATGATGGCTGTGGTTGTCTGGGTGGAGAGCGGGAAACAGGAGGTTAGCGTTCAGCTGCTTTTCACTGGTGGGTTGAGGTTGTTGTGGCTGATAGAGGTGGCTTTGGGGGTCAAAGTTCTAGATAGTGGAAATATTGCTGTGGAAGTAATCTGAGAGAGTGTTATAAAGTTCGTAGGAGGGGTGGATGGTGTTCTCAAAGATTCTGGAGGTGGAGTATTCCTTGCCAATTTTCAAAAGTTCCTGTGTGATTGGCTACTATCTTGGCTACCTTGATGTGCTGGTGGTAGTACCTGAGGCCTGCTTTATGAGCGGCTGTGTCCAAGGGGTCCTTGGTGGCATCCTATAGCTTCTTGAGTTGGTAGCAGTTGCGCTTGGTGGTTCTGAGCTCCAGGATGTACAAGCTGCAATTTTTCGAGGTTTTCATGGCTTTTGCTGGTTTCATAGGGGCGACTCTGTCAGCACATTTGTTGATCCAGACGGAGAAGTTCTGGATGACTTGATCAAGGTCTGCAGATGTTTCGGGTAGTGTGGTACTGAGGGCTTGTGTCCATATGGTCTAGGTTACCTTGCTTGCCCTAGTTGATGTGGGAGGTGCTGTGTTGCTTGGCAGGGCGGGACCGCCCCAGGTGTATAGTTTTCAGAAAAGTCTGGGTTTGGTAGGTTTCCCTAGAGGGCCCCCGAGCCCGGGACCAAAACTGCAGGTGCTCCTTGCAAACCCAGGTCGTTTTGTGACAGATAGAGGGCACCTGCATTTTAGGTACTGGGTTTGACGGCCATCCAGGGAAACGTACCAATACCAGACATTTCTTAAAACTAGCCACCCGGGGGAGTCCAGGAAGGTGTGGCTTGCGTGGATCCCCCAACATTTTCTTATTCAAAATCCCCTGCAAATCTCAACTTTAGCAAAGGAAATCAAATGTTCCTCACATTTGTATCTGGGATTACCATACTGGCACAAATTACTTACTACTCAGCTTTCGCCTCCTTCTCCCTAATAAAATGATACCTCACTTGTGTGGGTGGGCCAAGGGCCTGCGACTTGGATGGGGCCAAAAAAATAGGGATTGAAGGGATAGCAGAGCGAGGTCTTAGCACCATTATTATTTTAATACGCATTTTAGGCTGACTCTGCAATAGACACCCACACAAGTGAGGTATCATTTTTATCGGGAGACCAAGGGAAACCCTGGGTGGTAGGACATTTCTGCCGGTGTGTTGATCCCAGGCAGAAATATAGGGAAAATGTGATATTTCTTCAGCTAGTTTTGAGGTTTGCAGGGGAATCTGGGTAAGAAAACATTGGGGGATCCATGCAAGACACACCTCCCTGGACTCCTTAGGGTGTCTAGTTTTCAGAAATGTCTGGGTTTGGTAGGTTTCCCTAGATGCCCACCAAATCCGGGATCAAAAACACAGGTGACCTCTTCGCAAAACCAAGAATTTTTGTGATCCTTAATTTTGAATTCTTCACAGTACGTACTGGCTGATTTCCTGTCACGGGCTCAAGGCCTAACCACACAAGTGAGGTACCATTTTTATTGGGAGACTCGGGGGAATGCTGAGTGGGTGGAAGTTTATGGTTTCCCACAGATTCTAAAACTTTCCATCACAGAAATGTGAGGTAAATGTGTTTCTTTTTACAAAGTTTGAAGTTTGTAAGGGATTCTGTGTAACAAAACCTGACGAGAGCCACATAAGACACCCCATCCTGGCTTACCCTGGGTGTCTAGTATGCAAAAATGTACAGGTTAATTAGTTTTCCCTAGGTGACGGCTTAGCTAGGGTCCAAAATCCAAAGCTAGACACATTGCGAAACAAGGGTCAGTTGTCAGTGGAAAAATGTGATTTTAAAATCTCCATAGTACGTTCTGGGCCATTTCCTGTCATGGGCTCTAGGCCTATCCACACAAGTGAGGTACAATTTTTATCGAGAGACTTGGGGCAACACTGGGGGTTAGGAAATTTGTCTCAGCCCGATGATTCAACAACTTTCCCACACAATAATATGAGGAAAATGTGATTTTTTCAGCTAAATCTGAGGTATGCAGGGGATTCTGGGTAAGAAAACTTTGGGGCATCCACGCAAGCCATACCTCCCTGGACTACCTCAGGTGTCCAGTTAAAAAAAATGTCTGGGTTTCGTAGGTTTCCCTAGATGGCCCTGAACCAGGGACCAAAACCACACATGCCCCTTTCAAAACCAGGTTGTTTTGTGATTGATAGGGGGCACCTGCGTTTTAGGTACTGGGTTTGATGGCCATCCAGAGAAACCTACCGATCCCAGACATTTCTAAAAACTAGACATTTGGGGGAGTCCAGTGAGGTGTGGCTTGCAGGGATCCCCCAATGTTTTCCTATCCAAAATCTCCTGCAAAGCTAAAATTCAGCAAAGAAAAACACATTTTACTCATATTAGTGTCTGGGATTACCATGTCGCCACCAATTACTTACCAACCAGCGTTCCCCTTGGTCTCCCCTGTAAAATGATACCTCACTTGTGTAGGTGGGCCAAAGGCCTGTGAATGGAATGGGTTAAAAATCATAGGGATTGAGGGGACAGCACAGCCAGCTCTAAGCGCTATATTTTTTTAGATGCATTTTTAGACTGACTCTGCATTAGACACCCTCACAAGTAAGGTAACATTTTTATTGCAAGACCAAGGGAAACTCTGGGTGGTAAGACATTTGTGCCGGCATGGTGATCCCAGGCAGTATTGTAGGGAAAATTAGATTTGTTTTCAGCTAAATTTGAGGTTTGCAGGGGATCCTGGGTAGGAAAATGTTGGGGGATCTATGCATGACACACCTCCCTGGACTCCTCAGGGTATCTAGTTTTCAGAAATGTGTTGGTTTGGTAGGTTTCTCTAGATGCCCACTGAGCCAGGGATCAAAAACGCAGCAGACTACTTCGCAAAACCAAGTCTTTTTGTGATAGTTAATTTTGAAGTCTCCACAGTACGTTCTGGGCCATTTCTTGTTGGGGGCTCTAGGCCTAACCACACAAGTGATGTATCATTTTTATCGGGAGATTTGGGGAAATTCTGGGTGGGTGGAAGTTTGATGTTTCCAGCAGATACTAAAACTTTCCATCACAGAAATGTGGGGAAAATGTGTTTCTTTTTACAAAGTTTGAAGTTTGCAAGGGATTCTGGATAACAGAACCTGATGACAGCCACACAAGTCACCCCATACTGGCTTCCCCCAGGTTTCTAGTTTGCAAAAATGTACAGCTTTACTAGGTTTTCCTAGGTGATGGCTGAGCTAGGGCCTAAAATCCAAAGCTAGACACCTTGCAAAAAAACTGTCCCGTTTCAGTGGGAAAATTTGATTTTGAAGTCTCCACAGTACGTTCTGGGCTATTTCCTCTTGCAGGCATTAGGCCTACCCACACAAGTTAGGTACAAATGTTATTGAGAGATATGGGGAATGCTGGGTGGGTGGAAGTTTATGGCTCTCCGCAGTATCCAGAACTTTCCATTACAGAAATGTGAAGAAAATGTGTTTTTTTTATTGAGAGAGCTTGAGGTTTGCAAGGGATTCTGGGGAACAGAACCTGATGAGAGGCACACAAGTCACCCTATCCTGGATTCCCCTGGGTGTCTAGTTTGCTAAGTTTCCCTCAGTCCCGGCTGCGCAAGGGCGAAAATCCACAGCAAGGCACATTGTAAAAAAAAGTCAAAGACTAGTGGGTATTCGCCCGTCCTTGGGGGGCAGATTGGGGGCAATTGCCCTGATATGCCCCCCAGCGAAGACAGACAGACTGTTGCCATTATTTGGGGTGAGAGTGGGGGCATCGGCATTCACATTCTGAGTGGCACCCGCCCCATGTATAAAAAAAAACGGCATAATCCCTGGTGCCTAGTGGGCTCTCTGCCCTCCCAGGGGAGCAGGTCACAGGCTATTGCCACAATGTGCCTCCCATGGGAGGCAGAGAGGCTGTGGCTAATTTTTGGGGGCATAGGGGCATTGGCATGCCCATTGTGGGCAGCCCCCATCCCGACGTACATTAAAAAATCCCTGGTGCCCAGTGGGCTTTCTGTCCCCCAAGAGGGGGCAGATAAGGTGTCCCCATCTGCCTCTAGGGGGGCAGAAAGACTGTGGCAATTGTTTGGAGGTGGGGGCATTGGCATGCCTATTCTGGGCAGTGCCCACCCCTAAGTATACAAAAAAAGTAAATGCCTAGTGGGCTTTCTGCTTCCCCAGGAGACAGATCAGGGGCTTTTACCCTCATATGTCTCCTGGGGTGGGGGAGAAAATGGTGGAATTTTTTGAGGGTGTGTGGGGGCATTGGCATGCCCATTCTTTGCAGCCTCCACCCCTGAACTTTGTAAAAAAAAATCCCTGTTGCCTAGTGGGTTTTCTGCCCCCTGCCCCCGCAGGGGCAAATAAAGGGCTATTGCTTACATCTGCCTACAGGGGGCAGAAAGATTGTAGCAATTATTGTAGGGCTGGGGCATTGGCAGGCCCATTCTGGGCAGCCTCCGCCCCTACATATAAAAAATAAGAACAAATCCCTGGTACCTAGCAGGTTTTCTGCTATTGCCCCCATCTGCCTCCTGGGGGACCAAAAGATGTTTGCATTTGTTGGGGGGAGAGTGGGGGTATTGGCAAGCCCATTCTGGGCGCCCTCCAACCCTGACCTATAAATGAAATAATCCCTGGTGTCTAGGGTGATTTCTGCCCCCCGGGGGGCAGATTGGGGGTTGCTGTCCCATGTGTCCCCCATGGGGCAGAAAGACTGGTTATGGCAAAAAAAATTGTGGGGGAGCAAAGGCCATTGCCCAAAGTGCCGCCCCCCCCCCTTTGTGCCTAGTGGGTGGACCCGTGCTTGGATATTGCCCTCCTGAGGCGACTCCTAAGCTGGGATCCACTAGGTAAGGGTGCTATTAGAAAGGGAAGATTCTCCTCTTTCGAACGATAGCTCTCCCATGTGATTCGGTGCTGCGGGGCTGAGCTAGCCCCACTAGCACCGAAACAGTGAAACTGAAACTAAGTTTTATTTCCAATGTAATGACGTCAACGTGCCATGTGCGCAATCGTAATTACATTGGGGGAAAAAAAGCCTCTGGAGGTTGGGAAGCTCTTCTCCACATCCCGATGCAAAAATAAAAAAAGGAAATCCCACTTCTGTCTGAAGCAGAGGGATTTTGTGCTCGTGTGTGCATGACGTTATGGTTACGTCATGAGCACACAAGCACTGGCGCTCATAACAGCACCAAAGGGGTTAAACAAGAACATGATTTAAATAATGAACTATCAATGTCACAATGAAACAGGGTATTATTTAGAAAACAATTATAGAAAAGTATGATTTAATGGAAAGCTTCGAAATATTTATAATTTGTAATCACTAATGCACCAAAACATGAATGGAGCAAATCTTGAAATTACTGTGCAAGAGTGTTTGTTGCTCAAAAAGTTGTCAACGGTGAGTGATATGTATGAGGTGCACAGAAGTCGCTCCCCCCAGAACTGCCTGGTTGAAGATTTGCAAGCCTATACTTAAGTGTAAATCTACACTCAGAAATGGTGAATAGTAAAGAAAAGTGTAGACTTACACCTTGGAGCAAGAGCAGATTTACACAAGAGTATAACAACACATGTAAATTTGTCTTTGTAGATAGGGCAATAAATATATATCAGCTCTTTGTGTGTGCCAATGGGAGTGGGTTAATCTGGAAGAACGACCCAGATAGATGCTTACCTTTAGCAGCTTTTTGTATGGTTAACAGCCTGATTGATTCATAATGAATGCCATTTGTGTTGTTTGATGCTTCAATATATTAATCGTACTACTATATTTAAAATGTATTGATTATTTATCTTAACGAATAATATATATGAGATACTTCATAATTTTTCAACATATCATATTTTGTCAAACATATAGGTAAAATTACGAAAAGCAATGAGTGTGATTTTATCCAATATGCAATTTCCGATTTATACATGTAGTTTTTCTCATCTGTTCATTTCATTAAAATGTCAACATCTCAAGAAAATATTATGAATAACAAACCGTTGTTTACTCTAAGTAAACATGTGCTATACTTATCAGTTTGTTTTTTTAACACCTTGGCTGCTAAGGCAATTCCCGCTTGGTGCTGAAATATTCAGATCCCCATGCTGCAGGACGAGCTCAGCTCGTCATAAGCACACGACCAGTGTACTGCATGACGAGCTGAGCTCGTCATGTGCAGCAAGGAACTGCTGGCCAAGTAAAGGTGTGATGGCCACAGTTGTTAAACCCACAGTCACTCTAATTCAGTTATTTCTTGACTGTCAAAGGCCGTATAATCCTCTTCTAGGGAATCTGTCAAATATGGTGGTCACGTGCCACCTCCCAGGGGCCCGATTCTCAAAAAGAAATTGCAAATCTGCACCCTCGGATTCACAACTGAATATTGTTGCTTACATGTTATTACCTCAAGAACCTCCAGAATAGAAGCACTTTCAGCCTGTGTCTTACCTATGTGCATTTAATATACAAGAAACATTTTATAAATAAAATAAGAGAAAAGCTGATTGAGCCTTTGGTACCATGCAGCACCAAGTATTTCTAGTCAGCGCACTTTCGGTACATTAAATTGGCATATGGTATCTGCCCACAGTCCTAACATGCATTCTAGCAGAAAGGGTTTGCACAGTGCAGCCTTGCCATCACTAATATTTTGTTGTAAAACATATTTTAATTGTTATACATTTGTATTAATCCAGAATGACATTGTACCTGAGGAATAAAATATCAGTGCAGTTGCAAGCTGTTAAAATGCGGGTACAAGTCAGAAAGAATTAATCCAGAGATGCTGCAACAAGAGGATTATATTAAAATCTCTCATTGTAATTCCAGATACAAGTGGTTCTCAACTCACTGGAGTGCTGAGAGCGCTACAGAAACAGCTGGTCGAATTAGTAATGTTTGCTCAGTAGCATTACAATGTCATCCATTAATTTGTTTTGTCCCATCAGGTTTGCATCAACATTTACCAGCATTTTGCAGAGTCTGCAAGAAGCCCTCAAGTCTCAGCAGAAAATAGGACACACAAAAGGTCGTTTGTGATACACTGCCTGAATTTTATTGTGCGATGAAGCAACATTTTAGTATGCTTTAAAAGTACAAAATAGTAGTGATAGCAAATACATTTTGGAAGCAATAATCCACCAGATGTTAAAAGGATTAAATGCGTCTTTTTCATTACAATTCTGATTACTTCTCATCCAACACTGCAGCTACAATGATACGTAGGTCACGGTATACTTTTCAATCAATACCAGTCAGAAAGGCTTTATTTCGATAAAAACATATAAAAGCATCACATATTTTATAAAACACAATTGAAGTTAAAAACGAGTATTAATCTATTTACACCAAATTTTTACAACCAATACTAAGAATTTAAAAACGATATGATCAGTACTCATTCTGGACACAGCCTAGTTCCAGTAAAGGATCTTTAGGGTTGCCTTGGGAGGAGAGGACCTACTAGCCCATGCTTCATTAAGGCCCAAATCACCAAGTAATGCTTTTACATCTTTCAACCACTTTACTTTATGCCATCCTGGCAATGACATTACTTCTGATAGCCCTTTAGCATATTTGGGCAGTTCAGGCACTCGCCACAGTCGGGCCCATAGGAGCAACGGCCGGAGTTTTGCCAAATCATTAATAGAACGACAGCCTAAATCAAACAATAAGGGTATCATTGGGGTTCTCTGTTGGAGTGACATAAGGTCCCTATAGAACTTGTTTTCGGATCTAGTCAGATGATCTATGTTGGCGGTGCCCCATAGCTCTGCCCCATACAGAGCAGAGCTAACTCCTTTCGCTTTATAAATGTCAATAACAGGGGCAATCAGCCTTACCGAAGAGGAGCGCTGTTCCTCAACCAGCGCACCAGCAACCTTCTTGTGAGTTAACAGCATTTTGCAAAGATACGGGGTTCACTGCATGGTATCCGATATACGTATACCTAAATAATCGAACACAGTGACCCTTTCCAAAAAGACATGATTCAATGCTGGGGGGCGCCCACAATTTTTCGGGGGTTCATCACCAAATACTTTGTTTTTTCAGTATTTATTACCAAACCTCGCTGTAAGCAGAAAATCTGGAAGTTATCTAGAAGGTTTTGGAGGCCCATTGGGGTCTCAGATATTAAGAGCGTATCATCCGCAAATAAGAGGGTAGGAATTCGCTCGCCCGCCCGGGATGGTGCGTCTGAAGGTTCTTTTAACAGATGCTCGACCACACCATTCACATATAGTGAAAAGAGGGTGGGAGCAAGAACACATCCCTGGCGAACCCCTCTCTCTACTGGGATTCTGTTGGTTTTCTGACCCTCTGTGCCCCATCTTACTTGTGCAAAGTTCCCTTCATGGAGCCTCACTAATATGGACAAAATATTGCGAGGAAACCCCATATCAGACAACACTCCCCATAGACTCTCCCTACGCACAAGGTCAAAGGCAGTCTTTAAGTCGATGAACGCAAGATAAAGACTGCCTTTGCCTATAACAACCACCTTCCAGTAAATTAACATTAGCCTAAAAGCCTGCTCTATAGTTCCCATACCATCCCTAAACCCTGCTTGATAGTCAGAGAGAATCTCATTTTCATTAACCCATTGTAAGATTCTCTCAAGCAGCACTTTACTAACAACCTTCTGGGTCGAATCTAGCAAGCTTATAGGCCGATAATTGGAAGAGTCGTCCATGAGCCCCTTTTTAAAGATAGGCACAACCTCAGCCCCTTTCCACGATTTGGGGATGGCAGCACCTCTATCAATAGCAATAAGCAAAGAGTGGATGAGCTTCCCCTATTTCAACTGATCAGAGCGAAGCAAATCCCCAGGGATGCCATCCGGGCCAGCTGCCTTTTGGGGCACGATGCGACTAATCGCATACTCAACTTCCTTAATTGTAAAAGGGAGCTCAATATATTCACCAAAAGTTAAATGAAAATTAGATGGAACTAAGGAACGAGACCCTTGCTGGCAGGTGTACAGTTTTGAGAAGTGGTCAAACCATGCCTGGCCGGTGATATTACATGTAATGAGGTCGCTATCTGGTCTATTTCTAGCTCTTATAGTATCCCAAAAGCGTCTAGCATCCCTACTAGAACTGGCCTCTTTTAATGTTTGCCAATACTGGTCCTCCCACTCCTTTTTTGCATTTGTTATTGCCAGCTTGTACTCTTTTCTAGCGTACTGTATCAGAGGTTGCAACTTCTTCTTTAACAGCCTTAATCAAGGCTGACTTCTTATGCCTACATGTAGAAGTGAACCAATCCTGCATGCCCTTGGGCTTCTGGGACCCAGACACCTCCCCGCCTCGTGCTTGCTTCAGGAATAGTTTCCCTACCAACATAGTGGTATCCTGGAATACAAACGTTGCCCTACCGGGGTCAGGGCAATCTAGGAGAATTGTGTCCAGCTCCCTTTGTGAAGCTATTAGTGCTATATTTATAGCCTCTACCTGTGCTTCATCCAAAGCGACTTTGCACCACTTAAGGCATCTCCCACAGTTAGATGGAAAAACTTTAGGGGCAGGCTCCAATTTACTTAGTGTTGCTACATCATCTTTTCTGTAACACAAGTGTTTAAGGGTTAAGGAAAGCAAATTGTGGTCACTATCTACAGTGGATAAAACAACCATATCCAGGATGAACTTCCAGAGCCTAAAATCAAGGAGGATGTAGTCAATCCTTGACATATGGTTGACCCTATTGTATGTATCAGCACCCATGGGGTCCGAGGTAGTTCTACCATTGGCTGCTCTTAGCCCAAACTCCATGGTCAATGCATTCAGCTGTATCGCCCTTTGTGACCATCTTTTTATTGGTTGGATCGTCAACATGGGTATGCCCCTCCTTGCGTCATCCTCACCTAGACCCAAAATATCCTCTGTCGCAAGGGGCTCATATGTACAATTAAAATCCCCTGCGACCAGGACTTGCATACCATTGTTACAATCTCTGAGCTCGCTTTCTAGAATGGCTACTGTTGGGGATGAAGAGCCGTTTTTAGTGCCCCTAGCGTATATATTGAATAACTCAAGGGTTCTCCCCTGGTTAGGACCTCTCAGTGAGATTCTAAGGACATCTGGCGAGTTGCATTGCTTTTGCGTGATGTAACAGCCCGGGGAAATGCTTACCCAAATAAGAAGCCCTCCTGAAGGGCGACCTCTCCCAGTAATTGGGAGTACTGCAGGTAAAAAATAGGTAGTGTAACCAACTCTGTGGATGGGTTCCAGGCTCCAAGTCTCCTGAAAAATACAGATCGTATACGCCTCCACCAAGGTGTTCCAATCTGGTAAGCCTAGTTTCCTATGAATACCTGCTATATTCCAACTGATAATCTTAATTAGTTTGGTATCACCCAATACTTGATTCTGTAGGGAGCCCGGTTGTGCACTGGGTGGGTTCGGCTCTGCCCTCAGTAGCCCGAGGCAGCAAAGAAGGAACACACAAAGCTGGGGCATCTCTCTGGTCAATTAGTTGCACTGCTATGGTCAGGCAATCACCTGTGGGACTGTATGATGAATTGGAGGGAAAAAGATCGCTATGTCAGTACCCTAAGCCGAGACCATAACAATCTGGCCTGCAACCAAAGTTTGGGATGGGATAGATGCAATAATCGTCAGGAAGCCCTCCCCAGAGTTCATTTCCATAGTTCTGCCATTGGGTCTGAGGTGCTTGCTGTGGATAAAAATGCCCAAAGCCAAATGTTCTTATTCCAATGTTGCCATACTCATTTTGATGGTTGCAGATAGACCTTACGGCGCGCGCATCCCGAAAATTAACTAGGATACAGTCGCCTGGGATATCCTTTACCCTACTGCCCACCCAGCCAACTCTTCTAGCAAACAAAACCTTTCCATCAAATTGCCTCGGCAAAGGCCTGTTATTGTTTAGCCAGAATGTAGGGTTTTTTTTGAGTTCGGTGTATGATTCTACTTTACCCGGCAGTAGCCGGGGAACTCCCGTTAAGACAACTACATAGGGCATACTTGCAGGATGCAAGTCAATGTGGAGAGAGCTAATACATGCGCTATCAATAGCATCAGAGTTTTGGGCCAAGTCTTTGCTCTGTTTTGCTGCATTACTGGAAATAGTTTTGTCTTTCTGGGTCTGCGTGAGTACACTAACACTAATTCCCTTGTCTCCTTCAATTGCTGCATTGCTGGGGACATTTTTGTCTATCTGGATCTGTGTAGGTGCACTAGTACCATGTCCCTTGTCCCCTTTGGTCGCTGGATGTTTACTTGATTTACTAAGCTTTTTAGGAGCTATTACTGGGGAATTATTTCCACTCGTTGGCCCAGGAACATCTTTTTGGTTTAGGGGTACATTGTTACCCATCTGCGGAGAATCTGTCAGCTTCTGTTCAGCAGAGATGAGACTATTTTTGGAATGTAGCTTGATTAATGCCTTCACAGAGAAGAAGTTATTGAGAGTCCCTTGTTCAAAGCTATCAAGCCTTTTTGATAAGGCTTTTACCCTCTCAAGAACCGGCAATATAAGGGACTTCACGATCTGTTCAATATGGGCGATAAGAGGGATATCTTTTGGGGGACTTGATGAACTATCCAAGTTAAGGCTATCACTAGGTAGCGGGACGATGTTAATGTTAGTAGATCCACGGTTTGCTGGAGCAGAGGGTTTCTCCAGGCGAGCCTCCATTCTTTGCCAGAAGCATTCACTAGTTGGTGGACCTCTGCTTTCAGCTAGGGTAGTTGCAACATCAAATACATAGCTGCTATCATTCCTCTCCTGTGATACTTTATGTTTAGCAGCCACTTTCTTTTTCCTGTTGCCACCTACATTCCCCTTGGTTTTTGGGCAGTGAGAACTTCTCTGATAGCGAGTTCCGACCCACGCCTAGCCATCTGCCCTCTGGTAGTCACACGCGGACTGCCACTACTTGTACTTTGATCTGCATCAGAATTCGAAGTCGAGCTTAGTGGCCTTTCACAATTCTCATTATCTTTGGGAACATCTACCTGAGATAAAAGAGTAGTCGGGGTCTGGGATAACCTATCAGGAAGGGATGGAGGTAAGATCTCAAGGGATACATTGCTCATCTCAGGGGCTACAACCTGGGTTGATGAGACGTGGCGAGCACCTGGAAGAGAAATAAAGGAAGGTGCCAAAATTGAATCTTGGTAGTTGGTAGTGAACATCGATATGTTAGAGGAGGGCAGAGGGGGGAGAGAACCCGTAGGAAGCGAGAGGCGGCATTCTGTACTTTCCATGGCATTTGCCACCACCCCGATAGTTTTTTGCAGCATGCGATCTATAGCTGTAAGGCTGGGAAGCTGGAGATTTGCGGCTGCATTTTGCTTGGATGCAGGGACAGATCTCAGGGGGTTACGCCTTACCATTCCTAAACACTCTTAGTGAAAGATTGATAACACAAAATCAGGTACTGATTGCGCTGCTAATGCTTACAGAAACCACACTAAGTCCAGCACAATATGATGCCCTAGAGAAATGAGACTCCTCTAGCAAGTATTTCTATGTGTCAGCAGTACTTAATTAACACCAACTCAAGGTTATACAAAAGTCAGTTTGCAAGATCGTAGGACAACGTGTAAAAGTGCTACGGCAAAGAACCAATGGACCGAGAGGGGTGGCCCAGCCCAGCCTCACCCGGCCACTACCGGCCACAAACGGTCCCGCCCTTGTCCCGGGCTTCTCCTGGGCTTCTCCCTCGCGCTCCCGCACCGCGGGGATGTTATGGCGGTTAAATCTCATCTGAGGCTGTGGGCATGGCGGTGGTCCGGGCCAGGTGTGCTGGGCCATAAGGAGTCCTGGGACGTGCAGTGCCCCACAGGGAATCGGTCCGAGTTCAGGGAGCGCCTCTCTCTGTCAGGGCGCTATGTGGCCGGTATCCCACCAGGTAAGTCCTCAGCAAAGAAGAAAGAACGCCGTGAAAGGGAAATGCTCCGCAATGAAGGAAAGCCTTGTGTGCATGCCATGATCACCTTAAGCGCAGCGGCACCCGCGATAGCGGGTGCGGCAAGTTGTTTTTTAGGCGCCTGAGGCTACGGGCGTGGCGGTGGTTCGGGCCAGGTGTGCTGGGCCAGAAGGAGTCCTGGGACTTGCAGTCCCCCACAGGGAAGCGGTCAGAGTTCAGGAAGCGCCTCTCTCGGTCAGGGCGCTATATGGCCGGTATCCCACCAGGTAAGTCCTCAGCAAAGAAGAAAGAACACCGTGAAAGGGAAATGTTCCGCAGTGAAGGAAAGCCTTGTGTGCATGCCACGATCACCTTAAGCACACCGGCACCCAATCAATACCAATATACATGGGATAAAGTACCCTCTGCGGTAAATTTTAAGGAGATTGCAAGCCATGTGAAGAGTTCAATGACAGTATAGAGGAAAGAGGCCGAAGGCTGAGGTAATTTAAAAGGTTATGGAAGGCCAAGGCGACTTGCAATTTCGTTTTCACATAAGAAAAGGGGTATTTTATGCCTTATAATACATGGTCAAACTATCACCCATTCCACGAATCTCTTAAATCCTCTTAAATCCTTGTGCACTTAAGTTTTACATGTTCTGTTGCGTTATGTTCTATTATTTGTAAAGCACATGGCTGTGCCTGCAAAGGGACGTCTCAGGCGCTAATAGCCAGAAAAAGAGGGTGGGAGAGGAAGTTACTGATCAACGGAAAATCCATGTCTTCACCGCCCTTCTGAAGGATAGGTTTGGGGATGCGCATGATGGAAAGGGGCAAAGAATTCCAGAGGGTCAGCTCCAGCACCCTGAATGAATGCCCTTCTGCTCTGGTTCTATGAAACCGGGAAACACGTGCCAGGTGGCGGATGGCTGAGAAAAGGACACATGTAGGATGTAGGGATGACAAAGATCATTCTGAATCGCTGGGCCTGAGCCTGCAAGAATTTTGTGTACAAAGCAAAGCGCTTTAAAATTGATTCTTTGTTCTATATGCAGCCCTTGAAGGAGACGCAGAAGGCCCGAGACAGAGAAATGCCTAGGTAGGGCAAACAACGTGAGGGTTGTAGCATTCAGAGTGCGCGGTAGCCTTTTAGTCACAGACTTATTGGAGCCAAGTAACAAACCATTACAATAGTCCAACCTGGTGGCTTGAACAATCAGCAGGCGAGTGTGGGGCTACAAAACAACCAATATGGGTTTAAGACCGAACAGCAAACCAAAATAGGTACCAGCAACAGACTTTGCATGATCATCGAAAGTAAGGGCGCTGTCCACCCAAATGCCTAGATATTTTTACAACGGTTTTCGGCAGAGGGGGAGCGCCAAGCTTTGGAGGTCACCAGTTGCTGCCCCAGAGATGAGAGTCTCTACCTAGTAGGAGGATCTCAGATTTAGTGGAGTTCAGCTGGAGGCAATTCGCCTCCATCCAAGCAGAGATGGCGATCAGGTCCTGCTGAAATTTAGCTGCATCCAGGCTAGGTCCTTGGTAAAGGAGAGTATTAGCTGAGTGTCATCCACATATGACACCAGAGAGATGTTGCGGGCTTTGGCCAGCAAAGCCAGCGGCCAAACGGAAACATTGAACAGGGTCGGGCTCAATGCCGAGCCCTAGGGAACACAGCAGCGTAGGGAATGTGTGTGGGAGTGGAAAGGGGGGGCAATGACTGAAAGGACCTTTTGGTCCACAAATCTCTTAAATCCTTTTAAATCTTAAATTCTGGAAGTGAAAAATCTCCAAAGTCGTTTTCCACTGTAGCAAGGCTGGTTGTCTTTAGAAAAGCACTGAGTCACATTATCACACCTTATAATGCATAACCAGAACAATGGCTCAAGGATACAAGCTAATAGAAATATAATATCCAATCTAATGGCAAAGTCAGGTATTAAATTACTATTTTGAAAATGACACTTTTAGAAAGTTGCAAAACAACAGGTGATGGACAGAATGCAGAAAAATGTCATACATTCACCCCAGTACAGAGATCTGGGCCCAAATCCATCGTCTTTTTGCTCGCCATTAGAGTTTGAACCCAGCCATATGCAAATCAGTCTTGACCCTGTGCCCCATGGGTACAGTCCAGCCCGAACTGCCAAGCCAGGTCCTCCCTGGACTGGAAACAAGCATCCAAGGACCGGTTTCGGGCTTTCAGCCCTCCTCAGCCTGGATAGCTTGATTCCAGTGGCATGGGACTCACGTCTAAGCATACCAGTCCCACTCGGGGTGACAAATGCAAACAGGACTATTGATGGACAGAATGCAGAACAATGTCATACATTCACCCCAGTACAGAGATCTGGGCCTAAATCCATAGTTTTTTTGCTCACCATGCCATTCCAGTATGGACCGATCCATATGCAAATCAGTCTTGACCCTGCGCCCAATGGGAACAGTCTTAGCTCAAAATGCATCCTTGCATCCATTTTGCACCCAAGTGTGCATTTTGCTCTTAGAAAATAGCACTAATTGCCAGTGCTAGCCTGTAGGACAATCCTGCCCCAAGAGCACATTTAGCAAGCGTCTGTGGCTGCTTGCTCTTGCAATTCATGTGTGGAGAAGTGTGGCTCACTGGTTAGAGGAGGCAGACCCTGATGCAGAGGTCAGACCCGGGACCAGGGTTCAATTCCCGACGCGGCAGGGTCTTAAGCTCAAAAATGTCCACGGACTCGATAATTCTCGCCTCGGTGCCTACTTGAATCATGGGTTCACACTCTGCAACTCTGGGCAATAGCTTGCTTAACCTCCACTATGGCCCACCACAATGAGATGCCTGGTCTTCACCTTGGGGATGCCCAGTAGGGGTTATCTCGCAGGGAAAGCCAGGATGGGTTCCCAAAGCAAGCGCTAAGAGACCTGTCGGTGATTTGGCACTATATAAATTGAAATTAACATAACAGAACAATTCATGTTCTGTGGCACTTAGCATTATTTTTTAGACCAACATGCATTCTCACATCAATTTTTGAAGAGAGGTGGTATTTTTGCGATAAGAAATAGCACTTTACGCAGAATTACACTCATGTAATTCAAGCATAATCTTGCTGAATTATTAGATAATTCCACATGATTACACTACACAGGATTACATAAATTACACCCACACCAGCATAAATGTGGTACCCCCAGTACCCTCTTGAGAACACATCTGGATCTGTGGAAGAAAGAAGAAGAACTGCACATGCTGTTGAGCCAGTGGAGGGAGACCCCAAGAGTTGGACACGCTATCATTTGTACCCAGGACTAAGAAGTGGACTCTGAGGGTCAATTGGCTTAACTCCTCTTAGGTTATAGGGTACAACATCAGCAAGAAACCCACCTTCCTGCCTAACCCTAGAAGCTGGGACTTGGAAACTTTTTTAATGGTTTTAGCCTGGAGACTTGACATAATCCAGGCCCAACCTGCCAAGTCAATTTGACAAAGGTGCTTTACCGCTGGGCCAAAGTTTCAGGCTGCTCCCGCCCAAAGTTTTTCCATAACATCAAATCCATTTAAGCTGGATGTTGCAGAGAAGGTATCCAGCCTCATGGAGCCCTGTTCAACTACAGGTGGAGGCCCTCGAGCTCCAAAAAAAGTGACTAAGTCTGAGGGTACAAATCTTCATTTTTGTTGTGTTTTGTGTTTTCACTGTTTTGGCGCTGATACATGCTTTACACATTTCTCTTACGTTAAGCCTGTCTACTCTGTTCTACAGCTGCCAAAGGTGGAGCTCATGTTTAAATATTGAGACATAATTAGGCCTGTTACGGAATTGTGACATTATTACTTGGTGGGCACTCTCACCTTCCCAGCTCATATCCCTCATATGAAAACTAAGGGGCACATGCATCAAGCTAAGCTATTGCAATTCCTTAATAGCGATTATTAAGGAATCACTATTAAGGAATGGCATTTGCTTATGCATGTAGGTTTTGCAAAAAAAAATAGCGATTCCTACACATTTCCTAATAGTGTATCTCAAATTGCAATTTGCTATTAGGGAATGTTTTTCCATTCATTCCTATGGGCCTAGAGGCATGAATGGGAAACTATTCACAATTTGCGATTACCTGCGAATGCAATTTCGAGGAAGCCCGGGGGCAAAAAGGTCACTATGATGCACCCCCAAATTGGCATGTGTACACATGTGGCACACACACAGTGTGCCACTTTGCACTTAGAATAATGCTAGTTTGTGCATTTTTCCAAGGAATTGCAAATTACCATCAACTTGATGTTGATGGTAATTTGCAATTACTTAATGCAAAGTCGCATTCTGAGAATACTTCTTGCATTGCATTTAGGTAATCACAAATTGTGATTTCCTAACTGCAGTCCCAAAATAGGTCATCTCAAATGTTGCTTTTACCTATTCTGTGAATGGCTTTGGGCTTGATGCATCCCAAAAGGCTAATTACCGGTCGCAAAGAGGCTGATTCTGCGAATCTGCCCATTTACAGCAGGTAATTAGTTTGATGTATGTGCCCCTAAAAGTAGAAAGGGTAGTACAAAATAAACACACTACAAACAGTTATTAATTTGTTGCAAAAATATATTAGAATCAGCTTCTTGTAAGTTAGATTTAAAAAAATGCTGTGCCTCAGAATGTTTTGAAACACGCAAAGATTCTATCATTCCTGGAATGATTTATGTCGAAAAAATGAACATGTTGACATAATTATTTCATTTCTGCTTATCAATTTTCTAAAGCAACGGATCAACAGACACGAAAAGCCATTTCTCCCCTTTGTTCCATAAACTGCAGCTGTCACCCGCCTTTTACCTTGGCAGCAGGCACTGTCAGACATGAACTATAATAAGTGAAATATAGTTGGGAAACTGCGTCATTTCTTTATTACAGACGACTAGAAATGTCACGACTCAACTGCACTAAGGAAATTAGAGACAGGCTTATATATTGGGATTTCAGGCTTCCATTTATTATGTTGTAACACTTTATAAGTATTCACACAAAATATTGTGTCAAGAATATCCTGAGATTCAAATTTCATCTCAGAGTATTCAATTAGCATATTATAATGAGTAGTGACTTCTCTTGCAGAGGTGTATGTTAAAACTATTAGCTTTTTTGTGAGCAATTTCTAGGTTAGCTGCTTTTTCTATATTCATGGTGAATTTTATAGGTGCCTCTATATGCTCTGGGTAAATTGATAGCAGCACCCCTGATTTGCAATATGCAGGTACATTTTAAGTATGGTAAAAATTATTGTCGCTTCAAAATCTATGATGATTTTTTGGGGGTTCAAGTTGCTAGTTTCTTTTTTATATGTGTTATATGTTTCACTTTCTTTGGTAGGTAACAATGCATACACCAATGGGATGTTCGTATTTTGATATTAACCATGTATTGTGTATATTTAACTGAACTGTGGAGGTTTAGACTTAAAAGTGCAGTTAATGACCCATGCATTTCAGATGCGTTAAGTTTAGTAAATTATTTTTGAGGGTGTAACCAGTAAATCTTTTATCGTTATTGAGGTTGTCATATAATAATAGGTGCACTTATTTATGTGTGGTTAGTTAAGTGCTTGAGTTTGTCAATTTAATTTTTGAGTGGTACTTGTGTTTCCTACCATATTATGGAAATTAATATCTTTATTTTTTGTATGCCAGAGAGCTGGCTTGTAAAGGAACATTTGCTATAATATATTTATGAATCTTTCCTGATGATACTGAAGACCGCATACTAGCTTCTCTGAGGGCCTGTAAAATATGTTTGACTTTTATTTGAGATACTGGGGGGTGGTTATGATCCTTAATGCTTTCTACAGTTTCATATTTAGTGGTAACCCATAGCATTCTTTGAAATATTATTTGCCGTTTTTTGTGTGTTTTAACACTGGTGGTGCTCTTAATACTGTAAGTATATCCTCTATAACAGCTTTCCTTTTTGTCATTTGAAGCATTTTGCAGTTTCCAATATTTTATGTATATGTTCAGAGTATGAAAAAAATATATTAGCTTTTTAAAATAAAATATGTGTTATATTTACTTTAACATTTTGCCATTACAGTCGCACAATTAAACGTAACATTCTGGATGTACTTTTTTTTTTTTTGGAAAACCTTTATTGATACTTCAACCAGTTATAAGTATGGGCCTACAACCACCAGGGCTGGCCGCAAATCAATATCATTTCAATCAAGCAATTAGAACCAGACTCGGCCTTCCAGGAGGCGAATACAGCACGACTTCAAATAAAACTGGCAGCATAGCATATTATACGAATAGCAGGATAATAAAGGTTCCATTTTATAATATCAGATAGAAAGATCAGGTGCCATACAATATCACAAAGGTGCATAAAGGGCGGGCAAAACAGTAGGAGGTCCACAGTGAGGTCGATATCATTAAAAAAAGTGGTGCTGAGGCATACGATTCAGGATCAACAAGCATACAATTGATTTCGCACCGGTAGAGCGCCCGCCCGATGGTACTGAAGTACTGTGAAAGTATAGGCACCGATAAAAAGTCGACAATTGACAAAGGAATAGACCCACTACGCTGACCCGAAAAAGAAGAAACAAAAGAAAAGGTGAAGAAAGATAAGACGAAAAAAGGCCATAGAAACAAATAGTAAAAACAAAATTCCCCCCCTCCAACCCCCCACCCTGCAGCCCTGCAGATGACTACGGCCTACCCCCCTAGCAGCGTGCCTGTCGCCCCGTAAAGGAACCCGAAATATAGAAGAACAAAGGGAAAAAAAAGAAAAGGGAAAGAAAGAAGGGACTAAAACCCTACCCAAAAAGGGGAAATGGAGGAGGGCTGTGTCATACGCATTCCCGGACTCTCCCCCCCGTCTTAATGAAGAATCCCCTGCAATGTTAACACAATCAAGCGGACCACAATAAAACAGTACATCAGAGGAAACCAGAAATCCCGCCCCGGACTCCGGTAACCAAATAAAGCAGTCCCGTTACCGATAAATCAATATTGTGAAACATCAAACAACAGTCTCAGCCTTGGCCCCGTCGATCAAATTTGCTGATCCCCTCCGATAAAGAGCGCCCCACCGTAAAATTGTCAAAGGTCAAACAGAAGTTGTCGAGACATAGTCTATTAGTCGAAGAAAGGATGGCAAGTCCCAAAGTAAACGCTCAAGTCCAACGATGCCCCTTCCCGACTCTAAGACCAGGCACTATCCCATCCGCCATCTTGATGGACCAGCTGGGAAGGGGGTGCGACACAGTCCCACACAGATCACAATTACGAGCAAATGTCTCCAAATCGGGAAAAGCAGTGAAATGTTCCGCCAATTGCAGTTCCAAAGATTCCGACTTTGTAGGTGCATCGCCAATCCCCACATGTTCGAACCGTTCCACTTCTGTAGGGGCATAGAAAGCTCCAAGCACCGGGTCACATGGCATCGCTGGGGTAGCAATAGGGAAAGGAAAAGGCCACCGGGTCTCGGGCAGCAAGACAGAGTCCGGTCCCGATCCTCTAAGTCCGTCCACCGCCAACATCAGATTCCAGGCCTGGGTCTTCATAGTCGCATGAAGTGCCTCAAGGGCCGCCATCACTGACCGCAATGACGGGCCGCACTGGACCCGCTCCACCGGGTTTTGCATAGCATCAAGCATATTGACCCCCACGGAGAGGCGCCTTCCCCGGGGTAAGATTAGGCGGAGCAGGAATGAACCGTGAGGGACCGATCGTCAGTAGGCGTTAGTGCGCACCAAGTCTCCGATCCAAAGGCACCGGCGCTACGAACGCCAGGCCCCCGAGTCTCGGACCCCCACACACACCACCTCGGGCATCACTCGTCTCCGCACCTCCGGTACAGTTCCAGGCAGCAGATCGGCAGCAAATCAATCATAAAGATGTTGGAAGTTCCGTGGACCGGACCCTGCCGCTCTCTCCGGTCCGCTGTTGTTCAACTAGACCAAAACTTGAGACCCCGGCTTCCAGACTGGGCTAGGCCTCAAATTAAACCTCGACATAACTCCACTCCACCATGTCGGAAAATCCTCGGGATTGCGCCATCAGTTCGCAGAGTAGTTCATGCACCCGGGTATGGGGCGAGAAACCAGGATATACGACAGGATCTTCGAGCGAGAGACGGGGGTCAGCGGAGCCGGGAAGCTATGCGGCCATCTTGCTTGCTGTCGTAGCTCCTCTCCCCCTGGATGTACTTTTTACATCATTTTAGTTGTAGATTTTTTCTTTGCAGGTCTGTCTGTTGTGTTTGGCAGAGATTTATTTTGGTGCAGTCTCGTGAGAGGAATAGATGTGTTAGTTGTGTCGGTTTATTTTATAATTTAAAATGTAGGGCCTAATTACGACTTTGGCGGTTCTGTGCCAGCTCTCTGCTGACACAGCACCGCCATAGCAGTGCAAGGACAGCCCACCTGATTATAAGTTTTTCTCGTACTTTTGCCGTTCCCACTGCGGTTCCTGAAAAAGAGGCACCACAATGGTAACAACAAAAATGTTCCAGCAGGGCATGGACTGTGAAGTCCATGCTGTGCTGGAACTGGGTTATTCAAGCAGACAGGGGGGTACATGTTGTCCCCCCTGAAGGCATCCCCATGGCGGGGGGAATGCCGCCAGCCTTCTAATAGCAGACTCACACCTATGAAAAGGCTTGCAGTGGGGAAACTCATGATATGCTGGGTGGTACTGTGCCAGTCCCGCTCAGCATATTGCAATGCCTCTTCGCCGCGCCACCGTCAGGGAACGGCGCAATCCAGCGGACGGTGGATTACAACTAGTGCCCCACCGCAAGTGCGGCGTAATCAGGCCCTAAGTTAGGAGGTTTGTTTTAGTTTCTTTAATCTGTTAATGCTTTACTTTTACTTTAATTTGAGGTTCATGCTAATGTCAAAATACTTACTTTTGAGATGGTCTTTTTGGCATTTCAAATAACTTGATGTCTATCCCTGTATTTTCCTTTACTTTTAAAAATGTTCTTCTTAAAGGGGATGCACTGACATTTTGCACAAATAAATACGTAGCATAGTTTTAATTATTTGCTATCTTAACATGGTTTTAGTTTTTTTATTATTTTTGTGATGTGTCATCTCTTGCCAAACATAATTTGTTTGTAGTATTAAGTGGTTCTTTAAAGTGATGAACTCTTCTTTTGTAGAGTCGCAATTGGGCAGATTGATACTGTCCTGCTTCTATTGTTCTTTTAGGAAGCATTTTGCCTTGTACTTTTGGGACCTTTTATACAGTTTTTTATTTGGAAAAGCGTTTGAATTTTTTAATAAATTTTAAGTTGAATTATTTCGAAGTGAAGTTGGTTGGACACTAGTATGATTTAGATTTTTTGCATCAAATGTGGTAAATGCTAATTAGTGTTGTCCTTATATATTTATTGTGAATTAATTTTATTTTCACTTATTTTACATGTGTATTTATATATATATTACTAGCTTACCCATCGCGCGTTGCTGCGATCTCAGAAGAAAGGAAATTTAAGGAAACTTGTTATGATAACATTCAATATACATTGTGTCATTTTTATTGAAACATATTCATTTTAATATGGAAAACATTGTAAGTGTTGTTTTAATTCTGTTTATTTATTTGAGTGCTTGTGGATACACTGTATTTTTTGTTTTTCCGTCTGGTGCGTACACGAATAAATTTGAAGGTTTTCCGATGCGTGAGCTGGCCACATACAGTTGTCCATGTGAGAAGCACGGATTCTCCAAATGTAGTCCACACACTTGCAGCGATTGTCCTTTGTGCTTTGTTGATGGTCATTGCAAAAGCGAGTTCCACCGTAAACTGTAAACGTTCAGTATTGGAAAGATTATGAGGGCCCTGGAGGGCCTGGGGGCTGATATTTAACAAATTTTTCATTTTTTTTGCCAGAAACCTTCGCGGGAGTGTACTCAACAACTTCCCAAAGTTTCATGGCGATCGGATGAATGGTGTAGTAATGCATAAAGGACAAACAGACATACTTTTGTTTTTATATATATAGATAATATAAAAAATCATTTAGAATTAAGCTGCGTTTCTATTTTTTAATTCTTTTGACTATATTTGTCTATGTCAATATTGGTTTTCTCATTATAGTGTCACTCAGCCAACGTACAATGTATGCCTTTTCTGAGGGTGTATGAAATCATATTTGACAAAGTTTGGACCTCAGATAACTTTGCCTATACATGAAATATCATACAAAACACTTTCGAGCAAGATATTTCCACTCAAAAATTCAACTTGAGGAAGAATATCCCTGACAAAAATAGTTTTTGCTATTTTTTACCTCTCGCAAAACATAGTTTCATAGGAGTTTCATTCACTAGTTATTTTCTGTTTTTCACCACACTCATGGAATTGGCGAAGCTCAAAACTCCTCCACAATAATGGCAAATTTCGCACCTGGCTTCCCTTCATTATTTTTTGATGCATACACCTAATAAAATACAAATAATAACAACATAATTTCATCCTATGATCATGGTACTCATGGCTTTTGCAAAATATTGTATAAAATAATTCTCTGCCTTAAACCTGTTCTATGTTGCTTACTTGAAAGTAACTATTTTATTAAATGATATGACGTGATGAAGCCATTTATAGATTAGCTACGCATCCCAAAGTATTTTTCAAAGCACTTGCAACCAGAAAGGGTGGAGAAATAAATGAGAATACAAGAAAGCTAGGAGTCATGCCGGGATGGAACCTAGGTAGCAAAGACATGCTTACGGAGTCATTTGTTTAGGGGCTTATTACGAGTATGGCAGTCATGGGACTGGTGTACTAGTGGTGGCGGTCCCACAACCACCACCACAGAGGATCTACCCACCGTTATATGAGTGTGGCTGTGGCACTTCCATGAGACCACCACCTCCGCCAGGATCAAGGATCGCACTGTGGTGGTGGTCTGCAAATGTTTTGAATATGCTGGCGGTGCTGATGCGGGGAACGCCAAGCATATTAGAACCTGTATATCCACCGCTCTTTTCATGGCGGGGACCCCACCATGAAAAGGGTAGGAACATGCTGGTATGGGCTGAATCAAGGCTGGGGTGCCTGTGGGGGGCACATGTTGTGGCCCCCCTGGAATTGCATCCAAGTTCCTGCACGGTGTGGCATGGACAACTTGGTACATGCCACACAGTGCAGTAACATGCAGTAGGCACTCTCATGAAAGTGGTCTGTTTTTCAGGCTCTCCCATGAGCCTAACAGACTGCCGCCGTGACACCATTGCCAAACCACCCGCACTGGATTCAAGTCATAATCCGGCGGGTCGGCTCACCACAGGCTTAGAGACCTTCCTAGGACCGCCACAGTGGCGGTTCCATTGGAAGACCGCCAAACTCGTAATAAGGACCTTAGTATATACCCGCAATTTTCTGTCTCCAGTTATAATTGTTAGTTAGCGCCTGAGAGAGAAAGCTCCATTTGTGGTTCGATTGTATGAATGGACAATGCAATATCAAAAAAGTAGGGTTTGAAATTCAGTGCCATTTAGCCTGGTAACAGGATATTGTGGATTTAAAAATAGACTGGCCAGGGTTTAGAAGGTTCAGTTCAATACGTACAGAATTAGAAGTGGAGTCTACTGAAAACCTGTGAGGAGTTTTCAGTGCTAGATGAATGTGATCCCTAGACTTTGTAATGCAGTGAGGTGCTACTTCGGTCTGAAGGTAATTAGGTCTGGCTTGAGACTGTGATCAAGAGTAAAATGGCTTTAGGGAGCACTACTGAGAGAGTGGATTTGGCTCCATCCACATGTTGATCTTTTTTCCTAGTGGAATTGATTGGGCAGGTGTTGTGTGCTTCTACTGAAAAGTGTGCTTGTATTGCACAGGTCATGCTCAGTACAGTAGGTCTGAGTTGGTTATGGTGACAAGCCAATAATCAAGGATGTAGGCCTGATTGGTTCACTGGGAAAAGTTATGAGAGACCCAATATGTATTTTTTGTTTATTATGAAAAGTTATGACAGAGGAAGATGGCTTGAATTATTTATTGTGAAAAGCATATGTTAAAACCAACTTCCCTTTATGGGTAGATTATTAGTACACTGTCTTAACTGGCATTTAGATCTGACTTGACTGTTGAGCTGTCTGCATATGGGCCTATGTGATCACTGAAAAAGAGCTGTAAAACATAGTACTAAGAAATGGCAGTGGATCTGCCCACATTTTTAATTCTCTGCAAGCATTTGATTCAAAATTAAATGTGTTAATGCGCCTAGGATGTAGTTCTATTGCTCATAACTGATAAAGACATTGTTAACGCAAACTCCATGTCAAATGCTTAGGCGGGGGCTTTATATTGTGTATTCACAATACATTAGCCAACAGGTCTTATTCGGTGACTCTTTGCTTTAGAACCAGACGACTACCAGAATACCCCTTTTACATCTGGCACATTTATCCATATGAAGTGTTTGAATAGCTCTCTATGTGCATTTACTTCACCAGGATCTGCTCACAAATGACACCAAGTATGGTGCTGGGTATTATAACTGTTAATGGCAGGTAAGTAAGTACTCCCCATTTAAGAATCCTCTAACATTTTTTTATTTACACCAAAGTGTATCTGCATTTAGAAGGTGATCTAAATAGATGAACTTTTATTATTTTGGGTCATGTACAGAGCTTTAACATAAATTAATTGTTGTAATATGCTTGCTCCTGCAGATGTGAGGCAGAGCTTGGAGGCACAGGGCAGTAATTGCCCCTTTGTGTTCCCGATCTCTGCTGATAGAAAAAAAGCATATTCTGGGATATATCTCGAGTTAATGTATGTGAACAAGGCGCTAAAATAATTCTCAGACCTCAACTGCTTGGGTGCAGCTCAGAACGTGGCATCATGAAATGGATGCCTGTGCTCTGCGTTTTTTTTACATCTCTCTATAAAAGCAGAAAACATCCTGAAGTATCATTTTTCAGAACAACCCCATCGACTCTTCACAGCATGGTTTGTGAATCCAATCTATGGGCAACTTTATGCCATGAAAAAAATAAGGATAGAAAGCAGGAGAATGGAGTGAAATATTGGGAGAGAGTGAAAGGGAGAGAGCCGGGGAGAGAGAGAATGAAAATTGGAGCAAGAGCGAGAGATTAGAAAAATATTTGTTTGAGAATCTCGCTGTCCTGTTAGTGTATGAATCATTACACAATATACGCGAGGTGGAACATTAAGTTTCTAAAGCTGACACGTTGTGAAATATTTGACCATGAAATCATTTACTATATTTCGGTCAGCTATGAATGCTTTAGGAGAAGAATATCTATATATAGTTTATGGTCTACAATGAAGTCTGGAAAACGCTGTGATAGCACAATAAATTATCATTTTATTGGCATTTTCTGCGTTTCTACACATCTGCCATCACACAGACCCTAATTTTCAAAAAACAGAGGTCCTTAGTAAAGAAGGGGAAATTCAGATAATAAATATAGACTAAATAGAACTATATTTTTAAGAATGCCCAGCCGGACACTTTAATTTCTTGATAGCAATAATGCAAAACAGAGGGAATAAAACACAAAGTGTGATGAACGTGGGACACCAGCCGATGTCCGACTAACACACTTGGGGAACAAACACAAGGGAAGGAATATTCAGGCAAAATCGGGTTATCTGACAATCAAAATTACAAAAAGATAATCCTCAGTATACACATACGCATGTTCAAGTTGTGTGTTAACTATGCATTTAGTGCAATTGTTGTCGACGACGTTTCGAACCTCACAAATTATTGGTTCATCCTCAGGACAAAAATGATTGCCTAAAGAGTTGACAATTAAGCTTGAAACCCCAGTCAGGATAAGCTGAAAATCACTTTAACAAGGGTGGGTAATATTTCCAGTAAATTTCTAGGGGTGGAATCTACGTGAATGCAAAGAGATCAAGGGGAACGTTGCCCTGGTCCAAGGATCTGGAGTCAAGGAGGTGCAGGTCCACAATGGGGGTCCTTGCACAGCGTGAGGCAGCCTTCACGGAGAGAGGAGGACCTTGATCCCACCGGTGGTGGGATCGGGGATTTAGGGAGATATATCTTCGTCGGTTTGCAATGGATGCAGCTGACGTAGGGGGTGCTGGGGTCTTGCTGAACGTGGCATGCGCTGGTTTTCTTGGGTCTGAGGCTGAGTAGCTCCTTGCGGGAGTACCTCAGCTTTGTGGGTGACGGGACTGGCATAGAGTCCGGCCCTAGGCCCGGTCGTGCGCGGACGGGCGCAGACGGGCTTGCCTTAGGCGCTCCCGCTGCGCTCGTCCGCTGCGCGTCCTGTGGTTACACATTTTATGGGTGGGGAAAGGGGCGTGGCCTCAATGTGGGCGTGGCCTCCCTTCCTCGCCGGGAATGGCGGTGCAAAGTCGCTTTTTACTCGAGCGTTTGCGTCGGTGCAGCGAGAAGGTGTCGCTGTTTAGGAGCGTCTCTACCCGCTGGAGGAGCTGGCAGCCGGGTGAGTGAAGAGTTAAAATACAGGGAGATTATGGTGACACACAAGTGAAAATACAATTTTAAAAATTGGGCGTCTCCCGGCTTCCGCCTCAGGAGTTTAGCAGTTTCTGACAAGTAGCGCTGATGGCGGCGCTTAAATACTGTGGCGGGTGGGCGTGGCCTCAATGTGGGCGTGGCCTCCCTTCCTCGCCGGGAATGGCGGTGCAAAGTCGCTTTTTACTCGAGCGTTTGCGTCGGTGCAGCGAGAAGGTGTCGCTGTTTAGGAGCGTCTCTACCCGCTGGAGGAGCTGGCAGCCGGGTGAGTGAAGAGTTAAAATACAGGGAGATTATGGTGACACACAAGTGAAAATACAATTTTAAAAATTGGGCGTCTCCCGGCTTCCGCCTCAGGAGTTTAGCAGTTTCTGACAAGTAGCGCTGATGGCGGCGCTTAAATACTGTGGCGGGTGGGCGTGGCCTCAATGTGGGCGTGGCCTCCCTTCCTCGCCGGGAATGGCGGTGCAAAGTCGCTTTTTACTTCTATAGCTGTTTTCACTTTATATTACTAGTATAAGTGGTTACCCATAAATCCCTCTCTCATCCGAGCACTGCCTGTTCTCCACCAAGTCTCAAGCAAAAAAGGCTGATGAAGGAAAACAGGGTGAGAGGGAGGGTTGAAAATACTGGGGTGAGTAAGGACGAATTGGAGTAATGAAGATTACAAGTAAGTAATCTAGGCACTACCTCCTCTTCTCCTTCCTCAACCTATTGCTTACTAAAGGCCTGATTTAGAGTTTGGCATACAGGTTACTCCGTCTCAAAAGTGAATGATAGCCCGTCCACAATTGTATAATTAAACAAGTACCTTGTGAATCATGAGTGCCTAAACCACGAAGGCTAAACAACTATAAAAGCCAAGCCACTCGGTATTGAACCACGACGTATTGAACCATGAAAAATATTCAATTTACTTTTAAACATAATCTACCACTATGTGCAAAACAAATAATTTAAACACTTGAACATTTTTTATTAATTTGAAGAACACTTTGAATGAAGACTAATTTTAATAAACAATCTTGAAATTTGTCATCTAATGATCGTTTTTAGAAAATACCAACAAACTTACAGAGAGACAGTAATGGACGGCACAAAACAATGAAAAATAAGTCCATCATCTATTTTCTCAATAACGGCCAACTAGAATGCTAACTTAAATGGCGGCATAAAAAAATGAAAATTAAAACAAATACACAATTTAAAGCAATTGAAAAATAAACACGTTCTCACAGAAAATAACATTTAAAAAAACACAGATACCAGAACATATTTTCATTTTTTTTTTAAATAGGCACGATTAAAACATAAAAAATGGCCAACCACCATTTTGCATACATTTCAAATGTGAATACCACACATAACAGTTGCATCGAGCACAGGTCAGCATCACATCAGTGATAAACAATCCCACAACTCCATCTACTGGTAGTGGTTAAGGAGGTCCTGGTTCAGGTCCAGGAGTGGTTAAGTAGGTTGCAGTTTAGGTCCAGGAGTAGTTAAGGTGGTCGCCGTTCAAGTCCAGGTTGTTGTTTAGGATTTGCTGTTAAGGCTACTGATTGTACAGAATTTGCTATTAATCCCTTCCCTGCTGCCGTCGGCCGTTGGCCGTCGCGAGTACTACCTTGCTGGTTCTGCGAACATCCAACGGCCGATGCGGCCCCGCCCATTTTGCGGAAGTGCCGCACTGCCGAGAAATCGCGGCCGCGGCAATGGGTTTAAGGCCGTTTCCCCCCGTCCATTGTATTACAAGTGCCATTGAATATTATGCACCTGTAATACAGCAGACAGGATATTCGTCTTGTTTGTGATGGAGGAAACCTGATTTAGAGTTCGGCATACAGGTTGCTCCATTACAAACATGACTGATAGTCCATCCACTGTGTTACAAGCTACATCGGGTATAATGCATTTGTAATACAGAAGATGAATATTTGCATGTTTGTGATGGAGTAACCCGTCCATCAAACTCTAAATCAGGCCCTTAATGAGGTATGCCCAAACTAATACACTCCTTCATCTACCAAAGCAACAGACCAAAAAAAAAACTGAATAGAGTTGGAAGAATTTTTTAGAACATTCACTCCATACTCCAGATGCATTTGCTTCATATTTAAAGTCGGGTAAAAACATTTACCTGACTTCTTGTACCCCATCAAAACTGGAAAGGAAAACCAAAAGATGACTCTAAGCTGTTATAAATCCTAAAAGGTTAAGACCATTTTGCAGCCTTATTAAATTTCTATAATGGTAACCCCAGCCCATTCAGCCCAGGAAGCTGTTATTCCCCAAATTACAATGCATCTTTATTGTTTCAGAGATATCCTTCCCACATCCGTGATAAGCATATAAGGTTCTTGATCTTACCCACTGTGCCAGAGTGGGAGAAAATGGTTTTTCATCTGTCTTAATAAGGCCAAAATTCACAAAGAGGGCATCTGACTGTGTATACTCCACTCTTCTTTGATGGCAGATTTTAACAACCCATACTACATCGAGGAGATCAATCAACTGGTTCCCACTGCCATAATCTGGAGGTAAGGATGGGAGAAGAATCTCCTGGCTCATATCAAAAATGGAATTGGCCACACGAAGAAATTTGGGCTCAAGTGACAGGAGTAGGTAATTACACGATCCTGCGAATGAGAGACCCCAACTCACCTAATCGCCTAGTTGATATGAAGGAAAGTACAAAGAAGGTTTTAGAAACAAAAATCTTTGAAAATGGTTCAAATGGTGTCCTTTGAAGAAAAGACAGTATTAAGGGAATGTCCAGAGCTGGAGAAGGATTCCTAAATATAGGTCATTACAGATCAAACTCTCTGAAAAGCCTAGATAACTAAGGCTCAACTGACGACAATTCATTCCATGGGATCCGACTGCTTTTATTGCGGACCACTAAAATGTAACGTGGCAATGGACAAGCCCTTGTCAAAGCCCTCCTCTAAAAACGTCATTATATTAGGAAGTGAAGTCCTGACTGCAGAAAAAGATCTCTCTCTGCATAAGTATCAAAAGAGAGCCAGTGATGGTTATAAGTCCTATTAGTGGATTATTTTCTGAAAACTTGCAATGATTTTGAAACAGAAAGAGACCCCTATTCAAAAATACCTTCCACTCGATCTACAGACTGACAGTCTTAGGTGGGCCTGATAATTTAGGTGCAGCAGCGACTGCAACAGTGGAGAAGGGAACAATGGAAGTTCCACTCCTGCCCAACTGTTAACCTGGAGGGGAAGCCAAAGGCATCCTTATCCAAAATAGCAGTGCTAAGGTCATCTCTGCTGACTCCCTCTGGAGTCTTTCCAGATCCCTTTCATTCAACTGAATGGGGGAAAGGTGTAAATGAGTCAGCTAGCCAAGGGCTGGTCAGGGAATCTATCCCCACAGCTCTCCAATATCTCGAAAGAAAGCTCAGGAGTTCAGAAATTTGGTAAGTCACGAAAAGATCCACTGCAGTAACACCCCTCTTCCTGCACATTTTCTCAAAGACTGAAGGGCTTAGGACAAAGTCGTGAGAGTGCAGAAAGGGTCTTTTCAGAGAGGTTACCTAAGTGTTCAAATATCCCTTTATGTAAATGGGTATGAAAGTCAGTAGATTGTGTTTGGCCCAAGTGCAAGTTCCAGATCTGAGCCCCCCAGAGACCCTAAGCTGTCTGACCTGCTATCACTATCAACCTCTGTCACTGGCATCGTTGCTAAACCCACCAGCTCGGTATGGGCAAAGTGAGTTCCCTTGTCCAAGGCTGGAGGCATAATCCACCATGCAAGATTATCCTGGATTAAGGGATTTACTGGAATGAGGTCCTTGTAACTTTCTTGGAGTGACACACAGCACTTGAGAATGTGACGCATCGACACATCCAAGTGGAGTTGCACCCATAGAACAACACTCAGGGTTGCTGCCTCCAACAGAAAAAAAGAAACAGAAGAAAATAAAAATCTTTCCTTTCTTGAAAACCATAGAAAGACAAATAACTGGGAATAACTACAGGTTACCAAATTCTCCTGGATTCAAAGCCACTCTCCTGCTGAAGCTTCTCATCTGCTCATCAACATCTGTAGTAGGATCTCAAGTTAGATCTTTCTGGACTCCAGAAGGGAGGCCATTCCATGGATTGTGTCGACTATGGCTCCTATAGTCTCCAGCCACTGAAATGGATCGAGAAGCAACTTTTGCCATTGCACTAGGACCCCAAAGTTCTTCAGAGTCTGTGTTGGTAATTCTGTGACCCTCATTGACTGGGTCTGTGAAGGGAATTGACTTTAAAGGTCATCCAGATATGGGTGGACTACTACACCTTGAGCATGGAGAAGGCCTAAGACCAGAACCAGGACATTGGCAAAGACTCTGGGGTGTGTCTTCAGCCTAAAAGGTAACACTTGAAACTGTCTGCGGTGGCTCCCAACAGCAAACTCTGTTGCACCAGAGTAATCAGGACATCTTGCAAGTCGATTTTTGCAAGAAAATCCCCCATGGGCACAAGAGGAATGATCCGCTGTAAAGTGTTCAGAACCAACAAAAGATGGAAAAAATAGTAAGTCTGTGGTGATACCAGATGCTGCCTGTAATCCCAGACTCTCAGACACACCAGCTCTGGAGGTGGCAAGGCTGGTGTCACTCCATGCTTACCTATCACGCATGCAGCAACTGTGAACTTGAGCAGTGAACTTAGCAACCATTAGTGCTCGACTTGGTATTTTAGTTTGCTTAATGAAACTGACTGGATGAAATCACAAAACACGACAGCCTTACTCCATTCTCCTGCAGTTAAAGAGAGCACCTGAATTACTAAACAGTCTGCAGACCCATGATGGAAAGCAACATCATCCCTGGCGAAAGTATTCAGATGAGCCCCACACTGCAGGAGGCTGTGACTACAATGGGGCCATTGGGGCTTTTATGTGTGAATCACAACTGTCCACTCATTGCTGAAGTCAGGCCTCCATGCCTGTAGTCTAGTAGGAAAATGTGTGAGTGGCAGAATGGCCAGTCCCACCTGGCATTCTACAGACCTCGCACTAGTGGATTTCACACTAGTTGACTCCCCAAGTTAGTTTCTCTATGTGTTTTTTTGATCGGGGAGTGATGGAATTAAGAACCAGAAGACAGAGGATATACACTGAGAGGGCCAGGCGAATGAATGAAAAGATGACCATTTATTTCAGTCAGGCACTGTGCTTCCTTCTGAGGCTGTATCAAACAATGGTTAAAACCTTACCAGTACCTGAAAAATGTATTTAAGATATGTGTATTTTTAGAGTTTTAAAATTTGTATAAAATATTACTTTTCCTAATGCTGTTCTAACCTACTTGCTAATCCAATCCTTGGCCTCTCTGCAAAAGGCACAAAGTGATTGTAAAATAAGTCCTAAATTTAATTATCATGTTATGTGAAATATGTATACATAGCTGGTGTATGCAGGTCAGAGAGAGAGGGAGACTGGTGAAGGTGGGCACATAAGGAAGTACATTACCACTATCCTTCCACAGACCGTATTAATGTTTAATTCACAGTCTTACATTTTCAAAAGTGAAATATTTATAATTCTGACTATTCACAACAAAATGATATACTCATACACCTGATAATGCTAATGGCTTGTTTTACAAGTATGTTGATTGTTGTGGTATATGTATGGATACAATATTAGGAAACTAATAGAGGAGCCCCCAGTTGGTCTTTGCTTTGATTTACTCATGAGAAAGTGTCACTCAAAATGTAATTCATTTGACAGTAGAATGTCACTCATACGCACAAAGAAAACATATAAATGTCACACATATAAAATCTGAAAACTTGACAGCTATGGTCAGGGCACTAGTCGGGGTACACGCGGTTAGACAGCTTCTACCAACTATTTTCACAGGGCAGTCGCTGTCCACCCTGCCAAGAAGCTGAGCCCCACTCAATATGCTGAGCTTGTCCCGGTGTAATTTTCAGGCACTGTGACATGTTCAGCAGCACCTGCACGTTGTCTGCTTTTCATTCCCAGCAAAAAGTTGCAGGTAGGGAAGTGGATCTTATTTTCTCCTTCTGCTGGCCCCAAGATAAAGGCCAATGGTAAGGGGCCATAAGGCCTCCTTTTGTTCCAATATATTCCTTGCCGGCACGGTCTGGGGCCGAACAATTTGATGCAAATACAATAGAGGGGAAGGAAGGCACACAGCTTCACAGCGTGTTATCAATTCCCAGGTACTCGAGGGAGACATGCTTTTTTTTACTTTGTTCTGTCCCAGTATATAAGACATATGCGTGTGTTGTAAGAATATACAATGTGTTGGTCTGTCCCAATAATTACACAAACAATAATTTAAATACCACTATTTTATTTCTTTTGTACTGCTACTCATCACAATCCAGGGTGTCAGAGCACTCGACGTAGAAGGCATATTATTATTATTCCCTGAGATTTATTGGGCAGACATTTATTGAAGAAGGCCTCTTAAACCCATAAGCTATTTTAAAATGCAGACTTTGGAATCAATTAAGCAGAACAGATCTACTGCCATGTTTCTCCTTGTTGCCATTTTCTTTCTGGTAGAGTTATAAAAAAACAAATGTATTAGTTGAGGCCCAGATTTTGCTTCAGGGTTGTTTTTAGGCACAACTCTGATGCAACATCGCATTTGTTAAATCCCGTAATGCGCTTAAATGTACTCATGATACACCTCTAAACATATGAGTGAAGTCCCAATATCTGACCTCACTTCTTGTGATGTCACTTTCTGTGATACCATGTGCGATGTCACACGCTGTGACGTTGTGCGCTGTGATATCATTTGCATACTGCCTAACTTGGTTTGTCCCCCCACTGTTTTAAGGTCTTGACTCTCGGCGTCCATGCGTGGTCTCGCACCGAGACATGCTGTATCTACACCGTAGAGTAACCGCCGTCCATGGCTATCCATTTGCTGGCACCATTGTTGTTCGTTTTTCTTTCTTCCCAATTGTGAATGGCATGCATATGCCATGCCTCTTCCGATGTTTAACCCTCCCCCGAGCGGCTCCACCGAACGGCCATTGTTATCATTGTATCAGGACTACTTTATTTTATTTTTAAATAGGTGTCTCTTTCCACCACGCATTAGGAGCACAGTTGTTTAATTTATTATTTTTAAATTCGCAACGTCTCATGCTGTTTTTATTTATTTTTTAACCTTGGGAAGACACATTGACTTTGTAAGAGAAGATGTGCCTTTCTTAGTGCTGAGGCACATAGTGTTCCGAGACACTGAAGTCAACACCCTTGACATTTTTATTTAATACATTTTGATCCGTTTGAGGTAGATTGTTTTTTCACTGAACACTGTAATTTATGCAGCAGATGGAGTAATATGTGAGGGGGGTTAAAACCATAATTAGACATGAAGAAAACACGGATGCAGAACTGTATTTTAAAACTAAATTACCTTTATTCATGAAGGTGATCCTGTCACCAAGGAGTCTGGGTCATCGGAATATCTGGAGTTAATGGCAAGGGCATCTCCTGAGATTTGGAATTGCCTCTCTGTCATTCATGTAATCTGTCCCTCCAATTCCATCCGTGTAATGTGCTCTCTCTTTCAATAGGAGGAAGGAAGGTTGAGTTCAGTGAGAAAGGATTTCATTTGAGCCAAGGTTTTTAAAAACAAAAAAGGCAGCACAGCACTGCATAACGATGCAAAGTGCTGCACCGGGGGTAAAAATCATACAGTGCATGCAGGCTGTGGACACATGCATTTAGTCTGTGCTTTGTTCCCATTCACAGGCTGTTTTTTGTACCCCCACTTAGGCTTTATGTGGTTCGAGACATCAAGCAGATGGTCTGTGACCACACATAGGGAGTGTATGGTTTGCGTGTACACGCAGGCCGTGTTGTGTGCCCACGGTCTCTTCCTGGGGAAGTGTCTGCTGTGTTTTATGTCAATGGTGAATTGTGCTCTTTGCCCAAATTAACCACTCTAATTTATTATTTAAAAGTAGAACATTGTTTACCTACTCTGCAACCTCTTTGCTACAAGTGACATTACGTTTTTGTTCTGCCATGCTTCTTAGGAGGATCAAATATGTATTGCACGCTGCATCTCTGGATAAAATCAACAAGTCGAAAAGTAGATTCACTAATATATGTGCGACTTATGTGTCTTTTGTAGTTCAGCCTAGTTCTTCATTATCGCGATTGAAAGCACATACAAATATGAATTCGGACTCTAGTTATACAAAAATAACATTTTAAATAAGTACTTCTCAATGCAGTGCTATAATGTGCCTATTAGTGTCAAAGCTTACATGTTAAAGAACAGTAGAGGTTGTAGCACCCAGGATAATGTGCTGCATGGCTAAATACTTATAAGGTCTCAAAGGAGAGACCTGTGGGCATATGCATCAAGGGTTTTTGCATTAGCAAACGGTGGGAATCGCAAAATTCGGCCGTTTGCGAATGCAAATCCCTTTTTTGGGATGAATTAAGGTTCTTGCTTTTTTCACAATTTAAGAAATCGCAATTTATTTGCGATTTCTTAAATTGCGATTGCATTTAAGAAATCACAATTTTGCAATTTCTTAAATTCAATGCATGATTTTTTTTAAATTGCGAAATTGCAAATAGGAAGTGGTAATTACCATGAAGTTAACCTTCATGGTAATTGTGATCGCATTTAAGAAATCACAATTTTGCAATTTCTTAAATGCAATGCATGATTTTTTTAAATTGCGAAATCGCAAATAGGAAGTGGTAAATTACCATGAAGTTAACCTTCATGGTAATTTGCAAAAACTTTCAAAAATGCACAAAAGTGCATTTTTGAAAGTTTAGTTTTACACACACACATGCCCTTGGGGCATGTGTGTGTGAAAAAAGTACTTAAAGGTACATTTCAGGGGTGCAGGGGGGGTCCTTTGGACCCCCCCCTGCACCCTTGAAATTGCATTCTCATTTTGCGATTCCTTAATTGCGAATCGCAAAATGAGAATGCCTTCACATTCATTCCTATGGGGCTCTAGGCCCATAGGAATCAATGGAAAGGGATTCCTTAATTGCGATTCGCAAATTGTGAATCGCAATTAAGGAAAATTAAGAAATCGCAAAAAAATTGCAATTTCTTAATGCATAGCCGTTTGCGAACTCTTAATTGCGATTCCTTAATTTTCGCAATTAAGAATTCGCAAACGAGAACATTGATGCATGTGGCCGCTAGTGACTATGCCAACGCAAAGAGCGCCAGTGGTATAAGTGGGCCGACTTATTTTGCTATATTGTTGTAAATTGTTTCCATGCTTGTTCTGACATCTAAGTACATCTGCATGGTCGAAAATCACCATGGTGTTCTTTTCAAATTAAATGCATTTTTCTAATGTAATATTTTAATTGCAAGCCTTTGGTTCTTAGACGGAAGCATTTTCTCTCTTTTCTTTTTCCGGACTGTGTGATTGTGGGGCTACTGTCAACTAAGGGCGACAGTTCAGGTAGTAGGGGCAGATTTACAAGCCCCTTGCGCCACTTTTGCGTCACTTTTAACATGGGAAGAGTGAAGCAAAAGTGGCGCAAGGGGCTTGTAAATCTGCCCCGTAGTGCTGTGATGGCCTAAAATGACGCCAGCTAGAGATGGCTATCGAGTTAAGAGGCCTTTAAGTAAAACATCTTAACAAACAGAATAGTCCTATAGACTGCTATTCACGTCTGTCTTAAACATACCGCAAAAAAACATTCACATTAACAACGCGAAAATCTCGTTTTAGGACTTGTGCCCTGGCTATGGCCCTATATCCAGCCGAGGAGTAGATTCTATCATTCATTTTATTTTCACTTATTTTACATATGTATTTATATTAATTGTGATATAATTTGTTTTGTTTAGAATTAAGCTGAGTTTATACTTTTGAATTATTTTGATTATGTGTGTGTCAATATTGTTTTTCTTATACTTAACAGTCCTAATTGCGGCATCTCAGCCAACAAACGAGCACAGCATCCTTTCACAACATTCAGGTTTGGCACTGCGGTAGCCACGAAGCGGGAAGCACCACCTGGGAAATTATCAAATAAGTGGCCCTGCAGGCAGCCGCACCACCACGAGCAAACAAGCGGCGGCCACGTTGCCGCAGATCTAAAACCGACCAGAGCCTCAAAAAGCTGTGACCTCGAGCATAGCAGGGGCAGCCACAATCGATTAAAACTTCCCCGAGCGGACCCTCTCCCAGCCGCAGGGGAACGAGAGGAAAATCTAAACTCCCCATGCAGTGGCAATGCAACCACGGGAGAGTAAACCTGCCTGAAGTAGTAAAACATGATTTTTCTAACAATAATAAATGGAATGCTCCTACCTCCGAAGTTGGCCCCAGCATTCCCTGAAACAGAATGGTTTGACCCTTCAAACTCCCAACAACCCACAGGAAGCGCGAGGGCACAGAAAAAGAACAGGTAGTGCTGGGAAGAGGGAGATGGTTTATGGGTAAATCCCTGTGCTGGGGATAGAAACTGGAAATAGCTTTAGGAAGTGATGGGCAGTTTTGTGGACTGGGCACATTCACTCATTAAGTAAGTACTGGGATGAGGAAGGAGAAGAGAAACCCTTTTTGGGTAGCTGTGCGCCTTATAAAAGCAACTTAACATAACATAACACAATAGATAATAGCTTTTCATGCCACTCTCCCTTTGCGTCAAAACATTAGGGGTGCTCTGTACCAGTAAAGGAAGTGTTATCATAGAAATGTACATTAGTGAAAATTGTTCTATCATTTGTATGCTGTCACATTAATTAATAATGCAGCTGTGTGGCAGCAACAGAAGCAGCAGTAACTTTTAATTTTAAACTTTCTGTGCCACAGTTTGATCTGTCCCTCTTCTGAAGAGTCACCCCCCAGCCGTCCTACTTTCTTATTACCAGCGGCCAGCGACGGCTCGTGGAGGGAGTTACGGTGGGGCAGGAGGGCGGGGAGGGGGAGGGGCAGGGTGGAGGTTGCTAAAAACCGGCATATGGATAATTGCAGGTAAGTAAACAATTTAATTAATAAAACGAATTTCGTAGCTCGCACTGCATTGCATTTAGCGATGCAAGGCGCACTACGAAATTCGTTTTATTAATTAAATTGTTTACTTACCTGCAATTATCCATATGCCGGTTTTTAGCAACCTCCACCCTGCCCCTCCCCCTCCCCACCCTCCTGCCCCACCGTAACTCCCTCCACGAGCCGTCGCTGCCAGCGGCAAAACCTCTGCTATGACAGAGGAGCATTGCCCCTATGCCAGCAGCCCAAAAAATGAAAAATGAAACAATAATGAAAGCTTGTTTTATTGTGGCTGCCGGAGTCGAGGCTTGGGGGCGGCCCCAGAGATGACAGGCTGGTGGAGGCAAAGGCGCAACAAGAGCCACATTTTGGGGGGGGGGGGGGAGCTAAGAAAAAATTGGGGGGGCTAAATCGCTGAGCAACATGCAGAGTGGAGCTGCAAGGGCTCTGGAGGAGTGTTTTGCACTGTAATCAGTGCACATGACGGTTTGGTCGGCTGTCTCAGGACGGCCAAACCGTAATGCGCACTGAAGTCTCTCCAACCCAAGCTGCGTTGCTGAGTTAGAGAGAGCAGGCACAGGCTACCAGTCTACCTGGGAGCTCTAAATCCACGGCGCTCAGGCCAATCCTGAAACTGCTTTCATGCAGCGCCAGGATTGGCCGCAGGGGATTCTGGGAGCCTGTGCCTGCAGTGCACGGAGTCTGATCGGAGTGTCAGAGCCAGATCGGAATGTGGATGCAGGTAAATTACTTTTTTTTTTAAATGTTGTTGTCCGTCCTTGGTTCCCCCTGCCCCGTCACTTTGCCCAGATACCGGCCGCTACTGCTCATTATGTCCTCATCTCCTTCCTGGTCACATTCCTTACATAGTGAGATTTTGTCTCTCACAATCTAATTCAATGGCAGGACTGGAGGCTTCGGATTATGCTTCTCTTTCTTTATTTACTGAACACAGCGTCAAAGTATCCTTAGAAAAATACTACATTTACCATGAGCACACAGCATATATTCCACCTATCAGGCCCCCACCCAGCCCTGTATAATGTCCTGGATGCATTGTCCTCACTCTTTCTTTGCTGCAGACACAGCTCACATAAGTGCTCTCTGATGTTACTCTGTTTGCCTTTGACCATTTCATTGCATGAATGTACGACCCATATATTGTTTATCATAATACTTATAGTCTCTTATCCAGTTGAGGTTGCTCTCTATTTGCATTATTGTGCCCAGGGTGGAGTAGGGACTATTAAGTTGCGCGTCGGTCGTAACAAGAACTGCTGTCCTCTTTCTGTCATCGACTTCTTGCATGTGCGGTATTGCCACGCTAGAGTTGAACCATTGCGCGCAAAGGTGCTGATGCATCAGTGGTGCTCTGTTTTTCTCCCCACGCCCGATGGAGCTGCTAATACATTGCAAGGCTCTGCCCTACGGGTCTGGTAACTCCGGCCAAAGCATTTTACGCTCACTTTTCACTTCTTGGGGCTATCCCCCCTTATTACTTCCTTATACCTCCTCACTCTCTGCTCTTCTAAAGCTATTTCTGGTGCACTGTACCATTATGACATGATATTTTCAGGAGGACGACAACTCCTACATAGATTTTTTGGATGCTCCCTACGAGCACCAAATGGAGGAGAGGCTTGTTGAAGCCCTGGATATCTAGGTGCAAGAATCCTACTCAGTGGAAGCAGAGTGCAGGGGGAGTGTTGGTCACCAACAGATAAAGCACCATAAAGTACTCGCACTGTGAACTGTGCCACCCCACTTTCACTTCCTACCTTGCCCTGCTCGCACAGGTATCCGCTGCACAACGTGAGGTTGGGCGAGTACGGGAGATTGTCCGTCTTAAGACCTCGGGCACAGAAGAAAGGACAAGGCCGGTCCCTCCACAGATCAGATCAGTGACGAACTTGCTCTAATCTCGACAGAAGGAAATCCAATTGCTGGGGGTCGTTGAGAGTGAAACCTAAAGCCCCCCTAATTCAACCTAAAATGTACACAAAATTCAGTTTCATAAAAGACATTGGCGCCGCTCTCGACTCAAGTAATACTACTGTAAAAGGTCTTCAGCTTCCTTTACTACCAGACCAAGCACCAGTACTGGAACCTTCACCAGGGCAGAGAATACAGCCAACTCACCAAAGCCAGCGGAAACAGCAAATTACCTTCCAAGTCCATACTCAAGCTCCAGCCCAATCCACTGAGATAACTACAGCGTCCTCATCATCATCTTCATCTACACCTATAATTACATCTTTGACAATTGAATATATCAATGAAGTTCCTTACAACAAAACAATACAGAGTAATACTCAGAATAATTCAGCAGCTGATTCCCCTTCAACGAATACCTCAGTCAACCCCACAGCGCACCACAAGGCACAGAATAAGCTGTTCACAGGAGACTCACTATCCCCTGGAGGAATCCAATCTCATTCTGTATAACCAATAGGTTCTCTAGGACCTCATGAATCTCTGCAAGCAGAAGCTTAGCATTCAATAACTGCAGCCAACTCAATAACTGAATCAACTCCAATTACAACAGCAGGAGCACTCCAGACAGCGCAAATACTGCCGACTTTAACAGGAGTAGGCCATACATTGGCAAAGGAAAATAAGCACCAGACCAACCGGAGCAAGCTGGCCTGGCTAGACTCATCTAGCCTAGACGATAAGCTGACAAAACATCACTTCCTACAGACAGCCGAAGGATTCGCCACTAAACACCAGGATCTAAACTCACCTAGTGGCAACATGGCTAATACAGCTAAGCGTAAACTCAGCCACACTAGCCAAGTCAGTCCCATGAGGACACCCCTGCCAGCTAATCTAAAATCTCCAAAGCAGGACGAAGGAAGGGGTGTCTTATCCTATTTAGGAACACAAGAATGGTAGGACATGCTGGCAGCATATTCCCCAGACCAACAGGTGGGGCCTCTCACGGAGGAGCTGAAGCACCTGCATCCACCTTTAGCAGATAATCAGCCCTTGTGGGGTAAAAAGGATGTCGGCCCTAAGGTGCGGGGCACTGAAATGCGCATGATGGGAGCGCTTGGGCCTCCCTCCTAAAAACCATGCAACTGTCTGTGGAGGCTTTACAATACCAATCAGACAAGATGGATATGCAGGTCTCTTTACTAAACAAACTGGCAGTGTTTATAGCAGGGAATTGATGAAAAACTGTGGGATCTCAATGCACTAATAGGAAGGGCACAAACAGAGACATTGCAGGTGCAGCCAAATTGTGGGCAAGCTGAAAACCCTTCTGATTATGCCTTCTACCATGCTCAATGAGCTGGAATGGATTGGAGCGTATTTTATTCCAACCCAGGAGTTAGATACAGCTTATGCACATCGTCATAATCTGACATGCCTGTTTTCAGATACAGAGAAGAAATTCATAGTTCAGGTAGACAATAGATATCAGAAACAAAAACAGTTGCGAGATTCAGGACAAGGCAAAGTAGATTGAACAGACGAAGAGAAGTTGCACAAGTCTAAAGGAAGTTTTGGTCCAATGTAATTAAATATAAATGTACATATATAGCGCAAATCGCCCACATCGCAGGCATCTATGAGCTTGCTTAGGAAACCCGTCCTGGTATTCCCCTGTGAGATAGCCCCGGCAGGGTATCCACAAGGTGAAAGCCAGGCATCCCGCCGCGAGGGGCCGTTGTGGAGATTAAGCAAGCTATTGCTCAGAGTCGCAGAGTGTGAACCCGTGAGCCGAGTAGGCACCGGAGCGAGAATTATCGAGTCCGTGGAATTATTGAGCCCAACCCCCGTCGAGGCGGGGAATTGAACCCTGGTCCAGGGCCGATCTCAGCTTCCGGGTTTGCCGCCTCTAACCCCTGAGCCACACTTCTCCAATAGCTTTAGATGAAGTACAGAAAGGGAAGTTGTGCATTCACCGACCACAGACATATTATGAGAATGTCAATGTAGGTCACACCACGTGTGAGCATACTTTCTCTTTGGAGTATTATGCAAAGGATTTCTTGCAGAGCGTGGTACAAGTGATTCCGACGGTGTATTTTGTTTCTGGAAGGAATGCTTATGTGCGATTGCCTGAGAAATGGTATGGAACATGTTATTTAGCAATCATTTTCCCCAAGATTTACCATACAGAAGATTTTGAACTGATAGAAGGAGGACAACATGTGAGAGTGAAGCGAGGTGAAAGTGCAGGAGCTATAGTTGGAGATGTTTTTGGAGCAATGATACCCACGTTGGGAGTGATTCTGAATGTCGTGAAAATCCGAAAGTTAGCGACTGTTGTAGATTAATTATCCATGAATACAGCTAAGTCCTTATTGTTGGTTGAGGGTGAGATGTTATTGATAAGGACTATGGTTTTACAAAACCGTCTTGCTTTAGATGTCCTTCTAGCTAAAGAGGGTGGAGTCTGTAAACTTTTAAAGGTTCAAGAATGTTGCACTTATATACCAGACAAAAGCAAAGATCTGGAGAAATATATAAACAACATTAGTGCGATTCATTATGAGATTGAGGACTTGACTGAAGAAACAGTGTGGGAGAAGATTGGAAAAGGTTTTGGTAAGGTTGGAAGTTGGTTTGCAAATCTTGGGAAAGGTATTCTTGGTTACATTTTGAAGCCCATAATAATAGTGGTGTGCTGTGTGATTGGATTGTGGCGATTGGTTAGAGCGTACAAGTGGTACAAGTCAAGCCGACTGGAAAGATCGATGGGAATGCAAGAGAGGTGAATGGAGAGACTGCAGGACAGTCAATATCAAAGCCTGAAGAACATGGAGTTGCTCGGAAGAGGGTGAATGGCAACAATCTCTGTGTAAATCATTTTTCGATAAGGGTGGAGTAGAGTGTGATGACACAGGTCATCAAAGAGGCGAACTGAGAGAGCCCCATGTTGTTTTGAAATTTGTAAGGGTGCACCATAATCACGAGTAGTCAGCACCCACATATTTAGGGGGTCTACTAATGTAGTTTAGACTTATAATGTTAGGCTGAGAATCAGCACGATATATATGGATGTGTTTATTAACCATAGACTAATGTAGAAGTATAATAATATGTGGGTGGAATGTCGTATTACTAATGAAATGCTTTTGAAATGTATACGTGCTTAAAGAGTGAATTAATATAGGCTTCTAATATGAAAGGTAATGCTTACATTGAAAGCAGGATTGATGCTCCATAGTAGTGAAATGGAATGTCATGTTGTATTAGAAATGTCTTTAAACGTGCAAAGGCCTGGGACATGTTAAAGCCAGTAGAGGCCTAACTGTATTTTCTTTTGTTAGCTTTAGTCGAGAAGGAAAGATTTTCTCACTTCGGGGAAGAAGGTGTCCTCAGCAAAATGTTGAATTGTAACTTCGAATGTTTGTACAGATTTTTCCCAAGTATTCTAGCTTGGAGGTGCAAGGCCACAAGGCTCGTTAGATAGAAGAGTCCATTGTTTAGGAGTTAGGATAGTAGGCGCGAATGGAGAAAAGCTGCCAAAGAATTTGGGAGTGCAACATTTAACGAGGAAGGTGCCTGGGATCCAAGGACACACCAACGGATGCTGGATGGATAGGTGCCATACTGGAAAAATCCGAAGATCTTCACCTGCCAGAGGGGTGTACCTCTGGGCGTGTCAGTTGTTTTGGGGATTTTATATTAGGGACAGCTCCAGAGGGTGGAGAGCAGATCTTAGTCAGGGAACAGACAGAACAGGATGTAGAAAGATGTAGAGAGAGAGTCTTGGGAAAATTAAGGCAGAGTGGGGTGTAAGAATGAGCATCTTAGAACGAGCTCAACAGTTAGAATATTTGCCGGAAGAAAGTGAATGTACTTCTTTGGAAGTCTTCGCCGCTGACACCTTTACTCTTGTCTGATGGGAATGTTATGTAGGGATGTCACCTTAGAATAGTGTAGGGACAGGCTAGTCACTTTCTTTTTGTAAATGCAGTCCAAACTTCAAGCTGGGACTGTTCTTGGTTGTCTAATGTTACTCGAATTGACTTTGCTTTTTATTCTGAGTCGTCTGAGAATCTTGGGTAGAATTATGTTTGTATTAGTGAAAGTTTATTTTCTGAACCTCTTGCTGAGATGTTTGTATGTCCAACTATTTTTGGCTCTGTAATAAACCTTTGAAACTTCAGTTCATAGTCAGTGGTCCTTTGAGTTTAATCTGGATTTGATGGTGAAGTTGTTCAAAGCTGTTGTAAATCTTCCCTTTATTCTTCTAGAACAGGAAAAAAGGTCTAGTCGACCTGTTTGGGATTCTAGAGATGAGTAGGAAAATCTAGATGAAAATCCCAGCTTCCCCAACACTAAACTGCAAAATGTTCTTTCAAATCTCAACATATTGAAGCACCCTTGTCTCCTCCCCTTCCTCCTAATCAACTACTTCTAGCTGCCGGCCTCAGCATGTTCCAAACACTGCTTGAGCTTAGAGCAAATGTATGTAACACTACACCAACATAGCAATTTACTACTGCCCACCGCAATTGAAAAAACATTTTATATATTTATTTTCATTGTGGTTGCACCAGTAGACCGCTGCAAATATTTTTGCTCAGGTTGTTCCATGCAAGAGTCAGCGCAGAATTCACTGCACCAGTGTACTGTTTACGCAATTTACTAAATATTACACAAAGAGTTTATGGGCTATGGAAGAAAGATGGGGGCGTGTGACTCTATCCCCTGCCCCTGCTCAGCTGTTGCCACCCACTTATTCCCAGTGCATGTCACCAGCTACCACAGTAGCCCCGCCCCTTCACACAAATGTTGTCACTAAACATTCTAGAACAGCACAAAATGTTGCTGAGGCAGGTCGCGGGTACATGGCAGTGTTTAAATTAGGAGGAGTTGCTCAGGAGCAGCAAAACTCATCGCAAAGGAAATAAACAGAAATAAGTTGTTAGAACTGGGGGTCTCTAGTTGGCAGGGGTGAGTACCACTGTCCAAATAGGGACCCTTGCTTCTAGTCAGGGTAAGGAGGAAACACTCTTTAGATAACCTCTGCTCACCCCCTTGTTAGCTTGGCACAAGCAGTCAGGCTTATCAAAGGCAATGTGTAAAGTATTTTTACCAAAACTCCCGGTAACACAGTGAAAACACCACAAACTGACTCCACAACAGTTTAGAAAAATAAAAGTATTTAATCTAAGCTACACAAGACCAAAACGACAAAATTCCAACATACACAGTTCAAGAATATGGTTGCAAAAGAGTTCTTAAGGTTAGCAATAAAATTATCCACAGTTGCGTCACGTTTTAGCCACAGTACCTTTGTTAGCGATAAAAAGTTCTAAGCACAGAAGCTGTAGCGGTAAAAAACAAGCGATGCCTTGCTCCTGAGACCCTAGGGAGGCATTAGCGACAGCCCTGCTGCAGCAGCGGGAGTGTTGCGACGAATCCGGTCTGTATGGGAGGAAGGCCACTTGTATGGATTCCAGTGCGTAGGTTCTGTAGGAAGTTTTCTCCCGCAAAGGCACGATGCGATGATTCTCGGGTGCTGTGACAATCTCCGGGGTGAAGATGCGCTGTCCTGCGGCGATCTTTCTCTCACAGCTCCTCGATGCAATGGCTCTGCAATGATTCTCGCAGTGACGTGATGCGATGATTTCACCCAGCGATGACCGGCTCTGTGACGATGTTCGCAGCGGCGGAAATCTTCCTGCTAACAAAGGGTGGGACGTCTTCAGGCAGTGGCGACAGGTGCTGCGATGATCTCGGTCTTCGTAGCGGCGGGAATTTTCTCGTTCGGCCAGGTTTGCGATAGATTTTCTGTAGCAAAGTCTTTAAAAGCTTGATTTACAGCTCCCCAACACAGGTACAACTTCCAAAGGCACCACACATGGGCCAAGCACTCCAGGAAGGACAGAACTCTCTCAGCAGAGCTCAGGGAAGCTGGGGGTGAAGTCCTTTTGATCCTGGGACTTCAAAACAAACAGGGAGCCAGCTTTTCTCAGGCCCTTGGAGATCCCTTCAAGCAAGGGGACACAGCACGAAGCAAAGTCCTTCCCCTCTCACTGGCAGCAAAGCAACCACAGGTCAGTCCAGCAGAGCAACAGCAGGACAGTCTTCCTCCTTCAGTTTCAGCTTTCTCCTTGGCAGAGGTTCTTTCGTGATTCCAGGATGATCTAATTTTCTGTTGTCAGGGGTCCTGTACTTATACCCCTAAAAGTCTTTGTTCTCTTTGTGCAAGTGGGCCCTGAGCCCGGTCTGAACCAGTTCCTGAGCACTTTATTTTTCTGGCTTCTCCTTTCCTTTCAGAGTGAGGGGCAGGGTCGTCAGCCGCCCATCAGGAGGTGGAGCCAGCATTGTGGAAGGCAGGCACAGCCCTATTCAGGCCCAGGTGCTATCTCCTCCCACCACTCAAGTTGCAAATGCAGTTATTCAGCCCAGGGCTGACCCAGTCAGCCTCCTGGGGGCTCCCCAGCCCCTGTCACTCTCAAACCAGACAGTCAATTTACAAACAGGCCCAGGCACATGGAAAGGTCAGACAAGAGAACAGCTACTTTCTAAAAGTGCCGTTCTCAAACACAGGATTTAAAAACAACCTTTCCTAAAAGATGTGTTATTAAATTCTGAGTTCAGGGATACCAGACTTTTATGTCCTATCTTGTTCCTATGAGAAGATATGCTGGTAGCCGCTTTAGCCAGCATCCCCCATGATAGCCTATGGAGCAAGATAGCCCTGCAGCAGTGAAAAACGAAATTGGCTGTAATTCACTACCAGAGCATGTCACCTGCACAAGTATATGCTCGAACTTTCTTATACACTGCACCCTGCCCAAGGGGGTACCTTGGGCCTTCCATAGGGGTGACCAATGTGCACAGAAAGGGAAGGGTTAGGCCTGGCCAGTGGGGACACTGACCAGGAGGACATGGCAGTTCACAGACTGCGCACAGGCACTGCGGTGGCAGGCCTGAGACACCATTTTAGGGCTACTCATGTGGGTGGCACAATCAGTGCTGCAGGCCCACTAGTAGCATTTGTCATCACCAGGCCTGGCACACCCAGTGCACTTTATTAGCGACTTCTTGGTGATACAAATATGCCAATCATGTATATCCAATCACAATAACAATTTACAAAGGGAGCACTTACACTCTGACACTGATCAACAGTGGCAGAGTGTCCAAAGCATCTAAACCAGCAAAAACGAAATCCAGCACAGCATCAAAAATACAGGAGGTAGAGGCAAAAAGATAGGGGAAACCATGCCAAGGATGCCAGGTCTAACACGAGTCAACATCTGTCACATCACTTCAGCAAAGTAAAGTTCCTAATAGAAAAACTGGCAGGGAGGAGAGCAGCCTGGCAGCTGCCCCCACATCTTGATGGTTCTGATTCTTGGCCCCGGCTGGAGTTTAGTTGCTACCCCTCTGGCAGCAACAGAAGCCTTAGTCTCTGTTGAGACCTTGGATGCCCCTGCAATAGGAAGAGAGATGCACAACAGATAGATCTGGTGCAGGAGCTGGATAGCCTGTGCCCCCGTACTCCTCCTGCTCTGCTCTCAAGGTAGCCATTACAAAAATGGGGTTACCTAAACACGGTCATAAACCTGGGTTCAATATTATACAGAATACAATGGTCCTAGACCTCTATTTCAAACTACTGATGTACATCAAATTCACAGTAATGAGTACAAAAATAAATTTGAGAGCCTCAATGTGTAAGCTCGCAATAATCAATACTTTACAGAAATTGGTTTTAAAGGAGAAGAAAAGTGCAAAAACCACATTGCTTTTATCTCACACCAGGTATTTATTATTTTTATATCACAGGGTGCACAGTTAAATATTCACTGTATGAAGCAAAGTGGGGAAGGATAGGTTGCTCCAATGGGAACGTGCAAAGAGAGTAGGTGAGGAGTGCTCAAGAAGTGAAATTGGAATCACCGAAGGGTGAGGGAAAGAACTTTAAAAGCATTTATTATTGGACTGGTTATACATCCCATTCTTATGAAAACCTGGTCACATCAAAAATAGTAATCAACACTTTTTACAGTACAGTTTGTAGACACAAAAATGTAATATTCGAGTGACACATCTTAAAGTAGAGCTAGTGAGCCAGGCAACCAGTGGGTGCGTCAACGTTTCGACCTGGCTTGGGGCTAAAAGGGGGGAATTCGAGGCCTCAGCCTTAGGGGTCTTCTTCAGGACGGAAATTCGTGGCCTCAGCCTTGCGGGTCTTCTTCAGGGCTAGATGGGCAACCTAGAGAGGTGTGATGGGTGAGTCCTACACCAGCAATGTATGTGCGAGACAGTCAGTCATCATGTGGAATGAATCACAAGTAGGCAGGTCCTCCCGTGAGTGAAGGTCATGGCATGGCATTAGATGCACTAGGCTGGTAGCGGTAAAACGGCATCCAAAACCATGTGTTGTGAAGCTTGGTTGTAGATCAGTTAGTTATTGCGACTCCCTCCGTGAGTCACGGATGCCGTTTTACCCTTACCAGCCTAGTGCATCTAATGCCCTGCCATGACCTTCACTCATGGGAGGACAGACGAGTGGCCTAACAGGATTTCCCGTCAGGACATATTGCAGAAGAAATTTGCACAGGGCAGATTTGAGAAAATTGATTTCCCACATAATACAAGCAGAACAAAGTCTGATTGCGCCTTGGGTATTCAATGAACTGAGAAAATAGTGCTCAAACTAGACAAACCTATCAGAAGTTGAACTTGCGGCATGTAAGTAGCAAAAACTCAGCCTGCCAGTGGTCTGCAGCTTCTCATACTTTCTCCCCTGCAGACAGTGTCATTTCCATGTTCTATCCCGTCTCAGCCTGCTATGTCTTCCTTTACTGTTTATCACTCTTTCCTGCTGCCTATTTTCTGTCTCCATAATCTCTCATTATCTACCCTGAAGTGTCTTTCTCTCCAGTATAAGTTTGCCAAGCACCATACACACGCAGCTCTTGCACAGTGCTGTACTGGTCCATTCTCATGCCCCCTCTCTTCACTGAAGTGCCTTTCTCTCTTCCCTCAACTTGCCAGGTATCTCTCACTCTCTCTGTACCCATCCCTCTCAGTGTTCTTTGAAACATCTGTTGTCCCTGTCTCAGCCTCTCATTTCTCACCTTTACAGCCTGTGGTGTATCTCTTTCTCCCCTGTATTCTATAACTATCACTGCATACACCCACTTCCCCATTCTTGCTTGCCTGTCCCGCCCACCCCATCCTGCATAATAAAAAATCTCTGTGACACAGCACCAGCGTTGGTCGCATTATAGCATTTTTTTTAAACTGTTCTTTTAGACATAGTTATTTCCTATTGGGGTTTGTGCTTGATTTCACAATCGTAAACTAGAGGCCTAGCATGCTAAATTACTTTTTATTTACCTCAAAATTAACTATTTCATTTCAGGTTTTTTTCCCGGAGAGCCAGATGTAGCTTTTTTTCCGTCAAGAAAACATTAGCTTATTGTTTGGAATTCATGATCAGCTAGTTGCTCGAGCTATCTTTGTTTCTCCCCAGACTGGCCAGGGACAGCATTCTATAGGTATTCAATCACTGGGGACGCAGCACCCAGCAGAATGTGCTGCATGGCTAAAAACTTATAAGGTCCAACAAGGCTAACAGCGTACCATAGAGCTGTGTGTCCTGTATAGCCCGCCTTAGGAGGGGTGCGGCCATGTTAAGACTATAGCGAGAATGAGCTGCAAAGTAAAACCACGTACAGCGCAACATGGCTGCTGTGTAAAAGTAGAGTGGGCTGAAGGGGTACTAGGACATAATTCTTTAAGCAGGCACTGACGGGGAGGCAATGTACATGACATGGTAATGAGGGAAGTACCGAAGAGTTATGACGAGGAGCGCCGTGAAGGGAAGAGGCAACTGCCGGATTAGGGGGGAGCACATTGCACCGGGAGCGTTTAGTGCAAGCAAGTTCGGAAGACGGGACAGTACAACGCAGAGAAAAGGGTTGGCGCTGCAAGGTCAGGGTGAAGAAAAGAAAAGAAAGCATCAAAGTAAGAAAGAAAGATACTTTGGAGGGTGTGACCGGTGAGCTGAACCAAGCGCAGCTGTCGGCGACTTGGCGTGAGGCCTTCAGTTTAATGAAGAAAGTGCATACCCACAGTAATAAAATTCATCTGTATCAAGGCTAACAGCGTACCATAGAGCTGTGTGTCCTATATAGCCCGCCTTAGGAGGGGCGCGGCCATGTTAAAACTATAGCGAGAATGAGCTGCAAAGTAAAACCACGTACAGCGCAACATGGCTGCTGTGTAAAAGTAGAGTGGGCTGAAGGGGTACTAGGACATAATTCTTTTAGCAGGCACTGACGGGGAGGCAATGTACATGACATGGGAATGAGGGAAGTACCGAAGAGTTATGATGAGGAGCGCCGTGAAGGGAAGAGGCAACTGCCGGATTAGGGGGGAGCACATTGCACCGGGAGCGTTTAGTGCAAGCAAGTTCGGAAGACGGGACAGTACAACGCAAAGAAAAGGGTTGGCGCTGCAAGGTAGGGGTGAAGAAAAGAAAAGAAAGCATCAAATAAAGAAAGAAAGATACTTTGGAGGGTGTGACCGGTGAGCTGAACCAAGCGCAGCTGTCGGCGACTTGGCGTGAGGCCTTCAGTTTAATGAAGAAAGTGCATACCCACAGTAATAAAAATCATCTGTATACTGCCGCAAGTACATGTATCGATGACTATAGCTCTCGCAGAGCGTGCAGTGCTAGGTGAGACATAAAGCCGGCCGGCCGTGGGCAGTAAATAAATAATTAGGGGAGGAGAAATGCCTGAGGCAGAACGCACGCTGGAGGATGCCTGTGGGAGGGAGGCAGATGGCTTTGATGTGAACGCGCTTTTCACAGGCACTGCATGGAATCGCCCGATGGTTAAGCTCTGGTTAAGCCCCAATATCTCTCGCCAGCAATGCGCAAGTGCATTATCAGGCGAGACCTAAAAAGTGAGACCTATTGGCAATGCCAATGCTTGTGTGTGTGTTGCGTGAGTTTTTTTAATATAAATATTCTTTCTTCAGCGCACAATTCAGACATATTGTAGAAGGCCACCTACACTCTCATTTAAAACAATGGTCAATCAATAAATGAATCACTATTTCGTGGCTGCTTGTGATAAGAAAGCATTTGCCAATAATTCCAGTTCTCACTACCCTTTCCTTGGCTCTAAAAACAAATAGTTTTTCTGCCTTTACTAAGGTAATTGATTTCCATCATCCCTGCCTATGATACTTTATACCCTAGTAGAAATGGCAGCTGACACGCAACATTCAATTGTGGGCTACTCTGATGGGCTCCTGGTCTAGAGGCACCATAATGCTGTTTGTGTAAAATCGTTTGGGGCTACAAGATAAGATATATTGCACAATTGCCACTTGGGTGCTATTGACGTGACTTTTGCATCAAGAGCACTCCTTGCCAGGGACTGTTGATGTGGAGGGAGATCACGTCAAAGCACCTACGGCAGGCAATCCCTCTGGTGCTAGCAACAAACACATTCCCTTTTTAACATTTTAGGTAAGGTTACTGGGGAATGGGTTCTCCAGCAGCCCCAGGCTGTTTATTTTTTAGGCCTCGCCTTGGCAGCGCATGCACTGCATGCGCTGTATAAGCAAGACTTAAAGTAATCTGTATGCTGGGTTACATTTAATGTTATTTGTCTTTTTGCTTGCTATTCGATCAGTTGTGTTAGTGTTGTTGGTATCTTCTTTCCTGTCTACTGTTGGTGATTTCCTAACTTCCTTGTAGTCCCGATACAGTGTTATTTTACTCTGCTTGCACTTCTTTCAGTGCCATCTGTTTCAGTGCCATCAGTTTTGCAAGCTGTAGTCTTCATTTGTAATTGGAGACTTTCCAGCACGCTGGCTATTTATTGCCTGGTAGGAGCAGCAATGCGCACAAAGTCTCTGGGCACAGCTGCCTTTCAATTTCCAGCTTCCCTGCCTTCGGCATTACTCACACGTTGCTTGATCCTTCTAGGGCCCCTGGGGCACAAGCAGGGACCGACTACAGAGATCCAGTATGAATACGCACTATATGGTCCCCCGGGGCACAAGCAGGCATCAACTCCTGCTTGCTGCTTCCTTCCTGCTTCTCGCTTCTGTGCTCTCAGCACCATCAGAAGTGTCAGGGTGTCTTCCTCCTCTCTCTCACAGCATTATATAGTGTGCCTACGGTGCCACCTGCAACCCCATGCTTCAAGCTCCACCCACATGGATGGTCAGTAGGGGTGGGCAAAATATTTGGTTGAATTTCAAATGTTGTGAAATTTGCCCTATTTTGCCGCCTGGTGAGTTTAGTTGCGCAAGTGGAAGCAAAAGAAAGACCAGCGCAGTTGCTCTTAGGACCGCCAAGAGGGGCAGGCAATGTATTTACCTTAATGATAATTGGGAGCAACGCCTGCCTAGAGAGCCTCTCTGGCATTCTACGCGCATGCAACATGTATCGGCTCTCCTACTGCAGAACTTGCTTTGATGTATAGTCGTGCTTGTCAGTCTAATGAATGTAATGCATCTAGCATTAAGCTAATAAAAAAATTCTGGCCTGCGACACTGCAGTGTAGTGCAATAATTATTTGTCCTGTTCTTTCTTCTCTGCATGGTACGAGGAATTCTTGTGCTATAAGCCATTTTGCATGCATTTCACCTTTTAAAAAAAATTCAGGGCAGGCAAAAACGAAATCGTCAGAAATGGGTAGAGTTGCTCAACCTTTCGTGGGACAAAAAACCAGAAGACATTTATACTCCCTTACTGGTCAAGTGCTCTCCCTCTAGCTCTGCAAGTGAATTTAGGTGTGTGCATGTGAGCTCACCGTGACACTGACATGAGGATTGACACATAGACTTAAAGGCCTCACATCAATCAATCAATCAATCAATCAAAGACATTTATAGAGCGCACTACTTACCCGTAGGGCCTCAAGGCGCTGGGGGAAGGGGGGTGCCGCTACTGCTCGAATAGCCAGGTCTTCAGCTTCTTCCTGAAGGAGAGGTGGTCTTGGGTCAGGCGCAGGTCGGTCGGGAGGGAGTTCCAGGTCTTGGCGGCCAGGTAGGAGAAGGACCTTCCTCCTGTTGTCGCTCTTCGGATGCGGGGGACGGCGGCGAGGGCGTGGTTGGCTGAACGGAGGTGGCGTTTGGGAGCGTAGAAATTGATTCGGTTGTTGAGGTAGCTCGGGCCTTGGTCGTGTAGGGCTTTGTGCGCGTGGGTGAGGAGGCGGAAGGTGATTCTTTTGTTGACGGGGAGCCAATGCAGGTCTCTCAGATGTCCGGAGATGTGGCTGGTACGTGGGATGTCGAGGATGAGTCTGGCTGAGGCGTTCTGGATCCGCTGGAGTCTCTTCTGGAGCTTGGCGGTGGTACCGGCGTAGAGGGCGTTGCCGTAGTCCAGTCGACTGGTGACGAGGGCCTGGGTGACGGTCTTCCTGGTCTCGGTGGGGATCCACCAGAAGATCTTCCGTAGCATGCGTAGGATGTTGAAGCACGCCGAGGAGACGTTGTTGACTTGCCTGGTCATGGAGAGGGAGGAGTCCAGGATGAAGCCCAGGTTGCGTGCGTGGTCTGTCGGTTTGGGTGTGGTGCCCAGGGCGGGAGGCCACCAGGAGTCGTCCCAGGCGGAGGGCGAAGAGCCCAGGATGAGGACCTCCGTCTTGTCTGAGTTCAGTTTCAGGCGGCTGGTCGTCATCCACTCGGCTACCTCTTTCATCCCTTCGTGCAGGTTGGCTCTGGCGGCGGCGGGGTCGTTGGTCAGGGAGAGGATCAGCTGGGTGTCGTCGGCGTAGGAGATTATGCTGAGGTTGTGTTGGCGTGCGATGGCCGCGAGGGGGCTCATGTAGACGTTGAAGAGGGTGGGGCTCAGCGAGGATCCTTGAGGGACGCCGCAGATGACTTCGGTGGCCTCTGACTTGTACGGTGGTAGGCGGACTCTCTGTGTTCTTCCGTCGAGGAAGGAGATGATCCATTCCAGAGCCTTCTCCTGGATTCCTACGTTGCTGAGGCGCTGTACTAGGGTGCGGTGGCAGACAGTGTCGAATGCCGCGGAGAGGTCTAGGAGGATGAGGGCCGCTGTTTCTCCGTTGTCCATCAGGGCTCGGATGTCATCGGTGGCGGCGATGAGGGCGGTCTCGGTGCTGTGGTTGGCTCGGAAGCCAGACTGTGAGGGGTCGAGGGATCCATTCGTCTCAAGGAAGGCGGCCAGCTGCTTGTTGATGGTCTTCTCGATGACTTTGGCTGGAAACGGGAGGAGCGAGATGGGGCGGTAATTCTTGAGTTCGGTGGGGTCCGCTGTGGGTTTCTTGAGTAGAGCGCTGAGTTCGGCGTGCTTCCAGCTCTCAGGGAAAGTGGCGGTGTCGAAGGATGTGTTGATGATGTCTCGCAGGTGGGGTGCGATGACAGCGCCGGCCTTGTTGAAGACGTGGTGAGGGCAGGGGTCGGTCGGAGATCCGGAGTGGACGGAGTTCATCGTGCGGACGGTGTCTTCGGTGCTGATCGGAGTCCAGGCGTGGAGGGTGGTGGTGGGGGGTGGTGGTTCGGTCGTGGTGTGCATTGGTTGGTTGTTGAAGCATGGCTTTGGTGTGGACGCGGCTGATGCCCCGTTACTTACCGGTAATCTTCATTACTCCGAGGCCATGTCTTCCTCGCCACAGTAATTATATGTGAGCTTCCGGCTCCACACAGAACTCCAAGTTTAAAAACACCGCTCTAGTCTCCCCTCCCTCCTCCAATATGGCCCCCAGTGGCTGCAGCCAATCCCATAAAGGGACACAGATCAACCAACCCGACCTGAAAAACCAAGCCGTAGACATGAAGCCACCACCAGGGCCGGGAGGGAAGGGAAACTATACTGTGGCGAGGAAGACATGGACTCGGAGTAATGAAGATTACCGGTAAGTAACCGGGGCATTACCTCCTCGTCCTGTCTTCCTCGCCACAGTAATTATATATGCGCCGATACCAAAGCAATCAGCTTCATGTAAGGAAAACAGACCACACAATAGTGTAGCGAAAAATATACTTTAATATACAGAGGAATAGCAAACAAAAGGATAACCTCTCAAGGAACCCCCGCAGATAAAACAGAAGAGGCAAACGAAACAGAACCCAGACCCCCAATCTGGAGGCGGTAATGGGACATGAAGGTATGTGGTGAAGACCACGTAGGAGCCCTGCAAACATCTTCCATGGACACCCCTTTGAAAGAAGCCCAGGACACCGCAACAGATCTGGTGGAACGACCCTGAACAGGAAGGGAGGGGACTTCAGAAACTGAAGCATATGCCAACATAAGGGCTCTTTAATCCACCGACTGATCGTGGAGAGGGAGGGTTTCAGGCCCTGACGCGACAAACCAAAATTGACAAACAAGTTGTCCACCTTACAAAAGGAAGACGTGCGTGACAAATAAATCAATAAGGCACAACGAACATCCAAGAGGTGCAAAAGGGAATCCTCAGCAGAGGAAGGATCAGGACAAAGGACTGGAAGAACCACTTCAGCAGAACGGTGAAAATAAGAATCAACCTTAGGTACAAAAGTAAGATAAGGGCGCAAAACCACACGGTCCGACAGAACCAACAAAAATGGGGCAGAACGAAGGAAAGCACCCAACTCACCCATACGCCTGGCAGAAGCAATCGCCACAAGAAAAACCACCTTGAGCGTTAAAAACTTCAAGTCCACCGACTCCAATGGTTCGAAAGGAGAGAACTGCAAGGAACGCAAAACCAAAGGAAGGTCCCAAGGAGGAGAACACATGATAGGACGGGGGCGTTGGAAAGAGAGAGGCTTAAAAAGTCTAGTAACCAAAGGATAAATAGAAATCAAAGGGAGGACATGAAATGCCCGAATGGCGGCCCATTGAGCCCGAAGAGTCGAAATGGCCAACCCCAACACAAAACCATCATTAAGAAAATCCAGAATGCGAGCGGGATCTAGAGAATCCAAAGACAGCCCACGACCAACACACCAAGAAGCAAAATTATCCCAATGCTTGGCGTAGGATTTAAGCGTAGAAGGCCTCCGGGAACGTTGAATGACCCCAGCCACATTCACAGAACAACCCTCACAAATCAGAGAATCCCTCTCAAGAGCCAGGCCTGCAGACCCAGGGAACAGAACACAGGTAGAAGAAGAAGAGGACCCAACAGAGGATAAGGAACGAACGGCAAGGCCCACCCCGGAGACACAGCCAATTCCAACAGTAGGGGATACCAAAGGCGACGCTTCCAACAAGGAGCAATCAGAAGCACAAAAGATCCCTCCCTCTTGATCTTCTGCAACACAGCTGGAATCAGGGGAACAGGGGGAAAGGCATACAAAAGACCCTTCGGCCAAAGGAACGAAAGTGCGTCCACCCTCCAGGCATCCCGGCAAGGCATAATCGTGCAAAAACATTGTCGTAATTTGACGATGGCCGAGTTAGCGCTTAGCTGTAGCTACACGTTTTCTGTTAAAGTTGGCCATACTCGGAAAGCGCCATTTTGTGTGTTACGGCGGCCATCTTAGATCATGAGCGGCCTCGTGGCCAGCATGGCCTTTAGTCCGTTGTCCGTACCACTGACCACTTGAGTTTGCCCAGCAACAGGCTATTTTTAGTAATGGTCAAGCCTGTACATGCGCAGTCCCCATTGACCAGTCACCCCTTAGGAATGTGCCGCACACTGACCAGTGGGTTTGAAACCCTCCAATGAGCTGGCAGTGTTCCAAAACATGACCATATATGAACATAATGTTCTGTAACTTTGTGCCGCCTGTCCTTTTTATTACCTGTAAAACGTATAAAAGAGGGGGTCACACCGATGTTCGGTGTGATACTTCTTGCATTACCGAAGGGTGCTGTAGGAATGTACCACCACCCCATGGGGTTTTAATAAACTTGTTCTTTGCATTTTTCAGTTTCCGTGCCAACAGTTCTTTCGGTGTAAGTGGGTAATCTTCGGAGCATGTAGGCCTTGGGAACCCAATACCACAAATTGGCGACTCTGGTGGGACTCATCGGGGACTCGGATGCCCGAAGGAGAGGTCGTGACGAAGGTCTGGATACTTGCCATGGACGCGCGCTGCCACTGAGTGACCCGAGTCTTGGCACCCACGGTGTTTTTTCCTTTCCTTCTGATCTGACCTTCCAGGTGGCGCCGGTCTCCGACTGAGTCCTCGATTGTCCGTGTTGCTGGATAAAGTGCCGTTTGGCTGATTCGATTACAAGACCTTGGCAGTTGGAAACTGGACCTTTGAGGCTTTGGGTAAGATTTGTGATCGGTAAGGTAGTCTGCGGACGCTTACTGAAGTTCTATGAGTTGTGATCGGTAAGGTAGTCCTCGGACGCTTACCGAAGTCCTATGATCTATGCTTTTGATTTGAGTTAGCTAACATTTGTGAATTTGTGAATTTGTGATCTTTGAAAAAGTATATGTGTAGTGCACTTCACATAGGCAGGCATGTAGAGATGTTTCTCTAATTTTGTTTTTTTTCCCTTGAGCGGGACATTTGTGTGAAGTATTGTAAGTGCCATTTTATATGGTATCACGCTTTCGTGATACTTTTTGAACATGCCTGTTTTAAGCACACTCCGAGGAATGTGCTGTTTTGGAAATGGTACCACAATTAGGTTAGCGGAATCACAGCCGGCTCCCCCAGAAGGAACACCGAATCGAGAAATGTACATTAAATGTGGCCTTCCCCCTATAATGTACAGTAAATTATGGAATAAGTATACAAAGTCTGATCCTGAATTGCAATGGCCTCTACATGGGTCGTTCGATTTGCGTAAAGTACAATTTGTGGAGCAATGTTTGTTTCAACGAAGGTCTAGACAAAACATGTTGGATTGTGTGCGAATGTGGGAGAAAGCGGTGCGTGAGCGAATGAAACGTGAAGTTGCCTTGGCGGACAAAGAGCAGCGCAAGGCTGCTCGGGATAAGGCTTTACAGCTTGAGGAAAAAGAGGAGCAGGAAAAGAAAGAAAGGGAGGAACGGGAACGTAAATTGCAAACGACGGGTCAATTTCCTATTCGTCGACCGCTTTATCCTGTCCTTAATAATGAAATTGATGATTTTTCTTTATTAGATCGATCACCGCCTCCGTACGTCTCGCCTACGGCTCCTCTTGTAGAATCGGACGATGAAGGACAGGATAAGTCGGGAAAGAAAGGGGTATCCGCTCTCAGGTTTACTGCGGAGAGATCCGCACATCTACGTAGTTGGGCTCGTAGAGTGAATACGATGTATGCTTCTCAGTCTGAAATTGTTTCTGAAAGAAGTACCTGGACAGACCAAGAGCTATTGTATTTTATGTCCGCTTTGGCAGACGAAGTTGTTACCTCATTTCGTAAAATTTCAGATACGTTACAACCTAAGGATGTGTCAGTTCATCGTGAGAATTTAGAAACAGGTGTATTTGTTCTTGCAGATGTCAATGCCTTTTACAAGCAACTGATCAAGCTGCGAGATGAGACTATCAGATTGCGGGACGAGCGGAAAAAGATTAAGGAGTCCGGGCTGGAGTCCGATGGGCAGTCTAAGGAGTGTTCTCTCCGGGGTTCAGATAAGAGTTCTGCCATGCATGTTATGCCTATGCGTGAAGCTGCACCTTTGTATGTTCCACCAAAGGGGGAAGGTACAGATGATGATAGAAGGTCAAAAGATGCGAAGGGGTATTTTGTATATAATTGGGTGTATACGCCTTGGAATAAAGCGGATGTTATGGCGTTGAAAAATTCTCTACCTGATCTTCGTAAAAATCCGGCAGCATTCTATGAAGGGGTGGAAGGGGCTATTTCATCTTGTGTGATGACTCTGGTTGATATAGATCTGTTTTTTGGGTTAATACTTCCGCCTGACATGTGGAGACAAATCCAAAAAAATAATGATGAGACAATACTAGGGGGTACATGGAAAGAGATTAATCAAGCTGACTTAGAGAGGAAACCGGCATGCAAGCCTTGCCAGCTGATTTTAGACCTTCCAACGGCTATTCTGGTTAAATTAAAAACGCTCGTACCTTCTAAAAAGATAGATTGGACCATGTTAGCTTTGTGTAAACAAAAACCAGATGAAACGGTTTCAGACTTTTTTACACGTTTTGAAGAGGCGTTTCATGATTACAGTGGTCAATCTTTAACAGATGATACAGGTCGGCATTTGTTTGTAGATAAGTATGTGGCTAATCTCCTACCGGAGATTGCCAAACGATTGAAGTCGAGTGAAAGTTCCTGGGCCACGGCGACCCCTGCATCTTTGTTAACTATGGCTCAGTATTATGAGCGGCAGGAGTTGGAGGCTAAAGAAAGTGTTGATAAGAAAGCAAAAGAATTGAAAACGAAGGTGATGTTGGCACAGGTTCGTGGAACGCAGGGTAGAGGGAACGATAGGGGTAGACGAGGTGGAGGAAACTCGTCGTATGGTCGTACGGATATTGCGGAGGATCAATGTGCTTATTGTAAGGAGTTTGGTCATTGGGCTGAGGATTGCCCGGTACTACGGGAACAACGTAGCCAGCGTGGTCGAGGAAGTGGTAGGTCGCGGGGTGGTTATACGGGAGCGAGAGGTGGCGGAGGTGATCGTGGAAGGGTTGAGCAAGGGGGCCGTGACCAGGATGAACGAAATACTTTTGATAGACGGAACAAATATCAGATTTCAGAGGGTGAGAATGTGGAGCACCAGGATTATGTGCATGCATAGGACTGCGTAGGATGGGGTGCGGAGCCAATTGAAGTGCCGGTAGATCAGGAAGGTCCATATGTACCAGCGGGCATTTTGGGTTCTACTGATCAATTCTTAGTCGACACCAGAGCTACTCGTAGCACCTTGTCAAAGAAATTGGTTCCGAGGGCTCCCCTGTCTGGCGAAATGATAACATGTGTAGGGTTCGATGGCACACCCTCCCCAAGCCCTTTGTCTAAACCCCTTGCACTCTGTCTTGATAAATTTTTTAGTTTTGGCCAATTTTTGTTATCTCCCTATACCCCAGATAATATCTTGGGCCTTGATTTGCTTAAATATTTTCGAGCAACGATACGGTGCGCTCCTGAAGGAGTGCGGGTTATCCTGAATGACAATTACCCTGATCCAAATAGGTTCTATACCATATCAGATATTCCCGCTTTGGCCTCTCTCCCGCACACGTTATGGGCGACCTCAGACACGGATGTGGGGGAGATGCGTATTCCACCTATTCATATTACTGTTAAGGAGGGGGCCTCTTTGCCACGGGTGCCACAGTATAAGATTTCGAAAGAAGGTGAAATTGCCCTGACTCACATTGTCCAAGATCTGATTGTGGCTGGGGTGGTGGAAGAGGTTTCTTATAATGTTTGTAACAGCCCTATTCTCCCGATCCTTAAAAGAGACACTGATGACAAAGTCTATCGCTTTATTATTGACTTGAGAGAGATCAACAAAATTGTCGTTCCCCAATACCCGGTGGTGTCCGATATTACGACCTTGCTTACGCTGGTACCACCAACGGCAACGACCTTTAGTGTAATTGATTTGAAAAACGCTTTCTTTTCTATCCCTGTCCATCCCGATAGCAGATATCTGTTTGGCTTCACGTTAAATAATAAATCGTATAGATTTTGTCGTGTTCCCCAAGGTTACACTGAGAGCCCGAGCATCTACAGCCAGGCTTTGAAAAGACAGCTTGATTCCTTTGAGTTGCAATCGGGGGTTGTTCTGATCCAATATGTGGACGACCTTCTGCTTGCCGCAGATTCTTATACGCAATGTGAGGAGAGTACAATTGCGTTGCTTTCCTTTTTGGCACAGAATAATCACAAAGTTTCTAAGAAAAAGCTACAATATTGTAGACCCAAGGTGACCTACCTCGGTCATCTTTTGTCTAAGGAGGGGCGTGCATTGACATCAGATCGTATTCAGGCAATATTAGATACACCAGTCCCCCGCACACAGAGAGATGTACGTGCCTTCATAGGGTTAACGTCCTTTTGTAGGCAGTGGATCATGGGGTTTTCGCACATTATCAAGCCTCTGTTAGCGTTACTGTCCAAAACGACACCAATGCCCCTTGAATGGACAGATGAATGTCAAAATGCTTTTGATCAATTGAGGCAAGCCCTTTGCTCTGCACCCGTATTAGGTACACCAGATTATACGAAGATTTTTACATTGTACGTGCATGAGAAAGATGGGTGTGCATTGTCGGTGTTAGTGCAGACACACAGGGATAAGCAGAGGCCATGTGCATACTTCTCTGCCATTCTTGATCCTGTAGCGCGAGGGTTACCTGGGGGTTTCCGAGCAGTCGCAGCAACAGCAGTAGCGATACGGCAGAGTGAGGGAATAGTGCTATCGCATAAATTATTGGTGTTAGTTCCTCATGCAGTAGATGCCCTGCTAAACCAAACAAAGACCCAATATCTCACGAGTGCACGGTTAACAGGATACGAGCTTACCCTGTTGGCGCCACATATCACACTAAAAAGATGTGCTACTCTGAATCCTGCCACTTTATTGCCCTATCCGGTTGAGGAGGGTCAGGAAGAAAAACACCATGACTGTGTTTTCCTGACCGAGGAACAGACAAAGGGTCGTGTTGACCTACAGGATATGCCACTTCCAGATGTGGATGGGGAACTGTGGGTTGATGGATCATGTCTGAGGCTGCCAGATGGCACAACTTCCGCAGCCTATGCGATCACGACACTTAAGACAGTGGTGGAAACAGCTAGAATACCACAGAAATCGGCTCAAGCAGCGGAGCTGATAGCCCTGACAAGAGCCTGCGAATTGAGTGCTGGCCTATGTGTGAACATATACACAGACAGCCGGTACGCCTTCGGAGTGGCACATGACTTCGGTCTACTCTGGAGAGAGCGTGGGTTTTTAACTTCACATGGAGTACATATTATGCACGGAGAGTTGGTGCGTGATCTCCTCAACGCATTGCTTTGTCCAAAGAAAGTAGCGATAATAAAATGTAGTGCTCATAAAAAGATCACTGACGAAGTAGGTCAGGGAAATGCCTTTGCGGACAGCATAGCGAGACAAACGGCTATGTCCCGAGCTGACTCCCCCATGTATGTGACCAAATCCCAAGCAGAGCGATGGAATGATGCTAGAGCGGAAATATTAGACATTCAGAAATCAGCTACTGAATCAGAACTTGCGGCATGGGCAACTGATGGGGTACTAGACGATGAAGGGTGTTGGAGAAGCAAGGACATGGAGAAATGGAAATTGCCTGCAGCTTACTTGCAAGCGATGGTTCAAATGACACATGGGTTAGCACACGTGGGGGCTCTTGCAATAACTCGATTGTTAACACGAGTTTGGGAGCATCCCGAGATAGCTAATACAGCCAAGAGAGTAGTGCAGACCTGTCTGATATGTTTGCAGCACAATCCTGCTAAGGGGACCCATACTCAGAAAGGAGGGTTCGTTCCACCTTCTGCACCATTCGAGGTACTCCAAATGGATTATATCCAGCTTGAGCGCTGCAATAACCTGAAGTATGTCCTAGTAGTGGTATGTGCTTTTAGCAAATGGGTTGAGGCCTTCTCCACGAAAGACAATACAGCATTGACAACGGCTAAGGTTTTGCTCAAGGAGTACTTCCCTCGATTTGGAATTTGCAAATTTTTGTGGAGCGACAATGGGCCTCATTTTGTCGGGAAAATTGTGGAATACGTGCTGAAGGGGTTAGGGATCCAGCAGAAGTTTCATGCTGTGTTCCACCCTCAGTCAGCAGGTCTTGTGGAGCGGTATAATTCTACGTTGAAACTAAAATTGGCTAAGATCGTGGCGTCCACGTCATTGAAATGGCCGGATGCTTTACCGCTGGCATTACTCTCTCTTAGATCAGTGCCCCACTCTCGAACAGGCCTCACACCCTATGAAGTGGTGTTTGGAAGGCCTATGAATATCTGGGGGGTGCCCAAGCCGCGATTGATACATGATGTGCCTTGTATAATGATGAACGATTATTTGGCACGATTAACAAATGATTTGCTTTCTATTCATCAACAGGTTCGAGAAGGGCTCCCTGACAACTCTACCGGAGAGGGCCATGATCTTCGCCCTGGTGATCATGTAATGATCAGGTCGTTTGAGAGGACGAATAGCTTGGAACCGAGGTGGCATGGCCCCGAGCAGGTCCTCTTGGCTACTCGAACGGCCGTACGAGTGACCAACAGGAAGCGGTGGATACACTCAACTCACTGCCGTCGTGTCTCTCCTGATCTGGTAAATCCTGCTGTGTTGACCGACTACAAAGAGATTCTGGATAAAGAAAAGAGCCCAGCGGTGACATCGGCCGAAGCTGAGGGAGCCTTCCCGGACCACACTGTTTCTGGACGAGAGCACTACAATCTACGGCCACGATAAGAAGATTTTTGGGTTGTTTTTGAAACTGGTTGGTTACCGCTCCAGGTTTGTGAAACGGAAACCGGGAATTCCAAGGGGGGGGGATCAGTTCTGCCAAGTGTAGCGACACCCGTCTTGGCCCGGAGAAGAAAACAACGGCTACCTCGGAGCTCAGCACCGTATTTTTCTTTTTTTTTAGGTATAATACATACATATGTACATTTGAGAATTTGTGAACTTTATGAACTTTTTGAACATTTAAGACTTTTTTGAACTACAATTGAACTATGGCGTCGTCTGCATCACGGGATAAAAGAATACTTGGTGCCATCCTTTTTGTCCTAACGATTGTGGTAATAGCAGTAATAGCCTGGGTAGTTGAACTTGTGGTACCTGTACGTGAACATTTGCTGCCGACTACCCAGGCTCCATCTGAAAATTTTCATTTCACCTTGCCTTACCATGAAGAACGGCACCGACAAACTTATCTGAACAATAGTTTCATTCAGATCTTGCATCACACACATAATATGACAAATACCTCAAATTGTTGGGTGTGTGGGATGCTACCTGGGCACCAGAAGAAAGGGGGCACTCCACTAATTCCACTCCCGTTCTCACATAATGGATCCTGCAACGCCTGGTACACCCTGCTCTTCACTCTGAGATGGCCAACAAAAGGGGGGGTGCTTTCCGTTTAAATAAAGTGTGCTACCATGATCGAGATGGGTATCCGCGAGCTGAGGGTACTCGATTTGAATGGGAAGAATACCGGCCTGACAATATCTCTGCCCCACGTGTTTACAGCAATCAACGTAACATAAATGTCTCCAGCTCACATGTTATAAATGTCATTGCCACGAAAGCTGATCTATGTATACGTAATAAAGGCACAATTTCGGTTGGGAAAAGCGAATGTAATACCACGATAATGTTTGATAGCCCGAATGGTATATCGTTTGTAGCATCACGAAATACGTATTTTATTTGCGGAACGAAGGGTTATCATCAGCTCCCTTTGGGATGGTTAGGTACTTGTTATGTATCTTTTGTACTGCCTCCTGTATTCATTGCCCCACCAATGTACCATAACGATTATATTTTGTATCACGATTTTATGCTGAACCGTGTTAAACGTGCCGTTGTGTTAGATGACATAGACCAGACAGACACTGCTTTGCAACAGTATGTGGATTTTAATCTCGGACTGTTTTCTTTTGTTGGGGCTGCTCTGAATAGTCGGAAAATACGAAGACTGACTCGTGTAGTTGAGGCTGTAGCAAATGACACTGCTATCGCATTGGGGAACATTACTGAGGAACTGCAGATTTCTAGAATTGTTACGTTACAGAACAGGATGGTTTTAGATGTAGTTCTAGCCGATCGTGGGGGGCATGTAGAATTATCGGAAGTAGCTGCTGTGTTTACGTACCTGACAACTCACCATCCGTTTATGATGCAATTTCGAAACTGCATAAGATAGCTGCAGAAATACATCCAGATAATTGTACTTGGACTCTTTCAGGGTGGTTCTGGTCAATGCTTACCACTTGGGGTTGGAAACTGCTAACGATTCTATGTATTCTTGTGGGGATACTGCCGCTCCCTTGAAAAGGCCTGGAAAAAAGACCCAACCACCAGCACCAAGGACGCCTTCAAAAACGCCACCCGCACTCACCACCAACTAATCCGAAAAGCCAAGAAAACAGCATTCAAGGATCGACTCGACAACAACACTCACAACAGCAAGGAACTTTTCAACATCGTCAAGGAATTTTCCAATCCCTCGGCCAACTCCAACGACATCACCCCCTCTCAAACCCTCTGCGACTCCCTAGCCTCATTCTTCTACAACAAGATTGCAGACATCCACAACAGCTTTGACAACCAACCCGGAAACCAACCCACCCTACCATCTGCTGATCATCATCCCCCCGTGAACACCCTTAACGTCTGGAACCCAATATCCACTGAGGACACCATCCGCCTGATGAATTCCATCCACTCAGGATCCCCCACAGACCCATGCCCTCACCACATCTTCAACAAAGCTGACTCCGCCATAGCACCGCACCTCCGAGACGTCATCAACTGCTCCTTCAACTCCGCCACCTTCCCGGAAGACTGGAAACACGCTGAACTCACCGCCCTTCTGAAAAAACCCACAGCGGACCCCACCGAACTCAAAAATTACCGCCCCATCTCGCTTCTTCCATTCCCGGCCAAAGTCATCGAGAAAGCTGTCAACAACCAGCTCGCCGCCTTCCTCGAAGCCAACAAATCCCTCGACCCCTCACAATCTGGCTTTCGAGCAAAACACAGCACTGAGACCGCCCTCATCGCAGCAACAGACGACATCCGAACTCTACTGGACAATGGAGACACAGTCGCCCTCATCCTCCTCGACCTCTCTGCAGCATTCGACACAGTCTGCCACAGCACCCTTTTACAACGCCTCAATAACATCGGAATCCAAGGAAAAGCACTTAAATGGATCACCTCGTTCCTCACCGGAAGAACCCAGAGAGTCCGCCTTCCACCATTCAAGTCCGAGGCCTCTGAAGTCATCTGCGGCGTACCACAAGGATCCTCACTCAGTCCCACCCTCTTCAACGTATACATGAGCCCCCTCGCGGCCATCGCACGCCAACACAACCTCAACATCATCTCGTACGCGGATGACACCCAACTGATCCTTTCCCTCACCAATGACCCCAGCACCGCCAAAACCAACCTACACGAAGGAAGGAAAGAAGTTGCCGAATGGATGAAACAAAGCCGTCTGAAACTGAACTCAGACAAAACAGAAGTCCTCATCTTAGGTACATCCCCCTCTGCATGGGACGACTCCTGGTGGCCGGAAGCCCTCGGAAAAGCACCCATCCCGACTGACCACGCACGAAACCTAGGCGTCATCCTGGATTCTTCACTCTCAATGAACAGACAAGTCAGCGCCGTATCCTCCTCCTGCTTCAACTTTCTTCGCATGCTCAGAAAAACATTTCGCTGGATCCCCTCCGAAACAAGGAAAATAGTCACCCACGCTCTGGTCACGAGCCGACTGGACTACGGAAACACCCTCTACGCAGGTACTACCGCAAAACTCCTGAAGAAACTCCAACGAATCCAAAACGCCTCAGCCAGACTCATATTAGACATCCCACGCAACGATCACATCTCTGGTCACCTTAAAGACCTCCACTGGCTACCCGTCAATAAGAGGATCACTTTCCGACTGCTTACCCACGCACACAAATCACTCTACGACATCGGTCCAGAATGCCTCAACTCACGACTGTCCTTCTACACCCCCTCCCGCCAACTACGTTCTTCCAGCCAAGCCCTCGCCACTGTACCTCGCATCAACAAGACCACCATGGGAGGCAGATCCTTTTCATACCTGGCTGCTAAAACATGGAACTCTCTCCCCGCTTACCTCCGCCTTACCCAGAACCACCTAGCATTCAGAAAGCAACTTAAAACGTGGATATTTGACAAGTAATTCTCCTCCCCTTCCTAAGCGCCTTGAAACCCTCCGGGTATGTAGTGCGCTATATAAATCCTTTGACTTGACTTGACTTGACTTTTCTATATGTCTATGTATTCAATGTGGTCCAGCTTTGTGTTCTATGTGTCTATCGGCTTGTATACCATCAAGACGAGCTCTTGCTCATGACAAAATGATGCTTCATAAAGAAGTAGCCCAGATAATGTTGATCGATATCGAAGATGAACACCCAGATTATGTTCACTATGAGGTAGCTTCAGCTGAACGCTAAAAGGGTCGCCTGTCGTAATTTGACGATGGCCGAGTTAGCGCTTAGCTGTAGCTACACGTTTTCTGTTAAAGTTGGCCATACTCGGAAAGCTCCATTTTGTGTGTTACGGCGGTCATCTTAGATCATGAGCGGCCTCGTGGCCAGCATGGCCTTTAGTCCGTTGTCCGTACCACTGACCACTTGAGTTTGCCCAGCAACAGGCTATTTTTAGTAATGGTCAAGCCTGTACATGCGCAGTCCCCATTGACCAGTCACCCCTTAGGAATGTGCCGCACACTGACCAGTGGGTTTGAAACCCTCCAATGAGCTGGCAGTGTTCCAAAACATGACCATATATGAACATAATGTTCTGTAACTTTGTGCCGCCTGTCCTTTTTATTACCTGTAAAACGTATAAAAGAGGGGGTCACACCGATGTTCGGTGTGATACTTCTTGCATTACCGAAGGGTGCTGTAGGAATGTACCACCACCCCATGGGGTTTTAATAAACTTGTTCTTTGCATTTTTCAGTTTCCGTGCCAACAGTTCTTTCGGTGTAAGTGGGTTATCTTCGGAGCATGTAGGCCTTGGGAACCCAATACCACAACATCGGATCTGGGCATAGTCCTGGGAGGCAAACAGATCCACAATCGGACAGCCAAACATCACATGCAACCGCCTGAACATCCATCGTGTGAGGGACAAGGACCCCATGGAAGGAAACACTCGGCTCAGACAATCCGCCACAGTGTTTTCCCCGCCAGGTAGGTAAATGGCAGATAGGGACTCCAGATGTATCTCTGCCCAACAACAAATTCGACGGCTGAGGCAACTGAGGGAGCGAACATTGCACCCCCCCTTGATGGTTCACATAAGACATTACAACCTGATTGTCTGTACGGATCTGGACGTGGTGACCCCGAACAAGATCCGAGAAATCCAACAGACCCAGAAGGACGGCCTTCAGCTCCTTGTAGTTGGAGGAACATGACAACACCGACTGAGGCCAAACACCTTGAGTCGTTGAATCCCCCAGAGTAGCACCCCACCCCAGCAGGATGGCATCGGTAGTGACCACGTGGGTGGGAATAATCAGAAAGGGGCGACCCCTGGACAGATGGTCCTCGATCAACCACCAACCCAGGACCACTCGAACATCCACTGACATAGAAATCAAAACACTCATATCGAGGGAACAGGGGTCCCAATGCGACAAAATGTGGGACACCACCGGGTACATGTGGAGGCGAGCCCACGGCACCATCAACAATGACGCCGACATCAGACCCTGAACCCTCAACCATAGGCTCACAGGATGAGATCGCCCCAACAACAGGGCATGAACTGCAGACATCAGGGACAGAATCCGGGGAGGGGGCAGGAACACCATCCCCAACTGAGTCTTGAACAGAGCCCCAATGAAAGTCAATTCCTGCGCAGAAACCAGGGAGGACTTTGGTACATTTTTGAGGAATCCATGATGCTCCAGGATATGGCACACCCTCTGGACATTTAACTCTGCCTTAGGAAGAGAAGAAGCAGAAATTAAAATGTCATCCAGATATGGAAAAACACTAATGCCCTCCCCATGCAAATGTCCAATAAGAGGAGCCAGAATCTTAGTAAAGATCCTGGGGGCAGAGCAGAGCCCAAAAGGTAATACCTGGAATTGGTAATGATGACCCTGTACGCAAAACCGGAGAAACCTCTGAAAGTCTGGATGAATAGGAACATGCAGGTAAGCATCCCTCAAGTCTATAGATGCAAGGAAATCGCCTTGAGACACCAGAGGAAGGATCAACTGAAGCGACACCATTTTGAACCGCTGGTGAGGGATGAAAGTGTTGACCCACTTCAGGTCCATCACAGGCCGAAGATCCCCCATGCGTTTGGACACCAGGAAAATTATGGAATACACCCCTTTCCCCAACTGATCGCTGGGTACAGGAATCACCGCCTTTTTGACCACCAAGGAATCTATGCCTTCCAAAAGCGCCAATTTTTTATCACAGGAACTCTGGGACAAGGAGTGGCCTTGAAACAGTCTGGGGGTGTCTGGGCAAATCCAATGCGCAAACCTTCCGAAATCACCTGAAGAACCCAGTGGTCTGACACAGTCTCGCGCCAAGAATCCATGAAGTAAGTGAGGCGACCCCCAACCAGACCGACACCAGGAGCGATCCAGTCAGGACTTGGAAGCGGGAGTGGAGGAGGAAGAAGCACCGGAGAATCGGGATTTATCAAAGGAAGAAGCACCCCGGCCACCCTCCCACGAAAGGGCTGACCAGCACGACCCCTCTTAGAAGGACCAAAAGCCCTTTGAGAACCAAAGGAACAGAAGCGTCCAGGTCGCTCAGGAGCAAGGAGCTTACGGTCCTCCGCCGTCTTCTTCACCATCTCATCCAAAGGTGAACCAAAAAGTTTAATTCCAGAAAAAGGGATCTTCATCAGGAGATTTTTCTGCGCCGCATCAGCCTTCCAGGAGCGAAGCCACAACTGACGCCTGGCAGCCACAGAGGACCCAGCCGCAGAGGCAGCCACCCCTAACAAATCAAAAGACACATCCGAAAGCAGGCGAGCCTGCTGCTCCATCATCACCAGGGTAGAAGAGACATCCTCACCCTGGTCCAACAATTCAGACAGAGATTGAAAATCCTTAAGCAAGGACTGGATTGTGTAAAATGAATAGGCAGCCGCCCGAATGGAAAAGTTGGCAGCCGCAAAAGTGCGCTTCACAGCACCATCAACCTTCCGATCAACAGGGTCAGCAGGAGAAGAATCCTCAGAGACCACAGACCCATGGGACGACATACTGGACATCAACGAATCCACCTTGACAGAGGAAGGAAACTTGACTGAAAAATCCTGCAGAGGATACCGTTTATTCAGGAAACGAGTAAATGAACCCTTGTCTACATCCTTCCAATCTGTTTCCAACACCTTCAAAACAGAAGAATGAAGGGGTAATGAATCAGGCTCAGGACGCTGATACTGCGAAAATAACACATCCTCCACAGGAACCACAGATTCAGGGAAAACCAAGTTCCTGCGTATGTGACAAAGGACCTCCTTAAGGTCGGCCCCTTGAACAAAACGGCCTTTGACATTAACCTCCTCCTCAGCGTCAGAATCCACAGCTGGAGCGTCATCAACACGCGCTCTCTTGTCAGGAGGAACAGGAGTTTTGCCATGCAAAGCAGCAGCAACAGCAGAATCGATCATCTTCTGTAACAAAACCATTGAAGGAACAGACATCTCTGAACCAGAGGCTTCCAAAGTGTCAGGAACAGACACATTGGAAGAATCGCCATCCATCGCACCAGCCGCGAGTAAAAACTAACAGCAAGCGACATAAACACACCTGAAACCCTTAAATAGGCAGCAGGTTGCTAAGGAACCATAGACACGCCCAATGACACGCCCCCTAAGAATTATAAAAGGCAGGAAGAAGCGCGAGCCACCTCTAAAGAGGCCCTCGACGAAGGAAAACACCGAGGAAGAACCCCCCACCCAACCCCATCAAGACCCCAGGTAAGAGGCAACAAGGACAAGGAAAACAAACACCCGACTGCGCAGAGCCGTAGCAACCGGACCCGCGGTCGGGAAGGGGTGTGACATCGGCAATAAGCATTCCACCGCGCACAGTAAGACGCGTGAAATAAAAACATGCTGACCCGGCAAATACGCCGTCAGGCATCAAGCGCCGGTAAGAAGACAAACACCCGACCGCGTCGAGTCCCATAAGCAGGACGCGCGGACGGAAAAGGGGAACACGCACCAGAACGATCCTCCCGCTAAGCAGGAAAACACAGGTGCGGCGCCTCGAAGCGGGAACACAAAACGAACCTGCACAAACGAGCACCAAAGTCCGCTCAGCAGGACACGGTGCGGGGCAAAAGAAAGGGGTAACAAAAAACAATTAATGTATAAACTAACTACCCCCCAACCAAATACCAAGGCCAAAAGGGGCTGCTAAAGCAAGACCCCAGCCACACTCACCTGACCAGCAGGGAACACAGCACTCGGAGAAGTGCAGAAAAAAATAACAGGTCGGGTTTGTTGATCTGTGTCCCTTTATGGGATTGGCTGCAGCCACTGGGGGCCATATTGGAGGAGGGAGGGGAGACTAGAGTGATGTTTTTAAACTTGGAGTTCTGTGTGGAGCCGGAGGCTCATATATAATTACTGTGGCGAGGAAGACATGACGAGGAGGTAATGTGTGCACTGGACAGTCACAATCAGAATCCTCTGTTATTGGTTCACATTCTTTGGCATGGCAAGGAATCCGATGCAGAGGGCTCAGAATGTCCCCCTGCTTCGAAGTACATTTGTTCCAGTCATTTGGTTTGAATCTGCTTGTGGATTAATTGCTCTGTTCCTTTAAACATTAAACATAATTCAGGTGTCTAGCCTCAGTCCAGTCTAACCTTTAACCCTAACCTTTTGCCTTACTCTAAACATATCCCCAAACCCATTCCCACTAACCTGTCATCCTGCCCCAATCTGCTTTACTGTTTTTAACTGTGTTACTTCTAAAACTTTTCTTTCTCGTCGGATGATATTGAACCATTTTCTTCAGCCATATAATGATGTAACTCAATCTAAATAATTCAAACTGGTCACTGACTGCCCTATAAGGTGGCAGCTGTAATGCAGCCCCTATTAAAGTAAGGTTCGTCCAAGGCATTAGAGCCTCTGAAAGTTAAAGGGTTGTATTTAGTAGTTTGATTGCATTTGCCACTCTATGAATTGCCATCCGGAGCCTTGAATCTCGCAGGTTACTGTAAAAACAGGGCGGTGGAGTAAAAAGATGGCAAAGGCTGCAATTGGCAAAGCCAGTGCCACCTGGCTTGTCTGTAAAGCACCGAAAAGTCCCAGGGTGATCCATTACTCCTTTCATTTGAAATAGTCTGGCAGAAAGAGATGGCACCCTCTTCACCTGCGCCAAAATGTTTTTGATTGTTGTACATCTGCGATTTGCAGTGGCTCTGGTAGTATGAACCTCAAAAGCATTGCCAGACAATTGGCACAGCTGTCTACAGCCAGACACTAAGAAACAGGAATGCAGTCACTCATTAACCATAGAGGGTACCTACATTTAAAAAGTGTGGTGTTTCCAGCACTGGATTTTTAAACTTTTTCATCAGTTGGCCTAGATCTTCTTTTGTCAGGACATGTGCTGGAACTTATGTTGCAGGTTTTCTTTTTCTTTATAGCAGTTTGGCTTTGGCCTGGTAGGATAGAGTGGGCTAATCACCTGATTGGGAAATTTGGCAGAACATTTTATAGGAGACCTTTTCCTTCTTGATCAGCCAATGCCAGAGTTGATTTGTTAGATATCGCAACTTTCCTACGTCCCACAACGAAAGCAGCTTTGAGTCTCACTGCATGCCATTGAGTTTTTTTTAAATAGATTAAGATGACCATGTTGTGCTAGTCATGGGCTTGTGTTTTTGGAACATAGTAATAGTATACTCTCACTCAAATGAGCAGAGGAGCTCATTTCACTTTCCCTTGCATCAGTGCTCTGGAGCATATCTCAGCCCTGGAGCATCAGTTTCCATGGGAGAGGTATCGTTGGAAAGGGGAGACTCTGCCCTTTCAAATGATATCCCTCCCTGGTGGATTCCCACCTGGGAATCACAGCAGGAAGGAAATCCACAAGCAGGGACTAACCCCTAAACACTAGGGATTATTTTTCATAGCAGAGCGCCCCCCTGGTAACAGGCTAGGGCACAACAGTCTTTACCTTCAATCTGCCCTCGGGGGGCAGAAAACCCACTAGACCCAATGGAAATAATAAGCTCTATTATGGAAAAGGGTGTGGGTGGTTGAACCTCCACCCCAAATCCTGACCTTTCAGTCTTTCTGTCCCAGCTAGTGGTGGGGGGTAGGCCGAAAGCCCACTAGATACCAGGATTCTATTTTGAGGAGCAACCCCCTTGCCCAAGCATGGGCCTGTGGTCCCCTACCCCTGGACACTCCAGTCGTTCTGCCCCCTGAGGCAGGGATGTGGAATTCTCAAAACCCAACACCCAGGACATATTGTTTGGGGTCAAGGGCAACAGGTTTTCATGTGTATTTTGTCCCTGGTACATGTAGGGCCAACCCCCTACAGCACAAATCCTTTGGCTGTCAGTTTCCAGTACCACATTATGGATCAGGCAAGGGCACTGTCTGCAGTTAAGGTAATATTTTTGCCCATATGTTAATACTGTTCAAACTTCTATTTATGGTTAATTAATTGAAAGCCTTTATTATTAGGGTTAGCACTCTAAGTAAATGTTGTAGGCTCCTACTGCACTATCGACAGTGGTTCCAGTATAAAAATGTGTACATGTTTTCAAAGTTTATGGGGGATATATATGATCACTCTTACAACTAGATAGTATTCAGAAAGAATGGAATAATTCAGCAGTGAGTTCAAAAACACATTCAAATGCAATAAATTCCATTTGAAAAGGGTCTGGAAGCACTTTACTCCAGAAAATGTACATGACAATTATAGTACAACCTTCCCTAAGAGTTACAGGTACATCAAAAGTAAGGGCTGATATCTTTAGTCTTCTGCAATTAGAAACTGCGGAATTCAGGTTTGGTTGGGTCAGTGTACAGTTCTCAAATAGGTGCTGCCCACTATGGGGCAGAAATATTACTCACCTTTTATGTTAGCAATGAACGAGCCATGTATTGAGCTATTGAAGCCTGTTTACTTAAGAGGAAATTATGGATCAAAGTTTGAGACATTAATCAACTGCTTACAAGGGAAACCCATGAATTTATGTGAATGGTTGTTGGAAGTTTAGAAAATAATGAAACTTAGTGAAGGGGGATATTGCAGTGTGCCAGTGTGGGGATAGGGCGTCTAAGGGATGGGCTGCTATTCCATCTTTACTTTATTTTGGGATATCAGGACATGTATGTGTCTTAAAGAATGGATGGCTTTGAATATTTTTCAGTTTGTGTTAGAGAGGGCCGGCACCAATCATTAGGCTCTTTTATTGAATGTTACTACTTTAACTTCTAATGATTTATTAGTTTTTAGAAAAACTTTTACAATATAGAATATATAAGGGATAAAGTACCTCCTGCTGTACATTATAAGCATATTGCTAGTCACTGAGGAGTCCCATAACCATGTAGAGGAAAGAGGCTGGAGTTTTTTAATAAGATTATTGAACGCTGAGGTGATTTGCAATATACTTATCACGTATGCTAGGGGTACTTTAGCCCATATAATACAAGGCCACCCTATTTCCTTTCCCACAAACTACTTTAAACCTTGATGAGTAACTCTTTCATATAAAATAGAGAGCATATTTAAAATATAAATAAAACTTTCACTGCAAAATTAAACACTTGTCTGATACTTGTTGCAAAAAGGTATGAGAAACAGTTCAATACAAGTCCGAATTTTAGAAAAATGCAATAGCTTCAATTTGGAGAAACATGCAAAAAGATTCTAACTTTAACTTTTCTATAATTATCTAAGGTGTACTGAAAACATGTTCTTTCTGCTTGTCACTGAAATACAGCAGAACAAAGAAAAGCAACGCTTTGTTTTTTATTTTATTAACCAGCAGCTTTACTTATGCTTGTGACCTGACCTGCCTTTCACCTTGGCAGCTGGTTCTGGCAGCAGGCATTGTGACATCAGAACTCAAGTGCAATAACTTATTACATCTTTTCTTTATGATCGATGAATGATTATGTCGCAAGTCACCAATTATATGAGGGATAAAGTATCCCCTGCCATAAGTTATAAATATATGGCAAGTCATCGAGGAGTTTCATAACCACATAGAAAAACTAGTCCAAAGGTTGAGTTTCTTTAAAAAGATATAGAGGCCAGAGGTGACTTGCAGTATCCTTATTATGTATGCCAGGGGGTACTTTATCCAACATAATACATGGGCACAAAATCACCTTTCCCACAAACCACTTAAAACCTTGGTGCATAGCTCTTTCATATGAAAGAGAGAGCACATTTGCAAACATGAAGAATAAAAATTAAACCTCTGGGTGTGTGGCCAATATGGTGACCGAATAAGACGTGTGTTTCAGTCCGTCCGGCTCCGGCACAGCCCAGTCTTCCCGCTGACCCCATATCACTTGACAGAGGTGGAGAATAGTGATGGCAGAGCATAGGTGACAGCAGGGAGGTCCCCGACAGAGCGGGGGTGGCCCCGGCGAGACTCTCGGAGCTGGAGCTACGAGAGCACGGCCTGAGCCTGTGGCAGGAGCTGGAGGCCCCTGCGGCAGAGCTGCCTGAAGAGTGCAGGCGACCCCCTGTTGGAAGTGGTCACAAGCAGGGCCTGAAGTGCGATGGAGCGGATAACGCGGGTGGAAAGCAGCAGTAGAAAGGAGCCAAGGGGAGGGGGAAAGTCACCGGAGGAGTCCGGCAGTGCAGCAAGACCATCTCTAAAATGGAGGCCTAGAGGTCTGCATGAAGGAGACCGCCCAAAACTATCATGAGCTGCCTGAGGCCTTCGATAAAGGAGCCCGCTCAGGAGGGCCTTATGTCCTGTGTGTCCTGCAGGCCCGGCAGCTGACCTGGGAGAGGGCTCAGATTGTGGAAGCCTAGGAACAACAAGAGAGTGGCCTGGGCCGGTGGCAGGAGTTGGGAGAGACACTCTCCGTATCGGAGCTCACTGCTGGAGCTGGCTGCTGGGGGTTACTGCTGGCATCCTAGGTCCCAGCCGCCAAAGTGAGCTGCCTGATGCCTTTGGTGTAGGAGAGCATGTAGTAGGGCCTCGTGCCCTGTGTGTCTGGCCGGCCCAGCAGCTGACCAGGGAGAGGCCTCAGGTCGTGGAAGCCAGCGATAGGAGGTGATCGACTGTGAGCCTTGGGGCGGCGAGGGATTGCCAAGGGGTCCCTCCCCCCACCGGACAGCTGAGTCAGATCCTTTGGTTCTAGAGTGCTTGGGAGAGAGCTGGTGGTGAAGGGGCCTGTGGAGGTCTTGGCTGGATGATATGGGGGGCTTGCAGCACACAGCTTACCAGGAAGACAGACTGGATGGCCAGTTGACTGTGGGAGGGGCCTGCTCCTTGGGGCACCCCTTCAGGTTGATCTTTAGATGGCAGGACCAGTCCTATCAATTCCGCTCCCTGGCAGCAGTGTGTGAATTGCTGCAGATCAAGGTAAAGGAGGAGATGAGACCAAGAGCGCAGCCGGGAGGTCGCAAAGCAGATGGCAGCTGAGTGTGGAGGTGGGCCCCCACCGGACAGAGGGGCCAGGCCGGACCCCGCGGCCATTTCATCGGAAAGGAAGGCCCTGTTGGAAAGGTTCACAGAAGACTCAGCTACTAACTATCTCACCTGAGAAAATGCACTTTGATTTTGAGGGCGTTGGCGGGGGTGGCTTGGCGGCCGGGACAGGGTGTCAGGTGGGACAAGGAGGAATTGGCCCCAGTCTCTTACAGAGATTCTACCACTGGACGAGGGAAAGATTTTCCGACTCCCTCCTTGATCCAGGGACTTTGGGTGTTCACTGTTTTTGTTGTAGGTTTTGTTATGGGGTGCCTACCATGAAGTCACAGTTCATGTAGCTTTCCACACATGGGTCAGAAAGGGCATAACAATGGCCGGTAGGGGGTGGGAGGAGTGGAGGTTCCGAAAGCAAGTAACCTGGGGCAGCGTAGGCCCTTATGGCATCGATAGCAAAAGGCTTGAGGGTACTGACCCTCAATTTTAAAGGACTGAACAATCCTGTTAAGAGGAGGGCTATTCTTTCATACTTGGAAAATTCTGAGTCTAACAGGAGACACAAGTACAAGCCAGAGACTGGAATAGGCATAAATCTCGAGCATTCCCCAACAGTACTTTTCCTTTTTACCCCACAAGGCTGCCAACATAGCGTTGCTATTCTCACATTCTTTCGAGGGAAGGTGGGGCTGATACTAGCTGAAATTAAAGGCCACCTCCAGGGATATCGTATTCATTTTTGTCCTCACTCCTTGATCTTGGGGTCTATTTATGCTCCCAATGAGGGTCAGGAACAATTCTTACACAGGGTGGTAGCGGACATCATGTCAACACTTGATCAATTGGGGATACACTCAGGAGAGTTTGCTATGTCATAACCTATGTTGAAATAAAATTTTGGCTGGGCACCCGGGGATGGGGGTTTATGGGGTGGGGATTGGGTGGAGTTTATTCAAAGATTGCCAAGGAGTTGGTTGTAGATGAATATTGGCGCTGTACTGGCAGAATATATAACATGTTTTATGTGCCTCTTGTTTCAACAATAAAAACAAGTTTAAACATAAAATAAAACCTCTAGTGCAAAAACCTGTTAGATATTTGTTGCAAACAGATATAAGAAACAGGTAAATAAAAGTCAGTAAAAATAAGAACCTCTGCATTAGCTCAAAATGTGTAGAAACATGCAGGAAGATTCTAGCTGTTCTCTAACTATCTAAGGAGTGTCAAAAATAAGCATGTTCTCTCTGCTTGTCGGAAGTTAGAAAAATAGAGCAGAAGAAAGAAAAGCAACCTTCAGTTTTTGTTGCTAAACAGCTGCTTCAGTTATGCTCATGACCTGACCTGTCTTTCACCCCACCTGCTGGCAATGGCAGCAGGCATTGTGACATCAGAACTGAACTGTAATAACTTATATTAGTGGAGTACTGACGACTTTTCTTTATAATTACCAACTGGGTGCGGCACATGTCGTCGACTATAAAAAAAATTGAGACAAACAAATTTACAGGGATTACAGAATCCCAGAATCCCTTGTATTGTAAACAAATTGGAGACAAGTGTTTATACAGAGATTGCAGAATCCAGTGTGTTTGTGTGTGTGTGTTCGTATATATATATATCCAGAATACGCCTTTGCTTCAGGGGGCCCCGAGCAGTTGAGGCATTTCACCTCTGTTTGGGCACCATGCTCCCCGCATTCTTGTCCCTGCTACACGGACTCGCTGATACAGGGGCTGCGGCCGAGCGAGGGGACCAGAGGGCGGACTCGTTGTTTGGAGGGCGGCTGTTGCCATCATTGCGCCCTGCTCACAGGTGCCGCAGTGGACATTCCATTCCACACTTTCCCCATTACACCAGCCCAGGGCGCTCTCATCATGTGGAATCCTGGTAATTGAAGTCCTAGATTTACCCACGAACTTTCACAGGTGCGCAGCATTGTCTGGGGGGAGGGGCGGACCTACCCCAGTCATCTAGAGGCAGCAGGAGCTCACGAACATCACAAGACTTGCATCAGGTGTTGGGCACTGAAGAAGGCAGTCCTTGCCGAAATGCATCTGCTGCCACCGTAACTGCTGTCTGAACAATAAAGTCTACCTCACCTGTTCCCCTCCGGGTCCTGCTTCGTTCTTGTTGGGAGGAAGTTTATATATATATCCAAACCACTCCACCTGCCGTTGGTGATGCCGTTGTCATAAAGAAATGGAGCACAGACCGCAAAGTAAGCGCTTTTGAATTGTTTATTTATTTCTACAGATTTACATGGTAGCCATGACACATTTCAGCCCGGAGACCCTTGATCACATGACACGCACACCAGTCAAAACATGATTTTTATTTTGTTTTTTCACCTTAAATTGAAAGTGACAAGTGCCTTAAAATAAAAAATAAGAGTGTAGCTGTAAACATAAACAACATACTATCTGTTTAATTTCATAGTTGGTACAATCGGGTATTTGCATTTATAACTATCGTTTATGCACATTAGCTTCTTGTTGTACACTTTATATACTTTGATGGAATGACAAAGAGAAAAAAAACTGCAAAGCACAAAACATATATATATGTATATATATATTCACTGAAAAAACCATAGGTTTCACACCAGTTATAGTTAGGAATTAGCATTTAAAAAACCTATTAAATTCACTGACAAAACCATAGATTTCACACCATTTATAGTTAGCTGGAAATTTTACTGACATAAAACCATTGAAATTCCCACGTTATAGTTAGTTGGACTCACTATAACTTGCGCGCCTGTAATGCACTGCTGATGACGTCACATATTACATCACTCATGACATGGTCAGTGACATCACTCATGACATCACTGATGACACCATCCAGTGAATGTGTGTCTTTCTGAAAAATAAATTTGTTTTATATATGTATTTGTAAAGGTCGATGGAAGAATAAATGTTTAAATAAGTGTGTAAATGGATGTTTTTTTAAAAAAAAATTGGTTGGGTAACTGGCTTATTACGTGTATCTTAGTGAATACATATATTAGCGAGTATTGTTTAAATATTTAAATGTTTGTATCAGTGTTTCTCTTTGTGAATAAGTGGCTGCAGGGGTTGGTGACTGACTCACTGTTTGTATGTGTTTTGAAGACAGCATATGTGCAGGACTGTATGGGTGGATGAGTGTGTATATGTGTGTGTTAGTGAGTGAATGACTGTCTCACTAGTGTCTTCATTAGTAACGACATATGTTTTAATCTAGTATATGTGAGTATTGATGTATATAAGTGAGTATAGTATATATAGTGAGAGATTGTAGGAGTTCCTGTTTAAATAAGTATGTGTTTCTATAAGTGATTGTTTAAGAGAGTAAGTATGGGTACGTTTCCTTAGAAGTAAGGTGGTAGTGTGTGTATAAATGTATATGCAAATAAATGGATGTTCAATAGTTTATTTGCATGTGTGAGTATGTGTGTGAGTAACTTTTGGATGACTGCTGATGTGTAACAGGATGTATAGGTGTATCACTACATATGATGAGTGAGTGTATATATATGAGTGACTATATAGAACTGTTGGTGAATGAGTGGATGTGTATATAGATGGTGGAATTACTGAATTGGTTGTTGTTACTGGTTTGGGTATCTCCATTTTTTTGAAAATGTTTGTTTCTATTTTTGAATATGTGTTTCAAGCGTTACATTACACTGAAATTAGGTCTGTCACTCTGTCACAAGGATGGTGTCATCAGTGATGTCATGAGTGATGTCACTGACCATGTCATGAGTGATGTAATATGTGACGTCATCAGCAGTGCATTACAGGCGCGCAAGTTATAGTGAGTCCAACTAACTATAACGTGGGAATTTCAATGGTTTTATGTCAGTAAAATTTTCAGCTAACTATAAATGGTGTGAAATCTATGGTTTTGTCAGTGAATTTAATAGGTTTTATAAATGCTAATTCCTAACTATAACTGGTGTGAAACCTATGGTTTTTTCAGTGAATTTCAAAGGTTTTTTAAATGCTAATTCCTAACTATAACTGGTGTGAAACCTATGGTTTTTTCAGTGAATTTCAAAGGTTTTTTTAATGCTAATTCCTAACTATATAAGACCTGAAAGCCCACCAGGAATCTCCAGTATGCGCCAGGGGACTGCATTGCAGAGAGGTGTAATGAAGCCACAACCCTTTTTACACCTCTCTGCAACGCAGCCCCCGTGCATGTTTAAAGAGGGGGAACTAATTCCCCTTGCATACTGGGGGCCCCTGGGGGCCAATTAGCCCACCTGGAACCTCCAGTATGCGCCAGGGGCTGCATTGCAGAGGTGTAATGAGACTATGCCCCTTGTTACACCTCTCTGCAACGCAGCCCACTGCCGCGTTTGCAGAGGGGGAACTAATTCCCCTTGCATACTGGGGGTCCCTGGGGTCAACTGGTCCACCAGGAGCCTCCAGTATGCGCGAGGGAGCTGCATTGCAGAGAAGTGTAATGAGGCCACACCCTTGTTACACCTCTCTGCAATGCAGGCCACTGGCGCGTTTGTAGAGGGGGGACTAATTCCCCTTGCATACTGGGGGTCCCTGGATCATATCTGCCCAAACACCGATATTCCGAACGATTGTAAATTACTTTTCTTGAGAAACATTTGGATTTGGATTATCATGTCCTATACTTTGGAATTTTTGAAAGACTGACTTTGAGGATGCTATAAATTACTCAAGTCTGCCCGAATTGTGTGGGTAAAATTGATACCTAGTCACTTTGAATAAGAATATACTTATGTCTCGTCTAACATTTGGAAGAAATATCTAGTTATATGACAACTGGATACCGACATAACTTGAAGGAAATAAGAACGCCCTGAAGAAGTTCTGTTGTACAGAACGAAACCTTTCGGCTGGCTGTGGTACATAAACTTAAGGAAAATAAAAGCATTTGAATATACACCAAGATTCAGCGCTTCAATAAGGACTCTAAGTGATATGATTTGATTGGACTCATTGTGAAAGTGGTGCTGTGCCAAACTTTGGAATATTCTCCACTACTCTCTACTACTTACTCTCTCCTACTCCACTACTCTCAAATACTCACTGTCTACTACTCATTCTCTACTACTCTACTACTCTCTACTACTCTCTCTCTACTACTCACTCCCTACTACTCGCTACTCACTACTCCCTACTACTCACTATCTACTACTCTCTACTACTCACTCTCTACTACTCTCTCTACTACTCACTCTTTACTACTCACTACTACTCTCTACTACTCACTCTCTACTTCTCACTCTCTACTACTGTCTACTACTCACTCTCTACTACTCTCTCTCTACTAGTCTCTACTACTCACTCTACTACTCACTCTCTACTACTCACTACTATTCTCTCTGCTACTCATTCTCTACTACTCTCTACTACTCACTCTCTACTACTCACTCTTTACTACTCTCTACTACTCACTTTCTACTGCTCTCTACTACTCACTCTACTACTTACTCTCTACTACTGTCTACTACTCACTCTCTACTACTCACTCTCTACTACTCTCTACTACTCACTCTACTATTCACTCTACTACTCTCTACTACTCACTCTCTGCTACTCTCTCTACTGCTCTCTACTACTCTCTACTACTCACTCTCTACTCTCTATTACTCACTCTCTACTCTCTACCTCTCTACCTCTCTCTTCTTCTCTCTCTACTAATCTCTACCTCTCTACCGCTACCTCTCTACCTCTCTACCTCTACCTCTCTACCTCTCTCTACACGTACACATATACACATATATGCATATATATATATGCATATGCTTTTATATATATATGTATGTGTATGTATAAAAAAAAACAACAAAACTTTTTTTTTTAAACAGCTACATTTAAAACTGTCATTCTTTTTCCCCATGGTACGCTCCCCGGTAAGCTTACCGGTGCGCGTACCGGTGCGCGTACCGGGCGCTCACCCCGCGAAAATCAAAAATGTTTTTAATTTTTTTTTTGCTCCGCGCGGCCCTTTTATGGCCCCCACATCAAACCTAGGGGGTCAAGGGGGGTCTACTCTGCCCCCTTATGGTCATTTCCCTCTTTGTTTTGGCCACCTCTCGTGTCTCGATCCTACCGAGACACAAGATGGCGGCCGCTCCGGACTGTTTAGAATGTTTACAGACATCCCAGAGCCAATCAGCTTTCTGCGCGCAAGTCGCGGTAAGCGCCCGGTGCGCGTACCGGTGCGCGTACCGGTGCGCGTACCGGAGCGCGGCTATAGATATATATATTTTTTTGAACCTTAATTACTCAAAATCCACTGGAGCACATATCTTGAGACATAGCAAAGGCACATCGGGCTACCAGTCCCTACAATTTTGCCAAGTTTGGTGGAAATCCATTCAGCCGTTCAGGCTAAAAGTGAAATCGACCGCCCTATAGAAATTAACATGGGGAAAACGCGTTTTGGGACCCCCCTTTTATCTCGGCCCCCGCTTGACGAATCCCCCCCAAACTTTCAGGGAAGGACCGGAACGCCGCGAGGCCATTTTGAGGAAATTTTCAGGCAGATTCGTCAACCGGCGCCAAAGTTATTCCAAATAGAATTTTCAGATTTAACATTGAAAAAAATCCTAACTATAACTACCTACTGGCGACCGCCAGTAGGTAATGTGTGTGTGTATATATATGCATACAAATATATATGTGAGCGTGTTTATACCTATATACGCATATGAGTACATGTGTATATAAATATATACATACATATATACATACAATATGTTTTCAATATGTTTTCAAGGTTATTTCACTTTTCTTCTGCCCTGGAAATGTCTGTTTTCTATCCCCTGAACCACACTTTTCATTCAATTCCAATTACCCCATATGTCGCGCAATTGTTTGTTGTACACTGGTTAATTATGCTTCCCTTCAAGCTTCAGTGATTCCCGCTTGGTCTCTTTCCACCATCTGTATTCTGTCTCATCCCAGCACAGATTTTAGCACAGATTTTAGGAGAAACAAATTTACATATGTGTAGTAATCTTCCAAAAGTAAGCCAGGAGCTGCTGACCCCTCTATGACCGGTGGCCATGATGCATAAGTTTGCTATCCTTTTTTTATTATGAGCCAAAAACAACTCCATAAGCCTAATCGTTTACGCAGAACACTGAGGGTCTGACACACATAGTGCATGTGTAATAATTAAAGTCCTACTCCAGTTGTACTACTTACTACAGAATGCAGTTCACAGACCTACTGGTGGACATCTCCACCTCTGCCTCTCCTTTTCTCTACAGAGATCTTTGCCACAGTGGTGTAGATCTCCACACACTTGAGTATACTATTTGGTAGTAAATGTGAGGAAGTCCGGGGGAGTGTTGGGAAAATTAGGAATAATTATTCCAAAATGGGTTGAGTTAAGGGAAAATTAAGGAGTGATATGTGACTAACGTGTCAATACAAAGCACACACCCATGATAGAGTAAGACCACTGCAATGTAAAAAATTCACTTTTAAAGTTGCTACAGCCTTAAATGTACTCCAGACCACTCATGGTGAACCACTGGTACTACAACAAACTCCTGTGGAAAATGATGGACCTAGGTCATTAACCCCTTGACTGCGGGCCCGTTTCTGCCCCTGTGCTGTAAACAAATGAACTGGGGCGGGCCATGACGAACCCCAGCCGTCATCAGCACACGAGCACCGTAGTGCATGACGGCTGGGGTTCGTCATCAGCATGCAAGGGGTTAAATTAACACCCCATAGGAATTAATATTAAAATAATTAAATGATTTCTGAATTGAAATTAATTATATATATAGACATACACACACATATCAATACATAGTTAGATAGATAAATATAATATTGGATAATTACATTTGTTTAATTTAATAATACACTAATTGTAATAATAAATTAAATAAAAGGTTGTAACTAATTTTCAAAACTATAGTTTTTAAATTGCTTTTAACCAAGGTTCCTAGAAATTAAATAGGAAAGAGAACATTATTGAGGGTTATCTATTTTTTATTTTTTTTAAACTAATAGTTAGAAATGAAATTAATATATTTGAATTCCATTAATATTCAATACACATTAAGGGCCTTATTACGATGAGACCCGGAAAGCCTTCCCTTCCCGAGCCTCATTGTGGCTTCACTTTTGACCGCTGCTTTACAATGCAGGCGGCCGAAACTGAAACCAGACGGTCATGCCGGCTGGATTCCAACAGGCTCAAGGAGACCAGCACATAATCCCTAAGGACGGTGTTCCTGCTGCAGGGAATATGATGTTTGCTTCTGGCAGGCTTTCCATGTTGGGCTTTCCGACATGAAAAGCCTGTCAGAAAGCAACATTGGGGGTCCTCAGCATGACCCCCTTTACCCTATGGCCTCTAGTTGGGGGACGAGGGCTGTTGATCCCTGCACTGTGCAGCCTGCACCCTGAGATGCCTGCCACACGGTGCAGGGATGAGCAGATTTTCCAACTTGCCTATGGGATCTTGTGCTACGGCCAATGTACCGCCGTAGCACAAGAACATTCCATAGACAAATGGGAGTATGTGACCGCACCATGTGACATCACTTTGTAATGCTGCGGTCGTTCTCCATTGCACAACGGTCCGCCCGACATCTTAATAAGGCCCTTAATGTGTAAACGTGTGTGTGCTGTTACTTTTTTTTATATGTAACATTTAGAAATATTTACTTTATGTTATTTCACATTTACATTTTACATATATATACATATATATTCACTGAATAAGTAATGTCATCAGGGAAGCCACTGACCATGTCATGAGTGATGTAATATGTGAGGTCATGCGAGGGCGCGAGTTATAGTTCGCTTACCTAACTATAACTGCTGATTTTCTCCGGGTTTGTACGAGTGAAATGTCAGTGTAACTATAACGTCCCTGTAACTTTTGTTTTTTTCAGTGAATTTCTAAGGTTTTTAAAGTAGTAGTCGTGTTGGCAGAGTGGTGGAGAAAGTAGGCGGGCCTCCGACCTGCACTCCGGAATTCCACAGTGTAGGACTTACAGGAGATACCAGGAGGGATTCTTGGCCTTCAAGGTCCCTTAGCAGTAAAATGGACTTCATTCCCCAACCAGTAGTCCGGCAGGAGCCACATTTGCAGAGTGGTTATAATTCTAAGGCATGGGGGCCTAGCCGACCACCTCACAGGCCATTTTCTTTTTTTATAAACTTTTTATTCATTTTCATAGTTATTACAATATACAACAGTCTTTTGCATAAAAAAATCAACATAGCACCACATTGCGGAATTACGCAAGTCAATCATTATTACAAATGCACAGTTTCCCCAGTCGCAAACTGCCTTATTCAAGCCCCGTCCCACCACCCATCTCATCTCAATCCTCGTCCGCCTCTGAGTCATCTTCCTCCCCATCCGATGGAGGATGACAAATACTCCCTCTATATTTGTTCCATGCCCCCCAGACTTTGGTCCATTTTCGAGCACACCCTCTACTAGTAAATACAGCCTGTTCAGCTATCATTGCCTCATCCATGTCCCTCCTCCACGCTGCGAGAGATGGCACCTCTGCTCCACCCCATTTTTGTGCTATATTCCTCTTGGCTATTATAACTCCTAGTGTGACCCACTTTGCTCATATTGTGTGAGATCATTTGGCTCCCAGATGTTTAATAGGCATTGCCATGGTTCTGGTATGAGCGACACCCCCTCTGATTGTGACATGGTGTGCATCACTTGCGTCCAGTACAGTGTTAGTTTAGGACATTTCCATATAGTATGGAAAAAAGTCCCCTCCTCTCCGCAGCCTCCGAGACAGTAGGGGTGTTCTATTCTTCCCGTTTTGTATAGAACAAGTCTAGTGTAATAGGATCGATGCAGGATTCAGAGCTGCACCAATCTAAGGCGTGAGGGTATGCCTTCCTCCCTAGGGGATGCAAACGTTTCTTGCCATTCTGAGTCATCCGGATGTACGGCATTACAACGCAGGCTTTTACACCCCGTGCCGTTACAACGCTGTTTTTACAACGCAAGTCGTTACAACGACTTGCACTGTAAGGGCTGGATAGTGGAATAGTTTAATTTTCTATTCCAACTCCAGCCCACGTTACAGTAGGGAAGGTGTTGGAATAGAAAATTAACTATTCCCTATCCAATAGCGCCCTCCAGCGCAAGTCGTCGTAACGACTTGTATTGTAAAGGCAGCATCGTAATTGCAGCGCGGGGTAATGCCCGCGTTGTTAAGGATGTTTCCCGAGTCATCCATATCATCTACATCTAGCCCCCATTTAGTTCTTAGGGGTCCCATAGGATCGGGCAGGTTGTCTACTAATTTGTGATAGGTAAAGGAGGTGGCCCTCTTCTGCATGTAGTCATGTTGTCAGTTAGTAACCTATCCTCCATGGGGGATGCCTCTGGGACTTAGGATCCGGGTGGAAGCGCCGCCGTCAGGGCATGCTAATTTGCGTGTATCTGAAAAACTCAGAGGTCGTCAACTCGTAGAGGTGTTGGAGACATTCAAATGGCACTATCTCACCTCCCTGCCATAAATCACCTACTGTTGATATTCCTATATCATCCCATTTATCTAAGCCTTTGCTGTTTTGAAGTCTGCCTAATTTTTTCGTTTCCCACAGCGGAATAAGCCGTGTTATCACCCCTCGCCAGCCTAGTTTGGCCTGAGCAGCATGCCATAACACCAAAGTGTGATGCAGTGGGCCAAACATTGCTAATGCCAATTTCTTGTTGTATAGGGGTGAAAGCATACCTCTCGTGCCCAGCTGCGCCCTATCTGCCTTGAATGCGGGATCTGACTGTGGAGCGTGTAGCCATTGGTTAATCACCTTCAGCTGCGCTGCCCAGTAGTAAAGTTGTATATCACAGGCCATCTTCAGCTCTGTGGGCCCCATGCCCCAGGGTCTGCCCCTTTTTAAAAAAAAATAAAAAAAATTTAAAGCGAGGGGGGCCAGCAACCTAAGGCCGATTTCACCCCCGGGGACCCCAGTCCTCGAAGACAAGCCTTTATATATTTTTTTTGTTTAAAAGGGGAGAGGGAATACGCGGCTCATCTCCCCAGGCCAATTTCTGTCCCAGGGACCCCCGGGCCAGGCCTTTTCTTTTTTCAATATTTTCTTTAAAGGAAGGAGGGCCAAGCAACCCCTCTCGGGACATTGTTTGCCCCGGGAACTTCATCCACCAGTGCCTGGACACTTCATTGGGGACCACAGGGGCGACCTCAAGGCCCCCACAGTCCCTGCTGGCTCCCCACCTCTTGCGGGTGCTGGCAATGCATTGAGACCCAGGGAGCTGTTAACATGCAGCTCCTTGGATCCCAAAGCAATGTCTGTTTCCCTGCTTGCTTCAGGCAAGGAAACAGACATGTGCTCTGCTTTCAGCAAGCGAGAGCATTTTCTGCTCGCACTTACTGAAAGCAGAGTACTTGTTTGCTATGGCTTGGCATCATCTGTGCACTCGCCAAGCCATAGCAAACTGCAATGGCGGGCACACCAGTACATTGCTGGAGCTGACCCTGGGTGGTGGCAGTCCCCAGGGCCATGTAGGACTCCTGGATGGGAGGCCGTGCAGGCCCCCTCCTTTGTTAAGTAAGCCCAGGGGAGGTGGTGGTCACTGAGGTCGGTGGTCCGCAACAGACCTCCTTCATTATTGTATTTGTGCCCCAGGGAAGTGGCAGTTCCCGGGGCTGTGTCGGGGCCAGAGGCCCCCACGCATTATTATTTATTTTAACCCCGGGGAGGTGGCGGTCCCCAGGGCAGTGGGGAGCTGTGAGGCTCTCCCGCATATAATTAAGTTACTGACCCAGGGAGGTGGCTGTCCCCGGGGCCTCCCCCACATTATTTTTATATTACATTTGTGCCCTGTGGAGGTGGTGACCCCCAGGGCAGCGGGAGAGCCGTGAAGCTTCCCCACATACATTAATGTTACTGCCCCGGGGAGGTGGCGGTCCCCTGGGCTTTAAATGGTCCTGGGAGGGGGGCCCCATGTACCCCCTCCTATATTTATTATATGTCCCCAGGACCTGTCCCACCCAGGGGTCCTTTAAAGGCAAGTGCAGGGGCTCACGCTTGCTTGATTTAATTCGTTTTTGACACAAATTCATGAATATCGCGATTTTGCAGCAAATTGTTTTACACAAAAAAATGCTTTTATGCCATGACAGTGTCCCGGGGGGCCCCAAGACCATGATTTGGTAGTTAAGGTATCACTACTCTGCCCCCTTGTCTTTATTTTCACTTTTGTTTTTTTGGACTCAGTGAAGCAGAGTCCCAAGATGACTGCCAACACTTCCTGGTTGAAGTGTTGGCAGCCGATCAGAGCAGTGCATTTCCCTGCATCAGTTTGCCTTTTTTCATGAAGGCTTCATGACCAGAGATATCACTTTAATTTTCACCTTAAATTACTGAACAACTACTGAACAGATTTACACCAAATAAGCAAAAGGTACATATTTGAGCCTACATCTACTTCCATGCCAAATTTTGTTTAAGTCCGTTCAGCGTTTCGGGCTGTAGGTGTGGCTCAAGGTTCCTATAAGAATTAACATTACAAATGCACCCTTATTTCGCGCCCCAATTTCTCAGTCCCCACACTGATCCCCCAAACTTTTCATGATACACAGAGCGTACCTTGACACTTTGTTGGAAAATTTCATGAAGATTGGTCAAAGGACACCAAAGTTAAAGCTCAGTCAAAAAATGCTTTTCCTATGGAAACATGGTCCTAACTATAACTACCTACTGGCAACCGCCTGTAGGTAATATACAAAAGCCTAAAGGCGGATGCGCACGTCGGCGGTTTACTGAAATTTTACTCTTAGTCAGGGAATTGACACTTTGCACCCATGCTCGAGGTTTACCGTTCAAAAATACCTACATTTTTAATATATGCCCTAGAATATATTCCGATTAAGGCCTGTAACCGGGTAAACGTAAAAGAAGGGATTCTATAACATAAATTGCTGAGAGTGAATCTGTCAGTCCCTGTCCAAGCAATCCGCCTGGCGTTATCTATAGCCAGTGCGTATGCAAAAGCTATTATAAACATACTTTGTTGGGCCTATAATCTCCTACATGCAGACCCCGGAACTATAAGGCACATTTTAAAACTGGAGACTTCTAGAAATGAGTCATCTCGTCATACTTTTAATAAGAATTTAGGCATTGCACTAACTCAGTCCGGTGCACAATTGCACTTTTGAAATTATTGTCTCCCTCACATTTAAAGATTTATTTCAATAGCCTGACCCAAAGAATAAGCTACGAGTTGGACGTAGATCACCGTTCACAGCTAAAATAGTTTACAATTCAAAACTCCACAATGATTCATACTTTTAGCATTAGATTGTAGGGTCTGACGTTCCATATTTTTAATGATGCTGGGGATTCTTCCCTTAAAGACCCAGACTTTTAAATGGGAAAATTCGGAAAGTTCGACAGAAATTTGTGACTTATGTAATGGAGGACTGCAAGATTTTTTACATGGGTTATTAGTCTGCCCAAATTCGATTACGGTTGAGGCCCGGTGCCGGCATATAAAGCCCATTTGTTTTATTTTTTATCTGCAAAAAGTTTCATTGAGTTTTGAAAATCACAGCTTGATGAATTTGCTTGCTATAACTTGTATAAATTTTTTTTAATTTAAATTGTGTATTATTATCCGAATAACATTGTTTTACTATCTATTATTCATGTATTTGTTGACCTTATGTGAGGTCTAAATCAAATTTGATAAATTGAATTGAATTTAGATATATATATCATAAACCAACCCCAAAACTAAACCTTTGATAAAGCGAGCATTGACTCCAAGATGATAACGGGAAGGTTTATTACTATTTTTCACATATGTCCATAACTCGTTTCGTCACCGAAAATGGCCTTGATCATATGTGCTGCGGCATTCACCCAAACATTTAAAATTCTCATCACGTGATTGTCAGATAGAAAAAAAGTGGCAACTATCAAAAGGCTGCTGCTAGTCAGGGAAAAAATACTAATATTGATCCAGCAAATAAACATGTTTAATTCCACATCTTTATGCAGTTATTACAGATTCCTGCAAAAAGTAAACTATCACTACTTTCTTTATGCCACAGTCTTTGGTCTCACACTGGATGATATTGGCAAGTCACCTAAAAAACTCAAATATTTCACATTATCTGCAATGTTTTGCTTACAAATAGGGACATAATCATATTCAAAATTAACAAAAACATGACTGTCACCTACCTATAAATAAACAACTAATCATTCATAATGGATCAAGTCCTGAAGAGACTATATTATATAAGAGTCGTAATTCGGTCACATCAGAACTATTCTTAATATTCCGTACTTAACTTTAGGTCTGTACATGATCACCTCTAAATCCATTGTTTACATGTTCCTTTCATTAGATAAACTCTGCCCCATAGTATACATTGATATTGTTTGGCAAAATGTGCTTATCGCCATTAATGTAATACTTGTGACTTTGAACATCAACCCTCAAAGAGTTTAATACCTATTGAATGCAGCAGTTTAAAAGCATTTATTATAATAACTTTATCTATTGGTGCCACTTGTTAAGGTACTCAATAAAGTGATAAATATTCAAAGTGTAAAAAGTGTTTATTCAAAGATGTATAGCAGCTATAGATGTGTTCATAAATATTCTTAAATATTAGGAATTACTTCATAATATTCAGAAACTTTCAGTGGTTTCACAGGTATTGTCAGCTATGGTATGCGACTCAAATTGACATAGATTTATAAAAAATGATGCAGATCTTCACTGGTATTGAGCCCTTTGTGTGTTTTGGAATCTAATTCTAAAATAAAACGGGTCTCTAACTGGCTTAACAATTTTTTTCAGTTGCATCCTCTCCTCAAGGCCGACACTGCACCATTGGCATAATACTTCAAACTCTTCAAATTAATATTGTGCACTTGTTTGAAGTGGTGTTCCACCGGATAGGTGGGGTCCGAATTTATGATTGCCCTCAGGTGTTGTAAAATCCTCGCATGCACTTGCAGCTTGGTACACCTCACATATCGAAGCCCACAAGTACACTGTAAGACATATACAACAGTTATAAAAATGTTTTAACTCAATTGGTTTTAAAGTGAATGCTGACATGTAGCTTGAAATGTTGACATCAAATCCACATGCACTGCAGGAGCTGCATTTAAAAAACCTTTTCTAGAAAACAGCCAGTTACTGTCGCTAACTATTTCAGGGCTAAATTTAACGAATGCATTCCATATTGAGGGAGCTCGCCAAAAAGTTAAATTGAGTTTTTTAGGAAGAATTCGGCCTAAGGTAAAATCAGTTAAAAATACAGGCAATTGACTGTTGATAATAGATCTAATAGTTTTTTCTTGTCAGCTGTAGGTGGTAATTAATCTAATGTTGATCTCTTCACCCTAATTAGTTGGTCGAGGGTCATGTTTTTGGTCGGTATTCATAGGTGTTTGAAAGAGAATGGATTCCCTAGTTTTTTCATTTGCTTTTCTCATCACCCGTTCAATCGTACTTATGGCATACCCTCGCTCTATGAATCCTACTTTGGCTTCCTGTTGGCAAAGGGCTAGATCCCTCTCTGAGCTTCAAATCTGACGTAGTCTCAGCATCTCCCCATAAGGGATACTGTTTATCAAATGTTTGGGGTGCAAACTGAATGTGTGAAGTGTGGAATTGCCTGCCGAGTTTTTACGATGTAACCTGGATTCTAATTTGTTCTCCGTTAAGTATATCTGTACATCTAAAAATTCTATAGATTGTGCTTCGATATGGGCAGTAAATTCCAGATTCATTGTATGACACTAAGGCGTTTCACCAATTTTCTAGCACTCTCCTTAGTTCCTTTCCAAATTACAAATACATTGTCAATAAAACACAACCAGCTCACCACATGTTCTTCCCAATCTGTATGGTGATTTACCATGAGTACCCGCTCCTCCCACCAGCCTCCATGTAAACACACTAGGCTGGGGGAGAAGCACCCACCCATGGCAACTCCCCTCAATTGCTGAAAAACTTCATCGCCAAACAAAAAGAAATTATTTAAAGGCTAGTAGATCATAGTCAATAGCATTTTGTTATGGTTATATAATTGAATGGGTCCTTTCTTAAGATAATGATAAGATAATGACCCACCGCTCTTACTCCATCCCTATGTTCAATGCTGGTATATAAGGAGGTTATGTCCATAGTTATTAGTATATACTCATCTGACCAAGGTATATCATACATTCTTTTAGGAAAATTGATGGTATCTTTGATGTAAGATGGTAAACTGACAACATATTCTTGGAGGAAGTAATCCACATATTGAAGATATCCTTTCAAACAGGCCATTCTTCGCTGAAATGATTGTTCGACCAGGTACTGGAGACGTACCTTTGTGGATTTTTGTAATAAAGTAGAGAACTGGTATGATCATTGTTTAAAAACTGATATTCATCTTTGGAATTTAAGCCTTCATGATTCCACCTGACTAGATCTTCTTCGAGCTCACTTTTGATTTTCCTCACTTGTTGCATATTACATCTTTTGTAAAATATGGAGTCATTGAGGTGTCCATATGCCTCCTTGAGGTACTCTGTTTTTCGGCATTTATATATATCTATATATCTATATATATATATATATATATATATATATATATATATATATATTCACAGAAAAAACCATAGGTTATAGACCATATATAGTTAGGAATTTGCATTTACAAAACCTTGAAAATTCACTGAAAAAACCATAGGTTATAGACCATATATAGTTAGGGATTAGCATTTAAAAAACCTTATTTTATTTGCACAAAACCATTGAAATTCCATATATAGTTAGTTGCACTAACTATATATCGCGGACCCGCAATCCACTGCTAATGATGTCACATATTACATCATTCATGACATGGTCAGTGACATCACTGATGACATCACTGATGACATCTCAAATGACATCACTGATGACATCACTGATGACATCTCAAATGACATCACTGATGACATCACTGACATCTCATTTGACATTACTGATTACATCACTGATGATATCATTTATGTGATAATACATCTTCAGACTCTAATATAACCTTAGATACACTCAGTGTAAACAGGCATTCACAGACTGTCACACATCCATGGAGTTACTCACACACCTAGTCAGTCATGCAAAGAATCAATCACATCTCCATTTCCTTAACTATACAGTTATACACACCTTACTTATTCAAACATATACTAACACATATTTACTCTCGTATACAATCCTTGATACAAGTTCACAATGATTCATACAGCCACTCTCACATTCACTGGCTCTTATGTTCAGTTATTTATATATGTCAACTCTCACATGGAGTGTGTTTTACATATGTACTTACTTTGACATGTAGAACTGAGATATCCATTCACTCACCAATATACTCATGCACACAGTCAACTGTCCATACAGCTGTTTCTACATGCACTTTTGAACCCATACACCTAGGGAATCAACTGCTCACACATCTATGCACAGAGTTATACACCTCCCAGCCACCCACACACATACTCAGTCTCCCATACAAATACTTGGGCAACCATTCAATAACCCATATAGTTACTGATATAGCTACTGATTTAAACATGCAGCAGTTTACAGAAGAACATAAATAATGATTGCCAAATTAAGACACTTTAATCACTAACCCATGCACTCAGTGAGACACATTTAATCATTCTCTCATACAGTCAGTCATGCACCTACTAAATCCTTCATCCAGACACTTATACATCCACTCATTCTTCAATATGTAAGACATATTTTAACTTTACAGAAACATACAGTCACTGGGTGTTGTCATCAGTGATGTCATCAGTGATGTCATTTGAGATGTCATCAGTGATGTCATCAGTGATGTCACTGACCATGTCATGAATGATGTAATATGTGACATCATTAGCAGTGGATTGCGGGTCCGCGATATATAGTTAGTGCAACTAACTATATATGGAATTTCAATGGTTTTGTGCAAATAAAATAAGGTTTTTTAAATGCTAATCCCTAACTATATATGGTCTATAACCTATGGTTTTTTCAGTGAATTTTCAAGGTTTTGTAAATGCAAATTCCTAACTATATATGGTCTATAACCTATGGTTTTTTCTGTGAATTTCATTGGTTTTTTAAAAGCTAATATCTATAGCTGTAAAATATATTCTTTATTAAGTGACGTATCACGTAGCCCGTGAGACGCCTCATGATGCATCGCATAACCGTGACGTATCGTCTCTGCAGCGCAAACCAAACCCAAAACGTAAGCGCGCCAGAACACGCTTAAAGATATATATATATTTTTTTAACCTTAATTAGACAAAATCCACACGTGCACATATCACAAACGTTCAAAAAACACAATATGTCGGACTCCCGTTACGCTGCCGGTTAGCTGCCTGGTTAACGTACCAGGAAGCACCTTTACCGCGAAAAATCGAAATTTTTTTTTTTTCACCCCCCAGGGAACTTTAATAGCCCCCTCATCAATCCTAGGGGTTCAGGAGGGGTCTGCCTTACCCCTTTCATTCATTTACACCTTTTTTTTTCCACCTCTTGTCTCTCGATCCCACAGAGAGACAAGATGGCGCCGCTCCAGACTGTTTATAATGATAACAGCCAATCAGCTTCTCCTCAGACTCCCGTTACACTGCCGGTTAGCTTCCCGGTTAGCTGCCCGGTTAGCTGCCCAGTTCGCGTACCAAGACGCGTCTCTACGGCGAAAAAATCGGATTTTTTTGTTTGTTTTTTTTTTGGCCCCGCGTGGCTTTATAATATCCCCCTCATCAATCCTAGGGGGTCAGAAGGAGTCTACCTTGCCCTCTTTCCTTCATTTCCCCCTTTGTTTTGGCCTCCTCTTGTCTCTCGATCCTACCGAGAGACAAGATGGCGGCCGCTCCGGACTGTTTACAATATTGACAGCCAATCAGCTACTCCTCAGACTCCCGTTACACTGCCGGTTAGCTTCCCGGTTAGCTGCCCGGTTAGCTGCCCGGTTCGCGTACAAAGACGCGTCTCTACGGCGAAAAAATTGGATTTTTTTTGGGTTACACTGCCGGTTAGCTTCCCGGTTAGCTGCCCGGTTAGCTGCCTGGTTCGCGTACCAAGACGCGTCTCTACGGCGAAAAAATCGGAATTTTTTTTTTTTTTTTTTGGGCCCGGCGTGGCTCTATAATATCCCCCTCATCAATCCTAGGGGGTCAGAAGGGGTCTACCTTGCCCTCTTTCCTTCATTTCCCCCTTTGTTTTGGACTCCTCTTGTCTCTCGATCCTACCGAGAGACAAGATGGCGGCCGCTCCGGACTGTTTACAATATTGACAGCCAATCAGCTACTCCTCAGACTCCCGTTACACTGCCGGTTAGCTTCCCGGTTAGCTGCCCGGTTAGCTGCCCGGTTCGCGTACCAAGACGCGTCTCTACGGCGAAAAAATCGGATTTTTTTTTTTTTTTTGGGTTACACTGCCGGTTAGCTTCCCGGTTAGCTGCCCGGTTAGCTGCCCGGTTCGCGTACCAAGACGCGTCTCTACGGCGAAAAAAATCGGATTTTTTTTTTTTTTTTGGGTTACACTGCCGGTTAGCTTCCCGGTTAGCTGCCCGGTTAGCTGCCCGGTTCGCGAACCAAGACGCGTCTCTACGGCGAAAAAAATCGGAATTTTTTTTTTTTTTTGGGGCCCGGCGTGGCTCTATAATATCCCCCTCATCAATCCTAGGGGGTCAGAAGGGGTCTACCTTGCCCCCTTTCCTTCATTTCCCCCTTTGTTTTGGCCTCCTCTTGTCTCTCGATCCTACCGAGAGACAAGATGGCGGCCGCTCCGGACTGTTTAGAATGTTGACAGACACCGGAGAGCCAATCAGCTTCGCTTCGCAAAGTTCCGATACGCGAAAAGTTCGCGAACCGGAGCGCTGCCCGGAGCGCTGTTACAGATATATATCTTGTTTTAAACGTTAATTTCTCAAAATCCACTGAAGCACATATATTGAGACCTAGCAAAGGCACATCGGGCTAACAGTCCCTACAATTTTGCCAAGTTTCGTGGAAATCCATTCAGCCGTTCGGGCTAAAAGTGAGGCCAACCGCCCTATGGAAATTAACATGGGAAAACGTGTTTTGGGACCCCCCTTTTTTCTCAGCCCCCCCTTAACGAACCCCCCCCAAATTTCCAGGAGCTGCTCAGAAACAAAATGTGCCATTTTCCTGAAAATTTCAGCCAATTCCGTCCACAAACGCCAAAGTTATTAGGCATAGAATTTTCAAAAGTTCCATAGAGAAAAAATCCTAACTATATATACCTACTGGCTATCGCCAGTAGGTAATATATATATATGACGTCCACAATGCTGCTTGAACGAACCTCGACCAACCAACGTTGATGCCGTCGGTAGTAGCAGCCGCTACCTCGATATATGTCAGGTACTGGATCCCACCAATTCGAAGGACACAGAGACGGCACACCAGGAAATGTTGCACAAATCCTTTATTGTGCACTCTTTAACCAAGGACGACGCGTTTCGGCGTAAGCCTTTTGCGGGTCTCTGTGCTGGTTTAGTGACGGGCTCGAGTGAGGTCGCGAACCTCAAATACTCGTCTACAAAACTTTTGTCCATTCGCAGAAAGTTAAACTCGAGCCCAAATTCTTTAAACGTGGAAATATTTATTTATATAAACATGAAGCAAGCAAAACACCCGACGCAAATTCAATAATTCAATAATTTCAATAGCTGCACCTTGGTCCCATGAATATTTCAAGAAATTTGTCAGAGACTTTTACGATCTAGAGGGATTCAGAATTTAATGACAACATGCTGCAAATATAAAAGGAAAGTGTTGGAATTCAAAGAGAAGCAGCATACATCAGGAGCAACAGGAGCAACATCATCGTAGGGTGATTAGCAGACAGACCACCAGGCGGGCAACGCCCATTGCCCCGGACTCTCCGAGACAGCTTCCCGGGCGCACACACAGAGCCGCACCCGAGTACTTCACAGGTCTTCAGAAGACCATTTTTTGTAAATGAGACTCTGTTCTTTTTCACCCCTTTTTACAGCCCCTACATTCCCACTCTAACTATTGCTGAAAGAATTAGACTCCCCAAAATTTTGCTCTGGGTGCGCCTCTACAAACGACCACAAGCAGGCAACTCCAGCACGGCCCTACTCTAACCTTACACACTGTCTTGTTCAAGTGCTACGAAAACACACGCTTTGCCTGACTCACTTAGTTCTTACACCCCCCTCTGTAATATGAAAATAAAAGCTTTGCAATTCTTTTTATATTCTTATACTGTGCTACACATGGAAATATAGAACTGCAGGTTCTCACCACCTCACATTAGCTAGTATACTCTCTCAAATTTAAGAAGTACAGCTATTCAGTATCGTAAGTCACGGCCACTTTAAAGCAGTGTTCCTATATACAAATGGACAAAATGTTATATTTCTAAATTAAAGTCCTACACTAAAAAGCTCCTTTACATTTCTTTCGCTAGATGAACCTTTGTTTAAAAGACCACCAGAGAAGGGTGGTGAACTATGCTCCACAAAGAGCAACTCAAAGCTTTGTTGTTCTTTATAAGAAACATCTGCCTGTCAATGCTTATTGCCAGCCTTTTTGACCTCTTAAGAGGCTGGGTGGGTAAGTAATACACGCCGTATTTAGGATCGGGGTGGAGGATGCACGAAAATAAGAATGTATAGTTGAATAAAGGGCGACTGGATGCATGGCCAGATGGATGAACGGATAGGTAAATGGATGAATGTATCAATGTATGGATGGAAGGATAAATGAATGCATGGACCAGTACTTAGGATAGACAGGTGGGCTGATAGATGCTTAGGACTGGTTCTGGGACAGATGTATCTACGGATATATAGGCATATGGCTGCATGGATGGCAAAGTGCTTACCATATGTGAGTTGGCTCATAGATGCTTAAGATAGGTGCAGAAACAGATGTATGTATGTATATAAGTAGGAATGTATGCATCAATTAAACTATGGTTGGATAGCGCAGTGCTTAGGATGGATGGATGCTGGACTTTCATTAGGCTGGGTCTGAGGACCGGCACTTATTTTCAGGGAGCCTCCAAACGGGTCTCTATCGGGCTCTATTTTCAGCCCTCGCAAAGATAATCAATTTTTTTTTATTACACTGCAGTGAGAGTAGCACATCGATGTACACATGCTCATTTTGCTCACTAATGAGAACTAGAGACATCATGCTAAGTAAGCCATGTTGTAGAAGGACGGGAAATCATTTAAAGAATGTTTTTTCTGAACCTAGGATAATTGGAGGGGATTTTCTAAAGCACACAATGCTACTTATCCTAATTTAGACCACGGCCCTACTTGCATACCCCACACCCCTTTAAGAGGTTTGCCTCCCTCTTTTGGAGCACCCCCACTTTTTTCCCAATTAAAACCCTGACTACACCATAGTAACAAAGAAATAATCTAAGCTTCCATTGAAATCAACAATGGCACCAAGATTCATAATTTGCCATCAACGCTGGCAGCCTTCTACTACAGTGCAAGAGTGTCTATTAGCACGAAGATTTGTAATCCACAGAAATGTTGTCTAATTGTGTAGCTGTCTGCTGGAACATTCATCACCAAAAGGTATAAAAACATGGGAAAATGCCAGAAAAACATATACCATATTATAAAGCGATGCATAAATGGGCACACTGCCACTGCACCACCCTCTTCCCCATCCTTCCTTAACCTTACAAACTCAAAGAAAGAGCCCCAGCAAACCTAGTAGAGCCACTTTGGCAATACAGGAACTTAATTTCAACAACTGTCTGCCAGAACGCTCATCAGCAAAGCCTATTAAAACATGCAAATTTGCGGGTAAAACATATACCATGCCATAGGGTGCCTTATAAGTGCTCTCACTGGTACTACATCACCTTTAGTAGCTCGACATCTGCACATTACTAAATTCTGTGTTTTATTGAGCAACATACCCACCTCCCCCACAACCACCCCCGCCCTTGCTTAACCGTACGAAATCAAACAGAAACCCTCACCATTCCTAGTAGCGCCACTATACCCATACACAGGGTTAATTTTAACAGGTGTCTGCCGGAACACTTATCAGCAAAAAGTATTCAAACATGCAAATTGGCAGGTAAAACATAGACCATCCAATAGCACGTTTTATAAATGGGCCCTGTGGAACTACATTACCATTACTAGCTACACATGTCCACGTTTCAAATATCCATGTTATAATCAGCAACATACCCACCTCCTCCACCCCCACCGCTGCCCTTACTTAACCTTACGAAATCAAACAAAGAGCCCCTGCACTCCTGTTACCGCAACTATAGCCATACACAGACTTAATGTCAACAAGTGTCTGCTGGAACGCTCATCAACAAAAGCTATTAACCCCTTAAGTGCTGCTGACGGCCAATGGTCGTCAGCAGCGCTACCTCCCCAGTGCTGCGCACGACCATTGGACGTCCATTCAGCACTGGTTCCAATGGACAGCGCAGCACTGGGGAGGGATGTTTACACGCAGCTAAGGTGTTAAAACCTGCATTTTTGCAACTAAAACATACACCAGACCATAAGACAGTTTATAAATAGTCGAAGTACCACTACACCACCTCCACACCCGCCCTTCCTTAACTTTACGCAATAAAAGAAAGAGCCCCAGCAAATGTAGAAGCGCCAGTATAGCCATATAGAGGCTTAATTTCAACAGATATCTCCCGAAACGCTCATCAGCAAAACATATTAAACATGCAAATATGCGGGTAAAACATATACCATGCCATAGGGCGCTTTATAAGTGCTCCCAGTGGTACTACATCACCTTTAGTAGATCAACATCTGCACGTTACTAAATTCTGTGTTTTATTCACCTACATACCCACCTCCCCCACACCCACCCCGCCCTTGTTTAACTGTACAAAATTAACTAGAAACCCCCACCATTCCCACTAGCGCCACTATACCCCTATACGACGTTAATTTTAAAAGGTGTCTGTCGGAATGCTTATCAGCAAAAAGTATTCAAACATGCAAATTAGCGGGTAAAACATAAACCATTCCCATGGAACGGTTTATAAATGGGCCCAGTGGAACAACACCACATTTACTAGCTAGACATCTATATGTTACTAAAGTCGTTTAAACACTCTGTAGAGTGTATAGCAGGGGATAGGGAGAGTAAACAAAGTTCTAATTCCCAAACTTTTCATATACCGTCCCTTTACTGTATCTATATTAAAGACAGTACATGGAATGAAAAAATTGACGAGTGTCTCAAAAGGGATAGTGAAGCTGAGCACCGGTAAAGCCGGACCGCTTCAACACCTACGTATATCCAGCACAGGGACACAGCCTGACAAATAGTATCACTTATAATCACATGTAGTTCTCTAATGTCAATAAAGTCATACAGAAAATATACTGCACATTTTCATTTCTTTTTAATCTCTCACACATTTATAAAACCTCTCCTCTAAAGAAGCACTCCCCAACCACTTGTATTCCATAAGAACAGACAATCATTAATAAGTTTACTACCATATATTTTAGTATATCTACCTTTTTATTATTCACTAGTCACAAACTACAAAAACTATTAACTATACCCAAATGTAAACAAGAAACCATGTTCATATTATATCTCAACCTATCATCAAATGATTCAAACTATCCGTACATATAAAAAGAATGTATCACTTTCACTATCTCCAAATAATCTCCAAACACTCTAGACGGCCTCACAGTACAGCAACCTACTTCGACTCACATTAAAATCTACCTCTCTGTGTCAAAAATGAGAGCACAACCTGCCCACATACATTTCTGGGTTTTGTTTTATTGCTTTCAACTTAATAACACATGCATATCCTACCACCACCTCCCACCCCACTATTTTCACAAAAAGTATAATTTGCAAACGTACAACATTTTGTTTATCTCGCCCGAATACATTACAAACCCAAATTAACGCTGTATCTCATTTTCTACACCATACAGTCCTTTAAAGATGACAAACTACACTTCTTCTTTGTAAAAAATTCCTAAACATATATAAAGTACTTATTTAACAACAGGTCAAAGTTTATGCATATTTTATAACCAATATCAAACACCACACTTTACTAACACTATATTATTTTGAAATAAAAAATACTTTCAAACTTAAAAACATCACCTCAAATACTTAATCACTACTACAGAACACAAAACAAACATTGTTCATTTCTAACTCACCTTTGTAGTTGGTATGCAGATTTCAAATGTCACAAAGGCATACAATTCTTTCTTTGTCACACAGTACATGTAAAGCACCGATTTCATCAAGAATGGAACCAGTAACGGCACAATTTCTCTGCTGCTCCACACCTAAATACATGTAAATAACAAATCAGAATAATTAATTCCTTCAACTACATTCCAAAACTTATCTCCATTGGTTAATTTTGAATTTTCAAACAAAAAGCTACTTAATATTCCGCCCCACATACAGGTCACAAGTCCAACCTATTTTATCACCACACTTTCTGGAACATTCTATGACACTTACAGGTTAAAAGTTCATACATTTCTTTTTTAACATAACGATATAGTTTGGCATCATTTTATCGAACATTTAATGGCACGTGCAGGTTAAAAGTTCACAATAGGGGTCAGTAGTTCATCAGCTTTATCACCAACTCCGACAGCACCTCAACTTACGCCCCCAGCGCCATCAGACCCATAGGAGTCAGTGCTTTCCATTTTAGAAATACCAAATTTATTGGATACACACCAATTTACCTTCACACTCCCTATATAATACCCCCTAAGCACCATACACAAGTTACACTGTCAAAAACAAAAGTTCCTCTGAGTAGGTATAACTACATGCTGATACTACTTGGACAGATATGGCACAGCGGCCAGAGCATCTGACTTTACCACATATGACACACAGTTTGGGCTCACTCTTTCATCCCCCAGTACAGCAGCACCTCACCTTAGCAACATGAGACTCTAGACAGTACTTCACATATTTTCCGTACCCCAAGACTTTCAGACCAGTAAGAGTCAGTAGTTCGTCCTAGTAGGTACAAACACATGCTGACACTACTTCCACAGGTGTAGGGCAGCGGCCACAGCACATGACTTCACAGCATAAGACACACAGTTTGGGCTCACCCTTTAATCCACGAATCCCGCACCACCTCACCCTACCAGCATCAGACTCTACGCAACACCTCACTAAATTTCCCTAGCCCAGCACTTTCACACCGGTAGGGGTGAATACTTTGCTTCGCACCCCCTCTATGCAACACCCTAAACATGCAACAGGGGTTACAGTGCTCCTACTTCCTCTTTCCTACTTTTTCACCCTTTTTTCCCCTTACTCGCTTCAACTAGATCACAAAATGGCAGTCAACACTTCCAGAGTTGCAACCGCTCACAGACAATCAGCAGCAAGCTCGTGCTCGTAACGCCTCAGCCATTCAGATGGCAGAATTCCCAAATATTGATATCTGTAAATTTCGATATTTCTCAAAAAACTACTAAACGGATTTACACCAAATAAACAAAAGCGTGCTTCCTAAACCAAGACCCTTCTTCCTGCCAAATTTGGGGTAATTCCGTTCACCCGTTCGACCTGTAGCCTTGTCTAAAGTTTCCTATGGAAATTAACATGGAGAACTCACCCCCAAACTTTCAACATAGGAGCTGATATTAACAAAGAATTAGTTGTGAAAATGTGATGAAGATTCACCATATGACTCCAAAGTTATAAGCAAAACAAAAAAAGCTCTTCCTATGGAAGCTAGGTCCTAACTAGAACTACCTTCTGGCGACCACCAGTAGGTAATATATAGATATTCATTTAATAAGCTTCATTAAATAAATACCCCTATGCTTCTAATAAGGAGATCACCACACAAACATTTTATAGAAGGCAGCACTTTTGCAAGTTGGCACTAAAATAACAAATTGGATAATGTAGGACAACCCAAGAAGCTGAGCTTTGCCTCTACTTCTGGGAAGTTTGTAGTGCACAAAATGTGTCTGTGCTAATAAGCATAAGCACATTTCTCTGGTGCCCCAATGCGACTGTGCATAGATATTTGTCTACCCCAGGGAAATTATCTCGTAAAGTTTATAGAAAAACATTTTTTTATGATTATCTGCACAGACTCACTTCTGCCTTGTTTTAGGCCCATAATTAAGGCCAGAAGGTGTGTGTATGCAAATTTACTCAGAGGAAAACAAGCAACTCAGAATGGAGGGTCTCAAGCAGAGGCTCAGAAAATGATATATTCGAAAGACGCTTTTCAGTTTCAAAGTTCGGATAGTCATAGGAAGTATTTTTTTCTCTAGTAAATATAGCATTGCATACTTCAAGATTTTGCATCTGTAAGATAAAAACATATCAACATTTTTTGTGGGTTCAAATAGAAAAATACTTAACATAATGTGGAGCTAGTAAAAACTCAAAAACGTCTCAGAGGAAACAGGAGAATTCTATTTTCACAACCTACATAGTGTATATGTGTAGAAAGTCTGTAAACCAGTGGAGGAGTGGCAATCAATTAAAAAAAGTGATCAGATTCAGTGCATCAAATGACGTGCTTCGCACTCTTCTGTGTGTTGTTCGTTTTCATTAGACAAAAGTGATTTATGTTTCTTTTATCGACCTAGGTATTATTACTTCATGATCTTCTAGTTAGTAGTTGGACATGCTTGTGGTCCTTCTCCATCCTTAACCGCATTGGCAACTTTTCCTAATCAATCAATCAATCAATCAGGATTTATAAAGTGCAACTATTCACCCGATAAGGTATCCAGGCACTTGCAGGTCCCAGGGGCTTTTTTGAACAGCCAGGTCTTGAGGGCCATTAGGAATTCCAGAAGTGAGTGTTGATCGGAGGTGCATGGGAAGGATATTCCAGGTCTTTGCTGCAATGTGGGAGAAGGAGAATCCTCTAATTCTGCTTCATGAGATGTGGGGAGTATGGGCAAGTGAAAGGGATGCGGAGCATAGTCTTCTCAATGGTTGGTAGAAGTTCAGGTGTTGGTTAATGTATGTGAGTCCTTGGTTGTGTAGAACCTTGTGTGTAAGGGTCAGCGGCTTGAATTGGCATCTCTTCTGTATAGGGAGCCAGTGGAGTTTCCTGAGGTGGAGTGTCTCACCTAGCCCAGTGATGAAAGAACTTGAATAAACTATCCTCACAGACATCTCAAAACCTTATCCTTGCAATCTTATTTATCGCCTATCCACTTGTGCCACTTCAGCAACTCAGAGGCACTGAATTAAATTTGGCACATTCTGACACTTTTTATCTCATCGTAGTGCTTTCATTTTTTTAATAACATTTCCAGCATTTTGCAAAGAACAAAATCTAGTTTTGCAGTTGTTTTGGCATTCTTGGAATGCAATTTAATTAAATAAACACGGCTGGTGGCAAGCAGGCCTGATTTAGAGAGGATTTTCTCAGTCTTAAGACTGTCACTTCAGATAAGATCTAACAGATTTGGCAGACTAATGCTTCACTTGATTTACTCTGGCAAGAAGAGATTTAACGAGAATAAAATGAGCTGCGACAATTTCAGATGCAAGTTTTTTGTCCAGACTTTTTACACCGCATAGTCTCATGAGTACATCCTAGATTCCAACACCAAGATGGGTTTTGACCAAGTTCAGTAGTCATTGCTCTGGGCCACCTATAGAAAAATTGACTTTCTGAAACGGTTCAGAAGCCTCTTCAAACCTATACTATAACCACATCTCACAAATAAGGGTTAATGGTATCTCATCACTACCAATCCATCTAAACATGGAACGAAGCATGCATACCCTCTTAGCACTGGCAACCAAATAACTGCCAAATTAGTTCATAAAATCACACCTTTCAGTGAATACAGTCTACAAGAGTTGACACTCGTAACACACTCTGGGGCCAATTACGATGCGGTCGGAAAACGCTCCGACCCTCGGTTGGAGCCTTTCCGAGCACATCGTAATATGCCTTTCCGAATGCCTCTTTACGATAGAGGCAGTCAGAAAGGAATTTGATGGGTCATCCCCAACTGGCTCATCTCTATCCACTCTAGGGATTACGATGCCGGTTTCCTACCATGCCGTCATTTCTGACACAAAAAGTCTATCGGAACTCGACTTTGGGGTCCCCTTTGGTGCACGGCCTCTGGTTGAAGGCTGAGAGGGCACCTATGGCGCCCCTCTGTTGATTCCTGCACCCCGTTGCAGGCATCTTGAGGTGCCTGCCACGGGGTGCAGGGATGAACTGCACCTCCCACTTTAAAATGGGAGCATGCATTCCAGCCAGTTTACGGCCAGAATGCAAACTCTCATTGTAAAATGTAGGAATGTGATGGAACAGTGTTTGGTCGCATCCTAATAGTCCGGTTGGAACCACTGACCGGGTGTCAGCCTGTCCCATACCGAGACGATGCATCATATTCAGTCCCTTTATTGTCAGTGTCGTACTAGTATACCTCTTGTACCCATTAGCCACATTGCCCAATATCGTTTTGACACTCAAGCCCTATGTAACTGTTTTGGGCTACAAACTTGACAAAGTGAGAAGAAAGTATTACCTCCACTGAGAAGACACCCTCATCAACAGGGGCACTAAAAACAGGGTTGGGACTCTCTAACATGGCCCACAACACGAGACAAAAAGCAAATGTAAAGTAATACATACAGCCAAAATTCCCCAGAAACAGTATGAAGCAAACTATGTGCCCTTTGCTAAGACTTTCTAGATCCAAACACCTTACAAGCATGATTAAGGTCTGAAGATGAACCTCTGATGCAGGCCTCTCTACTTATGTCAGGGCCTGCAAATTCCCCTACCACTCAAGAATCACGGAAACCTTCCTGCATAATATTTAAATGGATGAGGATTTGGAATTTCCCTACATCTAAATTTTAGTACAAAAAAAATAGGCAAATAACTACAGAAATGCTCCTAACACATCTTGGGTGCGATAGACCAAGCTCACTTTCATCTCACCCTTAAAGTGCCACACTCTATATTTATGACCCGGAGTCACTTGAGCCCCTCTTTAAGAAATATTCACCACACCTTGATGAAGGAACACTTGGTGAAAAAACATGGATTATGTAATAATATCCGAATTATAACTTCCTGGAGAGGCAAAATGGTCTATGGATTGGGAATAGAGAAACGTATAGTACAAAAATCTATGGTAGTCCAAAGAGAACACAGTGGATTCAGGCTTTTTTTGTAGTTTTAAGAGGGAGGTAAGTTGCTTAGCAGTTTAGAGCTCTGCATGAAATGTCACATTCCTCACACACACTTTTACTAAACAAATCAGCTAAAACACTATCTTCAAACGCTAGTGAAAAATCTCAAAACCCTCTTTTAGCCTTACTTGAACATAAAAGCAAACATCACCAACCATGTGGTACTGAGGCTTTACGAATGGGCCCTTCTGGTTGAGAAGGTAGAATTTATACAACAACAATCTAGGTGAGAAAGAGAAATCCAAAAGACGTTGTCCGTCAGAGTCTAGAACTCAGTATCCCCCAGACTTGGGGACAATTCTAAAAGAATGTGGTCCTTTGGTGTTCACTGATGGGAAGATCACAATAACAGATGCTAGAGAGGTTGTGTGTTGCAGCCAGAAGGGGACTTACTGATATTTCTTTTAGCACTGTCTCTGTCAGGCTTTTTCCCTTGTCCATGCGGTTACATCCACAGCCCTGGACTATCAAATGTGAGAGTGCTGGTGTTCCACACTAAAGGAACTTGCTTTTCTGATGTGCTTTCTTTAGTTTTTTTTAATAATGCATGTTTGATCCACTTGGAATTAGGGGGTCCTACTCTCTTCTCACTGTGTATGTTTTCGCCCTAAGCCATGGGGTATAACTGACAAACGCCAACAGTCATATTGAACTTTAGGTACTCCCACACTTAAAGTGCACAAAAGGTGTGCAAGTGGTAGAAATATCAAATTCCCCATGTGGTATGAAATGTGGCTCTGCACTACTTACAGGGGAGTTGGTTTTTTGTAAGTTCCTACAGGGCTGGCTAGCAAATCTGTAGCACTGCAAGTGAGCATGCAGTGCCAACAATTAATTATTTTTAACATGTTTACGCCGTTTTCTGCCATTAGATAAGTCATGTGGAAATGATCCTTTAAAGCATGCAAGGAAATTAAATAGATTTGCAACAAGCAGTTATGCCAAACCTGCTTGTTTGAACTACTATGCCTTAATGCAATTGATGATGGAAATGTTCTATTGACAATGCTGGAAAGGTGTTTCATACAGAATATTTTTATATCTTGGTCAGGGCATAAATTAGAGCCAATACTTGTAACATTTTAGCACATAATTCTAATCCAGAGGGGAACCTAGATATATAGTGCCAGTGTCAGAAATATGATTCATAGAAAGGTTGTTCATTTCTAGGTAATGAACTAGGAGTTAACCAGCTAGTTTAAGTAACTCAGGATTCACCTGCAGTCAGGAACGTAGCTTAGCCAGTGGGATTCAGAGGGTGTAAATCACATATTTCCCAACTAAAAAGGCAGTGGGAGGCAAGTTGGAGGAGTTAGATGACTATGGTTCTGGTTGACTATTTACATTAGGAACAGGGTCAGTGCTGATTCGCATTAGGTGAGCCTCTATCTAGAGTGCAAAATGCGTAAAAAGCGATGGCTTGGAATGCTAGGCTGAGCAATTGCCACTAGTTAGACTATTTGCAAGCATTCATTCTGTGAATGTCTGGGTGTCCAACTGGCAGTCGTATTCTTGGAAAATTGAGACAGGCACAGCTCTCCAAGCCTACTACTGCCCATTCAAGGAGTACTTATATAGATGCAGATTTACTACTTTTTTGGTAAACTGTTATGTATCTCTCTCTCTCGCTCTCTCTCTCTCGCTCTCTCTCTCTATATAAATATATATATATATTTATATATATTTATATATATATATATATATATATATATATATATATATATATATATATCCAAGCTCCAAGTTACACCAAAGAAACGAGTCACTCTTGAAAGCGGGTGCTTTACCGCGATGGATTCCGCGTTCATATGACAGCTCCGATTTCCTAACAATACCCAGCCGGGTTCAGGAAAACAGCACTCACGAGCTCAGCAGTACATCAGCAAGGGGGTTTATTTAGAACAAACGCGTTTCGGGAGCGAGCTCCCTTCGTCAGTATTCACATCGGAAAAGCAATATGCGGCACCATTAACTATGTTTGTAACAATAATCAAAACAAACAAAGGACTTTGCCACAAACGCAACATTAAGCGCCATCTTTCAGTGTATAATACAAACATGCGCTAAATAGAACTGCTAACTAGTCAGTTACACCAGTAATAACGCTGTGTATCGGCACAAATTATATTCTCAAAAATCAACCACATGTAATGAATAATCGGAAACAATATAAATCCGAGCCTTGTGGACATGAGAACAAATCGTTGTTAAACACAACACAATCCCTTGACAATTGTCACATGGTAGATGTGAACAAGTCAGGTAGATCTTGCCGTGGATCGGCAATTGCAGCCTCACAGGGCTGCCAAGTAGTGGTGTGAACCAAACAAAAGCAATTCTTAAAAGCAAATGTGAATGATGATTAAGGCGCAGCTACAATCATAAACCTGTATTACCTAGGATATAATACATATCAAAACATCATACTGTACTGTTTCACATACATGATACTGTAATCCAAATTATCAACCCAAGTGAGAGGCCAGTTCTTCTCCCATGTTCAGACCTTTTGGTGCCTTTGTCTCTAGATCTATAATATATCGAGACTCTAGTCTCCTGAGTGTAAGCAATCTGTTGCCTCCTCTCGGATTCTCTCCTACCTGGTCCAGGCAGAAATACCTCAAGAGATTCCTGTCACTGTTGTGTCTAATGGCAAAATGACGGGCCACCGGATACGAAAAGTCTTTAATTGCGATGGCCCGCATATGTTCCAATATCCTTATCTTGACAGGATTAATGGTGCTTCCGATGTACCTTAACATGCAGGGGCACACTAGGCAATAGACCGCATGGTCCGTGTGACATGACATAAATTTGTTAATTTTCCTCCCACCTTTGCAGCCTGTGACCTCATATGTAAGTGTGGATTACAGTATCATGTAATCAAATGTTTGGCATATATTTCGTACAACAACAAATAAATATAAAAATCCATATAATCTCTACAAGATTCAAAAATGTATTTCTTTAGCATGCGGAAGTGTTTCATCTTAGTAAATCAGATTTCACCTTAGGTTTGAATAGGCAGACATTTATTACAAGTGATAGTTTTTAGACACATTCATTGCCCCCCCCAACAATGCCATTAGTGAACTAAGAGGAAAGTTAGGAGGGATGTTTACAATAAAGTGGTCTAGTTTCTTAATATAGATGAAGCAACATTATAGTCTATTGAATCTAAGAGGTGATTGTACAAAGCACATCCTGAACTCAAGTATTTGAAAGTGTGCTTGTATTTGATAATACAGAAGAAAGGTGCTCTGTAAATTTAAATATTTGCCAAGATCATACAATTTGAACAAGCAGGGAAACTGATATTGATTCCCGGTTATATGGTTTTACATTGTAAAATTCAGCCACTAGAGACAAGTATCTCTGTATCTCTTTCCCGTTTATGTTGAGAAAAACAGAGAGATTGCAGACCTAACCCAGGGCCCCTAGACCCAACGTCCAAGCCAAGAAATAATTTTTTGAGGGGTGTCACACCCCCAAACACCTCCCGTGAAGCTACGCACCTGCAGATGCAGTGTGTGTAGTTAGCCTGCCTTGAACTTCTAACTCTTGCAGTCAAGGATTTGAATTACAGTTGTAAAAGGGCTTATCTCAACAGATACTGATCCTATTGGAAGAGAAGAGATCAACGGGAGCATCCATAATCCAATTAAAAGCAAGGTATCCTCCCTCGCATACAAAATGATAAATGCCCTTAAAAAGGCTTTTTCTCCCTCCGCTATAATGGCTCCTGGTAGGTTCACTCTAGGGTGATGCCCACCTGCAGGGGGTTTCACTTGAAGTATAGAGACTGATCACAAAAGGACCAGCCCGAGGAGAGGCTTAGGGAGTCCTGAAAGCTGAGGAGATTGGATAGAGTCTTCCTTTAACCATTTGAGATGGTACCTGCTTTTTGGATAGTTCTGACTATTATAAAAGGGAAATGCTGAAACCTGGGCTGTGGACAGTTGTAACGACCGGATTTTCGGACCAGATAGAATCAGCTCACCAAGACACCACCAATCCAGCCGAAACGTAACCATCTCCCTCCTCAGGACCTACTTACCAAGGCACCTGGGTACCTACCTGAGGATGGGGAATAGCAATATACAAGCTCATATCATCAAAAACACCACTAAATCTATAAGATCACTAGGAATACTCACTGATTACTAAGGAATTCCATATTCTCTATCACACTCATACCTTATAGTCTCGCGGCAACTCAGACCCAGCCTATGCTACCCTCCTACTCATAGTGAAAAGGACAGTTCCAATAACTTACCATTACACACTGATCACAATCAGTGCTCGCTTAAGCCACAATCTTGTGGGTATAGGCACTGTATCCCCCCAGTGCTCTCACAATTTCACACCTACACAAGCCACAATCTTGTGGGTATATACATTGACCACGGTCAATGCTCTCATTAACGCCACTTTCCCTAGCAGCGATCTCATTACACACCGTGTCCCTCCGGTGCTCCCTCAAGCCACAATCTTGTGGGTATACACATTGATCACAATCAATGCTCTCATTAACGCCGCTACACAACGACGATCACTGTCCTATGAATACCTTCAGCTCTCTCTCTCTCTGTTGGGAAGTTTCTGTATATAATGTCTACTGGGAATATAATGTTATAGGTTATGTGATAGATAGACAGGTCGATCCTTTCACACAAGAATGGCCAAATTACAATATGCAAAGGTTATTTCCTAATTCAAGTGCTCCTCCACTCCCTTGCTCAGTTACCATTTACCCGGACGGGAGGCGCATCCGTCCACATAACAGCATCTGACTAGAAGAAAGGTTAACTTTATTATAAGAAAACAACAGTTACACAATAGTTCACTAAGAACTGGGGTCCCTTTATTGAATAATAATACACTATAACAACAATATAATACTGCAATATAACATATAGCCTGAAGAGCAAAAGAAAGAATTAGAATGTGTGCACGCTAATAAGAAAAGGTCGACGTCACCTTATGAGAACGAAGTCTGAATTTGGTTGTCATCTGGGTTCCCTTCTCGTCTGTGCCTTGGCTCATCTTAGGATCACCCCTGCAGTCACGGATACACGTCTGCACCGCTATGCTCTGTCTCCTCTGCTCCCCTCCAAGTCACTGGAACCTTCCTCTTATTCTCTGTTTCGTCTGCTGCACTCTCGCTGTTCTGCACTACTCCTCTCTCTCCTCTTGACCACGAACTATCTTCACTTTCCAACTTCGATCTTATAAATCAGTTTCTGCCGCTCTAGTATTTGTTCGCTCCGCTAACTTCTTCACTCTGTATGCTCTGATCTTAATATCAAAGCTCGCCAGCTGCTCCAACTAAAATAACTTCAATCTTTCTGAGAGAGAATCAGCCCTCGGTCTTTTTCGGACTTCAAAATGGCGACTGTCTGCTTTAAGTTGATTAACTGCAATAATGCTAACGACTAGCTGCCATCTATTAACTGACTCCTGAACTCTCCGTGCTTTCGCTAATATGGAACCTTGTTCATGCATGGAAATTTCCGGCCAGTAACCTGCCGCCCACCAAATTCTTGTACCACCCCGTGCCAAGGACACGTTCTCAGCCGGCCGGCCTGATGTTATGTCTTCGACACGGAAAAAAATACAGTTCTTTGATAAGGGCCAGCCTGAGCCGGTTCTCTCCAAGCGAACAACACCTTATAACTAAAACATTACATTTGACCTAAAAGCATCTCAAGCAGCCGAGGCAGAAAGAAAGATGGAGTCTCTCCCGTTTGAGGCCTACAAGGCCCGAAATAAGCATAACTCCATTAGAAATATACTAGCAACCTTACAAAAGGACGATTTAATATTAATACCAAGGAATCTATCCCTTAACATAAGCTTATAAGCCCTAGAATAGAGAAAAGAATAGGAAATTATATCAAACACCTTGTAAATAGGCTAGGTCTTAAGGTTCTAATCCTCCCACTGGAATGATAGCAGGACAAAGTCACCTGCACTCAAAAGGGGAACAAAAACCCGGTCAGAACAACAGTACGGAAAAAGTCACAATCACAGACTTCCCAAGCATCACCACCCACTTCTGTGTTACTGATGAAAAAGAGGAACGATCACCCCCTGGAAATTTGTATTCTTCTCAACATGAAGAGGACAGAAGTGACCACAGAAGGTGTACACCTTTTGCCTGGGAAACTACTGAGAAGCAATTGGATCATCCTATATCTCCAGTGTTAAGAGACATTTTCATGGGGCAGGAGAGCTGCCCACTAATGGCCTCAGACAAATAAATGGCAAAGAACCAGTGCTTATTTTCTAAAAAATAAGTGTTAGGGTCCAAGGTATCTCTAAATACGCAACTGCTACTTGCACCACCTAATGCACCACAAAATTCCAGTACCAAGGGCCTGGTATTAATATTTTCTAGTGCATATTGCATTGCTAAACTGATGGGTTCTGCTAAAAATAGGCTGACAGCACAACCACGTGGTAGGCTGTCATAAAAGTGCCAGTGCTGAGCACCCTCAAACACCACCACAAATTAAGCACTGCAGAGATCTAACCCAGGAGAGTAATTGCTCTGCCAGGGAAGTAGGAAGGGAGATCAAAGAACACAGTGTGCTTTGGAGAAAACCATATACACCAGTTGGGACTGAACTTGTGTCTGTTGTTCTGAAGGGAGGGATTGATGAGCTTACCTCCCCCTCAAATCTGTCCGTAGTCTTCAAACAAGAATTTGTGTATTGTGGAGATATCTGAAGTATCAACACAATAGTCACATTAACTTGCTAGGGCGTTGTGTGGGCCATAAACATGCGCTGTAAGTATGTCTGTGTTTTTGGATGGGAGATATTTTCCTAAAACAACTGAACTGCTTTAAAACATTTTCACTGGAAGACTTTGGTTGGTTTCAGTGCTGGAAATAAAAGCACTACAGTCCTCTTATGGCAATTTGTTGAGTAGTACCAGCAAGGAACTAAAGCATGTGACTCCTTACTCTAGAAAAAGCTTTAAAGGCAAAGAAGCCTACAAATCGAACCCGATTCCTACATCAGATTTAGTTCGTCTTTGGCCATTTTGATTATTAAATTGTATTCTTTCTAACTAATTAGGTATGGGAATTTCGTTGTGTTCATTTCTTTCCTTTGCTGTTATATTTGGTGCTCATGTTCATACCCCACCTCATTTTCTTTTAAGGAAGCCTGTTGCTTAGATTAGAGTGACACAGGGTAACCCATGATTCCTCCCGAAAACGTTTTAGGCACTAGATTGTTTAATTCTGTAGGAGCTCAACCACTGATCACATCAAGATTAACCCCTTTGATGCTGATGACGAGCTCAGTTCGTCATTAGCTACGGCGCTCGTATGCTGATGACGAGCTGAGCTCGTCATGTAACGCGGTATTTTGAAAATAACCGCACACAGCGGGAAAAGCTGCCGCAGCGATGCGGTTAAACACATTCTCTCCCATAGAATATCAATCTGGTTCCTTAAAGGACTCCATGACCCTCATTGCGGCCTGGAAAAAGACCTGCTGTTTCCACGCCCCTCGAATTACCATTATGGGGGATGCTGGTAATTCCAGAGTCAGGGAAATATCAGGTATTACATGCTTTTGGCAAATGACATGGGAGAATTGGTGTTTCTGCATAAATACCCACCTGTTTTCTGCCGGTGTTTAACACAGATATTTCATCTGCAGTCAAAATCTCAGAGAGAAACACCAGAATGTGTAATTTCGACGGACTCTGTTACTACTGTTGCTGGTCCCATCAGAATTAATGAGCCACTGGTAATGAGAGACTATGTAGTCTGTCTGCAACTGGAAGTTGGTCTCCAAACCCTCCTTGACTACCCAAGCAAACATGTAAGTGCAGGCAAAACCTTGCTCAATGAAGGCGGTTTGAGGCTTGGCGAAGAAGGCACAGCGCAAAGCAATTATCATTATTGTATGATTGCACTAAAGATGTGAATAACAAGCCAGCGCAGACAGCACACAACACTTTAATAATAACGCTTACATATACAACTATATTTACAGTATCAGCATGAAGTGTAAACAAAATAATAGAAAATATAAGCGCCATGAAATGGTACAAACTAAATTATTGTGTGCTACAGAGATCTTTTGTATGAGTGGATGTTATTGTTGGAACAAACTGGAAGGCCTAGATCTTAAAACACTGCCAAGTCTCTCTCAATTGTCCATGACACAATCAATAAAGTCACTTGCTACCATATTTCTATGAAACTTTGTTTAAGATTTTGGAACAAGCTTTTAATGGACAGAGAGTAAAATGTCTCACTTTTGTAAAGATGAGCTCTTACATAGTGATCTGTTGTGGGCTGTGAGTGTTCAGAACTATTAAAGAAAATGTAAACTTTGTTTTCCTTCTACTTTGCCACTGTAGGATTGTCTTTAAAAATGTAAAAGTTGGACAACAACATGAAAATTGAGATTTTGTCTAAAGAAGATGATTATAGGTCTCTATGTATGAAAATGTTGGCCACCTATCTATTGGAATCTTGCTATAATGAGGATGTGTATGTGTATACTATAGGCTTACTGGATCCTAGCTTGCAAAATATATTGAATTGAAATATAGAAGCCGCATTAACCTGTTATTGTACGGTATGGAACTACCCAGCACGACTCTTGGAGCTGGTTGTCTTTGCAACGGTGGTTCAAATATGAAATGTACTAGTGTGTACATTATATTGGATTGTTGGTTTTGTGTTGGAGAAAGGCTTAGATTCTTAAAGCCTCTTTTAATGAAATATGATATTTGATACACATTATGTAGCTCTAAGGTTTTTATGTCTATGTGCTCACTGGATGTAATAACTGCAGTTGGGACATTTCTTACAAGCAATTAGGAAGGAAATTAGGTGAAATTAATATATTTGAAGATTTTAATAACCCATATTTTAATATATACCTATTAACTCATGTATGTAGCTCATTTATAATGCTGTGATATATGCTTTTGTTTATGTTATACGTATGGAACAGTGTAATGGTCTGTGCTTTTAATAAACTTATTTTCAACTGCTACTACTACTATCATTATGCACTCTTTACGAACACTACTTGATCTTGAACATTGTAACACTTCTGAAAGTGATCGCTCCATACAGCACTACAACAATTCAGGAATGAGAACATTAGACTGGTTCAACAGTAATAGCAAACACCTACTGTTCGTGATCACAGCATAGTAAATTTGAGGATAGTAATCCTCCCACCAAAACTGAATTACTTTGTAATAAAGTTTAAATATATACTGAACAAGACCTACTGTTTGGAGCTCATACAAACAAGCAGGAAGCAAGTAAATATGATGGCAAACAAAAATAAAATGTGTACCTTATGACCAGCATTGAGAGTTAGGAAAAAAACTTACTGAACTGAAGAAGTTTTAAAGTTAGATGTTTTGGTTTAAGGATAGAGGTGTCAGGTACCTAACGTTGGGATATCTTTCAACAAGGGGCAAAGAGGCCCCTGGCCAGTGCTTCTCGCTCAGAGGGAACAATGTTGATGTTTGAAGAAGCAGACCACAGCATTGAGTGCAAGCCTACAGACACCAAGGCACAAAGGTGCCAAGCAAGGGCCTGCTTTGGATCCAACAGCTCTCTTGATTTGGATCACTGAATGAACAGCAGTGTATTGGATTAATGAAAACGCATTAGAGCCGAATGAGGAAAGAGTAACACAGGATGTTGTAGAGGATGAGTATGCTTGTCAGACAAAGTGATCACTCAACACACCTGCACTTGTAGCAACAGTTTCTTGGGCAGCCTGTCTCCGGAAAAGAGTAGAGAAGGCTTCAATGCACTTTTCTATTTTTCTGGAATGCTCTGTACTTCTTGTGCTGGTTGGGGGTTCCATGCCAGCAGTTAGCAGCAACAATAGTAAGGCAAGCTAGCAAAGCTTCAGATGGGGTCTTGGAAAGATTGTTAGCGCTCAGATCTACATTCTGCAGCAGGGTCCATTTGGGTCTCTGTCCAAGAGGTGTTCAACAATCTAGAGGGAAGCACCAACTTATATGATGTCTGTGTTTAGGCAGCTGGGCTATTGCCCACTTCCATTCAGAGTCAATGCATTCTTCAAGTTCAAGTGCAAGAGCTCAGGCAAATGAGCCAGGGGTAAAGATTCCATCCTCAGAGAGGGTTCTGGAAGGTTCATCTTCACTAAATGCACTGCAGTGCCTATAGTATACAGGTAATTGATCAGGTACACTTTCTGTGGCTATGATCTTGTAGTAAAACACATATGACCTTCAGATAAATCTGAAAAAAAAAAGAGCTAAAAGAGTAAGCAGAAGCAGATTTTCTGGTGTTTTTGTTGTCTTCTTTGAGCAACATGTACTCTCCATCTTATAGTTGTCATTCTAACAAATAAATAAGGAAGGCATGCTCTGGTTTGCATCTGGAACACTCGTTTAAAGTTTCCCCATGGCACAGACCAAACTAGTGTGCAACATTAGTGATAGGTCCTAACAAACTGCAAAAATGCAGCAGAACCTCTAGGCAAAAGCAAAATAAGCAGATAAGGATTCTGGGCTTTCTTCCCACCATTTCCAAACTCCCACACACTAGACATAGGTTTCCAAAGGAAATAAATAGGATTGTATAGAGAACCCTACCAGGTGAACAGATTATTATGTTTCACATAGGTACCCCTATATAGAATCAAGTAGCAACTCAACCTTTCACCTATATTCTCCCCTACCATTACACTACATAATGGCTCTTTTGACTGACCGTTTACCTAGTTATGGTACTGCTTACAGGACGTGGGGTTTTCCCTGAGAAACTAGCCTCATCCATTATGCATGAGGATTCTTGGAAACTCAGCAGGACTACCATCCCCTGCATAATAACTATGTATAAGGGTCATTCATTCCATCATCCTAAGTCCAACATGATGCAGCAAGGTAGAACCCTGAGGGTCCCAGTTTGGGTATATAAACACCATATATCTTGCTGAGGTAGAGAGAGGAGAAAATGGACTTCCATGCTGACACACTGACGTGAAATGCTGAGGTTACTGCACGCAGACACTCCAGCTTGCAATGGTCTGATATCCCTCGCTGTGTGTCCATCTCGAGACCAAGACGGGGTCCCACAGTCTTTCACTTCAGGTAATGGGGTTGACTTTATCCCAGAGGGATTCTTGGCTCTACAGTTACATACATGCTAGGTACACTTGGGTACATCTAGTTAGGATCACATCGTAGGAGTACGCATTTTACTGTCATGTATTTTTACCTGCCTGTATTCAATGTTTTCGCACTATTGTAGAAATCTACCATCCTTTTTCTCTGTTGGTGCTTATAATCATTTATATCTGTTACAGTCTTATGGTTGTTTCAGCATATCTGTTTTACACTAGAATTACATGGGTTCAATAAAGCTTATTCAGAAATGTTCCCACTGTTTATTCTGTGTATCTCTCTGAGACAAAGTGAGCACGAGTGACTGAGCGAAAAGTAATGCACTGTTTCCACAATCCCTGATGGGACAGCGTTGTCATGTTCGATAGTTTCCAAGAACTATTCTCTCCTTGGTAAGAGGGGTTTCTAGTGGCACTGTGAGCTAGCTGGTATACAGGCTAACATACCCGGTGGGGGTGTCTAGATTCATTCTGGACACCAAACCTAAAGTGTACATTATCTAAATGCGCCGATCCTATATAGGTTTAAAGGAACTACACAATATGGTGCTGCCAACGTTTGTTTGGTCCTTATTTAATGGTCAGATCTGAGTAGTTCAGTCATGCTATTCTCAGAGACCTCTACTCACTTCAGTCTTGCTATTCTCAGAGACCCCTACTCACATTTTCCCAGAGACGTCTGGAGTGGGAAAGGAACTATCCACCACAGCTGAGTAGGCATATCCTATGCATTGGCTGTAGGTTTATCAAGCTTGAAGGACAAAAAGTTCCTATTGTGCATAAAACCTTGTCCATTCTCCTTGAAACGTTTTCCTTTTTCAAAATTATGGCTGACGAAGACGCCACTGCACCAGCACATAGTGCTGCAGCTAGGGAGGAAGAATAAGAAGGGGAAATCAACATTTCAGAAAATGTTCGACCTGCCCTTACTCTAAAACTAGCAGACTATTGAGTCAAAGCTGGGGGTGGGCATTAACATTGGTGATTAAGGCACACAAATCCTATAGAACAGAGGTATTCTATTCATGGGTTAAATTCCCACAAGCTGACACACAATCACATACATTTCAATCTTACTTTGAAGATCAAACACCAAATGAATACTGTCCGTATGAGTACATTAAAGTTCCGCTCACCTACCAGGAGCACATGAACTGATTTAAAGGCACCCTCCCGCATACAAAAGAAAAAGTGAGACTCAGTCCGCTCAGAAGAGATGGAGCAACTTGGCCAGTCCTAGCTGCCTACACACCCCATCCAGACATCGACACAATGCCAGTAGGGGATTTACATCCACTTCATAAAGAAATAATAAAACTATACAGAAACTTGACACAGTTCATGTTGAGAATACTCATACTTCAGCCACCAAGGGCTACACAAGCAGGACAAATTCATGGATCTACAACTAAAATAACACCAGAAACGCTACATGCAGTTATGGGTAAAATGCCCACTAAACGTGAGCAAATGCCATTCTGGATAACTCAGAAAATAGCACAGCTAGAGGCAGTATTTCCACACATAAGCTCTCAAGGAAAACACAGAATGCTAACAATCTGCTTGCCAATAGGGATAGCTCCTCAGATAGAGGATTGTACCACTTGGGGTACAGTTTTTGGCTGCCATATATACCAGAACTCATGGTATCCCGTCATTAGCAGTAATACCAGATGTATTAAGACAAATACAGAGTGAGTACGGAGCAGAGCCTGCTCTAAATGTAGGTTTGAAATTATTGGGTAATTTTGCCCAAGTATCAGCTATCATATTAGCTAATATCAAAGAGGATGCAGCAGCAGTGGAAATGCAGAAATGCCTGAGGGATTTCAATCCTTTACAACAGGAATGTGAATTACCTAAAATTAATGAAGACACCTATGCTGAATTAGGTAGAGATAGTTTGGGAGCTAGAGCAACAAAACCTCAACTCATGGGTGGTCCTGAAAAGGATAACACAAAGCACGCACCTGATTCTTCCAAGAAGAAATGGGAAAATAATTTTAAAGAGTATAGAGAGAATAGATCACAATACAGAGGTGGGTCTCCTCAACAGGAGCCCTCTGAAAGGAGGTACAACCTTACGAATCGTGATAACATTAAAATACCTGACATGTATCTGGATGCTGATACACGTTGCTCTCATTCCTTTCAGGGTTCATCAAAAAACTCTGAGAGGGAAGGACGGTCAGGACACAGACAAGTAGAGAGTACAAAGTCCAGAGACACGCTAAGCACTTCAGATTATACTTCCAAAAAAGAAGAGAAGCTGAAATCAAAACCTCAATTTAAAAAGAAGGAAGTAGCAGGACTTAAAGTAAGATATGTCCAGAATTCTGAGGACTCAACTTCTGAACGGGGAATGGCTCTGACGATGCTAGACATCGCAGCAGAAGTAACAATAGCTTGCCAGAACCTGATGGAATTTCTGGTGACAGTAGAGTTGAATGAGCATATCACGGTGGAAACAGCAGATACAAGGGTAAGTGTCCCACAAAGGTTACATGAAATAACACTTCAAATGGAGGGAGACAGACCCAGAAAAATTAAAGGTCTCTTTTGGGAGAACCTGACTTATGGCTATGACATCCTTTTAGCTACACTATGTCGCAACCATGTTGGGTGGGATGCTGAGTCACATCACCATGTAACCCCAGTAAAAACTACTCCAACTCCGCAGAGACAGTACCCATTAAAACAAGAAGCAAAAAAACAGGTCAGGGAGATCTCAGATCAACTTGAATACCAAGGTGTGATTGAAAGTTTCACCTCTTCAATGAATAATCCTCTGTTTCCCGTAATGAAACCTGATAATTCATACCATCTAGTTTTAGACTACAGACATCTGAACACATGCACAAAAACATTTGCAGTACAGAATGCACATAGTGCTGCATTGATGAATAACATTGTGTGGAAAAAATACAAAACAACACTAGATATCTCAAATGGATTTTTCTGCCAAAATATAGTGCCTGAAAGCAGGTGTTTGACAGCATTCTCAGCGCTAGGTTCCCAGAGTCAAAAGTATCGACTCCCCCAAGGGTATAAGAATAACCCTGGGTTGTTTTCTGGTAGGGTAACGGAGTTACTTCAGAATTTGGATGAAGAAGCATTGTCCTATGTAGATGATATTTATCTGACGGATGATGATGTATAGGATAACTTGACCAGGTTGAGCAACATAAATTTGGGGTTCACCTCTGAGGGCTACAAATTTAACTTTAAAAAATCAAAACCATCCCACCTCAATGTCCTATTTTTGGTATATGAGTTAGCAAGTGAAGGGAAAAGCCTTGCAGCTAACTTTTTAGAAAAGTGTGCGCTGCTTTAACCTCCAAAATCATTGAAAAACTTGCAATCCATATAGGGATTCCTACATTTTGGTAGAACATACATTTTGGATTATGCAGAAAAAGTAAAACCATTTTACGACTTAATAAGACATGTTTTTTCAGTTAGGCATTGAACACAGGAACACACAGATATCCTTTGTTCCCTACAAGCTGACATGATAGCATCTAAACACTTGCAGACACGCACAAATGTCCCCAACCTGGTGATCCTTGTTATAGCAGGCCAATCTGGGTACACCTATCTAAACTTCAATGAAGGTGAAACAGTACCACTTGCGTACAAATCACATTTGTACACAAACACTGAAATGTGTTTTGTTTCTACAGAAAAAATCCTGACAGCAGTACAGACCGCTGTAGTGAGAGAAAGAGCACTGCCTCAGGAGAAATGAATCATTGTTGTAACTCCGGTACCAGCCTTAGAGGCTGCTACAAAGGCAAGAATTCCTAATGCTAAAACCTTACATCCAAGATGGATACAATGGGCTAATTCTCTCACTGCAACAGATGTACAATACAGATACAAGCCTAGTCTAAAAACACAGGAATTTCTGCAATATTTCTGCAATATAAACAAAAATATCCTCTCCCAAATGAAATAAAGCCTCTAGATAAGTATGAATACATTATTTACACTGACAGATCTGCTCAGCCAGCCATAGGAAGTAAACAACAATACAGTGCTGCATGTGCGATGTAAAAGGTTGTATGCAGGACGGTAAGTTACATCCTAGCGATACAAAGACACAGTTTCTTGGAGACTGCACGGCTCAGCTGGCATAATTAAAAGCCCTATTACTGGCACTTATAAATATGGATCGAGAATTCCCCACACTGATAGTGTGCGATTCTTTTTACTGTGTCCAGTCTTACAATGAATATTTTAACTGCTGCGGTCAAAATTAATGGGTTTAAAGACTCAAAAGCTTGCACAATTAAGCATAAAATGCTATGGGAACAGGAAGCTGAGCTGAAGAACGAACTAATAAGAGCTCATGTAATACACACGCGGAGTCATCAACGTGATGGCATTTACATTGAAGGGAATTCATTGGCTGATGAAGCCACAAAAGGGGTAGTACGTACTGCTTCCGTAGCTGCAATCCTTCAATTGAAAACGAGAATAGACAGACAGATAATGGTGGCTGTCATGGCTTCACGCAAAGACAGCAAAGCCTTACCAAAAGGTTTTCCACTCAAATACTCCTACAAGTTAGATGCCAATAAGATTTCATATGCTCAAATTCCAAGAGTGGGGGATAGAGTAATACCAAACATTGATCGCAGATTAGGTTTTTACGAAGGTCTAGGTTCTGCACACCCAGGAGTTAAAGAGATAGTTTTATTACTGAAACAGCGCTGTTGGTGGTCCTGTTTAGCTAAAAAGACAAAGAATTTTGTCTTAAAATGTGACATCTTTCAGCAGATGAAGGGTTCAACCGTGGCACGTTCAGCACAGACACCACTACTAATATCAGACAGACGACTTGTGTGTGTCTATTTGGACCACTGCAGCCCTCTACAATCAGATGGGTCTTACAAGTATATCTTGGGGGCAGTGGATTCATGCTCTAGATTCCTATGGGTATGGCCTCAGCGCTCGGCTGACGCTCGACTGTTCTAAAAAATTTGTGAGTCTTTATAGGGACATACACAGTTGGTACATTACACTCTGACCGTGGCCCCGATAAAAGCCCAAGTTCTGCTGTGTCCTCAGCGTATTCTCATGTTGATGTCTGCATTTTGAGAGCCACCCCAGGATGCTTCAGGTCATGTTGGAATGGATACTGGCTCCTCAACAAATACTCAGGCCTTGGATGGCACACAGGCTTCCCCAGCATCAGTTGTAGATAGTGCAGAAAGAACATCTGTGCTCAAATAACCTAATCTGTAAGGTGTTGCAGTGATTGTCATTTGCGATGGCAAGCAACAGTGATGCTGTGTTTCTCAGCCAGAAAACATAAACATGTGGCTCATCATGTGCTGGGAAAAATGTGGCCTTTTTCTAAACAACCAAATTTGGAATTTTAAACAAGAGACACTTTTGCTAAACTGCATGGCTTTCAGTCACTCATTGTTCGAACTATATATACAAACATATTTAGTACAGACCTCTATCACTTGCAGTATATGTTTTTTATTAGCATTTTTTTTTTGTTTTTTTATTTTTTATAAATTTTTATTGAGCAAACTTTAAATTAACAACAGTAAATAATAATTAACATATATAGTATCGACATTCTGATATAATGGGATTTATTAATAGTACAAATTATCTTTGTGTTGTATGTGACAGGTATAATGATATATAGTAAAGTTGGACACAGTTTTGGAGTAGATATTCAACATGCATTATATCCTCATTATCTTCCTCCATACTTCTTTATAGATTAGACAATTATTCCTACAAGGTTCAAGTGAATTTGAAATCAGGCCCTTTGCTGACTATACCAGCTAGTTATAGGCGCCCAGATCAATTCCCCTTTAGCTCTGGATTTTTTCCCTCTAGTTTTGTATATTGCTGTTTCTAACTTATATGTAGCAAGGAGTCTATTCATCCAGCCCTGGAATGTAGGTGCCTCTGTATCCTTCCATCGGGCTGCTAGCATAATTCTGTATATAGCTGTGCATAGATACGTTGTATATATTTCTGAATTATTAAGTTCTAAAGAGCTATCATAACCCAATACAACCAAGGTAGCTGATATTTGGATCTCCCGACCAAAAATTTCAGCCCAAAATTTACATATATTCTCTTTTAGTTGTTCGAGTTTCGAGCAGTCATAAAACATATGTATTAAATTTGCTGGACCAAGCGCGCATCTAGGACATTTGTCATGACTAGCCTTACCCCATGAGAACAATTTAGCCGGTGTATAGTATAGATTACAAGCCGTTTTGTAAATTTGGGCTTTTAGGTTACTTGCAAGTATGATTTTAGAGGATAATTGTAGCACCATATCTATATCCACATTGGAATTATTTAATTTGTTAGCCCAACTTTCCTCTATTTTCTCTAAATCATCTGGGTGATTATTTATAAGGATCCCGTAGATATCGCTAATTCTTACAGTTATCTTTTGCATCAGATTTAATAATGCTAACGACTGTAAATTTAAATTTGTGGCGTGTTGTCTAAGTGATGTGAAGATTTGGATAAATTTAAAATAATCTGTGGGGTAAATCTGATATTTAAGGCTTAACTCCTTAAAAGTGATTCTGCCATCTGCATTTAGGAAGTCGCCAATAGTAACAATGCCTAAATTTTCCCAGCGTTTAGTAATATTGTCATTAAGATATTGCGGGATTATAGAGCTACGCCATAAAGGTGTATATTTGGTGTATTTAGGTATTAATAGTACTCTAGTAACTTTGATCCATATTTTAAATGCGTCTGTAACTATTTTGAATTTTATCTTTTTATAATATGATGGCTCGATTTGTCTTAGCAGTAGTCCCCGCGCTGAATCTCCTAATGTGAGTTCATAGATAGAGGGAATGTCATGAGGAGATCGAATTCGATCTGGATTTTTAGAAGTGGTTAATAAGGACATCTGCTGTAGTATGGCGGCCCACATGTAATAGGTTAAGTTTGGAACTGCTAATCCGCCTCGGGATATAGGTGACACTAATTTAGTTATAGCCCGTCTTGTCTTCCCATAGTTCCAAATAAATGATGTTATTGCTTGGTCTATCTTCTTTATATAAGTGTTATCAATAAGGAAGGGAATTGCACGAAATAAGTATAGTAATTTTGGAAAGATTGTCATTTTAATATAGTTAGTTCTACCAATTATAGATAAATGAAGGTTATTCACTCTGACAAGATATTTTTTTATTTTTGTGATTACAGGATCATAATTAAGTGTAATCATTTTGTTAGTATTTGGTGAGATGTTGACCCCTAAATATTTTGCATGTCCAACTCTATGTTGACTTATATATGGCGTGTTGTCGGTGCAGACAACCATCGTTTTGTCTTTATTTAATGAGTACCCTGAGTACTGGCCGAATATTTTAGTAACTACTCCTATTTCCTCTATAGCCTCAGTAGGATTAGTTGTTAAGATCGCTACGTCATCGGCATAGGCAAGTATTTTAGTATTATATATTCTAGTCTTGACTGGGGTGATCATTGGTGATGTTAATAATTTAATAATTAAGGGGTTAATATATAAGGCAAATAAAAGTGGTGAACACGGACACCCTTGTCGAGTCCCTCTCTGAATGTCTATATTTTCTGACTCGCTACCTCCCGTCAGGACTTTGGCTTTAGGTTCTACGTATAGGGCTTTCAATGATTTTATGAACCCCGGTCCGATATTATTAAGGGCTAAAAGCTCCCACAAGTACAGCCATGAGACCCGGTCAAAAGCCTTTTCAGCGTCTAATAAAATCAAAGACATTTGACCTCGTTCTACCTTCATTATATCGAATAGAGTTATTACTCGGCGTATGTGGTCAGTGGTGCTTTTGCCGGGTATAAACCCGTGTTGCCAGGGAGATACTAGCTGTTCAATACATTTGCCGAGTCTGTTAGCGAGAATTTTTGCATAGGTTTTAGAATCTGAATTAATCAGTGAGATTGGTCTATAGGATGTGGTTAATTCAGGGGATTTGTCCTTTTTTCCAAAAACTGCTATGTTTGTTTGTCGCCATGATTCTGGGGATTTTCCGTGCCACTGGATGCCTAAAAATAAGTCGTGAAGGAATGGGGTTATAGTCTTTCCTAGTAATTTGTATAGGTCTAGAGGTATCTTGTCAGGCCCTGCTGCCTTCCCTGCGGCTAATTCTGCTATTGCTAATTCAACCTCTGTTTTAGTGATCTCTTTATCTAGTTCATTCCTTTCATCGTCATTGACAGTTTGTGACATATTGTTTTCACTTAGCCAGCTAACTAAAAACTCATTAATCTCTTGGGCTGTATGTACATCTTCATTTTGGTATAGTTTTGGTAATATTCTTTAAAGCAATTAGCAATTTCTTTTTGAGTAGTAAATTCGTGACCACCATATTTGATACTTTTTATTGTATTATAGGATTGAGTCTGCCGTGTTTTTAGAGCAAGATGTTTCCCAACGTTTTCCCCCACCTCATAGGCTTTCTTTCGGTGTGCTTGGAAAATTTCAGCAGCTTTAGTAGTTAACTTGTTATTTAACTCTGCCTTGAGGACTAGAATCTTTCTTAGGGTATCCTCGGCATGTTCATTATGTTGTATTTGGTTAGCATGTTTGTATTCTAGATGTGTTAATTCATCAATTAGTTGGTTATGAGTTTTCATTTGTTCTTTCTTACGGGTGGCAACGAATGTGGCGGTCTCCCCCCTTAGTGCCGCCTTATAACTGTCCCAGACACTAAATCGTGAAGCACTATATTGATTTGCATCGAAGAATTCCTTTGTCCATTGGGCTATATGAGCTATATATTCCTGGTTAGCTAATAGTTTCCTATCAAATGTCCATTGTGTGTGGGCCCGATTAAATCCCGGTATTTCCGTTGTAATATATATGGCATTATGATCGGATATTGTTTTCGGGTCTTTAACAATCAGGGTATTTGGAGCTATATCTGGAGTTGCAAAAAAGTAATCGATACGGACATATTTTCGATGTGGGTAAGAGAAAAAGGTGTATCCGGGATCTTTACCCTTTTTAAGCAGCCATATATCCTGAAGGTTGTGGGTTTGAATTAAATTTGATACTGCCCTGAACACCCTGGGTTTCCGACCCGAGTATTTATATTGATTCTGAAGGGACAAGTTTTGGTTAAATGTCAAATTAAAATCCCCACAAAGAATCAGGGTACTTGGCCACGATGCTAATTCCATTTCTATTTCAACAAATAGAGTGGGGTCGTCAAGATTAGGGCCATATATTGAGCAAATTGTAATACCAATTTCTAATTGGACAATGACCCACCGTCCGTGATCATCGGCTTTCTTACGTACCGGGCTGCCTAATCTGGTTCTAGCTGATATCATGACTCTCCTAGTTCTTGTGGTTTGAGTTGTTGTGATTAATATTTGATAGCCAGGTATTTTTAATGGTTTAATCTCCCCAAATGGAATATGAGTTTCTTGTAAACAGATGATATCACAAGTGCTCTGGGCAATTATTTGACAAAATTGGGCTCTCTTGCCTCTATCGTTTAAACCTGCTACATTCCAACATCCTATGTTTAATCTACCCATTTGGTACTATTATTCTTTGATCATTATTCATCAGCCTGCGTTCCCTTTCAAGTGTCAATTTGCTCTTTTTTTTGTTTTTTTGCTCTCCCCCCCCAAACCGGGTGCACAGAGTGCGCCCTGCTTCCCGCCCCCCACCCTCATTACTCCTCTTCTCCCTCCCCACCCCTTGCCCTCCCAGAGTAGGCATTGAGACTCCATCGGAGTCTACAGTGATGGATTTAGCCTGCTCCGAACAGGACTAGTGCAGCATGCATTTTTAAAGTACAGGAGTGACCATTACCGGAGACAGAAAGAGAGGAAAAAAGCGATATTTATCTATCATGAACATATTTAAACTAGAAAGGATAATAGGATAATAAGTATATAAGAATGGGAAAAATAGAAAAGGAAAAAAAAATAGAAAAAATCACTGATTAAGAATTGATTAGAAAATACGGTTGTGCTTATTCAATTTCTCATTTTCCTATTATCAAGTACCGCCGCTTATATTCAATTAAATCATCATAAACTAATATGCATTAGTCCATGTAAAATCAGTGGTTTCAGTGTATTTCTATTTCTAGTTTAGATCAACTATCTCTCCTGCCTGTTCTTTTGTGGGTTTAGTTGTTCCTTCATAAACTCTCTAGATATTCCTTAGCCTTTACTTCAGATGTAAAAAATTTTGTTTGACCCATGTGTATCACTTTTAACTTTGCGGGATTGTTCAAATATACCGTTGCTTTTTTCTCTTGAAAGGGTTTGATGAGTTGTCTGAGCCGCCACCTCCTTTCTACAGTCCAATGACAAAAGTCAGGGTGCACAAAGTATGAGATTGAATCCTTTTTGCGGTGTTTATCAGGAGTGACTTTCTCCGAAATAGCTTGGCGAAGTAGGAAGTTTCTGAAGTATACCAGAATTGCACGAGGATATTTGCCTGTAGGTGCCGTGGGTTTTAAGGATATTGGGACCCTGTGTGCTCTCTGCACCTCGTATCCCCAATCCCAGGTATTTAACTCAGGCAGGGTGTCTCGGAACAGTTGTATTATATAGGTGCGACAATCCTCGCCTTCCATTTTTTCTGGAATTCCCAGTACTCGAAGATTATTTCTGCGGAGTCTATTCTCATAATCTTCAAGTTTCCACCTTATGTCATGAACCTGTGCTTCGGTGGCTTCAAGTCGCTCGTTTGTAGCTGCACCCTCTGTCTCATTGACCACAATACGGTCCTCTATATCATTTAGCCTTTCAGTAAATGCTCCCATGGTTTTTGACAGTTTACGAACCACCCCTTGAACCTTTTGTAATCCGGCCTGTGCTTTGCGGCTATCTTTAGAAGTTTCTTCACGATGTGATGCTATGGCCTGTAACACTGTCTCCATAACTTGCGTTAGAGTAGTTCCTGAGGCCTCCAGAGTCTCTTTATTTTCATTTTGCTCTGAAATTGGTCTTTGGGATCTTGGATTAGGAGAGTGAGTTTGGTTCAATGCCAAAACTGTAGGGGTATAGTCCCATGATAGTTCATTAGCTCAGTGATGTCCAGATTTTTTCTTTTTAAGTATTGTTCTCTTTTTTTTTCGCGTTGTTCTTTTGGTGGGTTAAGATCCAGATCAGAGCTTAGATTAGAATCTGACTCATTCTCCAGGTCATCAGCTTCGTCTAGTTCATCAGTATCTCCTGACCAACTGATATCTTCAGAGAAAGAGTAGAAGTCAGTTATGTCTTTATCAATCTCTAATACCTCTATAGCATCAACAGGGTGTAGGTCTATTATAGAGCTGATTTGTGGGATTTCTAGGTCAGGGTTAAGTGTCTCCGTAGGCTCTTGAGTCTCCCCTCCCCTCGTCTCAAATCCCAAGCTGGCCCCCCCTTGTGATATATGGGTTGCATCAAAGGGTGTTTTTACTTGTAAAGCTGTTATTTCAATCTCTGGTGATGGATTAATATGTATCTCCATATTATTCACGGAGGGGGTCCGACTGACCGCCTGGCCAACAGTCTCTTTGTTCGTACTGCTTTCGATGCTTTCAATGCAAATCGAAGGATCTGTATACTCTTGTTGATTGACATGCTGTTGGATGTCCATATTTGTAGATACACTTTGTACATTGCATTTATTATTCCTCCCCGCCTCTTGATTTACTAGGCTATTTTTATCTGCCAAGTTCTCATTAAGGTTTTCTGTACTCGCCTGGCTGTTGGTACCAGAGTTGTTAGATACAGATGCAGCAACAGAGATAATTGGGATAGGATGGCTTACCTGCCCCGCAACAGGATTGAATCTCTTGGATACACCGCTGATCACCGAGTCAGCCACTCTATTTGGTTCCAATTGCATCTCCTGCGCCTCCTGTACTTCCATTTGGCTCGTTGCTTCATTATCAACTGCCTGTAATGATATTGGTGCCGCAGGGCTTGTTGTAACCAGTATATCTGTTACTGCATTTCCACTTCCTTTACCCCCAGAGTCTGCTGATACACGACCACTTTCAATGGGAGGAGCATTTTTTTGAACTTTTACCTTTTTAAATACTATTTTTATGGACTTATTAGTCGTTTGCGTACAATGCCTAGCTGTACCTTAGAATTTTTAGTATGTCGTCCAGTTCGATGAGGAGTGGGTGTTATGTTTCATATAGGTACCCCTATATAGGCTCAAGTAGCAACTCAACCTTTCACCTACATCCTCCCCTACCATTACACTATATAACGGTTCTTGAGACTGACCTTTTACCTAGTTACGGTACTGCTTACAGGACGTGGGGTTTTCCCTGAAAAACTAGCCTCATCCATTATGCATGAGGATTCTTGGAAACTCAGCAGGACTTTCCAACAAAACAAAATAATCCAGGGGTCTCTTAAAACCTGGCCCTTTCTGTGTAACTACAGGAGAACTACAGCAATCAATTACAGAAAAGAAAGACCTGTATAAACAGTCAGATTCCCATCATTCACCGAAGTTATCAGTATCATCATCTGGGTATCCTTCCTACCATCCACTAGACCTCCTGATCATAGAGGGATTTCCAGTGGATGAACTTAAATGGGTCTTATAGAAGGAGCAAAGAACCAAGAAGAAGCAAAGCTCTCAATGCACAGATGTGAACATAAATGATGTGTGGGAATGATGGGTGCAGTGCAATAATGTGGAAGTGAAAGATAAAAAAGGATTTGCAAGGAAGAAAACACTTTTATTAGGATATCCCTTGTAATCCTTAATTAAAAAAAGTGCAAAAAGCAGTTTACACTAGAATGACGCTGATTCAATAAATCCTTATTGAGAAACTCCCCCGCTGTTTATTCTGTTTATCTCTCTGAGACAAAGTGAGCATGAGTGACTGAGCGAAAAGTAATGCACTTTCCCACGATCCCTGATGGGACAGAGTTGTCAATTTCAATAGTTGGCAGGAACTATTCTCTCCTTGGTAAGAGGGGTTTCTAGTGGCAGGATCACTGAAATATTATCGACGGTCACATTATCGACTTACCAAAATATCGTTGAAAAATTATCGACGACAAAAATATCGACTGTCTATACTTATTACACAAATTACAAAAATATCGAGTAAAAAATATCGAGTACTAACTATATCGAATACATAAATATCGCTTCAATAAATATCGACTACAAATATATCGTTGGACATGAAATTAGCCCTAACACTACAAAAATATCGACTACAAAAATATAGACTACCAAAATATCGTAAAAAAAAAAATATCGAGTTCATGTTTGTACACTTTCTTTTCTAAAATACCATCTTTATCGTCAATAAAAGTCATTTCTCTATACAAAATACATTTCACATATAATACCTGTTACTTACATAAAATTACTATTAATTCACTTTTGCTATACATTCTATTACATGCATTTTATCATTTTCTACATATTCTTTGCATTTAACTAACATTTTCATTACTTATTTTCACATACAAATATATTTCATTTAAAAACGAACCTGCTTTAATGCGGGAATTACCACATACCACCATTCTCACATCAACAAACACTCCAATTAACTAAAAAAAATTCAAACTAGCCTATACAATGCTTCCTTACATCCTACAACCAATCAAATCAAAGCACACATAATACATATACTATAAAAGGGATACATGCATTCTACCATTTGTTGCTGCTACCTCTCTGGAAAGTAGATGCCAACACTCTGAAGATTTTGTTGCAGAATAAACATCTTTAAAGATCCAGCTCACTAGCTAATTAATCAAGTAAGTAACACAGCATTTTTGTAGAAATCTAAATTAGAAGTGCACTATTTTCCTTACATCTCCTAAGTCTTACACTTATTTTATTTTCATCTCTTCCTACATTTCTGATAGAAACTACTCCAACACAATTCCTATTACATGGTCATATTTCTTCACGTGCAAAATCAAATAGTAAGTATATAATAATGCTCTGTTATACACCAACTGCTGTTTTTAAACACTAATTTACAAGAGTATTTAATTTTTAAAAACATTATATTTACAGATATACTGAGATTGTCCTATTCCTACACCAAAAAGGATAAAACTACACTAATTACACATGTAAGTATAGATGTGTTTGTTATAAAACAGCCAATTTCATTATTGCACATTTCGAATGAACATATCTTGCTTTTTACATCTTTCCCTATAGATCATTTGAAAGATCCAACATCAACTATACCAAAACACAAGATTACCCTTCTGAAAAATGTAAGTATAATTGTAATTTGTCTAAAAGTGGGCACAAAAAACGCTAACTATATTCTTAACACCATGTTATATATTTTGAATTGCCTCTACAGATATTCTGAAAACATCATACATCTATTCTACATATCCTATGAAAACATCCAACACAAACTAATCCAATATACAAGAATACCCTTGTAAAAAATGTAAGTATACTTGTCATTTCTCAAAAACTGCCGAAAATAACACAGACTATGTTCTTAACAACATGTTATCTATTTTATATTTCCTCTACAGATATTCTAAATACATCATACAGCTATTCTACCTACAACAAAGAAAACGACTTATTTAGAAGTTAGTATACTTTTAAATATTTTCCATTTCCAAATGGTTCAATATAAAATTATAATATTTTGCATTTTTTTCTTCTATCTACTCTACAGATCAAACCTGTTCTAACTTGATGTACTCCAGCAATTACTACTACTCTACTATTTAAACAAGTAAGTATATGTAATGTTTACATCAAATGTACAAGTAAGCAAAAATGACAACTGCTTTTGAGTAGGAAATACGTTTGTTATGTGTAAACATTAACGTTGCTTTTCTATATTTTCATACCAACAGCAAATAAAGACATACATACAAGAACATCCTTCAAAAGACATTTCTGCTTCTGTGACTACTACTTTGATTAACTGTAAGTATAAATGCATCAATAATGATGTTAGCACCACAAAAGGAAAAAAATGTGTTCTGATTTTGTTTCTTTCTACTCTTTCCTAGAACAAGTAAATCAAAATGACTGAAGGTGCAGAATTTGTCATGTCTCAGAAAAATAAATTACTATTATGCTTCATGGGTTATGTATATAATCAGGAAAGACAAAGTGGTAGAAAAGTTTTTGGAAGTGTACCAAATATTACTCCAACAAATGTTATAGGAGGGCCACTACTGAGGAAACTAATGTGCTATTTACTAGGGAACACAATCATCCCCCAAATGTCACAGAAATTGAAATTAGAGATGCTTTAGAAAGTATTAAAAGTGCTAGCACACAAAGTGACAAACCAACAACACAAATCCTTAAAGAAGAACTGGTAAAAGTCCCAGCCCATGCTTCAGGTCAACTACCCTCTATTGACTCCCTGAAACGCACAATTGCACGCACTAAACGACTCACTAGCACAACCCAACCCAACCCAACAACTTTTGAGGAAATTATTATTTCACCAGAAATGGCCATCACTCACAATAAAGATACATTTATTCTTTTTGATAATGAAAGCAGTACAAACAGAATAATTATGTTTGCAACTGCAAGTAATTTACGCAAAATCCAACAGTGTCCCCAATGGATGATGGATGGAACATTTAAACCCTGCCCAAAACCTTTTTATCAACTGTATTCCATCCACGGTTTATACCATAATTCTAACATACCTTTCATTTACTGTTTGCTACCCAACAAACAGCAAACCACTTACACCGAAATATTAAATGTTCTCAAAACGGAAATCAATAATTATTTTCCAGAAAAAATAATTATTGATTTCGAATTAGCTATGATTAATAGCATTTTGAGAACATTTCCCCACACAGCAATCCAGGGTTGCTATTATCATTTTAATCAGAGTATATGGAGGCATCTCCAAAAATCTACTTTAAGTATACTATACTCTACAGATAGCACCTTTGCCTATCAAGTTAAAAAGTTAATAGCCCTGGCCTACGTCCCTGTTACAGATGTAGCTGAACATTACAATTTATTAATTGACAGCGCATATTACAAGAGGAATGAGGATAAACTAGCCCCATTACTGGACTATTTTGAAAACACTTGGGTGGGAAGGTTGCACAGATCTGGACATCGACGCCAGCCCAAATTCCAAATCCCTTGGTGGAATGTCTATCTTAGTACTTTAAACCAAGAGGCTAAAACTAACAACAGTGTAGAAGGGTGGCATAATGCTTTACAAGCAACTACAAACAGAGGCAAACCCACGTTCCATAACCTTCTAGAAGCTTTGAAAAAAGAACAAAGCTATCAGGAACTAAGAATGGAACAATCAGTGTCACAAATAGGTCCAAAACTCACTAAACAAACAAAACAAATGTTCCGACTACTTCAAAGTCAAGTCACACTATACCCTACAACTAGAGGATTAGAATACCTGGCAATAATAGCTAAAAGTCTACTATAAAAATGTCAACTAAATATACGAATGTCTTCTTACAATAATAGTAAAATTTACATGTCATAAACATATATAATCAATTATAAATAATACATATTTGTTTGACAAACTTATTAAAATTATGAAAAAAGTTTCGTAACAAATATGCAATGTTTATAATTTATTCACACATACACAAAACATTAAAAATCGACATTTCCCACCCAATCACAATTGTTAATTAAATACTTACAATTTTTGGAGATGAGAGACGCAATCAAGGAAAAAGCAATCCATACAATCCAATCCAATATCTTACTATTCCAATATGGGAAACCCTCAAAAACCCGAAAATAAAGTGTAAAACGTAAAAAAACGCTCCAGGAAATCCCGAAAACAGTAGTGTGGACACTTTATTATTTAAAGTGATATACACACAATTTCTAAAAAACGGTCACGCATATCAATGTATCAATCCGAATCGAAACCCTCAAAAAAAACCGAAAAAGGTTGAAAAAGTGTTAAAACCGCTCCTGGCAAACACGAAAAATAGGAGGTAAATGTCAAAATATAAGCATAATAACTCAAACATTTGTTTCTCCATAAAAAAACACGCTTCCTTCCATGTAGTTTTCATGCAAGGAACCGAAACCTGTAAAATAACATACATAACGAAACCCACCCACAAATACCCCCTTCACATTTGTAAATATACTAACAATTAACATTAACCATGTAAGAAGACATTTCCGAACACTTAAAATAAGACTTGAAGCAAAAAAAGCACGACACATCTATAACGGAGACTTTTCACCCAAACGCTACTTAAACTATTAATACATACACCAAAAAACACTACAAAGTTCGATTATACCCTCAAACATGACCACTTACTTATAATTTGTAGGTAAAAATAACCTTACCTCTCTCCACGCGAAGCAGCTCCCAACTGCGAGCTTCTCCAGTCCAGAATGGAGCGCAATAACCTAACGCGGTAAAAAAGTAGTCCCCTTAACCCATTTGTGTAAAAGGATAATAGAAAATACAATGTAATATGTAAAAAATATAATACATACACATGTATAATGTAACAAATTAATACACTATACTCATTACAATTTTCCTTATTTAAGAAAAATAAATATATTTAATATAAATTAATATATAATAATTATTATATATTAATAATATTAAAAAAATATGTAAGACTTTGAATAAAAGATGTAAATATTTGGTTATTGTGTATATTTATATGAATAAGTTTGTGTTTATTTTTAAGTAAACATTATAAATGTTTATGGTAATAATTAATAATGATAAATAATATAACTTATTTATTGTTATTAATATAACAATTAGAACCATTTACTATATAAACAATGGCCAGAAAAAAATATTTATTTTATCTGTGAATGTATATATTTTTGCTAATAAAAAATGAATGTTTATGTTTATTAATTAATAATAATAATAATTAATAAAATAATTATTATTTTTATTAATTATTACAAAATGTTTTATAATAATTTCTAACTATAACAAAAGTATAAAATAGCTTAACTAATATTTTGGCTATACCAGATATTATAATTAAACATATTGTTTGCCTATACAATTATAAACTTTACAACCGAATCGATTTCTATGTTTAATGTAAAAACAAATTTTTCAGAAATATACACCAAGAAATATTTTATTTTGTATTTCAATTTCTTCTAACAAATGTAATAATACTCATGTTACTTGTTAAATTAAAAAATGTTTTATATATATTTAATAATATTAATATTTAATATTAACATTATTAAATATTTATCTAAGAAATGTATAACAAATCATTGTTTTATGTATTTCTATATAAATACTTGAAACTGTAAGTGACTGATGGGAATATGTAAAATTTACTGAAAGAATGTTGTAAACAAATTTATTTTTATTATTGACAATATGTATATAAATGTAAATATGTTATTCTGTGAATACTAAAAGTCAAAAAAATGTGATGTTATATTTGTTTGTGATTGTATTGTAGTACACAATAAAAATTAAAAAAATTGTTTAATAAAGTTTTTTGAAAAAATCCATGTTGCATTATTTGTTAATATTAAAAGACAGTAATGAACAAATGTATGGAAATGTGCTGCACACTGACCAATTTAATATGTCCTATTGCTACTCCAGTCAAGCTAATATCATAGAAGCTGCAGGACACTAGCTAAAAATTATTTACTATTCCTACTCCACTCAAGCTAATATCATAAAATGTGGTGGAGACTGACCAATGTTTATTTATTAATCCAACTCCAGTGTAGGTAATATCAGTGATGGTGCTGGACACTAACCAATTAATAATTAGAATTCCAACTCCACTCTAGCTACTGTCTGGAAACATGCTAATAGATATATTTTTTTGATCAAAGTAAAACTTAATAATGTAAAGTTATATTATTTTGTATTTTCGTATAATAGCTTTAATGTATAAGTGTTTTATGTTACACTATACACCAGCACTCTAAAATACCCAAAACTGTCCCTAAACACTAAAAATACCCCTTCACCCCAAAGCCCAAAACTGACCCAGAACCCTACAAATACCCCTTTATCCACAAACTTAAAACTGACCCAGAACCCTACAAATACCCCTTTACTCAGAAACTGAAAACTGACCCTCAACCCCAAAAATACCCCTTTACCCAAGAACAGAAAATTGACCCAGCGCCCCAAAAATACCCCTTTACCCACAAACTGAAAACTGACCCTGATCCCAAAAAATACACCTTTACCCAAGAACTGAAAACTGACCCTGACCCTTTAAAAACTCCTTTACCCACAAACTGAAAACTGACCCTGAACCCTACAAATACCCCTTTACCCACAAACTAAAAACTGACCTCAACCCAAAAAATACCCCTTTACCCAAGAACTGAAAACTGACCCTGAACCCCAAAAATACCCCTTTACCCACAAACTGAAAACTGACCCTGATCCCAAAAAATACACCTTTACCCAAGAACAGAAAACTGACCATGAACCTTAAAAAACTCCTTTACCCACAAACTGAAAACTGACCCTGAACCCTACAAATACCCCTTTACCCACAAACTGAAAACTGACCCTCAACCCTAAAAATACCCCTTTACCCAAGAACTGAAAACTGACCCAGAAGCCCAAAAATACCCCTTTACCCACAAACTGAAAACTGACCCTGATCCCAAAAAATACACCTTTACCCAAGAACTGAAAACTGACCCTGAACCTTAAAAAAACTCCTTTACCCACAAACTGAAAACTGACCCTGAACCCTACAAATACCCCTTTACCCACAAACTGAAAACTGACCCTCAACCAAAAAAAACCCTTTACCCAACACCTGAAAACTGACCCTGAACCCTATAAATACCACTTTACCCACAAACTGAAAACTGACCCTAAACACTATAAATACCCCTTTACCCACAAACTAAAAACTGACCCTGACCCCAAAAAATACACCTTTACCCCTGAACTTAAAACAGACACTGATTATAAAAAAACACCCCTTAATCCACAAACTGAAAACTGACCCTTCACCCTTTCAAAACCCCTTTACCCAAAAACTTAAAAATGTCCCAAATCCCACTAAATACACCTTTAATCACGAACAGAAAAATTACCCTGAACCCTAAAAAATTACCCTATACCAAAAATTATAAAACTGACCATGAACACTATAAATAATAATGAACACGACATTAAACATTAATATTTAATTAACAAAAAAATAATATTTAACAAAAACAAAAAGAAAATATATTATCACATTAGCTATAATAATACATTTGATTAATTAATATTGTGTAATTCCAAATAATTAATTAACATGAACATACATTTATACATTACATTTAAATGTATCCAATTAATGTAATTAAGTCAATATTATAAATTAATTACCAATTAATTATTTTAAATAATATGCAAAATATTAATAAGATCATTAACTAATTATAAATAATTTGTTAGCAATTTATAAATTTTAATAATATGCTAATTCATAATAAAATAAATCACTAATTATTTATAATTAATAACCAATTTATCAATTAAAATAATATACAAATCAATAAAAAAACAATAATTAATAATAATTAATAATCAATTAATCAATTAAATAATATGCTAAATACTTAATAAAACAATTAACTAATTAATATTAATTAATTACCAATTAAAATCTAATTAAAACAATTACCAAACCTATATTGATTAATTAATTATTATTAAATTACTTCCCACCCTATTCCCCTATAAACCCACAACCCGCTCCTAAACATTAACTACTATTTTTTTATATATTATATATATATATTTTTTTTTTAACATTTTTTTCTACATATTCTCGATATTTTTTACTTTCACTATATTTCGATATTTTTGAGTCGATATATTTGTATTCGATATTTTTGGGTCATTTTTTCAGTCGATATTTTGTCCAACGATATTCCTATAGTCGATATTTAGTTAATGTCGATATTTTTTCGTCGATATTTTGTCCATTCGATAATATGTAGTCGATATTATGTCCAGTTACCCAAGTGGCACTGTGAGATAGCTGGTATACAGGCTAGCATACCCGGTGGGAGTGTCTAGAAACAGTCTGGACGCCAATCTTACAATGTAGGTTGTCTAAATGTGAAGATCCCATATAGGTTTATAGGACTTATACTAGAGATACTGTCCATTTTTTGCATCTAGTCAGAATTTCAATTAACTCTCACAATCAAATATATCTTGAAAATATTTGTAACAGATGTGAAGAAATGCATTACAGTGAAATGGTTAACGCTAAATCCCCCCAACTTGAAACAACGTAACGGGAGAATAAAATTAAAAGTGCTGTGAGGAAGTGGGTTTCAGGATGTTTACTTGCAATCCTGCTTCCACGAGCCACCACCACTACAGCAGGTTTTTGGAAAAACAGAAAAAAGATGAAACATTAAAAAGAGATGATGAACTGGAAGTAAGAGAAACAGAGGACAGGCTGAAGGAAGAGTAAAATAATAGAAATTAAAAAAAACATTGTGTTATGTTGGGACTGTCACAGCTGTAAGAAGAACTCCATCTCGAGGAAGACCCCAGAGTAGGAGGAGAAGTGGTCAGCAAACCTAAAGATGAACGGAGAGGAACATTTAACATAGCACCTCACCAAGTTGGTGGGGTGGCCAATGTAAAGGCACCAACGTACAAGTGGATTTTGGTAGGGTCCCGCTTGACGTTGCCTCTCCAATAAATAAACGGGGCTGGCTGCAAGTCAATCCCATAATACACCCAGAGACCATAACCATGGTGTGAATCATTATTCATTTAAAGGCCTATGTCTATATGTCTACTGCCCAACCAGATACAGAACCAACACAACACTGGTGACAAGTTGGGCCACAGACCCCGCCACACTCCAGGCAGCCTGCCCTCACCTCACCGGATTGCCGGGGCGTGTCAGATGCCGCCGGCTGCGCTGCTGCCCTGCCTTCACCTACTATGGACGTCTGCCAGCACTGCTGTCTGTCTCCATGGTAGGAGAAACAGGGCGCTGCCCTATGGAAGCCTGTCGCTTCCTCTGTGGGGCCCGCGACTCACTGCCTCGTGTCCCGCAGTGGCACAAGGTCACGTGTCATTGCTGTGGCCTTTCTGCCTGGCACCATTTCCTCTACTGGGCTCCCCGGTTGCTCAGACCACATGACAGAGATGCGATTGGCGCACATCTGCACCACTCGTTCCCCTCCTACCGGCAGCTTACAAAAAAATCTTTTTTTAAAAGGGCTTCCCTGCTCTCAGTGGCCTAAGCTGCCTACCCATCTGCAGTGCCTGCACCAGGCCCCAATACTCCCCAGACGGGTGCTTTGCCTGAAGGCCACGGGGGATAAAGAACAGCATTTAACTCCTGCCTCCGGCATCCAATGAAGCCAAACACACCAGAAAAAAGCACAGAGAGCGAACACATCCAACCCCATATTATACAATCAGCACCCTGCTGCATTGATAATGTTCAGACCACCCACTGTTACTGGCCCTGCAGCCCTCAGCTAGTCTGTTGTAGTGTTCATCTCTGCGAGAGGTCTCTGCACCACCAACCAGCCCCCTCAGCCAAGCGGCTGTCCCCACACCCTCGGGAGAGTCATAGGGATCGGGCCACAAGGTTCCCCCGGAGGCTCAACACTCACTTCTCACACACTATGGCCTTGATCCCAGCGATGAAACCTTTCTTCGTTGATGGAGCGCCATCAACTCTAATGCCCAAATGGAAAGATTGGACAGAACTCCTACAATTCTACTTTGAGGGAGCTGGCATATCTCACGAGTGGAGAGCCCTTCTGCTCCACCTAAAAGGGAAGGACATTCATAGAATATATAAAATGCTGGTGGAAGCAACGGCGAAAACGTACACCATGCTGCTGAATGCACTCAATGTTTATTTCGAGCCAGTGGCAAATAAGGATTATGAATGCTTCGTATTCAGAAAAACACGTGAGGAAACTGAAGAGTCTATAGACACCTTTCATACTCAATTAAAAGAATTAGAAAGTACAGTTCATACAAGGGTGCTACTCTGCGAAACTACGAGAAACAATCCTCCAAGAGCCGGGGAAGTCTTTGAAAGACATCTTAACATTAGGGTGGTCCAAAAAAATAGCAAAAGCGAGAGCTTCACCTATGGAAGCAGCACTCCACCGACCCATCAAAACAGAACAAGTAAATGTGGCCAAGACTCGCCCAACACCAAATCCTCCAAGACACTCTCAAGAGAAAACAAATCACTTTTCCTTCAGCAATGTGTTAATTGTTATTTTAGTAATAAAGCTTCCTTCTTGTCATTCTAATAAAGAGACCCCAATGTGCATAAGTATCATTTGTATGTTTTCCTTTGGGAGGGAGTAAGTGGGCTTTTCGTAGCCAGGTGCTGATGTACAGAAGGCTGGTGATTCCCTTCTTACAGGTAACTGAAGACAGTGAAGTGTACTGCTTCTGATCAGAGAATAACTGCAAATGCATTAGTCAGATCTGTGTATCTTTTAGGTGTGTATGTGTTCATTCCCTTTCATCTATATTGCTATTCCTTCTTGTCATCCTATTAGTGTGTAAAGAGGCCCCAATACGTAGTAATTGCACTTGAGAGTTGTTTACTAAGACAGAATTAACCTTTCCTTTTAGCCAGGTACTGTCGTATAGAAGGATGGGCATTTCCCTTCTTACAGGTAATTGAGAAATGGAAGACAGGGTAGTTATGATAGGAAATAACTTCCAGTGAATATTAGGTACTTAGAAACTTCCCAATAGAGAGAGAGAGTAAAAGGTATTAATAGGACAGTGAGATCGCTCAAGATAGGGCGTTAGTGAGAACACCAATTGGGATTGGTGTGTAATGAGATTGCTCAAGATAGGGCATTAGTGAGAGCACCAATTGGGGATGGTATGTAATGAGATCGCTCAAGATAGGGCGTTATTGAGAACTCCAATAGTGGTTGGTGTGGTAGAGTGAGCTGCTCTCCACTATGACAAGGAGGGTAGAATAGTCCAGGCCAGATTGTCGCGGGGCTATAGGGTAAGATCATAGGATGGGACATAGAATTCCGTAGTTATTAGTGATTATTCTTAGTAATCCTTAGATCTAGCAGTGTTTTTGATGATATAAGCTTGTATATTGCGAGTTCCCTATTCCTGGGTAAGTACTCAGGAACCATTGTAAATAGAGTCAGGGAAGGGATGGAGTTACGTTTTGGCCGGGTTGGTTGTATCTAGGTGAGTGGGTAATTCTTGGTCTGAGAATCCGGTCATTACAGCGGGTGAATAAGACCTATTGAACTAACTATTCCAATACAGTTAAATGATTAAACGCCAAAGTCGCTGAATGGACGCTAAGCTGCTTTATTGTTTGGAGACGCCTATGGCAAAGTGGCGCTTGTTCGCGCTTAAGCAGGTTTCGCACTTTGAAGAGGGAAGGATTTTCACCTTTGGCAAACAATATGAAAATCGAAAGAAGGCCGCACAAAACCTGTCTCCCAGACAACTGACCGAACAAGAAGAAGGAGCCCTACAAAAGGGGTTGGGCTTTGTGCCCACACCCAAGGTGGACCACTTCAAACAACTATGTGAACTGCACTAGTTCGATTGCAAGGTACGCCTAAAAGCATTCTTTGATGGCAAGCCCTCCCAGCAAGAAGATGACTCAGGTTTACACAAACCCACTACTTTCACCTCCAACAATGGGATGATACCTAATAAAGTGATAACTTACAAACAAGCTGTCTTAAAAGAGGTAAAAGCAGCCTCTGACCCTAGACACTTCTGCAATATTTCCAAAAGAGAGCTGATGGCCATTGAATCCCTGGCCCATGACTACTCAATCACGGTGAAACAAGCGGCTACGGGTGGAGCCACGGTCATCATGGCCACCGTTGACTACGACACGGAGTGCTTGAGACAGTTGAGCAATAAGAAGTACTATAAACCGATTCCCAGCAGCCAACTGGAATGTCTAACTAAGACCATCACAGGTCTGGTTGACTCTGCAGAGAACCAAGGGTGGTTGAGCAAGAAGGAGGCCTTCTTCCTCATTAAAACAGAACCCAAGACCCTTTACTTTTAAATACTACCAAAAATTCACAAGGGGACCACCTCAGTACCAGGTCGCCCAATCGTGTCAGGAATCGATTTCATACTGGAACCTTTGTCACAATTTGGTGATCATTTCTTGCAACCGTTGGTGAAACTTGTTCTATCATACATACAAGACACCACTGATGTACTTTAACTACTAGACGAGTTTCAACCTACCAATGAGATTGACTTCCTCATCACTCCAGACGTGGAAGCTCTCTATACCAGCATCTCCCAGAGAGCCACCCTAGATGTGGTAGAGGATGAACTAAGTTTGGCCACATGGGAATCATTAGCACCACCCAGTTTCATCATGGAGTGTGCCACACTGGCTCTGTTGGAAAACTTTTTTGAGTTCAGGCGTCAGCTGTATCAGCAAGCACAATGTACATCTATGGGAAGTACCTTCAGCCCCAGTGTAGCCTGGCTCTATATGGCTGCTTTTGAGGAACAACATATCCTCCATGACTCGAACCCTTACCATACTAACAATTGGATGTGGAAGAGGTTTATTGATGATATCCTGATTTTTTGGACAGGGGATTCAAAATCCTACTGCAATTTTTTTAGGTGGATCAATTACCTGAACCCGTACTTGAAATTCACAATCACTGCATCTCTGAATCACATTGCATTCCTGGACCTTACAATAAAACTTGGAGGAGGGTGCCTTATGACTACCATGCATAGGCAAAGCACTGATCGGAATAGCCTTCTGCTATTTAGCAGCCACCACCCCAAAGCATTGAAGGAGAACCTGCCCTTTGGGCCGTTTCTGAGGGTGAGGAGAAATTGCAGCACAGTGGAAGAATACAGGTCAGAGTCCGACATCCTTGCCAAAAATCTGGCCGCACGAGACTACCCACCACGTAGTATAGCACTCTCCAGGAAGAGAGCAAGAAACAATAATGGGGAAGAGTTGTTAGAACACAGAGAGAAGACCCCGCTGAAACTCTCACCTGTGTAACCACCTTCATACCAGCTTTCAGTCAAATAACAAAAGCAATAAAAAAACATTGGAACATACTGAATACAGGCTCAATGAGTTTGAAGCCTCCACGCTTCGCATTTAAACATTGCAGAAACATCAAAGACATGCTGATCCACACTAGACCCAAGGGGAACACAGGGAACCAACAGAGAACACTATGGAAATTACCAACGGTGAAAGGCCATTACCCATGTGGCGCATGCACAGCATGTGCGTTTACAGCTGTACAGAAGACCATTACCCTCAACAATACTTTCACATGGGAGATGAGGTCACACACCAATTGCAACACATCAAATTGCATATACTTGATTATGTGCCCCTGTAACTTATACTATATAGGGATGACTAGCTGCCCATTCAAATTACGCATATCAGAACATCATAGCAATTTCCGTTGCCATAAAAACAACGCAAAAAGTGCTCCCATTACCCTGAAAAAACCACACACCAGAATCATTGAGATGGGTAGTCCTGGAAGCATTTCCCAAAATAACAAAGAAAGCTCTCTTCACAAAAGAGCAGAGGTGGATAAACAGGTTATCCACAAATGACAAAGGGCTGAATGAAGATATACAGTGGAGTTCGCTCAGAGTATGATGATGACATAAACCACAGGGCGACATGGATAGAGGATAGGACTATAGGGTCTTGATAACAGGGCCATGAACTCAATCCCCTGAATAGACATAGCTAATACATGCAGCTTTTTTCCGCACTAAGCTTTCTTCGTGCATCTCCGCCTCCATAAAACCATTTGACTCCAGTAAGGTGTAGACTAGTACCTAGATTTGAGAGGGTGAGTACTGCCCATTTTAAAACACCAGCATACTGAAAAGATTGGTTAGTACAATCCCCAAATGAGTGCCATGAGGCTTCATAATGACTGAGCATGATCAATACAAATAACGTACGCAATTCACCAAATTTCAGACCTAGATCCGATGAGGCCACACATCGCTCCAATTTTGCCGACATAATACGACGTATTTGAAGCACCAACTCATGTTTTTAATCCAGACAAAGGAATTCTGCAAGTTAACAAATTCCAACCAGGATTAAATTAAAAGAATACTGGGTATCCATGGCCACCTACCCCATTACATCCAAACAACACCAGGGATAAGACAACCACACAACTCTGGGTCCACACACCACTCCAAATTGGCTGCCAAACACGATGTCCCTCTTTCATGAAATAAATACACCGACTCTTGAAGACCCTCCCCTTGACATGTGTCGAACATCATTGTATAATCAGAGAGGCCACTGACTATCTCACCTCCCGGACCTGGTAGGAGCGGGTAGGTCGGGGCTAACGCGGAATTCGCACAACCGTGAGTACTCTGTTTGTTTGTTTGCTACAGATATTTTTCGGCTTGACCCCACCGAAGAAAACGCACCACGCCATAACCTGAGCGCCGGCGCCGAAACTGGGTCAAACAGAGACACACACATATATATATATATATATTCACTGAAAAAACCATAGGTTATAGACCATATATAGTTAGGAATTTGCATTTACAAAACCTTGAAAATTCACTGAAAAAACCATAGGTTAGAGACCATATATAGTTAGCTGGACATTTTATTGACAAAAAACCAATGAAATTCCATATATAGTTAGTTGCACTAACTATATATCGCGCACCCGCAATCCACTGCTGATGATGTCACATATTACATCATTCATGACATGGTCAGTGACATCACTGATGACATCACTGATGACATCTCAAATGACATCACTGATGACATCACTGATGACATCTCAAATGACATCACTGATGACATCATCTAGTGTCTGTGTGTTTTTGTAAAGTTTAAATATGTTTTACATATTGAAGAATGAGTGGATGTATGGAAGACTGAGTGTGTGTGTGGCTGGCTGGGAGGTGTGTGACTCTGTGCATATCAATGTGTACTTGTATCAGTGATTGTATAAGAGAGTAAGTATGTGTTAGTATATGTGTGAAAAGTATGGTGTTCTGTGTTTAACTGTATAGATGAGGAAATCGAAGTGTGATTGATTCTTCACAGGACTGACTAGGTGTATGAGTGCATATGATAGTGTTGTAATAATGAGTGACTGTATGTATGAGTGATTGTATGGGTGAATGAGTGAATGTGTGTGTAGACGTAGGAATCAGTGAGTGCGTATGTAGTAACTGGTATTGGTGTGTCATGATGTCATCAGTGATGTCATTTGAGATGTCATCAGTGATGTCATTTGAGATGTCATCAGTGATGTCATCAGTGATGTCACTGAAGTATGGTGTTCTGTGTTTAACTGTATAGATGAGGAAATGGAAGTGTGATTGATTCTTTACAGGACTGACTAGGTGTGTGAGTAACTCCATGGATGAGTGGCAGTGTGTGAGTGTCTGCATAGGTGTATGAGTGCATATGATAGTGTAATAATGAGTGACTGTATGTATGAGTGATTGTATGGGTGAATGAGTGAATGTGTGTGTAGACGTAGGAATCAGTGAGTGCGTATGTAGTAACTGGTATTGGTGTGTCATGATGTCATCACTGATGTCATTTGAGATGTCATCAGTGATGTCATCAGTGATGTCACTGACCATGTCATGAATGATGTAATATGTGACATCATCAGCAGTGGATTGCGGGTGCGCGATATATAGTTAGTGCAACTAACTATATATGGAATTTCATTGGTTTTTTGTCAATAAAATGTCCAGCTAACTATATATGGTCTCTAACCTATGGTTTTTTCAGTGAATTTTCAAGGTTTTGTAAATGCAAATTCCTAACTATATATGGTCTATAACCTATGGTTTTTTCAGTGAATTTCATTGGTTTTTTAAAAGCTAATATCTATAGCTGTAAAATATATTCTTTATTACGTGACGTATCACCTAGCCACGTGAGACGCCTCATGACGCGTCGCATAACCGTGACGTATCGGTTCTGCAGCACAAACAAAACCCGTAACGTAAGCGTGCCGGAGCACGCTTACAGATATATATATTTTTTTTAACCTTAATTAGACAAAATCCACACGTGCACATATCTTGAGGCCTTGCAAAGGCACATCAAACAAACAGTCCCTACAATTTTGCCAAGTTTGCTGGAAATCTATTCCCTTAATTTTTTTTTTACTGTTTCTCTTGGTTTTCCCCTTGTTACGCTTACCGGGACGCTACCCGGTACGCGAACCGGACGCTCCAAAAACACAAGATGGCGGACTCCCGTTACGCTGCCGGTTAGCTGCCCGGTTCGCGTACCGGGAAGCGCCTCTACTGCGAAAAATCGCGGGGGACTTTAATATCCCCCTCATAAATCCTAGGGGGTCAGGAGGGGTTTACCTTGCCCCCTTTCCTTCATTTCCCCCTTCTTTTTTCACCACATCTTGTCTCTCGAACCTACCGAGAGACAAGATGGCGGCCGCTCCGGACTGTTTACAATGTTGACAGCTACGCTGCCGGTTAGCTGCCCGGTTAGCTGCCCGGTGAGCTGCCCGGTTCGCGTACCGGGACGCGCCTCTACGGCGTAAAATCGCAAAATTTTTTGCCCCGCGGGGCACTTTAATATCCCCCTCATCAATCCTAGGGGGTCAGGAGTGGTCTACCTTGCCCCCTTTCCTTCATTTCCCCCTTCGTTTTTCACCACATCTTGTCTCTCGATCGTACCGAGAGACAAGATGGCGGCCGCTCCGGTTTGTTTAGAATGTTGACAGACACCGGAGAGCCAATCAGATTCGCTTCGCGAAGTTCCGTTACGCGTCAGGTACGCGAACCGGGGCGCTAACCGGAGCGCTGTCACAGATATATATATTTTTTTAAACGTTAATTTCTCAAAATCCACTGGAGCACATATATTGAGACATAGCAAAGGCACGTCGGGCAAACCATATCTACAATTTTGCCAAGTTTCATGTAAATCTATTCAGCCGTTCGAGCTAAAAGTGAGTCCAACCGCCCTATGGAAAAATGAATGGGAAAAACGCGTTTTGGGACCCCCCTTTGTTCTCGGCCCCCCCTTGACGAAACCCCACCAAATTTTCAGGGGCTGATCAGAAAAAAATGTGCCATTTTCCTGAAAATTTCAGCCAATTCCGTCCACAAACGCCAAAGTTATTAGACATAGAATTTTTCAGAAATCCCATAGAGAAAAAATCCTAACTATATATACCCACTGGCTATCGCCAGTAGGTAATATACATATATAAACATATGTAATCTGCATATCTATATAAATATAAATGCATGCATACATATACATATATGCATACATATGCATGTTATTTACATGAAAGTTTTAAAAACACTAATAAAAGCAAAGCTAAAAAGCCACCTCATTACAAACAGAATGGCTTTAACTTAAACGAGGGCGAGATCTATTGCATTTTCAATGCTTGTTTACTTTGGTTCTATCAAGAAGGCATTCAGATGTGTCACACATTTGCCATAAATTCTGAATGTTAGCACTCTAGTTGCTCATTAGATCACTGTAGTAAAGCTAGTGCTCACCAGGGAAGTCTGCTGCTAATCATGGTTTGCAGCCATTTTCCCGCATTTTTTATCCCGCAGACTTTCAGTCCGCATACCATTATCCCGCAAGGTCATTGAGCTCGCATACCATTATCCCGCATTTTTTCAAAACGCATGTGCATTTATCGCGCATGCCTTTACAAAGAATTACGTTTTAAAGGCATGTATGGTAAATGCATTTGCGTTGTGAAAACCACGATGACGAGAGAGGTAAGTGGGTTTGTGTTAATTTTTTCGTGGGTTAGTGATTGTGTAGTGTAGTGTAGTGTTGTGTAGTGTAGTGTTGTGTTAGTGTAGTGTAGAGTTGTGGTGGTTGTTTAGTGTAGGGTCATGCTGGGGGTAGTGTTTTAGGGTTTAGGGTTGTGTTGTAGTGTTTGCGTAGTGTAGGGTCATGCTGGGGGTAGTGTTTTAGGGTTCAGGGTAGTGTTGTAGTGTTTGCGTAGTGTAGGGTCATGCTGGGCGTAGTGTTTTAGGGTTTAGGATAGTGTTGTAGTGTTTGCGTAGTGTAGGGTCATGCTGGGGGTAGTGTTTTAGGGTTTTGGGTAGTGTTGTAGTGTTTGCGTAGTGTAGGGTCATGCTGGGGTGTAGTATTTTAGGGTTTAGGGTAGTGTTGTAGTGTTTGCGTAGTGTAGGGTCATGCTGGGTGTAGTGTTTTAGGGTTTTGGGTAGTGTTGTAGTGTTTGCGTAGTGTAGGGTCATGCTGGGGGTAGTGTTTTAGGGTTTTGGGTAGTGTTGTAGTGTTTGCGTAGTGTAGGGTCATGCTGGGGTGTAGTGTTTTAGGGTTTTGGGTAGTGTTGTTGTGTTTGCGTAGTGTAGGGTCATGCTGGGGTGTAGTGTTTTAGGGTTTTGGGTAGTGTTGTAGTGTTTGCGTAGTGTAGGGTCATGCTGGGGGTAGTGTTTTAGGGTTTTGGGTAGTGTTGTAGTGTTTGCGTAGTGTAGGGTCATGCTGGGGGTAGTGTTTTAGGGTTTAGGGTAGTGTTGTAGTGTTTGCGTAGTGTAGGGTCATGCTGAGGGTAGTGTTTTAGGGTTGAGGGTAGTGTTGTAGTGTTTGCGTAGTGTAGGGTCATGCTGGGGGTAGTGTTTTAGGGTTTAGGGTAGTGTTGTAGTGTTTGCGTAGTGTAGGGTCATGCTGGGGGTAGTGTTTTAGGGTTTAGGGTAGTGTTGTAGTGTTTGCGTAGTGGGGTAGTGTTGTAGTGTTTGCGTAGTGTAGGGTCATGCTGGGCGTAGTGTTTTAGGGTTTAGGATAGTGTTGTAGTGTTTGCGTAGTGTAGGGTCATGCTGGGGGTAGTGTTTTAGGGTTTTGGGTAGTGTTGTAGTGTTTGCGTAGTGTAGGGTCATGCTGGGGTGTAGTATTTTAGGGTTTAGGGTAGTGTTGTAGTGTTTGCGTAGTGTAGGGTCATGCTGGGGTGTAGTGTTTTAGGGTTTTGGGTAGTGTTGTAGTGTTTGCGTAGTGTAGGGTCATGCTGGGGTGTAGTGTTTTAGGGTTTTGGGTAGTGTTGTAGTGTTTGCGTAGTGTAGGGTCATGCTGGGGGTAGTGTTTTAGGGTTTTGGGTAGTGTTGTAGTGTTTGCGTAGTGTAGGGTCATGCTGGGGGGTAGTGTTTTAGGGTTTTGGGTAGTGTAGGGTCATGCTGGGGGTAGTGTTTTAGGGTTTTGGGTAGTGTTGTAGTGTTTGCGTAGTGTAGGGTCATGCTGAGGGTAGTGTTTTAGGGTTGAGGGTAGTGTTGTAGTGTTTGCGTAGTGTAGGGTCATGCTGGGGGTAGTGTTTTAGGGTTTAGGGTAGTGTTGTAGTGTTTGCGTAGTGTAGGGTCATGCTGGGGGTAGTGTTTTAGGGTTTAGGGTAGTGTTGTAGTGTTTGCGTAGTGTAGGGTCATGCTGGGGTGTAGTGTTTTAGGGTTTTGGGTAGTGTTGTAGTGTTTGCGTAGTGTAGGGTCATGCTGGGGGTAGTGTTTTAGGGTTTAGGGTAGTGTTGTAGTGTTTGCGTAGTGTAGGGTCATGCTGGGGTGTAGTGTTTTAGGGTTTTGGGTAGTGTTGTAGTGTTTGCGTAGTGTAGGGTCATGCTGGGGGTAGTGTTTTAGGGTTTAGGGTAGTGTTGTAGTGTTTGCGTAGTGTAGGGTCATGCTGGGGTGTAGTGTTTTAGGGTTTTGGGTAGTGTTGTAGTGTTTGCGTAGTGTAGGGTCATGCTGGGGGTAGTGTTTTAGGATTTAGGGTAGTGTTGTAGTGTTTGCGTAGTGTAGGGTCATGCTGGGGGTAGTGTTTTAGGGTTTTGGGTAGTGTTGTAGTGTTTGCGTAGTGTAGGGTCATGCTGGGGGGTAGTGTTTTAGGGTTTTGGGTAGTGTTGTAGTGTTTGCGTAGTGTAGGGTCATGCTGAGGGTAGTGTTTTAGGGTTTAGGGTAGTGTTGTAGTGTTTGCGTAGTGTAGGGTCATGCTGGGGGTAGTGTTTTAGGGTTTAGGATAGTGTTGTAGTGTTTGCGTAGTGTAGGGTCATGCTGGGGGTAGTGTTTTAGGGTTTAGGGTAGTGTTGTAGTGTTTGCGTAGTGTAGGGTCATGCTGGGGGTAGTGTTTTAGGGTTTAGGGTAGTGTTGTAGTGTTTGCGTAGTGTAGGATCATGCTGGGGTAGTGTTTTAGGGTTTAGGGTAGTGTTGTAGTGTTTGCGTAGTGTAGGGTCATGCTGGGGTGTAGTGTTTTAGGGTTTTGGGTAGTGTTGTAGTGTTTGCGTAGTGTAGGGTCATGCTGGGGGTAGTGTTTTAGGGTTTAGGCTAGTGTTGTAGTGTTTGCGTAGTGTAGGGTCATGCTGGGGTGTAGTGTTGTAGGGTTTTGGGTAGTGTTGTAGTGTTTGCGTAGTGTAGGGTCCTGCTGGGGGTAGTGTTTTAGGATTTAGGTTAGTGTTGTAGTGTTTGCGTAGTGTAGGGTCATGCTGGGGGTAGTGTTTTAGGGTTTAGGGTTGTGTTGTAGTGTTTGCGTAGTGTAGGGTCATGCTGGGGGTAGTATTTTAGGGTTTAGGGTTGTGTTGTAGTGTTTGTGTAGTGTAGGGTCATGCTGGGGGTAGTGTTTTAGGGTTTAGGGTAGTGTTGTAGTGTTTGCGTAGTGTAGGGTCATGCTGGGGTGTAGTGTTTTAGGGTTTTGGGTAGTGTTGTAGTGTTTGCGTAGTGTAGGGTCATGCTGGGGGTAGTGTTTTAGGGTTTAGGGTAGTGTTGTAGTGTTTGTGTAGTGTAGGGTCATGCTGGGGGTAGTGTTTTAGGGTTTAGGGTAGTGTTGTAGTGTTTGTGTAGTGTAGGGTCATGCTGGGGGTAGTGTTTTAGGGTTTAGGGTAGTGTTGTAGTGTTTGTGTAGTGTAGGGTCATGCTGGGGGTAGTGTTTTAGGGTTTAGGGTAGTGTTGTACTGTTTGTGTAGTGTAGGGTCATGCTGGGGGTAGTGTTTTAGGGTTTAGGGTAGTTTAGTTGTTTAGTGTATGCTAAAGGCATATTCGTTCTAAAAGTTTTCGTTATTTTAATTTGCGGCCTAATAGTACATGCGGGATTTTTTTTGCGGACTGATGGTATGCGGGATTTCGTCATATATTCGCTAATCATACTTTCTATGGCAAAATGAACCCCCTCATTTTGTTCCTTTTTAAATTAAATGTTTTAAGAGTTACCACTTTATTCCAATCAAGATGGCTTCAGGTGTGCCATACCTTTGTAATAAGTAGGACTGTTAGCACTCTAGTTGTTCTTTAGAACACTCTGGGACAATCTGTCATTGGGCTATAGTTGGGCTACATCTGGCTGATATTTGGGCTACATTTGGTTTTTTGTCTCTGGTGGCCATCTTTGGGCTACATTGGGCTACATTGGGCTACATTGGGCTACATTTGGGCTCCAACATATATATAGCCCAATGTAGCCCAATTTATATTTTTCAAAGTTAATTTTCGTAAAAACCACTGGAGCCTATATCTTGAGACATAGCAAAGGCACATCGAGCTACCAGTCCCTACAATTTTGCCAAGTTTGGTGTAAATCCATTCAGCCGTTCAGGCTAAAAGTGAGGCCAACCGCCCTATGGAAAATTGCATGGGAAAAACACGTTTTGGGACCCCCCTTTTTTCTCGGCCCCCCCTTGACGAAAACCCCCCAAATTTTCAGGGGCTGCTCAGAAACAAAATGTTCCATTTTCCTGAAAAGTTCAGCCAATTCTGTCCTCATAAGCCAAAGTTATTCGACATAGAATTTTCAAAAATCCCATAGGAAAAAAATCCTAACTATATATACCTACTGGCTATCGCCAGTAGGTAATATGTATATATTATATATATATATATATATATTCACTGAAAAAACATAGGTTTCAGGGGTGTTATAGTTAGCTGGACATTTCACTCATACAAAACCATTAATATTCCTCCGTTATAGTTACTTGTACTAACTGTAACTCTCGCGCCCACAATCCACGGGTGATGATGTCACATATAATATCATTCATGACATGGTCAGTGACATCACTGATGACATCTCAAATGACATCACTATTGACATCAATCAGTGAATGTGGTTTGGTTTGTCATTTAAATATGTATTATATATATTTATAGCAATCTGCATTTAAGAATCAGTGGATTTATACCGATCTAGAGGGAGGTTTTAGTAGCAGTGTGATTGACTGTTTACTTGACTAATTTATAGTGTCTAACTAAATATATTGGATAGTGACTAAATTGTGTGAATATGTGTGTTACTTTGTCAGTTGTTGTGTAACCTGCTGCACCAGTTGGTTACTAGCTATGTTGAAGTCTATATTAGTTCTTGATTAGTTAACTGACTATATGTATGGGAAAGTGAATGTGTGTGTGGTTCGGTGGGGGATCTGTGAGTGCCCAAAGATATGTGAATAGTTAATTCAGTACGTATATGATGTTAAGACTGCGTGTTATATTAGTTGTTTGGGTGAGTGAATATCTTTATGGGTGTGGTGATGAGCAAATATATTTCTTAATGGTACATGTCCAACAAAGTAGAGAAAATAAAAGGAAATGTATGTGACAGTTGTTGTATATAAATAAGTATACATAAGACTCATTGATTGCATGAGTGACTGTATAGATAACTGTATACTTGTAATAGTGATTTCATAACACACTAAGTATGAGTTACTATCTATATGATTAAAAGAAGTGCTATTTGTATAAGTGTGTAGCTGAGTAAATGTAAATATAATACATTGTTTTCAAAAGTGAGTAGGATGACTGCATAACTGAATAGGATGTGTGCTGGTGTGTAATGTCATTATAGGTGTATAAGTATATCTGATAGTGTTCTATTGTTCATTGACAACATGTATGAGTGAATCTGTAGGTAATTGATTAGATATGTGTAGAGATATAGGAATAACAGAGTGCGGTTTAGATACTTGTATTGCTGTGTCAATTGATGCAAATATGGTACTCTGTATTTTACAGTGAGTGAGGAAAGGTTGTACTAGTGTATGATGTGGTGTATCACATTGCCACTTGGATGATGTCTTCAGTGATGTTATCAGTGATGTCATTTGAGATGTCATCAGTGATGTCACTGACCATGTCATGAATGATGTAATATGTGACATCTTCACCAGTGGATTTCGGGTGCGAGAGCTACAGTTAGTACAACTAACTATAACGGAGGAATTTCAATGGTTTTGTATGAGTGAAATGTCCAGTTTACTTTAACACCCCTGAAACCTATGATTTTTTCAGGGAATTTCTAAGGGTTTTTAAATGATAATTACTAACTATAACCTGCCAGAAACCTATGGTTTTTTCAGTTAATTTCAAAGGGTTTTTAAATGATAATTCCTAACTATAACCTGCCTGAAACCTATGAATTTTTCAGTGAATTTCAAAGGTTTTTTAAATGATAATTCCTAATTATAATGTTCATTAAGAATATCTGTTTTTCCTATCTTTTTTAATTATTATACCTTTCTCAATGTAGTAAAAACTGCAAATATTACCACTCTTCAATTTATTCCTTCCTCCAAGAAAATCGCTACAAACCAGAACCACATCTAACTTTAATAATATACAAACTAGGCGTTCTCGTAGAAAAAAAACCCAAAAAACACCACTTCCCATACTTTCAACAACAAACCAAATCTACAATGCTACCTAAAAAACAGGTGATAGTTCCATTTACCACTAAGAAATTAATATCAACAATTAAGTAGTGTAAGGACGTCGACTATGTACTGTGTGAATTACATCCAAGTCACACCCATATCTAAAGACAAATATGTAATAGTGGTACTAACTATGTACTTCCAACACCCAACAAAATCACAACACCTAATGCCACCACCACTACAACCACCCCTCCTGACCCCTCCCCCACTACTACCTCAGAGGCAGCGCAAAACAGGACAACGGACCTTCCCAAAATAATATATCCCCTCAACAGCCCACTAGCTCAATGTTCAGAGATGTGGCAATCAACTATGTATAAGGGAAGGAGCTCGCACATCCACAATAATGTACACAATACTAACACTACCAGTGATATGCTATACACAACTCACTATACAAACCAAAAACTTTTCCGTCTGTAGATATACTATTGATACCTGTAGTGTACTGCACAGTGGACGCAACCATATTATCTCAGACTCTGGGGAATATCTCGGTCATGTAGCTGTGTTGTCTCCCCCCCTTGAAGCAGAAGCGGAGTGGGCTGGTCCAATGTACGCAACTCCAGCGTAAGAGGATAAATAATTAGCCTACCCCTTGGGCGTGGTTCACTTCTGCAAAGAGAAGAGACTCTGCCACAGCGAAGGTCCTCACCCAGCCACGTGGCTGCCACCATGACCACATGCCTCCTCGATACAGGCCGGTTGCGAACTCAGCACCACAGCACCGCAGACTTATGTCTGTATCGACTACTACCTTCGATCTACACTACGGACAGCAGGGTTCACAACTTGAATTCAGCTTTGGATCTACACTACGGACATCATTGAAGTTAGCCTTGATTTATTTAAGACAGAGACAATTGTACTCTAAGTCCTCAGATTTTGTTAAAGGATGCAACAAAAAACATTCCTCAATGTCTGTACTGACTACTGCCTTCGATCTACACTGCGGTCAGCAGAGTTTACAACTTGATACCAGGATTGCATCAGCACTACAGACAACATTGAATTGAGTCTCAATTTATTTAAGGCAGAGACAATTGTACTTTATGTGGTCAGATTCTGTTAAAGGATGTGATAAAAAGCATTCCTCGATGTCTGTGTCAACAACTGCATTCGATCTACACTGCAACAGCAGGGTTCACAAATTAAATTCAGCTTGGCATCTATGTTATTGACAGTAGGGAATTCAGCCTTGATTTATTTAATGCAGAGACAATTGTACCATATGTGCTCAGATTTTGTTAAAATAAGTAACAAAAATCATTTGTCAATATCTGTGCTGACTATTGCCTTCGATCTACAGTGCAGACAGCAGGGTTCAAACTTGAATTCAGCTTTGGATCTACACTACGGACAGCATGACATTCAGCCTTGATTTATGGCTGAGATAATTGTACTCTATATCCTCAGATTTTGTTAAAGGATATGACAAAAATAATTTCTTGATGTCTGTCCTGACTACTGCCTTCGATCAACAGTGCGGACAGCAGGGTTCACAACTTGAATTCACTTTTGGATCTACACTACGGACAGCATGAAATTCAGCCTTGATTTATTTAAGGCAGAGACAATTGCTCTCTATTTCATCAGATTTTGTTAAAGGATGCGACAAAAAACATTCCTCAATGTCTGTACTGAGTACTGCTTTTGATCTACATTGTGACGGGTCACTATTCACATGGAATGGCGATTGCACATGACGCATTCCAGTAATTAAGAGACATTTCACCAGTGTGACCCACCCAAACCACGAATCATCACAGGGTGCGCATGCGCAGAGTTCTTTAGGTAACACTAACTCACTGCACCACAAGTCATCTTCCCGTGGCCTTATTAAGGCAGAATTCACTAGGCTAAAAACATTGCTCCCAGTGCAGCCTGCCCGGACCACGCATCATCGCAGGTTACGTACACGCTCAGTGCCAAAGGTACTACTAACTCAGTGCACCATAATTCATTGCCACGTGGCCGTATTCAGGCAGAATTCAACCCACTCTTCATTAATTATTTGCAGAGTGCAGTACCAAACATTGTATACTATCCCTCTAACCTACACAATATCCCTTTAGTAGCCTTCCTTCAAAAACTTCTTTTATATCAGTTCTAGATTTAGTTTAATAACAAAATTCACGCTGCAAGAGCAAAGGCGCACTAAATGGCAGTCTACACTGCGGACAGCACAGGTCACAGCTTGAACTATAATGTCCCTGAAACATACACATTTCGACAATGTATTACATACATGTTTCATCTTTTATTTCAATCATGATTACAGATAATGCAATCCAGTAGGCAACAGACAATACTTCCAGTGCAGACCGCTCGAACCACGCATCATCGCAGAGTGCACACACGCTGAGCACCAGATGTACCACTAACTCAGTGCACCATAAATAATCGCCACGTGGCCTTATTAAGGCAAAATTCAGTAGTCAAAAGACATTCTTCCCAGTGCGGTCTGCCTGAACCACGCTTCATCGCAGGCTCCACACAAACCGACCCTACCTTAGTGCACCACAACTCATGAACCCTTTACGATAGAATCTTCTGTGTATCATTTCACATATAGTGCTCCTACCTTTGTAAAGCAGAAGTCATAAACCGTTTATGATTGAATATCTGTGTATGATATCATGAATACTATTCTGCTTTTTACCAACAGCAACGCAATAAAATGGAGTCAAGCACACGTGCCCGTACCCACTTCAACTATCTATCTGTGTCTGTGTATTTATTATGTTTGTAAAATGCTCCTCCTGCACCCTACCACATTATATTGTGCTGTAAACAGCATATGTAACCATCTTACCTCTGTCAGTAACAAAAACGTCCATTATATAACTTTCTCTCGCTCATTCTACAAATACAAACGTACAAACTAGATCAATACAATACTGCAAAGAAAGTGTATAGTAAATTTATAAGTGTGTGCTATTGCCTGATTTATGTATTTTTTTGCATATTTATATAGCGCGAAGTCGACCCAAAACTATATCAGCAATTTACATGAGCACCGTATTTACAGTACATTTTCAGGCACGCATAGAATACGTCATTTCTCTACAATAACAGGATGTGGACGCAACTCCAAGCCACGAACACTGATTTCCAGCACCAAGTTTGACAGTATACCCGAATAACCACATACGTATATATATTAGCTTCCCTTGATGTGACAAAAACTACAACCTAAAGCTTTCATAGCCCTGTATTACTACCGCTACAACACTTCACTGAATGTACAACAAACATTCATATTCACAGAAATGCGTCATATCCACCATATTTTATGTGTGCAACTATGGATGAATATAGGGTCGGTGATACCCGGTACCCTCCATGTTAGCCATGTTGTGGGACTTTACAGACATAATGACACATTTGCGTTTAAGACCCCGGGTGATGGCAGCACTACAATATGGACACCCGAATCAGTTGATTTCTCATGTAGCTCACGATGGAACCATGCCCATAGCTCCGGAGTCATCGTTCACAGCCTCATACAGCACTACCATACGTCAGTCCAGCCCACTGCGCTTACGCTTCCAGGAAAACTCAACAATGCTACATGGCCCAGATTTCCATTGTAGTGATTTTTTAGTTCCAGGTCTAGTTGTCAGAACGGCACACACACACACTCCCTCATGGCTGGTATACACCAACACCACACCCATCCAGCACATGCATCACAACACACGTGACCCTACCAATAAAAAAGACGGGGCACACGTGCTCTACGCCATTTTAGAGTTGCTCCCATCGCAAGCGGTGTGATGGCCCATCCTGGTGGTTTGGATGCCGCATGTAGCCCGAACTACCAAACAGGAGGCCCACCACCATGTGCGTGGCCTCCTTGGTCACTAAGTTAGTGGTATCGCAAGGACTGAGCGGGTGAGGAACCTGCATTGATGATGGGTGCACAAGTATGTCCTTTCCCATAGCGATATCAAGACTCAGCACCAAATGTGAGACTTCTTGGTGACAGAGCAGGACTGCATGATGTAGAACGTACCCTGTTCATGAAAAGGTGAGCAGTGAGGTCAGAGTGCGCAATGGAGGGAGTAGATGGGATACAGCAGACTGGATACAAAAAGGCGACACATTGATTTAGGTGTACGCAGTCCTATGTACTGTATCTTATTGCATTTGTATTTTTTTTCTATACCAGGAAAGTTTTTATAGTCGGTCAAAAGTCCATAGCTCGTGATGATTGAAACCACGTGTATCACTGCGCACCACTTGTTTTCTATAACCGGATGGAAAACAATAATACTCCACTAATTCTTCATAAATTGAAGCCCATTAAACAAGTTGGAACTGTACAAATAGTTGTATTTTTAATGCGGGAGGGAAGGTGCGTGAAAGGGCGATGTTATTCTGCTCCACATTAGGATAGGGACAATTACCAATCTTAACATCTTTCTTTTACTATATTTTAGATGTAGAGCTTTAGGGTGCACTATGTCCCGACATGTGGTGGAAGACACACCGGTGACAGAAAGGTGAGCTGCAAATATTCTTTTTAGTCACTCTCTCACTTCCTCTCTCTTTTGATAAACAAATGGCGCACAATCTTATCTTCCTTTTTATCTAACAGGTTGTGTTTTACAAATTGGCGTCCCTCCCAACACCTCCAAAGCTTAATATTTGAGGATTCTGCGATGATGCGTGGCCATCGTAACAACGCATAAGAAGGCAGCTTCGACACGTGGTAGACCCTCTTTAAATCATGCCAATGGCACAAGGTGAGCAAATAAGCTTGTTTCCGAAGCAACGAGAAGTCACCTGTGGGCGGAGAGAGTGAAAAGTGTGCAGCAGCTTGACTGAGTACGAATGTACAACTACCTCCGAGCAGTGGGAGTGGATAGATTGGAACAGTCTGGGTGCGCAAGAAAGGGCACTCACCTCCAGACACTGAGAGTCAATGGGGTGCAACTGTCTGGGTACACAGTAATGAGAACTCACCGCTATGCAGTGGGAGTGCATGGGGTATAGTACTCTTGGAGAAAAAGAGCGCACAGACACCTCCTTGCAGTGGAAGTTGATACAGTATCCTAAGTGTCCAAAGGCATAACGCAGAAATATACTTATGCAGTTGTATGTACTCTGCTATTACTAACTCTATACTATCTTTCAGATCACTAAACTTGAGGGTGCAGTATGAACTGGCACATGCTTGGACACACTCCGGAGGCAAAAATGTGAGCAACAAAGATTTTCTCCAGTATCAACACTACCTCTCCTGCTCCAACTATTACTTTCTCTCTCTCATACTTTAAATGTTGTTTTCTCTCTCTCTCTCTCTCTCGCTCCCTCTCTCTCACATTGTTTCTCTTTGTCTTTTCAAGTTATGGACGCTGCTGTCCACTCTGCAGATAAATAAATCAATGCTGAATTTAATACAGTCTGCAGTATAGAACCAAAGCAGAACTCAAGTTTCGAGCTCTGTTGAAAACAGTGTTTACAAAAGGTAAGCAGAGCGGCCTAGATGCACAATGCCTCCAATTAAATGTGTTGCAAATACACAATATTGTCCTGCATAAGACGTGATCTCTCACCTAATTCTGTCTCATCTCTGAATCATTTTAAAGACCTGCTGAACCATACTGTAGATCTGACCCAGCAGGCACTTCCCTACAGACAGCTCTTCAACGCGGGCCTATGAGAGGGGTGGGATGTATCAGGCACATTGCACAAGTGCGAATAAGCAATATTGCCAAGTATTATGTTAATTTGTGATCTTTGACCTCATTCAGTCACATCGATCTAATTTTAAAGATTTATTTTCATTTTTGTTTTGCAGTTTACCAACCCTCCTACCATTGGAGTCCATCTCACATTTTTTTCATTATACTGTTATGTTAAAGTTACGTTTCTATTTATTTATTTTTATTTTAATAAACGCTAATTAAAATAAATGAGTGTATACATCTTTTTCGGACAACATTTCACTATTATTTAGGGTGATAATCATATGCCTAGAGAAGATTGAACAATCAAAAGAAGAAATGATGTTTATAACTAGAAGTATAATACTGAGGCTAACTCTTTATCAGAGTCTGAAGCTGCGAATAACGGTTCCCATGGAAAATGTTAAAAAGTCCAGCACACTTACTGTTTGGATTAGCAACATTGTGTGGTGAACTTGTGACCTGTGTACTCAGTTAAGTGTTCCATGAACTGTTACTATGGTAACAGGCATTAAGCAGTTTGGGGGTAGGGTTAAAAGGTACTGGCTGTACAGAAGCTGTCATATTTACCCAGGATCCTCTACATGACAGAGGGGAAAGCAAACTGAGACAACAGAACACTATGTACATTACGAGCAAAAGAAGTACACAACCCTTCAAATTAACCTCAAGAGAGGTCTCGAAGAATAGCCACCTATGTTAGCAGCAGCAAACTACAGCTAAAACGGCGATAATGGACTTCAAAATCCTTTGTTGTCTTACCGGAAGATTTTTTTCGACACTGCTGTTTGCTATGGCAGGGTGAGAGCCGAGGCTCCCACCCTGCTATAGCAAACTTGGTTGGCATTTTGAAAGAGAGAACACGAAAACCTACACTCTCTTTTAAAATGCAAAGCAGAATTCTTTTCCCCACAGGAAGCTGCATATTAGCAGGTCCCTGTGTGGAAAAGTAATGGTGGCTTCCAAAGGACGCAGGGAGCTGACTGGCACCATAGGGACATTGGGCCTCCACTCACAGTACCCAACGTTGAATATACGCCCATAGGATGGGATCCCAAGGAAGAATAAAAATTAGTAGTAGGTGGTATTTTTTTACGGTAAAATTAGGAGTCTGTAATGGCCATATTTACAAGGACAGCGTTAAAATGTTCTGGTGTAAACCTGGGCTTCTATTGGAACTCTCAAAAGCCTATTATTAAGCCCATTATGGCCCCTTTAACAACACTTTCCTGAAGCTAAAGCGATGATAATTTTAACGCTGTCCTTGTAAATATGCCCACAATAACACGAGAAATACTGCGATAATTCATGTTCCCAAGTGAAAAGCTTGTTAGTATAAGATTGTGGACTTAACATAATAAGCCACCTCGCATATTAAACATGCTTAAATCTACTTCAGAACAGGTGTTAGGATCCGACATAAACCGCAATTACCAAGAGTTTTGCTATCGATCGTCAAATCCAGGGTCACCTTCTAATTACAAAGCTGTTGTCATACCTCCCTCTTCCATGTTATATTGTCATAGGAACACCTACCTTGCCACTTGGAACGCCTACATTGCAACTCATTGGAGATACGAGGCGAGCTGTTAGCAAACCGGCTGCTAACATGCGTTAATGCATCTTAGCGTCGCCTAGTAAATAGGGCAATATAATTTTCACCGCATTTTTGGCTTTTTTTTTTTAATTGTGGTGAAATGACAATTGTTAATATGCCCTCAAGTTTGCTATGACAGAGCGGGAACTTCGACTCCCGCCCTGCCATAGCAATCAGCAGAGTCCCGGGGATAGGTACCCCAAGACACAGCAGGAGCCGCTCTTGGGGGGGTTTTGTTCCCCAAGGGTTTTGACTGCTCCAGAATGGAGACCACGCGGCCCCCCTCCCAAAATATAAAAAAGACCCGGAGGGTGGTAATCCCCGGGGCTTAGATGGACCTTTGAGCTCCCTCACCCAATTATTTTGTAGCACTGAGGAATGGCGGTCCCAGGGCTACAGGGCCCCTCTAAACCCCCATCAAATGTAATATTTTAGACCCCGGGATTTTGCCCTCCCAGGTAGCTAATTTTTAAACAAGCACAGGAGCCCGCGTTTCATTCTTATTTTTTTTACGGCAGATCAATGCACCCAGCGCACATTTCTCAGTTTTTTCAAACAAATTTGGGGGGGACCCCCTCAGCAGGTCTAGAGGTTCAAAATATTTCTTACCTGCCTCTTTATACGTTTTGAACACTTGTTCCACTAATTTCTAGATCCTCGCTTCTACCGAGGCACAAAACGGCTGCCAACACTTCCTGGTTTCGAATGTTGACAACCACTTGACAGCCAATTAGCCTTCAGTGCGTGATCGGGACGGTGCGCTTAGTATGCGCGGATCCTCCGAGGCCATAGATATATATGCACTTTTAATTGTAATGTTCTCAGGAACTACTGAACGGATTTACACCATTTAAGCAAAAGGCACGAGTCTGAACCAAGGACTACCTCTTTGCCAAATTTGGTGTAATTCCGTTCAGCAGTTCGGGCTGTAGCCGCGATGAACGGTTCCTATGGAAAATTGCATGGGGAAAACATGTTTTGGGACCCCCATTATTTTTTCAGCCCCCGCTCCACGAATCACCCCAAGACTTTCAGGATAGGAGCTGACTGGAGTGCCCCACCGGCGCCAAAGTTATTCCAAATAGAATGTTTCGGATTTCCTATGGAAAATAGGTCCTAACTATAACTACCTATATTTATATATATATATATATATATATATATATATATATATATATATATATATATATATATAATTTGAATTTTAACATATTTATTAAGCGCGCTTATACCGGGACGGTTTCATGGCGCTATATATATATATATATTACCTACTGGCTATCGCCAGTAGGTATATATAGTTAGGATTAATTCCCTATGGGATTTCTGAAAATTCTATGTCTAATAACTTTGGCGTTTGTGGACGGAATCGGCTGAAATTTTCAGGAAAATGGCACATTTTGTTTTTGAGCAGCCCCTGAAAATTTGGTGGGGTTTCGTCAAGGGGGGGCCGAGAAAAAAGGGGGGTCCCAAAACGCATTTTTCCCATTCATTTTTCCATAGGGCCTTTGGCCTCACTTTTAGCTCGAACGGCTGAATGGATTTGCACGAAACTTGGCAAAATTGTAGGGACTGTTAGCCCGATGTGCCTTTGCTAGGTCTCAATATATGTGCTTCAGTGGATTTTGAGAAATTAACGTTTAAATCAAGATATATATCTGTAACAGCGCTCCGGGCAGCGATCCGGTCCGCTTACTTTTCGCTTATCGGAACTTTGCGCGCAGAAAGCTGATTGGCTCTCCGGTGTCTGTCAACATTCTAAACAGTCCGGAGCGGCCGCCATCTTGTCTCTCGGTAGGATCGAGAGAGAAGAAGAGGTGAAAAACGAAAGGGGAATTTAATGAAAGGGGGCAAGGTATCCCCCTCTTGACCCCCTAGGAATGTTGTTGGGGTTATTAAAGGGTCCCGTGGGGAAAATTAAAAAAAAAATGATTTTTCACGGTAGAAGCGCTTCCCGGGCCACGAACTGGGCTGCAAACTGGTAGCGAAACGGGAATTCGCCATTTTGTGCTTCGTTAATTAAATTACTAGGTATAAGGGGGTGCGGGAGACGTATCCTAATCCCCTATATTTCCTGAGGGTGGCTGAGGAGGCTCATATATGTTGATACATCTCTTCCAGCGGCTGTGCGTGAGCTTTTTTTTTTTTTGCTGCGTGACAGTCCGGAGCGGCCGCCATCTTATCTCTCGGTAGGATCGAGAGAGAAGAAGAGGTGAAAAACGAAGGGGGAATTTAATGAAAGGGGGCAAGGTATCCCCCTCTTGACCCCCTAGGATTGTTGTTGGGGTTATTAAAGGGTCCCGTGGGGAAAATAAAAAAAAAATTATTTTTCACGGTAGAAGCGTTTCCCGGGGCGCGAACTGGGCCGCAAACTGGTAGCGAAACGAGAATTCGCCATTTTGTGCTTCGTTTTAATTGTTTAGAGACAAAAATTATCGCCGCACATCGGCCACAATGCATGAATATCGTTGAAAAGTCAGCGATATTCATGCATTATCCAGCAAATGCTCTTAGCCGTGTTATCCACCTTCCATTGGATAACATGGCTAAAAACTGCTCTGTGCGTGTTTTTTTTTTTTTTTTTTTTTCTGCTGCGTGACGTTTGTTAACGTTCGATTCGATGGAAATCAGGAAGTGGTGACCACCATTTTGTCACTGCGAGTAAATATTTTGTTATAAATGAATCCTTATTGATAAACATTGTCTGCGCCATCTTGCGTTTTGTCCAATGCCACAATTTTGTCGTGCACGGCAGCCATTTTAGATGCCTTGACCAGGGCCACTCTCTGCACGCCGCCGATTCTCAGCATGGCTCCCCACCCTCGCACGCATCTCCCCCACGCAATGGTCACCCCCGCTCTCTCTCTCATGCATGGGCCATATACTTCCCCCCATCTGCGCTGCTCTTCTCTGAGAATCACACCCTGTGCCTGCCCGACACCTCCCTTTCACCCTATTCACTACCGCACCCTCTGACACTCCTCTTCCTCTGTGTCCGATTGTCCAGGCCGGACCTAGGCTATCACCTAGCCCTGCGAATGTAGTTTATGACCCCAGCTGTAGAGTATCCAGACATGCCAACCCTCCCGATTCAGGCGTGAGACTACTGATTTCAGTGCTAGTCTTTCGCTTCCTGATTTCTGCAAGGAAAAACCCGGGGGCATATTACCAACAACTAGCGGTAATTTTGTCTCTAACTTGTTTAGAGACAAAAATTATCGTTGCACATCGGCGAATTATATCGCACATAAACTTGCTATTAGCAAGGTTTATCGCAAATGCGATAAAAAACGGCCGCAATGCATGAATATCGTTGAAAAGTCAGCGATATTCATGCATTATCCAGCAAATGCTCTTAGCCATGTTATCCACTTCCCATTGGATAACATGGCTAAAACTGCTCAGGGCAGGTGTTAGGTTTTGGAGATATTCGCTCTTAGCGCGAATATCTCCAAAAGTTGGTAATAGGAGATAGCGATGGTTAGGGACTGTTTCCAGTCGCTAAAATCTTGGCACGCCCACTTTGCATGTCATTAGTGATAAATATCACTGATATGCAAAGCGGGGCTCAAGATGGTCGCTATCTCCTTTTAGCTGTCACTAACTGGTGTTAGCGACAGCTTGGTAATAGGGAGATAATTTTATCTCTTTTTTTTTGGCTTTTAAAGCCAAAAAAGTGGAAATAAACCCCCTTGATAATATGCCCCATGATTTCTCGGGGGTTTTAGCTGACAGGGCTTGGTATTGTGTTACGTGCTAATTCTTCCAGGAAACGTCAGAGGGTCGATGCAGGGGTTATAGAAGGGGTGATAAACCATTTAAGCCTCATGAACAAGCGCATGGTCTTTTAAAGATTTGTGAAGTACTCGGGGCGGCTGTGTGTGTGTGCCCTCTTTCAGGAGCGGGCGGGGGGCACTGCCAGCAACTTGCCAGGCCAGGCAGTGTTCAACACGTGCATCACCCTTTCTCTGCCTGCTATTGCGCTCCATGCTTCGGAAAGGTAAGAAAAAGAATGTGCATTTGAGTTTGAAATGTCCGATCTTGTAGCAGTACACTTGCAAAGCCCACACATGACAATAACCCGATTCAAGGCCCCATTCATCCGATTTTTTAAACATATATAGCACTCCAACAAAGTTAGATTTTAAAACTTTATTAACATTTAACTATAACGAACGCAACAAAAACTGTAAATATATTTAACCATTTTTTGAAATTAACCAGAACTATAACGATAACAACAACAAGAACAATATTATAACTTTTATGCCTAAATTACACAAACATTTAGCTAATCTGCTAAAGGGGGGAGTCGCCATTTCTTTACAATAATCAATAATGAAAAATCCACATCAATAGGGTTGTCCGTTTTCTCGATGCAGCACTATAGTGCAACATAGACAGCACCTGGGGTGTCAAGAGTGAACAGGTCTTTCTTTGTTCCTTAAGATGTTATTTGTGTCAACCTCTTCCGAGAATGCTGATGCGTTAGGGATTTCCTTATGACAGCTGCTTCATAGACAGACGATATCTTTGTTAAGTCATTAGTGTTAAGTGTGTCTGAAACTCCAGTGCCCTTCTGTTTTACTTTCCACAGACACTACAGAGTTTTGTGTGTTGTTCTTCTGAGCGACAATTATTCCAGAGGTTTCAGGTTTACTTGTTTTGTCCTGCAGTGAGTTAACAGCTTTAGAGACTTCATGTTTATTTGCTATGTCCTGCTGTTCGTCAACTGCTTCAGAGACGTCAGCCTCATTTGTTATGTTTGACTAGATCCTGGACCTGCCCGGCCGCGCCCAAAATGGCGCCGGTGTAAATGGGACTCGTAACTGCTTGTTGTGTACTGGTTGCCCAATCTTGATATCACGAGATACATATGCAGTTTTGAAGCACATGGCGGAGGCTCGTCTACTGTAGTGGGGCGCCCCTTTATCGTTTCAGTCGCCATTCCGCCCGCTTTTGCTACACTGTGCATTTTCCGCCATTCAGCTGTTTACCCCCCGCTCTTACGGCTACAGCGTCTCGCTCACCATGTAGTTGAGTTGCTCCCACTCTTGCTGTGCAGCGATAGGCGGCTTCCACAGGACTCTTAAAATGGCGGCCGGCTCTTCGGATTTGGGCCTGGTCCGGTACAATGGCCCTGGGACACCTTGGAACTCGGACGCTTGTCTGCCATGGCTTGGGTTCCATTCTCGAAAGCGTCCCCTCAGCCTTGAAGATTGTACAAAAGTCTTGGGGGCCGTCGACTCCCGCAGGCTTCCGGTGGGGAGCGGCTGCCATGATTGCTTGCGAAATGGCCATGACGGAGCTACGAGATGGTGGTGCTCTCATGGTGACGCCAGCTTCAGTCTGAAACATCCAGAAACAAGGTGGGGCTTTCATCGTTTGGGAAAAAAAATGTTTTAATCCAATGAAAAGTGTTATTTTTAGGTCACATGACCTAGTCTTACATCATTAGGAAAAGAAAAGTAAAATGAACCAATGAAAAGTTTTATTAACAAGTCACATGACCTGTTATGCTTACGTTACGCGCTGCGCGGCGCGCTCTGGATCGTTTCCGGGAAGCTGCGCCTTGCGCACCGGAGCACTTCCGGGTGCGCTAACGCGTCGCGTCATATGACGCATTACGCGACAATACAGGTCCAGAATATAGTCAAAATGTCTCCACCAACCAGCGGTCGGAATACAACCGCTTTCAGCAGTCCAAAAAGTTCGGTTAAATCTTAAGAGCGGGAGCAACTCAACTACATGGTGAGCGAGACGTTGTAGTCGCAAGAGCGGGCGGTAAACAGCTGAATGGCGGAAGAGGCACAGAGTACCAAAAGCGGGCGGAATGGCAACTAAAACGGTAAAGGGGCGCCCCACGACAGCGTGTCTTCAGGTCAAACGGATTGTGGGACAAGGTCCAGAATGGAAGATTCTTCAAAAGGGAAAAAATTCCGCCGGACCCCGGGAGCCGGCCGCCTATGCCGGGGGCGATCTCAGGCGTCACCAGGGCAACATGACTTGGGGAGGGGGCAGGAGCCAAGCGCCCCCTCTCAGTCCGCGCCATCTCACCACCTCTCGGGGGCCTCCGTCAAGCGGTTTAGGGAGGCACCGTATCACATTGTTTTCCAATGCAGTCAGGTCCACAAATGGACCCCACTTACTTTGAATAGTGAAGCTGCAGCAGGTGCAAATAAGGTTTAAACAGTGTTACAAGAGCTGCTTCGAACTCTGAAGTATGGCACTCAACAACCAGGACTTATGCCATTTGTGTAAGGCAGTGACATGGAAGCAACTTAGGGACTAAAAGCATGAACGAACATTCACGTATGAAAATCTTATTTGGGGAAGGGGTAGAATCCAAACGCCCCCTGCCAGTTCGCGCCACTACACCGTATGTGGAAAATCTGAAGCCATCGTTCTACAAACTCTCAACGCTTGCTATCAGTGCATGAGTTTCATGCTCGATCGATTGAGCTAGCCGGATCGGGCAATAAAAAGTATAAAATAGTTATGTAAATAGTTATTTAATAAAATGTTTTACTCTGTTTCTTTGCTGGTGTGTTGTGTATATTTATAATATTTGCATAGGGTTTGTCGTTATTTTGGGCGGTGTGGGTGGCGGAGTCGAGCTGTCTTGCAGCCCTCATGGTGTGGAGCTCAGTTCATTTCACTATTTTCGTATTTCTCATGAAGGGTTGTTCCTAATGTTTGTATTTTACTGAGGTCAAAAAGAGATCGAATTAGTGGTCTACTGATTTTGCTCGATTACTTTTATTTTTTTACACGATTTTTCACTATCTGCAAAGATTAAACAGAGTATTGTGACTTTGTGCTTGTTTGTAAATAGAGAATGATCCAAAGAGAACCAATTGTAAAACAGTAAATGCTTGGATAATAATCAATCAAATGGAGAGACAAGCAAGTACGACGGATTACAACGGGGGCAAAGGTCTGCGTTAACTACCGTTCACTATCTGCAAAGAGAGAGTACTACTAAGAGAAAAGAGGGGAGTGGGGGGGGCGTTCAAAGCACATCAGCGTGCATAAATACGAAATGTTTTTACTGATCACGTACTTGACATTTGACAGCTTTTGATATTAGCTTTTAAAAAACCATTGAAATTCAATGAAAAAACCATAGGTTATAGTCCATATATAGTTAGGAATTTGCATTTACAAAACCTTGAAAATTCAATGAAAAAACCATTGGTTTTAGGTCATATATAGTTAGGGATTTGCATTTACAAAACCTTATTTTACTCGCATAAAACCATTGAAATTCCATATATAGTTAGATGCGCTAACTATATATCGCGCACCCGCAATCCACTGCTGATGATGTCACATATTACATCATTCATGACATGGTCAGTGACATCACTGATGACATCACTGATGACAACATCCAGTGACTATGTTTCTGTAAAGTTTAAATATGTTTTACATATTGAAGAATGAGTGGATGTATAAGTGTCTGGATGAAGAATTTAGTAGGTGCATGACTGACTGTATGAAATAGTGATTAAATGTGTCTCACTGAGTGCATGGGTTAGTGACTAAACTGTCTTAATTTGTGCATCAGTATGTCTGTTGTTGTGTAAGCTGCTGCATGTGTTGATCAGTAGCTATAAGAGTGGCTATATGGGTTATTGATTGGTTGCCCAAGTATTTGAATGGGAGGCTGAGTGTGTGTGTGGGTGGCTGGGAGGTGTGTGACTCTCTGCATAGATGTGTAAGCAGTTGATTCACTAGGTGTATGAGTTCAAGAGTGCATGTGGAAACAGCTATATGGGCGGTTGACTGTGCATGGGTGTGTTGGTGAGTGAATGGATATCTCAGTGCTACATGTGCAAGTAAATACGTATGTAAAACACAATACATGTGAGAGTTGACATATATAAATAACTGTGGATAAGAGCCAGTGAATGTGTGAGTGGCTGTATGGATCACTGTGAGCTTGTATCAGGGATTGTATAAGAGAGTAAATATGTGTTAGAATATGTTTGAATAAGTAAGGTGTGTATAACTGTATAGTTGAGGAAATGGAGGTGTGATTGATTCTTTGCATGACTGACTAGGTGTGTGAGTAACTCCATGGATGAGTGACAGTCTGTGAGTGTCTGTTTATACTGAGTGTATGTAAGGTTATATTAGAGTCTGAAGAGGTTCATTGTATTATCACATGAGTGATGTCATCAGTGATGTCATCAGTGATGTCACTGACCATGTCATGAATGATGTAATATGTGACATCATCAGCAGTGGATTGCGGGTGCGCGATATATAGTTAGCGCATCTAACTATATATGGAATTTCAATGGTTTTATGCGAGTAAAATAAGGTTTTGTAAATGCAAATCCCTAACTATATATGGCCTAAAACCAATGGTTTTTTCATTGAATATATATATATATATATATATATATATATATATATATATATATTACCTACTGGCGGTCGCCAGTAGGTATATATAGTTAGGATTTTTTCTCTATGGAACTTTTGAAAATTCTATGTCTAATAACTTTGGCGTTTGTGGACGGAATCGGCTGAAATTTTCAGGAAAATGGCACATTTTGTTTCTGAGCAGCCCCTGAAAATTTGGGGGCCGAGAAAAAAGGGGGGTCCCAAAACGCGTTTTTCCCATTCATTTTTCCATAGGGCGTTTGGCCTCACTTTTAGCTCGAACGGCTGAATGGATTTACACGAAACTTGGCAAAATTGTAGGGACTGTTAGCCCGATGTGCCTTTGCTGGGCCTCAATATATGTGCTCCAGTGGATTTTGAGAAATTAACGTTTAAAAAAACAGATATATCTGTGACAGCGTCCCGGATAGCGCTCCAGATCGCGTACTTTTCGCGTAACGGAGCTTTGCGAAGCGAAGCTGATTGGCTCTCCGGTGTCTGTCAACATTCTAAACAGTCCGGTGCGGCCGCCATCTTGTCTCTCGGTAGGATCGAGAGACAAGAGGAGGAGAAAAACGAAGGGGGAATTTAATGAAAGGGGGCAAGGTAGACTCCTCTTGACCCCCTAGGAATGATGTTGGGGTTATTAAAGGGTCCCGTGGGGCAAATAAAAAAAAATTGATTTTTCGCGGTAGAAGCGCTTCTCGGTTCGCGAACCGGGTCGCAAACTGGTAGCGAAACGTGAATTCGCCATTTTGTGTTTCGATTTAATTAAATTACTAGATGGAGGAAAAGCAATGTGAGTATTGGGTATAAGGGGGTATGGGAGACGTATCCTGACCCCCTATGTTTTCTGAGGGTGGTTGAGGAGGCTCATATATGTTGATACTTGTCTTCCAGCGGTTGCGCGTGAGCGTTTTTTTTTTTTTTGCCGCTTGACTTCTGTTAACGTTCGATTCGAAGGAAATCAGGAAGTGTTGACCGCCATTTTGACACTGCGAGTAAATATATTGTTAAAAATAATTGTTATAAATTAATCCGTATTGATAAACATTGTCTGCGCCATCTTGCTTTTTTTCCAATGCCACACTTTTGTCGTGCACGGCAGCCATTTTAGATGCCTTGACCAGACCCACTCTCTGCACGCCGCCGATCCTCAGCATGGCTCCCCACCCTCGCAAGCATCTCCCCCACGCACTGGTCACCCCTGCTCTCTCTCTCATGCATGGGCCATAAACCTCCCCCCATATGCGCTGCTCTTCCCTGAGAATCACACCCTGTGCCTGCCCGACACCTCCCTTTCACCCTATTCACTACCGCACCCTCTGACACTCCTCTTCCTCTGTGTCCGATTGTCCAGGCCGGTCCCAGGCTATCACCTAGCCCTGCGGATGTAGTTTATGGCCCCAACTGTAAAGAATCACCCCTGTTCAAAGGAGTTACAGTAGATCAAGGCCCCCACCTCATGAGATCCGTCACACCACACGCGTTCCTACTATCTGATAACGATCCTGTATTGTGATTGGGGAGGGGATTCTCACTGTAAGGGTGTGTGGGACCGAGCCTGAAGCGGAAGATTCCAGGGATGCCTTTTTGTACATCAAATTCTTCACAATTATGTGTCACATTAAAAATATATAGTACTCCAACAAAGTAGTAGGATTATAACACTTTAATAACTTATAAATATATACAACGCTCCAACAAAGTAAACACGTTAAAAAAAAACTTTTTAAACAACTATTTACATGACATTGCTTTAACCAGGATAGACAAAGAAATGACACAGTGATGTAAACGTTTCTGAAAGAAATGTGTGATATTTAACACTGCAGCTTTAATAGAATCTTAAGGACATCACTAGCTATGTCACCGTATGTGCAATGGAAATGTTCTAATTGGTGTCAGTTGATGTCTGCTGGCATCGTATGTGGATGGGATCTTATATTCCTGGATTAAACTTCATCAAATATACCTTTCTGTATCTTGGATTTATTAATGAAGATACTTCACTGGCGTAGTCGGCATTGGAAACTTTTGAAAGGAATATATGGATATTTTATGAAAAGATCCCAACAAGAGTTTTTGTGAGGAGAAGAACTGCTGAACAAGTCAATCCTTCCTTAACTGGCAACCAGCATTGATCAAACTTTCAACATCAACAATCTTGTCTGTAAACTTCGTGAGTAGAAACTGTTTTTTACTAAGCTTGAAACTAACTCTCAGCATTCTATGCTACTCAAGCGCTCATTTATCTTCATCAAGGTGATCTGGGTGTATATTTAGATCCTAATGCCACTCCTTGCATACAATTGAGAGACAGAATTCTTAATGTTACAAATGAAGAAGAAAAATTAATTGAAGAGAAGAAATCAATTGAAGGGAAGTCAATGGAAGACAAATTCACATGTGAGTTAAAAGAGAAATTTCCCAATGTTTTTAAAGAAACTCTAGGTTGTCTTAAAGGTTATCAACATAAGATACGGGTAAGGGATGACTCTATTCCTGTAAGCTGTAAGGTCCGGGGTGTACCTTTAGCTGTAAAAGAAGATATGAAAATAGAAATTGGGAAACTCATTGAAAATGGCATAATTGAAGAAATAGAGGGTTGTGAATGGATGGCTCCAGTCATCGCAGCGCGAAAACTGAATGGCGATTTGCGCTTATGCATTGATCACAGGCACCTGAATAAATGTGTAATTGTTGATAGATATCCCTTACCTAATATTGCAGAGTTATTGGTATTGTTAGGAAATGCCAAAGTCTTTAGTACAATAGATCTTACCTCTGCCTATCACCAAATTGAATTGGAGGAGTCTTGCAGAGATCTTACGTCTTTTATTACACCTTTTGGCACGTATAGATTCAAGAGGATGCCATTTGGGTTAGTTTCTGCTTCTTCTGTGTTTCAGCGGGTTATGGAAAAAGTGTTAAAGGATGTTCCTGGTGTTTGTATATATCAAGATGATGTATTAATCTTTGCAGATAATGTGTCTGATCATGATATAACGTTGAACATGGTATTAGAAAGATTCAGCAAACACAATCTCACTGTAAAAGCAAGCAAATGTAGATTCAGGTCTGATTCTATTAATTACTTAGGACATAATATTTCAGGTGATGGTGTGAAACCTAAATCCGAATTGGTAGACACCATAAACAAAATGGTGGCACCGGAAAATAAATCTGAACTTATGAAGCTGTTAGGCATGATAGAATATTATGCAAAATTTGTCAAAAGCTTTGCTGAATTAACAGTAAACATGAGGTGTTTGTTGAGGAAAGGTGTGGAATTTGAGTGGTCTGATCAATGTGAGAATGAGTTTGTTGAAATCAAACAAAGATTAAACAGTGCTCCTGCGTTAAAAAGCTTCAATCCTAAGTTCAAGTCTATTCTAGTCACTGATGCGAGTGAGAAAGGGTTAGGTGCTGTATTGAAGCAGAATGGTCCAGAAGGCATGCAAACCATAATGTTTCTGTCTAGGAGTTTAAGAGATGCTGAAACTCGTTATTCCGTCGTAGAGAGGGAAGCATTGGCTGTGTTTTGGGCAGTGAGGAAGCTAAAGAAATTTCTTTGGGGTCTGGTCTTTGATGTCTATACTGATCATAAACCCTTAGTGGAAATTTTTAGCAAGAAAGGTTTGGATCTGGTATCTGGGAGGATATCAAAGTGGGTTATTGGCCTACAGGAATATAGTTTTGGTATTCAATACATTCCAGGTGTTGATAATGGAATAGCAGATGTTCTCTCTCGTTTAGTTTCTAGTAGAGATTTGGAAGACGATTATTTGGACTTAGATGATGTATTGGTGTGTGCTGTGGATTATGAATTTCTATCTGAGAAGAAATGGTCTGAAGAATTGGGAAAGGATGTTACTCTATGTGAGGTTGTATCTTTATTGAGAACTGGTTGGGTCAATTGCAAAGTAGGTTCTGCTTTGACTAAGCCTTTTTGGACGGTACGCAATGAATTATCTGTTGATAATGATTTATTGTTTCGTGGGACGAGGTTGATCCCTCCATCTAGTCTCAGGAATGATTTGATAGATTTGGTTCATGTTGCTCATTCAGGTTTATCCAAAAGTAAGGAGAGGCTTCGCATGTCGGGAATGGATAAAATGGTTGAAAGGGTAATTAGGGATTGTATTCACTGTAATGTCAGTGACAAGTCTTATAGTGCGCACACACAACCTATGTTCTTAAGAAGAAGACCAAATGGTCCTTGGCAGGACATAGCTCTAGATCTAGTGGGTCCCATACAACATAGAGATTCTCAGGTTTTTATACTGGTGGTTATAGATATGTACTCAAGATGGCCAGAGGTGTTTTTTTGTCAGGAATTGATACGAGTAAGATTATTCAATGTTTGAGTGAGTTATTCTGTAGAGAAGGTCTTCCGGCAACTATTTTATCAGATAATGGTGTTCAATTTGTTTCCAAGGAAATGGAACATTATTTATCTTCTAAGGGTATTACACATAAGACCTGTTCTCTTTACCACCCTGAGGCCAATGGTATGGTTGAGAGATTTATTAAAGTGATCAAGGACACTATTAGTTTAGCCAAAAACTTGTCATCTGATTGTAGGAAATGTGTTTTGGCAAAAATAGAAGAATACCGTTATACTCCTCGTGCCACAACTGGTAAGACTCCATTTTTGTTGTTTCGTGGGAGAATTCCGAACACGCAGGTTGAACCTTTCTGGGTTAATAAGTATGAAGTGTCAAAGGGTAAAGAATGTGTGTGCAACAAAGATGAAATTGTTGAAAATGAGAAGGATAAAGCAGAACGTAGAAAAGCATATTTTGATGTTAAAAAAAATGTCAAAAAAACTGTTGTCTGTGTTGGCGATATGGTCATGGTGAGACGACCTGGCATGGTGGGCTGTTCTGAAACAAAGTTCATGAAGCCTATGAAAGTAATCAAAATTTTCAACAATGCAGTGCAAACTCAAGATCATCGCATTTGGAACTTAAATAGAGTTGTCATTGTTAGAAGGAAATTGCAAGAAGGACTGACTTTTGATTCCAAGGAAAAGGATTTGGAAAATAGTAAAGCAATTGTTTCTGGAAATATTAGGTCTTCTACACGTGTGTCCAAAAGGCCTAGTTATCTTACTGATTTTGTATGATCTGTGTATCTTGATAATTTTGTGTATTTTGCATAACTTATTTATTTATTTATTTTTTCTCTTCTTTGTTTGTTTTTGAGGGAAGAGGATGTGTGATATTTAACACTGCAGCTTTAATAGAATCTTAAGGACATCACTAGGTATGTCACCGTATGTGTCATGTAAATGTTCTAATTGGTGTCAGCTGATGTCTGCTGGCATCGTATGTGGATGGGATCTTATATTCCTGGATTAAACTTCATCAAATATACCTTTCTGTATCTTGGATTTATTAATGAAGATACTTCAAAATGCCAAGAACGTCCCATGTGAAAGTGAATTTTATCTGGCAATTTTTTTCTTTTCCTTCTCATAAAAAGAAAGTTTATGCCAGGTTCGTTACCTGCCTCATCTGCAAAAAAAAAACTCCCGAGAGGGACCGAAAAATAATTTAGCTATGGTAATCATACCATGCATCGGCACATGGAGAGGTGGCACCCTCTTAATTATTCTAAAGCACAACTTCGAGATTTGGTGGATAACCCCCGACCGGCAAAAACATCCACCAATGACTTAGCAATAAGTGAGTCAGAGGCAAGGGAAACGGTCTCAAATCTGCAAAAGAACTTTGGGCAGATGAGATTGACTTGTGTAGCATGTGGAAAATTAATTTCATGCGGAGAGATGAGTATAACTTTAATAAATAGATCATATGAAAATCATCAATGTCCAAAACGTCCTAGAAAGTAATTTTTGTCATTTTTGAGGAAGAGAGATAGCCTACAGTGGTACGGGGTCGTTTTCGTTCGTACTAGGGGGGCCAGGTGACATTCCTTCGGGGTGGCTTAGGGGCATTTAAAACAACTTCCCTGATACAGGTAGCATATAAAGTAGAGGCTAAATACCAGGATCTTTATCGATTGCTTTATGCTTTACAAAAATGAAAAACACACAACAAACCTGGACCATTCATATTTTCAATGTTTCTGCGTACTATACTTTTTAACCCTTAACTAATTGAGCTGCTTCATTTCACCTGCTTTTTTAAAAAAAAATTTAAAAAATCGGAAACAGTGGCCATTTATTCGAAACTTACCAATCTACGCGTTACAACTACGTTTGCTTTTTCAAAAACCTTTAATAAAAATGTTGGTGCCCAAATACGGGCCTACAACCCCGTGGGCCGGCCACGGAGCAGGATGGAACTGTAAATGGGGGGGGGGTGGGGGTATTTATTTGTGGAAAACATAACAGAGAGTCAGTGGTCGTTGATTTCATAGTAAAAAGTGCGACAAGTGCAACAAAATCATATCGATAATTCATTGTGAGCAAGTACCAAAAGTGTCGACAATTCGAACCTTCAATAATAAATACAGTAATCAATGATGCATTAGAGCTTAATATCAATTCATTGTTCGAACGTGTAATCAGTACCCGTCCCATGTCAATTCATTGTTCGAACGTATAATCAATACCCATCCTGGATCAATTCATTGTCCGAACATATAATCAGTCTTATCCCATATCAATTCATGTGCTAAAAACTGCATACATATCTCATGATATCAAGGCTGAGCAATCGGGGCACAACAAGGAGTTGAGAGTTTCATTTGTACCGGCGCCATTTTGGGTGAGGTCAGGATGGTCCAAATATAGTCAAAATGTCTCCACCAACTCGTGGTTGGACTGGGACCACTTTCGGCAGTCCAAAAGATTTCGTTGAAGGGTAGCAGAGGGGACTGCCGACATGAACCATCAGTCAAAGTGGGGTGGGAGGCAACAATCTCTCCTACCGGGTCATACTGGTGTCCCACCGGAACTGATCAAGTTGGTAGTCTTGCAGGATTTTGGTCATTTCAAGACTGAGGCCGGCGCCGGCATGAGCACGCCGACGTCCCGCGGCTACGTCGTGGTCGTTCCGTGGGTGATCATGGCAGTCATTCCCCATCGGGGGTGTCTGCGGGGGTCGGGGGCCCCCGTGGCTCTTACAGAATCTTCAAAGTTGAGGAGAACGTTTCTGGACGCAGGACTCATTTTCTAGTTGAACTCAGAAGCGCCGTTGCACCGCAACAGTGGACGAGACCCCCGCTGAGTGAGCGGAGCATCATTGCCTCGCAATAGTGGACGAGACCTTTTGTCGCGTGAGTGCAGCGCCGCTGCATCGCAAGAGTGGAGGAACCCTTTTGTTGGGTGAGTGGAGCGTTGGGGGTGCAGCTGAGGGGTGGGAGAGGCTCGTTCGCGCCGCCTCTCCCTCCCAGCGCACCCCACGCCGACACCTGGCGTTGATAACCGTGATGTCCGGACCAGGCGATAAGAGGGGGGGGGTCGGAGGCAGAGGCAAGACATCCCCCCCATGGCCTGCAGGGCGCCGCTTCAGGACCAAACGGGGAGCTCATATCAAGCCGGGGCCAGACCAGGAGATACGAGGGGAGGGGGGGTCGGTGGCATGTGCAAGACATCCCCCCCAGTGTTGTCGCAGCCATTATTGAAAAAAGAAGAAGCTACCATCGGCCTCGGCTCCTCTCCTGGTCCACCTTATGCGACGACCCTTTTGTTGGGTGAGTGGAGCGTTGGGGGTGCAGCTGAGGGGCCCCCACCTGTGGGGGTGGGAGAGGCTCGTTCGCGCCGCCTCTCCCTCCCAGCGCACCCCACGCCGACATTTGGCGTTGATATCCGTGATGTCCGGGCCAGGCGACAAGAGGGGGGGGGTCGGTGGCATGTGCAAGACATCCCACCCCCCGTTGTCGCAGCCATTATTTTAGAAAGAAGAAGAAACCCGTCGGCCTCGGCTCCTCTCCTGGCCCACCTTAGGCGATGACCTCCCTGGCCGACGGCTGCCAGCAGGACCCGCCCTACACGAGCCGAAGGCCTCGGCTTCCGGATGGGCGTAGCCGCGAACCTGTTGCACTTCGGGAGTTTCCGGAATGGGGGTAGGTATCTGCTGATTTGTATCTATTTCATGTTACCGTTATTGGGCGTGGCGGGCGGTGGGACAGACATGCTTGGAGCATTGGGGTGTGGCGGAGCCTAGCAACCTCGTGGCTGCCGTAACGTCAAGCTTGGCTTCTTTCACTACTTTCATGTTTCTTATTTCTAGCGAAGTCAAAAACTCATCAGTGGCCTACTGATTTTGTTTGATTTCTTTCCCTTCCTTTTCAAGTGTGTTTCATGCTAAAGTTTCTGTTTAACAGGATACAGTGATTACTTCGTATTTTACATATGTCTTCTTTATTAGGGGTACTCTCCGGTTGAGCCAGATGATGTACCTCTAATAAATGGTCCGGGTGGAACTAGTTTCTCAATCAGTGGGGAGTAGATGGGCATGACAGATTACAACGGGGGACAAAGGTCCGCATTACCCACCCTTCACTACTTGCAAAGACTAGACAGAATATTTCTATTCCACGTTATTTGCAAACAGAGAATACCTCGAGAGAACTATTCCTTGAACAATAAATGTCCAGCCAATCAATCAATTAGTGGGGAGAAAAACAGGCATGACGGATTACAACGGGGGACAAAAGTCTGCATTACCTATCCTTCACTATCTGCAAAGGGAGACAGAATATTCCTATTCTTCTCTGTTTGTAGACAGGGAATATCTCATAGAGCAATAATCGATAAAAAATTAGTAGGATTATAACACTTTAAAAAAGGTATTGGTGAATTATACTTCTCCGGAAATTTAAAACTCACAAATGTTTTATTTGTGTAATCGTTTCAGGTCAAACGGATTGTGGGACAATGTTAAGAATGAAAGAGTCACCAAAAGGCAAAAAGTACACTCACGTATGAAAATCTTACTATTAATGCTTGACTGAGGCCAAGGAGATCAGAGTGCATGAGTCTCATGCTCAATCGATTGAGCTAGCCGGATCGGGCAACAAAAAGTATAAAATAGTTATGTAAATAGTTATTTAATAAAATGTTTTACCCTGTTACTTTGCTGGTGTGTTGTATATATTTATAAGTTATTAAAGTGTTATAATCCTACTACTTTGTTGGAGTGCTATATATTTTTAATGTGACACATAATTGCATAGGGTTTGTCGTTATTTTGGGTGGGGTGGGTGGCGGAGCCGAGCTGTCTTGCAGCCATCATGGTGTGGAGCTAAGTGTTCATCTCACTAGTTTTGTATTTCTCATGAAGGGTTGTTCTTAATGTTTCTATTTTAGCGAGGTCAAAAAGAGATCCCATTAGTGGCCTACTGATTTTGCTCGATTCCTTTTGTTTTTTTAAACAATTTTTCACTATCTGCAAAGACTAAACAGAGTATTGCGATTCTGTGCTTGTTTGTAAATAGAGAATGAACCAAAGAGAACCAATTCTAAAACAGTAAATGCTTGGATAACAATCAATCAAATAGAGAGGGCAGCAGGCACGACGGATTACAACGGGGGTAAAGGCCTGCGTGAAATAACCTTCACTATCTGCAAAGAGAGAGTACTCCTAAGAGTAAAGAGGGGGAGGGAGGGGGGGCAGCGTTCAAAGCACATCAACGTGCATAAACACGAAAATGTTTTTACCTATCACGTACTTGACATTTGACAGCTTTTGATATTTGCTATTAAAAAACCATTGAAATTCACTGAAAAAACCATAGGTTATAGACCATATATAGTTAGGAATTAGCATTTACAAAACCTTGAAAATTCACTGAAAAAACCATAGGTTATAGACCATATATAGTTAGGAATTAGCATTTACAAAACCTTAATTTACTCGCACAAAACCATAGAAATTCGCATATATAGTTAATTGCAATAACTATATATCGCGCAACCGCAATCCACTGCTGATGATGTCACATATTACATCATTCATGACATGGTCAGTGACATCACTGATGACATCACTGATGACATCTCAAATAACATCACTGATGACATCACTGATGACATCTCAAATGACATCACTGATGACATCTCAAATGATATCACTGATAACATCACTGATGACATCTCATTTGACATTACTGATCACATCACTGATGACGTCATTCATGTGATAATACGATGAACCTCTTCAGACTCTAATATAACCTTAGATACACTCAGTGTAAACAGACACTCACATACTGTCACTCATCCATGGAGTTACTCACACACCTAGTCAGTCATGCAAAGAATCAATCACACCTCCATTTGCTCAACTATACAGTTATACACACCTTACTTATTCAAACATATCCTAACACATATTTACTCTCTTATACAATCACTGATACAAGTTTTCAATGATCCATGCAGCCACTCACACATTCACTAGCTCTTATACACAGTAATTTATATATGTGAACTCTCACATGTACTGTGTTTTACTTATGTACTTACTTTGACATGTAGCACTGAGATATCCATTCACTCACCAATACACTCATGCACACAGTCAACCACCCACACAGCTGTTTCCACATGCAGTTTTGAACCTACACATCTAGTGAATCAACTGCTCACACATCTATGCACAGAGTCACACACCTCCCAGACACCCACACACACACACTCACTCTCCCATACAAATACTTGGGCAACCAATCAATAACCCATATAGTTACTCATATAGCTACTGATCAACACATGCAGCAGTTTACAGAACAACAGATATAATGATGCACAAATTAAGACAGTTTAGTCACTAACCCATGCACTCAGTGAGACACATTTAATCACTCACTCATACAGTCAGTCATGCACCTACTAAATCCTTCATCCAGACACTTATGCATCCACTCATTCTTCAATATGTAAGACATATTTTAACTTTACAGAAACATACAGTCACTGGATGATGTCATCAGTGATGTCATCAGTGATGTCACTGACCATGTCATGAATGATGTAATATGTGACATCATCAGCAGTGGATTGCGGGTGCGCGATATATAGTTATTGCAGTTAACTAGATATGCGAATTTCTATGGTTTTGTGAGAGTAAATTAAGGTTTTGTAAATGCTAATTCCTAACTATATATGGTCTATAACCTATGGTTTTTTCAGTGAATATATATATATATATATTCACCATCCAGTGAATGTGTGTCTTTCTGAAAAATAAATTTGTTTTATATATGTATTTCTAAAGGTCGATGGAAGAATAAATGTTTAAATAAGTGTGTAAATGGATGTTTTTTTTAAAAAAAATTGGTTGGGTAACTGGCTTATTACGTGTATCTTAGTGAATACATATATTAGCGAGTATTGTTTAAATATTTAAATGTTTGTATCAGTGTTTCTCTTTGTGTATAAGTGGCTGCAGGGGTTGGTGACTGACTCACTGTTTGTATGTGTTTTGAAGACAGCATATGTGCAGGACTGTATGGGTGGATGAGTGTGTATATGTGTGTGTTAGTGAGTGAATGACTGTCTCACTAGTGTCTTCATTAGTAACGACATATGTTTTAATCTAGTATATGTGAGTATTGATGTATATAAGTGAGTATAGTATATATAGTGAGAGATTGTAGGAGTTCCTGTTTAAATAAGTATGTGTTTCTATAAGTGATTGTTTAAGAGAGTAAGTATGGGTACGTTTCCTTAGAAGTAAGGTGGTAGTGTGTGTATAAATGTATATGCAAATAAATGGATGTTCAATAGTTTATTTGCATGTGTGAGTATGTGTGTGAGTAACTTTTGGATGACTGCTGATGTGTAACAGGATGTATAGGTGTATCACTACATATGATGAGTGAGTGTATATATATGAGTGACTATATAGAACTGTTGGTGAATGAGTGGATGTGTATATAGATGGTGGAATTACTGAATTGGTTGTTGTTACTGGTTTGGGTATCTCCATTTTTTTGAAAATGTTTGTTTCTATTTTTGAATATGTGTTTCAAGCGTTACATTACACTGAAATTAGGTCTCTCACTCTGTCACAAGGATGGTGTCATCAGTGATGTCATGAGTGATGTCACTGACCATGTCATGAGTGATGTAATATGTGACGTCATCAGCAGTGCATTACAGGCGCGCAAGTTATAGTGAGTCCAACTAACTATAACGTGGGAATTTCAATGGTTTTATGTCAGTAAAATTTCCAGCTAACTATAAATGGTGTGAAATCTATGGTTTTGTCAGTGAATTTAATAGGTTTTTTAAATGCTAATTCCTAACTATAACTGGTGTGAAACCTATGGTTTTTTCAGTGAATATATATATACATAAAAGGGGTTATAGTTAGGATTTTTTTCAATGTTAAATCTCAAAATTCTATTTGGAATAACTTTGGCGCCGGTTGACGAATCTGCCTGAAAATTTCCTCAAAATGGCCTTGCGGCGTTCCGGTCCTTCCCTGAAAGTTTGGGGGGGATTCGTCAAGCGGGGGCCGAGATAAAAGGGGGGTCCCAAAACGCGTTTTCCCCATGTTAATTTCCATAGGGCGGTCGATTTCACTTTTAGCCCGAACGGCTGAATGGATTTCCACCAAACTTGGCAAAATTGTAGGGACTGGTAGCCCGATGTGCCTTTGCTATGTCTCAAGATATGTGCTCCAGTGGATTTTGAGTAATTAAGGTTCAAAAAAATATATATATCTATAGCAGCGCTCCGGTACGCGCCTGTTGCTTAGATTAGAGTGACACAGGGTAACCCATGATTCCTCCCGAAAACGTTTTAGGCACTAGATTGTTTAATTCTGTAGGAGCTCAACCACTGATCACATCAAGATTAACCCCTTTGATGCTGATGACGAGCTCAGTTCGTCATTAGCTACGGCGCTCGTATGCTGATGACGAGCTGAGCTCGTCATGTAACGCGGTATTTTGAAAATAGCCGCACACAGCGGGAAAAGCTGCCGCAGCGATGCGGTTAAACACATTCTCTCCCATAGAATATCAATCTGGTTCCTTAAAGGACTCCATGACCCTCATTGCGGCCTGGAAAAAGACCTGCTGTTTCCACGCCCCTCGAATTACCATTATGGGGGATGCTGGTAATTCCAGAGTCAGAGAAATATCAGGTATTACATGCTTTTGGCAAATGACATGGGAGAATTGGTGTTTCTGCATAAATACCCACCTGTTTTCTGCCGGTGTTTAACACAGATATTTCATCTGCAGTCAAAATCTCAGAGAGAAACACCAGAATGTGTAATTTCGACGGACTCTGTTACTACTGTTGCTGGTCCCATCAGAATTAATGAGCCACTGGTAATGAGAGACTATGTAGTCTGTCTGCAACTGGAAGTTGGTCTCCAAACCCTCCTTGACTACCCAAGCAAACATGTAAGTGCAGGCAAAACCTTGCTCAATGAAGGCGGTTTGAGGCTTGGCGAAGAAGGCACAGCGCAAAGCAATTATCATTATTGTATGATTGCACTAAAGATGTGAATAACAAGCCAGCGCAGACAGCACACAACACTTTAATAATAACGCTTACATATACAACTATATTTACAGTATCAGCATGAAGTGTAAACAAAATAATAGAAAATATAAGCGCAATGAAATGGTACAAACTAAATTATTGTGTGCTACAGAGATCTTTTGTATGAGTGGATGTTATTGTTGGAACAAACTGGAAGGCCTAGATCTTAAAACACTGCCAAGTCTCTCTCAATTGTCCATGACACAATCAATAAAGTCACTTGCTACCATATTTCTATGAAACTTTGTTTAAGATTTTGGAACAAGCTTTTAATGGACAGAGAGTAAAATGTCTCACTTTTGTAAAGATGAGCTCTTACATAGTGATCTGTTGTGGGCTGTGAGTGTTCAGAACTATTAAAGAAAATGTAAACTTTGTTTTCCTTCTACTTTGCCACTGTAGGATTGTCTTTAAAAATGTAAAAGTTGGACAACAACATGAAAATTGAGATTTTGTCTAAAGAAGATGATTATAGGTCTCTATGTATGAAAATGTTGGCCACCTATCTATTGGAATCTTGATATAATGAGGATGTGTATGTGTATACTATAGGCTTACTGGATCCTAGCTTGCGAAATATATTGAATTGAAATATAGAAGCCGCATTAACCTGTTATTGTACGGTATGAAACTACCCAGCACGACTCTTGGAGCTGGTTGTCTTTGCAACGGTGGTTCAAATATGAAATGTACTAGTGTGTACATTATATTGGATTGTTGGTTTTGTGTTGGAGAAAGGCTTAGATTCTTAAAGCCTCTTTTAATGAAATATGATATTTGATACACATTATGTAGCTCTAAGGTTTTTATGTCTATGTGCTCACTGGATGTAATAACTGCAGTTGGGACATTTCTTACAAGCAATTAGGAAGGAAATTAGGTGAAATTAATATATTTGAAGATTTTAATAACCCATATTTTAATATATACCTATTAACTCATGTATGTAGCTCATTTATAATGCTGTGATATATGCTTTTGTTTATGTTATACGTATGGAACAGTGTAATGGTCTGTGCTTTTAATAAACTTATTTTCAACTGCTACTACTACTATCATTATGCACTCTTTACGAACACTACTTGATCTTGAACATTGTAACACTTCTGAAAGTGATCGCTCCATACAGCACTACAACAATTCAGGAATGAGAACATTAGACTGGTTCAACAGTAATAGCAAACACCTACTGTTCGTGATCACAGCATAGTAAATTTGAGGATAGTAATCCTCCCACCAAAACTGAATTACTTTGTAATAAAGTTTAAATATATACTGAACAAGACCTACTGTTTGGAGCTCATACAAACAAGCAGGAAGCAAGTAAATATGATGGCAAACAAAAATAAAATGTGTACCTTATGACCAGCATTGAGAGTTAGGAAAAAAACTTACTGAACTGAAGAAGTTTTAAAGTTAGATGTTTTGGTTTAAGGATAGAGGTGTCAGGTACCTAAAGTTGGGATATCTTTCAACAAGGGGCAAAGAGGCCCCTGGCCAGTGCTTCTCGCTCAGAGGGAACAATGTTGATGTTTGAAGAAGCAGACCACAGCATTGAGTGCAAGCCTACAGACACCAAGGCACAAAGGTGCCAAGCAAGGGCCTGCTTTGGATCCAACAGCTCTCTTGATTTGGATCACTGAATGAACAGCAGTGTATTGGATTAATGAAAACGCATTAGAGCCGAATGAGGAAAGAGTAACACAGGATGTTGTAGAGGATGAGTATGCTTGTCAGACAAAGTGATCACTCAACACACCTGCACTTGTAGCAACAGTTTCTTGGGCAGCCTGTCTCCGGAAAAGAGTAGAGAAGGCTTCAATGCACTTTTCTATTTTTCTGGAATGCTCTGTACTTCTTGTGCTGGTTGGGGGTTCCATGCCAGCAGTTAGCAGCAACAATAGTAAGGCAAGCTAGCAAAGCTTCAGATGGGGTCTTGGAAAGATTGTTAGCGCTCAGATCTACATTCTGCAGCAGGGTCCATTTGGGTCTCTGTCCAAGAGGTGTTCAACAATCTAGAGGGAAGCACCAACTTATATGATGTCTGTGTTTAGGCAGCTGGGCTATTGCCCACTTCCATTCAGAGTCAATGCATTCTTCAAGTTCAAGTGCAAGAGCTCAGGCAAATGAGCCAGGGGTAAAGATTCCAACCTCAGAGAGGGTTCTGGAAGGTTCATCTTCACTAAATGCACTGCAGTGCCTATAGTATACGGGTAATTGATCAGGTACACTTTCTGTGGCTATGATCTTGTAGTAAAACACATATGACCTTCAGATAAATCTGAAAAAAAAGAGCTAAAAGAGTAAGCAGAAGCAGATTTTCTGGTGTTTTTGTTGTCTTCTTTGAGCAACATGTACTCTCCATCTTATAGTTGTCATTCTAACAAATAAATAAGGAAGGCATGCTCTGGTTTGCATCTGGAACACCCGTTTAAAGTTTCCCCATGGCACAGACCAAACTAGTGTGCAACATTAGTGATAGGTCCTAACAAACTGCAAAAATGCAGCAGAACCTCTAGGCAAAAGCAAAATAAGCAGATAAGGATTCTGGGCTTTCTTCCCACCATTTCCAAACTCCCACACACTAGACATAGGTTTCCAAAGGAAATAAATAGGATTGTATAGAGAACCCTACCAGGTGAACAGATTATTATGTTTCACATAGGTACCCCTATATAGAATCAAGTAGCAACTCAACCTTTCACCTATATTCTCCCCTACCATTACACTACATAATGGCTCTTTTGACTGACCGTTTACCTAGTTATGGTACTGCTTACAGGACGTGGGGTTTTCCCTGAGAAACTAGCCTCATCCATTATGCATGAGGATTCTTGGAAACTCAGCAGGACTACCATCCCCTGCATAATAACTATGTATAAGGGTCATTCATTCCATCATCCTAAGTCCAACATGATGCAGCAAGGTAGAACCCTGAGGGTCCCAGTTTGGGTATATAAACACCATATATCTTGCTGAGGTAGAGAGAGGAGAAAATGGACTTCCATGCTGACACACTGACGTGAAATGCTGAGGTTACTGCACGCAGACACTCCAGCTTGCAATGGTCTGATATCCCTCGCTGTGTGTCCATCTCGAGACCAAGACGGGGTCCCACAGTCTTTCACTTCAGGTAATGGGGTTGACTTTATCCCAGAGGGATTCTTGGCTCTACAGTTACATACATGCTAGGTACACTTGGGTACATCTAGTTAGGATCACATCGTAGGAGTACGCATTTTACTGTCATGTATTTTTACCTGCCTGTATTCATTGTTTTCGCACTATTGTAGAAATCTACCATCCTTTTTCTCTGTTGGTGCTTATAATCATTTATATCTGTTACAGTCTTATGGTTGTTTCAGCATATCTGTTTTACACTAGAATTACATGGGTTCAATAAAGCTTATTCAGAAATGTTCCCACTGTTTATTCTGTGTATCTCTCTGAGACAAAGTGAGCACGAGTGACTGAGCGAAAAGTAATGCACTGTTTCCACAATCCCTGATGGGACAGCGTTGTCATGTTCGATAGTTTCCAAGAACTATTCTCTCCTTGGTAAGAGGGGTTTCTAGTGGCACTGTGAGCTAGCTGGTATACAGGCTAACATACCCGGTGGGGGTGTCTAGATTCATTCTGGACACCAAACCTAAAGTGTACATTATCTAAATGCGCCGATCCTATATAGGTTCAAAGGAACTACACAATATGGTGCCGCCAACGTTTGTTTGGTCCTTATTTAATGGTCAGATCTGAGTAGTTCAGTCATGCTATTCTCAGAGACCTCTACTCACTTCAGTCTTGCTATTCTCAGAGACCCCTACTCACATTTTCCCAGAGACGTCTGGAGTGGGAAAGGAACTATCCACCACAGCTGAGTAGGCATATCCTATGCATTGGCTGTAGGTTTATCAAGCTTGAAGGACAAAAAGTTCCTATTGTGCATAAAACCTTGTCCATTCTCCTTGAAACGTTTTCCTTTTTCAAAATTATGGCTGACGAAGACGCCACTGCGCCAGCATATAGTGCTGCAGCTAGGGAGGAAGAATAAGAAGGGGAAATCAACATTTCAGAAAATGTTCGACCTGCCCTTACTCTAAAACTAGCAGACTATTGAGTCAAAGCTGGGGGTGGGCATTAACATTGGTGATTAAGGCACACAAATCCTATAGAACAGAGGTATTCTATTCATGGGTTAAATTCCCACAAGCTGACACACAATCACATACATTTCAATCTTACTTTGAAGATCAAACACCAAATGAATACTGTCCGTATGAGTACATTAAAGTTCCGCTCACCTACCAGGAGCACATGAACTGATTTAAAGGCACCCTCCCGCATACAAAAGAAAAAGTGAGACTCAGTCCGCTCAGAAGAGATGGAGCAACTTGGCCAGTCCTAGCTGCCTACACACCCCATCCAGACATCGACACAATGCCAGTAGGGGATTTACATCCACTTCATAAAGAAATAATAAAACTATACAGAAACTTGACACAGTTCATGTTGAGAATACTCATACTTCAGCCACCAAGGGCTACACAAGCAGGACAAATTCATGGATCTACAACTAAAATAACACCAGAAACGCTACATGCAGTTATGGGTAAAATGCCCACTAAACGTGAGCAAATGCCATTCTGGATAACTCAGAAAATAGCACAGCTAGAGGCAGTATTTCCACACATAAGCTCTCAAGGAAAACACAGAATGCTAACAATCTGCTTACCAATAGGGATAGCTCCTCAGATAGAGGATTGTACCACTTGGGGTACAGTTTTTGGCTGCCATATATACCAGAACTCATGGTATCCCGTCATTAGCAGTAATACCAGATGTATTAAGACAAATACAGAGTGAGTACGGAGCAGAACCTGCTCTAAATGTAGGTTTGAAATTATTGGGTAATTTTGCCCAAGTATCAGCTATCATATTAGCTAATATCAAAGAGGATGCAGCAGCAGTGGAAATGCACCAATGCCTGAGGGATTTCAATCCTTTACAACAGGAATGTGAATTACCTAAAATTAATGAAGACACCTATGCTGAATTAGGTAGAGATAGTTTGGGAGCTAGAGCAACAAAACCTCAACTCATGGGTGGTCCTGAAAAGGATAACACAAAGCACGCACCTGATTCTTCCAAGAAGAAATGGGAAAATAATTTTAAAGAGTATAGAGAGAATAGATCACAATACAGAGGTGGGTCTCCTCAACAGGAGCCCTCTGAAAGGAGGTACAACCTTACGAATCGTGATAACATTAAAATACCTGACATGTATCTGGATGCTGATACACGTTGCTCTCATTCCTTTCAGGGTTCATCAAAAAACTCTGAGAGGGAAGGACGGTCAGGACACAGACAAGAAGAGAGTACAAAGTCCAGAGACACGCTAAGCACTTCAGATTATACTTCCAAAAAAGAAGAGAAGCTGAAATCAAAACCTCAATTTAAAAAGAAGGAAGTAGCAGGACTTAAAGTAAGATATGTCCAGAATTCTGAGGACTCAACTTCTGAACGGGGAATGGCTCTGACAATGCTAGACATCGCAGCAGAAGTAACAATAGCTTGCCAGAACCTGATGGAATTTCTGGTGACAGTAGAGTTGAATGAGCATATCACGGTGGAAACAGCAGATACAAGGGTAAGTGTCCCACAAAGGTTACATGAAATAACACTTCAAATGGAGGGAGACAGACCCAGAAAAATTAAAGGTCTCTTTTGGGAGAACCTGACTTATGGCTATGACATCCTTTTAGCTACACTATGTCGCAACCATGTTGGGTGGGATGCTGAGTCACATCACCATGTAACCCCAGTAAAAACTACTCCAACTCCGCAGAGACAGTACCCATTAAAACAAGAAGCAAAAAACAGGTCAGGGAGATCTCAGATCAACTTGAATACCAAGGTGTGATTGAAAGTTTCACCTCTTCAATGAATAATCCTCTGTTTCCCGTAATGAAACCTGATAATTCATACCATCTAGTTTTAGACTACAGACATCTGAACACATGCACAAAAACATTTGCAGTACAGAATGCACATAGTGCTGCATTGATGAATAACATTGTGTGGAAAAAATACAAAACAACACTAGATATCTCAAATGGATTTTTCTGCCAAAATATAGTGCCTGAAAGCAGGTGTTTGACAGCATTCTCAGCGCTAGGTTCCCAGAGTCAAAAGTATCGACTCCCCCAAGGGTATAAGAATAACCCTGGGTTGTTTTCTGGTAGGGTAACGGAGTTACTTCAGAATTTGGATGAAGAAGCATTGTCCTATGTAGATGATATTTATCTGACGGATGATGATGTACAGGATAACTTGACCAGGTTGAGCAACATAAATTTGGGGTTCACCTCTGAGGGCTACAAATTTAACTTTAAAAAATCAAAACCATCCCACCTCAATGTCCTATTTTTGGTATATGAGTTAACAAGTGAAGGGAAAAGCCTTGCAGCTAACTTTTTAGAAAAGTGTGCGCTGCTTTAACCTCCAAAATCATTGAAAAACTTGCAATCCATATAGGGATTCCTACATTTTGGTAGAACATACATTTTGGATTATGCAGAAAAAGTAAAACCATTTTACGACTTAATAAGACATGTTTTTTCAGTTAGGCATTGAACACAGGAACACACAGATATCCTTTGTTCCCTACAAGCTGACATGATAGCATCTAAACACTTGCAGACACGCACAAATGTCCCCAACCTGGTGATCCTTGTTATAGCGGGCCAATCTGGGTACACCTATCTAAACTTCAATGAAGGTGAAACAGTACCACTTGCGTACAAATCACATTTGTACACAAACACTGAAATGTGTTTTGTTTCTACAGAAAAAATCCTGACAGCAGTACAGATCGCTGTAGTGAGAGAAAGCGCACTGCCTCAGGGGAAATGAATCATTGTTGTAACTCCGGTACCAGCCTTAGAGGCTGCTACAAAGGCAAGAATTCCTAATGCTAAAACCTTACATCCAAGATGGATACAATGGGCTAATTCTCTCACTGCAACAGATGTACAATACAGATACAAGCCTAGTCTAAAAACACAGGAATTTCTGCAATATTTCTGCAATATAAACAAAAATATCCTCTCCCAAATGAAATAAAGCCTCTAGATAAGTATGAATACATTATTTACACTGACAGATCTGCTCAGCCAGCCATAGGAAGTAAACAACAATACAGTGCTGCATGTGCGATGTAAAAGGTTGTATGCAGGACGGTAAGTTACATCCTAGCGATACAAAGACACAGTTTCTTGGAGACTGCACGGCTCAGCTGGCATAATTAAAAGCCCTATTACTGGCACTTATAAATATGGATCGAGAATTCCCCACACTGATAGTGTGCGATTCTTTTTACTGTGTCCAGTCTTACAATGAATATTTTAACTGCTGCGGTCAAAATTAATGGGTTTAAAGACTCAAAAGCTTGCACAATTAAGCATAAAATGCTATGGGAACAGGAAGCTGAGCTGAAGAACGAACTAATAAGAGCTCATGTAATACACACGCGGAGTAATCAACGTGATGGCATTTACATTGAAGGGAATTCATTGGCTGATGAAGCCACAAAAGGGGTAGTACGTACTGCTTCCGTAGCTGTAATCCTTCAATTGAAAACGAGAATAGACAGACAGATAATGGTGGCTGTCATGGCTTCACGCAAAGACAGCAAAGCCTTACCAAAAGGTTTTCCACTCAAATACTCCTACAAGTTAGATGCCAATAAGATTTCATATGCTCAAATTCCAAGAGTGGGGGATAGAGTAATACCAAACATTGATCGCAGATTAGGTTTTTACGAAGGTCTAGGTTCTGCACACCCAGGAGTTAAAGAGATAGTTTTATTACTGAAACAGCGCTGTTGGTGGTCCTGTTTAGCTAAAAAGACAAAGAATTTTGTCTTAAAATGTGACATCTTTCAGCAGATGAAGGGTTCAACCGTGGCACGTTCAGCACAGACACCACTACTAATATCAGACAGACGACTTGTGTGTGTCTATTTGGACCACTGCAGCCCTCTACAATCAGATGGGTCTTACAAGTATATCTTGGGGGCAGTGGATTCATGCTCTAGATTCCTATGGGTATGGCCTCAGCGCTCGGCTGACGCTCGACTGTTCTAAAAAATTTGTGAGTCTTTATAGGGACATACACAGTTGGTACATTACACTCTGACCGTGGCCCCGATAAAAGCCCAAGTTCTGCTGTGTCCTCAGCGTATTCTCATGTTGATGTCTGCATTTTGAGAGCCACCCCAGGATGCTTCAGGTCATGTTGGAATGGATACTGGCTCCTCAACAAATACTCAGGCCTTGGATGGCACACAGGCTTCCCCAGCATCAGTTGTAGATAGTGCAGAAAGAACATATGTGCTCAAATAACCTAATCTGTAAGGTGTTGCAGTGATTGTCATTTGCGATGGCAAGCAACAGTGATGCTGTGTTTCTCAGCCAGAAAACATAAACATGTGGCTCATCATGTGCTGGGAAAAATGTGGCCTTTTTCTAAACAACCAAATTTGGAATTTTAAACAAGAGACACTTTTGCTAAACTGCATGGCTTTCAGTCACTCATTGTTCGAACTATATATACAAACATATTTAGTACAGACCTCTATCACTTGCAGTATATGTTTTTTATTAGCATTTTTTTTTTTTTTTTTTTTTTTTTATAAATTTTTATTGAGCAAACTTTAAATTAACAACAGTAAATAATAATTAACATATATAGTATCGACATTCTGATATAATGGGATTTATTAATAGTACAAATTATCTTTGTGTTGTATGTGACAGGTATAATGATATATAGTAAAGTTGGACACAGTTTTGGAGTAGATATTCAACATGCATTATATCCTCATTATCTTCCTCCATACTTCTTTATAGATTAGACAATTATTCCTACAAGGTTCAAGTGAATTTGAAATCAGGCCCTTTGCTGACTATACCAGCTAGTTATAGGCGCCCAGATCAATTCCCCTTTAGCTCTGGATTTTTTCCCTCTAGTTTTGTATATTGCTGTTTCTAACTTATATGTAGCAAGGAGTCTATTCATCCAGCCCTGGAATGTAGGTGCCTCTGTATCCTTCCATCGGGCTGCTAGCATAATTCTGTATATAGCTGTGCATAGATACGTTGTATATATTTCTGAATTATTAAGTTCTAAAGAGCTATCATAACCCAATACAACCAAGGTAGCTGATATTTGGCTCTCCCGACCAAAAATTTCAGCCCAAAATTTACATATATTCTCTTTTAGTTGTTCGAGTTTCGAGCAGTCATAAAACATATGTATTAAATTTGCTGGACCAAGCGCGCATCTAGGACATTTGTCATGACTAGCCTTACCCCATGAGAACAATTTAGCCGGTGTATAGTATAGATTACAAGCCGTTTTGTAAATTTGGGCTTTTAGGTTACTTGCAAGTATGATTTTAGAGGATAATTGTAGCACCATATCTATATCCACATTGGAATTATTTAATTTGTTAGCCCAACTTTCCTCTATTTTCTCTAAATCATCTGGGTGATTATTTATAAGGATCCCGTAGATATCGCTAATTCTTACAGTTATCTTTTGCATCAGATTTAATAATGCTAACGACTGTAAATTTAAATTTGTGGCGTGTTGTCTAAGTGATGTGAAGATTTGGATAAATTTAAAATAATCTGTGGGGTAAATCTGATATTTAAGGCTTAACTCCTTAAAAGTGATTCTGCCATCTGCATTTAGGAAGTCGCCAATAGTAACGATGCCTAAATTTTCCCAGCGTTTAGTAATATTGTCATTAAGATATTGCGGGATTATAGAGCTACGCCATAAAGGTGTATATTTGGTGTATTTAGGTATTAATAGTACTCTAGTAACTTTGATCCATATTTTAAATGCGTCTGTAACTATTTTGAATTTTATCTTTTTATAATATGATGGCTCGATTTGTCTTAGCAGTAGTCCCCGCGCTGAATCTCCTCATGTGAGTTCATAGATAGAGGGAATGTCATGAGGAGATCGAATTCGATCTGGATTTTTAGAAGTGGTTAATAAGGACATCTGCTGTAGTATGGCGGCCCACATGTAATAGGTTAAGTTTGGAACTGCTAATCCGCCTCGGGATATAGGTGACACTAATTTAGTTATAGCCCGTCTTGTCTTCCCATAGTTCCAAATAAATGATGTTATTGCTTGGTCTATCTTCTTTATATAAGTGTTATCAATAAGGAAGGGAATTGCACGAAATAAGTATAGGAATTTTGGAAAGATTGTCATTTTAATATAGTTAGTTCTACCAATTATAGATAAATGAAGGTTATTCACTCTGACAAGATATTTTTTTATTTTTGTGATTACAGGATCATAATTAAGTGTAATCATTTTGTTAGTATTTGGTGAGATGTTGACCCCTAAATATTTTGCATGTCCAACTCTATGTTGACTTATATATGGCGTGTTGTCGGTGCAGACAACCATCGTTTTGTCTTTATTTAATGAGTACCCTGAGTACTGGCCGAATATTTTAGTAACTACTCCTATTTCCTCTATAGCCTCAGTAGGATTAGTTGTTAAGATCGCTACGTCATCGGCATAGGCAAGTATTTTAGTATTATATATTCTAGTCTTGACTGGGGTGATCATTGGTGATGTTAATAATTTAATAATTAAGGGGTTAATATATAAGGCAAATAAAAGTGGTGAACACGGACACCCTTGTCGAGTCCCTCTCTGAATGTCTATATTTTCTGACTCGCTACCTCCCGTCAGGACTTTGGCTTTAGGTTCTACGTATAGGGCTTTCAATGATTTTATGAACCCCGGTCCGATATTATTAAGGGCTAAAAGCTCCCACAAGTACAGCCATGAGACCCGGTCAAAAGCCTTTTCAGCGTCTAATAAAATCAAAGACATTTGACCTCGTTCTACCTTCATTATATCGAATAGAGTTATTACTCGGCGTATGTGGTCAGTGGTGCTTTTGCCGGGTATAAACCCGTGTTGCCAGGGAGATACTAGCTGTTCAATATATTTGCCGAGTCTGTTAGCGAGAATTTTTGCATAGGTTTTAGAATCTGAATTAATCAGTGAGATTGGTCTATAGGATGTGGTTAATTCAGGGGATTTGTCCTTTTTTCCAAAAACTGCTATGTTTGTTTGTCGCCATGATTCTGGGGATTTTCCGTGCCACTGGATGCCTAAAAATAAGTCGTGAAGGAATGGGGTTATAGTCTTTCCTAGTAATTTGTATAGGTCTAGAGGTATCTTGTCAGGCCCTGCTGCCTTCCCTGCGGCTAATTCTGCTATTGCTAATTCAACCTCTGTTTTAGTGATCTCTTTATCTAGTTCATTCCTTTCATCGTCATTGACAGTTTGTGACATATTGTTTTCACTTAGCCAGCTAACTAAAAACTCATTAATCTCTTGGGCTGTATGTACATCTTCATTTTGGTATAGTTTTTGGTAATATTCTTTAAAGCAATTAGCAATTTCTTTTTGAGTAGTAAATTCGTGACCACCATATTTGATACTTTTTATTGTATTATAGGATTGAGTCTGCTGTGTTTTTAGAGCAAGATGTTTCCCAACGTTTTCCCCCACCTCATAGGCTTTCTTTCGGTGTGCTTGGAAAATTTCAGCAGCTTTAGTAGTTAACTTGTTATTTAGCTCTGCCTTGAGGACTAGAATCTTTCTTAGGGTATCCTCGGCATGTTCATTATGTTGTATTTGGTTAGCATGTTTGTATTCTAGATGTGTTAATTCATTAATTAGTTGGTTATGAGTTTTCATTTGTTCTTTCTTACGGGTGGCAACGAATGTGGCGGTCTCCCCCCTTAGTGCCGCCTTATAACTGTCCCAGACACTAAATCGTGAAGCACTATATTGATTTGCATCGAAGAATTCCTTTGTCCATTGGGCTATATGAGCTATATATTCCTGGTTAGCTAATAGTTTCCTATCAAATGTCCATTGTGTGTGGGCCCGATTAAATCCCGGTATTTCCATTGTAATATATATGGCATTATGATCGGATATTGTTTTCGGGTCTTTAACAATCAGGGTATTTGGAGCTATATCTGGAGTTGCAAAAAAGTAATCGATACGGACATATTTTCGATGTGGGTAAGAGAAAAAGGTGTATCCGGGATCTTTACCCTTTTTAAGCAGCCATATATCCTGAAGGTTGTGGGTTTGAATTAAATTTGATACTGCCCTGAACACCCTGGGTTTCCGACCCGAGTATTTATATTGATTCTGAAGGGACAAGTTTTGGTTAAATGTCAAATTAAAATCCCCACAAAGAATCAGGGTACTTGGCCACGATGCTAATTCCATTTCTATTTCAACAAATAGAGTGGGGTCGTCAAGATTAGGGCCATATATTGAGCAAATTGTAATACCAATTTCTAATTGGACAATGACCCATCGTCCGTGATCATCGGCTTTCTTACGTACCGGGCTGCCTAATCTGGTTCTAGCTGATATCATGACTCCCCTAGTTCTTGTGGTTTGAGTTGTTGTGATTAATATTTGATAGCCAGGTATTTTTAATGGTTTAATCTCCCCAAATGGAATATGAGTTTCTTGTAAACAGATGATATCACAAGTGCTCTGGGCAATTATTTGACAAAATTGGGCTCTCTTGCCTCTATCGTTTAAACCTGCCACATGCCAACATCCTATGTTTAATCTACCCATTTGGTACTATTATTCTTTGATCATTATTCATCAGCCTGCGTTCCCTTTCAAGTGTCAATTTGCTCTTTTTTTTGTTTTTTTGCTCTCCCCCCCCAAACCGGGTGCACAGAGTGCGCCCTGCTTCCCGCCACCCACCCTCATTACTCCTCTTCTCCCTCCCCACCCCTTGCCCTCCCAGAGTAGGCATTGAGACTCCATCGGAGTCTACAGTGATGGATTTAGCCTGCTCCGAACAGGACTAGTGCAGCATGCATTTTTAAAGTACAGGAGTGACCATTACCGGAGACAGAAAGAGAGGAAAAAAGCGATATTTATCTATCATGAACATATTTAAACTAGAAAGGATAATAGGATAATAAGTATATAAGAATGGGAAAAATAGAAAAGGAAAAAAAATAGAAAAAATCACTGATTAAGAATTGATTAGAAAATACGGTTGTGCTTATTCAATTTCTCATTTTCCTATTATCAAGTACCGCCGCTTATATTCAATTAAATCATCATAAACTAATATGCATTAGTCCATGTAAAATCAGTGGTTTCAGTGTATTTCTATTTCTAGTTTAGATCAACTATCTCTCCTGCCTGTTCTTTTGTGGGTTTAGTTGTTCCTTCATAAACTCTCTAGATATTCCTTAGCCTTTACTTCAGATGTAAAAAATTTTGTTTGACCCATGTGTATCACTTTTAACTTTGCGGGATTGTTCAAATATACCGTTGCTTTTTTCTCTTGAAAGGGTTTGATGAGTTGTCTGAGCCGCCACCTCCTTTCTACAGTCCAATGACAAAAGTCAGGGCGCACAAAGTATGAGATTGAATCCTTTTTGCAGTGTTTATCAGGAGTGACTTTCTCCGAAATAGCTTGGCGAAGTAGGAAGTTTCTGAAGTATACCAGAATTGCACGAGGATATTTGCCTGTAGGTGCCGTGGGTTTTAAGGATATTGGGACCCTGTGTGCTCTCTGCACCTCGTATCCCCAATCCCAGGTATTTAACTCAGGCAGGGTGTCTCGGAACAGTTGTATTATATAGGTGCGACAATCCTCGCCTTCCATTTTTTCTGGAATTCCCAGTACTCGAAGATTATTTCTGCGGAGTCTATTCTCATAATCTTCAAGTTTCCACCTTATGTCATGAACCTGTGCTTCGGTGGCTTCAAGTCGCTCGTTTGTAGCTGCACCCTCTGTCTCATTGACCACAATACGGTCCTCTATATCATTTAGCCTTTCAGTAAATGCTCCCATGGTTTTTGACAGTTTACGAACCACCCCTTGAACCTTTTGTAATCCGGCCGTGCTTTGCGGCTATCTTTAGAAGTTTCTTCACGATGTGATGCTATGGCCTGTAACACTGTCTCCATAACTTGCGTTAGAGTAGTTCCTGAGGCCTCCAGAGTCTCTTTATTTTCATTTTGCTCTGAAATTGGTCTTTGGGATCTTGGATTAGGAGAGTGAGTTTGGTTCAATGCCAAAACTGTAGGGGTATAGTCCCATGATAGTTCATTAGCTCAGTGATGTCCAGATTTTTTCTTTTTAAGTATTGTTCTCTTTTTTTTTCACGTTGTTCTTTTGGTGGGTTAAGATCCAGATCAGAGCTTAGATTAGAATCTGACTCATTCTCCAGGTCATCAGCTTCGTCTAGTTCATCAGTATCTCCTGACCAACTGATATCTTCAGAGAAAGAGTAGAAGTCAGTTATGTCTTTATCAATCTCTAATACCTCTATAGCATCAACAGGGTGTAGGTCTATTATAGAGCTGATTTGTGGGATTTCTAGGTCAGGGTTAAGTGTCTCCGTAGGCTCTTGAGTCTCCCCTCCCCTCGTCTCAAATCCCAAGCTGGCCCCCCCTTGTGATATATGGGTTGCATCAGGGTGTTTTTACTTGTAAAGCTGTTATTTCAATCTCTGGTGATGGATTAATATGTATCTCCATATTATTCACGGAGGGGGTCCGACTGACCGCCTGGCCAACAGTCTCTTTGTTCGTACTGCTTTCGATGCTTTCAATGCAAATCGAAGGATCTGTATACTCTTGTTGATTGACATGCTGTTGGATGTCCATATTTGTAGATACACTTTGTACATTGCATTTATTATTCCTCCCCGCCTCTTGATTTACTAGGCTATTTTTATCTGCCAAGTTTTCATTAAGGTTTTCTGTACTCGCCTGGCTGTTGGTACCAGAGTTGTTAGATACAGATGCAGCAACAGAGATAATTGGGATAGGATGGCTTACCTGCCCCGCAACAGGATTGAATCTCTTGGATACACCGCTGATCACCGAGTCAGCCACTCTATTTGGTTCCAATTGCATCTCCTGCGCCTCCTGTACTTCCATTTGGCTCGTTGCTTCATTATCAACTGCCTGTAATGATATTGGTGCCGCAGGGCTTGTTGTAACCAGTATATCTGTTACTGCATTTCCACTTCCTTTACCCCCAGAGTCTGCTGATACACGACCACTTTCAATGGGAGGAGCATTTTTTTGAACTTTTACCTTTTTAAATACTATTTTTATGGACTTATTAGTCGTTTGCGTACAATGCCTAGCTGTACCTTAGAATTTTTAGTATGTCGTCCAGTTCGATGAGGAGTGGGTGTTATGTTTCATATAGGTACCCCTATATAGGCTCAAGTAGCAACTCAACCTTTCACCTACATCCTCCCCTACCATTACACTATATAACGGTTCTTGAGACTGACCTTTTACCTAGTTACGGTACTGCTTACAGGACGTGGGGTTTTCCCTGAAAAACTAGCCTCATCCATTATGCATGAGGATTCTTGGAAACTCAGCAGGACTTTCCAACAAAACAAAATAATCCAGGGGTCTCTTAAAACCTGGCCCTTTCTGTGTAACTACAGGAGAACTACAGCAATCAATTACAGAAAAGAAAGACCTGTATAAACAGTCAGATTCCCATCATTCACCGAAGTTATCAGTATCATCATCTGGGTATCCTTCCTACCATCCACTAGACCTCCTGATCATAGAGGGATTTCCAGTGGATGAACTTAAATGGGTCTTATAGAAGGAGCAAAGAACCAAGAAGAAGCAAAGCTCTCAATGCACAGATGTGAACATAAATGATGTGTGGGAATGATGGGTGCAGTGCAATAATGTGGTAGTGAAAGATAAAAAAGGATTTGCAAGGAAGAAAACACTTTTATTAGGATATCCCTTGTAATCCTTAATTAAAAAAAGTGCAAAAAGCAGTTTACACTAGAATGACGCTGATTCAATAAATCCTTATTGAGAAACTCCCCCACTGTTTATTCTGTTTATCTCTCTGAGACAAAGTGAGCATGAGTGACTGAGCGAAAAGTAATGCACTTTCCCACGATCCCTGATGGGACAGAGTTGTCAATTTCAATAGTTGGCAGGAACTATTCTCTCCTTGGTAAGAGGGGTTTCTAGTGGCAGGATCACTGAAATATTATCGACGGTCACATTATCGATTTACCAAAATATCGTTGAAAAATTATCGACGACAAAAATATCGACTGTCTATACTTATTACACAAATTACAAAAATATCGAGTAAAAAATATCGAGTACTAACTATATCGAATACATAAATATCGCTTCAATAAATATCGACTACAAATATATCGTTGGACATGAAATTAGCCCTAACACTACAAAAATATCGACTACAAAAATATAGACTACCAAAATATCGTTAAAAAAAAATATCGAGTTCATGTTTGTACACTTTCTTTTCTAAAATACCATCTTTATCGTCAATAAAAGTCATTTCTCTATACAAAATACATTTCACATATAATACCTGTTACTTACATAAAATTACTATTAATTCACTTTTGCTATACATTCTATTACATGCATTTTATCATTTTCTACATATTCTTTGCATTTAACTAACATTTTCATTACTTATTTTCACATACAAATATATTTCATTTAAAAACGAACCTGCTTTAATGCGGGAATTACCACATACCACCATTCTCACATCAACAAACACTCCAATTAACTAAAAAAAATTCAAACTAGCCTATACAATGCTTCCTTACATCCTACAACCAATCAAATCAAAGCACACATAATACATATACTATAAAAGGGATACATGCATTCTACCATTTGTTGCTGCTACCTCTCTGGAAAGTAGATGCCAACACTCTGAAGATTTTGTTGCAGAATAAACATCTTTAAAGATCCAGCTCACTAGCTAATTAATCAAGTAAGTAACACAGCATTTTTGTAGAAATCTAAATTAGAAGTGCACTATTTTCCTTACATCTCCTAAGTCTTACACTTATTTTATTTTCATCTCTTCCTACATTTCTGATAGAAACTACTCCAACACAATTCCTATTACATGGTCATATTTCTTCACGTGCAAAATCAAATAGTAAGTATATAATAATGCTCTGTTATACACCAACTGCTGTTTTTAAACACTAATTTACAAGAGTATTTAATTTTTAAAAACATTATATTTACAGATATACTGAGATTGTCCTATTTCTACACCAAAAAGGATAAAACTACACTAATTACACATGTAAGTATAGATGTGTTTGTTATAAAACAGCCAATTTCATTATTGCACATTTCGAATGAACATATCTTGCTTTTTACATCTTTCCCTATAGATCATTTGAAAGATCCAACATCAACTATACCAAAACACAAGATTACCCTTCTGAAAAATGTAAGTATAATTGTAATTTGTCTAAAAGTGGGCACAAAAAACGCTAACTATATTCTTAACACCATGTTATATATTTTGAATTGCCTCTACAGATATTCTGAAAACATCATACATCTATTCTACATATCCTATGAAAACATCCAACACAAACTAATCCAATATACAAGAATACCCTTGTAAAAAATGTAAGTATACTTGTCATTTCTCAAAAACTGCCGAAAATGGAAAGGGGCGACCAACTTGGTCCCCCCGAACGTATGGCTGAGTGCCTCGATCCCCCCGGGAAGCCATTTTGGGCGGGAGGCGCGTCTCGGCTGGTATGCCCGAAGCGGCGTAGCCGGGGCGCGCCTGTTCCCGCCCTAGAGTGGGCTGGCCTAGACACTGACGCAGCCAGCCACGCCCTCGGGGCAGGCAGGGGCGGGTATACGCCCGCCCTGAAGACGGATAAAAAGGGACGCAAGACCAGAAGACATCCTCTTGTTCTTGTGCTCTGAAGCTGCACCTCCTCGCTGCACGTGAGCTCGGGACAGAACGAAGAGCCAATTTTGAGCATTTTAATCTTTCTTTTTGTCTTCTAGATACTTCGTTTGAAAAATGCCCAAGAAAGGCGCGAAGAGAATGTCGACTGACCAGATGGTTCGGGTTCTCATGAAGGAAATGTCCGAGATAAAGAAGCAGTTGGCGGGGCGAGACGGTGAGGAGGGATCGGGGTGTCCACCGGCCGGAGGGAGGCCTAAGAGGCCGAGAAGGGGGCCGGTCGGGGGAGACGTCCCGGTTCCCTGTTCCCCGCTCGAGCCGCCAGCCCCGGTACCGGCCCCGGTACCGCAGGAAGGGAATCCGATTCCGGTCGTAGTCACCCCGACATCCGCTGAGGATATGCCTCCCGAGTTGGCGGCACAGTTAGCAGCGTGGTTGGGGGACAGTAGCGGGGGCGCCACGGCTGCCGAAGCGCAAGCACTCATGAAACAGTTGCGCGAGAAACGTGATACAGCCAAGGTGCCCGCGCCGGATGCGGTGATAGACAAGCCACGAGGGGCGGAAGTAGCGTCCGGTGCAGGTAAGCGGCCATTGCCGATCGCAAGGGATGAGTCAACACCCTCTCGTAGAGAAAAATTGGGGCAACATGTTCCTTTGGCAACAAAGGAAAAGATTTGGGCGGGGGAATACGTAAACATTTTCTCCCTGCTCGTTGATCATTATGAGGTCGAAACTGTTAAGGGTCAAAAGGATCTGATGCATCCGAGTGTTTGGCGCGCAAAAATGGCCGCCTTTAAAGTGAATGAGAATATTGGCAACTGGGGTAATGCTTGGGGTGTTTTTACGTCAATTTTGGGGGAACGTAGGCCTGAATTGCTCCCTGAATTTCCAGTATATCAGTCACGAATTATGGGGTACTCGACATCGCACCAAGGTAACCAATGGTTCTGTTATGACAACCTTTTCAGGAAAGCGATGGAGCATAACAAAAGTTTAACCTGGGACTGTTACGATTCTTTGACATGGAATAAAATGAAAGAGTCGGGGATGTTGAAAGTGCCGTTGGTGGGGAGTACTGTTGGTGAGTCCTCCCGCCAAAATGGGGGGACGCCCTTTCGGTCGGGTACGGGTACAGACGATTATCCGAGACCCGCCGGAAATACAGGGAAGAGGGGTTTCTGTTTCAATTTCAACAGAAGTAAATGTACTAGGCCCCCGGGATCTTGTAAATTCAAACACGAATGTAGTGGTTGTGGGGCACCCCATCCTGAGTCCTCGTGCAGAGCCAAATCGGGTGAAAATGGGGGTAGAGGAGGCGCCAAACAGGTCTAATATAGTCCGAGGGGCGCCTTTACCAACCCCGATTGATACCCTGGCGATGATTCCCTGGCTCAGCGAATACCCAGATCGTACTTCTGCTGGGGTGCTACGAAACGGTTTTTCATACGGTTTCCGCATCCCGGTGGGGGACTTTCAGGGTGTCGGGACGTGCAAAAACCAGCTTTCCGTCTTGCAGCATACGACTGTAGTACAGGATAAGATCCGGAAAGAGGTTACCCGAGGTCGGGTTGCCGGCCCGTTTAGTGTTCCCCCGGTACGGAATTTTGTTTGTTCTCCTTTAGGGGTGGTCCCCAAGAAGGACCCAGGTGAGTTTCGATTGATTCACAATTTATCAGCTCCTCATGGCCTTTCTGTAAACGACGCAATTGATCCAGAGATATGTTCGGTGCGGTACGCATCATTCGATGAGGCCGTAGCCATTTTGAATCGCCTGGGGCCCGGGACGCTGATGGCGAAATCAGATATCGAGTCAGCGTTCCGTTTGCTCCCGGTATACCCGGAAGACCAACGTCTTTTGGGATTCATGTTTCAAGGTTCGTATTACATGGATAGGTGTATGCCGATGGGGTGCTCTATATCTTGTGCATATTTCGAGAAATTCAGTAGTTTTCTACAATGGGTTTACACGAAGAAAACGGGTTTTCGAAATGTGATGCATTACCTCGATGACTTTCTGTTCCTTGGGGCCGCTGGGGATGATGAATGTGCCCGGGCCTTGACTGAATTTTGTGTTTTAATGAATCAATTTGGCGTGCCATTGGCACCAGGTAAAACTGTGGGTCCCACGACTTGCCTCGAGTTTCTCGGGATCGAGTTGGACTCTAGTGAGGGTTGTTTTCGTTTACCAGCTGCCAAAGTGTCGAAATTCAGGGCAGCCCTGCAAATGTGTATTACTGCATCTAAAGTTACGCTGCATCAATTGCAGCAATTGGTGGGGAAGTTGAATTTTGCCCTAAGGGTGATCCCAATGGCCCGCCCCTTTTCCCGTTCGATTGCCCAGGCGATGGTCGGCCTAAAGGAGGGTCATCATCGCACAAGACTATCGGCTGAGGTCCGCCAAGATATGCGTATTTGGTTAGCATTTTTGGCGGATTTCAATGGTCGAGTTGTCTGGAACAAACCAGCCTTGTCCTCTGAAGAGCTTGGTCTATGGACGGATTCAGCGGGAAGCATGGGCTTTGGCGCCATCTTCGGCACAAAATGGTCGGCACAAAGGTGGCCAACATGGTGGCATGAAGAGGGGCTGACGAGTAATATTGCTTTCCTTGAACTGTTTCCCATTTTGGTGGCCCTCAGAACCTGGCCCGATGGATTCAAAAATCACTCTGTCATATTTTGGTCTGACAATATGACCGTTGTAGAATGCATCAATAGTCAGGCAGCACGTTGTAAAATGATTTTAAGGCTGCTTAAAGAAATTGTCTTACTATGTATGCAACTGAACGTGGTATTCAGAGCGAAACATGTCCCAGGGGTGATGAATCAGGCGGCTGATGCACTGTCTCGTTTTCAAATACAGGCTTTCTCGGGTTTCCTTCCCTCGGCGGACCCAGAGCCGGCACCCTTTTCCGAAGCTCTCTGGTCTCTCGGTGCCCCGAACTTCGTTACCTCGTGGGAGAGAGTCTAGCACCAAGAACGAGGAAGGCATACGAAGGGGCGTTTCGGGCCTATTTAGCCTTTTTGGGGACTGAGAGAGGGGGGCTTTGGGGGCACGAGGATTGGGTAGTACATTTTCTGATGTCCTTGCGTAGGGCTGGGAAGTCGGTGGCTACAGCTCAGAGGCATCGTGCTGCCATTTCCTTCGTTGCCAGGGCCCATAATATCCAGGACCCGACAGCGTCTTTCGTGGTACAGAAAGCGCTACGTGGGTGGCAACGCCTTGAGGGTCGCAGAGTAGATGAGAGGCGCCCGATAGGTCTGGATAGGTTGGCCCAGTTGCTGGCCACACTCCACGCCACATGCTCGTCTCAGTTCGAGGCCTGTTTGTTCCGAGCTGCTTTTACGCTTGCATTTCACGGGGCGATGAGGATAAGTGAGTTGGTGGCAAGGAACAAACGGGATGTGGTGGGGGGTTTGTGCCGGGAACACGTTCAGATAAGGGGTGAGACGATGACTGTATCCTTTGTCAAGTCAAAAACCGATCAAGGTGGGGTGGGAGACTGCATAGTCATTCGCAGGATTCCAGGGTCCTCCATGTGCCCGGTGAAGTGTTTAGAAGATTACTTAGCACGAAGGGTGGCATCATGGGGAGGGACATTGTTGAGACACGCGGACGCCACCCCACTGACGAAGTTTCAGTTTCAGCGGGTGCTCGCGATGTCAATTACCGCAGCGGGCTTGGACCCGGGTGAGTTTGGGACCCATTCCTTTCGGATAGGGGCTGCCACTGAAGCTACAGCCAGGGGTCTTAATGTGGAACAAGTAAAACGAGTGGGGCGTTGGTCCTCCAATTGTTATAAGAGGTATGTGCGGTTGCACATGTTGTGAAGCTGTAATAATGTACTCACGCTTCTTGTCTTTTGTTTGGTTTTCAGTTACGCAAGCCTTCGAGGCGGGGCGGACTATGCAGTCGACCCAACACCAGGCCAGCGGTCAGACATCACCGGCTGTGAGAAAGGAGGTGTGGGTCGTGGGCCACTCATACGTGAGGCGTGCCGCAGACGTATTCGAAGCAGGTGACATGATTCACGTAGCTGGGGAATACGGGTACAGAATGTCCTTCTACGGAAGGGGCGGTCTCTGTATTGACCAGTTTCAGGCATTCTTTGAGGGTTTGTTAGGGCGGACGAGGTCACCGCCGTCTATAGTCATAGTACATTTAGGGGGCAATGATTTGGTCACCACCGGTAGACGACTTCTCCTGGAGGCAATGCTTTCCACTGTAAGTTGGTTGGCGAGGAAAGTTCCGGGGTGATTAATTGCGTGGTCTCATATGATCCCACGAAAAGTGTGGCGGGGGGCTGTTTCGATTCCTGCTTTGAACCATTCTGTTAGAAAACTTAATAACAAAGTGAGTAGGTTGTTTCGTTCCAGGACATTGCATTCTATCTCGCACGGTTGTATTAATGATGACAGTATGTATCTAGGGGATGGTGTGCATTTGTCTCGGGTGGGAAATGAGTTACTCATAGGAGACTTCTTAGCATGGTTAAAAACGTTGAAACATGACCTTTAGCTAGGAGTTTTGTGGGGGGCCCGGATAGCCGGTCAACTATCCGGGCCTGTGGCGGTAAGGTCATGATCGGTGAGCACTAAATTAGTAGATCCCTATGAGTGGGCGTCACCCAACACGGATGGGAGCGCTCGGGAGAGGTGGCCATTGGCCCCTCAATGGGGAGGCGGTCCCTTCTAAGGATGGGTCGCCGGAAGTAAAGGAAAGGCGGTCAAGGCCCCTTCCTTTGTAGGAGGGTTTACAGCCCCCTCCTGGGGAATTTCCCGGGGCCAGTGACATCTGCGATGGCAGATGCGGTAAGTTGTGTGGGGTTGGGATAAGGTCTACGGTACCTTCTAGATACCTCACACGAGTATTCGAACGACCTTTAACTGGCGTCGAGTCTTTAGGTGCCCCCGTCAAGTCAAGGGAAATTGGTAATAGTTGCACTTGAGGTACGCCTCCGTGCTGTCGCCCAGCCCAAGTGGGAGGGGTAAGTCTGGTTAGGGATCTTGACACCGGTTATGACCTTGCCGTTGGCCCTTAAACGTTAGGATGTACAATTTCAATATGTCAAGAAATGTTTTGTAGGATGCTAGTTCGGCTAGGAGAACCTCTGTATTAGAGAATCTGTTAAGGTTAGCCAAACATCGCAATATGGTAATGAAATTGTACATAACATGAAACGTTTAATGTTTTAATTTTTGTTTTAATAAATACGGCCGGGATGGTCACTCCATCCCACTTCCAAAAACTCAAGAACTGTTTCCGGTTTCCCTCCTTTGGGGATTGTGTTGAGAGGGGGTGGCGGGTATCTCGGCCATATGGAAAGGGGCGACCAACTTGGTCCCCCCGAACGTATGGCTGAGTGCCTCGATCCCCCCGGGAAGCCATTTTGGGCGGGAGGCGCGTCTCGGCTGGTATGCCCGAAGCGGCGTAGCCGGGGCGCGCCTGTTCCCGCTCTAGAGTTGGCTGGCCTAGACACTGACGCAGCCAGCCACGCCCTCGGGGCAGGCAGGGGCGGGTATACGCCCGCCCTGAAGACGGATAAAAAGGGACGCAAGACCAGAAGACATCCTCTTGTTCTTGTGCTCTGAAGCTGCACCTCCTCGCTGCACGTGAGCTCGGGACAGAACGAAGAGCCAATTTTGACCCACCCACCAGCCCCTGAAGACAGCCAGTTGTTTGTAATAAAGTGGATTAATTTTGCTTGTGTTCTCGTTTCCAGGTTGGAGTATCATGTTGATATTGAGTTAATAAAGAATGGTCTGTTTGAGTACGTTTTACCATTAAAGAGATTCAGATTTAGTGTTGAATTTTATGCATGCCCTTTCGGTCATGGTGGCCAATGTATTCTGGGTTTTAGTTAGCACTGTCGTATTTATTTGGTAGGCGGTAAGGTCATGATCGGTGAGCACTAAATTAGTAGATCCCTATGAGTGGGCGTCACCCAACACGGATGGGAGCGCTCGGGAGAGGTGGCCATTGGCCCCTCAATGGGGAGGCGGTCCCTTCTAAGGATGGGTCGCCGGAAGTAAAGGAAAGGCGGTCAAGGCCCCTTCCTTTGTAGGAGGGGTTACAGCCCCCTCCTGGGGAATTTCCCGGGGCCAGTGACATCTGCGACGGCAGATGCGGTAAGTTGTGTGGGGTTGGGATAAGGTCTACGGTACCTTCTAGATACCTCACACGAGTATTCGAACGACCTTTAACTGGCGTCGAGTCTTTAGGTGCCCCCGTCAAGTCAAGGGAAATTGGTAATAGTTGCACTTGAGGTACGCCTCCGTGCTGTCGCCCAGCCCAAGTGGGAGGGGTAAGTCTGGTTAGGGATCTTGACACCGGTTATGACCTTGCCGTTGGCCCTTAAACGTTAGGATGTACAATTTCAATATGTCAAGAAATGTTTTGTAGGATGCTAGTTCGGCTAGGAGAACCTCTGTATTAGAGAATCTGTTAAGGTTAGCCAAACATCGCAATATGGTAATGAAATTGTACATAACATGAAACGTTTAATGTTTTAATTTTTGTTTTAATAAATACGGCCGGGATGGTCACTCCATCCCACTTCCAAAAACTCAAGAACTGTTTCCGGTTTCCCTCCTTTGGGGATTGTGTTGAGAGGGGGTGGCGGGTATCTCGGCCATATAACACAGACTATGTTCTTAACAACATGTTATCTATTTTATATTTCCTCTACAGATATTCTAAATACATCATACAGCTATATTACCTACAACAAAGAAAACGACTTATTTAGAAGTTAGTATACTTTTAAATATTTTCCATTTCCAAATGGTTCAATATAAAAATTATAATATTTTGCATTTTTTTCTTCTATCTACTCTACAGATCAAACCTGTACTAACTTGAGGTACTCCAGCATTTACTACTACTCTACTATTTAAACAAGTAAGTATATGTAATGTTTACATCAAATGTACAAGTAAGCAAAAATGACAACTGCTTTTGAGTAGGAAATACGTTTGTTATGTGTAAACATTAACGTTGCTTTTCTATATTTTCATACCAACAGCAAATAAAGACATACATACAAGAACATCCTTCAAAAGACATTTCTGCTTCTGTGACTACTACTTTGATTAACTGTAAGTATAAATGCATCAATAATGATGTTAGCACCACAAAAGGAAAAAAATGTGTTCTGATTTTGTTTCTTTCTACTCTTTCCTAGAACAAGTAAATCAAAATGACTGAAGGTGCAGAATTTGTCATGTCTCAGAAAAATAAATTACTATTATGCTACATGGGTTATGTATATAATCAGGAAAGACAAAGTGGTAGAAAAGTTTTTGGAAGTGTACCAAATATTACTCCAACAAATGTTATAGGAGGGCCACTACTGAGGAAACTAATGTGCTATTTACTAGGGAACACAATCATCCCCCAAATGTCACAGAAATTGAAATTAGAGATGCTTTAGAAAGTATTAAAAGTGCTAGCACACAAAGTGACAAACCAACAACACAAATCCTTAAAGAAGAACTGGTAAAAGTCCCAGCCCATGCTTCAGGTCAACTACCCTCTATTGACTCCCTGAAACGCACAATTGCACGCACTAAACGACTCACTAGCACAACCCAACCCAACCCAACAACTTTTGAGGAAATTATTATTTCACCAGAAATGGCCATCACTCACAATAAAGATACATTTATTCTTTTTGATAATGAAAGCAGTACAAACAGAATAATTATGTTTGCAACTGCAAGTAATTTACGCAAAATCCAACAGTGTCCCCAATGGATGATGGATGGAACATTTAAACCCTGCCCAAAACCTTTTTATCAACTGTATTCCATCCACGGTTTATACCATAATTCTAACATACCTTTCATTTACTGTTTGCTACCCAACAAACAGCAAACCACTTACACCGAAATATTAAATGTTCTCAAAACGGAAATCAATAATTATTTTCCAGAAAAAATAATTATTGATTTCGAATTAGCTATGATAAATAGCATTTTGAGAACATTTCCCCACACAGCAATCCAGGGTTGCTATTATCATTTTAATCAGAGTATATGGAGGCATCTCCAAAAATCTACTTTAAGTATACTATACTCTACAGATAGCACCTTTGCCTATCAAGTTAAAAAGTTAATAGCCCTGGCCTACGTCCCTGTTACAGATGTAGGTGAACATTACAATGTATTAATTGACAGCGCATATTACAAGAGGAATGAGGATAAACTAGCCCCATTACTGGACTATTTTGAAGACACTTGGGTGGGAAGGTTGCACAGATCTGGACATCGACGCCAGCCCAAATTCCAAATCCCTTGGTGGAATGTCTATCTTAGTACTTTAAACCAAGAGGCTAAAACTAACAACAGTGTAGAAGGGTGGCATAATGCTTTACAAGCAACTACAAACAGAGGCAAATCCACGTTCCATAACCTTCTAGAAGCTTTGAAAAAAGAACAAAGCTATCAGGAACTAAGAATGGAACAATCAGTGTCACAAATAGGTCCAAAACTCACTAAACAAACAAAACAAATGTTCCGACTACTTCAAAGTCAAGTCACACTATACCCTACAACTAGAGGATTAGAATACCTGGCAATAATAGCTAAAAGTCTACTATAAAAATGTCAACTAAATATACGAATGTCTTCTTACAATAATAGTAAAATTTACATGTCATAAACATATATAATCAATTATAAATAATACATATTTGTTTGACAAACTTATTAAAATTATGAAAAAAGTTTCGTAACAAATATGCAATGTTTATAATTTATTCACACATACACAAAACATTAAAAATCGACATTTCCCACCCAATCACAATTGTTAATTAAATACTTACAATTTTTGGAGATGAGAGACGCAATCAAGGAAAAAGCAATCCATACAATCCAATCCAATATCTTACTATTCCAATATGGGAAACCCTCAAAAACCCGAAAATAAAGTGTAAAACGTAAAAAAACGCTCCAGGAAATCCCGAAAACAGTAGTGTGGACACTTTATTATTTAAAGTGATATACACACAATTTCTAAAAAACGGTCACGCATATCAATGTATCAATCCGAATCGAAACCCTCAAAAAAACCCGAAAAAGGTTTAAAAAGTGTTAAAACCGCTCCTGGCAAACACGAAAAATAGGAGGTAAATGTCAAAATATAAGCATAATAACTCAAACATTTGTTTCTCCATAAAAAAACACGCTTCCTTCCATGTAGTTTTCATGCGAGGAACCGAAACCTGTAAAATAACATACATAACGAAACCCACCCACAAATACCCCCTTCACATTTGTAAATATACTAACAATTAACATTAACCATGTAAGAAGACATTTCCGAACACTTAAAATAAGACTTGAAGCAAAAAAAGCACGACACATCTATAACAGAGACTTTTCACCCAAACGCTACTTAAACTATTAATACATACACCAAAAAACACTACAAAGTTCGATTATACCCTCAAACATGACCACTTACTTATAATTTGTAGGTAAAAATAACCTTACCTCTCTCCACGCGAAGCAGCTCCCAACTGCGAGCTTCTCCAGTCCAGAATGGAGCGCAATAACCTAACGCGGTAAAAAAGTAGTCCCCTTAACCCATTTGTGTAAAAGGATAATAGAAAATACAATGTAATATGTAAAAAATATAATACATACACATGTATAATGTAACAAATTAATACACTATACTCATTACAATTTTCCTTATTTAAGAAAAATAAATATATTTAATATAAATTAATATATAATAATTATTATATATTAATAATATTAAAAAAATATGTAAGACTTTGAATAAAAGATGTAAATATTTGGTTATTGTGTATATTTATATGAATAAGTTTGTGTTTATTTTTAAGTAAACATTATAAATGTTTATGGTAATAATTAATAATGATAAATAATATAACTTATTTATTGTTATTAATATAACAATTAGAACCATTTACTATATAAACAATGGCCAGAAAAAAGTATTTATTTTATCTGTGAATGTATATATTTTTGCTAATAAAAAATGAATGTTTATGTTTATTAATTAATAATAATAATAATAATTAATAAAATAATTATTATTTGTATTAATTATTACAAAATGTTTTATAATAATTTCTAACTATAACAAAAGTATAAAATAGCTTAACTAATATTTTGGCTATACCAGATATTATAATTAAACATATTGTTTGCCTATACAATTATAAACTTTACAACCGAATCGATTTCTATGTTTAATGTAAAAACAAATTTTTCAGAAATATACACCAAGAAATATTTTATTTTGTATTTCAATTTCTTCTAACAAATGTAATAATACTCATGTTACTTGTTAAATTAAAAAATGTTTTATATATATGTAATAATATTAATATTTAATATTAACATTATTAAATATTTATCTAAGAAATGTATAACAAATCATTGTTTTATGTATTTCTATATAAATACTTGAAACTGTAAGTGACTGATGGGAATATGTAAAATTTACTGAAAGAATGTTGTAAACAAATTTATTTTTATTATTGACAATATGTATATAAATGTAAATATGTTATTCTGTGAATACTAAAAGTCAAAAAAATGTGATGTTATATTTGTTTGTGATTGTATTGTAGTACACAATAAAAATTTAAAAAATTGTTTAATAAAGTTTTTTGAAAAAATCCATGTTGCATTATTTGTTAATATTAAAAGACAGTAATGAACAAATGTATGGAAATGTGCTGCACACTGACCAATTTAATATGTCCTATTGCTACTCCAGTCAAGCTAATATCATAGAAGCTGCAGGACACTAGCTAAAAATTATTTACTATTCCTACTCCACTCAAGCTAATATCATAAAATGTGGTGGAGACTGACCAATGTTTATTTATTAATCCAACTCCAGTGTAGGTAATATCAGTGATGGTGCTGGACACTAACCAATTAATAATTAGAATTCCAACTCCACTCTAGCTACTGTCTGGAAACATGCTAATAGATATATTTTTTTGATCAAAGTAAAACTTAATAATGTAAAGTTATATTATTTTGTATTTTCGTATAATAGCTTTAATGTATAAGTGTTTTATGTTACACTATACACCAGCACTCTAAAATACCCAAAACTGTCCCTAAACACTAAAAATACCCCTTCACCCCAAAGCCCAAAACTGACCCAGAACCCTACAAATACCCCTTTATCCACAAACTTAAAACTGACCCAGAACCCTACAAATACCCCTTTACTCAGAAACTGAAAACTGACCCTCAACCCCAAAAATACCCCTTTACCCAAGAACAGAAAATTGACCCAGCGCCCCAAAAATACCCCTTTACCCACAAACTGAAAACTGACCCTGATCCCAAAAAATACACCTTTACCCAAGAACTGAAAACTGACCCTGACCCTTTAAAAAACTCCTTTACCCACAAACTGAAAACTGACCCTGAACCCTACAAATACCCCTTTACCCACAAACTAAAAACTGACCTCAACCCAAAAAATACCCCTTTACCCAAGAACTGAAAACTGACCCTGAACCCCAAAAATACCCCTTTACCCACAAACTGAAAACTGACCCTGATCCCAAAAAATACACCTTTACCCAAGAACAGAAAACTGACCATCAACCTTAAAAAACTCCTTTACCCACAAACTGAAAACTGACCCTGAACCCTACAAATACCCCTTTACCCACAAACTGAAAACTGACCCTCAACCCTAAAAATACCCCTTTACCCAAGAACTGAAAACTGACCCAGAAGCCCAAAAATACCCCTTTACCCACAAACTGAAAACTGACCCTGATCCCAAAAAATACACCTTTACCCAAGAACTGAAAACTGACCCTGAACCTTAAAAAAACTCCTTTACCCACAAACTGAAAACTGACCCTGAACCCTACAAATACCCCTTTACCCACAAACTGAAAACTGACCCTCAACCAAAAAAAACCCTTTACCCAACACCTGAAAACTGACCCTGAACCCTATAAATACCACTTTACCCACAAACTGAAAACTGACCCTAAACACTATAAATACCCCTTTACCCACAAACTAAAAACTGACCCTGACCCCAAAAAATACACCTTTACCCCTGAACTTAAAACAGACACTGATTATAAAAAAACACCCCTTAATCCACAAACTGAAAACTGACCCTTCACCCTTTCAAAACCCCTTTACCCAAAAACTTAAAAATGTCCCAAATCCCACTAAATACACCTTTAATCACGAACAGAAAAATTACCCTGAACCCTAAAAAATTACCCTATACCAAAAATTATAAAACTGACCATGAACACTATAAATAATAATGAACACGACATTAAACATTAATATTTAATTAACAAAAAAATAATATTTAACAAAAACAAAAAGAAAATATATTATCACATTAGCTATAATAATACATTTGATTAATTAATATTGTGTAATTCCAAATAATTAATTAACATGAACATACATTTATACATTACATTTAAATGTATCCAATTAATGTAATTAAGTCATTATTATAAATTAATTACCAATTAATTATTTTAAATAATATGCAAAATATTAATAAGATCATTAACTAATTATAAATAATTTGTTAGCAATTTATAAATTTCAATAATATGCTAATTCATAATAAAATAAATCACTAATTATTTATAATTAATAACCAATTTATCAATTAAAATAATATACAAATCAATAAAAAACAATAATTAATAATAATTAATAATCAATTAATCAATTAAATAATATGCTAAATACTTAATAAAACAATTAACTAATTAATATTAATTAATTACCAATTAAAATCTAATTAAAACAATTACCAAACCTATATTGATTAATTAATTATTATTAAATTACTTCCCACCCTATTCCCCTATAAACCCACAACCCGCTCCTAAACATTAACTACTATTTTTTTATATATTATATATATATTTTTTTTTAAACATTTTTTTCTACATATTCTCGATATTTTTTACTTTCACTATATTTCGATATTTTTGAGTCGATATATTTGTATTCGATATTTTTGGGTCATTTTTTCAGTCGATATTTTGTCCAACGATATTCCTATAGTCGATATTTAGTTAATGTCGATATTTTTTCGTCGATATTTTGTCCATTCGATAATATGTAGTCGATATTATGTCCAGTTACCCTAGTGGCACTGTGAGATAGCTGGTATACAGGCTAGCATACCCGGTGGGAGTGTCTAGAAACAGTCTGGACACCAATCTTACAATGTAGGTTGTCTAAATGTGAAGATCCCATATAGGTTTATAGGACTTATACTAGAGATACTGTCCATTTTTTGCATCTAGTCAGAATTTCAATTAACTCTCACAATCAAATATATCTTGAAAATATTTGTAACAGATGTGAAGAAATGCATTACAGTGAAATGGTTAACGCTAAATCCCCCCAACTTGAAACAACGTAACGGGAGAATAAAATTAAAAGTGCTGTGAGGAAGTGGGTTTCAGGATGTTTACTTGCAATCCTGCTTCCACGAGCCACCACCACTACAGCAGGTTTTTGGAAAAACAGAAAAAAGATGAAACATTAAAAAGAGATGATGAACTGGAAGTAAGAGAAACAGAGGACAGGCTGAAGGAAGAGTAAAATAATAGAAATTAAAAAAAACATTGTGTTCTGTTGGGACTGTCACAGCTGTAAGAAGAACTCCATCTCGAGGAAGACCCCAGAGTAGGAGGAGAAGTGGTCAGCAAACCTAAAGATGAACGGAGAGGAACATTTAACATAGCACCTCACCAAGTTGGTGGGGTGGCCAATGTAAAGGCACCAACGTACAAGTGGATTTTGGTAGGGTCCCGCTTGACGTTGCCTCTCCAATAAATAAACGGGGCTGGCTGCAAGTCAATCCCATAATACACCCAGAGACCATAACCATGGTGTGAATCATTATTCATTTAAAGGCCTATGTCTATATGTCTACTGCCCAACCAGATACAGAACCAACACAACACTGGTGACAAGTTGGGCCACAGACCCCGCCACACTCCAGGCAGCCTGCCCTCACCTCACCGGATTGCCGGGGCGTGTCAGATGCCGCCGGCTGCGCTGCTGCCCTGCCTTCACCTACTATGGACGTCTGCCAGCACTGCTGTCTGTCTCCATGGTAGGAGAAACAGGGCGCTGCCCTATGGAAGCCTGTCGCTTCCTCTGTGGGGCCCGCGACTCACTGCCTCGTGTCCCGCAGTGGCACAAGGTCACGTGTCATTGCTGCGGCCTTTCTGCCTGGCACCATTTCCTCTACTGGGCTCCCCGGTTGCTCAGACCACATGACAGAGATGCGATTGGCGCACATCTGCACCACTCGTTCCCCTTCTACCGGCAGCTTACAAAAAAATCTTTTTTTAAAAGGGCTTCCCTGCTCTCAGTGGCCTAAGCTGCCTACCCATCTGCAGTGCCTGCACCAGGCCCCAATACTCCCCAGACGGGTGCTTTGCCTGAAGGCCACGGGGGATAAAGAACAGCATGCCTCCGGCATCCAATGAAGCCAAACACACCAGAAAAAAGCACAGAGAGCGAACACATCCAACCCCATATTATACAATCAGCACCCTGCTGCATTGATAATGTTCAGACCACCCACTGTTACTGGCCCTGCATCCCTCAGCTAGTCTGTTGTAGTGTTCATCTCTGCGAGAGGTCTCTGCACCACCAACCAGCCCCCTCAGCCAAGCGGCTGTCCCCACACCCTCGGGAGAGTCATAGGGATCGGGCCACAAGGTTCCCCCGGAGGCTCAACACTCACTTCTCACACACTATGGCCTTGATCCCAGCGATGAAACCTTTCTTCGTTGATGGAGCGCCATCAACTCTAATGCCCAAATGGAAAGATTGGACAGAACTCCTACAATTCTACTTTGAGGGAGCTGGCATATCTCACGAGTGGAGAGCCCTTCTGCTCCACCTAAAAGGGAAGGACATTCATAGAATATATAAAATGCTGGTGGAAGCAACGGCGAAAACGTACACCATGCTGCTGAATGCACTCAATGTTTATTTCGAGCCAGTGGCAAATAAGGATTATGAATGCTTCGTATTCAGAAAAACACGTGAGGAAACTGAAGAGTCTATAGACACCTTTCATACTCAATTAAAAGAATTAGAAAGTACAGTTCATACAAGGGTGCTACTCTGCGAAACTACGAGAAACAATCCTCCAAGAGCCGGGGAAGTCTTTGAAAGACATCTTAACATTAGGGTGGTCCAAAAAAATAGCAAAAGCGAGAGCTTCACCTATGGAAGCAGCACTCCACCGACCCATCAAAACAGAACAAGTAAATGTGGCCAAGACTCGCCCAACACCAAATCCTCCAAGACACTCTCAAGAGAAAACAAATCACTTTTCCTTCAGCAATGTGTTAATTGTTATTTTAGTAATAAAGCTTCCTTCTTGTCATTCTAATAAAGAGACCCCAATGTGCATAAGTATCATTTGTATGTTTTCCTTTGGGAGGGAGTAAGTGGGCTTTTCGTAGCCAGGTGCTGATGTACAGAAGGCTGGTGATTCCCTTCTTACAGGTAACTGAAGACAGTGAAGTGTACTGCTTCTGATCAGAGAATAACTGCAAATGCATTAGTCAGATCTGTGTATCTTTTAGGTGTGTATGTGTTCATTCCCTTTCATCTATATTGCTATTCCTTCTTGTCATCCTATTAGTGTGTAAAGAGGCCCCAATACGTAGTAATTGCACTTGAGAGTTGTTTACTAAGACAGAATTAACCTTTCCTTTTAGCCAGGTACTGTCGTATAGAAGGATGGGCATTTCCCTTCTTACAGGTAATTGAGAAATGGAAGACAGGGTAGTTATGATAGGAAATAACTTCCAGTGAATATTAGGTACTTAGAAACTTCCCAATAGAGAGAGAGAGAGTACAAGGTATTAATAGGACAGTGAGATCGCTCAAGATAGGGCGTTAGTGAGAACACCAATTGGGATTGGTGTGTAATGAGATTGCTCAAGATAGGGCATTAGTGAGAGCACCAATTGGGGATGGTATGTAATGAGATCGCTCAAGATAGGGCGTTATTGAGAACTCCAATAGTGGTTGGTGTGGTAGAGTGAGCTGCTCTCCACTATGACAAGGAGGGTATAATAGTCCAGGCCAGATTGTCGCGGGGCTATAGGGTAAGATCATAGGATGGGACATAGAATTCCGTAGTTATTAGTGATTATTCTTAGTAATCCTTAGATCTAGCAGTGTTTTTGATGATATAAGCTTGTATATTGCGAGTTCCCTATTCCTGGGTAAGTACTCAGGAACCATTGTAAATAGAGTCAGGGAAGGGATGGAGTTACGTTTTGGCCGGGTTGGTTGTATCTAGGTGAGTGGGTAATTCTTGGTCTGAGAATCCGGTCATTACAGCGGGTGAATAAGACCTATTGAACTAACTATTCCAATACAGTTAAATGATTAAACGCCAAAGTCGCTGAATGGACGCTAAGCTGCTTTATTGTTTGGAGACGCCTATGGCAAAGTGGCGCTTGTTCGCGCTTAAGCAGGTTTCGCACTTTGAAGAGGGAAGGATTTTCACCTTTGGCAAACAATATGAAAATCGAAAGAAGGCCGCACAAAACCTGTCTCCCAGACAACTGACCGAACAAGAAGAAGGAGCCCTACAAAAGGGGTTGGGCTTTGTGCCCACACCCAAGGTGGACCACTTCAAACAACTATGTGAACTGCACTAGTTCGATTGCAAGGTACGCCTAAAAGCATTCTTTGATGGCAAGCCCTCCCAGCAAGAAGATGACTCAGGTTTACACAAACCCACTACTTTCACCTCCAACAATGGGATGATACCTAATAAAGTGATAACCTACAAACAAGCTGTCTTAAAAGAGGTAAAAGCAGCCTCTGACCCTAGACACTTCTGCAATATTTCCAAAAGAGAGCTGATGGCCATTGAATCCCTGGCCCATGACTACTCAATCACGGTGAAACAAGCGGCTACGGGTGGAGCCACGGTCATCATGGCCACCGTTGACTACGACACAGAGTGCTTGAGACAGTTGAGCAATAAGAAGTACTATAAACCGATTCCCAGCAGCCAACTGGAATGTCTAACTAAGACCATCACAGGTCTGGTTGACTCTGCAGAGAACCAAGGGTGGTTGAGCAAGAAGGAGGCCTTCTTCCTCATTAAAACAGAACCCAAGACCCTTTACTTTTAAATACTACCAAAAATTCACAAGGGGACCACCTCAGTACCAGGTCGCCCAATCGTGTCAGGAATCGATTTCATACTGGAACCTTTGTCACAATTTGGTGATCATTTCTTGCAACCGTTGGTGAAACTTGTTCTATCATACATACAAGACACCACTGATGTACTTTAACTACTAGACGAGTTTCAACCTACCAATGAGATTGACTTCCTCATCACTCTAGACGTGGAAGCTCTCTATACCAGCATCTCCCAGAGAGCCACCCTAGATGTGGTAGAGGATGAACTAAGTTTGGCCACATGGGAATCATTAGCACCACCCAGTTTCATCATGGAGTGTGCCACACTGGCTCTGTTGGAAAACTTTTTTGAGTTCAGGCGTCAGCTGTATCAGCAAGCACAATGTACATCTATGGGAAGTACCTTCAGCCCCAGTGTAGCCTGGCTCTATATGGCTGCTTTTGAGGAACAACATATCCTCCATGACTCGAACCCTTACCATACTAACAATTGGATGTGGAAGAGGTTTATTGATGATATCCTGATTTTTTGGACAGGGGATTCAAAATCCTACTGCAATTTTTTTAGGTGGATCAATTACCTGAACCCGTACTTGAAATTCACAATCACTGCATCTCTGAATCACATTGCATTCCTGGACCTTACAATAAAACTTGGAGGAGGGTGCCTTATGACTACCATGCATAGGCAAAGCACTGATCGGAATAGCCTTCTGCTATTTAGCAGCCACCACCCCAAAGCATTGAAGGAGAACCTGCCCTTTGGGCCGTTTCTGAGGGTGAGGAGAAATTGCAGCACAGTGAAAGAATACAGGTCAGAGTCCGACATCCTTGCCAAAAATCTGGCCGCACGAGACTACCCACCACGTAGTATAGCACTCTCCAGGAAGAGAGCAAGAAACAATAATGGGGAAGAGTTGTTAGAACACAGAGAGAAGACCCCGCTGAAACTCTCACCTGTGTAACCACCTTCATACCAGCTTTCAGTCAAATAACAAAAGCAATAAAAAAACATTGGAACATACTGAATACAGGCTCAATGAGTTTGAAGCCTCCACGCTTCGCATTTAAACGTTGCAGAAACATCAAAGACATGCTGATCCACACTAGACCCAAGGGGAACACAGGGAACCAACAGAGAACACTATGGAAATTACCAACGGTGAAAGGCCATTACCCATGTGGCGCATGCACAGCATGTGCGTTTACAGCTGTACAGAAGACCATTACCCTCAACAATACTTTCACATGGGAGATGAGGTCACACACCAATTGCAACACATCAAATTGCATATACTTGATTATGTGCCCCTGTAACTTATACTATATAGGGATGACTAGCTGCCCATTCAAATTACGCATATCAGAACATCATAGCAATTTCCGTTGCCATAAAAACAACGCAAAAAGTGCTCCCATTACCTTGAAAAAACCACACACCAGAATCATTGAGATGGGTAGTCCTGGAAGCATTTCCCAAAATAACAAAGAAAGCTCTCTTCACAAAAGAGCAGAGGTGGATAAACAGGTTATCCACAAATGACAAGGGCTGAATGAAGATATACAGTGGAGTTCGCTCAGAGTATGATGATGACATAAACCACAGGGCGACATGGATAGAGGATAGGACTATAGGGTCTTGATAACAGGGCCATGAACTCAATCCCCTGAATAGACATAGCCAATACATGCAGCTTCTTTCCGCACTAAGCTTTCTTCGTGCATCTCCGCCTCCATAAAACCATTTGACTCCAGTAAGGTGTAGACTAGTACCTAGATTTGAGAGGGTGAGTACTGCCCATTTTAAAACACCAGCATACTGAAAAGATTGGTTAGTACAATCCCCAAATGAGTGCCATGAGGCTTCATAATGACTGAGCATGATCAATACAAATAACGTACGCAATTCACCAAATTTCAGACCTAGATCCGATGAGGCCACACATCGCTCCAATTTTGCCGACATAATACGACGTATTTGAAGCACCAACTCATGTTTTTAATCCAGACAAAGGAATTCTGCAAGTTAACAAATTCCAACCAGGATTAAATTAAAAGAATACTGGGTATCCATGGCCACCTACCCCATTACATCCAAACAACACCAGGGATAAGACAACCACACAACTCTGGGTCCACACACCACTCCAAATTGGCTGCCAAACACGATGTCCCTCTTTCATGAAATAAATACACCGACTCTTGAAGACCCTCCCCTTGACATGTGTCGAACATCATTGTATAATCAGAGAGGCCACTGACTATCTCACCTCCCGGACCTGGTAGGAGCGGGTAGGTCGGGGCTAACGCGGAATTCGCACAACCGTGAGTACTCTGTTTGTTTGTTTGCTACAGATATTTTTCGGCTTGACCCCACCGAAGAAAACGCACCACGCCATAACCTGAGCGCCGGCGCCGAAACTGGGTCAAACAGAGACACACACATATATATATATATATATATATATATATATGTATATATTATATATATATATATATTCACTGAAAAAACATAGGTTTCAGGGGTGTTATAGTTAGCTGGACATTTCACTCATACAAAACCATTAATATTCCTCCGTTATAGTTACTTGTACTAACTGTAACTCTTGCGCCCACAATCCACGGGTGATGATGTCACATATAATATCATTCATGACATGGTCAGTGACATCACTGATGACATCTCAAATGACATCACTATTGACATCAATCAGTGAATGTGGTTTGGTTTGTCATTTAAATATGTATTATATATATTTATAGCAATCTGCATTTAAGAATCAGTGGATTTATACCGATCTAGAGGGAGGTTTTAGTAGCAGTGTGATTGACTGTTTACTTGACTAATTTATAGTGTCTAACTAAATATATTGGATAGTGACTAAATTGTGTGAATATGTGTGTTACTTTGTCAGTTGTTGTGTAACCTGCTGCACCAGTTGGTTACTAGCTATGTTGAAGTCTATATTAGTTCTTGATTAGTTAACTGACTATATGTATGGGAAAGTGAATGTGTGTGTGGTTCGGTGGGGGATCTGTGAGTGCCCAAAGATATGTGAATAGTTAATTCAGTACGTATATGATGTTAAGACTGCGTGTTATATTAGTTGTTTGGGTGAGTGAATATCTTTATGGGTGTGGTGATGAGCAAATATATTTCTTAATGGTACATGTCCAACAAAGTAGAGAAAATAAAAGGAAATGTATGTGACAGTTGTTGTATATAAATAAGTATACATAAGACTCATTGATTGCATGAGTGACTGTATAGATAACTGTATACTTGTAATAGTGATTTCATAACACACTAAGTATGAGTTACTATCTATATGATTAAAAGAAGTGCTATTTGTATAAGTGTGTAGCTGAGTAAATGTAAATATAATACATTGTTTTCAAAAGTGAGTAGGATGACTGCATAACTGAATAGGATGTGTGCTGGTGTGTAATGTCATTATAGGTGTATAAGTATATCTGATAGTGTTCTATTGTTCATTGACAACATGTATGAGTGAATCTGTAGGTAATTGATTAGATATGTGTAGAGATATAGGAATAACAGAGTGCGGATTAGATACTTGTATTGCTGTGTCAATTGATGCAAATATGGTACTCTGTATTTTACAGTGAGTGAGGAAAGGTTGTACTAGTGTATGATGTGGTGTATCACATTGCCACTTGGATGATGTCTTCAGTGATGTTATCAGTGATGTCATTTGAGATGTCATCAGTGATGTCACTGACCATGTCATGAATGATGTAATATGTGACATCTTCACCAGTGGATTTCGGGTGCGAGAGCTACAGTTAGTACAACTAACTATAACGGAGGAATTTCAATGGTTTTGTATGAGTGAAATGTCCAGTTTACTTTAACACCCCTGAAACCTATGATTTTTTCAGGGAATTTCTAAGGGTTTTTAAATGATAATTACTAACTATAACCTGCCAGAAACCTATGGTTTTTTCAGTTAATTTCAAAGGGTTTTTAAATGATAATTCCTAACTATAACCTGCCTGAAACCTATGAATTTTTCAGTGAATTTCAAAGGTTTTTTAAATGATAATTCCTAATTATAATGTTCATTAAGAATATCTGTTTTTCCTATCTTTTTTAATTATTATACCTTTCTCAATGTAGTAAAAACTGCAAATATTACCACTCTTCAATTTATTCCTTCCTCCAAGAAAATCGCTACAAACCAGAACCACATCTAACTTTAATAATATACAAACTAGGCGTTCTCGTAGAAAAAAAACCCAAAAAACACCACTTCCCATACTTTCAACAACAAACCAAATCTACAATGCTACCTAAAAAACAGGTGATAGTTCCATTTACCACTAAGAAATTAATATCAACAATTAAGTAGTGTAAGGACGTCGACTATGTACTGTGTGAATTACATCCAAGTCACACCCATATCTAAAGACAAATATGTAATAGAGGTACTAACTATGTACTTCCAACACCCAACAAAATCACAACACCTAATGCCACCACCACTACAACCACCCCTCCTGACCCCTCCCCCACTACTACCTCAGAGGCAGCGCAAAACAGGACAACGGACCTTCCCAAAATAATATATCCCCTCAACAGCCCACTAGCTCAATGTTCAGAGATGTGGCAATCAACTATGTATAAGGGAAGGAGCTCGCACATCCACAATAATGTACACAATACTAACACTACCAGTGATATGCTATACACAACTCACTATACAAACCAAAAACGTTTCCGTCTGTAGATATACTATTGATACCTGTAGTGTACTGCACAGTGGACGCAACCATATTATCTCAGACTCTGGGGAATATCTCGGTCATGTAGCTGTGTTGTCTCCCCCCCTTGAAGCAGAAGCGGAGTGGGCTGGTCCAATGTACGCAACTCCAGCGTAAGAGGATAAATAATTAGCCTACCCCTTGGGCGTGGTTCACTTCTGCAAAGAGAAGAGACTCTGCCACAGCGAAGGTCCTCACCCAGCCACGTGGCTGCCACCATGACCACATGCCTCCTCGATACAGGCCCGTTGCGAACTCAGCACCACAGCACCGCAGACTTATGTCTGTATCGACTACTACCTTCGATCTACACTACGGACAGCAGGGTTCACAACTTGAATTCAGCTTTGGATCTACACTACGGACATCATTGAAGTTAGCCTTGATTTATTTAAGACAGAGACAATTGTACTCTAAGTCCTCAGATTTTGTTAAAGGATGCAACAAAAAACATTCCTCAATGTCTGTACTGACTACTGCCTTCGATCTACACTGCGGTCAGCAGAGTTTACAACTTGATACCAGGATTGCATCAGCACTACAGACAACATTGAATTGAGTCTCAATTTATTTAAGGCAGAGACAATTGTACTTTATGTGGTCAGATTCTGTTAAAGGATGTGATAAAAAGCATTCCTCGATGTTTGTGTCGATTACTGCCTTCGATCTACACTGCGGACAGCAGGGTTCACAACTTGAATTCAGCTTTGGATCTACACTACGGACAGCATGAAATTCAGCCTTGCTTTCTTTAAGGCAGAGACAATTGTACTATATGTCTTCAGATTTTGTTAAAATAAGTGACAAAAAGCATTCCTCGATGTCTGTGTCAACAACTGCATTCGATCTACACTGCAACAGCAGGGTTCACAAATTAAATTCAGCTTGGCATCTATGTTATTGACAGTAGGGAATTCAGCCTTGATTTATTTAATGCAGAGACAATTGTACCATATGTGCTCAGATTTTGTTAAAATAAGTAACAAAAATCATTTGTCAATATCTGTGCTGACTATTGCCTTCGATCTACAGTGCAGACAGCAGGGTTCAAACTTGAATTCAGCTTTGGATCTACACTACGGACAGCATGACATTCAGCCTTGATTTATGGCTGAGATAATTGTACTCTATATCCTCAGATTTTGTTAAAGGATATGACAAAAATAATTTCTTGTTGTCTGTCCTGACTACTGCCTTCGATCAACAGTGCGGACAGCAGGGTTCACAACTTGAATTCACTTTTGGATCTACACTACGGACAGCATGAAATTCAGCCTTGATTTATTTAAGGCAGAGACAATTGCTCTCTATTTCATCAGATTTTGTTAAAGGATGCGACAAAAAACATTCCTCAATGTCTGTACTGAGTACTGCTTTTGATCTACATTGTGACGGGTCACTATTCACATGGAATGGCGATTGCACATGACGCATTCCAGTAATTAAGAGACATTTCACCAGTGTGACCCACCCAAACCACGAATCATCACAGGGTGCGCATGCGCAGAGTTCTTTAGGTAACACTAACTCACTGCACCACAAGTCATCTTCCCGTGGCCTTATTAAGGCAGAATTCACTAGGCTAAAAACATTGCTCCCAGTGCAGCCTGCCCGGACCACGCATCATCGCAGGTTACGTACACGCTCAGTGCCAAAGGTACTACTAACTCAGTGCACCATAATTCATTGCCACGTGGCCGTATTCAGGCAGAATTCAACCCACTCTTCATTAATTATTTGCAGAGTGCAGTACCAAACATTGTATACTATCCCTCTAACCTACACAATATCCCTTTAGTAGCCTTCCTTCAAAAACTTCTTTTATATCAGTTCTAGATTTAGTTTAATAACAAAATTCACGCTGCAAGAGCAAAGGCGCACTCAATGGCAGTCTACACTGCGGACAGCACAGGTCACAGCTTGAACTATAATGTCCCTGAAACATACACATTTCGACAATGTATTACATACATGTTTCATCTTTTATTTCAATCATGATTACAGATAATGCAATCCAGTAGGCAACAGACAATACTTCCAGTGCAGACCGCTCGAACCACGCATCATCGCAGAGTGCACACACGCTGAGCACCAGATGTACCACTAACTCAGTGCACCATAAATAATCGCCACGTGGCCTTATTAAGGCAAAATTCAGTAGTCAAAAGACATTCTTCCCAGTGCGGTCTGCCTGAACCACGCTTCATCGCAGGCTCCACACAAACCGACCCTACCTTAGTGCACCACAACTCATGAACCCTTTACGATAGAATCTTCTGTGTATCATTTCACATATAGTGCTCCTACCTTTGTAAAGCAGAAGTCATAAACCGTTTATGATTGAATATCTGTGTATGATATCATGAATACTATTCTGCTTTTTACCAACAGCAACGCAATAAAATGGAGTCAAGCACACGTGCCCGTACCCACTTCAACTATCTATCTGTGTCTGTGTATTTATTATGTTTGTAAAATGCTCCTCCTGCACCCTACCACATTATATTGTGCTGTAAACAGCATATGTAACCATCTTACCTCTGTCAGTAACAAAAACGTCCATTATATAACTTTCTCTCGCTCATTCTACAAATACAAACGTACAAACTAGATCAATACAATACTGCAAAGAAAGTGTATAGTAAATTTATAAGTGTGTGCTATTGCCTGATTTATGTATTTTTTTGCATATTTATATAGCGCGAAGTCGACCCAAAACTATATCAGCAATTTACATGAGCACCGTATTTACAGTACATTTTCAGGCACGCATAGAATACGTCATTTCTCTACAATAACAGGATGTGGACGCAACTCCAAGCCACGAACACTGATTTCCAGCACCAAGTTTGACAGTATACCCGAATAACCACATACGTATATATATTAGCTTCCCTTGATGTGACAAAAACTACAACCTAAAGCTTTCATAGCCCTGTATTACTACCGCTACAACACTTCACTGAATGTACAACAAACATTCATATTCACAGAAATGCGTCATATCCACCATATTTTATGTGTGCAACTATGGATGAATATAGGGTCGGTGATACCCGGTACCCTCCATGTTAGCCATGTTGTGGGACTTTACAGACATAATGACACATTTGCGTTTAAGACCCCGGGTGATGGCAGCACTACAATATGGACACCCGAATCAGTTGATTTCTCATGTAGCTCACGATGGAACCATGCCCATAGCTCCGGAGTCATCGTTCACAGCCTCATACAGCACTGCCATACGTCAGTCCAGCCCACTGCGCTTACGCTTCCAGGAAAACTCAACAATGCTACATGGACCAGATTTCCATTGTAGTGATTTTTTAGTTCCAGGTCTAGTTGTCAGAACGGCACACACACACACTCCCTCATGGCTGGTATACACCAACACCACACCCATCCAGCACATGCATCCCAACACATGTGACCCTACCAATAAAAAAGACGGGGCACACGTGCTCTACGCCATTTTAGAGTTGCTCCCATCGCAAGCGGTGTGATGGCCCATCCTGGTGGTTTGGATGCCGCATGTAGCCCGAACTACCAAACAGGAGGCCCACCACCATGTGCGTGGCCTCCTTGGTCACTAAGTTAGTGGTATCGCAAGGACTGAGCGGGTGAGGAACCTGCATTGATGATGGGTGCACAAGTATGTCCTTTCCCATAGCGATATCAAGACTCAGCACCAAATGTGAGACTTCTTGGTGACAGAGCAGGACTGCATGATGTAGAACGTACCCTGTTCATGAAAAGGTGAGCAGTGAGGTCAGAGTGCGCAATGGAGGGAGTAGATGGGATACAGCAGACTGGATACAAAAAGGCGACACATTGATTTAGGTGTACGCAGTCCTATGTACTGTATCTTATTGCATTTGTATTTTTTTTCTATACCAGGAAAGTTTTTATAGTCGGTCAAAAGTCCATAGCTCGTGATGATTGAAACCACGTGTATCACTGCGCACCACTTGTTTTCTATAACCGGATGGAAAACAATAATACTCCACTAATTCTTCATAAATTGAAGCCCATTAAACAAGTTGGAACTGTACAAATAGTTGTATTTTTAATGCGGGAGGGAAGGTGCGTGAAAGGGCAATGTTATTCTGCTCCACATTAGGATAGGGACAATTACCAATCTTAACATCTTTCTTTTACTATATTTTAGATGTAGAGCTTTAGGGTGCACTATGTCCCGACATGTGGTGGAAGACACACCGGTGACAGAAAGGTGAGCTGCAAATATTCTTTTTAGTCACTCTCTCACTTCCTCTCTCTTTTGATAAACAAATGGCGCACAATCTTATCTTCCTTTTTATCTAACAGGTTGTGTTTTACAAATTGGCGTCCCTCCCAACACCTCCAAAGCTTAATATTTGAGGATTCTGCGATGATGCGTGGCCATCGTAACAACGCATAAGAAGGCAGCTTCGACACGTGGTAGACCCTCTTTAAATCATGCCAATGGCACAAGGTGAGCAAATAAGCTTGTTTCCGAAGCAACGAGAAGTCACCTGTGGGCGGAGAGAGTGAAAAGTGTGCAGCAGCTTGACTGAGTACGAATGTACAACTACCTCCGAGCAGTGGGAGTGGATAGATTGGAACAGTCTGGGTGCGCAAGAAAGGGCACTCACCTCCAGACACTGAGAGTCAATGGGGTGCAACTGTCTGGGTACACAGTAATGAGAACTCACCGCTATGCAGTGGGAGTGCATGGGGTATAGTACTCTTGGAGAAAAAGAGCGCACAGACACCTCCTTGCAGTGGAAGTTGATACAGTATCCTAAGTGTCCAAAGGCATAACGCAGAAATATACTTATGCAGTTGTATGTACTCTGCTATTACTAACTCTATACTATCTTTCAGATCACTAAACTTGAGGGTGCAGTATGAACTGGCACATGCTTGGACACACTCCGGAGGCAAAAATGTGAGCAACAAAGATTTTCTCCAGTATCAACACTACCTCTCCTGCTCCAACTATTACTTTCTCTCTCTCATACTTTAAATGTTGTTTTCTCTCTCTCTCTCTCTCGCTCCCTCTCTCTCACATTGTTTCTCTTTGTCTTTTCAAGTTATGGACGCTGCTGTCCACTCTGCAGATAAATAAATCAATGCTGAATTTAATACAGTCTGCAGTATAGAACCAAAGCAGAACTCAAGTTTCGAGCTCTGTTGAAAACAGTGTTTACAAAAGGTAAGCAGAGCGGCCTAGATGCACAATGCCTCCAATTAAATGTGTTGCAGATACACAATATTGTCCTGCATAAGACGTGATCTCTCACCTAATTCTGTCTCATCTCTGAATCATTTTAAAGACCTGCTGAACCATACTGTAGATCTGACCCAGCAGGCACTTCCCTACAGACAGCTCTTCAACGCGGGCCTATGAGAGGGGTGGGATGTATCAGGCACATTGCACAAGTGCGAATAAGCAATATTGCCAAGTATTATGTTAATTTGTGATCTTTGACCTCATTCAGTCACATCGATCTAATTTTAAAGATTTATTTTCATTTTTGTTTTGCAGTTTACCAACCCTCCTACCATTGGAGTCCATCTCACATTTTTTTCATTATACTGTTATGTTAAAGTTACGTTTCTATTTATTTATTTTTATTTTAATAAACGCTAATTAAAATAAATGAGTGTATACATCTTTTTCGGACAACATTTCACTATTATTTAGGGTGATAATCATATGCCTAGAGAAGATTGAACAATCAAAAGAAGAAATGATGTTTATAACTAGAAGTATAATACTGAGGCTAACTCTTTATCAGAGTCTGAAGCTGCGAATAACGGTTCCCATGGAAAATGTTAAAAAGTCCAGCACACTTACTGTTTGGATTAGCAACATTGTGTGGTGAACTTGTGACCTGTGTACTCAGTTAAGTGTTCCATGAACTGTTACTATGGTAACAGGCATTAAGCAGTTTGGGGGTAGGGTTAAAAGGTACTGGCTGTACAGAAGCTGTCATATTTACCCAGGATCCTCTACATGACAGAGGGGAAAGCAAACTGAGACAACAGAACACTATGTACATTACGAGCAAAAGAAGTACACAACCCTTCAAATTAACCTCAAGAGAGGTCTCGAAGAATAGCCACCTATGTTAGCAGCAGCAAACTACAGCTAAAACGGCGATAATGGACTTCAAAATCCTTTGTTGTCTTACCGGAAGATTTTTTTCGACACTGCTGTTTGCTATGGCAGGGTGAGAGCCGAGGCTCCCACCCTGCTATAGCAAACTTGGTTTGCATTTTGAAAGAGAGAACACGAAAACCTACACTCTCTTTTAAAATGCAAAGCAGAATTCTTTTCCCCACAGGAAGCTGCATATTAGCAGGTCCCTGTGTGGAAAAGTAATGGTGGCTTCCAAAGGACGCAGGGAGCTGACTGGCACCATAGGGACATTGGGCCTCCACTCACAGTACCCAACGTTGAATATACGCCCATAGGATGGGATCCCAAGGAAGAATAAAAATTAGTAGTAGGTGGTATTTTTTTTACGGTAAAATTAGGAGTCTGTAATGGCCATATTTACAAGGACAGCGTTAAAATGTTCTGGTGTAAACCTGGGCTTCTATTGGAACTCTCAAAAGCCTATTATTAAGCCCATTATGGCCCCTTTAACAACACTTTCCTGAAGCTAAAGCGATGATAATTTTAACGCTGTCCTTGTAAATATGCCCACAATAACACGAGAAATACTGCGATAATTCATGTTCCCAAGTGAAAAGCTTGTTAGTATAAGACTGTGGACTTAACATAATAAGCCACCTCGCATATTAAACATGCTTAAATCTACTTCAGAACAGGTGTTAGGATCCGACATAAACCGCAATTACCAAGAGTTTTGCTATCGATCGTCAAATCCAGGGTCACCTTCTAATTACAAAGCTGTTGTCATACCTCCCTCTTCCATGTTATATTGTCATAGGAACACCTACCTTGCCACTTGGAACGCCTACATTGCAACTCATTGGAGATACGAGGCGAGCTGTTAGCAAACCGGCTGCTAACATGCGTTAATGCATCTTAGCGTCGCCTAGTAAATAGGGCAATATAATTTTCACCGTATTTTTGGCTTTTTTTTTTTAATTGTGGTGAAATGACAATTGTTAATATGCCCTCAAGTTTGCTATGACAGAGCGGGAACCTCGACTCCCGCCCTGCCATAGCAATCAGCAGAGTCCCGGGGATAGGTACCCCAAGACACAGCAGGAGCCGCTCTTGGGGGGGTTTTGTTCCCCAAGGGTTTTGACTGCTCCAGAATGGAGACCACGCGGCCCCCCTCCCAAAATATAAAAAAGACCCGGAAGGTGGTAATACCCGGGGCTTAGATGGACCTTTGAGCTCCCTCACCCAATTATTTTGTAGCACTGAGGAATGGCGGTCCCAGGGCTACAGGGCCCCTCTAAACCCCCATCAAATGTAATATTTTAGACCCCGGGATTTTGCCCTCCCAGGTAGCTAATTTTTAAACAAGCACAGGAGCCCGCGTTTCATTCTTATTTTTTTTACGGCAGATCAATGCACCCAGCGCACATTTCTCAGTTTTTTCAAACAAATTTGGGGGGGACCCCCTCAGCAGGTCTAGAGGTTCAAAATATTTCTTACCTGCCTCTTTATACGTTTTGAACACTTGTTCCACTAATTTCTAGATCCTCGCTTCTACCGAGGCACAAAACGGCTGCCAACACTTCCTGGTTTCGAATGTTGACAACCACTTGACAGCCAATTAGCCTTCAGTGCGTGATCGGGACGGTGCGCTTAGTATGCGCGGATCCTCCGAGGCCATAGATATATATGCACTTTTAATTGTAATTTTCTCAGGAACTACTGAACGGATTTACACCATTTAAGCAAAAGGCACGAGTCTGAACCAAGGACTACCTCTTTGCCAAATTTGGTGTAATTCCGTTCAGCAGTTCGGGCTGTAGCCGCGATGAACGGTTCCTATGGAAAATTGCATGGGGAAAACATGTTTTGGGACCCCCATTATTTTTTCAGCCCCCGCTCCATGAATCACCCCAAGACTTTCAGGATAGGAGCTGACTGGAGTGCCCCACCGGCGCCAAAGTTATTCCAAATAGAATGTTTCGGATTTCCTATGGAAAATAGGTCCTAACTATAACTACCTATATATATATATAAATATAGTGCAACGAGGCACATTTTATTACACTGCTGGTGTTATGCGTCACTTTTCTGTGCGCACTCCTTATGACATTCCAGATGTGTCATATTTAATGTATGACGAATCATGTTGCAAGGAGTTACAGATACGTCAGTATTTCTCACATATCTGTAAACATGAAAGTGACGCGAGGCAGGCGCAAGATTTTGATGCAACATCATCCTAAAAGTGACGCAGAGAAATCTCATAGATTTCAGTACGTCGTTATTACCAAGCTTTTTGCGAGGGATTGCCCCCTCTGCATACATAATACCTGATGCAGATATAATGTGGCGCAGAGTTTTAAAAAGTGACCCATGTACCTAGATGCGTCACTTTTTAAAAAATAGTGTCAGGTATAATGCATGCAGAGGGGGTGTTCCCCTGCAAAAAGCTTGGTAATAATGATGCAGTGCGTCACTTTTAGGATGCTGTTGCGCCAAAATCTTGCGCCTGCTTCACAGCAAACCTTTCACATGGTGCTTTTTCCATGTGAAAGGACACATTACTGGAGTTGCGTCACTTTTGTGACGCACTCCAGCAATGCGTTACTTTTGTGTTTACAGATACGTCAGAAATACTGACATATCTGTAACTCCTTGCGAATTGATTAGTCATATATTAAATATGACATATCTGGAATGTCATAAGGAGTGCGTCCAGAAAAGTGACGCATCGCTGTTTTCACGTAGCGATGCGTCACTTTTCAGAAATGAGGCCTCCAGTTTATTCACTGTGTCATAACTTTCTTTTCTAACACTCACCTTCTTTCATTCCTCCTACTTCACTTCCTTTCACCTCTCATACCTTTCTGTTCTTTCTTACTCATTCTCCTTTCAATTATCAATGCACTATATTTCACTTACTCTTCATTTTTTTAAGAATATAGCTCTTTGATGAGAATTGGAGGTAGTTCTGAAAAGAACTTTTGGTTTTCTTCTTTTAACTGAACAGGAACAAAAACAGGGAATGGAAACTGCTCAACAGGAGCAAAAAGAAAACAAAAAAATTAGGGGTGGGAAGGGCAGCGATGGTTCTCCAATGCTCGAACCATGAGCAGGACACTTTGCTCCCCATAGGTGAGGAGTTGATTGCAGTATCTGCATCTGACGACCCCATGGTTAAATGCAGGTTGTATGTTTGGCACCTGCTCCTGCGATTGCTCTCTCCCAGAAGAAGTTGCTCCTCCGGTTGATGTAGAGGCCCCATCTCTGGGAACCTCTTGTGCCAGAGCCCTGACACTTTCCCGGGAAAAATTCTGGGGGTGCCTCCTCTCCACATGTCGGATCATGGTAAAGTTCCCAAAAGAGTACTTTTTTGGGGGGTTACCCCGTGACAGGACCTGTTTGCAGATCCTGCACTCTACTTTTGGTGCATTCACCTTTTTCTGGTCTGCTGGAAACTTAAAAAATTTCCAGATGAAATGCTCTTTGACCTTCGGCTGAGGAGGCTCTTCATCAATGAAATCATTGGAGTCATCTTCACTGCTGGATGGTCTGGCAGCCATGATTATCCAAGAAATATGCAACAGCAGAAAAGGCAGGTCTTTCAGTCACAAAAGTGAAAGAAGAAGTGAAGGAAATGGGTGGGGATTTCATTCATTGTAAAAAAAAACTGTTAGCAACCAATGAAAAGTGTTATTTTAGGGTCACATGACCCGACGCGTTTACGCTGCGCGCTCCGGTGCACTTCCGGGTGCGTTTACACAGCGCGATCGTAGGCGCTTCCGGGGCGCAAACGTGGCGCGATCGTAGGCGCTTTTGCGTGCGTTTATGCGCCGCGAACGTAGGCGCTTCCGAGGGCACTTACGTTGCGCGCCGAAGTGACGTCATCAAACTTTTACAGAAATGCATAATCATTTTCCTTATTAAAAAAAACTAATTTTATTTGTATGGTACGAAATGTTTTGCATTATTATTAACTTTTCATTCATATTTTTTTTCACGAACGACAGTTGCGCTCTGGGTGCGCTTTCAGATGAGCTCACGGAAAAGCTTACCGGAGAGCTTAGCTGAAAGCTTCCCGGAGCGCGCACCCAGAGCGCAAAAGAAAAAAATTATATAAAAAAAACATGAATACTTTAAAAAAAACAGCAAATTGTAAAAAAAAAAAAAGGTTAGAAACTCGATATACAAAGGAATTAGCATTTAAAAAACCTATGAAATTCACTGAAAAAACCATAGGTTTCACACCAGTTATAGTTAGGAATTAGCATTTAAAAAACCTATTAAATTCACTGAAAAAACCATAGGTTTCACACCAGTTATAGTTAGCTGGAAATTTTACTGATATAAAACCATTGAAATTCCCACGTTATAGTTAGATGGACTCACTATAACTTGCGCGTGCAATGCACTGCTGATGATGTCTTATTAAGCCAGTTAACCAATCAATTTTTAAAAACTATCCATTTAGACACTTATTTAAACATTTATTCTTCCATCAACTTTTACATATACATATATAAAATATATTTATTTTTCAGAAAGACACACATTCACTGGATGGTGTCATCAGTGATGTCATGAGTGATGTCACTGACCATGTCATGAGTGATGTAATATGTGATGTCATCAGCAGTGCATTGCACGCGCAAGTTATAGTGAGTCCATCTAACTATAACGTGGGAATTTCAATGGTTTTATATCAGTAAAATTTCCAGCTAACTATAACTGGTGTGAAACCTATGGTTTTTTCAGTGAATATATATATATATATATATTACCTACTGGCGGTCGCCAGTAGGTATATATAGTTAGGATTTTTTCTCTATGGAACTTTTGAAAATTCTATGTCTAATAACTTTGGCGTTTGTGGACGGAATCGGCTGAAATTTTCAGGAAAATGGCACATTTTGTTTCTGAGCAGCCCCTGAAAATTTGGGGGCCGAGAAAAAAGGGGGGTCCCAAAACGCGTTTTTCCCATTCATTTTTCCATAGGGCGTTTGGCCTCACTTTTAGCTCGAACGGCTGAATGGATTTACACGAAACTTGGCAAAATTGTAGGGACTGTTAGCCCGATGTGCCTTTGCTGGGCCTCAATATATGTGCTCCAGTGGATTTTGAGAAATTAACGTTTAAAAAAACAGATATATCTGTGACAGCGTCCCGGATAGCGCTCCAGATCGCGTACTTTTCGCGTAACGGAGCTTTGCGAAGCGAAGCTGATTGGCTCTCCGGTGTCTGTCAACATTCTAAACAGTCCGGTGCGGCCGCCATCTTGTCTCTCGGTAGGATCGAGAGACAAGAGGAGGAGAAAAACGAAGGGGGAATTTAATGAAAGGGGGCAAGGTAGACTCCTCTTGACCCCCTAGGAATGATGTTGGGGTTATTAAAGGGTCCCGTGGGGCAAATAAAAAAAAATTGACTTTTCGCGGTAGAAGCGCTTCTCGGTTCGCGAACCGGGTCGCAAACTGGTAGCGAAACGTGAATTCGCCATTTTGTGTTTCGATTTAATTAAATTACTAGATGGAGGAAAAGCAATGTGAGTATTGGGTATAAGGGGGTATGGGAGACGTATCCTGACCCCCTATGTTTTCTGAGGGTGGTTGAGGAGGCTCATATATGTTGATACTTGTCTTCCAGCGGTTGCGCGTGAGCGTTTTTTTTTTTTTGCCGCTTGACTTCTGTTAACGTTCGATTCGAAGGAAATCAGGAAGTGTTGACCGCCATTTTGACACTGCGAGTAAATATATTGTTAAAAATAATTGTTATAAATTAATCCGTATTGATAAACATTGTCTGCGCCATCTTGCTTTTTTTCCAATGCCACACTTTTGTCGTGCACGGCAGCCATTTTAGATGCCTTGACCAGACCCACTCTCTGCACGCCGCCGATCCTCAGCATGGCTCCCCACCCTCGCAAGCATCTCCCCCACGCACTGGTCACCCCTGCTCTCTCTCTCATGCATGGGCCATAAACCTCCCCCCATATGCGCTGCTCTTCCCTGAGAATCACACCCTGTGCCTGCCCGACACCTCCCTTTCACCCTATTCACTACCGCACCCTCTGACACTCCTCTTCCTCTGTGTCCGATTGTCCAGGCCGGTCCCAGGCTATCACCTAGCCCTGCGGATGTAGTTTATGGCCCCAACTGTAAAGAATCACCCCTGTTCAAAGGAGTTACAGTAGATCAAGGCCCCCACCTCATGAGATCCGTCACACCACACGCGTTCCTACTATCTGATAACGATCCTGTATTGTGATTGGGGAGGGGATTCTCACTGTAAGGGTGTGTGGGACCGAGCCTGAAGCGGAAGATTCCAGGGATGCCTTTTTGTACATCAAATTCTTCACAATTATGTGTCACATTAAAAATATATAGTACTCCAACAAAGTAGTAGGATTATAACACTTTAATAACTTATAAATATATACAACGCTCCAACAAAGTAAACACGTTAAAAAAAAACTTTTTAAACAACTATTTACATGACATTGCTTTAACCAGGATAGACAAAGAAATGACACAGTGATGTAAAAGTTTCTGAAAGAAATGTGTGATATTTAACACTGCAGCTTTAATAGAATCTTAAGGACATCACTAGCTATGTCACCGTATGTGCAATGGAAATGTTCTAATTGGTGTCAGTTGATGTCTGCTGGCATCGTATGTGGATGGGATCTTATATTCCTGGATTAAACTTCATCAAATATACCTTTCTGTATCTTGGATTTATTAATGAAGATACTTCACTGGCGTAGTCGGCATTGGAAACTTTTGAAAGGAATATATGGATATTTTATGAAAAGATCCCAACAAGAGTTTTTGTGAGGAGAAGAACTGCTGAACAAGTCAATCCTTCCTTAACTGGCAACCAGCATTGATCAAACTTTCAACATCAACAATCTTGTCTGTAAACTTCGTGAGTAGAAACTGTTTTTTACTAAGCTTGAAACTAACTCTCAGCATTCTATGCTACTCAAGCGCTCATTTATCTTCATCAAGGTGATCTGGGTGTATATTTAGATCCTAATGCCACTCCTTGCATACAATTGAGAGACAGAATTCTTAATGTTACAAATGAAGAAGAAAAATTAATTGAAGAGAAGAAATCAATTGAAGGGAAGTCAATGGAAGACAAATTCACATGTGAGTTAAAAGAGAAATTTCCCAATGTTTTTAAAGAAACTCTAGGTTGTCTTAAAGGTTATCAACATAAGATACGGGTAAGGGATGACTCTATTCCTGTAAGCTGTAAGGTCCGGGGTGTACCTTTAGCTGTAAAAGAAGATATGAAAATAGAAATTGGGAAACTCATTGAAAATGGCATAATTGAAGAAATAGAGGGTTGTGAATGGATGGCTCCAGTCATCGCAGCGCGAAAACTGAATGGCGATTTGCGCTTATGCATTGATCACAGGCACCTGAATAAATGTGTAATTGTTGATAGATATCCCTTACCTAATATTGCAGAGTTATTGGTATTGTTAGGAAATGCCAAAGTCTTTAGTACAATAGATCTTACCTCTGCCTATCACCAAATTGAATTGGAGGAGTCTTGCAGAGATCTTACGTCTTTTATTACACCTTTTGGCACGTATAGATTCAAGAGGATGCCATTTGGGTTAGTTTCTGCTTCTTCTGTGTTTCAGCGGGTTATGGAAAAAGTGTTAAAGGATGTTCCTGGTGTTTGTATATATCAAGATGATGTATTAATCTTTGCAGATAATGTGTCTGATCATGATATAACGTTGAACATGGTATTAGAAAGATTCAGCAAACACAATCTCACTGTAAAAGCAAGCAAATGTAGATTCAGGTCTGATTCTATTAATTACTTAGGACATAATATTTCAGGTGATGGTGTGAAACCTAAATCCGAATTGGTAGACACCATAAACAAAATGGTGGCACCGGAAAATAAATCTGAACTTATGAAGCTGTTAGGCATGATAGAATATTATGCAAAATTTGTCAAAAGCTTTGCTGAATTAACAGTAAACATGAGGTGTTTGTTGAGGAAAGGTGTGGAATTTGAGTGGTCTGATCAATGTGAGAATGAGTTTGTTGAAATCAAACAAAGATTAAACAGTGCTCCTGCGTTAAAAAGCTTCAATCCTAAGTTCAAGTCTATTCTAGTCACTGATGCGAGTGAGAAAGGGTTAGGTGCTGTATTGAAGCAGAATGGTCCAGAAGGCATGCAAACCATAATGTTTCTGTCTAGGAGTTTGAGAGATGCTGAAACTCGTTATTCCGTCGTAGAGAGGGAAGCATTGGCTGTGTTTTGGGCAGTGAGGAAGCTAAAGAAATTTCTTTGGGGTCTGGTCTTTGATGTCTATACTGATCATAAACCCTTAGTGGAAATTTTTAGCAAGAAAGGTTTGGATCTGGTATCTGGGAGGATATCAAAGTGGGTTATTGGCCTACAGGAATATAGTTTTGGTATTCAATACATTCCAGGTGTTGATAATGGAATAGCAGATGTTCTCTCTCGTTTAGTTTCTAGTAGAGATTTGGAAGACGATTATTTGGACTTAGATGATGTATTGGTGTGTGCTGTGGATTATGAATTTCTATCTGAGAAGAAATGGTCTGAAGAATTGGGAAAGGATGTTACTCTATGTGAGGTTGTATCTTTATTGAGAACTGGTTGGGTCAATTGCAAAGTAGGTTCTGCTTTGACTAAGCCTTTTTGGACGGTACGCAATGAATTATCTGTTGATAATGATTTATTGTTTCGTGGGACGAGGTTGATCCCTCCATCTAGTCTCAGGAATGATTTGATAGATTTGGTTCATGTTGCTCATTCAGGTTTATCCAAAAGTAAGGAGAGGCTTCGCATGTCTTATTGGTGGCCGGGAATGGATAAAATGGTTGAAAGGGTAATTAGGGATTGTATTCACTGTAATGTCAGTGACAAGTCTTATAGTGCGCACACACAACCTATGTTCTTAAGAAGAAGACCAAATGGTCCTTGGCAGGACAGAGCTCTAGATCTAGTGGGTCCCATACAACATAGAGATTCTCAGGTTTTTATACTGGTGGTTATAGATATGTACTCAAGATGGCCAGAGGTGTTTTTTTGTCAGGAAGTGATACGAGTAAGATTATTCAATGTTTGAGTGAGTTATTCTGTAGAGAAGGTCTTCCGGCAACTATTTTATCAGATAATGGTGTTCAATTTGTTTCCAAGGAAATGGAACATTATTTATCTTCTAAGGGTATTACACATAAGACCTGTTCTCTTTACCACCCTGAGGCCAATGGTATGGTTGAGAGATTTATTAAAGTGATCAAGGACACTATTAGTTTAGCCAAAAACTTGTCATCTGATTGTAGGAAATGTGTTTTGGCAAAAATAGAAGAATACTGTTATACTCCTCGTGCCACAACTGGTAAGACTCCATTTTTGTTGTTTCGTGGGAGAATTCCGAACACGCAGGTTGAACCTTTCTGGGTTAATAAGTATGAAGTGTCAAAGGGTAAAGAATGTGTGTGCAACAAAGATGAAATTGTTGAAAATGAGAAGGATAAAGCAGAACGTAGAAAAGCATATTTTGATGTTAAAAAAAATGTCAAAAAAACTGTTGTCTGTGTTGGCGATATGGTCATGGTGAGACGACCTGGCATGGTGGGCTGTTCTGAAACAAAGTTCATGAAGCCTATCAAAGTAATCAAAATTTTCAACAATGCAGTGCAAACTCAAGATCATCGCATTTGGAACTTAAATAGAGTTGTCATTGTTAGAAGGAAATTGCAAGAAGGACTGACTTTTGATTCCAAGGAAAAGGATTTGGAAAATAGTAAAGCAATTGTTTCTGGAAATATTAGGTCTTCTACACGTGTGTCCAAAAGGCCTAGTTATCTTACTGATTTTGTATGATCTGTGTATCTTGATAATTTTGTGTATTTTGCATAACTTATTTATTTATTTATTTTTTCTCTTCTTTGTTTGTTTTTGAGGGAAGAGGATGTGTGATATTTAACACTGCAGCTTTAATAGAATCTTAAGGACATCACTAGGTATGTCACCGTATGTGTCATGTAAATGTTCTAATTGGTGTCAGTTGATGTCTGCTGGCATCGTATGTGGATGGGATCTTATATTCCTGGATTAAACTTCATCAAATATACCTTTCTGTATCTTGGATTTATTAATGAAGATACTTCAAAATGCCAAGAACGTCCCATGTGAAAGTGAATTTTATCTGGCAATTTTTTTCTTTTCCTTCTCATGAAAAGAAAGTTTATGCCAGGTTCGTTACCTGCCTCATCTGCAAAAAAAAAACTCTCGAGAGGGACCGAAAAAAAATATAGCTATGGTAATCATACCATGCATCGGCACATGGAGAGGTGGCACCCTCTTAATTATTCTAAAGCACAACTTCGAGATTTGGTGGATAACCCCCGACCGGCAAAAACATCCACCAATGACTTAGCAATAAGTGAGTCAGAGGCAAGGGAAACGGTCTCAAATCTGCAAAAGAACTTTGGGCAGATGAGATTGACTTGTGTAGCATGTGGAAAATTAATTTCATGCGGAGAGATGAGTATAACTTTAATAAATAGATCATATGAAAATCATCAATGTCCAAAACGTCCTAGAAAGTAATTTTTGTCATTTTTGAGGAAGAGAGATAGCCTACAGTGGTACGGGGTCGTTTTCGTTCGTACTAGGGGGGCCAGGTGACATTCCTTTGGGGTGGCTTAGGGGCATTTAAAACAACTTCCCTGATACAGGTAGCATATAAAGTAGAGGCTAAATACCAGGATCTTTATCGATTGCTTTATGCTTTACAAAAATGAAAAACACACAACAAACCTGGACCATTCATATTTTCAATGTTTCTGCGTACTATACTTTTTAACCCTTAACTAATTGAGCTGCTTCATTTCACCTGCTTTTTTAAAAAAAAAATTAAAAAATCGGAAACAGTGGCCATTTATTCGAAACTTACCAATCTACGCGTTACAACTACGTTTGCTTTTTCAAAAACCTTTAATAAAAATGTTGGTGCCCAAATACGGGCCTACAACCCCGTGGGCCGGCCACGGAGCAGGGTGGAACTGTAAATGGGGGGGGGGGGTATTTATTTGTGGAAAACATAACAGAGAGTCAGTGGTCGTTGATTTCATAGTAAAAAGTGCGACAAGTGCAACAAAATCATATCGATAATTCATTGTGAGCAAGTACCAAAAGTGTCGACAATTCGAACCTTCAATAATAAATACAGTAATCAATGATGCATTAGAGCTTAATATCAATTCATTGTTCGAACGTGTAATCAGTACCCGTCCCATGTCAATTCATTGTTCGAACGTATAATCAATACCCATCCTGGATCAATTCATTGTCCGAACATATAATCAGTCTTATACCATATCAATTCATGTGCTAAAAACTGCATACATATCTCATGATATCAAGGCTGAGCAATCGGGGCACAACAAGGAGTTGAGAGTTTCATTTGTACCGGCGCCATTTTGGGTGAGGTCAGGATGGTCCAAATATAGTCAAAATGTCTCCACCAACTCGTGGTTGGACCGGGACCACTTTCGGCAGTCCAAAAGATTTCGTTGAAGGGTAGCAGAGGGGACTGCCGACATGAACCATCAGTCAAAGTGGGGTGGGAGGCAACAATCTCTCCTACCGGGTCATACTGGTGTCCCACCGGAACTGATCAAGTTGGTAGTCTTGCAGGATTTTGGTCATTTCAAGACTGAGGCCGGCGCCGGCATGAGCACGCCGACGTCCCGCGGCTACGTCGTGGTCGTTCCGTGGGTGATCATGGCAGTCATTCCCCATCGGGGGTGTCTGCGGGGGTCGGGGGCCCCCGTGGCTCTTACAGAATCTTCAAAGTTGAGGAGAACATTTCTGGACGCAGGACTCATTTTCTAGTTGAACTCAGAAGCGCCGTTGCACCGCAACAGTGGACGAGACCCCCGCTGAGTGAGCGGAGCATCATTGCCTCGCAATAGTGGACGAGACCTTTTGTCACGTGAGTGCAGCGCCGCTGCATCGCAAGAGTGGAGGAACCCTTTTGTTGGGTGAGTGGAGCGTTGGGGGTGCAGCTGAGGGGTGGGAGAGGCTTGTTCGCGCCGCCTCTCCCTCCCAGCGCACCCCACGCCGACACCTGGCGTTGATAACCGTGATGTCCGGACCAGGCGATAAGAGGGGGGGGTCGGAGGCAGAGGCAAGACATCCCCCCCCATGGCCTGCAGGGCGCCGCTTTTGGACCAAACGGGGAGCTCATATCAAGCCGGGGCCAGACCAGGAGATACGAGGGGAGGGGGGGTCGGTGGCATGTGCAAGACATCCCCCCCAGTGTTGTCGCAGCCATTATTGAAAAAAGAAGAAGATACCATCGGCCTCGGCTCCTCTCCTGGTCCACCTTATGCGACGACCCTTTTGTTGGGTGAGTGGAGCGTTGGGGGTGCAGCTGAGGGGCCCCCACCTGTGGGGGTGGGAGAGGCTCGTTCGCGCCGCCTCTCCCTCCCAGCGCACCCCACGCCGACATTTGGCGTTGATATCCGTGATGTCCGGGCCAGGCGATAAGAGGGGGGGGGTCGGTGGCATGTGCAAGACATCCCACCCCCCGTTGTCGCAGCCATTATTTTAGAAAGAAGAAGAAACCCGTCGGCCTCGGCTCCTCTCCTGGCCCACCTTAGGCGATGACCTCCCTGGCCGACGGCTGCCAGCAGGACCCGCCCTACACGAGCCGAAGGCCTCGGCTTCCGGATGGGCGTAGCCACGAACCTGTTGCACTTCGGGAGTTTGGAACTTAAATAGAGTTGTCATTGTTAGAAGGAAATTGCAAGAAGGACTGACTTTTGATTCCAAGGAAAAGGATTTGGAAAATAGTAAAGCAATTGTTTCTGGAAATATTAGGTCTTCTACACGTGTGTCCAAAAGGCCTAGTTATCTTACTGATTTTGTATGATCTGTGTATCTTGATAATTTTGTGTATTTTGCATAACTTATTTATTTATTTATTTTTTCTCTTCTTTGTTTGTTTTTGAGGGAAGAGGATGTGTGATATTTAACACTGCAGCTTTAATAGAATCTTAAGGACATCACTAGGTATGTCACCGTATGTGTCATGTAAATGTTCTAATTGGTGTCAGTTGATGTCTGCTGGCATCGTATGTGGATGGGATCTTATATTCCTGGATTAAACTTCATCAAATATACCTTTCTGTATCTTGGATTTATTAATGAAGATACTTCAAAATGCCAAGAACGTCCCATGTGAAAGTGAATTTTATCTGGCAATTTTTTTCTTTTCCTTCTCATGAAAAGAAAGTTTATGCCAGGTTCGTTACCTGCCTCATCTGCAAAAAAAAAACTCTCGAGAGGGACCGAAAAAAAATATAGCTATGGTAATCATACCATGCATCGGCACATGGAGAGGTGGCACCCTCTTAATTATTCTAAAGCACAACTTCGAGATTTGGTGGATAACCCCCGACCGGCAAAAACATCCACCAATGACTTAGCAATAAGTGAGTCAGAGGCAAGGGAAACGGTCTCAAATCTGCAAAAGAACTTTGGGCAGATGAGATTGACTTGTGTAGCATGTGGAAAATTAATTTCATGCGGAGAGATGAGTATAACTTTAATAAATAGATCATATGAAAATCATCAATGTCCAAAACGTCCTAGAAAGTAATTTTTGTCATTTTTGAGGAAGAGAGATAGCCTACAGTGGTACGGGGTCGTTTTCGTTCGTACTAGGGGGGCCAGGTGACATTCCTTCGGGGTGGCTTAGGGGCATTTAAAACAACTTCCCTGATACAGGTAGCATATAAAGTAGAGGCTAAATACCAGGATCTTTATCGATTGCTTTATGCTTTACAAAAATGAAAAACACACAACAAACCTGGACCATTCATATTTTCAATGTTTCTGCGTACTATACTTTTTAACCCTTAACTAATTGAGCTGCTTCATTTCACCTGCTTTTTTAAAAAAAAAATTAAAAAATCGGAAACAGTGGCCATTTATTCGAAACTTACCAATCTACGCGTTACAACTACGTTTGCTTTTTCAAAAACCTTTAATAAAAATGTTGGTGCCCAAATACGGGCCTACAACCCCGTGGGCCGGCCACGGAGCAGGGTGGAACTGTAAATGGGGGGGGGGGGGTAATTATTTGTGGAAAACATAACAGAGAGTCAGTGGTCGTTGATTTCATAGTAAAAAGTGCGACAAGTGCAACAAAATCATATCGATAATTCATTGTGAGCAAGTACCAAAAGTGTCGACAATTCGAACCTTCAATAATAAATACAGTAATCAATGATGCATTAGAGCTTAATATCAATTCATTGTTCGAACGTGTAATCAGTACCCGTCCCATGTCAATTCATTGTTCGAACGTATAATCAATACCCATCCTGGATCAATTCATTGTCCGAACATATAATCAGTCTTATCCCATATCAATTCATGTGCTAAAAACTGCATACATATCTCATGATATCAAGGCTGAGCAATCGGGGCACAACAAGGAGTTGAGAGTTTCATTTGTACCGGCGCCATTTTGGGTGAGGTCAGGATGGTCCAAATATAGTCAAAATGTCTCCACCAACTCGTGGTTGGACCGGGACCACTTTCGGCAGTCCAAAAGATTTCGTTGAAGGGTAGCAGAGGGGACTGCCGACATGAACCATCAGTCAAAGTGGGGTGGGAGGCAACAATCTCTCCTACCGGGTCATACTGGTGTCCCACCGGAACTGATCAAGTTGGTAGTCTTGCAGGATTTTGGTCATTTCAAGACTGAGGCCGGCGCCGGCATGAGCACGCCGACGTCCCGCGGCTACGTCGTGGTCGTTCCGTGGGTGATCATGGCAGTCATTCCCCATCGGGGGTGTCTGCGGGGGTCGGGGGCCCCCGTGGCTCTTACAGAATCTTCAAAGTTGAGGAGAACATTTCTGGACGCAGGACTCATTTTCTAGTTGAACTCAGAAGCGCCGTTGCACCGCAACAGTGGACGAGACCCCCGCTGAGTGAGCGGAGCATCATTGCCTCGCAATAGTGGACGAGACCTTTTGTCGCGTGAGTGCAGCGCCGCTGCATCGCAAGAGTGGAGGAACCCTTTTGTTGGGTGAGTGGAGCGTTGGGGGTGCAGCTGAGGGGTGGGAGAGGCTCGTTCGCGCCGCCTCTCCCTCCCAGCGCACCCCACGCCGACACCTGGCGTTGATAACCGTGATGTCCGGACCAGGCGATAAGAGGGGGGGGTCGGAGGCAGAGGCAAGACATCCCCCCCCATGGCCTGCAGGGCGCCGCTTCAGGACCAAACGGGGAGCTCATATCAAGCCGGGGCCAGACCAGGAGATACGAGGGGAGGGGGGGTCGGTGGCATGTGCAAGACATCCCCCCCAGTGTTGTCGCAGCCATTATTGAAAAAAGAAGAAGATACCATCGGCCTCGGCTCCTCTCCTGGTCCACCTTATGCGACGACCCTTTTGTTGGGTGAGTGGAGCGTTGGGGGTGCAGCTGAGGGGCCCCCACCTGTGGGGGTGGGAGAGGCTCGTTCGCGCCGCCTCTCCCTCCCAGCGCACCCCACGCCGACATTTGGCGTTGATATCCGTGATGTCCGGGCCAGGCGATAAGAGGGGGGGGGTCGGTGGCATGTGCAAGACATCCCACCCCCCGTTGTCGCAGCCATTATTTTAGAAAGAAGAAGAAACCCGTCGGCCTCGGCTCCTCTCCTGGCCCACCTTAGGCGATGACCTCCCTGGCCGACGGCTGCCAGCAGGACCCGCCCTACACGAGCCGAAGGCCTCGGCTTCCGGATGGGCGTAGCCGCGAACCTGTTGCACTTCGGGAGTTTCCGGAATGGGGGTAGGTATCTGCTGATTTGTATCTATTTCATGTTACCGTTATTGGGCGTGGCGGGCGGTGGGACAGACATGCTTGGAGCATTGGGGTGTGGCAGAGCCTAGCAACCTCGTGGCTGCCGTAACGTCAAGTTTGGCTTCTTTCACTACTTTCATGTTTCTTATTTCTAGCGAAGTCAAAAACTCATCAGTGGCCTACTGATTTTGTTTGATTTCTTTCCCTTCCTTTTCAAGTGTGTTTCATGCTAAAGTTTCTGTTTAACAGGATACAGTGATTACTTCGTATTTTACATATGTCTTCTTTATTAGGGGTACTCTCCGGTTGAGCCAGATGATGTACCTCTAATAAATGGTCCGGGTGGAACTAGTTTCTCAATCAGTGGGGAGTAGATGGGCATGACAGATTACAACGGGGGACAAAGGTCCGCATTACCCACCCTTCACTACTTGCAAAGACTAGACAGAATATTTCTATTCCACGTTATTTGCAAACTGAGAATACCTCGAGAGAACTATTCCTTGAACAATAAATGTCCAGCCAATCAATCAATTAGTGGGGAGAAAAACAGGCATGACGGATTACAACGGGGGACAAAAGTCTGCATTACCTATCCTTCACTATCTGCAAAGGGAGACAGAATATTCCTATTCTTCTCTGTTTGTAGACAGGGAATATCTCATAGAGCAATAATCGATAAAAAATTAGTAGGATTATAACACTTTAAAAAAGGTATTGGTGAATTATACTTCTCCGGAAATTTAAAACTCACAAATGTTTTATTTGTGTAATCGTTTCAGGTCAAACGGATTGTGGGACAATGTTAAGAATGAAAGAGTCACCAAAAGGCAAAAAGTACACTCACGTATGAAAATCTTACTATTAATGCTTGACTGAGGCCAAGGAGATCAGAGTGCATGAGTCTCATGCTCAATCGATTGAGCTAGCCGGATCGGGCAACAAAAAGTATAAAATAGTTATGTAAATAGTTATTTAATAAAATGTTTTACCCTGTTACTTTGCTGGTGTGTTGTATATATTTATAAGTTATTAAAGTGTTATAATCCTACTACTTTGTTGGAGTGCTATATATTTTTAATGTGACACATAATTGCATGGGGTTTGTCGTTATTTTGGGTGGGGTGGGTGGCGGAGCCGAGCTGTCTTGCAGCCATCATGGTGTGGAGCTAAGTGTTCATCTCACTAGTTTTGTATTTCTCATGAAGGGTTGTTCTTAATGTTTCTATTTTAGCGAGGTCAAAAAGAGATCCCATTAGTGGCCTACTGATTTTGCTCGATTCCTTTTGTTTTTTTAAACAATTTTTCACTATCTGCAAAGACTAAACAGAGTATTGCGATTCTGTGCTTGTTTGTAAATAGAGAATGAACCAAAGAGAACCAATTCTAAAACAGTAAATGCTTGGATAACAATCAATCAAATAGAGAGGGCAGCAGGCACGACGGATTACAACGGGGGTAAAGGCCTGCGTGAAATAACCTTCACTATCTGCAAAGAGAGAGTACTCCTAAGAGTAAAGAGGGGGAGGGAGGGGGGGCAGCGTTCAAAGCACATCAGCGTGCATAAACACGAAAATGTTTTTACCTATCACGTACTTGACATTTGACAGCTTTTGATATTTGCTATTAAAAAACCATTGAAATTCACTGAAAAAACCATAGGTTATAGACCATATATAGTTAGGAATTAGCATTTACAAAACCTTGAAAATTCACTGAAAAAACCATAGGTTATAGACCATATATAGTTAGGAATTAGCATTTACAAAACCTTAATTTACTCGCACAAAACCATAGAAATTCGCATATATAGTTAATTGCAATAACTATATATCGCGCAACCGCAATCCACTGCTGATGATGTCACATATTACATCATTCATGACATGGTCAGTGACATCACTGATGACATCACTGATGACATCTCAAATGACATCACTGATGACATCTCAAATGACATCACTGATGACATCTCAAATGATATCACTGATAACATCACTGATGACATCTCATTTGACATTACTGATCACATCACTGATGACATCATTCATGTGATAATACGATGAACCTCTTCAGACTCTAATATAACCTTAGATACACTCAGTGTAAACAGACACTCACATACTGTCACTCATCCATGGAGTTACTCACACACCTAGTCAGTCATGCAAAGAATCAATCACACCTCCATTTGCTCAACTATACAGTTATACACACCTTACTTATTCAAACATATCCTAACACATATTTACTCTCTTATACAATCACTGATACAAGTTTTCAATGATCCATGCAGCCACTCACACATTCACTAGCTCTTATACACAGTAATTTATATATGTGAACTCTCACATGTACTGTGTTTTACATATGTACTTACTTTGACATGTAGCACTGAGATATCCATTCACTCACCAATACACTCATGCACACAGTCAACCACCCACACAGCTGTTTCCACATGCAGTTTTGAACCTACACATCTAGTGAATCAACTGCTCACACATCTATGCACAGAGTCACACACCTCCCAGACACCCACACACACACACTCACTCTCCCATACAAATACTTGGGCAACCAATCAATAACCCATATAGTTACTCATATAGCTACTGATCAACACATGCAGCAGTTTACAGAACAACAGATATAATGATGCACAAATTAAGACAGTTTAGTCACTAACCCATGCACTCAGTGAGACACATTTAATCACTCACTCATACAGTCAGTCATGCACCTACTAAATCCTTCATCCAGACACTTATACATCCACTCATTCTTCAATATGTAAGACATATTTTAACTTTACAGAAACATACAGTCACTGGATGATGTCATCAGTGATGTCATCAGTGATGTCACTGACCATGTCATGAATGATGTAATATGTGACATCATCAGCAGTGGATTGCGGGTGCGCGATATATAGTTATTGCAGTTAACTAGATATGCGAATTTCTATGGTTTTGTGCGAGTAAATTAAGGTTTTGTAAATGCTAATTCCTAACTATATATGGTCTATAACCTATGGTTTTTTCAGTGAATATATATATATATATATATATTCACCATCCAGTGAATGTGTGTCTTTCTGAAAAATAAATTTGTTTTATATATGTATTTCTAAAGGTCGATGGAAGAATAAATGTTTAAATAAGTGTGTAAATGGATGTTTTTTTTAAAAAAAATTGGTTGGGTAACTGGCTTATTGCGTGTATCTTAGTGAATACATATATTAGCGAGTATTGTTTAAATATTTAAATGTTTGTATCAGTGTTTCTCTTTGTGTATAAGTGGCTGCAGGGGTTGGTGACTGACTCACTGTTTGTATGTGTTTTGAAGACAGCATATGTGCAGGACTGTATGGGTGGATGAGTGTGTATATGTGTGTGTTAGTGAGTGAATGACTGTCTCACTAGTGTCTTCATTAGTAACGACATATGTTTTAATCTAGTATATGTGAGTATTGATGTATATAAGTGAGTATAGTATATATAGTGAGAGATTGTAGGAGTTCCTGTTTAAATAAGTATGTGTTTCTATAAGTGATTGTTTAAGAGAGTAAGTATGGGTACGTTTCCTTAGAAGTAAGGTGGTAGTGTGTGTATAAATGTATATGCAAATAAATGGATGTTCAATAGTTTATTTGCATGTGTGAGTATGTGTGTGAGTAACTTTTGGATGACTGCTGATGTGTAACAGGATGTATAGGTGTATCACTACATATGATGAGTGAGTGTATATATATGAGTGACTATATAGAACTGTTGGTGAATGAGTGGATGTGTATATAGATGGTGGAATTACTGAATTGGTTGTTGTTACTGGTTTGGGTATCTCCATTTTTTTGAAAATGTTTGTTTCTATTTTTGAATATGTGTTTCAAGCGTTACATTACACTGAAATTAGGTCTGTCACTCTGTCACAAGGATGGTGTCATCAGTGATGTCATGAGTGATGTCACTGACCATGTCATGAGTGATGTAATATGTGACGTCATCAGCAGTGCATTACAGGCGCGCAAGTTATAGTGAGTCCAACTAACTATAACGTGGGAATTTCAATGGTTTTATGTCAGTAAAATTTCCAGCTAACTATAAATGGTGTGAAATCTATGGTTTTGTCAGTGAATTTAATAGGTTTTTTAAATGCTAATTCCTAACTATAACTGGTGTGAAACCTATGGTTTTTTCAGTGAATTTCAAAGGTTTTTTAAATGCTAATTCCTAACTATAACTGGTGTGAAACCTATGGTTTTTTCAGTGAATTTCAAAGTTTTTTTTAATGCTAATTCCTAACTATATAAAACCTGAAAGCCCACCAGGAATCTCCAGTATGCGCCAGGGGACTGCATTGCAGAGAGGTGTAATGAAGCCACAACCCTTTTTACACCTCTCTGTAACGCAGCCCCCGTGCATGTTTAAAGAGGGGGAACTAATTCCCCTTGCATACTGGGGGCCCCTGGGGGCCAATTAGCCCACCTGGAACCTCCAGTATGCGCCAGGGGCTGCATTGCAGAGGTGTAATGAGACTATGCCCCTTGTTACACCTCTCTGCAACGCAGCCCACTGCCGCGTTTGCAGAGGGGGAACTAATTCCCCTTGCATACTGGGGGTCCCTGGGGTCAACTGGTCCACCAGGAGCCTCCAGTATGCGCGAGGGAGCTGCATTGCAGAGAAGTGTAATGAGGCCACACCCTTGTTACACCTCTCTGCAATGCAGGCCACTGGCGCGTTTGTAGAGGGGGGACTAATTCCCCTTGCATACTGGGGGTCCCTGGATCATATCTGCCCAAACACCGATATTCCGAACGATTGTAAATTACTTTTCTTGAGAAACATTTGGATTTGGATTATCATGTCCTATACTTTGGAATTTTTGAAAGACTGACTTTGAGGATGCTATAAATTACTCAAGTCTGCCCGAATTGTGTGGGTAAAATTGATACCTAGTCACTTTGAATAAGAATATACTTATGTCTCGTCTAACATTTGGAAGAAATATCTAGTTATATGACAACTGGATACCGACATAACTTGAAGGAAATAAGAACGCCCTGAAGAAGTTCTGTTGTACAGAACGAAACCTTTCGGCTGGCTGTGGTACATAAACTTAAGGAAAATAAAAGCATTTGAATATACACCAAGATTCAGCGCTTCAATAAGGACTCTAAGTGATATGATTTGATTGGACTCATTGTGAAAGTGGTGCTGTGCCAAACTTTGGAATATTCTCCACTACTCTCTACTACTTACTCTCTCCTACTCCACTACTCTCAAATACTCACTGTCTACTACTCATTCTCTACTACTCTACTACTCTCTACTACTCTCTCTCTACTACTCACTCCCTACTACTCGCTACTCACTACTCCCTACTACTCACTATCTACTACTCTCTACTACTCACTCTCTACTACTCTCTCTACTACTCACTCTTTACTACTCACTACTACTCTCTACTACTCACTCTCTACTTCTCACTCTCTACTACTGTCTACTACTCACTCTCTACTACTCTCTCTCTACTAGTCTCTACTACTCACTCTACTACTCACTCTCTACTACTCACTACTATTCTCTCTGCTACTCATTCTCTACTACTCTCTACTACTCACTCTCTACTACTCACTCTCTACTACTCACTCTTTACTACTCTCTACTACTCACTTTCTACTGCTCTCTACTACTCACTCTACTACTTACTCTCTACTACTGTCTACTACTCACTCTCTACTACTCACTCTCTACTACTCTCTACTACTCACTCTACTATTCACTCTACTACTCTCTACTACTCACTCTCTGCTACTCTCTCTACTGCTCTCTACTACTCTCTACTACTCACTCTCTACTCTCTATTACTCACTCTCTACTCTCTACCTCTCTACCTCTCTCTTCTTCTCTCTCTACTAATCTCTACCTCTCTACCGCTACCTCTCTACCTCTCTACCTCTACCTCTCTACCTCTCTCTACACGCACACATATACACATATATGCATATATATATATGCATATGCTTTTATATATATATGTATGTGTATGTATAAAAAAAAACAACAAAACTTTTTTTTTAAACAGCTACATTTAAAACTGTCATTCTTTTTCCCCATGGTACGCTCCCCGGTAAGCTTACCGGTGCGCGTACCGGTGCGCGTACCGGGCGCTCACCCCGCGAAAATCAAAATTTTTTAACATTTTTTTTTGCTCCGAGGGGCCCTTTTATGGCCCCCACATCAAACCTAGGGGGTCAAGGGGGGTCTACTCTGCCCCCTTATGGTCATTTCCCTCTTTGTTTTGGCCACCTCTCGTGTCTCGATCCTACCGAGACACAAGATGGCGGCCGCTCCGGACTGTTTAGAATGTTTACAGACATCCCAGAGCCAATCAGATTTCTGCGCGCAAGTCGCGGTAAGCGCCCGGTGCGCGTACCGGTGCGCGTACCGGAGCGCGGCTATAGATATATATATTTTTTTGAACCTTAATTACTCAAAATCCACTGGAGCACATATCTTGAGACATAGCAAAGGCACATCGGGCTACCAGTCCCTACAATTTTGCCAAGTTTGGTGGAAATCCATTCAGCCGTTCGGGCTAAAAGTGAAATCGACCGCCCTATGGAAATTAACATGGGGAAAACGCGTTTTGGGACCCCCCTTTTATCTCGGCCCCCGCTTGACGAATCCCCCCCAAACTTTCAGGGAAGGACCGGAACGCCGCGAGGCCATTTTGAGGAAATTTTCAGGCAGATTCGTCAACCGGCGCCAAAGTTATTCCAAATAGAATTTTCAGATTTAACATTGAAAAAAATCCTAACTATAACTACCTACTGGCGACCGCCAGTAGGTAATATATATATATATATATATATATATATATATAGAGCTCCAGAAACGCCAAACATACGAGTCACTCTGAAAGCGGGTGCTAGTAACGCGATGAAGTTCGCGTATTTAGATGCAGGCTCCAAACTCCTTTGTAATACCCAGCCGGGTTGAAGGAAAAACCTTATTAATCTCTCCTATATGAGAGTCATTTCATGTAAAAACTGAGTTTAAAATTGAAGATGTACATAGTTGTAAACATTATTAGCATAGCGACAGTGTAAAAGGTTTGTCATTTCTTGCAGCATTGATCTGAGATTTCAGCAGCCATTTGTTTGGCTGCAATTGCCGATTCACAGCCAGATTTTGCTTAATACAGCATTTTAATATTGTGATTTTCGCATGGAATGAGCATTGTGTTTCACAATGCTATTACTCTCAGGTTCATGCACTTTGGATGATTGTGTCTACTAAATCATTGGACATGATCCTTCAACTAATGGAGATATGTGTAGCCGATACACGGCGAAATTGTTTTTCAAGTAACCGTTTCATGACAAATGTTGATTTAATGTGCATTTGGTTTGAGATACGGCGGTTTGCATGAAATGACTCTCATATAGGAGAGATTAATAAGATATTCCGCTATGACTATATGTGAAAAAATAACATATTCCAAGATGGAGCGTATTATACGTATGACTGTTGAAGTCCGTTGTTTGTGTTAATTATACTTACAAACATAGATAATGGTGCCGCACAATGCTTTCCGATGTAAACACTGACGAAGGGATTCTACTCCCGAAACGCGTTTGTTCTAAAATAAAACTTTCTGCTGAATTACTGCTGCTGCTCTCATGAGTGCTGGTTTTTCCTTCAACCCGGCTGGGTATTACAAAGGAATTTGGAGCCTGTATATATATATATATATATATATATATATATATATATATATATATATATATATATATATATATATATATATATATATATATATATATATATATATATATATATGTATATATATATATATATTACCTACTGGCGGTCACCAGTAGGTAGCCATAGTTAGGACCTAGTTTCCTTAGGAAATCCACAACATTGTATTTGGAATAACTTTGGCGTGGTGAACGAATCTTCGTGAAATGCCTGTCTGTTCATGGGCTGGTGGGAGGAGTTGGTCCTCAGGGAGAAATATCGGGACATCTGCATGAACAATATAGTATCTTACCTACGGTACATTGATGACTTGATCATTGTGTGGAAGGGCAGCAAACAGGAGGCACAGACTTTCATAGACAACATCAATGTTAATGATATTAACTTATGTTTTACATCCGACATAAGTGATAGTCAAGTTTCCTTCCTTGATGTTCTAGTTAAAACTGATGAAGGCAAGATAAAGACCACCCTGTACAGAAAGCAGACTGCAGGGAACACCCTGTTACATGCCAGTAGCGCACATCCCAGCCATCTAATCCGCAGCATCCCCTATGGGGAAATGTTGTGGTTACGTAGAATATGCAGTGATGAAGGGGAACTCAGGAGACATCAACAAGAGAGCAAGTGTAGGTTCCTGGAAAGAGGCTATAGTGCCAAAACAATTGATGCGGCAATGGCCAAATCAAGACTAAAATCCAGAGAGGAACTCCTACAAAATGCAGAAATCCCGACGGTAGAAAAAACCGGTAGCATAACAATATCTGAAGAGGGACCCAGATTAATTATGAGCTACAACCGTCAGCATAGGGAACTGCGAAAAATCATCCAACGCAACTGGCATCTTGTAAAAGAGGATCCAGTAATAGGAGACTCTCTTCCTGAATACCCTTCTATCACTTATAGAAAAGCAACATCGATGGGGGATGTGCTGGTAAGAAGCAGTCCAGAATACAAGGATAGCACAGGCTTGTCCCTAGCGCGTAAAGGATTTTACAAGTGCTCCAGCTGTAAAGCATGTTCATTTGGGGTGAACAAAACTTCCTATTCAACAGCTTTCAGCTCCAAACCACAAAACATTAAGTTTCACTTAACATGTAAAAGTGAATTTGTGGTATACATACTAGAGTGCACTTGTAATTTAAAATATGTAGGCAGTACCAAGCTTCCAAGCCACAAGAGGATCTTACAACATATTAGGGCGATCACCAACAACGACCCTAATTACCCCGTGGCAAGACACTGCCATGAAGTCCATGGTGGAAATCTAAAAGATCTAAGATATTACATCATAGACACAGTCCCCGCGCAGAGAAGAGGAGGGGATAGGGAAGGCATGCTGCGTAGGCTTGAGACACATTATATCCTGACCTTAGATACTAAGCAGCCAAAAGGTCTCAACATGACAGAAGATCTATACACATTTTTAGAATGAGTATTGGGAAGTAATTGCTTACATGAAGCACCGCACAAATTGTACAGTCTTCATCAGTTTAATATAATAGGATGTAAAGTTTGAATTATCCATTACTTTCTGGTTGTAAATACCTTATGAACTTATTTTGTATTGTAAATAATGGATTTTACATGGTGATAAGGATAAATATTTATATATATATTTTTGATACTCCAAAAGGGATTTTAACTATTTATGCAATTTTAATTGAGCCAAGAGTGGATTGAGCAACAACAATTATCTATCAAATTTGGTGGAGGTTGGTCAATTGTGGGAAACACTCGTTTGGACAGTTATATTGAGTTGCATCTGTTTGGAAGAACCCCTTGTGAATCAGAGATATGTATATAATTTCTCCCTTGTATTTGTCTTGAAAGAAGAATAGAAACTGTTTTTCGAACTGTTTTTTGGTAAGGTACCTGTATGTGTATACACAATCTTAATTAATTTTTTTAATTCACATAGGTTATCATTTTTGTTTATTGGAAAAAAGAGTTTTTCTTTCTATCACGTTTTGAAAAATGTTTTAGTTTCAATTTCTCTTTATTTAGATTCACGGTGATGCACTATAGTATTTAGTGAATGGATATTTGGAAAACAGCTAACATTAACTTATTGTATTATACTGAAACACTCTTTGAGACTGAATCCTCATTTATGAATTTCAGCAAATGTATTTTACAAATATTTTCTGTATTTTACGTACCACACTAAGAAAATGATGGAAAAAGGCTGTAATTAGTATTTTTTCTATGTCCATTTTACGCACTTGCACTTTAAAAGGAGGTGTATCCCACGACACTGTTGTCATGTGATCAAGGCAGGGATCTGCCGAAACGCGTCGTGGCTGATGTGGTTGCACTTTAAGCTAAAATAAAAAAGAAGAAGCACGGAATCGGGTCTACCTCGTCTTTGCTTGTGTGGCTGTTGGTTTTCGTGTGGAGACTGAGACGAGTTCTTGCAGCATATATATATATATATATATATATATATATATATATATATATATATATATATATATATATATATATTAAAATCCACCTCCTTTGCAAGCACTAAGACTATCGATGCAGATTCTTTAAAAGACACGCCTGTATATTATTGTGGGAGGCGGTGCGCATTGCTCCAACGTATTCTCGGAACATTCCGACTCTGGCACTCAAAACGAAACGCGACTTCCCCACGCCAACCCGCCAGTAGAGCTACATTCTGGGGGTAGCGGCGAGGGACCTTGGAAGGGAATTATAAAACGCAGTTAATATTAGTGCGCATTTCCATACGTACAGACAAGAACGTATGCAGGCAAGAGGGGGGTTCCCCACGTGAGTTCAAATCATGGAAGATGATGCAGAGGCACGGAGAAGATTAAGGGCACAGTCCATGTTTGTTCATACAGCTAATAGCGCTGCTAGTAAGGAGCCGGCACCATCTGGGCAAGGACTGGTTAACAAATACCAGAAACTTGAGAAGCTGATACGTAAGGAAATTTCTCGTTGGTGGGAGGCAATTACTCTGGAAAAGTATCAAGAGGAGAAGAGGATTCCAAGAGGATTGCGCATCCTAATAGCTCCATCACACGAAGAGCCAGACGTGGAACTAGCAGAAGAATGGGCTGAGAACTTAATGGACTGTTCTAATCGCATGTTATCCATCCTGATTAAACATGCATGGAAGGACAGAATGTCATTGCTGAAGCTGATTGCGGATCTCAAGGATGAGTTAATGAAGGAGGATACAACGGAAGGTTTCACGAAGAAAATGGAAGAAATTAACAAAAAGATGGCGAAACACGAGGACGAAATCGTGGCAAAAAAAGAAAGGAAATTTTTACGTGATAAAATTGATTATCAAGAAGGACGCATATTTACATTCAGTCGTAAATATGACAACTTGCAGAGGAAGGGGGTACAAGCCGACATCGATGCTGTTGGGGCTGGAGCACCTGTCTCGGAGGAGGAAGTGGTGGAGAGTGACGTCTCAGAGGACGGTCAACTACTGGCACCCAAAGAGGCACCGAAAAACACAAACAAGGCTTCCCATTTTCGGGTGGAATTCAAAATGATGAACCAAACCACGCAGCAACAAAACTGGCAAATAGACAGGGGCCGGGGACAAGGAAGAGGATTCAGAGGAAAAGGCAGAGGAAGAGGCAAACCTGGAGAAAGTACAACAAAGAGCAACGGCCAGCCAGGAGGGGCGGCTGGAACAAGTGGATCAACAACAACCCCAGTGGGAGTGGAAACACGGGGTCAAAAGAAAACACGAGGAAAATGAACCAACGCAATGTGGTAAACCTTTCATCTCATATCCTAACTAAAGTAGAGTATGATGTTTTACAATTTGGCTTATCCTTTTGCCCCTCGGCAAATTTTAACTATTCGCAGGAACGAATAGATTTGTTTAAATTCACTAGGAAGCTACGTTTACACAAGTGGAACAAACTCAAAGTGAAAAATACAACAATGATTGCTTCAAACATTGAACCAGCTAGTGAAACTATTGGTGAAATAGAGTCACTAATTGCTATGAAGGACTTGGAGTTTGGTACACCTGTAAACACCCCTAATAATGCTACCTCCTTGGGTTATAGAACAGATCTGAATTGTCCAAATCATTTCAAATCTAAGTCAACCTTTAATCCAACCATACCTGCCTGTAGCATTGACACCTTTGAAACCCTTGTCATTAATGATCTTAAAAACTTGGCTAAAAACAAATGCTGGTTCAAAGACAATCTGAGTAAAGCAGAAAGAGTAGCTATAAGATCTCTGGAAGAGGACCCCTCCATTGTCATTCGTCAATCTGACAAAGGGGGAAATGTGGTTGTGATGAATGTTAATGATTACATTAATGAGGGCAACAGACAACTTAATGTAAAAGAATGTTATGAAATCTCGTCTTTACAACAGATTGAAACAAGCAATAACAAATATTTTGAAATGTTAACTAACTGGCGGACAAATGGGATCATCGAATGGGATGAGTACTCATTTTTGTTAAACAGACATCCGAAAGTAGCAGTTTTATATTTACTGCCTAAACTGCACAAAGACCCAAAAAATCCCCCTGGCAGGCCAATAGTATCTTCGATTGGTTCCCTAATGGAGAACACGTCAAGATACATTGACCATTTTCTGAGACCTTTTGTTGAGAATGTACCTTCGTACTTGAAGGATAGTAGGGATTTTATTAATAAAATCACCAACTTTGACTGGCAGGATGGCTATCTACTTGTCTCATTAGACGTGTGCAGTTTGTATACGTCTATTAGACATGAGGATGGCATTGGAGCATGTTGGAAATTCTTGTGCACCAGGTCCATTTCTTATCTGAGTCATTCTGAGATGATAATCCAAATGATCAGATTTTGTCTGGAACACAACTTTTTCGTCTTCAACGATGTCTATTTCAGACAACGTCAGGGGACAGCGATGGGAACTTGTTTTGCTCCCAGTTTTGCTAATCTCTTTATGGCAGACTGGGAGCAGCAAGTAGAGAGGACTCATCCAATGTACCGGGGCCATGTGAAAATGTGGCTACGCTACATTGATGATCTCTTCATCATCTGGGATGGTACAAAGAGTGAGGCTGAAAAGTTTGTGGCTGACTTGAATGATAATGATCTTAATGTCAGACTAGAGGGTCACATGGACACCCAGAGTATGGTGTTTCTGGACCTACAGGTTAAGGTTCTGAACGGTAAACTTAAGACCTCCTTATACCGGAAGGAAACGGCTGGTAACACGTTGTTACACGCAGACAGTGGCCATCCCAAAGCCTTGGTCAAGAGCATCCCATTTGGTGAATTTCTCCGGGCTCGGAGAAATTGTAGCACGGATGAAGATTTCATGAGTGAAAGCATGAACATGAGGAAACGCTTTGTTGAAAGGGGATATCAATCCTCAATCATAGAAGCTGCTTTCAAGAAGGCCAGTGCTGTCAGCCACCAATCCCTGCTCACGTCCAATATATGTCCTGAAACTACTAAAACAACTGAGATAGTTAGACATATTTCCACCTACCATTCCAAGTCATGGCAAGTATTTAAGACCTTCAAACGCCATTGGAATGTATTAAGAACTGAACCCACTCTGATTGAAGTACTAGGTGAGAATCCCAGCATGACATACAGGAAAGCTCATTCCCTGAAGGACAAACTGAGCAAAAATGAGGTAAGCATGATCACAAATAAATCCAGTGACATTAAGGGCTTCTTTACCTGCATGAAATGTAAGGCCTGTAGGTACAGTCAAAACATCAAAAAAGTCTTTTTTCCTGTGGAGGCGGTTGAGAAACCAATTAGTAAACATCTAACATGCCTATCTGAATACTGTGTGTATGTTTTGTCATGCCCATGCGCTAGAAAATATGTAGGGAGCACAATGTTCCCTGCTAAGAAACGTGTTCTTGAACACATGAGATCCATTGAGAACAAGGATCAAACCTCGCCCATCGCACGTCATTTCGAAGAACAACACAAGAGCAACAGGAATTTGCTCAAGTTCTTCGTTATTGACAAGCTCCCTGCCATGAAGAGAGGTGGAGACAAGATCCGTAGATTGAGGCAAATGGAGAACAGGTATATAATTGAGCTCGACACCCTGATCCCCAGAGGTTTAAATTCGGAGGAGGAAATGAAATGGCATCTAGGGGATTGTTGAGTAATGTTAACTGGTACTGATCACCTATCTCTTTGCCTAAGCATATGAATATTAATGCAACTGTATTTTAGCCCTTAGCTTTGTGAGTGCCTTCTGCTGATTTTAATCTATTTTTGTATATGTAATTTCGTTTCATCACTGTCACTCACTTACTTTAAAACTCTTGGCTTTAACCATTAGTCACTGCGACTGCATGATATAGATGACATAGATTCTGACCTGCACCTCTTTTCTGTTTATAGGTACTGACTGGGTATGATGCACAGTGAGAGACATCCATCTAAGCCGTTTTCGACTTGGATTGACACGAATGCCTGCTTTAAACGTATAAACTCACTTGGGATTCTATATGTAGTATGTAAGGCACTGTATATATTGGGCACCTTTCGGCTAATTCAACTATGAAACTGGATAGCGGAACTACTCATTGAAGCCATTGACAGTCAAATAGAGACTTATTATGCTTGTTGGTAGATCAACAATTTGGATGAAATTTATACCCTCACTGGGGGTTCACATGTGATCTATGACGTTTTTCCTTATTCCTTATTATATTCTCTTATAAGGTGGAATTGAATTATGTGAACTCAGGGATTTACAGTTATTATGTTGAGAAAAGTGCAGTTGTCTCTCTAGTCATTCACCTATTAAGACACATATGTGACAACACAGGCTCATTTTGGCCATATAGTTTGAATATTTGGTGCTTCTGAATCTGATACTTATGTTTTTGGACTATGTGACTAATGGATGTACTCCATTCTAAGATGGCCACCGCATTTACAAGCTTTGAGTCCTTTGTTTATGTTTATTTTGTACTCACCAGGTGAAACTTTATTTAAATGCTGTTCATTGGATGTGTATACTACCCGTGATCAAGGCGAGTTTCCTCGCTGAAACGCGTTGGGTTTTTGTTTCCATGAGCTGTCACGATGCTGCACTTTGAATAAACAAGAATTTATGGAAAAGCGCACTCTGCTAATCATTTCCTAATTCCGGATCTTCCAAGGGGAGTGCATTCACGTAGTTTTACTACGTTTGTGGACCTGTATATATATATATATATATATATATATATATATATATATATATATATATATATATATATAACCTACTGGCGGTCGCCAGTAGGTATATATAGTTAGGATTTTTTCCCTATGGGATTTCTGAAAATTCTATGTCTAATAACTTTGGCGTTTGTGGACAGAATCGGCTGAAATTTTCAGGAAAATGGCACATTTTGTTTCTGAGCAGCTCCTGGAAATTTGGGGGGGGTTCGTCAAGGGGGGGCCGAGAAAAAAGGGGGGTCCCAAAACGCGTTTTTCCCATGTTAATTTCCATAGGGCGGTTGGACTCACTTTTAGCCCGAACGGCTGAATGGATTTTCACGAAACTTGGCAAAATTGTAGGGACTGTTAGCCCGATGTGCCTTTGCTAGGTCTCAATATATGTGCTTCAGTGGATTTTGAGAAATTAACATTTAAATCAAGATATATATCTGTAACAGTGCTCCGGGCAGCGATCCGGTTAGCGAACCTTTCGCGTATCGGAACTTTGCGATGCGAAGCTGATTGGCCCTCCGGTGTCTGTCAACATTCTAAACAGTCCGGAGCGGCGCCATCTTGTCTCTCGGTAGGATCGAGAGACAAGAGGAGGCCAAAACAAAGGGGGAAATTACCATAAGGGGGCATAGTAGATCCTCGTTGACCCCCTAGGTTTTATGTGGAGGTTTTAAAAGGGCCTAGGAGGGTCCAAAAAAAAAAAAAAAAATTTTTTTTTTGCGTGGTAAGCGCCAAGTTCGCGAACCGGAAAGCGTTCTGGGCAGCGAACTTTATGGATAAAAGAATGAAAGACTTTTCTAATACTGTATGTTAATTATTTGTTGGTTTCGTTGATTATTTTTTAATTTTTTTATTTTTTAAGCAATTATTTATTATTGTGATTGTGTTTCAAAATTTAATAACATTTCTAACATTTAACTAGTTTATGAATTACATATAAAAATGATTAAAGACTCAAACAATTTTTTAATATTACATACAATTTTATTTTTCGGATTGTTTTTCAAAATTTAATACAACGTCTAGCATTTCACTGTCTGATATGTGTTCTTGTTCAGTGAACATAAGTTCCAACATTTGACCGTCATCATAATGCAGTAAATGATCCACAGATTCTACACATTGAACTAATTCATGGTCCCGTGATTCATCCATGAAATTTGAGTCATCATTGTCCTCAATAACTTTTTCTGTGTTGTTCTCCAGAACAATTTCGAAGGAAACATTTTGCTCACCTTCCATTTTATTGCTGTAATTTGCATAAAAAATAAATATATCAGTAGAGATAGGGCACTGTTGGGTTTAAGTTCAGACAGGCACTTGTGAGTTTATAACAGAGAAGTAATCTATGGGCACTGTATGGTTTCAGGCGTGAAGTAGTACTATTAAAAAGTGCCTGTGAAGAAGCCTAAGTAAATTCATAATTATACCACAGAAACCTAAATCAGTCCATAATTATAATAAAGAAGCCTTTCTCAATGTCTAACTCTTACAGAGGGATAGTATATAACTATCTGAAAAAGTTTACCATATTTACTTATAGTGCACAATATACTTCAGTTTTAAAAATAACAACTTACCTTTAGAAACAAGTTGATGTTATTAGTGATATTCTAAATGATATATACAACAACAAGTAGTAGTCAAAATGGCTGTGTTTCCTTCTCTTCCTTTATATATATTCAGGTATATAACCAATCAAATGTCAGGTAATAAAAGTAGAAAATGAAAGTAACATTTTCATTGGTTGTCAATTCCAACACTTCAGATGTGTTTTGTGAAGTAATTTACCTCACGGTACTTAGAGAGGTCTACAGGCTTCATGGCTAAATGGAATTTCAATCAAATTTGTGAAAATGAAAGGGATTGTTATGTAGTATGAGCTAATCTATATTTGGTGAGAGTGACTCTAGTCGTTTTTCTGTAAATTACTTTCCCACCTTTTTTTTGGACCGCTTTCCGGGAAGCGGCCCGGTTCGCGAACCTTAAGCGTCACGGGAGTCCACCATTTTGTGTTTCGGTCGCATTAAGATACAAGATGGAGGACAAATAATGTTTAGAATGGGTAGAAGGGGTCATGGTAGACTTACCTTGACCCTCTAGGTTTTCTGAGGGTGGCTGAGGAGGTTTATATGTGCGGAAAAAAACATTTTTTTTAAAAATTCCGCGAGGTTAGCTTTCGGTTCGCGAACCGGGTAGCGCCCCGGGGAGCGAATTTTGTGGAAAATTAATGAAAAAAGTTAGAAAAAAATAATAATTGTGAGTGATCAGATGAAGGGTAGCTCTGAGAAGAGCTTTTGGGTTTATGGTACATTTAGGTACTTATAAGTAGGTACCAATGCACAGTCTTAAATTCAGAATGAAAATTCTGTTGCCCTCATCTGAGAAGTGAACTCCATCTCCTCTGTAGATATCTTGCATGTAGTAACGCAAGTTATTGTTGTACAGAGAGCCCATTCCATGGTCTCTCATGAAAGCTGAAACAGATTTGTTTACATGCTTCCTCGCTTTCTCAATTTGTGGACAAAATTGGTTGGACCACCTCCATTTCTGTCTTTGGCATATATTGGAATATACCAAGGCAGTTTGAGGAAAAAGTGCCATTAATTGCTCAAAGGTGTCCTTTAAAAGCATTTCCAGACCTACCCCTGTCAAAGTGCCCAAATCATTACCTCCACAGTGCACAATTAACAGGTCAGGTTTTGGCAAATGCATAAAGGTTTTCACCAATGGTATCAATTGGTGACATTTTAATCCTCTTTGGCCCAACCACTTAATTTCCACATCTTGTAAATTGAGGTTAGGTAAATTTCTGTTTTCAGCATACCTTTGAGCCCAGTGGATGTAACTATGTCCAACAATCCAGACCTTAAACATGGTGGGAGAAGGTTGTTCTGCAGTCAGATGAAGTGTGGTAATGAAAGGGCAGTTGAAACAGTAGGAGTTTGGAAAGAAAAAAAACTGTGGTTTTCAATGCTAATGAATCATTAGCAGTGATTGGTGCATTTCCATTTCTGAAAACAGAAAGTTAGGGTGCATGGATGTGTTCTTTGAAAGATGTAATTTGAATGGTCAAGGAAGAAACATTTAATGAAAGATTGCACTGGATACGCAGGTGCACTGAGAGTTCAGAGTTCAATTGAAACATTGTTGTGTGAATTTGCAAACATGAGAGGTCTTCCAGGAGGTGGTTGCTATGGAAACAAGGCAGACAGGGCAGAGGGGGGAAGGGTTTTGATTTGAAAAAAGTGAGGGAAGAGGTATGATTGGCTAATATGAGAGATATGTGAAATGAACATCTGTATTTCTGTGCTTTCAATAGCTGCAGCCTTTGGAGTGCATCCTTTTTCTTCTGCTGAAGACAATTTGGTGTATTTCTTAGACTGTTTTGAAAACTCAAAAAATATTTGCTAAGGTGAGAAAAAATTTATTTAATTTAGATAGAGAATAGTATGATTTAAGGAGAAAATGATGAAAAAAACTGTGTTTTTAAAATGTGGTTTTGTCTCTAGTGATATAGTAATAGAATTAGTTTCATAGAGAAATTGTAACTGCATATTTGGTGTAACATTCTGGCATGCAGTAACACAAGTTATTGTGGTACATGGAGCCCATTCCATGGTCTGTTATGTAAGCTGAAACAGATATGTTGCTTTTAAAAACGATTTAAGAAATCAATTACATTTCTGGATATGTACTGCTAGAGCTTCATAGGTTGTTTTGAGCCATATTTATAAGGTATTTGAGTGTCTAAGATGTTATGTTTTCCTTTTAAAATGTAAAGTGTTCCTCATGGGGCAAGTGTCTTGTAAATACGCTCCCACTTGTGCTTGGCAAATTTAGATTTTGATTATGGGAGTTACCTAGCCATGTTAATAGTGTCCCAAAAATGGTGCTAGGGAATTGCAGAAAACACTTTCATGTGTCTCAAGGACATTTTTAGTCATTTCTTCATGAATGCAGGTATACAATTGATTTATATGCTGTGTTTAAAAACGAATTTTGAAATCAATTAAATTTCAGGATATGTACTGTTAGAGCTTCATAGGTTGTTTGGGGTCATATTTAGAAGGCATTTTAGTGTCTTTGATGTTATTTTTCCCTTTTTAAATGGAAAGCGTTCCTCATGGGGCCCTGAGCAGTTCTTAGCCATGTTATTTAATAGGAAGTGGATAACATGGCTAAGAGCATTTGCTGGAAAATGCATGAATATCGCTGACTTTTCTGCGATGTTATGTTTACCTTTTTAAATGGAAAGCGTTCCTCTTGGGGCAAGTGTCTTGTAAATACGCTCCCACTTGCGCTTGGCAAATTTAGATTTTGATTATGGGAGTTACCTAGCCATGTTAATAGTGTCTCAAAAATGGTGCTAGGGCATTCCAGAAAACACTTTCATGTGTCTCAAGGACATTTTTAGTCATTTGTTCATGAATGCAGGTATACAATTGATTTATATGCTGTGTTTAAAAACGAATTTTGAAATCAATTAAATTTCAGGATATGTACTGTTAGAGCTTCATAGGTTGTTTGGGGTCATATTTAGAAGGCATTTTAGTGTCTTTGATGTTATTTTTCCCTTTTTAAATGGAAAGCGTTCCTCATGGGGCCCTGAGCAGTTCTTAGCCATGTTATTTAATAGGAAGTGGATAACATGGCTAAGAGCATTTGCTGGAAAATGCATGAATATCGCTGACTTTTCTGCGATATTCATGTATTGCGGCCGTTTTTTTTCGCATTTGCGAGCAGTTCTTAGCCATGTTATCCAATGGGAGGTGGATAACATGGCTAAGAGCATTTGCTGGATAATGCATGAATATCGTTGACTTTTCAGCGATATTCATGCATTGCGGCTGTTTTTAATCGCATTTGTGATAAACAATTACATTTCTTGATATGTACTTTTAGAGCTTCATAGGTTGTTTGGGGCCATATTTAGAAGGCATTTTAGTGTCTTTGATGTTATGTTTACCTTTTTAAATGGAAAGCGTTCCTCTTGGGGCAAGTGTCTTGTAAATACGCTCCCACTTGCGCTTGGCAAATTTAGATTTTGATTATGGGAGTTACCTAGCCATGTTAATAGTGTCTCAAAAATGGTGCTAGGGCATTCCAGAAAACACTTTCATGTGTCTCAAGGACATTTTTAGTCATTTCTTCATGAATGCAGGTATACAATTGATTTATATGCTGTGTTTAAAAACGAATTTTGAAATCAATTAAATTTCAGGATATGTACTGTTAGAGCTTCATAGGTTGTTTGGGGTCATATTTAGAAGGCATTTTAGTGTCTTTGATGTTATTTTTCCCTTTTTAAATGGAAAGCGTTCCTCATGGGGCCCTGAGCAGTTCTTAGCCATGTTATTTAATAGGAAGTGGATAACATGGCTAAGAGCATTTGCTGGAAAATGCATGAATATCGCTGACTTTTCTGCGATATTCATGTATTGCGGCCGTTTTTTTTCGCATTTGCGAGCAGTTCTTAGCCATGTTATCCAATGGGAGGTGGATAACATGGCTAAGAGCATTTGCTTCAAAGGTTGTTTGGGGTTATACACCATTTTTGGGAAATTATTAACATGCCTGTCTAACTCCCATAATCAAAATCTAAATTTGCCAACCGCAGGTGGGAGCGTATTTACAATAAATTTGCACCATGAAGAACGTAAAATAGCATACTAGACACTCAAATGCCTTATTAATATGACCCAAAACATCTTATGAAGCACTAGTAGTGCATATTTCCAGAAATGTATTGGTTTTCATTTAATGATTTACTTCATTGGTAGGCCTTCACATGTTTTTTTACCTTGGTTTTTTTCAGTGATAATCTTATCTGCAACCATGTGTTGGCCTCACCTCAAATAAACAAAACAGGTGATGGACTGAATGTGGATCAATGACACACATTCACCCCAGTCTAAAGATCTGGGCCTAAACAAATCTTTAGATAGGCTACATCTTATCGTCATCCTGAATTAATGATTTAAAATATTAGGGAGTGATTTATGAGTGTTGTATGCCTGTTTTGTACCATTGAGTGTCATTTTTGTGATGCAGTGCTGGTGGAAAATATTTGCTATGTTAAATAATTAGTACGGCATTAAGTTTTAGATGACTGTTATTTATTTACTGTTTGGTAATAGTGGTTAATAACATTTTATATTATATTTTTCCACAGATTCAACTGCAGATTCTTTCATAGTTTGTAAAATGCCTTCCAAAAGTAGAATAAGAAAGGCTAGAAAACGTCAAAGACAGCAGGATGATGTTTTATTGCAGCAGTCCTCTTCCCCAAATACTTGTCAAAACACCAAGAAAGGTCCGGGTAAGAGCACGAAATCATTCTTAAGAAATATTTGTAGTAAAAAAAGTTTTGCTCAAAAAAATGTTTCAGTTCACAAAAAGAAAAGTAATTTAAATGGAAAGGAGAGACCCATCACAAATGTTACTGGTAGAGGAAGAGATAACTCTGTGCATGATAGTAGAAGGAAACAACAGTTTAGGGACATTCGAAATCGAATGTTCCGTAATAGGATATTAGTTAATTTATTGAAAAATATTAAAAAGAAAGGCCAACAGAAAGCGGCATTTTATAAGAAGAAGAAAAATGTAGAGAAAATTATTGATCATGCTTTTGAAATTAAGCGAAAGTTGTTTATTTTGGTAATCAATAGAATTAGGAAACTAAGCAAGGTAATTTCTGATTTAAAAACAAAAAGTAGATGGAAGAGAGTAGTAAATCGTACTAACTTTTGTGAAGTGTTTTCCGGAGAATGGATGCATAGTTCAAGTTCTGAGGCATTTTTTAATGAGGAGACTTATTTTCAGGATAATGATTTGGTGCATGCAGTTGACATCAGTGGTCGAGCTTATGAAGTGAAGGATGGTTGTCCAGTTGAAAAAGAACAACTTGTGACAACAGAGACAGAAGAGGCGCTAAGTGATGAGGTTTTAGGAAGACGTCCTAAGGGTCCTGTGTACATTTGGAAGTGTAGTTCTATTTGCAGTGTGCGACAGGTTTCCATCAATTTGCTTTCTGATTTTATACGGACATTTAATAAGAAAAGTTTGAAGCAGAAAATGAAGTTGTTGCAAGATTTAGATCCTTGCAGAGTGAGACAAATGACAGGTTTGCGTGGTCATTCACTGGCTTGTCTTTCCAGGAGAGTATGCCAGAGTGTTTTTCATCATTTCAGGATGCTAGCAGTGCATCATAATAAAGTGAGAAAATTAGTGAGAATGTTGTATTATGCTAAGAGTCCAGCAATTATGCTTAAACAATTATGTGCTGCTCTTTTGCATGGTTCTGAAATAGATGTGAAGAATATTTGTGAAGAAATTGAGTTTTGTTACTTTGGTAGTAAAGATGAGAATGTTGAAATTGACCCTGTAGTAGAGGGTAATGTGGAAGATAATGTACAGGTTTCCAGTACAGATAATTTTCAGAAGGAAATTGCCACGTTTCAGATGAAATCAAGTGAGAGGCCTAATTTCACTTGTTTATGTTGTCGACGCACTTATTATAAGAATCAGACTAAGGTAGTGGATTTATATGCAAAAAGTGAAAGGGAAAATAATAGTGAATGGAAGGATTTTGCCACATACTTGATGGTAGAGAATTATTTTGATTTGGGATCGGATCAACGTGTGTGTACTTATTGTTGTAATAAATTAAACCAAAACCAGATGCCTGCTAGGGCAGTTCATAATAATCTGGAATTGGTTGAGATTCCTTCTGAATTGAAGGATTTAAATACTTATGAATCTATTTTGATTCAAAGTATCCATCCCTTTCAGGCTATTGTAAGAATGGAGCCAAAGACAGGGAAGTTGCCTCCAGCAGATTTACAGAGAGGATTAAAGGGAAGAGTTGTTTATTTGCCTCTAGATTTGAACAAAAACATTAACACAATTGGAATAGAAAAAGTGGAAGAGGAACCTCTGGTTATCTTGGTTAATGGGGTTCCGACAAAGAATAAGAAAATATGGCAAGATTTAGTGGATGTTAGGAAAGTCAAAAAGGCAACAGTGTATTTGAAGAAAAATAATAAGTACTATAAGAATGTATATGTTGCAGAAGAGGAAGTAAGTGATGAAGAGGATAGCGATTTGTGTGCTGGCCAAATTGAGAAAGTAGAGACCTCTAAAAGTGAAGAAATATATGAACATTATAGTGTTCATCCTTTGCATTCCAAGGAAGTCATGGGGAATGCTATTGAGTTGTTTCAAATGAAACAAGCCAAAGGGAGTCCCATTAGTGTTTGGGAGGAAAGTTTGGAAGCTCGGTGTTTCCCACAGCTATTTCCCACAGGTCAAGGAGGAAGATATGATGAGCGACCTCATCAAATTCCTGCGTCTGAATACCGGACTTTACGATTGTATGCAGAAGATCCTAGGTTTCGGCAATGCATTCCCTATTTGTTTCATCTCCTGTTTGAAAGCGATCTGTCTGGACTGTCATATGCAGTGAACCACATCTTAAAAAGTGGTATACAGATGCGAAACATCTCGGCAAGTGACTTTATGCATAAAGTCAATGTCCAAGACAGTATTTTGGATTCTCACTTAATTAATCTCATGGCGTGTCAGCGTGGTACTAATGAGTACTGGTACCGTCGTCATGGTGATTTAAAATGTATGCTGAGGAACTTAGGAACTCCAACATGGTTCCTCACTCTGAGCTGTGCCGAGTATGGCTGGGAAGACTTACTTGAATTTCTACGAGAGGCAAATGGAAATATTGAAAACATTGAATTCAAGACACCTGGAGAACTGTGTTCTTTGGATCCAGTGAATGTATGCAGGTACTTCAATCATAGATTTGAAGCTATGATGTCTTTCATCACAAATAAAAAGAATCCACCTCTTGGAGAGGTGTTGGATTTCTTCTGGAGAAAGGAGTACCAAGCAAGAGGTGCCCCTCATATACATATGTTGTTGTGGATCAAGGATGCACCTAAATTTGGAACAGATCCGGATGAGTTAGTGATGAATTTCATCGAACAGTATTCTACGTGTGCTGTTCCAAACGCAACGGAGAAGAAAAGTCTAAGAGAACAAGTTCTACGTTTCCAAAGCCATCGTTGTGGAAAGTACTGTCGTCGTAAATTCAGAAACAAGGACAAGTTCTACACCAAATGTCGTTTCAACTTTCCACGACCGGTGATTTCTAAAGGAAGAGTGAACAGTTTGATGTCTTCGCTGCGACATAATGTGACGAGAAAATCACCCAAGAATACATACAATTTGAAAAGGAACGAAGAGTCCAAGTACATCAATGACTACAACCCAGTGATTTTGTCCATGTGGAATGCTAACATGGATATACAGTTTGTGGCTGACAACTGTATGGCTGTGGCTCGGTATGTGACATCTTACATCACCAAAAAAGAAAAGACCGAACTGAAGGATATGTGGGAGGACATTTCCCATGAAAAGAGCCTCAGCAAGAAGTTGTACAGTTTCAGTCTGAAGATGTTGTCGCATCGAGAAATCGGAGCTTACGAATGTTCTGACCGATTGTCTTCAGCAAGTCTCTATGCCAAATCCAGGAGTCTCGTTTGGGCGAGTCTTGGTCTTGCTGCAACGCGAAATCGAGTTCTAAAACCTGTCCGGGAAATTGAGTATTTGGCAGAAAAGGAACCAAACAGTACCGACATTTTGAAGACCAACATGTTGGATACATATTATCCAAATCGAAGCAGTCACCTTGAGAATGTTTGTCTATATGAGGTTCTCCAAAATTATATATTCAAGAGGAACATCAAAGAAGATATTGAGAAAGGAGTGTATGCTGTAATTGGAAGTGAGGGATGCCTGGTCAAGCAAAGAAAATGCCAATTAGTAAACCATCGAAAATTGAGTGGTGAATCTCCAGAAAAAAAGGAGTTTTTTTATTTAGCACTTTTGCAACTTTTCAAGCCTTGGCGTGCAGAAGAGGAACTGCTTGGAGATTTCCTCTGTTACGAAGACTCTTTCAATGCAGCCAAGGAGTCCGTAGAATGTCCTGCTTTTTCTAAATATCAAGAAATGCTAACTTTGGAAATTGAGCAGGAAGCAGCGATTGCAGCCGAGATTGCCAGAGACAGTTCTCAGGACAGTCAGAGTTCTGTTTCATTGAGTCAAGATCCACTTGGAGGACCTATTATCGAAAATGAAGCTGCCACTGCTATGAATGAAGTGGAAAGAGCCATGGCACATGCTCAGGAGGATTCAGTTAACTTAGAAGACTTGGAAAAACAACTCAACGTTGAGCAGAGGAAAATATATGATGAAGTTACCAAGGAAATTGAGCACGGATTAAGTCATGAGAAGAACAAGTGCTCATGTACATCGTTGAAGCCTGTCCGACTGTACGTGAGTGGAGAAGCGGGAACTGGAAAAAGTTTCCTCATTAAAGCAATCTCTTGTTATTTGCAGGAAAGGACTGAGTCATCGCTGTCTTGTGTTGTCACCGCTCCTACTGGACTGGCAGCACATAACATTAAAGGTATTACTTTGCATCGTCTACTGATGCTGCCGGTGGAGCATGACAACAAATTACAATACAACAAGTTATCTGGAGATGCTTGCTGTGAAGTTTCAAGAGTCTTGAGGAAAATGAAACTACTTATCATTGACGAAGTAAGCATGGTTTCCAATGTCATGCTTGCCTTTGTGCATTTGAGAATGCAAGAAGTACTTAAAACTGAATATGATGTGTTATTTGGTGGGAAACACATCATTGTTTTCGGAGATCTTCTGCAGCTGACACCAGTAAAAGGTCAACCTGTGTTCAAAATACTCACGCATGAAGATACCAGGAAGTGCCTAGGGAGCATTGGCAACGTCAATATATGGTTAAACTTCAATTATGCAGAACTGCATCAAAATATGCGTCAGGCAAAGGATGAAGATTACAAGAATATTCTACAAGATATTAGAATTGGAAAAGTGACTGAGCATGGGAAAGAAGCTTTAAATGCACGATTACTGTCAAATTTATATCCCAAACAAGAGATTGTGCCTGAGAATATTTTTCAGAAAATTACTGAGAAGAAATCCGGGATATGTCTCATGCCAACTCTTGCAGAATGTGCCATCTTCAACAACAAAATGTTGAATTTAGAAAAGCAAGAGATTGTGAAACTTGAAGCTATCGACAAATTAGAGCATATGGGATCAACAATTATTTTGTCAGACAATTTGAAATCAAAATTGGATTCATTAGAGAAGACTATATCTAAAACAGCGGGTTTTGAAAAGACTTTGAATGTGTGTTTAAATTGCCGAATTATTTTGAGAAGGAATTTACATGTAGAAAGAGGTCTGGTAAATGGATCAATGGGTAATGTTGTTGATTTTGAGAAATACAGAAATAGAGATGGAATAGAATTTTTAAGAATTAAATTTGATGGCATTGAGGAAGTACAGCAAATTGGTCGTTGTTCTGCTAGGTTTTTGCTTGTTAAAGATTTATATGTTCACCGTAAACAGTTTCCTGTTTGCTTGGCATATGCGGTGACAATCCATAAATCGCAAGGTTTAAGTGTAGACTGTGCATTGGTGAATATTGGCAGTTCTGTGTTCAAGGAGGGTATGGCATATGTGGCATTGTCACGAGTTAGAACTTTATCGGGATTGTACTTGATTGACTGTGATGTCACAAACATTTGTGCGGATCTAGATTGTGTTAAGGAATACAATAGGTTAAGAAGAGAGTATGCGCCACATTTGCCTCAATATCCTTTGTTTGAGAAACGTGTGGTAGGCCGCAAACGTAGAAATAGCAGTAATAGTAGGGAGGTTGTTGCAAAAAGACTAAAAGTCAATGAACCGAAAATTGTTAGCAGAAAGAAAGTGGATTCTGTTGAAGATGTTGTCGGTTTTCAATTTGAAAACAGTTCTGGTGTCAACTGCTATGCAAATGTAGTGGTTAATGTTCTCTTTTCACTAGAGATTTTAAAAGAACAGATTCTGTTGAATTCAGAACAAATGTTATGCTGTTTGTTGAATTCTGTTTTCGAGAAATGTAGCACTGATCGAACAAAAGTAGAAAGTGTGTCTGAAGTTCGTTATCTGTTAGATGAATGTTCAGGTCAAACAGACTTCTCTGAAAATAATCAGCAAGATTGTCAGGAGTTTTTAATGTATATGCTTGATGTATTGCAAGTTGAGGGTGTAGATGTAGATCACCTGTTTGGGCTTTCTTATCAATGGCAGCATGACTGCGAGAATTGTAGGGTATCAAGTACTACTAGTGTAGACTCAGAAAGATTTATATATTTAACTTTGCCAGACAGTAAATCAGTCTCCTTTAATAAGCTAGTAAATGCAGCGGATCACAACATGGAGTGTAGCCAATGTAAATCTGAAATGATGTCAACATTACTTATACGTAGATATGGACAGTATGTCATTTTAATGATGCAACGATGTAGGCCTGATGGATCAAAATTGTCAACTTTAATAAAAAATTTTGTGGCTTCTCAGCTTTCAATATCAGGAAGGACTTTTGTAACTGTAGCAATTATCTATCACGATGGTCCTTCAACAACTTCAGGACATTATACAGCTTATTTAAAGTCTCGAAACGGCTGGTCATTCTGCAATGATTCCGTTGTAAGTTTAAAAAAAAAATTGCCGTTTGACCTTAAAAATTCTTACCTGGTGTTTTTAAAACCAAAATTTTAAAGAAAGAATCTCGAGATTTCCTGTGAAGAATTGGAAAAGGTTCATCAAGTTGAGGGAATGTAAGTCTGCAATGCTGTCTAGATTATTGGTCCAAAACTTTTAATTATAATGTTATTTTGTAAAATCCGACTATATAAACCTGATGCAAGTAAGTCTGCTTCATAGTAAGCAGTATCAGTGTCATAGGAAAAGGAGAACATGAGTGACAAAGAAGAGTAAGATATTAGTAGTCCAGGATTGTGAAAATAATCTCAAATGTTTTCTTTTTGCAAGTTGCGAAAATAGAAAATGTCGGGATTTGATTGGAAGAATTACAAGACTTGCGAATCGCGGCAACATGATTTGGCCTAGTGGAAACATGTGATAGAATGAGAGAAGTCTTTTTTTCTATGTAACATATTTTTCGTATCGATGGAGGTTTTCTTTCAGAAAGTGGCGGGCTGAAAATATTTATAGCACAACAGAGTGGATGCTGTTCATAGGAGATCCTTCGACGTCATTGAAAGTAAGTTAATTTTAAGGAGTTTTGAAATCAGATTTCTTAGGTTGTATGGGTTTTTTAAACACAGTCATTTTGATTGTGTTTTTTTTTCCCCGCTGTTACATGATGAATATCTTCAAGTCACTGATTTAAGTGAAATTTGATACATTCTGAGAACAGCAAAAATAAACCATTTAACATGTATAATTAATGTTATGCTTTTTGTACTTATGATATACATTTAGAAATGTGAGGTAGATATGGAGAAGCTGATTTTCTGTAAGTGTCAATTTTAATGCTTACAGTGCTGTACTTCTGGGTACTGTTTTTTTTTAAAAAAAAGAAATAGGCCTCACCTCAAAGAAAGCTCTTGAAAGTACACATCTTATTTGCATCCTAAAACAATCATTTAAAATGTTAGACACAATTTTATGATGGCTTTACATCTTTTTTGCGCTGCATTTGCATCACTATTGTGAGACATTAGCAGTGCAAAAAAAGCACCATGTTCCAAAATAGGCCTCAGTTATTCAACATCAAGATACAGTTTTTTGTAAAATATATATATTTAGGATTGTGTAGGGGACGTAGAGAAGCAGAGACTTCTGTAAATGTCAAAGTTGTTGAAAAACTGTTTGTTCTTGAACCTTTTCCCTTGTCTTTTCTAATTTTTAAGTACATGTTTTAATATTTTTGGAAATGTTTGTTCTCTGTTTCACAGATTGAAAGTATGAAAAAATATTTTAAAAAGGTAACAGGAATTATAAGGTAAATGTTTTCTACTCTTTTTACCCGCAATGCACTGCTGATGATGTCACTGACACTATCTCTCATTTACTCTTTATAGCTGTCTTTCTTTTTACATTATTCTCTGTTTACTTCCCTTATACTAACTCTTCTTTTTTTTAAAAAATATTTTTTTAGTTCGCTTAAAGTTCGCGAACCGGGCAGCGAACTTGAAGCGAACCAAAAGAAATAGAGCTTGCCAGAGTGATAAACATTCTAGCAATTTTATTTGAAAGGGGAGGTAGTTCTGAAAAGAACTTTTTTTTTTTGTTTTTGTTGTTTTATATATATTTTTTTTTTTCTGAACATTTTTTGATTTTTTTGTATTTTTAGAACAGTTTTATGTTTTTTTTGTGTTTTTTATGGAGGGGAAACAACAAAAAAACAGGCATTGAAAACGGCTCAACAGGAGCAAAAAAAAATTACTTCTTGGGTGCATTAGGGCACTTATGGTTTTCGAACACCATATTAATCAAGTTGATGCTCATGTTCCCATACGACAACATTGCACCGCAATATATACAAGTAAACCTCATATGTTGGAAATTTGGTTGAATATTTGGCACAGTTTCCTGTGCCTCTCTTCCTGACAAAGACATTGATGAGGTAGATCTGGCCACAGGAGTTGTCGGGGGATTGTCTTGTAGGTCCCTTAACTCAGCCCGGCTGTTGTTCAAGGGATGCCACCTGGTCATATGTCGATGCATAGTATAGTTGCCCATACTATATTTCTTCTCTGTGCCTCTTGACAATCTGTAATCACAGATGAGGCAGGTGGCATATTTCGCATTCACCTTCTTCTCCCCTGGAGGGATGGAAAAAAACTGCCAGATGAAACTAGTTTTTCTCTTTGAAACACGGGGCAACTCTGGGATAAATTGTTGTTGATCTGGATCCTCTTCTTCTTCTTCCTCCTCTTCCTGCTCTCTGTTGGAGGTAAATTGACTGGGTGGTCCTCTCTTCTTATGAGGAGGTTGAGGTGGTGGTGGGGGTCCACCAGCTGCAGCAAGTACAGAAGCCATTGCACAATTGTAGATAAATGGTCTTTCTCTCACCAAGATGAAAGTCAGAGTGAGGAAATAAGGAGGGGTTTACATGATTTGGGAAAAGCAAAAGTTCTGAACCAATGAAAAGTGTTATTTTTAGGTCACATGACCTAGTCATACATCATTTGGAAACCAAAAGTGAAATGAACCAATGAAAAGTTTGATAAACAAGTCACATGACCTGTTCCGCTTACGTTACGCGGTGCGCGCCGCGTCCTGGATCGCTTCCGGTTCGCGGTCCGGAGCACTTCCGGGAGCGCTAACGCGGCGCGTCATTAGACGTATTACGCGACAACGTGATACGTCGCGCTTCCGCGACGCGTCACAGTTCCGCTAACGTAACGTTGACCGGTTCGCGGACTAGGTCGCGGCATCAAGATGAGCTAACGGAAAGCTTCCCGGTTCGCGAACTAGAAGCGAAGGAAAAAAAATATTAAAAAAAAAATTATTAATAAACATCTAAAATATATTTTAAGATTTAAAGAAGAATACATTTTACAGTTACAGATGTTAGCTTTTAAAAAACCAATGAAATTCACAGAAAAAACCATAGGTTATAGACCATATATAGTTAGGAATTTGCATTTACAAAACCTTGAAAATTCAGTGAAAAAACCATAGGTTATAGACCATATGTAGTTAGGGATTTGCATTTACAAAACCTTATTTTACTCGCATAAAACCATTGAAATTCCATATATAGTTAGTTGCGCTAACTATATATCGCGCACCCGCAATCCACTGCTGATGATGTCACATATTACATCATTCATGACATGGTCAGTGACATCACTGATGACATCACTGATGACAACATCCAGTGACTGTATGTTTCTGTAAAGTGTAAATATGTCTTACATATTGAAGAATGAGTGGATGTATAAGTGTCTGGATGAAGGATTTAGTAGGTGCATGACTGATTGTATGAGTGAGTGATTAAATATGTCTCACTGAGTGCATGGGTTAGTGACTAAACTGTCTTAATTTGTGCATCATTATGTCTGTTGTTCTGTAAACTGCTGCATGTGTTGATAAGTAGCTATATGAGTAACTATATGGGTTATTGATTGGTAGCCCAGGTATTTGTATGGGAGACTGAGTGTGTGTGTGGGTGGCTGGGAGGTGTATGACTCTGTGCATAGATGTGTGAGCAGTGGATTCACTAGATGTATGGGTTCAAAAGTGCATGTGGAAACAGCTGTATGGGCGGTTGACTGTGTGCATGAGTGTATTGGTGAGTGAATGGATATCTCAGTGCTACATGTCAAAGTAAGTACATATGTAAACACAGTACATGTGAGAGTTGACATATATAAATTACTGTGCATAAGAGCCAGTGAATGTGTGAGTGGCTGTATGGATCATTGAGAACTTGTATCAGTGATTGTATAAGAGAGTAAATATGTGTTCGAATATGTTTGAATAAGTAAGGTGTGTATAAATGTATAGTTGAGGAAATGGAGGTGTGATTGATTCTTTGCATGACTGACTAGGTGTGTGAGTAACTCCATGAATGAGTGACAGTCTGTAAGTGTCTGTTTACACTGAGTGTATCTAAGGTTATATTAGAGTCTGAAGAGGTTCATCGTATTATCATATGAATGATGTCATCAGTGATGTGATCAGTCATGTCAAATGAGATGTCATCAGTGATTTCATCAGTGATGTCATTTGAGATGTCATTTGAGATGTCATCAGTGATGTCATCAGTGATGTCACTGACCATGTCATGAATGATGTAATATATGACATCATCAGCAGTGGATTGCGGGTGCGCGATACATAGTTAGCGCAACTAACTATATATGGAATTTCAATGGTTTTATGCGAGTAAAATAAGGTTTTGTAAATGCAAATCCCTAACTATATATGGTCTATAACCTATGGTTTTTTCACTGAATTTTCAAGGTTTTGTAAATGCAAATTCCTAACTATATATGGTCTATAACCTATGTTTTTTTCTGTGAATATATATATATATATATATATATATATAAGTATATATATATATATTACCTACTGGCGGTCACCAGTAGGTAGCTATAGTTCGGACCTAGTTTCCTTAGGAAATCCACAACATTGTATTTGGAATAACTTTGGCGTGGTGAACGAATCTTCGCGAAATTCTCCAAGAAAATGGCCTGCCCCGCTCCGCTCCTTCCCTGAAAGTTTGGGGTGATTCGTCAAGTGGGGACCAAGAAAAAGGGTCCCAAAACGTGTTTTCCCCATGCAATTTTCAAAAGGATTTTAGCCAGGGCTACAGCCCGAACAGCTGAACAAAATTACACCAAATTTGGCAAAAAGGTAGAGTTCGGTTCGCAGATTGTGCTTTTTGTTAAATGGTGTGAAAATCAAAAGTAAAATCATAGTGATATCTATAGACGAAGTACAGTACTCTGTACCTTCCAGAGCACGAACTGCATGGTCTTTGGCTGTCAACTGTCTGTCAACACTCCAAACCTGCTCTCTCTTTCAAAAATCTAAGCGGATTGCTTTTCTGCATGGGGAGCAGCATGTTAGCAGGATGCGGGGAGCTGGCAGAGACCGTGGGGTGCTTGGGGACCCCACTACGGTCCCCAACGGAGAGGGCAGGCTTCGGGTGATGGGGTTCCCGGGGCCATGATTTGCCCAGGAGGGGGGCCACGCGGCCCCCCTCCACCATTAAAATAAAAAATAAAAAAAAGGCAGGCCCCGGGGGATGGGGTCTCTTGGGCCTTAAGGGGGCAGCCCCCCTCCACAAAAAAAAGGGAAAAGGGTGCCATGCCCCGGGGGATGGGGTCCCCGGGGCCGGAATTGGCCACGGGAGGGGGGCCCGCGGCCCCCGTCCCGTAAAAAAAAATTAAAAAGAATTAGAGGCAGGCCCTGGGGGATGGGGTCCCGAGGGCCCAAAAAAAAAAAAAAAAAGAAGCCCCCCTTCTTAAAAGTAGTTTTTTTTAAAAAATGGGATCGGGAGGAGGCTGCTCCCCTTTTATCACCTCTCTGCAACGCAGCCCCCTGGTGCATACTGGAGGTTCCTGGTGGGCTAGTTGGCCCCCAGGGACCCCCAGTATGCAAGGGGACTTAATCCCCCAACTTAGAACATGCTACAGGGTGCGTTTGTACAGTGGTGAGGGTAGGGGGCGAGGTTTGAGGTAATGTGAGTGCAAACATGCGCTGTGGCGTGTTTTAAGTTGGGAAATGAATTCCTTTTCAATCCAGAGGTCCCCTAGGGGCAACTAGTCCAACAGGTATCTGCAGTAAGCACCACGGAGCTGTGTTTGCAGAGTACTGTAAAAAGGGGGCGTGCCCTCTGAACACCTCTCTGCAACACAGCTGCCTGGCGCATACTGGAGGTACCTGGTGGGCTAGTTGGCTCACAGGGGACCTCAGGATTGAAGAGGAATTAATTCCCCAACCTAAAACGTGCCACAGGGTGTGTTTGCACACATGTTACCTCAGGCCTGCCCCCTTCCTTCACTATTGAGCAAAATATTCCTGTAAAATCAGCCGAAATACGAATTCCGATTTACTCACCTGTTATCACAAGAAATGTCAGTGCTGCATCTTTGAGCACACTACTGATCCTGAAAAGTAATTCTAACCATACTTACAGTAACTTGAATTTCCTACCATAGGCTAACATTGACTGGTTTCACTTGGAAATTTTTCTAAATGTGGAGTTTTGGAACTTTAAAAAATTCCTCAAAAATCAGCCGAACTACAAATTCCGATTTACTCACCTGTTATCAGGAGATACTTCAGTGCTGCATTTTTCAGCTCACTACTATTCCTGAAAAGTACATTTAACTGTACTTACCAGTAACTTGAATTTCACATAGGACATCATTGCCTGCTATATATAAATTAAAAAAATATAAAATAAAAAAAATATTACAATTTCAATATTTTTAAAAACATTTTTTTCAATTTATATTAAAAATATGTAATGTAATTAAAAAAATATCTAAAAATAAATACTTTAAAACAATGTAGTAAATTAGTATAAAAAAAATAACAATTAATACATTTAAAAATTATAATTTACAAAACCTTTGAAATTCACTGAAAAAACCATAGGTTTCAGCCATGTTATAGTTAGGAATTAGCATTTAAATAACCTTAGAAATTCACTGAAAAAAAAATAGGTTTCAGTGATGTAATTTGAGATGTCATCAGTGATGTCATGAGTGATGTCACTGATTATGTCATGAGTGATGTAATATGTGACGTCATCAGCAGTGCATTGAGGGCGAGCGAGTTATAGTTAGCTGAACTAACTATAACGGGGAAATTTCAATGGTTTTGTATGAGTGCAATGTCCAGCTAACTATAACATGTGTGAAACCTATGTTTTTTTCAGTGAATTTCTAAGGTTTTTAAAATTCTAATTCCTAACTATGACGTGGCTGAAACCTAGGGTTTTTTCAGTGAGTATACATATACATATATATATATATATATAAATATATATACCACCTCACCAAGTTGTTGGGGTGGCCAAAATAAAGGCACCTGTGTACGTGCGGGTTTTGGCAGGCTTCCATATGACATTGGGATAAATAAATGTGGGCAGGGCCAAAGTACACCCAGCGACCATAACCACAGTGGGACTCATTATTCATTTGTAGGCCTACATCTATATGTCTATGTCTATGGCTTAACCAGCTATAGGGCCAATACAACAGAACTAACGGGGAATGAGGTAGTGGCCGGCAGTGGGAGCAACACCTTCTGAAGGTGCCATGCACCTAGCCAGGCAAAGAGCACAGACCTGGAAGAGCCTTCCACAGAAGGCTGTTTCTCCTGCCATGATTCCAGCAAGGACAGTGGCTACCAGGAGCATGACTCGGAAGGGGAAATGGTGGAAGGAGCCCACAAGCACATTGGTGATAGAAATCTGGGATGAAAACTCAAGGGAGCTGCTGTAGAAAAGAAAAATGATACATAAAGGGTAAACAGAATCAACACTAACAACATGACAGTCTTTTTAGCTGATTCACGCTTCAAGTAAAGGTCTGAAAAATAAAGGTTAATGTGGTAAAAACAACAGAGGACCACCCACGCTGCACTTGGTGAAAATTAATCACATGACAAACTTTATGCAGCGGGTGAAGCAAGATATAGGGAAAAAAAGAAATCCCTTTCCAAATTAAGAATAGGAAAGGACACTTTAGGAAAGGCACCCAGATAGAGGAAAAGTTGGCTCTTCTCTTCTGAGCTCATATCTTCTAATTCTTTCTGGAGTCAGCTGTCGGCGCAATTGATTGGCCCAGTCCGAAAAACAGAGAACCTGGGAACAAAATAAAGAAGAACATAAACCCTGAAAGCAAACATTTACTCTTTGTTAATTTAATTTAATTCCGACTGAACATTTTATTCAGATGAAGCAGAATACCTGCTGCGAAAGCTAGGCCCTAAATCCATCATTTACTTAGCCTATGCCGACAATACAATCTTTTTATCACTACCCCTATTGGATTTGTAAAATTTAGTATCAGTTACCCAAATATAATCAAAAGAGCAACTTAGAAATAAACCAGAGGACAACTAAAGTGGTTACCTCTGGTAAATTCCAAACAAAAGTTATGCTGTTCCTCAATGATAGAGTGTCAGGGAGGCCGTGACCAACTTAACCCTAAGGTGTTTAGTGTTGGGGATCCATGTATTGTATTGTAATGCCCTCACACACCCTTTCAGGTGTCATGCTTCATCATCTGGGCTGCTCCTCGTTGAGTCGGCGGTGCAATACCCAACGGGCTCCTTGTAGTATGGGCACTTTGGCGGAGATTCGTTTCCAGGGATGAGGGGCCAGAACTGTGTAGATGTATTGGTTTTGGGAAGTGATTTTAAAATAGGGTTGGGAGTGCCAGGAAAGCCAAACTTTATTCTAGGGTTCTCCTACCCTAAGTAAAAACAAGTAGAGAGGCACTCTCCTAAGCTTAATGTCTTAGGTTAGACCATCCCTACTGATAAGTGAAGGTCAATGTGTTTCTCGCTTTAAGTATATTCTACCTGCGATTCTTCAGGACCAGAGAGGTAAGACTATCGACACTTTTAAAATTTGGTGACATGGTATCATACTCACGTCAACCAAGTATCTACCTATTAGTGTACCTGTTTAGACTCTAAAAGCAGTTAAAACCAGTGACATGTAGTGAGTGCCCACAGTGAGCTAGTGTGAACTATAGCCCTTGTGGCACATAAGTACTGCAGCAGAGGTACATTCATGTGGACTCACCCAATTCTGTAGACTAACCAGGCTTCAACAGTACCCGGTAGGTCACACATAAGGCAATGCTCATATGTAAGGCTGGACAAAAAGAGAGACAAGAACAAAAATGGACGGCAACAACATCACTTCATGCAAAGGGAACCATGTTCTCATAGTAAAACGAACCCATACTCATTCTCATGGTCTCACATGTACCACCAGTAACAGTTGTATCCCTTGTCCTGTGACAGGCTTGAACTGTGTATACTCATGGTGTCTGTGTATGACTGCCTTGAATTTACCCTCATCAAGTCAATTCTTGTTATATGTGCATTGGTGCTATCCGGTTGTTATTTAATCCTGATTTAAGCATATTGCTTGTCACAAGCGCATCCCTCATGCTGCCAGTTGGCTGTCACCAATCTCCTCCTGTAGTTACATAGTCTGCTGTCAACGGCACTCAGGCGGTCTCAGGGGCAAGTCGGTGTGGCGGCTTAGCTATAGAACTCAGTAGCGCTATGCTGTTGTTGGCCCCCAGGGGCTGGTATGTGTGGAGGTTTAGCTTTATTTTAAAAGAATACGGTCTCGGAAGTATGCCATGTGGTGTCTGACTCTGTGGGACAGGCCGGGATTAGTGAACTACCGGCAATAATCAGATTAACCCCAGTCATTAAGCAGGAGGGGCGGGAAGCGCGCTGCTTGTTTTAGAGTACAACCTCTGTGGGGCAGGTGGGGATTAGCGAAATGCTGGTAATAATCAAATTAACCCCAGTCATTGTGCAGGTGGAGCGGGAAGCACGCTGTTAGTTCTAGAGTACAAACTCTATGGACAGGCCGGGATTAGCGAACTGCGGACAATAATTAAATGAACCCCAGTCACTGTGTAGGTTCAGGGCAGAGCGCGCTGTTTGTTTTAGAGTACAGACTCTGTGGGACAGGCAGGGAGTAACGAACTGACGGCGATAATCAAATTAACACCAGTCACTGTGCCGGTGAAGCGGAGAGCGCGCTGTTTGTTATATCTGTAGCAAACGCGTTTAGAGTCAAAATGTGCTTTTAAGGATGTTTTAAAGTCCCGTAGAGAAAAAATCGTACGGAGTGTCGTACTGACGAATCGTACTTGCTGGTTCGTAAAAAGCTGCCTCAATCCATACAAACATCGCGTACTGCGTGTTCCGAGTGAGATCGGTACGATTTCTTGAATTGTACGGTCTTTTGTACGATTCGTACGGAGAACTGCATTGAGTACACATCGTACTACATCGTACGTATGGGTACAGTTCTGCGTACGAATCGTACAGGAAAAACGCTCCGTACGGCGATTCGGACCGGATTTTACCGAATCGGAATCGGCCCCCTAGTGTTTTTATTGGTATTTCAAAGTTTTTTATTGATATGCTGTTTTAATTGCTGAAATAACCTATTTAATCATATTTAATGATTATACTTAATAAACATTCTATACAATAAGCTTACTAAACTCAACTCATACAAGAAAAGAAACTTAGACCTATTCATTGGTTCTTAGAGATAATCTAGCAGTTTGGACTTTGTTTTTCTCAGAGCTACTTATGGGGCTTGGGCAGGGAATCTATAGCCTGTGCTTCACAGGCATTGAATATACTGTCCACATGAGTTGGTTGTGTCTGAATTCAAACTCTTGTTCTTCAGGGTAACTCGACCGCCAGCATTGAGAATTCACTCACTGAGTCATCTTGCTGTAATTTCTACTTACACTTAATAAGCTTTTCCGCACTGGGATCTATATATATGTAATTAGCCCATTTTATCCTTTCTTTTAAGGCTTGTCCAAATTGGCTTTATTTAATTGATTTAGTGATAGCAATGTGGTGTACACTTCAAATCATGTGCATTGTATGAGGTTAAATGAGTAAAGGACATTTATCCAACTGCATGCATGGCCAAGCTACTCTTTGTGAGCTCAGACTTTCTGTGAACTATATGGTTCATGATGACATATGTAACAGCCTTGCAAAATTACTTTTAGTCACAAGCAGTTTTTGCATATTCAAATCTAGATAATTTTTTTATTTTCCGATTTGTAAGGACCATAAATACCCATTGAGGTGCTGTTGGAAAGTAGTTTATTAGTAGTAATAAGTAGGGATCTACCACTAGTAATAAGCCTTCAATCACAATATATGGGCCAGTCAAGGTCTCAAGAAATGATTCCCTTGTTCAACACTTGGTAGATGGCTGCCTAACACCAGGCTTAATTTAGGAAGCAGCTGTGGAAAGCATTCAAAAACACTAATACATTAAATAGGTAGCACACAACACACAATAAAAATCCAACACTAATTTATAAAAATAGGAAATATTTTTATGATTACGATGACATCAAAACAACAAAAATCCAATGTAGGGAACCAGAGATATGCATTTTTAAAGATTAAAAGTGAAACTAGCGTTTAGAAGCATATAGCACAAAGAGTTAAAAGAAGGTCATTCTGGACCAGGACAAAGTCCAGAATTCAGGCTGCCACTATTTAACACTTTTACACTTACTTCCAAAGTGTTTTTTGATGCAGGAAAGTGGTCCATAGTGCCAGCCAAGAGTTCAGATGCTCTGGTTTACCTCTTGGGGTCTGGGACTACATCTCCCACAATGCACCTGGTCAACTTATAAAGCTTTTTACCAAAATTACTTCAAACTTCTGGAACCTTCTGAAGTTCCTCTTGGGGGTTCAAAGTGTCCAAAACACCAATCCAAGGGTCTAGAAGCTCTGAGATGGCCTTTGTGTTGTTGGGACTCCAATTCACACAATGCACATGACTAAATCCTTAAAATTCTACTGGACACCCTCCCGGCTAGGGACCTCTGTTAACCTTCTGTTGTCACGGAGTCCACTTCTTAATCCTTGTGAAGCCAGGCAGAGTCTTTGGGGCTGTAGTAACAGATTGTGCAGCAAGTGCAGTCCTTCAGAGTGCAGACCTTTGGATGCAGATCTGGGTTCCAGCGGTGCAGTCCTTCTTCTCCTTGTTGTTTCAGGCAGCAGATCTGAGTTTCCATGAGACTCTCACATATTTAGTCAGTGTTCCTGTGCACCAAGCAGGGGGGCAACCCTGACTAATGGGATACAGGGTGCTACCCTTAGGTATGACCACTGCCTTCAAGGTGTGACATATTCTTGTCCCAGAAAGCACTATTCTTCCAAAATCCAAAATGGAGAAAGTCTTACCTGAAGAGTTAGATTTGGCTAAGACAACTAACTGGTGTGACTAAGATTCTCTAACAATCCCCCTCCTACCACTTCCTGATTCTAATTATAGGGGCTCCTGTGTGGCTGGTGGAGCAAGATGTGGGGGTGAGCCTGTGCTGTCCTAAAGTGTCATTCTTCCTCTAAAGACCACTTTGGTTACTCCACCTCCATTCTGACTTCTGCTCTTCCAGTTCTGCTCCCATAGGAAATCTTTTGTCTCTCTAGCAGTCCACTTTATACCTCATTAAGCCAGCTTGGCTCAGCCTGGCAGAGGCTGGCTAATCAAGAGAGGGCAGCTAAAAGGCTGGATTTTGGCTTACAGAAAGGAAAGTACTATAACTTCTTTTCTGTAACAGTTATTATAAATCTGTAAGTGGCAAGTTATCAGATTAATCATAACTATCATTTTGAGTCTTTGAAAGATATTTCTAGCTTGCCCCTGACCATATTTATACTTAAATAAAATATTCCCTTGTTAGCCTATGGAGCAAGTTATTTACAATTGGAAAATATTGAAGTTGCAGTTTTTCCCTCACCAAATGCTTAGAAAACATATTTTATAATGACCCTGCTTGTAGATACAAGGCACCCTGCCCCTAGGGCTCATTGGGGTGACCTTAGGGGGGACTTGTAAAACTAAGGTAGTTTGAGACTTCGGAAGTACCTATTGTAATTATTCCTAATTAACATGTACTTTTAATCAGAGCACAGATCCTGAGTCTTATTAGCAGAGCTCAGGGCACCATCAGAGTCAGAAAAAAGCATATTTTTGTCAAAATGGGGCAAAAAGTGATGGGACACTGCAAACTGATCCTGGTTCCCCACAGTGCCCTGGTGCTGGAATTGACTGGGGCAAGTGGTGAACTAGATGTTGCTGTTTAAGTAACCGAGGGCCTGATTTAGAGTTGGGGGCAGGATACTTTGTCCCAAGTGCGACAGAGTACCATGGCTGCCAAACCCTTGGTCCACCTGCCTCGTATACTGTCAGGCAGAACCTAAACTTTTAGTTGAGAGTGTCCCTGTTGGCTTCATGAACAGAAAAAATAATGGCCCCCATTAGTTTTTGTTTTTCAGAAACAAACTCCCACTTATGGAGTTTGCTCCTAAAAAAACGAAAACTTTGGAAATATTTGGTAAATGGCCATCAAAACTGACAGAGACTATCCACCAAACTTTTCATACCTCAAATGGAACTCCCATGATAGTAGTTCCTTTTAATGTACAGAAATGATGGCTTGACTTTCTGAATGCCAGTGGATAAAGATAATTCCAAATGTTGGTAGCTTTAAAGGGGAATAAACGTCCTAGTTTGTGAACGTTCTTTTGGGATAAATTCAACAGATTAGCTGAAACTGAACACAAAGTGCAGGTAAATTGGCAAAAAGAAAAAGGCCCTTGCAAATCCAATGTGTCTAGCCAGGGTGTATAGCTATTGGCAAAGCCAGTGCTTGTTTGATGTGTCCAATATTAATATTAATTTGCAACAGTAAGTTCATAAAAAGTATAAAACATTTTTAAGATGATTAACATTGATTGGAATAGGTAGTCGCCTTGCAATGCATGTTGTTGTACTTTATTAGAAACATCATTCCAATAGGGCCACCCATGTGTGCTGACAGTGACCATCTTTAAATGTTTTTTTCTGGAAATATCCCAAAGCAGCATTCCAAGATAGCCACCTTTACAAATCAAGGCACTGATCAGATATTGTATTCTTTGATTCTGGTTGCATGAATCAAAATGTCAGAATGCAGAAGTGTTTAACGTGGATCAGGCCAGAGAGCACATCCTGATACAGTTTTGACACACATCTGTTGCACCACATATGGCAAGCTTGAGGTGCTTGTACCTCCTCAGTTTCACATTCATTGAAAAAGTATTGCTATTGCATGACTGCATTAATTGAGAATTGGTGATAGCACGAGATAAGATCATCTTTGCCAACCAGCAGGAACAGTTTGCCTCCAACACAAGGTCTTCCACAATGGAGGATATGAGTCAGTCACCAGATGCTCTATTTTTCAATCATATGTCCATGCAAATTTCTACCTCCTGTGGCTCCTTTGATTTTGAGCGACAAAATTGTACACCTACAAGGCATGTCCTTGACTCTCTCAATTATGTCCACTTTCTATAGTTTAAGCAGTTTCTATTCTGTCTTCATCCTCATTTTGAAGGCTGCCTTCTTTGATATATTGACATTCAAGTGAGCTTTCTAGGCTATAGAGCCCCTAACCTTCCATATTAAACAGAGTAACATGCTTGAAGAGGAGGTTTGCTGTACTGAATGTTTATTGAGGATAAAACGGGCAGGTGGATTACACATGATTATGAGACAGCCCTTGAACTAGGTTTTACAGCATTATTGGTGAGACCGAGACCCAGCCCAAATGAGTAGCTCTATTGAGGCCAGATGCCCATGCTGGAGCGGCCTCCCGACTAGTGTATTTGCTGTTTTTGTATATACTCACATAGATATTATCATGCAGAAAAACCTATTGTTGATCCACAAGCTTTTTTCTCAAGTATTAATGGGTACTGGGGCATAGAAATCACCTGAAGAAACATTTTAAAACAAATGGGAGGTGTTGGACCTGGCATCATTGGTGTGGGTTTCCCCTGTGTTTTTTGCCTTTTCCACCTGCTATTTTGCTGTGTGTTGGACTTCGCTTTTGCTAGTCCAGAGGCTTTCAGCCCTTTGGCACTGCTGTTCAGTGCCAAAGTGCAAGTGTTTCTGTAAATTGTTGTTATGGATTGGTGATTCCATGATTGGTTTACTAGTCAGTCCCTAGTACAGTGCACTGTGTGTGCTCAGGGTCTGTAAATCAAATGCTGCTAGTGGGCCAGCAGCACTGATTGTACCATACACATAAGCAGACTGTAAACGTAACTCAGACCTGCCACTGCAGTGTCTCTGCGTGGTTTGGTACTGTCATGTCGGCCTGGCAAGTGCACCCACTTGCCAGGCCCTAACCTTCTCTTTCCTTACATGTGAGTCACTCCTAAGGTAGGACATGCCCTGATGTGTGTGGCATGTCCTGATAGTGAAATACTGCCAATTTTGTTTTTCACTATTGAAAGAATATCTGTCCCATAGGATAGAATGAGAGATCATTTATAACATCTTATAGATATAACTTCCCACTGGGACAAGGGAGGAAGATAAAGTTTAGTATGCCTGAACTCAGAATATAAAGATGCATATTTTACTGAGGATGAATTGTACATTCTCTGTTTGAAAATACCACTTTTAGAAAGTAGATATTTTCGTCCTTAGCCATCCTGCGTGCCCTGCTAGGTTTGTGTATTGACTGTCTGGCTTTGGAGTGACAGGGACTGGGGATGTGGATTCTGTTCAGACAGCCACTTGAGGGGGTTGAGGTATGTCCTGTCTTTCCAGGGTTAGTCAGGGCTGGGCTGAATAGACCTGGCTGCATTCAGAGTAGGGGGGGAGATTTCTTTCACACCTGAATGGGCCTTGTCTGCCTTTGACAATGCAGATTTCCGACAGGGGATGTCTTCACCTCCTGTCGGAAATCTGCACCAGAGAGGACAGAAATGGTTTTGATTGAGCACAGGGCTTCTCTGCCACCAGAGAGTTGCTGTATAAATATTGGGGCCCAGACCCTAGGCCCCAGAACTTTAGATCACTTCTGGGAATCAAGAGGATCTTTTGCCAAAGAGAAGAGCTGGAGAAACTGAGGAGAAGTACTGCACCTTTGCTGTGAACTGTCTGGGGTTGACCTGCATGGGTTGTTTCTGCAAAGGAATGGACAAAGATGTTGCTGTGTACTGTGTCACCTGCTTGAGGAATATCTCCAAGGGCTTGAAGTAGAGCTTGCCTTCTTTTTTTGAAGTCTCAGGGATACAAAGACTTCATTGCAAAGACTTCACCCCCAGCTCCCCTAAACTTCCTTGCTGAGAGTTCTGACCTGCCAAGAGGTGCCTGCTGCTGTTCTTGGACTCTGAAGGTTGTTCCTGCTGTTGGGAGCAAGAAAAGTAACACAACGAGGAGAAGCGCGACGCATCCACACCTGTTCCCAACGCATCGACGAAGAAACCGACACAGCACCTCTCTGTGGCTCGAGAAACCGCTGCACCCAGCATCGAGTGCACCAACCCCCAAAGTCTGAGATCACCGCACCGATTTCGACGCAGGCCACGGTGTGGGCTTTAAGAACCAACGCATCATCCAGGATCGTCACGCATCGCATCGAGGCACCAGTTCTGTTGCATCGTTGCGAGACGCAGTAAGAAACCATCGCATCACCTCTCCACGCAGTAAGAAACCAACACATCACCTCCTCTCTGGCAAGGAACCAAGACATCACCTCCCCTGCCCAGCAGTAAGGAACCGACGCCTCACCTCCCCAGAGTAAGGAACTGAAACATCATCTTCCCTGCGTATAAGGAACCAACATATCACCTTCCCTGCGACCCTTTTTACTTGTGTTTTTGATGCATCTGAGGTACTTTGTGTGAAAAGTGTTGCATCTGCAATTTGCTTTGAACAGAACTGTTTCTACTTTTTGAAAGTAATATTTTTATTACGGTATTATAGATTTTTGTCGTTTTGAGTCTTGTTTGGTTTAGATAAAGTTTTACTTATTTTCATAAACGGGTGTAGTGTCCATTTGCAGGGTTTTCACAATATTACTGTATGCATGCACAAATGCTTTACACGCTGCCTCTGAGATATGGATCACTAACATAATATCGATGACCAAAACATCCCCTTACACAAATATCAACACAAAAATATAGTTTGCCAAAATATCGACATCCTATCTTTATAATGTAAATGACTAAACTATAGAAACAATAATATAGATGTAAAAAATATCGATGTACAAAATATAGTTTTTTTATATATAGAAAATAAAGTTAAATTAATTAAATAATAAAATTAACTTTAAAAAAATTATTTAAATGTAATGAGATCCATTGAGTGCAACAGTAGAGAAAGTGTTGGATAGCGGAGGGGAAACATTTGCTATTCCCATTCCAGTGAGTGCAACAGTAGGGAAAGTGTTGGATAGCATAGGGGTTAAAATTACTATTCCCATTCCAATAACTGTACAATTAGGGAAAGTAAAAATTACTATTCCCACTCCAGTGGGTGCAACAGTAGGGAAAGTGTTGGATAGCGGAGAGATAAAAATTACTATTCCCACTCCGGTTAGTGCAACAGTAGGGAAAGTGTTGGAAAGCGGAGAGGTAAAAATTACTATTCCCACTACAGTGAGTGCAAAATTAGGGAAAGTGTTGGATAGCTGAGGGGTACAAATTACTATTCCCACTCCACTGAGTGTAACAGTATGGAAAGTGTTGGATAGCAGAGGGGTAAAAATTACTATTCCCACTAAAGTCAATACAAAACTAAAAACAAACAAAATATCAACTTCAATACAAACATTTTTTTTAAAAAGAATAAAAATGACAAAAGATAGAAATATATTATAATCTTAAAAAAATAGCTACAAACATTATTTTATACATATTTAAAAAATAATGTTTCAAACAAATAACTATATTTAATAGAAATTAATTATAATCAAAACATTAATTGTTACATAAAATTAATATTCTGTATTTCCTACCCTATAACACCACACAATTCACAAAACACATCTACATTTTTAAACAAAGTGTACCTCCATAATTAACATAATTAATTATCAAATAAACAAATATTATTGAATAAAAAACTCATTAAAACAGTTAAAAAAAATTTTTGTCACCAAACATTACCCCTATAAAACCAAACAAAATCCACACACTAAATGAAAGTAAACAATTACCATGAACATTTATTAATTAATAAATTAGTAATAAAGAGCAACAAATTAATAATTAATAAAACCTAAAATACTTTCCACTCTCTACACCAATAAATACAACACACACATAAAAATCATTACACAATGTCCGTATCGAATTCTCCATTATTAAATTAGTATCAATTAACAAGTTATTAATTATTTGAAAATAATTGACTTCCCACCCTTTACCACTATAAACCCCACAACTCACATTTCAAATGAATTACCCAATTGCCATATTTAATTTTTGTACTAATAATTACGTTATTTAACAATTCATTATTTATTAATTCTAAATAAATTACTTCTCACCATATTCCCCCTTAAACCCCACCAACCATTCCTAGAAAATTACACAATTAACATAATTAATTACCAAATAATTAACTAATCAATATTAATTAACAAACAATTGATGAATAATTATTAATACATTAATTGTGACAATTAACACTATAAATTATACATTAAATAAATATTAATATATAAAAATTATAAATAAATGTACTACAATTAAATTACTTCTCACCCTATTCCCCTGTAATCCCACAACCCGTTACTACAAAAATGATACAATTAACATAATTACCAATTCATTAATTAATTAATAAAAATTAACAACCCAGTAATAATTAATTAATAATAAATTAATTCCCACAATTGACACTAAAATATCTAAATTAAATAAATACTAACAAGTCAGTCAGTCAGACAAGTTTTATTCGACAATGTGTCATAAAAGCAAAATACAGAACATATTACTAAAAGGATAATTCAAAATCAGTATACAAGGTAATTAAACATGATTGAAAGACTTCTTTAAAATACTAATAAGTAATACAATCTAAATAATTTGTTATAATTAGATTACTTCCCACCCTATTCCCCAATAAAACCACAACCTGCTACAGAACTAAATGCAAAATGTAATTAACATAACAAAATGTAACACACATATTAAAAAACAAAAGCAATACTTGTACAAAAAAATTGATCACATAATTTCAAAATACATATTAAAATACATTACACTAATTTAAACATTGATATGTTAAACAACTATATTTTTAAAAAGGATATTTCTAACTTCCATATTTTCAAAAACGATATTTCTTACCTTAAAGTCGATATTCTTGACCACGATATTCTTGCTGTCGATATTCCTGTATCACAATGTTTCCAACTCGATATTTGTGTATGGTGATATTTAAAACTCAATATTCTGTATGGGCACCCAAAAATAAGCCTCTCTGCTTGTGCCAAGCTACCAAGGTGGTGAGCAGGGGTTATTTTAGAATTGTGTCCTCCTTACCCTGACTAGGAAGAAGGGTTCCTACTTGGACAACAGTGCCAGCCGTTGCTTACTAGAGACCCCCATTTCTAACAGGAGGTTAGTTTGATTAGTTCATTTAACATGCAGTAAATCCAGTGGATCTGGCTTATAAGTGAAAGTGGTTCTTCACTGAGTGTGTGAATCAATTGTTGGATGAATGGATAGATGAGTGAGGACATGTATGACTAGATAAACGAGCAAAAGTATAAACAGGTAAAGAGGGGAGAACAGTGAGGGTAGCATTATGGGAAAAAGGGATGGTATTGTGTAAGGCCCAATGGGTGATTGATTGCACTACTGGAAGAGTGAGAGGATGACAGGGTGCACATATGTAAGTTGCGACAAAAATGGAAGAGGAGGGAAAGGAGAAAGCGGGGTGCATGGGCATGGTTGTGCAGCAAGTACTGTGAGGGGAGCAGGATCAGAGAAAGGGTAGTGTATGTAGTTGTAATAGTAGTGCATGGGTGAGTGGTTGAATATATGGCTAGATGGCTTAGTGATTGGATAGCTTGATCATTAGGTGAGTGCTTGAATGGATGAAAGGGGCAAAGACATTATGTGGCAAGAGCAGTGGCGCAAACTGGTAGAGTAGTGAGGCTGGGGCAGGGGAGATGAGGTGTAGCAGAAGAGTGAGTGCATGGGTCAATGACTGCATGGACAGAAGCTTGTTGAGTGGTGAGAGCATGAATAGATGGAGAAGTGAGTAAATGGCTGGATGAATCAGCAGGGCCGGCTTCTCCGCTAAGGCGGAGGAGTGTCACCCCAGTGCTTTTCACCACTGCAAAAAAGAATAATAAAATGATAACTCAATCTTATTATCATTTTATTTTCCCATGCTGAGGCAGTTTTGCCGGGCGGGCTGGGCAGAGTGGTTTGGAGGAGTGGTGGCACTCTCTCAGTGAGCATTACTATTTGGCCTGCCGTCTTCGGCCAGCCAAACCGCCATGTACACTTTGCATTTTCTCCACTGGCTGTATTATACAGCCTGGGTTGAGAACAAGCACAGGCTCCCTGTCCTCGTCTGAGCACCGAACCACGGAGCTCAGACCAATCACAGCACTGCTACCAGCGTTGTGATTGGCTTTGGGGAGCCAGTGTGCTTCCTGCCTCCGGTTTACCCAGAAGGAAGAGGACAAAGAGAACGGAGGAGAGACAGGTAAGTTATCTTTTTTATTTATTTTTTTAAACCACCTTCACGCCTCACTACTGCTGCCTGGAAGCAGCCGCCACTGTCCAGAAGCCCTTAGCGTGTGTTATCATCTGTATAACAAGGTAATACATAAAAACAATATTTGCATGCATTACAGTCAAATATGCCTTGCTTATAAAGGCAACCACAGCTGTGAAAATTGTAACTTTACGTTCATATCACACCAGGTCCAAAAATGGTACATAATGAAATATTGATCTGCTCATCTCAACCAAGACATTCCCATATAATTTTCAAATGAATGGTTTAACGATTCTGCTTAACAAGCTTTTTCCATTTGTAGCAAACGGCAAGAGAAGCAAAGTTAAGTTTAGAAACACTGTTAGGGTTATGAAGCAATGGCCTGGATATCCTGAAAGAAATGCAGAGATCACAAAACAAAGCGAATAAAAAACTGTGGAAAAATAAACTTCAATTTGTGCTTCTCTAATATATGAATAACAACTGCGTATAATGGCAGGAAAAACCAGAGTGAAAACATGAGTTCCTTATCAGCTATACCACTTGTGACCTACCATATGTGCAGAAATTCGAAAGTCAAGATACTTGTCTTCATTTCAAGAGTGCTACCAGAAGGTAGCTCCCTTCTTAAATCAGCTACATAAAATCTAAAACAAAATCTTTAGTATTCAGCTCATTTTATCACGATTAACCTCTCGTTGGTCTTGACTAAGGGCTGCAGACATATGCTGGAAGCATCATTGCACCTCTCAGCACTTGCAATTAAGGGTCATATTTATGAAAGAGTTGCATTGTACAAAGCTAGAAGGGTGTTCCTGCAGTGGCCGTATAATTCAATAATGTGTATACATCTCTAAATAATCAACAAAATAGTGACAGAAGGAGATAAAGTGCAAGCAAAATTCATTCAAAAAATATATATTTATTTATTTATTCTTTTTTATTTTTGTATAAATTCATATGAGTTAAATTCTTGATCAACGAATCTTCTTTCTTTTAAATTCATAGGTAGTACATGGATTATTTGAAAAAATTAATAAAGAACACAAAATAGTTCTAAAATCAGTAACAAATTAGTAGTTCCCCTGAAAAACAATCATACACAGCAACTCACTCACGTGCTAACAGTCATTCTACATTCACACCACATACAAAGATGAAAAAGGAACTGGATTCCAATTAGCAAGATGACTACGCTAATGTGGTCCAAGGGCACCAAGGTGTAGTTGTTGGCCCTTGTTGCGGGTTTATTAATTTTTTCAAATAATCCATGTACTACCTATGAATTTAAAAGAAAGAAGATTCGTTGATCAAGAATTTAACTCATATGAATTTATACAAAAATAAAAAAGAATAAATAAATAAATATATATTTTTTGAATGAATTTTGCTTGCACTTTATCTCCTTCTGTCACTATTTTGTTGATTATTTAGAGATGTATACACATTATTGAATTATACGGCCACTGCAGGAACACCCTTCTAGCTTTGTATATTCTTGTTCCCCTCGGTTCCTGGGCCATAATTTACATGTTTGAGGGGGTCCCATTGCTCATGTTGAAAGAGTTGCATTGCCCTTGGGATGGGTGGGTGGGGGGGGGGGGGGGGGGCAAGAGAGCGACACGACTCTTAAGTTAGATTTACCAAGCATAGTAAGAACACCTTGCATGGCTCTGCGTGGTTAGATAAATCTAGAGTAACACAACACAGGCAAAATCGCTCCATTGTGTTACTCTGCCCCACGGAGGCGTTCCATGGGTGGAGCGTGAGTGTACTCATGCATCCACCTATTGATTTTGGCACATTCCCAGATTTGCCAATAATGGTGGACTGGGGAGGTGTAACGAGGAGAAATATCTTTATTTGTCCTCATTACTGCAGAATGCAGCACACATAGGAAATATCTCTCATGAATGTTTTTGTACAAGACGGTGTCTCTTCCTGCACAAAACCAATCCTGTTTACAACGCTAAGGATTTTGGTACTAGGTAGCCCATTGTGCACCAGCGCAGGGAAAAAGACAGGAATGCGCTGTATCATGTTAGATACGGCATAACCGCCCTTTCCCCATCACACAGCATAGTGCAGCAAGGTGACTTTTTGAGCTGCGTGATTTTTTAATAAATATGGCCCTTAGTGATTACAGAATTATCTGCTGATTTACAGGTTAACAACAAATATTAATCTCAACATATCTGAAACAACCAATGGATAAGAATGCTCCTGGCCCACAGCTTTCTGTAGAACTCGAGTTCTGGGCTAATGTGATGAATGGTTAAAAGAGTCAGAACTAGATTGCGGGTTACTTTATTTTAATTTTCTTGTAAACAGTTTCAGGTTTCAAGAACTTCATCGTCACAAGCCTCTCCCCCGTGACCTACCCCTATGATGAATTTGGACTCAACTGCAATTTGTAGGCCTTAAGGGACATCTTCTAATTATATCTTGAGGCTGAAATAGGCAACTGGCAAAGGGAGTAAGGCACGCATTTAGTGTAAGGTATGTACATTAGATTCAACCAATTAATTTCGAAAGTGGAGTGTATAGTGATTCGCACTTTTTCCCGTTGTTTTGAGTTAATATTTATTTTAAAAGCAAAAAAAATTCCATAATCGCACTGGTCCTTGTTAAAATAGCATAATGTATGAAGGTGTAACATATTGAATTGACACTTGCCAGCTATATCTAGTTGTTAGCTGAGTGGAACTTAGTATGTAGCCTTTAAGGGACTATATAAGGGGACGAAACATCACCTTAAACTTTATAATCCCTTAACAGCATACGTCCTACTCCCGTCTATTTTAAGAAAGTAACTAAGCTGCCAAGTTTCTCCATTTTATATATACATCTATAAAGATATTAGCCTTTTTAAACATGCATGAATTAAATCATTTGTAGTTGTACATTTAACATAAATATGAATCTAAACATGTCAGCATTCAAAGTGCTATTTGCTAAAATACCAACTATAGCTGAAAGCAGTCACACATTAGGGCACAGATTTACCAATCTTTCACGCAATTCAACGCAGCAAGAAACCCTACTCAAGCAACAGTCACAATCAACTTGTGCTTAAACATCTGGTAGCTTGACACAAAAGCAGTAAGGCTAATTTGGAGGTAATGTGTAAAGTATTTATGCCGGTTCCTGCGCGGGAAGAAATGCACCATGCCGTGCATTTCTTTCCATGCAGGAACTTGGCGTGTTAACATACATTGGATCATAACATGTGCCCCCCTGCATACACCCTCTGCACAGAGGTACAGGGTACATTGAGTTGCCTCACTGCCACCCTTTACATTGCGGCTCACTGCAGTGGATAGGGTCACAGTGAAGCAACACGTAATATACTTGCCAGTGCCGAAGCAACACCAGCAGCATATTGCAGTCTCTGACAACTGCGCAACTGTCGTGAGATCTAGGATCTTCAGCGGTTGCAGTGATCCTACCGCCGCACTCAAAATACACCAGTCAGACCGCCAGTGCAGTGGTGCACGGGCTGCCGTCACAGGCTAGGAATTGAACCCGTAGGTTCTTTTATGGAAGTCCAAAAGCTCCAGTGGGACAAAGCTGTAGGCTGACGAAAGCCTCAGGCTGTAGTAAACATTTGCTCCATGAAGCCCGATAACCCTTCTGCAAGGAGATGCTGAACAAGATTTGCTGCTGCTGAAAGAACGCGGCCTGCGATACTACAATGTCAGGTCGACGGAAAGGCACTTAATGCAGATCAGCCAACAGATAGGTCCCGGTCTTGTCTCATTTCTCAGAGTACTTTTTGACAAAACATTTCCCAAGACTCAAGTATTGGATTTGAGCTATCTGGGCACCTTTATCACCACTTCCAAGTGTCCAGAACTAGAAGGACACTATTTAGTGGGTCAGGTCTCACTCAGGCTGGGTCCAGGTGCAGTTTCAAGTTGGTTAAAGCTTTTCCTGTCCCTAAGGCTCTGATCAGGAGGACAGACAACTAACCCTTGGAGTCAATCTGGAAGTCTTGGATTTGAGTACGAAACCAGGTTTTCAGCAGCAGGGCAGTCCTCTGAGGGCACATGGCAAGTCTCAGGCAGCAGGGAAATCCTCTGAGAGTCCTACTGCAGGTCCAGAAGAGAACAGAAGAGTGGGTCTGAGGTTCCTATTTTCCTACCTGGTGCCCAATTTGAAGTGAAAGAATCTTCTGAAGTTTTCCCCTCCCAGAAATGTCTGGAATTTACTGCCTCCCTGCCCTGGTCCCAGTTTGTCTGCAGTCACAATAGGCTAGTGTGATGTTCTTTGTGGGTGAGCTGAGACAGAGTTTTTGAAGTGCAGCACAGCTCCGTTCCCCCATCCTGACAACACTAAGTCCATCTATTGTGTGTCTGTCTGAGAGGAATACACAAAGGCCAACTACCATCTAAACATAGTCATGTGACGCTGGAAGCAAGCTGCACGCTCCAAAAGGTTAGGGCAAGAAAATGCCAACTTTCTTATTTAGAGTCAGAATTGTGACTTAAATTTCAACTATACAGTTAAAGAGGTTTTTAAATCACAAATATCTAGACTCCAAACATGGTATTTCAACCTGCTCCCAAACAGACATTGTCACGTATTAAATGTCTTCAACCTGCTCCCAAACAGACATTGTCACGTATTAAATGTAATAAGGTCTCCCAATGTTATCCTATGGGAGAGGCAGTCCTCATAGAAATGAAAAATGAGTTTGTGAGTTTTTCACTACTAGGACATGTAATACTTAAAAGTGCATGTCCACGTTTTTAAATGCAAAGCACCCTGCCCTCTGGGCTGCCTAGGACCTACTTTTGGGGTGACTTGCATGTATTAAAAAGTAACTTTTAGGCTTGGTAAAAGGGTTATTTTGCCAAGTCGAATTGGCAGTTTAAAACTGCTCAAATGCTGTGATGACAGGCCTAGGACATGTTCTAGGTCGCTACTTAGGTGGGTGGCACAGTAAGTGCTACTGGCCCACTACTAGCATTAAATTTACCAGCCCTGGGTATGGTATACCAATTTACTAGGGACTTATAAGTAAATTTAATATGGCAATCGTGTGTAAGCCAGATTTACAATGTTATAGGGAGTGAGCGCAAGCACTTTGGCACTGATTAGGAGTGGTAAAGTGAACAGAGACCTAAGGCCAACATAAACTAATTCAACAAAAAATAGGAGGGGGTTGGCAAAAAGTCTAAGGAAAGACCACCCTAAGGCTGACAGGTCTAACATGGAGGCTAGAATCTCCTTGTGGCAACCAAATGTCTCTTATCTTATCCCTCTTAATATGCTCTGTGGCTAATAGCCAACTATCCTTTCTGAGTTGCCACCTATTATGCCAGCAGAGGGGAAGGTTGGTGCCTGACTGTACCAAGGTTAAGGCTTGTGCTTTCTGGAGTCGGGCAGTTGGATTGTCCAAAGGGATGCTTTCAGACACCATACCAAATGGCTTTTACACTTTGCAGCTCTTTTTGGTGTTTGCCTGGTCCTTTTCATCCTATCTGTGTGTTTTCCCTCTTTGGGAGATTAAATAATCAAGAGCACATTTGACCAACATAGCTATCTTTCTGGCATGGCATGCTCAAACTTCCTGTTGGCTATCCCCCACAATGACAGCTGCTGCAAGGGATGTGCCCCAGAATTATGTCCAGCTAGCTCATAGTTGTTTCGCCTTCACACTCTATGACCCTTAGTTTCTTGGCCTAGCAGTCCGTTCACCCAGTTTCATAGACTGTGCAAGGGTTATGGATTCCCGTGGTGGGACCCTAACATGTGTGCCATTTTGTAGGTAGTTGTGCAGTAGGGATGGACATGTTGTATGGCATTGAAAAGCAATGTGTGTGATTTGTTATATGGTTCACTGACATATTATCAACACTAATATTGTACTCCAAAAATATAGAGTCAAAAATATCAATCAATCAGGGTTTATAAAGAGCGCCTAATCACTCTATGGCATATCCGGGCACTTGCAGGCCACAGAGGCACATTCAAACAGCCAAGTCTTGAGGGCCAATCAGAATTCTGAAAGTGAGGTGATGGTCCGGAGGTGAGTCAAGATGCTGTTCCAGGTCTTTGCTGCGATGTGGGAGAAGAAGCGTCTTTCACTTCTGCTTAGGTAGATGCAGGGAGTATGGGCAAGTGAAAGTGAGGAAGAGCGTACTCTTCTCGATGGTTGGTGGAAGTTCAGGCAGTGGTAAATGTAGGCAGGTCCTTGGTTGTGTAGAGCCTTGTGTGCATAGGTAATTCAACAACAACAAGGGACCCCAATATTAGTCAGCAGGGACCTCGGGGGGCATATTTTTATCAAACAACATTGGTCCCCAACATTGAGAAATTCCAACACAAAATGAAATATAGACAGAGTCAATCTATATTTTTAGAAAGACATGTCCAGCCGGACAGTGGTCTTTCAGAGATTTTACTCAGAATTCATGTATTCAAATCACACGAAATACCTTCCAACAATCAACCAGTGTGGACCACAAGCCTGCGTCCAGTACTAACAGAGCAGGTACATACTAGTTGCTTGCTGAGCTACTCGTATGTGAGCACGCCAGGAAGTGATATTCTCCACCGACTAACCCGGTAAGCGGTTCCCTTGACCCTCGCCTTGGATGTATCCCGCCGTTATTGATACCCTTTAGTAATTCCTTCCTCATCCCCAGGTTTCCTGGCAGCCGACGGACACCACTTTTTTCCGCAGCTCCCGCCACCCGATTGGGGTAAGTTGGACACTCCAGCAATTACCGTTGGATCTCCCACACGCTGGACGCGTTATTTATTTAATTATTATTCTTTCCGTTTGTGCAGGGTGAACGCGTGTAATTCCGCTACTTGAGGAATAAGCCTCTATACTAAGAGGCGTTCCGGTGAGCATTTTATAGTCAATTGTGACTCCCTCCGCCGTCTCCCTGTAAGCCACGACGGACATTACCTGGTTCCGCCTCACAGAGCGCTTGCACTCTTGTTCCCTTATAGCGCAGAATCCCTTTTGAAGTCATTGCGGTATTGCTCTGAGCCACGATGGGCTCGATCACTTTCACGCCATCTCCCTGTAAGCCACGTCGGACATTACCACGTTTCAGCCTCACAGAGCACTTGTACTCCCTTATTGCGCAGAACCGCGTTTGAAGTCATTGCGGTATTGTTCTGAGCCACGACGGGCTCGCTCACACAGTCCGCTGCACTGGGCACTTTCACTACCGGATTGACAAAACATCCGCCCTCCCCCTAGCATCACGGTTGTTCACAAGTAGCTGATCCCAAGTATTCCTGCACCGACCACCGTAGCTCACCTGATAGATTTGACTAGTGTTGCACTGCTCACTGGTCACACTTAAGTCACTGTTTTTTACCATGTTCTTTACCATGTAAACGCTGTTTGTGTACTTAATGTGTATAATTCCTCTTCCTCCCTTTAGGCATTTAGAGGCTTACTTACTTTAAGGCTTTTCATTGTATCTGTCCTGATGATGGACCCTGTGATTTTTTAACCCCTTAAGTGCTGCTGACGGCCAATGGTCGTCAGCAGCGCTACCTCCCCAGTGCTGCGCACGACCATTGAACGTCCATTCAGCACTAGTTCTAATGGACAGCGCAGCACTGGGGAGAAATGTTTACACGCAGCTAAGGTGTTAAGGGTCCGAAACGCCGTCGACTTTAAATGCACTGAAACCGAACTGTGATTACTATTGGATGTCAAGTGCACGGTTGTAATACTCTGTACAATTGTATTGTTGAGAGAGTAACTTGTTTCGCCTTACAAAGCCCTTCTTTGCTGTTTCTATCAACCCTATGTACCTGCTCTGTTAGTACTGGACCCAGGCTTGTGGTCCACACTGGTTGATTGTTGGAAGGTATTTCGTGTGATTTGAATACATGAATTCTGAGTAAAATCTCTGAAAGACCACTGTCCGGCTGGACATGTCTTTCTAAAAATATAGATTGACTCTTTCTATATTTCATTTTGTGTTGGAATTTCTTAATTGTGTGCATAGGTAAGCAGCTTGAATCAGCAACTCTTCTGTACGGGGAGCCAGTGGAGTTTCCTGAGGGGGGTGTGATGTGCATCCGTCAGGGAAGGCCGAGGATGAGTTTGGCTGTGGTGTACTGTATGGTCTGCAGTCCCGGTAGAAGGTGTGTGTGATTCCTACGTAGAGGGCATTGCTGTAGTCCAGTTGGCTGGTGATGAGGGATTGTGTCACTGTGTAGAGGTGGCCACTTAAAGATCATATGTAGCATGTGCAGAAAGAGACAGAAGGTGGAGGAGATGGTGTTGATCTGTAATTTCATGGTGAGCTTGTTGTCCATGATGATTCTGAGGTTTCTGGCTTGGTTGGAGGGAGTGGGTGCAGATCCTAGGTCTGATGGCAACCAGGAGTTGTTCATGTGTTGTTTCTGTTGCCAAAGATTAGTACTTCCGTCGTGTCTGTGTTCAGCTGCAGGCAATTGCTCTTTCTACAGTTGGCGATGTTTGCCATGCATCTGTGAAAGTTGGATCTAGTGGTGGTGGGGTCGTAGGTAAGTGAGAGGATAAGTTGGGTGTCGTCTACATAGGAAATTATGTTGAGGCCCTGGGATCTCAACATAATTACTATATATCTCCAAAAAAGACATCAATCATAGGCTACACGCCAGGATGTTGACTAAATATAATAAAGTACAATTTATTCCAAGAGGATTATGGATATCATTGAAGTCACCTCTATGTAAAAATAACACCAGATTCACTGAATAGTGGTACACCATACTGAACAAATGTTCACTTGATTTATAATATTGATCATTGAAGAACTTTCAAAATTCTTAGAAGATCTCAATAAAGAAGTCAATGAACTTAAACAGGAACTTATGGAAAAAAAACACAAAGGAAAATTGGGATGAGACACTCAATGATATCAATGCACAACTGGAAAAATATACCAAGGAAATAAATGACAGAAAAATCAGATAGTTCAAGAAAGACACCATTGACTGCAAACTTGGGGAAGTTTATAATTGGGCTGACATCTACGCATGTACAAGACAATAGAGATCATACATGGGAAGATAATCTGACACGAGGCATCATTCTCAGATGATTTATGACATATGAGTCAACCTTCCTTACCACGAGACAAGGACAGACTGGGAAATGGAGGACCATCCACATCTACAAGAATTACGAAGAAGACTCCTTTTTTAGAGAAAGGCCAAGGGCCAGGAGGGAGGACCACTAAAGCAAAAAGACACACCAGTGGTGAAATTCACGAGAAGCTAGAAACCTTAGTCATTAATATTTCAAAATATCGTTTGACACAGTTTCAAACTAAGACCTTACAGAAAGGAACATTGTTTGTACCGAATTTACATTCAAACATCCTGGAGACACGAATCAGTGTTTATAAATTCATGCACACTCTGATATTGAGAATTTCAACAACGTTCACAAAGTAATACCGTTAGGATTAAGGAATAAGAGTTTGTTTTGTGCCCCATCAGTCGCAAAATATAGAAATCCACCAATATAACGCACAACGAAAGACAGGTGCTCACTTAATTGGCTTCTAACACCGCTATAACTATCAGCCAAGCTGACAAGGGAGAAGCACATGTGCAAGACACCAATACTTATGAGAAATTGTCCTTCGACCCCACCATGAAGTTTCAAAGTATACTAACAGAAGTGATTGACAAGGCTATTGACATAGGAACCATCACGAATGAAGAGAAGACATACCTTACCAAGATCAGTCCTAACATTCCTTACGTATACATTATCCCAAGAGTTCATAAAGATCCATTAAAACCACCTTTCAGACCCATTGTATCGACAGTAAAATCTATTCATGAACCAATAGGGAAGTATCTGAATAAACATTTACAACCTTTGGTACAGAACATGTCCACGTATTTGAGGGACACCACTGATGTCTTAAACATTCTAGAAAACACAGAATTGGATTTGCCACCATCGATGTAAAATCATTATACACATCCATACCCCATAACCTGGGGCTTGAAGCTGAGGAGTCCTTCTTAATACAATCTGATATGGAAGACGATCTTAAACTATTCCTCATGGAGCTACTACACTTCACATTATATCACAGTTACTTCAAATGGCAAGATGATTTTTTTTACCCAATTGTCTGGAACATTTATGGGAAATTGTGCCGCACAGGCATACTCCAATTTGTTCATGTATAGATTTGAACTTGATCACATCCTCAACCAACAAGAGTGGACTGACAACCTCATCATGTACCATTGATACATTGACAATATGATGATATTATGGAAGGGACCACAACACAAACTATCAGAAGCGATTGAAAGATTAAATACAGTGGACAACAGAATTGGATTAACTTCAATGACCAGTAGGAACCAGATGACCTTCTTGGACATTTAATAACTAAACAAGACAACCAGTTGGTTACCAGTATTTACACCAAACCGACAGACCAGAATAACTTACTTCATTACACAAGTTTCCAGCACCCTTCTTTAAAAAATAATTTACAGTACTCACAACTGCTAAGATTAAAACGTATTTCATCCAACAGTTACCTCTATCACAACAGTTTGCACAGTACTATGAAAAAATTTAGACAAATGGGTTATCCAACATCTATTCTGCAAGAGGTGGTTCATAAAGCAGAGAGCAGAACCCGCGATGGATTACTCAAAAGCAAAGAAACATCTAAATAGAATGAAAAGAGGGCAGCTTTTGCATCCAAATTCTCAACCTGCAGTTACAGGGTAAAAAAACTATACTGAAATACTGTCCAATGTTACAAATAGAAGTAGACTTCAAAAACATATTCGAACATCAACCAAGATTCGCTTACATGCGCACTAGTAATCTTAAACAAATTCTCAACAAAAAATATGCTCAAAAACCCGAGAAATATAGAGGAACATTACCATGTATGAAATGTTTTAGCTGTAACTCTATCATTAAAGGGAATATTTCATCACTTCCTATTCGGGGAAAAACTTTTACACTCAAAGTCACTGCTCCGTGTGACACCAGTAACATGATTTACCTGTTGAAATGTCCTTGTAGAAAAGTTTATGTCGGAAAAACAGAGAGAAAAATGAAGATACGTCTTAACGAACATAAAAGTAATATCCAAATAAAAAAATCAGAAATCCACAGTTGCCACACATTTCAACCACAATAATCATAATGTCAGCCAACTTAGGTTCATGATTCTTGAACAAGTACCCATTATAACTGGGAGAGATAACACCCGATTTCTAGTCCAAAGAGAAGTATTCTGGATCAATTATTTGGACACAGTAAATCCTAGGGGTCTTAACGAACGTACAGACTTAAATTGTTTCCTATAGATCATTGAACATTATGAACATTCAGTGTATTTTGTAGTATTTGACTTCTATTTTTTAACGAGTTGTTGAATGATTTGCAAGTTTTTTCTGTACTATAGCAGGCATTACTAGAAGTGATATTAATGAAACAGGCTTCCAGTGCATCATTTAATATTGTTTGAATTACCAATTTACTTAGCTACTCAGGGAGAGTTCATGGCCTTAGTGCAGGGTTAATACCCATTGTTTACGTTTTCATTCAGTATTTACATGGTTAGTATTACATTATTTTCACTAGCTCTTTTTAACTTAATATTTCATCAGGCATAAGACATTTTCCAATGTAGCACCTTCTCGCTCGGTTTTCATATTCTATGCTATTTAACGATCAAGGTTATTATTCCGCATTTTTGGATCCCTTAACGTTATCGGAGGAACAAGTGGTTATACACTTCCGTGTGTGGTAATGATTCTTATTCCTGGTTGAGTGGGCGCGGGACCACACAGACTTTAAACATTTCGGGAGATGCATGTAAACTTCACTAATCTGCTACGGGTAAGCTTGTATTCACCCTTTTTATACCACTTAGTACTTTGTCAAGCAGTCACGCCGTATTTTTAATCATTTGTTTGCCTTACCTTTAAGGCATAACCAACGGACAAGTTACACCATGTTATGAAGTAGCTGAGTAAGTCACTCTCTCCGAGAGTGTTTTGCAGTATGAGGTATGAGGGTCACAGAATCACTTAGTTACCTAGTATTCTACACGTGATACAGGAGAGTTGTTGCATGCATTATCAATATTTGGCACTACGTCATGGATTAATTTCTAAACTTTATTCAATTCTATCGATCTTTTTTCACACAAGGAATGTATACAGATGACAATTATACAGAAGTCATGAACACATATTTCAAAATCATTTTATGGCAGATAGAAGACATGAATACACTGCTTAAGCGTCAAAAACGGTCACTATATTTATTTAAACCTCATTCTCTGGGGATATATGTTAAGCACATTAGTCAGATCTACTGATTAATTTGTGTTTCATGTACATTAACAGACATAAAGTCAAGTTTCTTCTATTTTTGTAGGAGCAAGCCCCTGATGAAGGTGTTGCCCGAAATGCATTCGGCACCTTTATGTTTATGGGCACAAATGTTTAAAGACATGTAATCAGAATGGATTCTATGAGAGGAATCAGAACATAATTTAGAGAAAGAATAATTAAATTAAATTAAATTTTACTTGATTACCTGAATACAATTGAGGAACTAACTTTTTGGAGGGCAGTTTGGGGATCCTCCTTAAAATCTGGGGACATCGCTACTATAATCTGCTGGTGTTGGCTAGCAGGGTCATACATGCATTGAAGAGCGTGGGGCTGAGGGATGAGCCCTGGGAGACACCGCAGGTGATTTCCTTGGGTTCTGAGGTGAAAATATGGGGGTGGTGTCTCTGGGTTCTTCCAGTGGGGAAGGAGGTGATCGATCTGAGCGCGTCCCCATGGGTGTCAATGTGGTGGAGCCTTTTGATCAATGTGTGATGAGGTATGGTGTCGAAGGCTGCCGAGAGGTCAAGTATAATCAAAGCTGCTGTTTCTCCTCAGACGAGGAGGGTTCAGATGTCGTCAGTGGCTGCAAACAGAGCATTTTTGGTGCTGTGATTGCTGCGAAAGCTAGATTGGGAGGCATTGAGTGGCTGGTTCTGCTTCAAGTATCTCATGAGTTGATTGTTGCTTATCTTTTCCAGTACCTTCCTTTGGAATGGGAGCAGGGAGATTGGCCAGTAGTTTTTGAGTTCGCTGGGGTCGGCGGAGGTTTCTTTTGAGTAGTGGTCTGACTTCGGCGTGTTTCCAGGCATTGAGTAATGTTGCAGTGCTCATAGAGGTGTTAAGTAGGGTGGTGAGTTCCTGGCTGATCCTTCTGTTTCCGAGATTGAAGATGTGATTCAGGCATGGGTCTGTGGGAGCTCTCAAGTGGATGGATTTCATGGTGGAGGTGGTGTCTTGGGTGGAGAGGATGTTCCGGGTATCAGTGTTTGGTTCATGTCAGTTACGGTGGTGACATATCTGTCAAGGAAGTCTGTAGGTGTGGGTCAGGGTTCAAAGTTTCTGTATATGGCTGCAATCTTGTCATGGAAGAAGTGTGTGAGTTTGTTGTACAGCTACTGGGACGATGTGATGTAGTTTTTGCTGGAGTCTTGGTTGGAGAATTATTTAACTATATTGAAAAGTTCCTTATAATTTTTTTAATCCATATAAACATAAATAATAAACATGAAACATATTAAAATGTAAGAGTAATATAATATATATTAAATGTATTTATTCAATTTAAAAATATATATACCTTATCATACTTATTTAAAAAAGTACAAACATGGAAATATTAATATATACATATTATTAAACTAATAATTTCAATTTACATTATGATTTGCTATGTTTTATTAACTGTAATAATATACCAGATATGTATATACATATACACAGACACATATGTATATATGCATACACATATGTGCCCAATAACATAAAAAAATAAAAGAAATATCAATTTAATTACAAATAGGAAATAAACAATATAAAATATTACATTTATTAAAAATATACAAGTTAAAAAGTTTACTAATTAAAACTATAATAATTTTAACTACAAAAAAACATAACAATATAAATGTGATTAATATAAACTAAACTATACAATTCTACAAATAGTGCCTTTATTATACCCACTCCAATTTATACAACAGTACCGAAAGCATTGGACTCAGGAGAAGTACAAATTACCATTCCCACTTCAAGAAATACAATAGTAGAGAAAGCGTTGGATTGCACAGGGGTTAAAAATACTATTCACATTCCAATCATTAAAACATTAGGGAAAGTGTTGGAATGCGGAAGGGTAAAATGTACTATTCCTACTTCATTCAGTGCAACAGTAGGGAAAGAGTTGGGTTGCAAAGAGATAACATTTCCTATTCCCACTCCATTCAGTGCAACAGTAGGGAAAGTGCTGATTTACAGGGGAATACAATGTACTCTTCCCACTCCAGTCATTGCAACAGTAGAGAAAGTGTTGGATTGTGGAGGGGTAAAATGTACTATTCCAACTACACTCTGTGCAACATTAAACACACAGTAGTTCTAGTAAAATAAAAAAAGTATTTTGAAAATTATACTAAATAACAAAAAATATAAATATTTAAATAGAAAAATGATATATATAAATTAAAAAATAAACTAATTACATATGTATTACAATAATTATGATATATTATAAATTAATAAAAATATTATCATATGTAAATTACCAAACTATGGGGCTCATTAGGATGGGGGGCGTAGGCACAACTGCTGTGCTGGCAGTGGCGGAAAATGATATTTTTCGCGTTCCAGCAGCGGTTCTCGCGGCCGCCATATTACAAATGGCAAACATAGCCCATTTTCGGTCTGCCGCGGAGTGACGTGAACCGCCAGAAATTTAGGCCCGCCACCGAGTTGGAAGGAGCCAGTAGAGACCCCCTGCCAGGCTGAATGATGTCCCATCTGCTGTACAAATCACAATGCCCCAAACAGCCCATCACACTGCAGCGGAGCATCCACCCATCCAGAGACGGCGGAAGGTCTACAGCAGAGCACGATATCAGACTCTCTGGACCTTCCATCCGGTCTGGACTGCAAAGAATCCAGCTCTTTAAGCCTTTCCGCTGCTGTACCTCATCCACTACCAGCAAATAATGCACAGTTGAGGACAACGCCGCAGGTACGCACATACACAACTCCGCACACAACCACAACACGCAACTCCTGTGCTGACATACGGTTCCTGTCCACATCAGACACTCTGGTGGGGACAGGAACATATCCACCAGTGTACCCACACATGTCCTACCTGTCAGAAAATCACCCCTCCATATCCGGGTCACCCATCAACCGCAAAACCACAGCAATGAAGATGCAGGAAAACCTGCAAACAATGGAGTAGGCAGGGCCTGCGACAGGCATGGTCAGTCCACAAAGATTTACAGGGCTCCACTGCCACCCTTCACACACTACATTCCCACACCCATTTGGGAACACTCTTCCTGTGCCCCCCTGCACAATTCATCTACCAGGTGTAGCCAGACTTTGCATCTCACACACCAAAGGACAAGGGAGGCTGTCTTGGAAGGTGGGGGGAAGAGGAGCACCCTGCACAGAAGCTCAGGGGCTGGAAAACCCTTCTCCTCACACCTACCTTCCACTCATGTGAATCAAACTGAGTATACTTCCAAAATGAAGACTCACACTGTATATGAACATTCACTGAACTGTTCACACTGCCTGTCAAGTCACTCACAAACACCCCACACTGACACTCTGCCATGCCACATACTCATACCATAGGTCAGCAGCAATGGAGGACAATAAATGGGCTAGCCAAAAGTGAAGGGACAGTGCTGGAAAGCCATGGAGCAAGCCACAAAGCATGTGTACATCACATGTAAGAGTAGGAACATATCACACCACCCTTAGGCCATCAAATCAGACATGGGTGGCAGAGTGAGTGAAAGTAAACCAAAGTGACCTCTGTGCAACAACTCAGGAACACATCAAGGCAAGCCATGCATAGGTACAGGAATGATAGGAAGTGTCTGAAGTCAAACAGTAATCAGACACACATCTGTGTCAACTTACTTGACGTGTGTATGTCATCAGCACAACACTCATGGCTCATTGTCACACTCCCTGACTGTCAAACACAAGTAGGACCTTCACACATGCCCCTCACCTACCCACCACATACCTGCAACACTCAACACCTGTGCAAATGATGTCCTGTGAGTTCACTGACAACCAATCACACTCCCTGTGGTGCATCCACAAACATCACACTCACACTGAGGGATGCCTGAACCAATGCAGACACAAAACAACAGCCAAACACAAAGCTTACACGAAGCTCACAACCAGCATACACAGAAGTCCAACAAGCCCACACATGGGCAGCCAAACAGTGGAAAGGCAATGTGGCCCTAGACGTAATAGGAATACGCAACATTGTCACTCTGGACAAATGCACAGACACCATACCTCAACACAAACAAGAAGTGCATCCTCAAGAATCAATCATGAACACTAGCTGGTATCAATGGGGCAATCAGCCATCACAGACACCACACCACTCATCAAGTGAACAAGGTGCCATAATGTACTACAAGTATGCACATGCACAATCCTGACAAGTGACAGCTGAAAAATAGGAGGGCAAACCACCAATGTGCACTCGATACAAGCCCAGTACAAGAATCCACCTTGCTGCATGTGACAGACACACAAATAATGCACACCACACCTGCAAAACACATCTGAATGTATCACACAGCAACAACTACTCACACACAATGTCATGCAAATAGTAAATAACACACACATAGCAGATTTCAGTAGAAAGAGCCAACACAGGTCAAACATGCATACATTCACAACAAAAACACAACAGATGCACATACCAATCCATCACATTGCAAACTCAGCTGGACATCAGGGGTATGCACAACAAGCAAGTACAAGCCAACATACACTGACAACACTGCATGCACACCAAGCAGTGTGTGCACACCAACCAAATCAGTAGCACACACATCTGAGTGTCACACCATGTACTTCCACAACACAAATCAGCACAGCACATAGAGAACATCACACTCAGAAATGGTAGCAGTACCTCAGCAAACACACATATAGCTCATCCATCACCCACAGATGCACAACTCAGGGACACCCAGGTGCAAACAATGTGACCAGAGGACTGAGCGGCCATGACAGAAAACCAGTATAAAGAAATAACACTTAACTAATTGGGAAACTGTCCTGAGTGGCACATTGGTCCTGTACACAGTTCAGCATCACAAAGCATAGTGTGACAAATGAAGTGGTGGGGAGGCCCACACACTGGCAAGCCATGGGGTGGAAGACATGAGATTGAAGTGGTGTGTACGTAAGTAGTGAACAGGTGAGGAGTGTACTGTACACAAACACATAGAAGAGTCACTCACAATGTGTAGGCATACGAATTACCTATAGGGGATGGCATGACTCCACATACCACATACCATACTTGAGCCACAAATGGGTCAAGGGACAGCAATGCATGAGAAAACTCACAAATAATGCCAGTGTGGCTAAGCAGGTCTTCACAGTGAGCACAATCAGTCACAAGACACATGGCTGATGCACAAAACACAACACAGACTTGGCAGTCACACATTCTGCACACTCACAACTGGCAGCAACAACAATTGGTGTCCCCCAGGTGTGCAAGGACATACCGAAACACTGCACAGTGCCCAACCTACAACTCCTACATGCAGCCACAATCTGAAGCACATGGCACAACAAACAGACACTCATCTCCTGGGTCACACATGTGTGCAGTTGGCATTGCAGGTGCACACACACATCAACACTACTGACAATGTCAGCCCATTCACACAGTATGACCACTCAAGTGCCCACATTCAAATGTACCCATGGGACTAGGAAGACAGACCATCACAAGATGAACACACATCAACACTGCTGTACACACATCAAGAAAGATCACACAGATGTGATGGACCCTGGCCACCCCGCAAGTAATCCTGTGGATAGAAGTCACCTCTGTTGTGGTATTGCATCATAACATGACATGTGTACAATTTAGCAATCATGACCATATGATGAGTATGATAACAGTAGATCATCACAAATACCCATCATTGCACCCTCAAGCCTCGGAGTCAAGAAGAACTAAATTGCCTTTCATCACTGGCAAACTCTGAAAAAGTAAAACAAGCAAATGGCAATGTTAAAGTGGCATACATATCATTTGTCACAAGCAACCAAACCCATACAGAAAACACTTTTATTTAGCAAGGACACTGACAAAGCAGACAACAGGAGTAACTGTCTTTATTACATATCACTAAGATAGGCATCAAAAGTAGACAACAGCAAGGCTATTGGCCAGTACAAAGTAGAAAAAGTATGTGTGCATGAGAAACTGCACAGGGAATGGGTGATACCCTACACTGTAATGGAAATCAACTCAGATAGGGAGATAAGAATGGGCAGTCCATGCACCGCTGTGGGAGAGATAGGTTTGGGAGGGGGACTTTGCCTCAGACTTGGCTGTCAATCGAACTGGGAGGTGGGTGATTGTAGGGTGAGTTGGAGTACTGGGCCTGGGAGACAAAGGACCAGCTGCGGTAGAGGCATCAGTGGCTTTGGGAGCTGGAGGGCTGCTTGGACCGGGAGGCATGGTAGCACGGGGAGGTAGAGACACAGTGTGTGAGGGTGAATGTGGAGGGCTGCCTCTCCACTTCTTGGGGATTCAATAGCCAAGAACTGTCTTGGTATGAGTGGGAGGTGGGGCAAGCATAACAGGCACAGTCTCCACCAAAGGTTCATCAGGTGCAGGTGGTGGACCTCCCTCTGGGGATCTGCTGGATCTGGTGGTACGTTTGACCTCGCCTTGCCTTTTCCCCTCCATCCCCTGTTGACCAGGTGAACCCCCCACATTGCCCTCCTGTCCCAGCTTCACAGGGGTATGGGTGGGAGTTGAGGTTGTGGGTGAATCTGCCTTAGAGAGATGTTTCTGCAGACTCTTTGCAGGCACCAGCTTCACAGCAGGCACGGCAACTGTTTGCCTGTCATTAGGAGCAGGTTTTGGGATGGGAGTGTCCTTGGATGGGGCTGATTTTGATGCATGTGAGCCTGAGGCCTGCTTCTTGGCTTGATGCCCCTGAGTGTCATCTGAAAGGCTTTTGCCTTTGCGCTCCTGTGTGACTTTTTTTTGTTTTGGGGATGTGTATGCACTCTGGGCAGCTTGGAGTGCTGTTGTTGTGTGCTGCATGTGAAGTACTTGGAGCCCGAGGGCTGTGGTGTGTGGTCACTCTCGTCAGATGTTGCCACCGGCAGGGTGGTGGCCGAAGCAACTGGAGCTGAACTCTGAGCCTGTGACAGCCGAATGGCTGCCATCACCGTGTGGGACAAAGACTGGACAGTTCTATGTAGCCCACCCACGTCAGAAAGAATGCCCTCTATGAAGGCAACTATCTGTGCCAACTTGTCATGATCCCGGAAGTCATTCAGGAGAGTAATCTGATCCACACACAGCTGGCGCAAAAGGTCCACTGCTGAGGGCAGCAGGAGATACAGGGGCAGAGGCAGCAGTGCCAGGGGTGAAGGACACTCCACCCTTCTTACTGCTGCAGGCACGGGCAGCACTAGTGGAACTAGCCCCGAGGGTGGGCACTAGACAATATGTGGTGGAAGAAGTGGCAGAATTCCCACTCCCTGTGCCTGCCAACACTGAGGAGTCACAGCTGGTGTCAGATGACATTGAGGTTGGTGTTTCTGGGTGTGATTCTTCAAGAGCACTCCTGTCTCCCTCCGAGACGCTGGTCACATTAGTGTCAGTGAGCTCATGTGTAGCAGTCGTGCAAGGTGCCTTGCCACTGGTGTCCGTTCCCTGTCCTTCTGTGTCCTCGGTAGATGCTTAAAGAGACAGAGACGTAGGTTAAGTTTAGTGCCATACTCAAAAAAATCATATGCAAGCAAAGCACAAAATAAGATGATAATACCCCCATGTTGCACACACCCCTGTGCATTCTGCATATGCTATTTTAATGCAAAAACCAAAAGATCCATGGTAACATGCATACTTGCCATTATTGACCCATGTGATGTTCACACAGCCAAATAGCTTGCCCGTGCCTCCATGTAACCTGACATACAGATTCCTGTAAGCATACCCACTTGCCTGTAGGTGAAAAAGATACACATCTCAACATCTTGTCACAGTCGCATATGGAGTCACTTTAAGGGGCAACACAGATCCAGACTCCCAAATGTCATTTTGCAATGGCCATGAGCTCCTGCTATCCACCACGTTGTGCTTTGAAGCGCAACTACAGTTGCACATTGGTGTCAGATGTGTAGTTCTCACAATTTGGAGGTCAGAGACTGCACACATTGACGAAAGCACACTAAGATGAGGCACACTGCCGGTCACTGCCCAGGGATGTCCATGACTCCCCTAATGCAGAATGTGCCATAAGGCCACATCTCAGCATGCAATGTCAAGTGCCATTACCTTAAACACATGAGAAAGTACATGTAGCGTAAATTCATGACAGCTGCACTCAACCCAGGGGCCACTTACAAGCCACAGCATCACACTAGAAACATCACAGAGCTCTGCACTGGCTCAGGGTTGGGATACATGCAGTCACTCTCACCCAAAGTCACCCTTCGCAGAATACCCCAACTTGCTGCTGATGGGCCCTCAAGTGTCCATCCAGCTCTGGCTGTGTCACTGCCAGGATGCGGGCCATTAGTAGTGTCATGCTCCTGCGCGCCAACCTGCCAGTCTGAGGGAGCAGCCCCAGCGTCATCTCTGCCTCGTTTTTGCTCAGCAGGCAGATGTCATCCCACCTCTTGTGACAGTGTGTGTGCCGTCAGTTGGAGACAACCAGAGCCCGCACCTTGCGTGCAATGGCCCTCCATAAAGCCTTACGCTGGTGGACTTTAAGCTGCAGGCATGGGAGACATGAGGAGGCAATTTCAGCGACACTGGGTTATGTACCACTGTGTCTCAGTACAGGAGCATGTACAAACTTAGCACAGCTATTCAGATATGTTTAGTAGAGGCCATACAGCATGTCACGTAGTACATTAATCGTACATAAATGCATGCAGGTATGAGGATGGAGACAGTCCCTGGCCATCTCATACACATGCAGAATGCCAGCACAGAAAGCAATGTGAAGAAGGTCCACATCTGTGATGCAGTTTGTGAGTGAGCAAGACATACAATACATTGTAAATGATGTGTCGAGGCAGACTCACTGTATTCAACACTGCACACCCCTTGGCCTGTGAATGGCTCACTGTGTCATGGAGGTCACATTTAGGGAGATGATCTTACATTCTCACACCCTTCTCAGAAGGTCTGTCTTGTGCAATCCACAGGCCTAAGATAGCTCATTGATGAAAAGGGTGGCAGACAACAAATGTCTCACTCTGTCCATTCAGTAATGGGTCCCTGTCAAATTGGGCAGTAACTGTACAGGCCAGGGGGCTCACACTGAGGTTAAACAGTGGCCATCAGAACAGTCAAATGCATGTACAATATGAGAAGGCAAACAGTGCCTACACATGCAAGTCAATACACATAACGAAACAAATGTAAGGGGGGTGTTTCAGAAGTACAACAATCTGGTGTGTCTTATGGGAATTTCCACCAAGAGTGTAACCCTCTGGCATTTCAATCTTGTGCATAATGCTCACAGATACATGGTGGCAATATAAAGTAAAACACACTTCCATCAGTACCCTCTGGACGAAAAGTCTTTGTAATGTCACAAATGAGCATGTGAAACCCACATGGATTCAGACATCCATTAGCACAGGCAATGTCTGTTCTGACTTCCACTTTCCAAACCAGCAGTGTCACTGTATGGCTGCCAAAACACTACATGTTCCTCCCATCCTGAAATGCAGCCTGGAATTTGTGGAAATTAGGCTACAAACCCTATTTACCTGAAGTCAGCATGCTATGCAGTGTATCACACAAACCCACAATCTCGGGCACATACTGCAGCAGATCAGCTTCATGTGTACACTCAGTGCACTCTCCTACTTCCACTCTGAAACACTTACCATGACATCAGGAGCACCATATAGCCTCCCATACTGTGAGAGTATCTCGTCCACCAGGACCTCCAGCTCCTCTGTGGTGAAGGCACGGGCCCTGATGTGCTCAGTTCTCGAAATCACTGGGTCCAGGAGATTGTAACAGCAGCAGTTGGTGGTGAAGAGTGTCAGTCAGCAGTGTCTGGAAGCAGTGGAAATGTGTGGCTCTCTCCCTCACATATATAGCCCCCTGGGGTTGTTTCAGTGGTACTCAGCTGCTGCAATTGGTGTTCCAGGTCTGCTTTTTTCAAAAGTTTCCAATGACCGGCCCGCGCTAGTGGAGCACGCCTACCATGATTTTCAAAAGGGCATTTGTCTACTTCAACTGCGGTTCCCATTGGCTGTAAGGGCATGGGCATTGGCGGTAACACAACGCAGGGGCCAGGAAGTCGCTACCGCGATCGTGCATCTTGCAATTGCATCCAATGACCGGCCCGCTGTAGCGGAGCACGCCTACTGCGATTTTCAAATGTGTATATCACTACCACAATTGTGGTTCCAATTGGTTGAATGGGCATGGGCCTTGGTGGTGACACACCGCAGGGGCCAGGCGGTCACTACCATGATCGTGCATCTTTCAATTGCATCCAATGACCAGCCCCGTGGTAGCGGAGCACGCCCACCGCAAATTTCAAATGTGTATATCACTACCGCAATTGCAGTTCCCATTGGTTGAATGGGCATTGGCAGTGACACACCGCAGGGACCAGGTGGTCCCAACCGTAATTTGGTAGCTTAACATTGGTGCCAATGGCAGTGATTGAAGTGGAGGAGCACGCCTACTGCAATTTTCAGAAGTGTATATCACAACTGCGATTGTGGTTCCCATTGGCTGAAGGCGCATGGGCATTGGCGGCGACTCACCCCAGGAGCAGGCGGTCGCTACCACGATTTGGCAGCTTAACATTGGTGCCAATGGCCATGATTGCGGTGGCGGAGCATGCAGACCGCGATTTTCAAATGTGTATATCACTACTGCGATTGCGGTTCCCATTGGTTGAATGGGCATGGGCATTGGCGGTAATACACCCCAGGGGCCAGGCGGTCGCTACAGAGATTTGACAGCTTAACATTGGTGCCAATGGCCATGATTGCAGTGGAGGTGCACACTTATGGCACCTATGGACACATCATGCTGTATCAATGGCAATGGTATGTTCTCAGCATGAACAGTAAACACTTACTATGAATCATGCCACCAGATACTGTAATTCAATGCTAGTGTGACATTGAACTCACTGATGACTACACATGCCATGACAGTGCACATGATTACATGCATTGGCATGTACTCCCTCGCATGTCACTTGTCACCTATGATATTGTTGTGCATGGACACAGATATGTGGTGTTATGGGCTCTCAAATATGTACACATGTCAATGTGTGAGATGGCTAAGCAACACACAGTGATGAAGGTCTGACTACATAATGTGCCTATTTCACTGTGTAGATTGCTGAACTCGTGTTTATACTTGATCTTTATGCACACACCGTGCTCATTGTGTTGTTAATCTGTGCCCTGTCCGACTTACGAAAGAAGGTGTGGCAGGTACAGCAGCTATGTAGAAGCAAGCAGTGCTGCTGTTTCACACATGTGCTGTGTCAACTACTCTCAGGGCACAAGATGTTGGAATGTACCTTTTGGCATTCACAAAGTCTGAATCGGTTTTGGGGGTACTTACTGTGTAAATACTAAACAAGTGTACAACTACTTTAGATCAAGGTGTCCCTGCATGTTACTAGTACTTAGTTTCAGGCCAGTTATTGTTGGGGCTGTGTCAGTCAAAACGTAAGATGTTGGACACATCTCATAGGGAAATTGAATTGATATGTGTTTCTTTTCTTCTCACCCAGGAGGCAACCAAATGTTCATCGTCCTTTCACATTACTTGCAGACAAGGAGGATGAGGACATCATATGTAAATTCCGGATGGATCGACCTACCCTTCAAGTATATGTGATCAGTTGGAGCCCCACCTGAGGCCTCGCAGAACCTATCCAACTGCTTTGACTCCAACTTGTAAGGTGGTGGCGGCCCTGTATTTTTTTGCAACTGGTTCATTTCAGTACACTGTGTCCAGTGCAGGTGGGATGTCTCAACCAATGTTCAGAATGGTGCTACGAGACGTCCTGTCTGCTATGATAACCTACAAGGACAGGCATGAATTGGCAGCTATGAAGGGTGACTTTTATGCCCTTGCCTACATCCCTAATGTTGTTGGTGCCATTGACTGCACACATGTTGCTTGGTTCCACCACAGGCACATGAGCACACCTACAGGAACAGGAAGCATTTCCATTCCATCAATGTGCAAGTGGTATGCCAGGCGGATATGATAATCTCCCATGTCTCCCATAATCTCCCAAATCTGCATCCAGAGCGTGCGTGGATTATGGGTGAGTACGCAGAATCAAGTAGCGTGCTGTATGTGTGACATGCTGTCCTCTGCCACAGTTATTGTACAAAATTGCTCTGTCTATCTCACACCTAGGTGACTCTGCATATCTCAACCGGCATTGGTTGCTGAGCCCACTGAGGAATCCCAGGACCCCGAGTAAAGTCTGCTACAATGATGCCCATGGGAGGATACGTCGAGTGGTGGAGCGTACTTTTGGTATTCTCAAGTCTCGATTTCGGTGCCTGGACAGGACCGGAGGTGCACTGATGTACTCTCCCCCAAATATGTGTCAGATCGTAGTTACATGCTGCATGCTCCACAACCTGGCCTTGCACAAAGAGATCCCCCTAATCCTGGACGATGATGAGCATGCAAACCCACACATGTCCAGTGATGAGGATAGTGGAGAGGAGGATGGTGTCAACCTGCGTCAACAGCTCATCAACCGCTACTTCTCTTGAAGGTGAGTGACATTGTACAACGGTGCCATTGTCTGCTGTTTTTGATGTTGAAAAGGCCTTGGGAAGCTTTTTGACTGCTACCTGTTGTTTGCTCTGTGCTAATGGCTAATGTTTGTGGCACAGGGTTATGCCCAGCTACATGATGTCTATGTCGATAATATTGCTCATTGTCATGTGTGCAGGTTTGAGTACCTTGATAACAAGTGTTGTGTACTGGCTGTGATTTCATCACCTGACAAGTGAATGTTGTTCTCTTGTGCCTTTCTACGTCCATTCAGCCTCTCAATGCCTCAAAACAATAAGTGCTTCTGGTACATTGGAATCAGAGTCAACATTGTGCATTATGTGATAATAATGGAGCTGACACAAAAACATAGGTTTTTAAAGAGTGTTTATTTGCAATGATTATTTGGAACAGAAAATTGAATATTTACAAAAAGGTGTAAAGTGAATCAATGAGTTGCCAGTGATGGTAGATCAGACAATAAAGTAGTCACCACATTGATGTGGTGACACAGTCCAACAGACGCCTGCCAGTGCCATCAACATGGCAGTGTGGGTAAGGATAGTCAACAAAGTCAATGTCAAGGTGAAGCTCGGTGCCATCATGGCTGGCTCCTTGACTGGCGTTTGGCTGGTGCTTTGCCACGTGATCCTCCTGTGCATTTCCTTGGACGGGCCCTTGAGCATTTGGCGGGGGCCTCTGCTGCTGGCTCAGCGGTGTCTATGTCAGCTCACCCCTCTCAGTGGCCGCAGGTGAGGTGGTGGGACTGTCATCCAGTGGGCCACTGGAGGAAGGTTGAGCTGTCCTTTGGGCTGCAGGCCTGTCCCTCAGTTCACTTACAAGCTGGCCCAAGAGGTCCACGATTTGGCCCATATGCGTGTCCATGAACCTCAGCAGCAGGCGGACCTCACGCACTTCTTCCATAACATGGCCCATTTGTCCATGGGTTTGTTCATATGCTACAAGGACTTTGGCGATTTTGGCTAGGGCTTCGGCCTCAGCGTCCTGTTGAATTTGTTGCCCAGTTGTCCTCCCACCTGCCCTGTTGTCCCGGACCTGTGGCGTTACCACTCGACGTACCCACTGACTCTGCCTGCATTCCTCAGATTGTGGGGTGGTGTGAGTATCCTCTGAGGTAGGGAGAGTGTTGCAGGCAGCACTGGTGGTGGTGGTGATGGACGTGGTGGTAGTGGTTGAGGCTGCACAGGTCGTTGCAGCAGGGGTCAGCACAATTGTTGTCGCTGAGGTGGTTGTGGTGGGGACAGTGGGGGCCTGGGCCTGGGACCTGGTGCGCCCTGGCAGTCCTGATGGGCCAGGTTTGGGGTCCACATCTGATGAATTTAGGGAGTCTGCATCCGAGAGTCCAAGTTCCGGCGGGGAGACTGGCTCTGCAGGTTGGTGTTGTCATCTGCAGCAGTCAATTCTTGGTCACCTGTTGGACTGAGATGAAATGGTCATTGAAGTGCACCCCACAAGCTCGGTGTTAGATGTTTGGCTGTTACATGTTATACACCACACAGTCTGCTTGATATCACATTGTATGGCTGCATGGTACTGAGCATCATGACATGATGTGGAGGTACATACATTACTTGTCCATGGTGTGACATATCAATACAGAACATGTTCCACATACAGATTGTGTGATTACAAAGACATGTTGTCATCTAATGACTAGCAGCACAACAACTTTATGTGAAGCGTCTTTGTTTACTCTGCATGGAATACGTTGATTCTGATCACGTACTAGCCATTGTTTTCATATGGGCCTTGATGCTCTGCCCCCATGGCACTTACAGATAGCATTTGCTGCTGTGCATGATTGTGCCCTGAATTTCTTCAAAATGTGATTTGGTGAGTCACACTTTAATTTCTGTGACAGTTACATTTGCTTTACTGTCTGCACACTGGAAGTGGCTATTGGATCTATGCCAAGTTGGGTGGGAAGTGAAGGCTAGTGTGGTCATTTGGCTCCATGATTTTTGAGAGGAATGACAAGGTGCATGCACTGGCTACCTGCCTGTTCTGTGACATAGTTTAGAGGAATTGCTGACACATGCTTCTGGGTAGGGGGGAGTGCTCCATCCTGCCGAGCTTTGGGACAAGGGGGCCAGGTGGGAGTTGTGGTACAGTCTTCTCACCCACAAACACCCTTCCCTGTTAAGATGGTTATCTACCTGTTAGATGAAGGTAAGCAATGCAATGGCTGCCACATGCTTCTGGGTGGAGGAGTGTTCCATCCTGCTCAGGGGTGGGACATGAGAGCATACAATGGCTACCTACCTGTCAGTTTGAAGAGTGAAATACAATGGCAGCCACATGGTTGTGGGTGGGGGGGTGGAGTGTACCATCTGGCTCAGCCTTGGGACAGTGGGGCCTGGTGGGAGTTGCAGTGCTGGCTCCCTCCCACAAACACCCTTCCCTGTTAAGATGGCAACCTACCTGTTAGTCTGAAGAGTAAAATACAATGTCTGCCACATGGTTGTGGGTGTGTGGAGTACTTCATCCTGCTCAGATTTAGGACAAGGGTGCCTGGTGGGAGTTGTAGTGCTGGCTGCATATCCACAGACACCCCTCCCTGTTAAGATGGCTGGCTCTCTGTGGAGCAGAGGAAGGGAATGTTTATACATGGCTCCCACCCACAAACATCCTTCCCTGTTAAGATGGCTATCTCCCTGTGAGTCTGAAGAGTGAAATATGTCTGCCACATGGTTGTCGGTGTGTAGAGTGCTTTATCTGCTCAGCTGTGGGACAAGGGTGCCTGGTGGGAGTTGTAGTGCTGGCTGCATATCCACAGACACCTCTCCCTGTTACGATGGCTGGCTCCCTGTGGAGCAGAGGAAGGGAATGTTTATACATGGCTCTGAGGGGGGGGGGGTGTTCCATCTGGCTCAGCTTTAGGACAGGGGGCCTGGTGGGAGTTGAAGTGCTGGCTGCCTCTACACATGCCCCCATGGTAATGTTGCTAGCTACATTTGGGGTAAATCAGAGGGAGTGAATGGTAGATCTGTGAGGCATGTGTTGGGGAGTGTGTGGTGCATATGAATGTATTTATGGCCTAGATGGTGTCGCTTTATAGTTGTGCAAGACAGTACATAACAGTGTGACTGTAGATATTTGTTGGTACTTACCAGCCTCCACTCCCCAGGGTATTCCTCTGAGACTCTCTGGATGCCAAGCATCTTCTTCTCCCATGCGGTGAATGTTCGTAGTGGAATGGGAGGGCTACCGCCAGTTCTCTGAGCCAGCTGACAGTTCTTGTTGTTCTTCTCTTTCACCTTGCTCTTGAGGTCTTGCCACCGCTTCATGATCTCCTTCTTGGTGCGCGGGACGGTCCCTACTGCATTGACCTTGCTGACTATCCTTCCCTACATTTGTGTTCTGGTGGCTAAGGGTGTCTGTTGGTCCAGGCTTCCAAACAAATTTGGTTCTACTCTGGCAAATGGGTTGAAGGTGCTGATGTGAAAGTGGTGGTGGTGATGTTTGTGGTGTGTGTGTGTGTGTGTGTGTTGGTGTGCTGGTGAGATGTGTGGTGATTTGCCTCTCCTTTGTGCTGTGAGGTTGGTTCCTTCAGTAGTGGAGTATTGCAGAGTATTCTGGTCAGGGAAGGGGCTGGTTTTATACTCAGCTATGTAGGTGTGTCAAAATGGAGTATTGCTGTCAGGTGTGTTGTGTGGGTTGACCTAGGATTTGTATTTTTTTAGTTGCCATAGGGATGTGTCATTGGGGTGTGTTAGGTGTTTTTTTAGGATGAGCTAGGTTAATGGGTACACTTGATAGCCTTGTTGTGTGTTTTTTTTTGGTCGACTGCCATAACTGAACCAGAGTGACCGCTGCTGTGGGTATACAAGTGCCCTTCCACCGGCTCTCCCATTCATCAATGATTGCGATCGTGGCAGTTGGAAACAGCGGATCGTTCCGCTGTCACCTCAATCGTATCCTAAATTCACGTGCGGTCAATCCGCTGACCGTGCAGCGGTTTAAGGTTTTCAGCCACGAATCCGACGGCCGCGGATGGATTATTACCTGCTTCGCACACTACTAGCGGCCTTTCGTGGCGTCGTTCCACCGCAGTTGGATTTTTATGGCGGTTGATCCTAATCATAACCGCTAGTTTTGCCTCGCTACCTGCGGACGGTTGATTTCCGCTACGACTAATCGACCCCTAAATTCTCAAAATAATAACAACAAATAAATACAATGATATTTAAAATTAAAAAGCACAACACAATTAACACATAATATAATAAAAGACATTTTTTAAAATATTTAACTATTTTAGATTTGTTATTACTTCAGTAACTGTCTACCCTATACATATACAAACTACACAACACACACCTAAAATATAGTTTTAAAATTATATTTACACATTTTGCATAGTTATCAATAAAAATAATAATATTTACCTAATAGCGAAATAATGATATTTAATTACCTTCCCACCAAGAACCCACACCTGATAGATATCTGTTATATTATTACATAATTAATTATCAAACACTTAATAATAATTAACTAATAATAAATGAATTGTATTTACTCAACTTCCCACCCTTTAACCCTACAAATCCAACAACTCACACCTAATATATAACTTTAACAATATTTTAATTACACAATTTGCATAATTAGTTATCAATTAAATGGGTATTATCAATTAAATAGGTATCATAAATTAATATGAATTATTAATTTGTATCTTTATTTCCTGAACACCCACACCAAAAAAAGAAATTAAATAAATAATGTATTACACAATTGTCATAGTTAATTATCACTTAAATAATTAATTATTAAAATAAATAGTTATTAATTAATTTTAATTAATTTACTTCCTACCCTATACCCCTAAAACCCCACAACCTGCACCTAAAACTTTAATTTATAATCAAAAAAGAAATTATCCAATTAACATCAACAATTCATTAATATTAATTAAAATTAATTCGTAATTAATTATAATGAATTTACCTCCCACTCTGTACCTGTATAAACCCCACAACTTGCTATGGTACTAAAAATGACTAAAAACTTTTACATTAAATTTTATAACTACTAAAAACTTACAAACTACATTAAAAACATTAACAATTTTTACAAAAACAATTTATAACGTACAATTAAAATAAATAGTAAAATACATAAAAAGAATTAAAAATTAATATTAAAAATGATCTTTTTGTAAACAATATTAACAACATTGATATTTATAACATCAGTTTTAACATAGATACTTTTGTAAATGATGTTTAGACTTTCAATACTTTTTAAATCGATATTACTTTCCTTAAAATCAATATTCTTGTCAACGATATTCTTGTACCCATTATTTCTGTATCACAATAGTTCCAACTCGACATTTATGTAGCTCGATATAAAATTTTCATCATTTTGTCTGAACACCATGTTATACATCTGGAGGTGGGTTTTCAGCACATTTTGTGGTTTCAGCGCCTACCTAGTTTGACATTCAAATCATGCTTTGAAGTGGGTTGTGCAGTATATTTTGTGGTTTTAGTTTCCACCTATTTTTACATTTCGGCCACATTGTTCACATAAGATATGCCAATCATTGGAAGGGAAAAGTGCAAGCATTTGGATGATCCTGTTGAGTGTGTTGCTCACCAGCTGTTGTGATTTGATTGCTTGGAAACCTATGAGTGTAATTTCGTTGACACTGTCCTTTCTACCTCAGAGTGGGGTGCACATACATTGTTGCACTCATTTGAGGACAGGCCAGCCTGTGCAAAAATTCTCATGGTGAAAAGGATGCACCTCATCTTTCATATTCCCCGTTGAGATTAGATTTTTTCCACTCTGAACTGCATATGAATAGATTGGGTTTTTGTTGCCTGATATGCATGATGGTCCTCCCCTCAGCCTATTAAATAGGGATGTTGATATCGCCTGGGAAAAATTGTCACCTCTTTTTTTTAAATCTTTTTATTAAACAGTTGTTCAATGCACATCAAATGATGTAGTCATTTACAATCAATGTTACTTTTCAAGATAGTGAGGCACAGTGTTGCTACCGTTGCAGTACTGATAGACATGGTACAGATCATAACGCAATATTTATGATTATATGCAGATAATATTGTCGTTGATTGCCCTGATAACCGTAAACCCTCTTCCTCCCCTCCTAGCACTCAGCTGACATTGTGTGAGCTGGACCCTTGATGCAGGGAAGGATAGGCAGGCCATCATCTTTGAACAAAAACAGTGTAGCACAGTGTAAAGTCACCAGAGCCTAGTACATTCCAATGCTTTTAAAAATGTTAACTATCTCATTGGGGAGGGGGAAACTGTGGTTACACAGGTAATCTTGTCCAGGACTTATTTCATATTTAAAACCATGAGGCCCTCCCTTGGAGAGTATCACAGTCTCTTCATAGACCGTCTCACCAAGTTGTTGGTATACATCTACTCATCTTTTCAATATGTTTTGGAATTGTTGTTAATTCTTAATCAACTAATCCCTTCTTATGTAGTTTGAGGCCATTACCCTCTTCTTCAGGGGAAGACCTAACATTTCATCATACAGTATTTTCTGTAAGATAAAACATCAAAGTGACAAAGATGGCTTCAAGCTTAATGCCTATTACAATAACTACTTCCAAAAATTAAATCTTTGTGCTAACCTAAAAAAAAGTTTTTCTCTAGTTTTGTTTTCCAAAAATACTTACTGCAACAGCATCTCACATTTCCACTTGACAATTCTTTTTGCAGCACTTTGGCTTCCTTCTCCAGTTTTAAGCTTTCTATTTTTCTAGTATAATCTTATATTCCTTTTAATAACCTTGTGTTGTTACTATGTACTGTAGTCCACATTTATTTCGATTTTTCTCTTCATAATATAATCCAGAAAGTGGTAGATCTTTAAGGTTAACCAATCACTTCCTTACAGAAAGAAACTTAATTCCTGGGCATCATTAAGCACAATGACTCCACTGTGTTAAAAAAGTCAATAAAAAATGCTTCTCTTTGCAACAGTTTCCATTTCAAGTATCCTCTATTTTGATTGATTGTTACACTACCATGGTTGCAGATGTATATGAGCCAACTGGAGACTTTCCTCCTCAAAATGTTTCATTACTGCTGACAGATTTTAGGCACCCTTAATTTTGAATGATGTTAATGCCTCTAAGGTTGAGTGGACTTGCCTCCACCCGACACTATATCAGTCTGGAACTATACAACCATAGGTTGGCAGTTTCGACCTCACAATTAGGATGCAACAGCCAACAAGGCATGCCCTCTTTCGCAGCCACCCTGACTGACCAGCTGATCTACCTACTCACCTCCAACCCTAGATTAGCCCTCTTTGGTGACCTCAACTACTGGTTCGACGATGTTAATGCCGGGCCCCATGCTCTGGAGACCTTTGAGGCGCTTACCAGCCTCAACCTAGCTCAACAGGTCACCTCGGCCACCCATATTAAGGGCCACATCCTGGACCAGATATGGTCCCAAAACCTGACCTTCTCTCCCCCACTTGTCTCCCCCTGCACCTGGTCTGACCACTATTTAGTGGATACTACCCTTACGGTCAGTGGCAAAATGCCCACTCCACTAATGGCAGGTGGCCTCTCTCGCAAATGGAGCTCCCACGACCCCAAAGGCCTGCTCGCGACTCTCTCCGAGACCCGGCCCACTCTCAATCAGCCCACCAACACCAATATCGACGAGCTGGACCGTGAGATTAACACCTGGCTGAAGTCAGCCAGTGACATATTTTCCCCCCTCACCAAATTCCCCCCGACCAGACACCACAATGCCCACAGATGGTTTACGGAGGACCTAAAGAAACTTAAACTGAAAGTGCGCCAGCTGGAAAGGACATGGAGACGGAATTACTCTGAAACTGACAGATTGCAATACACCCTTGCCCGGAAAGATTACAAAAACGCAATCTCCTCAGCCAAATCATCTCACTTTGCCAACCGAATTTGCTCTTCGGACAATAAATCTAAAGAAGTATTCCGCATCATGAATGAACTCACCTATGATGACAGAACTCTTCCAGATCAAACCCCCACCCAAGGATCCTGTGACGCCCTCAATTTTTTCTTCATCGAGAAAATTAATAAAATCAAGGCCTCAATCACTACCTCTCCCTGGACCCCCCTCTCTGATACCCCCTGCAACAATCTTTCTGTATACTCGGATTCCCGGCCCTCAACGCCGCCTCCCTGGCTCAGCTTGCGGCCCGGGTAAAATCAGGCTCCCCGAATGACGTCTGCCCTCCCCCGATTCTCCGGAGCATCTGCCACTCCCTACCCGAATGTATCCTACCACTGCTGAACGGTTCACTCAGCACCGGCACCGTTCCCAGCTCCTTCAAGGAGAACATCCTAGTCCCGCTATTGAAAAAACCTGGCGCGGACCCAGCAGATCTGTCCAATTTCCGTCCCATTTTGCTCCTACCCTTCCTGTCCAAAATAATCGAAGCACATGTCACCCAATGCCTCTCCAAATTTATCGAGTCATCTAGCTACTTGGTACCCAACCAGGCAGGCTTCCGGCCTACCTTTTCAACGGAGGCTGTCATCTTGGCCGTCCTCGATACTCTGCGGAGAAACGCCGATACAGGGACCCCCCCAGGCCTTCATCCTCCTGGACTTATCGGCTGCGTTTGACACGGTGGACCATAACATCTTGCTCCACCGTGTCGAACAGGCCGGCATCCAAGGCCTTGCGCTGAGCTGGATATAATCATTCCTGTCCGGGAGATCACAGGCCGTCCGACAGGGCCCCTACACAGCGCCCAAAACCCCGACGAGATGTGGGGTTCCCCAAGGCTCTTCCCTGTCACCCTTATTGTTTAACCTATACCTCCGGCCCCTCCTTCACTCTATCCACACCTGGGACATCACAGTATACAACTATACGGACGACTTACAGATCATCTTTCCCCTCAACTCTCAGAACGTAGTAGCCAACTTCCACGCCGTCATGGCCCACATACAGGAATGGATGAACACCAACCATCTGAAATTGAACCCCGGGAAAACAGAGCTCCGCCTGCCGGGCTCCAGTCCCTCTGCCTGGGGGGCGCACTTCTGGCCCACAGAACTTGGCACCCCACCGACTCCCGCGAACACTGTAAAGAGCCTGGGCGTGACCATCGACTCCGAACTCTCCCTCCGATCTCAAGTCGGCTCGGTGGTTTCATCCTGCTCCTTCCAACTCCGCAAGATCCGCAAAATTAGTCACCTCCTCCCCCCTGCTGCCTTAATCCAAGTGATTGTTTCCCTGGTGCTCTCCCGCTTGGACTTCTCCAATTCCCGTTACCACGGCCTCCCCAAAACACTTCTCCATCGCCTACAGGCAGTCCAAAATCAAGCAGCTCGCCTCATTTACAAATCTCCTAAATGGCAATCAGCCAAACCACTGCTGCACAAATTACACTGGCTGCCTATAGAGCAGAGAGTGGCCTTCAAGGTGGGTTGCCTTACTTTCAGAGCACTTCATGGCACCAGCCCTGCCTTCGTAACCTCACTCATCCACCCTTATCGCCCCACTCGCGATTTACGCTCTTCCCATCTCCTAAAGCTTGTTGTGCCCAAAACAAGAACCAATACATTCGGTGGACGGAGGTTCGCCTCCTTGGCCCCAAAATTCTGGAATCCCCTCCCTATGGCCATCAAATCCAGCAGCTCCCTCCTTCTTTTTAGGAAACAGCTCAAAACTCTCCTCTTCCCCCTACCCTGCTAAACCATGTAAACCTCCTCAGTCTGCAACCCCTCTGTCCTACAGCGCCAGGAAACTCATGGTGGCAGTGCGCTCTATAAATGTCATTTAATAATAATAATACTAATAATAATAATAATAATAATAATAATAATAAAGGCGTTTGGAAACATCCATTTTGCTATGGTTGTTTGTTCAGTTGGCAGACAAGGCCTGCAGCATAAGCTGCCATTGCAAAATGGAGGTTTGGTAACATCCCTGCACCTTTTTTGTTATTGTTGTTATATATGTACTTCTAAAGCGCGACACTCATCCAACAAGGATATCACAACGCTAAAATTGAGCAGTAAACCATGAGCAATTACCAGAGACTACTATTTATTCTATTTTAGGGAATAATGCAGTTTTTAGTTTTTTTCTGAAAGTGAGGTAACAATCCGTACATCGAAGATCGATAGGCAAGTCATTCCAACACTTGGCGGCAAGGTGCGAGAAGGCACGTCCACCCATTCTGGATAGTTTTATTCGTGTGGTGACTGCTTTGGCTGTGGCTTGTGAACGTAAATTCCAAACTGGTGCATAGAGCTTGATTCTGTTCCGCAGAATGTAAGGACCAGTATTATGCAAAGTTTTATGAGCAATGCATAACATTTTGAAAGATGCTCTTTGCCTCATAGGCAGCCAGTGTAACGCTCTCAGGCAGTTTGTGGCAGAATTGTACTTTTTCTTATCACAGACAGCTTTGGCTGCCGCATTCTGGACCAGCTGTAGTTTTGAAAATAGATAATCCACCATACCAACAAACAGCGAGTTGCCGTAGTCCAGCCTACTAATCAGTAAAGACTGAACTAAAATCTGTCTACATTCCATCGGAATCCAGCGAAAGACACGTTTCAGCATTTTTAATATGGCAAATCCTTTGCCACATATTGTGCTAACATGATGCTTCATGGATAAAGTAGTGTCCATATGGATTCCCAAATGTCTGGCGGTCAGGGTTGGGTTTGGTGGAGTGCCTAAAGTATTTGGCCACCAAGAGTTGTCCCAAAGCTGTTTAGATCCGCCGAATAGAAGAATTTCTGACTTTTCAGCATTTAATTTCAGGTAGTGCCCATGCATCCAGTTAGATAGCTCTGACAAGCAGTTATGTAGCCTATTTTTGGCGTCCTCTTCACCATTGAGGGTTACCATCAGCTGAGTATTATCAGCGTAAGAACAGATATTGATACCCCATTTTTTGCCTATAGACGCCAATGAAGAAACATAAACATTGAACAATGTTGGGCTCAATGTTGCTCCCTGTGGCACCCCATATTTGATCTTCCGAGGAGTAGAGGTAAAGTTTCCTAAACAGATGGACTGGGATCTATTCGATAGAAAAGACTCTAGCCAGTTCAGGGCTTTACCTTGTATTCCTTTAGCAGCTAGCATATTTATTAGCAGCTTGTGGGAGACGGTATCAAACGCCGCTGATAAATCAAGTAATATCAGGGCGACCGTTTTGCCTTTATCAACCTGCATTTGAATATCGTCCATTACAGACAGGAGCGTTGTCTCGGTACTGTTATTCGATCTAAAAACCAGTCTGAGAGACGTCCAACAGGTTATTAATTTCCAGAAAACTTGACAACTGTTTAGTTACCAATCTTTCTAAAACCTTTGATAGGTATGGAAGCTGTGAGATGGGACGGTAATTGGCTGGATCGTTTATATCCGTGCCGGCTTTTTTTTTTCTTTGGTAGTGGGATTACAGCTGCATTTTTCCAGACTTCTGGGAATTCGGCTTGGTCCAAGGATGGATTAAGAACTTTTGTAACTGCTGGACAAATTACGGGTGTAAGTTGGGAAAAGATATAGTGTGGACAAACATCCCATGGTGATCCTGATTTAATTTCTGACATAGCCTTGCTAACTTCTTCTTCAGAAAAAGGGCCGAAAGTAGAGCAGCTGGCCTGCAGAGTAGAATCAACATGATACTCTACATGATCCTGGCTATTATTTACAAAGGAAGCATAGATTTTATCAATTTTTTCACTAAAAAAAATCACTAATTTTGGAGCAGTTTTCATGTGAAGGAGTCAAGTTTGAGGTGAGACTCGGAGGGTTACAGAGTTCTTTTACTATTTTAAAAAGCTCCTTAGAAGAGTTTTTATTGTCTATTATTTTTGGGGAAAAATAGTCTTTCTTTGCTTTACGTATAGCTGTGTTGTATACTTTCAGCTGATGTTTATAAGTAGCTCTGTCTTCGGGCGTTTTACTTAACCTCCATTTGTATTCCAGTGTGGTACATTTTCTTTTTTCAACTTTTAGGTCTAGACCGTACCATTTCTCTGAGGTTTTTCGTTTTGGTTGATCTATTGTATGGGACAGTGAACAATGATCCAACGCTTTCTCAATGTTGCCAAGCAATTGACGAATTTCTTCCTCACTGGAGGTTCCAGGGCTAAAATTATGATCAAAATCTTCTTTAAATTTTTCCACAGAAAATGTTTTCCAGCATTTTGTCGAGTTTGTCGACTGAACGAAAGGTCTTTTATTCTTTATAGGTAGGTTCAAATTAAATTCGATCCTATAGTGATCCGTCCAAGTCAAAGGTATTATATTTGTAATAGTAATATTTGTTATATTAGTAAAGATAAGATCTAGCATATGCCCCGCTCTATGTGTGGGGTATGCTATTTTCTGCGTCAATTGCATAATTTTTTTATACATATAAGTCCTTCCTAGGATGGGTTCCAAACAGTCCATAGGCCAGGGTGCAGTGTATTTCACAAGTTGCACTTTACCACTTCTAACCAGTGCTAAAGCGCTTGTGCTCTCTCCTTTAAACATGGTAAATTAGGTGTACACCAAATTGGCACATTTACTTTAATTTTTAAGTTCCTAGTAAAATGGTAATACTAGATTACCCAGGAAATGAAAATTAAAAGCTACTAGTGGGCCTGAAGCACTTATTGTGCCATCCACTTCAGTAGCCCTTTAAAACATATCTCAGGGCCTGCAATTGCAGCCTATGTGATCAGTTTTAAACAGTCATTTTGGCCTGGCAAAAACAACCTTTTGCCAGGCCAAAAACTCCCTTTTTAATACATATTAGTCACCTCTAGGGTAGGCTCTAAACAGCTCATAGTCCAGGGGGTATTGTTTTTAAAATGTTGGATGTATACCTTTAGGTTTTACATGAACTGGTAGTGAAAAACTTTCAAAAATGTTTTTTGCTATTGCAACGCCAACCTCTCCTATCGGATAACGCTGGGTTACCTTATTACATTTATAAGTGATAACGTTTACGTGGGAGCAGGTAGCAATATCATGTTTGGTGTCTTAGGAGTTGTAATTTAATACCCTCATTAATGATAAAGTCAGAATTGTAAGTCACAATTCTGAAAAACTTACTTTTTGAAATTTGGTATTTTACTATCTTAATCATTTGGTTACTGCAGCCTGTTTCCTGTGTCACATAAATAGGTGCAGTGGCTTTAGTGTATTCCTCCCAGACAGTATCACAATAGAGTGCATGTGTGTTGGCAGGATAAGCAATCCTAACTAGATGAGGGGGTAAAGCTGTCACCTGTCAAACTTGCACTGCTTTAGCCTATACACAAAGAAATTCACACTAATCTATTGTGACTGCAGACAGTCTGGGACCCGGGCAGGGAGGCAAAAAAACTACAGAAGATTCTCCCATTACAAAGCTAAACAAGGTTTCCAATATTATAAATAGTTAAAAATATAAATAAATATAAATTAATGTTAAAAATACATACAGTAGTACATATTTATTATTTCATTATAAAATATTTTTAAATATAGAAATCAGTACATATTTATTATTTACCAAAAATATTTGTAAATATTTTATAACTAAATAATAATTATGTTGGTGTTTATATATTTTTTAACATTAATTTATATTTAGTTATATTTTTACCAGTTTTAAATAATGTAACTTAAGTTAATATTATGTCCTATGGGAGTTTATATTAAGTCACTAATCCATTTTTTCTATGGGACGGTGTTGCAGTACCAGTGGTTGGCCATATGTAGTGCTAGATTTACTACAAAAGTGTAATTTACAACGTATATGTAAAATACTACCAAAGTACAGTTTGTTATGTTATGTTATTTTTATTTGTACCGCGCACAGCCAAGTACCGAAATGTAGTAAACTTACAAAAAGTGTAAACTTACTCAAAAAGGTAAGTTACGTTTGTGAATCAGGCTCTATATTTAGTGCTTATAGTTGAAAAAAATCAGTGCCAGCAACTATAGGTCAGAATGGTGGATCCTGCAAATTCTTGTGCCTTTGTGCTGTCATGCAGCAGGATGGTGGGTAATGGGAAAGCCATTCTGTCGGTCTGTGTGGTGAGAGTCTTTGAATGCCTTCTGAATATGTTCGAGTCATTGTGAGAAAAACTAAAGAAACTGTAGAAACTCTTGTAGGTGTCCACTTCCTCCTTTTTGTAAAATCTGCAGTAAGGGTTTCAAGAATACATGGGCCTCTTTTGTAAAAAAAATAGGAGCTATCATTCCTGGATAATATCTATTGCAGGTTAATTTATCAAACCTGAATCCTTCTAATTACATCTGCTTGAAGCAGAGGTGAAAGCTATCCGAATGCCTTCCCAGTCTCTGAGGGTAGACGACTTTCGTCTGAGGAAAGATTACATTTTGTCCGTGATATTGAAAGGTTTTCAATTCGAAATGTTAATTCTCCGCCTAGACAACTAAATTGCCTAAAAGGCATTTTAAATTGACAAATTCGTACCCTGTCTGTGGACATGGCTTATCTGGACAGGGGAAACCACTTAGAACAGGCTTTAATCTCTTTGGTGCAGTAGGCTCGAGGCAAGACATTAGAATTAAGCGAAAAAGCAGCTCCCTGTTTATTTTAGACAAACACAGAACTTAATCTGTACTGTAGAGAAAAATATTAAGAACTTCCACAATTGCAAGCTACTAAGAACATTTGTAACTAACAACTGTCCGCATATCCCACCTCCTCCGAGCAGTAAAAGGGAATTCGAGGGGCATATTATCAAGCCCATTATCGCCGCTTTATCGGCCGTTTTCGGCCGATAAAGCGGAGATAATTTTAGCGCACAGGCTTGATAATATGCCCCTCGGAGTCTTAGCAGTTAGCTCTAGCTTAGAGGGCAGCATGGAAACAACAGGGCCATTAGTGGCTGGAAATTTAAGCCCAAGCTGTAAAAAGTTGCAGGGATTTCACCTTTAAACATGCTTAATGCATTAGTGCACAGGGAAATGGCCTGCTTAGGAACTCCGAGGCAAATACTGTTGTGGGGAGTTCACTTACTACTCGTTAGCTGTTCAGAAAGCTAATGAATACTAAGGACAACCTTCGTGTTTATTAAAAAACATTGTAAAATATTGAAACAATTAAGTCAGAAAGCAAAAAGGGAAAAGTGTGTTAATCAGATTAAAGTTTAGAAAGAATCTGTTGTCAGAGTATATTCCATGTTTGAAATTCAAGTGGGACCTGTGACTAAATCTCTGTAAACATAGATGGTGGAGCACTTGCAAAAGGAAGAGTACAACAATCATTATGCACTGCTATGCCATAGAGAGAGATACAACTCCATCAGAAATCCCAAATAAAACCAGGTAAAGACCCTTTGGTAAATGTCCCTTCTAGCGAACATTCGGTATGAAGCAAGGAAATTGGAATTTTAGGGTGGAAAAACAATTAGATTCTTCTCTGTGCTGTCGAGTGGAATTTTCACTATACCAAATTTAAGGGGAAAGTTCACAATGTCTTCTTAACCAGAATTAGTGACTTCTAAACAGGTTACTAGGTGACCTGGATGGTTTTTAAACCTTCATTCTCCTGGTGATAAGATGACTCTGTTAGATTCCTATCATTTATGTTTTTTAGGCAGCCCCATGTAGATTTATATCAAACATGGATGAAGGCAGGTGTCACTGACAAATTCCCTCTGGGTGTGAGAAGATTGAAACTCCGGTGCACTTTTACAGTCGTTGGAGGCTCACAGTGTTGGAACATCAAAACTACTTCTTTATCCTGAATATTCCAGCATAGGGCAGTTTTGTGTATTTAATAAAAGTAACATGACTCTATTATTGAAATCTCACAATATATTGAGTACAAGGGGTTTGTTAGCATGCTTTTGGATCGAATGTTAGAGAAAAGAGAGGATTGCCATGGACATGTGCCCAGGTGGATTTGTTTGTTTTTAAAGCTACAGCTGTTATTGCCGACTCAGGCCTAAGAGTCACTATCTACATGAAGAGCATTACCTCTCTGTTCTTCACAGAGCATATCACACCTGTAGAGCCTCTAACCCCAGAGAAAAGTCTGTTGTTCTTCGAACCACCGCCGCAAAGCTTAGGCCCCAAATCTGTGGCTTGGAAAGCACAGCCTTAAATTGATAAAGTCTGGAAACATGATAAATGACATAGTAGCCAGCTCTTGAACATCTTACCTTGGAGACTGAAACTGGGACTGTTTAGCACCAGCCCTTGGTGGCAGGCTTTCTACCTTGCACAAACAGGACAGGAGCGTCTATTATCTACACATGTGTTATCATTGATAATATCTTTAATATTTTGGGGAAAATTCCCATTTCCATCATTGTTGATGCCCAGACATCATAATTAATATAGCCCAAATATATAAATTATCCAGTCCGTAACTACGGGAGTGTACATTAGTAATACACAGGAGTCACTGAATCTTGATGAAAAAATGTTGATTTACTTCTATTCTTTTTGTAGATGTAAGCATGAATTCTGCCCAGCCAACGTGTTTCGTCCTAAACGGACTTCATCACGGTTGTAAGTCAATGCTCAAAACCAGGTGTATCATCTCTAATTATGCTTTGCGTTGTAATTGAGTGGATCCCAGACAATAGTATCAATGTTGAGTCATCAAATTCTATGTTCAACTCCAATATATTCATTCCAACCCTCCATCTTCCTCATCAAGAGTATTACACTCTGAACCCCGTAGATGGTAGATGTTGCTTTGGAAGCATGGAAGAGCATTATAATTAATTGATCATAATGAGTTCACTTCTGATGAGGAAGATGGAGTGTTGGAATAAATAAATTGGTGTTGAAAATAGTATATTTGATGACTCATCTTTAATACTAATGTACAAACCCGTAATTACAGTTTGGATAATTTATATATTTGGTCTATATAAATGATGATGTCTGGGCATCATCAATGAAGGAAATGTGAAGTTTCTAAAAAAGAATAATGATATTATCGATGATAACACATGTATAGATAATAGTCACTCCTGTCCTGTATGTGCTAAGTAGTTTTGTGTAGTGATTCGTTTGCAGGAGACTCACAAACAGTTGAGTGTCTGGGTCTAGCTAATTAACTAATACAGATAAATACTAGTGGAACTGTCCTATAGCCCTACTGGGTTTCTTTGTCTTATTAAAATGGCATTCTACCTTACACTCTGATTAATCACTACCGTTAGGCGGGTCAGTCAGGCACTAGGATTCGAGTATATTCTTGGACTAAGGGCGGGAGTCATAAAACATCAGATCATGCTAACATGTCAAAATTATTGTCAACGTCCAGTTATTCTTTTCTGGGGTTGAATTTCAAACACACATTTCAAAGAAAGGGATTCTTGATTCTACAAAAGGTCACCGAAAGCCAAGAGGGGGCATTTGCATAGTGTATATCATGGTAGGAGAAACAAGTTGGGGGGTAACTTTAATGGGTGCTCGTTGAATGGTGCGTATCTGGGATGCACAGGGCGTCAACAGATACTAACCTATCTTGAGGAAGTCCAAGACTATTAGAGCAGTGTGCTTAGGGTGACCAACCGTCCGAAAATTTCACGGACCGTCCGTCATTTTAGTATGAGGTCCACAAGGTGTCCGTAATTTTGGGAATCCCAAATTACGGACGCCTTACAGACATCATACTGAAATCGAAATGGGAAATCTCAGTAAGGATTGCTGTTTACCATGCGAGAGGCCCGTGAGTTAAAAAGATTTCACTCAGGGCCTCTCGCAGTTATCTTTTAACCTGAAGAGGCTGCCTGCAGCAGGCCCTCCTGGACCTGGCGCAGACTGTGGAGTGGCCCATTGTCATACCGAGACTGCAGCTCATTAGCACTTTAAGAATTACAATGGGCCCAATTGTAGCGACAGCATGTGGTGGCCTTCTCCTGCATGGGACTAGGGCTAAGCATTCTGCTTTTGTCTTGGCGCCATGCTGGAGAAAATAAAAATAAAAGAACTAACACCGTTTTCTCTGTACATTTAAAAGACAGATTTCAACATACAAATAAAAAAACACTATTTATTATTAATGTTTATTGTTACTAGCACAAATCTTGATTGCAAAAAGGGCCCGATGTCGCTTTGCAAAGTTGCGCGCATACTGAAAAACTGTGAAGTACACGATTGGCTCAACCTATAAACTTATTTTGACTTGTATTTATTTTGGTTGTCTATTTACTTACTTATATATTATTGTGCCACCTCCTCTGATATGTCTGTAAAACTTATGTTTTGTCCCAAATTTTTGTCCTGAATTTTGACCTTCTGTCCTGAATTTTTGTCCTGAATTTTGACCCTTTGTCCTGAATTTTTACACTGGCCGTCCTGAATTTGCTCCCTGCCAGTTGGTAACCCTATGTGTGCTGTGGTTTTGGAATGTAGTTGATAGTCGGGTGCATAAAAGTGACCGAACTGCTGTAGGAATCCGAGAGTTCTTCCAAAAAGAATGTCCCTATAAAAATCACACCATCTGTTGTACGCACTGAAAATAATACGGTACTGAGAATATGCGAAGAAAACGTTCTGTGGTGAAGTTTGTGCTCAAGCGAGCCGTGCCGTGATTCGATTGGAGAGGTTTGTTTGCTGGCACGTTGCCTCGCTTGTCAAGGGCAGCTGTTGCCTGTAGACTCAAAATGCATCCGGATGTGAGCTGCACACGCATAAACAACCCTTTGATATTCACTCAAGTGCTCTGCCATCCTAGATTCTGTTCAAAGTCGGACTGGTACACAAGGTACGTTACCTTAACTCCCATAAATAGAAAGTGCTTTCAGGGCCACCACAAAAGGCTCGCACCTTTATTTGAATGCTGACATTTCTGCATCTTCTTCATGACATAAGTTACCGCCATAAAAATCCCTTAGGAAACTAACAAATTGTCTATGGTAGATTTACAAGCGCCTGAACGTCTATATTTTATTATTTATCCATTTTAAATCATTTCACCGGGTTGAATCGTAACCGAAAAAAAACATTCAAAGGAAAAAAATCTATCAAATGAAAACTAATGAATTGACAAGTACACACTTGTTCAAAATAAAACTTAATTTAACTTTTTTTAATCTGGGATATATCCTTGATCGGAGCTTATTTTCAAGTGGGGATAGCACGGGGGTAACTGATTCGAAAGTGTGGTCTTTTATCTATGCTTTCAATGTTTTATGTTAAGAATGTCATAGAAGGAGATTAATAAAGAGAGAGAGGAGACAGAAGGAGGAAAGAATGAGAGAGAAAGCGAACAAGAGAGATAGTTTGATATAGAGGGAGAGAAGCTCAACGGAGATAGAAGAGAAAGCGGAGAGCAATGGATAGAAACAGAGATTGTGATGGAAACGGAGAAATGAGACAGGGAAAATGATAGCGAATGTGATAGAGCGAGTGAGAGGGAGTGAGTGAGAGGGAAAGAGAGTGATGTCAAGTGTGACAGAGGGCGTGGGGAAGTGGGATTTTTTGTCAACTATTTTATTTCATCCGTTTTCAGTAAAGGTGAACTTGAAATGTACCCGGAGAAAACAGCAATGTAAAAAATGTGAAATTCAAAACACAAAGATCCAGTGGTGGCTGGTGGAATTTGAAAGTGGTGAGCCATAAACGTTTGGGATGAGTGCCTTGTAGCTAGCGAGCGAGCCCAACTGGCATAAGAACGGTCCGGGGGGGGGGGGGGGGGTTCTCCCCCCCTAGAGATTTTTTTTTAAAAGAGTAGGCAAAGGGTGCATTTTCAAACAAATTTGAAAAAGCAAGAAGGTTTTCACAATCCCTATGACTTCAGTCAGTCACGTAACATCGATGACACCACCGCCCCTCTGAAAATGGTTCCAGCACCTCCACTATCCAGGGCCGGACTGGCCATAGCGGGCACCGGGCGTTTCCCCGGTGGGCCGCTAGGGTGGGGGCTGGTTTTGGGCCCCTGGGGGGCCGTTTTTGTTACCGGGGGTCGGCAATATCGGCCCCCAGTAACAAAATCGGCTGAAACCGGCCCTCGCAAACTGCTCGGCTGCACTCCCCCTCAACTCTGGGGGGGTCAGCTGAGCAGTTTGCCAGGGCCGGTTTCTGTTCCCAGTCCGGCCCTGCCACTATCTCCTCAGCATCTCTAAAACCTTCTGCTCGGTATGAGTTAAACCAGGCCAGATAACATCTCTTCTGCAAACACTATACTCAACTTACTTCGAACCCCAGCAGTTTTTAATGCATTACTTATACTTCCTTACACTACATTCTATTATAATTCATCTTAGCCTGTGCCTATCATGCCAAATAAATGCAGTGTCAAAGACCAGAAAAGAAGGGAACTACAAACCCAGGATCACTTCATTGTACAGGAAAACAATTATATAGTGTTTTACTGTGAGCTGTCATATCAGCCTCGCTCCTCTTAATACTGAAAAGGCGGCCCTAGAAAAATTATTCCAGCACTTGGAGAACCTGGTGTTAGCTGCCTCCTTCCTCGGAGCTGCAGTAAAATAGCTGAAGCAGCTTCCCCGCCCCTGACACAACTGGGCGCTGGTCTAGGGAAAGATGCAAGTTCCCACAAATGCCTTCAGGCTCTGAGGCAAGGCGGGCTGAGGAAGACAGCTTATGGCCAGGTTAGGGAGGCTGATATTTCTGAAAGGAGCACTGGGGCGGAGCGTGCCACTTGTAAGGCTCACACACAGATGAATCCGAAAGAGCGGTAGCCGAGATAGCTGGGGCACCATCAGTCATACTGCAAGTATACATCTATATGGGGCTTCTCTAGTGCTTGAGATGGGAGAATATGTGTGGAAAAAGATCACTGAGAACAACGAAGAATTAAAGTTTGCCGGCCAGGCTGTGGCTGATTGTACCCCAGCCCTCAACCCGTTCACACCTAGAGGTGGCCACAGATGTGCGGTAAAAAATAAGTGAATCCAAACAGGCACACTCGTCTCTGCCTTTACAAACATATATTTAATCCCACCCACTCATAATTTGCTGCCCTCCCTGCCCAGGGTCACGGGACTCATCAGCCACTTCCAATTCACCAATCCTCACCACACTACTATCACCCACTCTTATATCAGCCTTGCTCCTCTTTACACTGAAAGGTGACCATAGGCGCCCTAGCAAAATTATTTGCAGCGATTTATCAGTCAGCGAGCCTTGTCACGCCATTGACTCTTTTTGACCATAGCTGTTGGAAAGTTCTGGAAGCGTTTACTGCTACTTCCAAAAGAAGTGCAGGCAGTCGCACTCAATCACATTTTACAAATCTTTTCACATTTGTGATGTAAAAGATTATATGAACTGAGTTCATATAAAACTTTTCTAACACAAATCTGAAAAGATTTGTAAAGTGTGCACTTCTTTTGATAGTAGCAGTAAACAATTCTAGATCTCGAACTGGGGTGTCACCCGATATCTTGCCACTAGGAAGGAAGGCTAGGATAGTGCAAAACAGTCGTAATTATTTTCCAACAAACTTAGGGCTGGTCCCGTATCCCGTTTGCAGGCATCGATGCGTCCTAAGAGCCAGGGTGAACTTGGCAAGTTGTTGCTTTTGAAAGAGGGCCGCCATGCCAGACAACGATAAAATGAATCTGGGCTGGGAGCGGGTCTAACAGTGATCACAACGGGCCCATTTCATAAGATGTTTCAAAGCACACCTAGTGGCAGAGGAATTGAACAGAGGACCGCCTCTTTCCCTCTCCGTTCTCTCTCGGCCGGCATGACGGGCGGGTGGGGTGGTGGAAATGGGGTCATTGCTGGGGCATCCCGCATCACCTCAGCTTCTGGATGGGTCTGACTCCCGCCGTCCTGCGTTTTCGAATTCCTGCAGCTCTCGTCATCAGGAAAGGCAGCCTCCCTCCCTCCCCTTCACCAATCACAACATTTGTGAGGCACAGCGGAGAGCGCCCCAACCGGGCCATTTTCTCTATGTAGGCTTTATTAACCCTGTTACCTATCAATACACACAGGAATTGGCCTGGCAGTTATGGCAAAGTGTATTTAGAATCACTGAAAAAGCACCCAATTTCCATTTTTATCCATATTTGAAAATAATACAGACAAGAAAACAAATGGTTTTCTGTCTGTATTTATCTGTAAAAGTCAGTAATAACGTAAAACGGGGAGCCTTAGTTATAATCCTTACATTAAAAAAAATTGTATCTCCAGTTCCCTTTATTGGATTTTTGTTGTTTTAGTATCATTTTGTTCATTTATTTTTCTCTATTTTTCTCATTCACTTTGTGATTTTTAAAGCTTGGTGTTCTGACTTTTTTTTACTGCTATGGTACTGTATAATACATTACACATTGACCAAAATTAAGCTTGTCTACTCTGTGCCTTAGCTACCAGAGTTTGAGTTCATGTTAATTTATTGAGTTTGAGAGTTCATCGTGACCAGAGTTGGGATTATTCCTTCAGGTGGCAGTTGCTCACCACAAATAATAAACCACTTTACTAGAAGGTCTTTATGTGCATGGGCACTGTGGCTATTACCCTCACTCAGTCAATAGATAAAGAACTGATGTTTTTGCTCAACAATGTGGCAACTCTCCTGGTCTTTTCAATTTGAAGTGATCTTTGGATACAAATGTGGAAATTGTTTCACCTTCTCCCAGGGAAAAGTACATGTTTGTAATATTGTGATGCCTGTGTGCTTGATGGGCTAGCAATACTATTTTCTGTTTGATACATTGTACCAAACCCTGTAATTTCAGTGATAGTATTTTAAGATTCAATATGCTAACAAATGTAAATGAGCCAGGGGGGTAAGGCTTCCTGGAAACCTAAAACTTTCCATGTAAAAGCTATAAACTGGATCCAACCACACCAGGCAGAAAATCTACTGCTACCATGTTTCTAGTATTACAGTAAATGCCTTGCCATTGTTTCCTCACAGATGTGTTAGGAACCATTATGGTACATTGATTTTTTGTGTAGTACTTGTTTGCCACCATTAATTAGTATGTCTTAAAGCTCTGAACTTGGACAGAAAAGATAGTAAAAAGGGAGCACAAAAGTGGAAAGTAAGAGAGAGATAGATCATGTGGCCTTTATCTGAGTTCTAGTTCCTTACCTGGCTGGTTGATAGGGAATAAGTGCTTTACTTATCTTACTGGCATGTAGTAAAATAATCAGCTCTCCATGCCACTGGAGTCCAGCTAGCCTAGCTGATGAGGTGCGAAACCCTGAAACCGGTCCCAGGATGCTTGTTTTCAGTTCAGGGAGGACCTGGCCCGGCAGTTCGGGATGGACTGTTCCCATTGGGAGCAGGGTCAAGATTGATTTGAATATGGCTGGGTTTAAACTCGAATGGCACGGGGAGCAAATAAAACGATGGATTTCTGTACTAGGGTGAATGTTTGAGATTGACCAGCATTCTTTCCATCAATTGTTCTTTCATTACTTATCTTACTGGCATGTAATAAAAGAATTAGCAGGAAAGTGAAGGTGATGGTATTTTGAGAAGATAGAAGGAAATAGAAGGATGTGAAAGTCAATGAGGGAATGTGATTAAAGCAAGTGAGATCGCATAGCACGTGGACTCCTTCTTCCTGGCCCCCTACAATGGAAGATTCTAGGTGCCTGAGGAATAAAAGGAGTAAGGATCAACTACAATTTACTAATTACAGTATAACCCATTTGATCACACATTAAAGCTCAGAGTCGATTGATGAGATTAAGTATGGTTTTATTATAAATTCAAAGCCCAGTTGATATATATCAGTCGCAAAAACATAGTATAAAAATACAGAATCACTAAAGGATATCCAAGGCAACAGATAAAATTGATATTCAATAACAGAAAACAAATGAGGAATTCAGTAGCCTCTATACAGAGAATGAGAAATAAAGTCTGATGTGTAGATTGAAAGTTTCAATCTTCTTGCCTATAGATGAGGTTGTCTAATAAGACCTACCAAATGCTATTATAACTGGGAATCAGAGAAACCCTGCCAAATCAGGGAAGCAGAGAAAGGTGACATCATAACAGAACTTCTGTAGAAGTTCTCAAAGGCAAAGTACATTGTATAGCATAAAACCACAGAACAGAGATGTCACAAAGAGGTTTGTACCTCTTAGCGTCTAAAGGAAATCTGAACAAAGCAAAGTGCAATACCCATTTATACCCATCAAAAGAACCTTTGAGAATCCCAGGTCACATGTCCAATTAATTCTCATCTTCAAACGACAAACTTGGCACCTACACTTGAGATTTCTTTCCTTTGGTCTACACACTAAAATGTCTTTGGATTCCTCCTGTCTCCTTATTCTGCTCGGACATTAGTCCTCACTTTCTTCAATAAATCTTCTTACCCTTTCCAAGTGATATTCCTTCAAGCCTCACTATCTCTTTCACACAATGTGCCTGTCTTTATTAATGAGCAAATGCAACTGAATTTGCAGAGGAAAGAAAAACATTGCATCCAAAGCAAGCATTCACGTTAAAAGTTAAACAACGAGAGATACAAAAATTTACGGCCTTTGGTCAGCTTTAGAATGACAAGGATTTTTGTACTCATTTTGAATGCATGATTACAGATACATATACAGTTACAATATAGATGTAGAGCACTATTCAGAAGAATACATTTTCAATTATAAAATGAATTGAGAGTATTATTTTAAAAAACACATGATTATATAAGGAATGCAATGTTATTCCAACCACACAAATGCAGATACACGTGAGAACTGCAACTCGTTGTTAATGTAAAGAAAATGTTAATATACGCACTCATATAAAAGTTGAGATTTTACAGTAGGCACACTTTCTGTAACTGTTCAAGTGCATTACATTAGATGAATAAGGTTACGTCACACAAATATATGAGGCCACACGTACACATATGTGTGGCCAAATTAAATATGTCAAGGTGGAACCAAAATTACGCTGCTCCAGTCCCCCCTCTGATGACTTTGAGATCCATTCTCGTCGCAGCGAACACCGGTTGTCCGTGTCGCCCTGTTGGTGGGACTGCAGAAAGTACGTGTTATTCAAGCCACGCCTGCCCTCCTCTTGCCTTACCCAAGTGGACTGACTGTTGTTATATATAAAGGATGAATTCCTTGTATTGGGGTTAGATAGTGATTCCTGCCCCTACCCCCCACCCTTGTGTGGGTGGGTGTGTCTGCTGGCCGCCGATATCTGTCCGAGAGATCACGAGGACCTGTAGAATAGAGTACCCATTGTCCTGATGAAGCCTACATCATCTGGCTGAAACGCGACCGTGACTGCGTCAACACTTTTTACTTCAATTGGAGTCCCCTGTTACCATTAAATAATTTGTTTGATTTTTGTTTGATTGGCACCAATACAAATATAGTCTGGGTTGATTTAGTAACCCCCAGGTGCTTTACTTTTGGGACTACCATTGTTTTGTGCTCTCATTATAAATTGAGTGGAGGCACTGATCCGAATTAGGATATATATATATATATATTTCTTTATATATATCTTGTGTTTGGGGTACATAGTTACTTGATATTGTAAATGTGATGTATATTTGTATATATGTATATGTGATATTTTGTAGATAGACTGTCGGTTGTTGTGCTTGCCTTGATGCCAGCTCATATGTGTTGATGAATTTATAGATGTAATTCTTTCATGTTTAATTTCTGTTTCACAAGAGAATTAATTGTTTCTTGTTTGAGAATTAAATTTGGATCAATCCCTTCGGTACCCTTTGTTGCTGTTTTTTTCATCCTAGGATGTCTCCTGCTCAGGTATGGGAGGGTTAAGTGGGCAGAACCCCTGACCATTTTTTTGCAAGACAATATAGATGTAGAGCACTATTCAGAAGAATACATTTTCAATTATAAAATGAATTGAGAGTATTATTTTAAGAAACACATGATCATATAAGGAATGCAATGTTATTCCAACCACACAAATGCAGATACACGTGAGAACTGCAACTCGTTGTTACCGTAAAGAAAATGTTAATATACGCACTCATATAAAAGTTGAGATTTTACAGTAGGCACACTTTCTGTAACTGTTCAAGTGCATTACATTAGATCACGGGTACTCATAGTACGGCCCGCGGGCCAGTGGCGGCCCGCGGACCTGGCAGACATTGTACCAGTGTTTTAAAAACACATTTCTAAGTGTCTGCAACCGGAGCGAGACACTGCTGCTCTGTGGGGGTCGGTCGGGTGATTCATTCAGGTGACAGGGAGAGCGGAGCTGCAGGGGCCGAGGTCAAATACAATAAAGCCCCATTAAAATGCAAATGGTCTTCTAAAGACCTGTTAAGTGCTCGGGTGCGGCTTTGTGTGTGTTTGTGCCTGGAAGCTGTCTCAACCGGGCCGACGCACAGGGTGAGATGCCGTTCCTGTCACAGGCTGACTCATCGCTGAACCTAGGGCTCGCAGCATCAGTCTAGCAGAGGAAAAAGGACTGCAGCCCCAAAGCTTTGAAGTCAGCAGCAAGAAATTCCCCAAGTTGGGGGCGCAGAGGGGAGCTACCATGACTGACATTACAAATGTCAAGGAAGGCTGGGTGCAGAAGAGGGGTAAGTGTAAAAACGGAAGCATTCACTCTGTATCAAAAACAGTCATTCTCAACAATATGGAAGCAGTTGTGTGACCACATTTAGAGAAATGACCAATCCATGAAAAATGCAGTGAAGGGGTGAGAAATGTGCGAAGATAGTTTACCTCTTATGGACAGGATAGGTCGGTGTGTTGTTTTTCGTTTGTAACACATGATTTATTTTATAAGGGGTTAGCTGTTTTTGCATTCACTTGTCTGCAAGCATGTCTCTTCTGGCAATCCTTCTTGAAATGAGGACGTTGTAAATGTAGTCTCGTTTTGTATTATTTTGGTCAGCACGTTTAAACGCAGAGGCCTAGCATAATCTCTCTGTTTTAGAAATTAAACGTTTACAGCGTTTTGTTCCCATCAACCAAAAACAAGTTTGTGTGCACCCTGCCAGCCGTAAGATTTTCATCGCCAACAAAACAGAAAATTAATGATTTGCTTCTGTTTTGCCATTATTGGAAGGAATTGTTCAAGCATTCAGATCTACTGATTCCTGAGGCCCAGATCGGTATCCTTTGTTGTGGGAGGTATTGATGACATCTAATACCGTTTTTTTAGAGATTTATGGTGGTTGTGTATAACTGAGAACGGAAATTGGGTTATTGAAGTCCCATGGGTACACAGTGGGTATTTTTCACTTGCTTTTTGCACCCTCTAGGCATCTGAATCTGGAATCTGGAACTCGCTTCCTCCATCGCTCCGTGTCACCATTTCCACCCGGATCTTCAAAGCTGACCTCAAATCTCTTCTATTCCAAAGACACTTTCAGAACTAATTTATAAAATGCATAAATAAATAAATAAATGACAGAGGGAGGTAGAGGTATGGATGGAGAGGGAGGGAAAGGGAGGGAGACAGAGGGAGAGAGGGAGGGAGGTACAGGGAGGGAGGGAGAGGGAAGGGGAGTGAGGGAGGGAGTGAGGGAAGTGGAGGGAGTGAGGGAAGGAAGGGGAGTGGGGAGGAAGAGAGAGAGGGAAGGGGAGTGGGGGAGGGAGAGAGGGAAGGGGGGAGCGGGGTAGGGGAGTGAGGGAAGGGGAGTGAGGGAAGGGGAGGGAGTGAGGGAAGGGGAGAGAGTGAGGGAAGGAAGGGGAGTGGGGAGGGAGAATGGGAAGAGGAGTGAGGGACAGGGAAGGGGGAGCGGGTGAAGGGGAGTGAGGGTGAGGGAAGGTTAGAGAGTAAGGTAGTAAGGGAAGGGTGTGAGGGAGAGAGGGAAGGGGAGAGAGGGAGGGAGGGAAGGGGAGTGAGGGAGGGAGGGAAGGGGAGTGAGGGAGGGAGAGGGGGTAAGGGAGTGAGGGTGAGGAAAGGGGAGTGAGGGAAGGGTGGTGAGGGACCGTTGTCCAACCTCATGGTCACTGTTTTTTTTGTTGCTCTAGCCCCGCCCCCTCCCCCACTGACCCCGCCCCCACCCGTGCGGCCCTCGGACACAAACCACACTGTAAATTTGGCCCCGAGAGAAAGTTTGTGAGTACCCATGCATTAGATGAATAAGGTTACATCACACAAATATATGAGGCCACACGTACGCATATGTGTGGCCAAATTAAATATGTCAAGGTGGAACCAAAATTACGCTGCTCCAGTCCCCCCTCTGATGGCAAATCTAGCAATCACAGATTACAATCCAATGTTATCAAACGGACCATCTAAAACCTTGACGTCTTTAGCATCTTTCGCCTTGAATCCTCTAGACATGGCATGTTGTCATAATATTTACTCTGACTGAGAGATCATGAATAGGAATATTACATAAAGAGCAATTATCAAAAGGGGTTTCAAGATGGCACCCAAAATTCCACTTACCAGGTTTCCAAACCATTAACTATAGCAGACAATCCATTCCCAGTGGCTTCCCAAGCTCCTGTTGCTTCTAACTCTTTCAAATTTTTTGTCAACCCAGCTATATTCCGAATATACATCTCCAGATCTTGGCTTTCGTTTGGGACATAAGTACAGCATTGCTGAACTTTAAGCATCCTGCAGACTCCGCCCTCCTTTGCGAGTAAAAGATATAGCACAAGTTGGTTTTGTAAAATCATAGACCTTATCGTAACCATCTCATTATTTATAAGCAATAAGGAATTTGCAGTACTAGTAGCCAGTTTATCCACTATTGTACCTTTCCAATTTTTCAGATCATTCAGAATCACACCCACAGATGGAATTATAGCACCAGAAATATATCCTACAACTTCCACTGCACTAACACCTTGCCTAGTTCTAGAGTTAGTTTCCCTTACTGGATCATTAGAATGTTCCACAAGGTAAATCTTCACGAAAACTATACTAAGTTAACAAGTACCATGCCATCCATGGGGCAATTTAAAATATGCATACTGTCTACAAATAAAATGCACTCCAGGACTCACAGGTTCCTGTCCCTCCAAGAAAAGGGGATTCTTCCTTCTTGCCTCAGAAAACATGTTCACAGTCACTCTGCCCTAAAAATGACCGGTCTATATAACTTTGATCAACAGGTATACACAGCATTCTCTTATGTTGCCAATCTAAGGCTAAGGCAGGTAAATTCCCCTTCACTTGATGTTAATTTTCTTCACTATTCTACCTGTGGTGTTTTTAAGATCTTTATCAGTTTCAGATTTGGACTCTAGCTCTCTCCTTCTGTACTCCACCAAATCCCCCAAAAGTTTCTCCACATCTAACACGGAACATGTCAAATGATGTCTATGTGCGTATGCAGAGTCCAGTGACTTAAGAGATGCAAAATACTTGCATGCAATCTCACACCTTTGAAATAAGGATTTTTATTCAAATGTTTGAACATGGGGAATTCTGAAAGAACTAAATCATAGTTAAAAAAATAGCATTTAAAACTACCCTGTCTATAAAACAAGGTAAATAAAAAAGCTACAGGAAATTCCATGCATCAAAGGGATATGATGGTATGTTTTACCCTCTGCAACAGACGCAGGCAACTGAGTGCACACAACAATCCATCACATTAATTGTGTCAATATATTCATACAACAACTTAAATTAAGCATTTAAAGCATAATCTCCTTGTGAATGATCTGCGTGCAGTTTCTTAACCCCCCCCCACAACTGAAAGCTATCATCAGCAGGATGTGGTGTAGAATGGGCAACAGTAAGCTTTACTTATATTGACTTATATGTAACTGGATATAATCATATAAACATGATGATTAATTCGACAACTATAGCTATTAGTGTGCCTGCTATAATGTATCTACTGCTATTAGTATTAGATTCTGCTTCCATTTCTTCACTGTAATCTAAACTGTTGGATGGAATGCAGCAGTTACAGAATCTTTTCTCTGTGTCTCCACCTGTGCAACCAGCAAAACCAAAGTTTGAATAATATTCAGCGAAATTATGTCCAGTCTTTGTAACTCTTCTCTCTTGCTTAGAAAGTCTAGTCAATGGTTCTAATAAAAAACAGTACATATTCACTAACAATCAGTTCCAGAATGAAGTGTTTCAATTCATCAACTAGCCTAGGGAATTAATTTGCAGTCAAGAAAGGACATTCAGCCACATTCAGAATAAGGTGTTGCAAGGCACTTATTTTCACTAACAAAGGAAGTTCAAATGTAAGATCAAACTGAAGATCAAGTTAGTGCCCAAAGTTTCAGTTGAATTTGATTCCAAAATTCTCAGAACTCGTTCTCTCTGTCATTTGCAAGGAGGTAAGTCCATTCAGGGGAAGAGTACCTTCGAGAATGAATGACAGAATTGTTTATTAGTTAATAAAAACCATAAACATTGCATACATTCAACATGCCAAGCAATTAAACGGGGAAATATAAAAAGATGAACATCACATTAAAAGCATCCCTAAATGCAAAACCTGTGCGACCTGGTGGTGTCATACGTTTCCCCACCATAATTTATATTAGTACGGGGGTCAAATCTAGTCTTTTAGACCTTACTGGTTGCCCTGTTGGAGCCCCTTGCCTGGTTTGGACGTCTTGCTGGTCGCACAGGGCTTGCCGGCTGGAGTTGTTGGCCGCCTCCCGCTGCCTTGCTCCCGGTTCCAGCGTTGGAGCTCGGCCGCCGAGCGGAGTGCGGGCCAGGGGACTTCAACTCCCAGCAGCCCAACCGCCCCGCGCATCACCTGAGAGCGCCACGGGGCGCATAAGAACAGTGTCTGGCCCTGCAGAGCGGGGGAAGCTTTTGGACCTTACCGGTTGCCCTGTTGGATCCCCTTGCCTGGTTTGGACGTCTTGCTGGTCACACAGGGCTTGCCGGCCGGAGTTGTTGGCTGCCTCCCGCTGCCTTGCTCCCGGTTCCAGCGTTGGAGCTCGGCCACCGAGCGGAGTGCGGGCCAGGGGACTTCAACCCCCAGCAGCCCACGCGCCCCGTGCATCACCTGAGAGCGCCACGAGGTGCATAAGAACAGCGTCTGGCCCTGCAGAGCGGGGGAAGCTTTTGGACCTTACCAGTTACCCTGTTGGAGCCCCTTGCCCAGTTTAGACGTCTTGCTGGTCGCACAGGGCTTGCCGGCCGGAGTTGTTGGCCGCCTCCCGCTGCCTTGCTCCCGGTTCCAGCGAGGCGCATAAGAACATAGTCTGGCCCGCCTCGCGGGACGCCGGGCGAAGCCCGGGCAAAGGGCGGGCGATCTTAGGTCCTCAGAGGCCAGAGGAGGCAGGGCTGGGCCACCTCCCCAACACCCAGACTGAAAGAACTGAGAAGCACTACTTGACAGGTGAGACTGTGGCCTTGATCATGTACATATTGACTAGTGGTCCCCTACGGAGTAAAGCGAGATGGTACTCAAACCAAAGAAAGGGAGAAAGACTGACCCAATGATATCAGGTGGCAGTATAATTGGGAGCGTGGAGATTTTCTTTGCACGGACTGCTGCTATGGTGGGGAGGGAAATAGAAATAACAGAGAAGCGGCTATCCCTTGAACTTGGAACTACTAGAAGATAGTCTCGGTGCAATAAATGATGTAGGCACGCCGGAGCATAACGATGGCCCAAGATCAGCGGCAGTAAACTTGATATCTCCAGGAAATGAACGAAACAAGACAATTTCCTCTATCTCCACTATTGATGATAATTTGTCGACTTGTAGTACTATCTCCTTAGAGGAATTCCATCCAATAGTGCTAAATAGTAAAACCGTGCCAAAAGGTAATAGACCTGTTTGCTCTAAGCAAGCAGGGAAAAGGAAAAGGGGAGGGAAGCGTCAAGTAGGTGGGAAGTCCAAGATACCGAAAACTACTAATAAACTGGTGAAATCCTATCTGGGTAAAATCTTGGCGAGACCAGCTACCCCTCGAAAAGAAAACCCGCCCCTAGTATTATATACACCCTCCCCAGTGATTGATCATCAGCCACTACCTAGAGTTGACAGTAATGGGATTTGTACCATAGCTCATATGGAGCACCTATTAAGATCATTCATACTCCCACTTAATGAGAGGTTGAGGGTCTTAACTAACAAGGTGGACAATCTTCATAAGACTGTCATGAGCAATACTAACGGGCCAGGAAATCCTGTAACCATTAAGCAAAACAGAGGACCTGCTAAGGAGGAAGGTAAACAGGGTAATTCTACCCTTGCCACCCCATGTTTGAATCCAGTCAGTGAAGTTGCGAGGAAACGATCGATCAGGACAGAGAGCGATATAGGGAATAATACAGGGAATAAACCAGGTAATGAGGAGAAGAATAGTAATAATAAAGAGCAAAAGAATCCTGGGACAAATTTCTGTCCTTTAAAGGGTGAGGGCGTAAGAAATGTATTAGAAACAACAAGTACCCCGGTTAAGCTTCAGAGGCTCAACCTCCCACCACAATCTGCTCCATTGGTCTTGATACTTGCGAATGTGCCTCCCCTTAAAGAGGGAGCCAGTGAGAATTACATCCAGTTGAGAAATAAGGCCATGCATTGGCTATCAAGTAACTCATTTGAGGGTAAGATGGTAGGCCCAAATATCATCATGGCTAGATGGGTGTTCTGGCTTGGCAGATCTAAGAAATCAAAAAAGGGTGACTGTGTGGTGATCAATTTTAATAGCCAGGCACCAGTTGAGAGGATTATGAGTGAAGTGGGACGTGGGGGAGGGATCAGGGGTCAAGGCATAGAGATCTTACCATTAGGTTATTTTTACAGGCCAATAAACCAAGCCAGATCAGTTAATGGAAATAAATGGCAAGTAGTGACGAGAGCCACCCACAGTCAGGTAGATTATCAGGCTGGGACACTTGGAGTTCAGGGATGGGGTATACAGGGATTAAATAGGTATTCAGGGCCTAACAGATTTACAGTGTTGTCAGGTTTGAATGACTGCGACTGACTGTGTGAAAGAAATAAAGGCAATATTAAACACAAGGGCTGTGTCCCAAAGCAGAGTGAGGACAAGGCAGTATTATCCATGATAGGAGACGAAATAGGAGGACCATCCTTAGAACCCTATAATCCACAAGATTGTGTATTAGGATTTACACCATTCATGACCCCTAATGACATGAGAACGGATCCAACTAACCAGATTAGAACACAGGTAACCACCAAAGCGAGAGAAGTTAAGCTTGTTAAAATAATAGCCTGTGAAGCTGTCCCTGCGGCCAAGGTAGCTGCGCCATTGTCTAACATAAATGTTAACCGCCCACCAACTAAATTAGTGGCATCACGAGAAAGGGTAAGGGTTGTTTTCTGGTACATTTGTGGATTGGAGAATAAGGTTTCTAATATAGCATGGAGAAACCTTATAAAAGACTTCGATATTCTTGGTATCCAAGAAACATGGCTTATAGGTGAAAAACACCTGGATGGCTATAAGACATTTCACACCCCGGCGGTATACTCCGCACATGGCAGACACAAAGGGGGAATTTGTGTCTATGTATCTAATTTGTTGAGAGTGCGGGGCATAAACATGCTGAACTGTTCCCCCTATTATCAATTGGTGTCCATCTATCTTACATCTGGGTTGTGCTTGTTGGTGGTGAACTTTTACAACAATACTAAAGCAATGTTTGAGAAAGTATTGAATAATCTGTTGGATGACTTAACCCACTTGTACCTCACCAATGAAAGAGATATAATTGTTGTGTGGTGAGCGGATTTTAACATCAGTATCTGTAACTCCCATGCTTGTAATGCTAGAGAAGTTGAGTGGGAAGGGAGTAACGATGTGAGTCACTTTATTCACTCAGTGAAAGGGGAGAAATTTAATGATATACTAGCCACCCTCAATTTGGGGTTCCCTAATAAGATGAGCTCTCCTGTGGTGGAATTTAGCCCAACCTTTATTTCAAGGGGCTTACAATCGGTCATTGATTTTATATTAGTTCCCAATAAACATCATAGCTGGGTGGAGAAGTTTGAGATCCAATCAAATGGCCTCATTGACCACTTGCCTATTAGTCTTAATTTATCCCTTTCAGTTTCCAATAAATCCACTACGATTGAGGCTCTGGCATGGGTGAAGGATATAACATTAATCAGACAAAATGGCTTCAGTGTAAAGTGGAGTGCGTTAGATCCAGTGAAAACAAATAAGGGGATTATTGCTAATGCTCGGTCACATATTCAGGTCTGTTTAGAAGAAAAGGCCTCTCATGAAGAAATATTGGATGCCTTTGGAGGTATTACCGCGATAATACAGGACACCCTCACTAAACCAAGTAAAAAGCATGTTAAGTCTACAGGGTGGTTTGATACCAAATGTACAAGGCATATACTCAATTAAAATTAATAAGGAACTGTAGAAGGGTGTATAATCTAGCAAGGTCCCAGCGGAAAAGGGAGCTTAAAGAGCAAGCATGGCAAAATCTGCTTCAGGCTTCTGAAAGCAGAAACCCTAAACTGTTTTGGCAAGCTGTAAATGCACCCTATTTTAAAAGTGAGGATAAGGCAACAACAGAGGTTGCCATTGACGAAGGGGCATGGATTAACTTCTTCTCCAATGTGTATAAAAGGGAGGGGGAAAGTCTGTGTACCATTATTGAAACCGACGCACCAATTTCGGCCAACTCACCAATAGACCTAGAAATTCGTCTTGATGAAGTCCTGGTGGCAATAAATAGCAGTAAAGGAAATAAGGCACCGGGCCCGGACGGAATACCGATCGACGTTTTTAAGTTGACCCCGGATTTGAGGGCCCCAATATGCACACGAGACCTGCAGGCATGTTGTGCTGAAGGATTTATTAAAACCTGGACTGAGTTGGTGATTATACCGATACCCAAAAAGGGGGATAGAGAGAGCCCTTCCAATTATAGGCCAATTTCCCTATTGGACTCCCTTATGAAGCTAGCAGGTAGGGTGGTCCTAAATAAACTCTGTACATGGACAGAAGAGAATAATATTCTGAGCCCCGTTCAATATGGTTTTAGAGAAGGGATGGGTACGGTGGAACAGGTTCTCAATTTTGTAATCATCCAGGGGAAATATACACGGGCGAAGAAAGAACGCTTATATGCCATCTTCGTAGATCTCACACCCGCTTTTGACTGTGTGGATCATGTGAAGTTATGGCATACCCTTGAAGAAATAGGAGTGGAACCAGCCATAGTATGATTTCTTCGCCAACTGTATTCTGGGGCTATAGCAAGGGTGAGATTTCGGACCAGGGGAGAATGCACTGGGCCCTTCCGCATCGAGAAGGGGGTGAGACAGGGCTGTGTGCTGGTCCCATTCCTTTTCTCCATCTACACGAACGCTTTGGAGAGGGATTTGGAGGCCAGCACCGTTGACTTCCCTAGATTTGGTAAGAGACAGGCTGTCTCACTCCTCTAAGCGGACGACGCAGTGCTTATGGCCAGAACAAAGATAGGTGCTAAAAGGGCATTAGAAAAATATAATCATTTCATGGGGTCAAGCGAGCTGAAAATCAATGCAAAGAAATCGTTCATTATGGTGTGTGGGAAGGGGCGGGCCGAACATAAGGAAATTAAGGTGGATGGCCTTACAATTGGATGTACAAAATCCTTCTCCTACCTGGGGGTATTGCTTGATGGTTTGGGCCTGTGGGGGGCAGCCATAAAGTCCTGGGCCTTGCTATTTAAATGCTCTATAGCGGCACTCATTAATTTTTCTAAACAGCTGGGCAAAAGACCACCGGAAATCCTTTTAAAAATCTACAAGGCTAAGTGTAGGAGTATTGCCCTATATGGGGCTGGTATCTGGGGGATCCAGAATGCAATAAGCATTCAAATAACCGAAAACTGTTTCTTAAAATATTTATTAGCACTGCCTCAGGGTGTGGCAACATTTAACTGCCATGCAGAGTTAGGTCTGGAATATATCTCCGATCTTATTAAACTCCAGCCAATATTACTCTGGCATAGGGTATGGACGACGGAAGCCTTGGGACTCAATCGGGACATCATAAAGGATCAGATGGCCCTTGACAATGTTAAATGTATTCCCTGGTTAATGTATGTTAAGAATATTTTCTCTGATTTGCAAAGACCAGAGTTATATAGTAACCCAGTTAATAATTTTGGAATTTCAAGGAAAGACTTGAAAAAATTATGTATGAGTCACTTTGAAATATTGAGAAGTTCAGGTGAACTCTTGAAATGATCAGGTTGCTCTCCAATGTGGTTCTCTATACATAAAGTACTCAAATGCATGGTACCTAGCCTGCATTTGACCAAGGCCTCACCCATGCAAGATGGGGGGATTAAAATATTGTTATTTTTATTGTGCCACTAGCCACCCACCCTTTACCTGAACAAGGTGGGATAACCACTGTATGTGAAGTGCCAAGGTGCATATATGGAGCATGCATATAGACAGGATGCTCAGCAAGGCAGGATATGCACTCTTCCTCGCTTTGACTTTCTGAGTGTATTCCCCTCTCCTTCTGCGTCACTCAGATCGGAATACTCAGCATCTTCCTGTAGGACTGTGAGGTCACTTTTTCCCTGTGGAACCAGTCTCCCCCTCTCTTGCCTTCTCGGCCAATGTACTCCTGCAGTCATTCATGGTTCGACAGCACTTGGTCCTTTGTTGGGGTCCAAGTGTTGGGGTCTAACCTCTTCGACTGCTGACTCTCCAGGAACCCCCTTTAGGCCGAACAATTGCTATTTCAGATTCTTGCTGGTCACCAACAGCTTGACTAACCTGCTCCCATGGCCTCTTGGCCAACACTGTGCTTCTGGGAGAGGTGATGTTATGTTATTAAGAGGACACAGAACTCAGCAAGTGTGGGCAGCATGCACCCAATTGGGGAGACCTCCACACTTCACAGCAGTCGTGGCGACTAGGATCACCTGGTATGGCCCACTACAATACGGCTCCAAACAACTCTCTTGTGCGTGTTTCTTCTCCACGACCTAGTCATCGGGGCTGAGATCATGGCAGTGCTCCTTGTGAGATGGGGCTGTAGCAGCCTTAACCTGATGAGACTCAGAACAAAGAAAAAAAGGCACCCAACCCAACTTTAGGAAAGTTTAGCTCCTGCTCAGGAGAAAACACAACGTTTTCTGTGGAACCCTCACCCAGCAGGGTTACCTCTTGGTGGCATGCTTCATCATAGGGTCCTTCCCATTCCTGTGCAGAACGGGGTATGCTGAAACCAAGCAAACTATGCGGGAGGACTTTCTTTTGACTATGAGAGACAAGTTGGTCTGTGAGGGAGGAGTGGGAGAAAAGGAAGAGAAACTTTAGAAATACCTGGCTAGCGGGTATTGACTATTTTATTCCGCCCCTAGTCTGTATGGTTAAAAACAGGGGAAATTATAGGACATAGGCAAATAATGTTTCTACCTCCTAATGGTCGACATGTTTGAAACCTACCCCTCTTGGCTATTCTTCAGGACGTAGCGTATTTTGTTATGTAATGCCTAGTTCCACTCCTACTGTTGTATACTAACAACAACATCCAAAACTACATATACATTAGGGAGGTGCACACATATTTAATACCACCTGAACCTTTTTCGTACTTTTTTGATTCTGTAAAATACAAAAAGAAGAAAAAGTATTAAACTTTCCTGATTCAGGGCCACAGCTTTAAATGAGCGGTCCTGATGTCTTATGGCACCCTGTGCCTTCCGTGTGCACCTTCAGGGTGAAAACAAACCATATTGTGACTTGCTTATCTACAAACTAGAGGCTAACAGTGGCACATCTAGTGAGCCCCCAAATTGAGACGAATGAGTGGTCAAAACAGTTTAAGCTCCATAACACACATAGTAGTCATAACAAATTTATACACAGACAGAGACACGTACATATTAAATGTTCAGCTATTGCTTCATGAAGTGAAGCCTGCAGTCACACTCTGTTAAAAAAGAGCATATTCTGATTTAGCAAAATGCTGGATAAAGCTGAGCGCAGGGTTCATAATGTGCCACAGTGTACTTCCAGCCTCCTTCATTAATGGTTGCTTGTGAAAATGTGCAGCCAGCGAGCGCTTACCTCGTCAAGACTTCACTTCGCTTATCAAACCTACTAGGGAGCCGCTCGGGAACCGCATTTTGCCGGTGTCTGGGGCTTCTGCCAGTTTAGAGCAGCGCAAGGAGGTAAGTTGCGTCCTCGCTATGAAGAAGACTAGAGCGTATGGGGAAAAAAGATAGCGGTCGCGTAATGGAGCAAGTCAGTCTCCATGAAGGTAATTTGCACTCCTTTTTGGCTGCATCATTTCTCGGTTCACCTATGCTTACCAAAAGGGGTCGAATATTTTAGAAAGCACATAATCATGAAAGGACAAAGCCGCTTGGCTCAGTCTCCATGGCAGTAAATAGCACTACATATTGGCCGCATTCTTTCCAGTTTCGCCTATGGTTATAAAATTGGTTAGGGTATTATAGAAAGTATACAATCATGAGAAGCACAAGGAAGGTGGAGTATATGGTGAGTGCAGATACACTCCCTCGTGTGGGACATTTTTCACCATTATGGGGAAATTGCTATGGAAAAACATTTATTTCTGTATCTTATGTGTCGAAAAAATACACCATCAAGGGGCACTTTCTATGATCATGTGTTGATGACTATATATTTTGCTCTAGGTTAGTCCGTTCCAGCCTCCCAGCTGCTCCCCCCTCCCCCCTCCGCTACTTAATGGTGTCCATGGTGGGGGAGCGAGAGTAAGACCTCTGACCCTTGGTCTCAGGCCTACTCTCACCCCAGCAGCTCCGCTCCACCTGCGCTGCCGCTGAGCCCTCCAGCCGCCTCCCGGGAGGTGTTCAAGGCAGCTGTCTGCAAGATTCCACCGTATGTGCCCATTCCTGCCTCTGCCTGTTTCCACCTCCTTGGTGGGTCAGCAGTGCTCGTAAATTCCTGGTACTGTCTTGTTTGTCTTGTTTGTTTTATTTCTTATAGTTTATAGTCTTGTTTCATTTCATTTGTTATAATTGATTGTATTTAGTATCTAGTTATACCATTCTGGTTTCTTGTGCCTGCTCTGTTTTCTCTGCTTCCCTTTCCCGCTGCTGCTGCTCCTGCAGCCCGCCCCCTACCAGTTCCCACCTCTCAGCTGCTCATTCCTCTCCCCCCCCTACTTAATGGTTGCCACTGCGCGGTCACGCCGCTGGCACGCCAAAGGCACACCAAAGGCAAGCCTGTCTGCACCCATACATGACCTGACCGCAACCAGTGCCAGGGACCCTGCATCCCAAACCACCCACCGCTACAGCGCAGCCGACCTCCACGCACTCAACCCGGGAAGACTCAAAGACTGCCAACAGGCCACGCCGAACACGACCCACGGCCAGTTCTCTTGCCTCTACTGCCACCAGACCTTCACCACCACCCCGGCCTCCAACACCACCGATGCCAAGACCGGCAATACCCTAAGATGCATCCTTCTGAACGTGCGCTCCATGCACAAACATGCTGTGGAGATCTGGAACCTACTCGACTCCCTCTTGCCTGACATCACCTTCTTTACAGAGACCTGAACCAATGCCTCCTTCACCACGACATCAACACCACCATACCGGCAGGATGGGGCCACGCCATCACCCACATAAACCCCCTTCGCCTTACCACCTCCAACGAAACACTCCCCTCCACCGAACACCTGCACTTCCAGATCCAGACCAGTCCCAAATCCACACTCTGCGGAACCCTCGTCTACAGACCCCCGGGTCCCCTTCTCCAACACCATCACTGACCTCACTGCACCCCACGTCATCACCCCAATGAACTACATACTCATCGGTGACCTGAACTTCCATCTAGACAACCCCAGCGACCTCCAACTCCACCACCCTCTGTGACAACCTCATCAACATTAGACTTAAACAACTTGTCACCACACCGACCCACAGGGCAGAACACACCCTATACTCCATCTTCACAGCAATAAACAGCGTCCACTTCAGCCACACAACGCAACCCCATGGACTAATCACTACTGCGTACACTTCACTGTCAACAAACCCAAGATACCCAAACCAGCCCCACGCCCACCACAAAGGAACTGGAGCAGGGTCACCGATGAGCAACTCAACTACCATCCCAGAGACAACCACACCTCAGCATCCGATGCCAACGTCGCAGCCAGAGAACTCCACACTTGGATCTCCACCTGCTCAGACGAGCTCGCCCGCTACACAACCTCGACAAACAGCACCCCAGGAAAGCCGCCTGGTTAACCACCGATCTCCAAGAAACCAGACGCACCTGCAGACACCTGGAAAAGAACTGGAGAAACACCAAGACACCCGAAAATTACACTGCCTACAAGGACACCATGACAGACTACCACAACCGAATCAACACCACCAAGAGGACTTTCATCCACAACAAAATCCTCGCCAACTCCACCAACTCCAAGGAACTCTTTAGTGTCATTCAGGAATTCACCAATCCCCGCAGTGAAGCCACAGACATCACCCCGTCTCAAGACCTCTGTGATAAGCTCAGAACCTACTTCCACCTCAAGATCAAAAACCTATGCAACAACTTCGTCAACCATCCACCAGATGCCACTGCGGGCCCAACCCCAGGACATACCAGCCAGCCCACCATCTCCACCTGGACACAAATCACAGTCAAAGACATTGCCTCGACCATGAAAGACATCCAGTCAGGGGCCCCCACTGACCCATGCCTCCACAAATCTACCACAGAGCCACCACTACCATTGCACCCAAACTATAACACACCATCAACAACACCTTCAAAACAGGCCCCTTCCCAGATGACTGGAAACATGCAGAAGTCAGGCCCCTACTCAAGAAGCCCACAGCTAACCCCCCTGACCTCAAGTACTATCAGCCCATCTCGCTCCTCCACTTCACGGCCAAAGTTACAGAGAAAGCAGTCAACTGGGAACTCACATGATTCATCAAAGACAACGCTGTCCTCGGACCATCCCAATCCGGTTTCTGAAGCAGCCAGAGCACCAAGACCACCCTACTTGCAGCCACAGACGACATCCACACCCTCCTGGACAACCCTTATCCTACTTGACCTATCAGCAGTCTTCTGCATCGTCTCCCACCGCACACTTGTCCCCAGACTACAGGACGCCGGCATATAATGAAAAGCCCTAGACTGGATCCGATCATTCCTCACCGGAAGAAGCTAAAGAAATAGACTGCCACCCTTCCTCTCCGAAGCCCCAAAAATCACCTGCGGAGTCCCACAGAGGTCATCACTAAGCCCGACACTCTTCAACATCTACATCGCCCCCCTCACCGCCATCATTCAACAACATGTCCTCAACATCGTATCCTATGCTAAAGACACCCAGCTCATCTTCTCCCTCACCAAAGACCCCACCAAGGGCAGACTCGAATTCCATGAATGGAATGCAGAACGTCACAATCTGGATGACCAACAACTGCCTAAAGCTCAATGCTGAGAAGACAGAAGTCCTCGTCCTCTGAACCACTCCTTCAGCTTGGGAAAACATCTGGTGGGGGACTGCCCTCGGGTGCCCTCCAACACCTGAGGACCATGCCAGAAACCTCGGCATCTTACTCGACTCATCCCTCACCATGAACTGACAGGCCAACGTCATCACCTCCAGCTGCTTCAACACCCTCCACAAGACTTTCAAATGGATTCCCCCCCGGAGTCAAGGAAGATAGTCACCCACACACTCATCACCAGCAGACTGGACTATGGTAACGCTCTCTATGCCCGCATAAACAAGTCCCTACTCCGCAAACTCCAGACGATACAGAACACCGCCGCCAGACTTGTCCTCGGCATCCCCCGGCACGAACACATCAGCAAAAACCTATGAAGTCTCCACTGGCTCCCCGTGGAGAAAAGAGTCACCTTCAAAATCCTCACCCACGCCTACAAATGCCTATACAACAATAGACCGAAATACCTCAATAAAAGAATGAACTTCCACATACCCAAAAGAAACCTCTGATCTTCCAACCTCACACTGGCCGAAACCCTGCACATCCACAGAGCCAGAGCAGGCAGAAGATAATTCTCTCACATTGCAGCCAAAACCTGGAACAATCTCCCGGCAGACATCAGACGCGCCCCCTCCCTGAACACCTTCAGGAAGGCTCTCAAGACCTGGCTCTTTGGCTAAACAGATCTGCTCACCCGCCCCCCCCAGCGCCTTGAGATCCTCACGGGTGAGTAACACGCTTACAATCCCCTGATTGATTGATTGGTTGATTGATACCTCCCGCATCTGAGACAGGCCGCACCAGTACTCAGAATTGCCTGCTTATCCGTTCAGGTGTCAAATATGATCTGTGTAGTATGAATAGAACACTGTTACCCTTCTGTTTTTGCACAGCAAAATCTTTCACAACACAGGGCTTTACAACACACTCCATTACAACGCATTCCCCATTACAACTCAATTTACTATTCTACCTCCACGGGGCGTTACTTTGGGGAATGCATTGTAATAGTTGTGGTGTAAAGCCCTACATTGTAAAGATTTTACTGTGTAAAAAATACTGGGCAATGACCTGCAGAGTAATGCAATGTGGGGTAAAGGATGTTTCCCGTGTATTACATAGTAATTTAAAATTTTGAAATGCGCGTTTCAGGAGGCCCTTGGCATCCAATTATTTTATCCAAATCCTTCAGCTCAATAGGGATTTCCAAGTCTTCCTTCCACCTGGTTCTCAGCGTATGCAGGGGATGCTGTTAGTCCATCCTCAGCCCTCTGTAAAGACATGAAACTGTTCTAATGGTATCCGCTGAAAGCCCTATGTTTCGGCAGCTCTGAGATAATGTGAGTTGTATGGTGTCCTCTCCCCAATGTTTCAGAATCACGGGCGTGAGCGCCCTATGAAGGAGGAAATGCCTCTGGGATATGTGGAACTCCACCCTGAAGTTCATGAATGGGAGCTGCTCTGATACTCTATACAGGTCCCCCACCTTTGTCGCCCATGCCTTCATCCATAGTTCTAGCCCCTGCCAATCGCCAGTGCATGTAGGAAATCTAGAGGCATCTCCATGGAGTATGGAATCTTAATGCACATTCTTTGTAATCCCATGTTATAGCATCTTGCAAGAGTTCAGTGTTCAGTGGAGTCATCATGGCTGGAACGCTGCACTCGAGGAGGATCCGAGGGAGCTCCTGTAGTAGCGGCACAAAGGGGACGGGATTCAGTCTGGGTTGCAGCTGTGCGCAATTCCCTGGATCAACCACTACAGTTGAGCCGCTATATAATATAGGTCAAAAAATTTGGGCTGACCCAAGATAAACTCCGTAGTCAGGGTTTTAAGCTCTCTAAACTGCGTTCCCAGGATCCACATGGGTGGTGAAAAAATAGAGGCAATGGGGTAGGGCCACCATATTCAAGATGGCTTTTCTCCCCACCACTGCGAGTGGAAGTGTCTTCCAAAAGGCCATAGAGGTCCCCAGGGAACCAATTGCGTGGCCCACGTTGCCCTTTAGCAAGTCAGGTTAGGCGTGGTAAATCCTGACCCCCAGGTAATTCAGACACCCGGTCTCTCATTGCTCAGTTGTCAGATGTTCCGGGGAGGGGGGGGTCCTCTTTCCACGCTATGAGAAAGAGCTTAGACTTATGCCCTATCCAGATTAATGACCAAACTCCTCTAGCATATTTCTGGTACCCCTCAAATCTTCCTACGTATTGCGCAAGAAGGGCAAAAAGTCATCAGCTTATCGCTTTATCCTGTGATGATACCCATTTATCGTCAGACCCCTGAATGCCTCTCCAGCCCTCGTGCATGCCGCCAGGGGTTTCATAGCAATGGCAAAACATAGTGGAGACAGGAGGCATACTTTTCGTGTCCCCCACTCCATGGGGCAACACGCCAATATAGTCCAGCCGGTGCACACCCTGGTGGTTGGGCTGGTATACAGCAATCCCGTCCAAGCTACAAACCACTCTCCCAGTCCCATGCACAACATCAACTCGTAGAGGTAGTGCCATTCAAGGCTATCAAAAGCTTTTTCAATGTCGACAGCAAAGATATAGTCATCGGCTCCCATAATAGCCAAAAGACGCCGTATTGGTCGCTGAATTCCGGCCGAGGATAAACCCCATTTGAACTGGATTTATCAGTCATGGTATATGGGCCAGGAGACGGGATATCCGGGGTACACAGGAAAGAGTCCAGTCGGACATGTACATCGTGGAGACACGAGAAGAAAGAGTAATCCCTCTCGCTTGGATATGTCTGTCTCCACAAGTCTATTAGTCCCCAGTTTCGTTGCCACTCCACTAAATCACAAGCTGTATGTACAGTCTGGGAATCCGGTAGGGGGGTGAGCGATCCATGGCAATGTCAGCCACACAATTGAAATCTCCTCCAAATTCATCAGGGAGGACAGGCTAGTTGCTAATTGTCAGGATAAGCTCATTAGGAATGTGCTTTGGTCCACGTTCAAGACGTACACTTTTATCATGGAAAGGTTGCGCCCCACCAATCGGCCCCTAATCATTACCAATCTCCCCTCAGGGTCAACCATCTGATCTACAAGCTGGAAAGGAACCACCGCCCTGATTCAAATCAGGACTCCCCCTGGCATATGCCAAGTATGTTTTATAATATGCTTGACCCCACCATCTATGATTTAATTCGACTCCCACCTTGGCTGTTAAGTGTGTCTCTTGGAGGAACATTATTTGGATGCCTCGCCTGTTCAGGTAGAAGAACACTTTGTATCCCTTGGACATTGTCTGCATTCCTCAGATATTCCATGAAAGAAACATATAAGTCTAGGACCCCGCCATGTCCTAAATCCTGTCACTCAGCCCTCACCCTTCTCCGCCCCTTGCCCCAGCATACCTATTAAAAAGGTACACATTACAGTGATGCACTACTCCAAAATCCCACAAAATCAAGCTTTTCAAACCATAACTGGTACCCCAACTCCTCCTCCCCAGGACAAGCAGATTAGGATCCTTCTCCAAACAAACAATAGCTAAATGTAACTGTGGAAGTCCACTAAGGAATGTCAAGCCTTCCAGACCAGCAGGTCAGCCATCCAACTCTCAGCAACGAAATTCTCAGCAAAATCAGCACACCAAAATGGACCCAGTGTGTCATCTTCAGGGCAGTGTCACAGTAGTTTGGCCCCTGGCCCAGCGCATTTAGCAGTTTGTCGGGCTGATCAGATGATTTCATCAGACAATGCCGGTGTCACTTTGGGCAGTTCCATTCTCAAGCTCTCAGAAGCGCTAGATCTATGATCAGAGTCTGAGTCTTGCATCGGCGCACTGCTCTCCAGAGTTGTATGCCTCGCATCCTTCCCACTCTGCTTCTTCAGCTGCGCGTCTTACAGTGCGGGGGCTGTTGTGTTTCGTTTTGACCTTCTGCTGTGGGATCCACACCTGCGTCTCCCTCACCATCTGGCACCCAGGGTAGGTCTCTCGTGCTGCTGCCCCTCCTTCCAGTCACAGTCCTCCTGTGGGAAGGGAAAGAACTCCGTCCCCTCTGTGTTGATCACCCTCAGTTTTGCTGGGAACATAATTGCATACTTATAATCAAGTTTTCTGAGTTTCTTCATTGGGTCTTTGGAAGGAGGCCCTTTGTCTCTGCACTTGTCTACAAAAATCTGGGAAAATTTGCACCATCATATTGTTCACTCTGACATCGCCTGTGCACCATGCCTGTGCCAGGATATGCTCTCTGTCCCTATAATGTAGGAGTCTCGCCACCACAGGGCACGGGAGAGGCCTCCGGGCAGAGGCAGCCTCATCGGCACCCGATGCACTCATTTAAGTACGTACAAGAGTGACAGCTTCTCTAGCACCACCTCCGCACACAACGGACTCTCTAAGTAAGCTACCATGTTAGCATCCTCTACCTTCTCTGGTAAGCCCACTACTCTGATATTGTTCCTGTGGAATGGATTTTTGGCGTCCTCTGCCCTGAGCTCCAATGTGCGTCCCTTTGCTTCGACCACAGCCAGTCAGCCAGTCAGCCAGCCAGATGGTCTGTCAGGACAGCCAGGGCTGAGAGGACTCTGATAATTGATGTTCGTTTGTTATCATCTTCTCACCAAGGAGTCTGTAGTCATCTTGCAGGATTCCCAGATCTGTGCCAATCGAGTCAATTTCGCTTCCACCCTCTCTCAGGAGGCCGAATTGGCCAGTGGAATATCTTGTAGAGTGGGGTCCTTGGAGACCTATGCCTGTTTAACAGCGTTCCAGCTTCCATCTTGGGAGCCCACTGGAAGGTACCTGTACCGATCATGCCTCTTGGTTGTTTTACCCATGGTGCCCAAAAGTAAGCAGCTCCGCCCGATCCGTCTCGCCGCTGTGTATCTTCCCAGCAAATTCAGGCACCCAGCATGTGGAAGCAATCACAATCATTTTTCGGGACATCTTGACCACCAGCCCACAGCAACTCCAATACCTGGCCGCCACATGTTGGGGTGCTGTTACATTTTACTATCGCTTATACAGTTTTACAGACTGTTATATATTGTGCTATGAATATGGTTCCTTGGCAATCTCCTTAGAGTGTTCTCCACCCCTAGGAGTACTCCACTTGATTGCTTTATTTTTTTCTTGTTCTTAGGATAACTATGGGTTTCACCGGCTACTGCTTGTTTGCTAATTGGTGTGGGATTTTTCTCGCTCTATTGTTGCACTGTTCCTTCGTTTTTCTTACAAGGGATGTACCATATTACACGCCATGCACTGTTTCATCATTGATGCATTTGCGCTGCTGTTTTTCTACCATAACTCACATAGGCCTGCCGGATAGAGGGGCTGAGTCACTTGCCTTGAGATGTGTGACTTGGAATGACAGGGGATTAACTAACCCACGTAAGGGGAGGCAGGTGTTGTCTTACCTGTCTAGACACGATATACAACTGGCCTTTCTCCAATAGACCCACTGTGCACCACACTGCTCCAAGCACTATGCATCAACATGGGGTGGTAACCATTTCTTTGCTAGCTATAGCACCTACTCTAGGGGTGTCTGCATTCTAATCCACAAAAGAGTCCCTTTCGTGCTGCGGGAGGTGATAGCGGATCCAGAGGGCCACTACCTATTGGTTCTCAGCACTTTAGCAACTAAATCTTTACTACTGATCAATATGTATGCCCCAAATGTGGACACACCAACTTCCTTCATGATATTTCCACACACATTTCTAGTTTGCACTCTGACTGCATACTTATGGGTGTTGACTTCAACATAACCCTTTGCCACTCCTTAGACTCCACTGGCGCAGGCCATATGTCCAAATACCATTGCACTGCAAATCCTTTCCACAATCTTGAAATCTTTCCACCTTGCTGATGCCTGGCGCTCCAGAAATTAGCTCAGTAGGGGATATACTTTTTATTCCGCTCCTTACAGCACATGGTCATGTATTGATCATTGGCATCTTACTCCTGACCTGCTGCTCATGGTTATCAATGTTGATCATTTCCCTCGTACATTATCAGATCATTCACCGATCCTGCTGACTCTACAAATACCCAACTTTGCGCCACCTCTGATGGCCTGGCAATTTATAACTAATGCATTGCAAGATGAGGTATTTCAGGTGGAGGTCTGAGATGTCATTGTAGAGAACTTTACATTGAATGCTGGATCTGTCTCACAGGAACACACAAATGTGGCTGGGCCCAATGGGAAGGAGGGTAGGCAGGGCCTCACAATATGAACATAGAAAAAATTGCCTATGCCCCCAAGTGAATTAAAGTACAAACTGACTTCCAGTACGAGTAAACCACAATTTGTTAGTTTACACAAAACATTTTATGTTTGTTAATTGAATGCTCAGTTTACAAGAAGAGAAAAAATCACAATAAGCAGAACTCAGATCACTATCAACCTCATGGTTGAGTCATATATACATTCACAAATAAATCAAAATCACAAGTGCAATACCCAACAAAATAGTGAACAATTTACAAAAACATTAGCATATTCACAAATGCCAACATCACCTTGAATACATGGACCATAAAAACTTATTACATTTGAAAAAACTGGGTTCTTTGTAAGTGTCTAGGAACCCAGAGAGAAAGTGAGAAACATTTATTTGAACCAATTGTTATGCTCACAGAGCCTGAATGGGAGCTATTCAAATGAATTTCAGGAGAAAAAGAAATTTCCGCAATAAATGGCAATTTACGAAATAAACGACTGCCGACGCGTTTCGAATCCTGATTAACAGCTTGCAGGATTCTCATCAGGGCGGATTCTATCTAGTCCATGGGCACTGTTTAAAATGAAAAACAAAAGCATATTTTTACTAACTGGCGCGACTTCTAACCATTAACCTCCAGGCAGTTAGGTAACACAAACAGTTTGTACCTTGTCTGATTCCTGCCCACAGTTAATCACGAATTGGAAGAAATGTCGTCTGTGCTCGGTGGCCCGCACTGCAACAAAGTAATGGAGTCAGTGAGTGTTGGCCAGATGCGCAGGGAGGGGAGGTTGGATAACCATATGTTACACAATTACCTGCATTTGTGTGGGAGCCAAACCACATCTATGTCGCTGATGGTGAAGTTCTTTTAATTTTCTGTAAAAAAAGGGAGGGCGGTGGAATGCGTCTTAGTGCACTGTGTATTCACAACTTAAATGCACGCATGGGCCCCTTGGTGTTCAGAAAAAAACTTACTTGGACGGTGGTCTGCAAAAGCCTCAAGGTGGGTTCTGTTATGTAGTCCCTGTTCTACCATGCAGAGAGACAGTTGTACCTCTGTTGGGAAAAGCGGAAAGTGTCCTGTTACCGCTGTCTCACAGCACTCAGTATTTTGGGACTGCATCGGCAAACACGCGGGAGTGCTCCTCTCCATGATGGGGGAACTTACAGCTATCGAGCAACGATTAGGAGACCTTGATCTGCAGGCGATGAGACCTGGATCTGCCCCAGTATTACATCAGCGTGCCATGCTACTAATTGAATTCCCTGACCTGGCGGCTCGCGAGGCGGTGTACTTGAGCAAAAATGCAAGAGCAGGAGTTTACGGGGAGGAAGAGAGGTCCAGGCGTACATTGGCTAAGCTTCCCCGCCCGGCATATCAGACCTCCTATATTACAGTATTACAGATTGATGATGGCTTCTTAATCACAGATAGTACTGACATCTGTGCTGCCTTTTTCTCTTGCTATACTCGCTTATACACATTCCAATGTACGGTTATGGACAAGGCGCTTGCTAACTATCAAGCGGAAGTGGCAATGGGACACCAACAGTTGCTAGCCTCACCTATCTCTTGTGAGGAGATTTCACAGGCCATAGACACGCTAAGTGGCATTCATGCCCTGGGGCTTGATGATTTCACAGGTGATTTTTATAAGGCCTACAACCCACTGTTTGTTCCTCATCTACTGGAATTCTATGCAGAATCTTTGGAAAGAGAAACCTCCCCACACTGCGAGAGGCGTTGATAACTCTCTTACTTAAGCCAGGAAAATCTCCACAACTTTGCACTTACTACAGGCCCCTGTCACTTTTGAACCATGACAATAAAAATCTGGCTAAGGTCCTCGCCACGTGTCTCTCCCAACTCATGGACTGTATAATATCGTTATTGCAATCTCGGTTTGTTCCGAACCACTCCACTTTTGTTAATCTTGGCAGAGTGTTTGCCATCATTAACCAGATTGCTCTTGACCTCTCTGCTGCTGCTGTCCTACTAGACACCGAGAAAGCATTCTACTCTCTCAAATGATCTTTTTTGCATGCCACGTTGCGAAAGTTAGGTGTTCCTAAGGGCTTCCGTGACCTAGTTTGGTTGCTCTACACGTGTACTTTGGCCCACCTTAGATTGTATGGTACTTTAACAGATCAGTTCACACTGACGCAGGGCACCAAGCATGAGTGCCCGCTTTTGCCCCTGTTATTTATAATTGCAATGGACCCCCTGATTTGCCATTTTCAGTAAAACCACCTGGCGCACGGATTGCGGTTTCATCGGGCCCCCTTTTGGTCTCTCTATATTTTGACAATATCATGCGTTTTGTCAGGGTCCCTGTTAGATCTGGTTATTTCTGGTAGGCTAAGGCTGACGCCAAAGCCAGGCAGAAACCACCATTCTAGTCAGGGCAAGGAAGTCACACACCAAGATAACCCCTGCTCACCCCCTTGGTAGCATGGCACAAGCAGTAAGGCTAAACTCGGAGGCAATGTGTAAAGCATTTGCGCCAGCACACAACAGCAACAACATACTAGGCACACCACAAAAGGAACTCCACACAAGGTTATTATAAAATAACTTTTGTATTGTAAAAACACATCAGATAGTATCACACAATATACATGGTGCCAACTGGCACGGGCAATATTCACAAGGGATTATGTACAGGACAGGGCCACATGGGCCACTATCAGAATCAGATATAGCACTTCTAGAATAAAGAATAATAAACATAAAATGGTAATCAAAAGATCACAATTAGTATCCACTGGTAACAGGAACCAGGACCTCACTAGGACCACCTGTACTAAAAAGAACAACCACCTAAGAATAAAATACATTTAGGGGTATAAACAAGAACATATTACCCATGATGCATGAAAACACATTCAGAGGAGTAATAAAGAGAAACACATGATGCCTAAAACATTCAGAGGTGTTAAGAATAAAGCACATGATGCAATAAAATACATTCAGGGGTGCAGCGCAAGAAGTCACATGTTGCCTAAAACATTCAGAGGTGCAGCGCAGGGAAAGAAAGACACATGATGCCTAAAAACATTCAGAGGTGCCAGAACAACACAATAGCGCAAAAACACACAGTAGGCAATTACTATTAAAAACATAGAAATCACATTGCGCAGAACTTACATAAGCCACCACCTGTGGCAGTCCCTAGGCCAACTGGCCTTGTTGGGGCTCAGACGCCCTGTGTCCAAATGTCAGGGCGCGCTGCCATGCAGCGCCAGTCCAGGGGTGTGCCACTGGCGCAAAACCTAAACGTAGCAGGTGCCCACTACTTGCTGGGCACCTGGGAACAATCTCAAGGGCCTAAACGTTGCAGCTGGCACTAAGTGCTGCGCAGCTGTAGCAGGCCTGGCACCACTGTGCCACCTCTGTCCCACACAGGGACTCTGTCTCTCTGGCGCCTAAACGGTGCAGCTGCCCACTAATTGCTGGGCAGCTGAGACATCAACAAAACTGCGCCAGGACCTTCACTGGCCCTGGAACATAACTGCGCCAAGCTGTTGGAGCCACACAGGCTCTGGAACAAAACATGCCCATCGTTGGAGCCCACAGGCTCTACAAATAACATTACCCCCAGGGAGCACACTGGCTCCTTAACCAATCAACATGTCCCCAAACACTAGTGCGTAGAAATGGGGCCAGGGGGATAGCCACACAGGCTCTTTAAACAATCATGCCCCCGTGGTCAACCGGGAGAAAGGGGGGGGGGCTGGCTTGAGCCCTCACGGCTTCTAACCAAATCTTGCGCCGCTCGGGGAGCACGCTGACCCCTAATCTCATTATGCCTGCTGGTGGGCCCACTCGAGGCTCCAGGACTGAAGGTGCCTCCTGTTGGAGCCCGCAGGCTCAGTAACAACGCTGGGGTGGCCCACTGCCATCTGGGGCCACCCTACATGCACCACGGTCCCAGGGCCGGACTCCGGCAAAGACAACACACGAGCCCCACTCACCGGTCTTGAGGAGTTCTGCTTCGCCGGACTCTGCTTCTCCTGCCAGCGGCGGTAGCACATGGCGGGGCTCACCCTCCTCATGGGAGCCCCGCCTTCACAAAGCGCCCGCCGCGCTGTCCACCCTGTCCCCCATCTCGGGACCGGGACTCTATGTGGAGCCTTCGTGGCTCCAAGGCAGTCCGTCTCCTTACTCGCCCGCAGCAGGGGCCGCCTCGCGCCCCCTCCTCCTTCACGGCTGCGGTGCTTCACCCGGGCCCCCTCCTGGGACCCGGGGCTCCTCCATACACCACGGGGCTCCCTCCGCTCATGGGAGTCCCGCCATACCTCTCCCCTCACTCCTCTGGTGCCGGCGGACAATCAGTGCGCGGCGGCGGGCGGGACTTCCTCCGAAAACCGGAAGTCCCGCCCCGCGTCAGGCATAACAATGCCTGGCTACCTGATGGCGGCGCGAGAGGGCCGCGGCGGTGATGACACGGGGCAATAATGAGGGGTGGCACCCTCAAATTCAAAATAAATTGCAGTAGCGAGATAGGCACTCGCAAAGGGGCCCCTGAACGGGAGAATACCCGTGATAATAAAATAAAGTGCCCACGAAGCACTCGAGGCCACACAAAGGGCAGGAGCGCTTCCCACATGGGATAACCACAGCGCTCTGCCAGAAAGTTAAAAGTAAAGCGCTTCCAAGCGCTATAATTGCAAATCAAGCGCTCCCAGGCGCTAGAGCACAAATAAGGCGCTCCCAAGACATCCAAAGTCCAGCAAAGTCCTTCAGGGGTCCAGGACCTCAGCAGTGCAGGACATCAGCAGTCTATCCAGGGTAAAGCAAAGTCCCCCATCCTTCCAGGACAGGCAGAGGGGTCCCCCAGAAGTCCTCCAGGCACCCAGGGGCTGGGCAGGGCCCAGGGATTCCCCTGGGCCCAAGCAGCAGCATGCCCCTGGCAGATTCAAGTTAGAAACAAGAACAAGTTGGAAGGGGACACAGCCCCTTCTTATACACAGAAAAGTCTTTAAAGTCTTTGTGTAGGCAGTGTGAGAACCAGCTAGAACTGGTTATAGGGAAGTCCTGTCAGTATCAGGGACAGAGGTGACAGTCGCCCAGCGGGGGATGGAGCCAGCATTGTGGTTTGGCAGGCACAGCCCTTCACTATCAGGTGCCATCTCCTCCCACTTCCCTGGCAGCAGATGCTGCCTTTCATCCATGGGCTGACTCAGACAACCTCCTGGGCTCTCCAGCCTCAGTAACCCTCAAACCAGACAGTCAATCCACAAGCAGGCCCAGGCACTCCTGACCCAGGCTCACCAGCCAATCACACGCCAGACACAAATTACACAAATATGCCAACTTCTAAAAGTGGCACTTCTAGACTAGACACACTCATGCCGCATATACCATTACGCAGCATTCAATCTCACGAGTTCGCACATATCAAACTCGCCCCTGCACTCCCCACACATCAGTGAACTACCATGGGCATACATATTACCCATTCATTCCTATGGGAGGGCAGGTCACTCACCACACATACACAGAGAGCTCAAGCACTTTACGCTGTACCACAATGAAAAAGTGCGCAGAGGCCTAAAATCACCACCACCAGGTTCTGTAAACAGGCTAGGAAAAAGCAAAAAGTCTCGGGGTAAACCTGCCTAAAGGGCTGGATCCAACACAACCCCCTTCCAGCCAAAACGCAGGGTAGACCAATCACTCCACTGATGGGCTTCCTTGCTTTGGGCGACAAAACACGGACACGGACCCGCACAGCAGGGACACCTTCCGGTTCTACGCCACTCTGAACCCACATGGTTTCCTTTAAAGAATAACTCTCTGACACAACTAGGATACCCCACTGGTACTCCCTAGTCATCCACGGCCAAGACCAGGCCATAGGCCATCCAAATCACATGTCCTAACCAATCCACATTGCGGGGGGTAGTAACCCCTGGCACACAATAGCCATTCTGCACTCTCTCTCTCAGTGTAGCTACAACTACCACTGATCCAACAACCTAGGGTCCACACCCCCAGGCTGACCAGAGGTCACGGGCAAGAATGCCCCACCCTACCTCTACTTCTGGGTTTCCGCACCCTCACAGAGAAGCACTCACCAGAACACAATTCTCCTACCAGATCAGGACCTAACTCCATCACTGGTCTACCACCTGGAAACTATTCCACTTCTGAGGTACAAAGCACACAGCACAGTCCCTCTTCAAGCAGGTGGGGGGACACAGCACACAGCAAAGTCCCCTTTCCTCTACCTTAGTGGAAACAACAAACTGCAGATGAGCTCCAGAACACACAGCAAGGGCAGCCCCCTCAGTCTCTTCAGCTGATCCACTTTGGTAGAGATTCCTCTTGACCTAGAAGTTTCCTAATCTCCCAACCTAAGATCTAAACCCTCAGGTTGCACCGGGGTCAGAGGTAAGGACACCGTCCCTCTGCACCCCCTTCCAGTTCCATGACTACAGGCCCAGTATGTCTCAGGCTAGACAGCGCACACGCCAGCGGCGTATCAGCGACACACTCTCCTCCAGTACTCCCTATCACAGGGTAATTCTCAGTATGTCCCAGGCTAGACAGAGCACACGCCAGCGGCGTATCAGTGACACACTTTCCTTCAGTACTCCTTCCAGGTCAGGCCACAACCCCAACCTGGCTTTCCCCCCTCCTCGGGGAACGACCTCCAGAGGCCCCACAAATGGTCAAGCACTCTAGACGGTCAAATGCTCAGCGAGCCAGGACTTCTGCACCCTCCACCTAGGAGCGGTACTGCCCAACACTAGGACCGCCGGAGTTCTGGTTACAGACACTCCCCGTCCTCTAGACACAGGAAGATCCTCCTCAAATGACCTATGTACAGCTTAGGCCCCTGACCTGGCGCTCCCTTAGGGAACCCTCCAGGCCCTGAGATAGGGTTTCAGGGCAATGTGGGACACACCGTCCCACACTCACTCTGCCTCCACGGAGACAGGGCGTGAGCCCCTACACCCCTACCATACTACTGGGACCTAGCTGGGTTACTCATGAACCTCTTCCCCTTCACAGGATCATCAGATACACAAGCCACTCCTTTTAGAATCACTCCCTAATGCCTCTGCAAGACATCTAGCACACCGCTGGACATCCACCTTCTTGTCCAGTGCCTCTGCAGGACCTCCTGCACACCACCAGAGGTACACCTCACGTGCAAGCTCCTTAAAAATAAACTCACACCAACTCCTCCAGTTCAACACACCACTCATTCACACACAACCCCCCCCCCCCCTCGGACTGGTAAGGCAGTTTCTACCACCCCTGATTCCTCAACCTGACTACACGTGACACAGGTACCAAACTCTGGGAGCGGGGCGGGGAACAAATGTACTGGACACTATTAAGCTGCCACCACTGGATCCTACCACACTGGGGAATCCAGACACACACAATACACTCAGGGAACAACCACCCTCCTGAGCTAGCCATTTCTCCTCCACACTCCCTCTCTTCTATCTACCCACATGGGAACAGGAACAGGGATTGGGCACTGGACCCAGCAAGGGATTCCTAATCTATGGGAACCTCCCCCTCTACTGGTGTCCCGCCCTGTCACTTTCTCTCATCTGCCACTAAACATAAAGTGCAGAAACACATTTGAAAATGACACTCTGAGGAAAAACAAAAATCAAAAACAATAATCCCAAACATGTGACTATCTAAAAAAAATTGCAGAGTTTTGTAATGTAGCTAGCTGTCGCTGTGGCACTGCGCAAACACAAGTCCAAATCCGCACCGCTGACCAACAATGTTAGAACTGGCTATTTCTGGTAGGCTAAGGCTGACGCCAAAGCCAGGCAGAAACCACCATTCTAGTCAGGGCAAGGAAGTCACACGCCAAGATAACCCCTGCTCACCCCCTTGGTAGCTTGGCACAAGCAGTAAGGCTAAACTCGGAGGCAATGTGTAAAGCATTTGCGCCAGCACACAACAGCAACAACATACTAGGCACACCACAAAAGGAACTCCACACAAGGTTATTATAAAATAACTTTTGTATTGTAAAAACACATCAGATAGTATCACACAATATACATGGTGCCAACTGGCACGGGCAATATTCACAAGGGATTATGTACAGGACAGGGCCACATGGGCCACTGTCAGAATCAGATATAGCACTTCTAGAATAAAGAATAATAAACATAAAATGGTAATCAAAAGATCACAACCAGTATCCACTGGTAACAGGAACCAGGACCTTAATAGGACCACCTGTACTAAAAAGAACAACCACCTAAGAATAAAATACATTTAGGGGTATAAACAAGAACATATTACCCATGATGCATGAAAACACATTCAGAGGAGTAATAAAGAGAAACACATGATGCCTAAAACATTCAGAGGTGTTAAGAATAAAGCACATGATGCAATAAAATATATTCAGGGGTGCAGCGCAAGAAGACACATGATGCCTAAAACATTCAGAGGTGCAGATCAGGGAAAGAAAGACACATGATGCCTAAAAACATTCAGAGGTGCCAGGACAACACAATAGCGCAAAAACACACAGTAGGCAATTACTATTAAAAACATAGAAATCACATTGCACAGAACTTACATAAGCCACCACCTGTGGCAGTCCCTAGGCCAACTAGCCTTGTTGGGGCTCAGACGCCCTGTGTCCAAATGTCATGGCGCGCTGCCATGCAGCCCCAGTCCAGGGGTGCACCACTGGCGCAAAACCTAAACGTAGCAGGTGCCCACTACTTGCTGGGCACCTGGGAACAATCACAAGGGCCTAAACGTTGCAGCTGGCACTAAGTGCTGCGCAGCTGTACCAGGCCTGGCACCACTGTGCCACCTCTGTCCCACACAGGGACTCTGTCTCTCTGGCGCCTAAACGGTGCAGCTGCCCCCTAATTGCTGGGCAGCTGAGACATCAACAAAACTGCGCCAGGACCTTCACTGGCCCTGGAACATAACTGCGCCAAGCTGTTGGAGCCACACAGGCTCTGAAACAAAACATGCCCATTGTTGGAACCCACAGGCTCTACAAATAACATTACCCCCAGGGAGCACACTGGCTCCTTAACCAATCAACATGTCCCCAAACACTAGCGCGTAGAATGGGGCCAGGGGGATAGCCACACAGGCTCTTTAAACAGTCATACCCCCGTGGTCAACCGGGAGAAAGGGGGGGGGGTAGGCTTGAGCCCTCACGGCTTCTAACCAAATCTTGCGCCGCTCGGGGAGCACGCTGACCCCTAATCTCATTATGCCAGCTGGTGGGCCCACTCGAGGCTCCAGGACTGAAGATGCCTCCTGTTGGAGCCCTGCAGGCTCAGTAAAAACACTGGGGTGGCCCACTGCCATCTGGGGCCGCCCTACATGCACCACGGTCCCAGGGCCGGACTCTGGCAAAGACAACACACAAGCCCCACTCACCGGTCTTGCGGAGTTCTGCTTGGCCGGACTCTGCTTCTCCTGCCAGCGGCGGTAGCGAATGGCGGGGCTCTCCCTCCTCATGGGAGCCCCGCCTTCACAAGGCGCCCGCCTCCCTGTCCACCTGGTCCCCCATCTCGGGACCGGGACTGTATGTGGAGCCTTCGTGGCTCCAAGGCAGTCCGTCTCCTCTCTCGCCCGCAGCAGGGGCCGCCTCGCACCCCCTCCTCCTTCACGGCTGCGGTGCTTCACCCGGGCCCCCTCCTGGAACCCGGGGCTCCTCCATACACCACTGGGCTCCCTCCGCTCATGGGAGTCCCACCATATCTCTCCCCTCACTCCTCTGGTGCCGGTGGCCAATCAGTGCACGGCGGCGGGCGGAACTTCCTCCGAAAACCGGAAATCCCGCCCCACGTCAGGCATAACGATGCCTGGCTACCTGATGGCGGCGCGAGAGGGCCGCGGCGGTGAAGACACGGGGCAATAATGAGGGGTGGCACCTTTGAATTCCAAATAAATTGCAGTAGCGAGGTAGGCACTCGCAAAGGGGCCCCTGAATGGGAGAATACCCGTGATAATAAAATAAAGTGCCCACGAAGCATTCGAGGCCACACAAAGGGCAGGAGCGCTTCCCACACGGGATAACCACAGCGCTCTGCTAGAAAGTTAAAAGTAAAGCGCTCCCAAGCGCTATAATAGCAAACCAAGCGCTCCTAGGCGCTAGAGCACAAATAAGGCGCTCCCAAGACATCCAAAGTCCAGCAAAGTCCTTCAGGGGTCCAGGACCTCAGCAGTCCAGGACATCAGCAGTCTATCCAGGGTAAAGCAAAGTCCCCCATCCTTCCAGGACAGGCAGAGGGGTCCCCCAGAAGTCCTCCAGGCACCATGGGGCTGGGCAGGGCCCAGGGATTCCCCTGGGCCCAAGCAGCAGCATGCCCCTGGCAGATTCAAGTTAGAAACAAGAACAAGTTGGAAGGGGACACAGCCCCTTCTTATACACAGAAAAGTCTTTGAAGTCTTTGTGTAGGCAGTGTGAGAACCAGCTAGAACTGGTTATAGGGAAGTCCTGTCAGTATCAGGGACAGAGGTGACAGTCGCCCAGCGGGGGGTGGAGCCAGCATTGTGGTTTGGCAGGCACAGCCCTTCACTATCAGGTGCCATCTCCTCCCACTTCCCTGGCAGCAGATGCTGCCTTTCATCCATGGGCTGACTCAGACAACCTCCTGGGCTCTCCAGCCTCAGTCACCCTCAAACCAGACAGTCAATCCACAAGCAGGCCCAGGCACTCCTGACCCAGGCTCACCAGCCAATCACACGCCATACACAAATTACACAAATATGCCAACTTCTAAAAGTGGCACTTCTAGACTAGACACACTCATGCCGCATATACCATTACGCAGCATTTAATCTCACGAGTTCGCACATATCAAACTCGCCCCTGCACTCCCCACACATCAGGAACTACCATGGGCATACATATTCCCCATTCATTCCTATGGGAGGGCAGGTCACTCACCACACATACACAGAGAGCTCAAGCACTTTACACTGTACCACAATGAAAAAGTGTGCAGAGGCCTAAAATCACTACCACCAGGTTCCATAAACAGGCTAGGAAAAAGCAAAAAGTCTCGGGGTGAACCTGCCTAAAGGGCCGGGTCCAACAGTCCCCAAGGCTAATCTTTCCTCATGGCTCTGTGAGATTGTCCGGTTTGGGAGTTTCTCTGGACTTACTATTAATTAGGGTAAATCTGATGTTTTTCTGTTGACAAATGACATAGTTCCCTGTCCAATCAAAATGACATAGTTCCCTGTCCAATCAAGTTTCCCCTGCAATATTTCACTGAAACCCCAAAATATCTGGGCATTTATCTCCACAGAAGTGGTCTGAAGGTCATCCTCCTCAACTTTGGTCATGCAATTGATAGGCTGTCCTCTCAGATTGATCACTGGATTAATCTCCCACCATCCATGGCTGGCAGAATTGCTAATATTAAAATGGTAGTACTACTGATGGAGCAAGGAATCGCACGAAAGGCGGCTTGCTTGAATTCATGAACCTCGAATAAATCTAACTATGTAATCAACATGTTTGTCTTACTAATTTACACTTTTTTCTATTGATATTGAGTGAAGCTTGCTTATGTGTTTTCTAATTCTAATACATTTGCAAATAAAATGGCTGCTGCTACGTGGGAATTTCTACTGCGCATGCGTCTGTCATACTCACGTGACATGACGTACTCGCAGTCTTGGTGGGAAGTCTGTCGCATCTGCGCACTAGTGTTAATATGGCTGCTCTGTGTTCTCACATGCGAGAGGCTTGCACTGCTGCTTTTGCTAAGCTGTTCGTTCTGCCTAATCCTAATGCTATAGTTTATTATAAAGTAATGGGTATAATGTAGAAATTCATGGTATACAGTGTAATCATTTATTCTGTGTTCTAAAACTGTTTCTTTTCCATTTCATGTTACACTTTGAAAACTGGCCTGTCTCGTAACGCTGTACTCCATCTTTGTTGAAACTGCGACTGCGCGAGAACCGCAAGTCTCAAGAACAAGTGATCTTTGAACTATTGCCAAGGAGCTGACTGACTAGAAGATGCTCCTGAGAAAGTCACCAAATGAACTCTAAATTGTATACATTGTTATCGACAATAGAACATCCATTGTTTGGTGTAAGAAATCAGCATGAGAACCTAATTTTGATGGACGTGGACATAAATTTGAATACGGAGACGACGAAAGTCTACATTTTAGGTGGTGTGATGACCTGTCCTCCTCCTTTGTCCAATCGAAATTGGGGATCCTTACACTTGCAACATTGGGGGGTGGTACACTGACTTGGAAAACAGTATAACTAGCATAGGTTTAGCTAGAGAAATGTTCCAACTTGTCTGAATAGTTGACCTGTCACTGACCCAACGCACTCAATAGATGACCAAGAACAGAGGGCTGAGGAGCACTCTGTCGGGAGGTTCGAGAACCCAATCGGGGTTCTGGGAAGCTGCAGTGCTTGCGAAGCACTTTGCTGGTAAATGCTCTAACCCAATCAGGGTTTTTGGCTGATTCCTTGCAGAGTGGGAGTAGCGCAGGCGTTGCAACCGAAACTGCGGGTGCTGGTCTTAACCTTTGGTGGTCCGGTCCTGATCCAAATTCTGGGGTTATCCTGTCCTGATTTTCCTGATCTGCACCTGCTCGCCTACTGGCACTGAAATCTTTGGGGTTTTCTACTGTCCTTTTCCAACTGACCCGTGGCCAGGGTTGGTCTTCACACCATTCTAGGTAAATATAAATCTGTGTGGGTAATTGCCAATATAATTTGCGTACTTTTCTTTACCTTCCCTGAATTTGAAAAGCTTTGATTGCATATGTTCCTTTTCTTACCCTTCCCTCGGTAAATGATGAAGTCGTGTTTTGTGGTTTATTAGTGTGTTCCACTTTCTTACCCACCTTTTAGCTGAATGTTATAACGTTTTTTCATGATTGCATAATTGTTCCTTTTCTTCACCCTCCCTTTAAGGATTTAAGCCTGATTATCTGAATTCATAGCATGTTCCAATTTTTGCCTTCCCTATAGTTATGTGCTAAAATTGAGTTTCGATATTGTATATTGTGTTCTGTTTTCCAAACTATTGATAACTACGAAAATTGTTGGTCTAGTATGTTCCCTTTTTTTACCCGCCTTTAGTCAAGTTGCCTAAGCCTGTTTCTGGAAATAGTATGTTCCTTGTTTTATCTTTCCTTTATTTCAACTTTGCTAAATGGTTGGCATAATCTATCTCTTGCATAGTTATACACTGTTTCTGATCTTGTTTATTGATAGTTTAATTGCTTTTAATCTATGGCTCATGACTTTTGATAGTGATTAGATAAAGAGTTTGAACCTACCCTGAGTCTGTGGTTATTATATGAGTGCAAACATTTATGGTATTTGGATTGCCTTTCGTTACATAACTCCATGATCCATTGTGGTCATAGGTACCAGTGACAAGGATTGGTAAATCAATGGTATAGGAATTAGTGGAATAAAATAAACTGGTAGTAGAGTGTGGGTTACCTGATTGAATAAATGTGTATTTGAATTATGGGCCCAGGTGAGTATTGGTAATTTATAGTTGGGTGACCTGCGCGCTCTATCAGTATATTTCTTTGGTAGCAGTATTATGGTTAGGGATTAGTTAAAGATAGGTAGTTAGTTCATTGGTGTTGGTTCATATTTCATTAATCGATCAAATGTGATATTATTTGAAATGTTTTCTTATTGAATTTGATGCTGCTATATTGAATTTTATGTATTAACCAAAATCGCTCGTACCTGTTATATGTTTGTCTGGAATCCCCGGGGACAGAATAGCGGGAGGTAAATAGAAGCCTCATCGCGGCGAGGTCACTTACCTGAGGAAGTTAGTGCATGGTTGGGCAGAACCGGAAGCACTATTTTGGGTTTTCTGTATGAATGTGTAAATAAATGATAGCAAAGAGTTTGCTAGCAAAACTTTTGTTGTAAAATATCACCTAGTAAGGGTCACACAGAAGGACTAGCAGGTTCATCCGAGCTTGACTGATAGCAAAGGGGTTCGCTGGTGAAACTTTGGCCTTAGTATATATCCTGGAGTGGATAAAGTCTGAAGGAGTAGCAGGTTCTCTAATGCTTGTGTGAAGGGTAGGCAGAAGGGTTCTACTCGTAGTGTATGAAAAGTAAACGGAAGGGATTTACTTGCAGTGAATTATTTATTTCCTTTCTAGTCACTCAGGTACAGTGCCGAATGTTTTTCGTTGTTAAATAATAAAATCTGCACTTTAAAATCAAAAGAATTTAGTTTTCGCATTACCGTGTGAAGGAGGGAGTCAGTTGCGGAGCTGCGCTGACGTCACTCAGAGCCGTGCTGGTATTGGTCAAGACTATATAAATACTGGGGTTTTGTCCAACGGGGCCAGGCAGGACATAGAAATTCAAATAATACACAATCGCCTGGTCACGAATTTAATGCTGTTTTTTAATTCTCAGCAAAATTTGAGCTTCCAAAAAATTAGACAGCTCATGTTTTATTTCACTTATTTTAAACAAATTTTAAATAAGACATTCCTTCATTTCTGATAAGAGGTTTTAACAGGAATTGCAAAAGCCGCAATGAGGTTTATGCAATTATCTGCCCTTGTCCAAAACTGTACATAGGGAAAACGACCCAGCAAATAAATCAAAGAGTAGCACAGCTTCGATCTAGAATTAAACAAAACATACTGACGGCCCCGATGGTCCAACATTTCCAGCAAAGTAGTCATAGTGAAAGGGACTTTAAGTGGACTGTTCTGTCCGGCATAAAGACCCCTCCACGAGGAGGAGATGTGGAGAGATTACTGTTGCAAAGAGAAGCATACTTGATCTTAAAGTTCAACTGTGTGAGTGATGGAATGAACGAACTCTCAGAACTTCATAGGAACATTTACTGATCCTCCTGTACACAGCACCGGCACTTTCGTGATTAAATTCCGGCTCCCTAAAAAATGGAATTGTATAAGCAGGACATAAGCCCCTATCTAATGGGTTCCACCCGTAGATCCGATGGCAGTTAGATTGCAGTTAGATTGCACGAACTACAACCCCCAGAAACCAAAGGGACAGGTAAAGTCATATGACCTATAAGGCGATCCACACACAGACAAACAGCAGAGACGTGGCGGAACGTTAACCAGCAGGAGCGAGCATTGCCGAGTCAAACAATAAGATACAAGGTGAGCTGCTAACCGGCCCCCAGAGTTTTAAGTAATGTCCGTAGGTAAACGCGCACGCTCTTAACACAGTGTTTTTTAAACTCCTTTCAGCAAAAATCAGTGAAGGCGGCAGAGTAATTTATTTACGAAGACGCGCCGATACACAGTAATATGAACTAACAACGGCACATACAAGTAAGAGCTCGCCTCATCTAAAAGTTCCCGCAAAGTATTTTAGCTTGTCAGTAAACTAAAACCGATATGCAGGTGTAATTAAAACATGTCCAATATCTTTTTACAAACAGAAGGGTGGTTCCCTCAGACCGTCTGGTAACATAGGATAGGTCTGTACCACGAGCTCTCTACAACAAGTATCACAAGTAATTCCTGAGCATACAACACAGTATTCAAGAAATGCCCAGTTTGTTATAAACAAGATGACAATTTCATGTCCCTTTTCACCAACATAGGAAGCAAAAAGTCTCGACATCAAGAGTGCACACGCCAAAGCGGCGCTGGAACATTAAGGTAAATCTGTGCGCTACAAAGCTGTAGCAGATCAACATAAAAAGATAATTAGGAAAAGGCACTAAAATTGTAATTTTTAATCCGTTAGGTACCCAGGTTTGCCCTGAGGAAAAACCCGAACAATTGGACCGGGTTTGGAAACGCGTCGGCTTTTCCGATCAGATTCCTCACTTCATTCGCCAAGGGCAGAAAATGAAAGGGTGTCCCACTTGGACACACTAGGTTAAAACAATCCCTATGGTGAAAATCAGTCCTAAAAAATATTAAGAAATAAGCAGACAGGACTGATACACAACTGAGTCTGGTGTACCTTTATATGATGTTTATGTATTTACAACAGAATGAACTGTAATGATTTGATCAATGTATGAAATTGTTTCGAATTTGAATTATGATTTGTTTAGTACAATGTGTTTATACCCTTTGTTAGAATGTGTTAAAACCTCTTATCAGAAATGAAGGAATGTCTTATTTAAAATTTGTTTAAAATAAGTGAAATAACACATGAGCTGTCTAATTTTTTGGAAGCTCAAATTTTGCTGAGAATTAAAAAACAGCATTAAATTTGTGACCAGGCGATTGTGTATTACTGGTATTGGTCAAGTCAGCGGAGGTGTACCTGAGATGGCATTGTAGAGGAGAAACCGCAGTGTTGGTTGGTTGAAGAAAAATAAAAGACGCGCTAGTATTGGAAACATTTAGTAAACAGAAATAAGCATTGTCGCACGATTTGAATTTTTTCAAAATATATGTGGTATCCAAGTCATCCCGAAAATAGACCTGATCCAAGATACTTAGGGTTTGCTAGGGATCAGATGCTAAGAGGCAGACCTAACAATATGTACGGAAGTAAGAGAAAATTGTCCCTTTTGGACAAAGTTAAAAATTGCTTTAAAAAAGACAATCCTATTAAAACTAGAGAAGGAGTCATTATTCCACCACCGAATACTCCTGCATCATTCATGATGTTTGACAGGGGATACCACTCCTGTATATGGTTAGAAAACTGGGTGGAATACACAAAAGATGACGGAATTTTGGCATTTCCCTTATAAGGTACATTTAATGGAAGAATTTTGCTTAATTTAAGCACTCAAATGGATGATTTACATCCCAGACCTAGATTAACACAATATGAGGCCCTAGAAGAATGGGAGATTGAGGCTTTTGAGCGAGATAGACCTAGAATTGACAAAGGACTGAGTAAATGTTACCCAAAGTTTCCACGAGATTCCAAAGATAAACAAATGAAACAATGGAGACAGAATATGTTAGTGGAAAGGCTTTACCCAGTACTAACTGTAGAGGAGCCCGTGGGAGGTAAAAGGACTGTGAAAGTTAAACATTTAATGACTGGTGGGGATTCAGACGATGATTATATGGAGGATTTGTTAATGAAAAATCCACCACCTTATAATGAGGAACCAAGAACAGTAAACTCGAATAACTCATTTTATAAACCACCTTATAATGAGGAATCAAATACAGCAAATCCGACTGCCCCGTTTTTTTTAAAGCCACCTTTAATTCCGCAAGTGATACATGAGACCTCCATCGAAAGCGTATTACAAGAAAGAGAAAGAGAGGCTTTAAATAAACAGAGAAGTGAATTAATTCAGAAAATTTCTCAATTAAACACAAGTCCTGAAGCTTTGACAATTCCAATGACTATTGGCCCAGTTGCTCCTTTGTATGGAGAAAAGCAAGCTAGTCCAAAATCTCCTGTTATAACTACATCAGTAGTACAGTCAAGAAAAGAACCATTGATAATAGATGATCAGGCAAGTGAATGTGAGTCAGTAATATCCTTAATGGATTTACCAATAAGAGAACCAGAAGGTGGTTCAATAAGGAGAACCACTCCATTAACTTCAAACAAAGTGCAGATAGAGACATCTTCGGAGACAAGAAGTGCCACTGTAGTAACTCCTGAAGAAATAGACAGATGGACACGAGAAATAGAGAAACCAAAGACCCAGCCCAAGCCATTAGATATATATAAATTGAGGATTGAAATAGAAGAAATGATGGCTGGGAATGTGGGATTGGAGAGATTAAATACCCTTAGTGAAGATGAATTACTGTTTATTTGCAAAAGTATCACAAGAAATACAAAGGTGTTTCATGAAAAATTAATGGACACTGCAGCTAGCATGGGAATCAACATTGGTAAATCTAAAGTATTACAGAAACCTTACCGAGTAGAATTTTCTGACAAGGATATAGAAAACATGAATGTGTCAGGAAGAAAGTTGCAAATAAGAGAGCTGATGACATTAATGCTAAAATGGGGAGAACTAGAGAAGTGGAAAGCAAGATGGGCAAAGAAAAAGGAAGAGATTCGATCAAGACAAATGACTTCAGAGTATGTTTTAAAAGAAGCAGAAAAGGTAGAAAAATTATGTCCCATGCGAGAGGTACCAGGTGGAGGCTATGTGCATGTTCCATGGTAACAACAGGATATTTTGTCATTTACGAATGATTTCCCAAAACTTGGAGAACAACCTGTAGAGTGGTACAGACAGTTTGAGAGATTTGTAAAGGTATCAAAGTGTCTTTTGAAAGACTTAGATGGCTTATTCGACATTGTAGTCACTGTGGATTTGTGGACAGAATGCAAAATTGCTGTTGATTGGCCTAGCGATGAGTACCCAAGAGACCCAAAGACAGGGGCACCTTTCCGAGGATGTAATGAAAAAAATACAATCAGGTAATACTTTACCTAAAAGGAAAGGTGCCTGCAAAAGAGACAGACTGGATGAAAATAGATAGAACCACTCATAATAAGACGCGCCAGTGCATTCATATTATGAACGTCTATTACAGACATTTAAACAATACAGCGGACTAGACAAAATTTACATGAAAGATATGACACATTTTATCTATCGATTTGTGCTAGGATTGAGACCTGAAATTTCACAATGGATTAAAGACAATAAAATTTGTTGGCAGGCCAAGCCCATAGATGAGGTCCTTAAATATGCAAAGTATTGTGAAGACGAGCTAGATAATAAGCGGAAAGAGTTGAAAGAGAAAGTCATGTGGGCACAAGTGAAATTAGCAGAGCAACAAGAACAACAGTTAAACCAAATGACTAGCAACCAGAATAAGGGTGATGGAAGTGGGGGAAGGCCAAGGGGAAAATCCAATAGGGAAGATGCTAAAAAGAAATTCCCCTGCCACTTGTGTGGCAAGTTGGGGCACTGGAAGGACGAGCGTAAGGCTGTGCCAGAATGGTAATGTGCAAAATAATGATTTAAATCCACAGACGCAGCATGAGGTGCAACGGAAGACCCAGCAGCAGGTAATACAGAACCAGATACCCCCAGCGCCTAAGCCATATTATAGGAGCAAAGCACAACAGGGTGTAGATACTTCGAATTGGGAAGGAAGAGAAAAAAGAGATGCAACAACATCAGAATTTCTTTTGAATGACGCATTCTTCTGTGAAGAAACCTACTGATGGTGCCTGAGGGGGGAGGACGAGGAGTGCATGCTTGGCGCCTCCTTGCCGGTAGACCAGTCTGGGCCATACATTGAATGAAAGGTTGAAGGAAATGATGTTACCTTTCTGTTGGACACTGGTCCTACCCGTTCTACTGTGAGAACAGCAGACGTTTCAAACCTACCCCTCTCGGGAGAAGCGATCCAAGTAGTGGGCGTTTCTAATAAACAAATTAGTACCCCAGTTACAGAACCAATGGAAGTAAGAATAGGGAACTTTAAAGAAATGCATAGATACGTTGTCTGTGATTAAAAGTCCTGTAAATTTGCTAGTACGAGATTTGTTGTGCAAAATACATTGCACCATCTTTTGCACTCCAAATGGTGTTGAAATTCAGACTCAGATGAAGACGGAATTTACAAACAAATGTTAGCGAGACCAGAGACAGAAATTACAAGAATGACAATAAAGGACTTACCAGAAGAACTGCAACAGACGGTAAAGCCAGAGGTATGGGACTTTACTGGAAAGGATGTAGGACTAATGGCCAATGTTGATCCAATAAAAGTGACCATAAAAGAAGACGCAGTCTAACCAAATACCCGACAGTATAAAATGTGTGCAGAAATAAAGGCAGGTGTTGCAGTAGAAATAAAGCGTTTGGTGGAAGCAGGCATTTTGCAAGAAGTAATGAGCAAGTCCATGTAACTCACCATAATTGGTATAAAGAAACCGAGTGGTAAGTACAGGGTTGTACAAGACCTTAGAAAGGTTATTAAGATTGTTGTACCTTGCTCTCCAGTTGTGCCAAATCCTGCAGTGATTCTGTATCAGATACCGTGGGAAGCTGGATGGTTTTCTGTCATTGACCTATGTCACGCATTTTTCTCGATTCCATTGCATCCAGATAGCAAATTTCTTTTCTCATTTGAATTCAACAGTCATGTTTATGTCTGGAATCGTGTCCCTCAGGGGTACACAGAAAGCCCCTCGATTTTTAATCAGATTATGAAAAAGTGCCTTGAGTCATTAGTACTACTTGGACAGTCAGTCTTGGTTCAGTATATAGACGACCTTTTGGTGGCCTCCTAAACACGAAAAGAATGTGTTGTTGATACCATTGCTTTACTAAATCATCTGGGTGAAGGAGGACATAAAGTGTCCCCAGAGAAATTGCAATTTTGTGCTACTTCAGTGAAATATCTGGGGCATCAGATAAAGAGAGGTGTCAGGAATGTTACCACCGAAAGAATCAGGATAATTAAAAACATGACTTTGCCCCAAACACAAAAATAGATCAGAATGTTTCTTGGAGTTGTAGGATATTGCAGGCAATGGATTGCTGGGTTCGCAGTCCTTGCAAAGCCCCTGATACAAATGACAAAGAAAAGATGCCAAAGACCCAGTAGAGTGGGATGAAGAAAGCATGACTGCTTTTGTAAATTTACGAGACTGCCTGTGTACAGGTCCAGCTTTGGGAATGCCTGACTATTCAAAAGATTTTGCACTATTTTGTGACACTCAGGATAATTGTGCACTTTCAGTTTTGACTCAGATTCATGGACTAGTGCGATGTCCAGTGGCATATTTTACGCCCACATTAGACCCAGTGGCAGCTGCATTGCCCGGATGTCTAAAAGCAGTAGCTGCAACTTGCATGAGCCTTGAGCAGAGTGAATCTATCATTATGGGACATCCTGTAACTGTGTATGTTCCACATGCAGTTGTAATCTTGCTAACCAGGACTAAGACTCAGTATCTCACACCTAGTCGGCTTACTAAGTGCGAGAGAATTCTTGTAGGTGCAGGAAATGTAACCTTTGCTAGATATAATATTTTGAAGCCAGCAAACCTACTGCCTAATTCACATAGTGAAATACTTAAGGAATAAGTTGAACATGACTGCATTGATCTGACTGAATACAGCACTAAACCAAGACCAGATATAAGAGAGGAGCCCTTAATCGAGTCTGATTATGAGATGTTTGTTGATGGCTCATGCATGAGATATGAGGAAGGAGGTTTAAGCGCTGCCTATGTAGTGTGTACCTTGGGAGGTCCAGTGGAAGCATCCTATTTGCATGGAGTCAAGTCTGCACAAATAGCCGAATTGGTTGCCCTGGCAAAGGCCTGTAAATTTCGGAAAAATTGGAAAGTAACCATATACACTGACAGTCAGTATGGTTACGGGGTTGTGCATGACTATGACCAATTATGGATGCAAAGGGAGTTTCTGACTTCTTCAGGTACTCCAATCAGGAATGGTCAATATGTGAAAGATTTACTGGAAGCAATCCAGTTGCCAAAAGAAGTGGCTGTGGTCAAGTGTGCTGCTCACAAATCTGGCAATGACAAAGTGACAGCTGGTAATCAATATGCTGACCAGTTAGCCCAACACTGTGCAAAATACAAAATGGCTGTTAACAAAAAGGTTGAGGTGGGCGGAAACAGCTGCCAACTTATGTTACTGGATGGTGTGGATACATGGGAAGAAGTGAGAGATTTGCAGAATGAGGCAGAACCCAAGGAAAAGGAACAATGGAGGAAATTAGGGTGTCAGAGAAGGGCTGAAGATGGTGTCATTGTTTACCTTGACGAAACAGCAGTGTTGCCAGACTGTCTGCTTGCTCCTATGGCTAGGTTGATTCATGGAAACTCACATTTGGGAAGAGATGCTATGATACGACTGTTCAGACGAACATGGTTTAATGCGAAGTTCAGGAACATAGCAGAGGCACTCTGCCAGAGGTGTTTAATTTGTCAGCAAATGAATCCGGGGAAGAAAACAGTGATATTACCAGGAAAGATTGGAAAGGCAGAAGGTCCCTTTATTCGATTGCAGATTGATTTCATTCAGTTGCCCCCTCATCGAGGACTAAAATATGTACTTGTCATTGTCTGCCTGTTTTCAAAATGGGTGGAAGCTTACCCTACACGCAGAAACGACAGCATCACTGTAGCTAAGCTGTTAAACAGAGAGCTTATATCTCGTTTCGGTTTTCCAGTAACAATTGAACAGATAGAGGAAAACATTTTAAAAAAGTGAAATAATGGGCCTAATTTGTAGCTTTCCAGATTAAACAAAAACTGCACTGTGCATATCGCCCAGAGGCTTCTGGAGTGGTAGAACAATTGAATGACACTATCAAGTCAAGATTGGGAAAGATGTATGAGTCAACTCGATTGGAGTGGCCAGATGCTCTGCCACTTGTTCTGATGGGGTTTAGAAGTATTCCAGACCGGAACACAGGCTTAAGTCCCCATGAAATATTGATGGGAAGAGCAATGCGGCAAGCATGGGTGCCAGGACACAAACTGCTAACAGCGGTAGGGAGACGGTGGCAGTGTCTCCCAGACCGCTGCTGTGCCTGTGGGTGCCTTGTTTGTGCTGCTGTATCAGCGAGGGCTGCGAGGACCATCAATTGAGCGGATTGCAACTTTTAGCGCATTTATTTTAAAAATCATTTTATCCTTAGGTAGGACAGCCTTACTTGTCCCAATATCCGCTTTCTCTCCCCCGCTCCACCTGTGCTCGATACCATCGCCTGCCCGCCTCGGTCCGACTCGGCAACCAGTGCCGTTGAGCGGAGGGCGGACAGGCAGAGCCAGGCAGCAGCACTTCCGGTAGTCCCGGAGTAGAGGTTAGCGCTCTAGTGGCTACCTCACTCCGGGCTATTTAGGCCGACCTGACCCTCGGTCCTGCGCGGTAGGGAGACGGTGGCAGTGTCTCCCAGACCGCTGCTGTGCCTGTGGGTGCCTTGTTTGTGCTGCTGTATCAGCGAGGGCTGCGAGGACCATCAATTGAGCGGATTGCAACTTTTAGCGCATTTATTTTAAAAATCATTTTATCCTTAGGTAGGACAGCCTTACTTGTCCCAATATCCGCTTTCTCTCCCCCGCTCCACCTGTGCTCGATACCATCGCCTGCCCGCCTCGGTCCGACTCGGCAACCAGTGCCGTTGAGCGGAGGGCGGACAGGCAGAGCCAGGCAGCAGCACTTCCGGTAGTCCCGGAGTAGAGGTTAGCGCTCTAGTGGCTACCTCACTCCGGGCTATTTAGGCCGACCTGACCCTCGGTCCTGCGCGGTAGGGAGACGGTGGCAGTGTCTCCCAGACCGCTGCTGTGCCTGTGGGTGCCTTGTTTGTGCTGCTGTATCAGCGAGGGCTGCGAGGACCATCAATTGAGCGGATTGCAACTTTTAGCGCATTTATTTTAAAAATCATTTTATCCTTAGGTAGGACAGCCTTACTTGTCCCAATATCCGCTTTCTCTCCCCCGCTCCACCTGTGCTCGATACCATCGCCTGCCCGCCTCGGTCCGACTCGGCAACCAGTGCCGTTGAGCGGAGGGCGGACAGGCAGAGCCAGGCAGCAGCACTTCCGGTAGTCCCGGAGTAGAGGTTAGCGCTCTAGTGGCTACCTCACTCCGGGCTATTTAGGCCGACCTGACCCTCGGTCCTGCGCGGTAGGGAGACGGTGGCAGTGTCTCCCAGACCGCTGCTGTGCCTGTGGGTGCCTTGTTTGTGCTGCTGTATCAGCGAGGGCTGCGAGGACCATCAATTGAGCGGATTGCAACTTTTAGCGCATTTATTTTAAAAATCATTTTATCCTTAGGTAGGACAGCCTTACTTGTCCCAATATCCGCTTTCTCTCCCCCGCTCCACCTGTGCTCGATACCATCGCCTGCCCGCCTCGGTCCGACTCGGCAACCAGTGCCGTTGAGCGGAGGGCGGACAGGCAGAGCCAGGCAGCAGCACTTCCGGTAGTCCCGGAGTAGAGGTTAGCGCTCTAGTGGCTACCTCACTCCGGGCTATTTAGGCCGACCTGACCCTCGGTCCTGCGCGGTAGGGAGACGGTGGCAGTGTCTCCCAGACCGCTGCTGTGCCTGTGGGTGCCTTGTTTGTGCTGCTGTATCAGCGAGGGCTGCGAGGACCATCAATTGAGCGGATTGCAACTTTTAGCGCATTTATTTTAAAAATCATTTTATCCTTAGGTAGGACAGCCTTACTTGTCCCAATATCCGCTTTCTCTCCCCCGCTCCACCTGTGCTCGATACCATCGCCTGCCCGCCTCGGTCCGACTCGGCAACCAGTGCCGTTGAGCGGAGGGCGGACAGGCAGAGCCAGGCAGCAGCACTTCCGGTAGTCCCGGAGTAGAGGTTAGCGCTCTAGTGGCTACCTCACTCCGGGCTATTTAGGCCGACCTGACCCTCGGTCCTGCGCGGTAGGGAGACGGTGGCAGTGTCTCCCAGACCGCTGCTGTGCCTGTGGGTGCCTTGTTTGTGCTGCTGTATCAGCGAGGGCTGCGAGGACCATCAATTGAGCGGATTGCAACTTTTAGCGCATTTATTTTAAAAATCATTTTATCCTTAGGTAGGACAGCCTTACTTGTCCCAATATCCGCTTTCTCTCCCCCGCTCCACCTGTGCTCGATACCATCGCCTGCCCGCCTCGGTCCGACTCGGCAACCAGTGCCGTTGAGCGGAGGGCGGACAGGCAGAGCCAGGCAGCAGCACTTCCGGTAGTCCCGGAGTAGAGGTTAGCGCTCTAGTGGCTACCTCACTCCGGGCTATTTAGCCACGCCCTTCCAAATAGCGCGCAGCGGTAGCGCGCAGGGGGCGCCTTCGAGCGCGCCTAAGAAGCGCCGAAGAAAAGCCCGTCTGCGCCCGTCCGCGACAGGACGGGGCTAGGGGCTATGGAGGAGTCCCTGGCCGATACTGATCATCCTAGGCGGGTCTACTCTTCGAAGTCCCTTCGGCACTTACGATATAGCCGGCTAACACCTCAGTGTAAGTCATTGCGTAATTACTATCCGGAGGGGCCATTTTCATGTAGGTTGTGCCGAACTCAATTCACAACAGAAAAACATGACCCCCCGCCAGATTTTAGGATTCTTTCAGGTGTTAACACTCAGGGAGGAATTCTTTTAAATCTTTTGCTGTGCAATGTAAGATCTCTAGTCAAGCACTCCTTTGAGGTATGGGATCTTATCTCCACATATAAACCTGACCTTTGTTTTATAACGGAGACCTGGCTTAAACCTCATTCCACTCCTGCTATTACACTTGGTATACCGGAGGGTTATAAAATTGTCAGGTTGGATCGACCTATAAAAACCGGTGGAGGGATTGCTATTGTTTTTAAACAAGAGATCTCCATATCGGTGATCGATCAACATTCTAATCCATCCTTTGAAATGTTGATTTTTAGGATTGGCTCCTCTCCCAAATATAGTAGGAAAGGTGCTCTAGTTTATCGACCTCCAGGTCCTTTAAAATATATGTCCAAGGAATTAGTGGAAGCACTGGCCCCTCATGTATGCCACAATAAAGAATTCCTGTTACTTGGTGATTTTAATCTCCACAGTGAGGATAAGCTTAATAGCGACACACAGTCTTTCCTCACGGACATTTCCTTTTTAGGATTACAACAATGTAATAGTGGCCCAACACATCAAGCAGGACATACCCTGGATATGATTATATCTAACGTTCCTGGTATAAAATGTCATGCTCCTAGCCAACTTCCCTGGACCGACCATTTTGTGCTTGCGTTCTCCATGCAAATGAATGACCCACGCCCCACTCCATGTATCCATATCCAACCTAAACGTAGACAGTGGCATAAAGTTAATGTTGCTAATTTTGCACATAAATACTCCTCATCTTTAATTAAGGGCTCAGATGATATTGACAGTGCCCTTTTGAATTGGGAGCATGCAGTTGATGCTGCAGTACAGCATATTGCCCCGTTAAAAACTTTCAAACCTAGACCTGCCAGAAAACAGGAGGTCTGGTATTCAGAGGAATTACGTAATCTTAAACGCCTGGCTAGAAAGTCGGAAAAAACATGGAGGAAATATGCAAGGGAGGAAGATAAAAACCATTATAGAATCAACCTCAACATCTATCACAAAGCCTTAAGGCTAGCACGGAAAAACCATATTACTACTCAGCTAGATGCTGCTGGAAATAACTCTAAAGTTTTATATCAAATTGTCAACACCTTCATAAAACCAACAGCCTGTGAAAGTACTGACATGGCTTCACAACCCCTGTGTGACAGTATTTCCTGTTTCTTCACAGAGAAAATTGATGCTATTTATGATAAAATAAAAGCACTAGGTCCTGACTCAACTAGCCCAGACAGTTGGACCCCCACCCTGACAACTTCTACTAATACTTATGCCTTTAACGAATTCCCAGAAATATCACTGCTAGAAGTTCAGAAATTATTTTCTGATATTAAAAGCGGAAGCCCGGCAGACCCACTTCCAGCCAGACTTATGGGTCCGCTGGGGAGTTTACTAGGCCCTGATGTGCAGAGAATGGTAAACTTATCACTTGTATCTGGAGTGGTCCCATTGGCCTGGAAAAAAGCCCTAGTTAGACCTATTAGGAAGAATACATCGATTCCTTGGTCTAACATGTCCAACTTGAGGCCTATTTCCCTTTTACCTTTCTTAGGAAAAGTCATCGAAAAGCACACCAATAAGCACCTATCTACCTACCTAGAACATTCTGGTAGTCTCGATCCCTCGCAGTCAGGTTTCAGACCTAAATTTAGTACTGAAACAGCTTTAATGTCGGTAACTGACGATCTACGGTTATACCAGGACAAAGGCTATTCTGTTGTCCTGGTGTTACTGGATCTATCGGCAGCGTTCGATACGATCTCCCACACCATCTTGATCGAACGACTGTCTGCGAGTGGAATCGGCGGAAGGGCACTGGACTGGATCAGAAGCTTTCTCCCCAATCGCACCCAATCTGTCACCATGGGTGACTTTAGATCGGAGGAAGTTAGCATTTCCAAGGGGGTTCCACAGGGCTCATGTTTGAGCCCAACGCTATTTAACACCTATGTGGCCCCCTTGGCAGATGTTACCAGAGCTTTTGGTTTCTGTCCGGTGTCCTACGCAGACGACACGCAACTGCTCTTCCCCTTCAAATCTCTCACCCCGGATATTTTACATTCTTTTTCCGATGGGATGAAGGCAGTTGCAAGGTGGATGTCATCCAACTTTTTACAATGCAATGTTGGAAAGACAGAGGTGATGCTCTTTGGTGAAGCCAGGATTCAATGGTCTCCTGAATGGTGGCCCTCTGAACTGGGCCCAGTCCCTGTGCCAAAAACTACGGTCAAGAACTTGGGCGTCAGGCTTGAACCAGAGCTAACCATGAAGCAAAATGTTAATATCACTGTAGGAGCGTGCTTTCATGTGATTGGCCTCCTTCGTAAAATCTTCCCTTTCCTCCCTGATTTTCACAGGAAAACTCTGGTTCAGGCTCTGATCATTAGTCGGCTTGACTATTGTAACGGCCTTCTACTGGGTGCAAACGAGGAGGTTCTGGACCGTTTGCAGGTGGTGCAAAACACGGCAGCTAGGCTGGTGTTAAATGCACCCCCTAGATCCCCCTCCAGACCACTACTTCATGAGCTTCACTGGTTGCCAATACGTCAACGAGTGAAGTTTAAAACATGCTGTACTATACACAGGGGCCTTAACCAACTGGGACCTGAGTATTTGGCGAACAAATTTGTTCCTTATGTTCCCATCCGTGCCCTTAGATCTAGTGACCAATTGTTACTAAACGTTCCCAAGATCACGAAAACCAGGTTGGGTGGAAGAGCATTATCTGTTGTGGGTCCCAAACTGTGGAACTCACTTCCGTTGTCACTAAGGAAATGTAATGACCACTGTCAATTCAGAAAACATTTAAAAACGTTTTTGTTTGGTTCATTTTAGAGTGTCCCTTGTTTACAGCATCTTTAACTATGCGCTGCCTAATTTCAGTCTTGCACCGGCCTGTTACAGCGCGGAGATACTCCCTTGGGAGTTTATTCATAGCGCTATATAAGCCCATAAATAAATAAATAAATAAAAATATCTGATTATTTAGTACTGCAATATTGCAAAGAACTGGCTGACCAAGTGCGTTCTATCTCTCGCCAGGTTGGGGAAGACGCTGTCGCCAGAACAGCAACACCAGCACATGACCCAAACCCAGGTGATTGGGTAGTGCTTAAGAAACATATTTGGACAACTTGCCTTGCACCAAGGTGGGGGAAACCACGTCAAGTGATTCTGTTCACCACCACAGTTGTAAAGTGTGCAGGAGTTCCACACTCGATCCATGCCAGTCACACGAAAAAGGTGACAGAACCTGAGGAAACTGAGGCTGAAGGTTGTGCAGCTAAAAGGTCCCAAGATATCGATCCTGAAGTACCTGAAGAAGAACAACCGAGCACCAGTCAAGATGATTGGATTCCAATAATCGACATACCTGCAGAATATGTGCGGACAAGAAGTCAAACCTATCTAGACAGACAGAGTGATAGCGAGGATGAGACAGGTGTAGAAAAAGATACTCAGATCATAGACATCCAAGTCAAAAGTGATTCTGAGGAGTACCAGATAGGGAAAGATCAAGTAATCGACACTCCACCTAGAACTCCTGAACCTGAAAAGGGACAGATAGAAACTAGGGCAAAAGCTAAAGCAGAAGAAAATCAAGGGTTCGACGAGCTTGAGCAGGATCAGGTAGGAATAGACAATTGTGTTCAGGACGAAGAAGGTGAAACAAATAAAAGTAAAATCCAACAGATTCCTGAACAAGGCCAGCTTAGTGACCAGGCAGAAGAAACAGAAATAAGACCTGGATCTAGTCAGATAGAGAGGGAAAATGAAGATAGCATTAAACCAGATGTGCCACAACTGAGCAAAAATAAAAGAGCATTCCAAGAGGGCCAAAGCACAGTGCCAGTTAAGAGATTTAGAAAAGGAGACAAATGGCCTAGATATGTCAAAAGACTGAGACTGCGTTTAAAGAAAATGAATGAAGAACCTGAACAAGTGGATGAAGTAACAAGTCAAACTGATCCACCTGTGATACAACCCAGAAGAAGAAGTCCACCACTAAAAAGACTGAACAACAAATACAAAGGCCCTGAGTGGACCTACATAGTTTTGGAAGATTTTGAAAATCTAGACATAAGTGACGAAAATGATGAAGAATTGATTACTGATCAAACTGACGAAGAAGTGAGACCCAACTGAAAGTCACACAGGGTAAAGACTGTGTAAAAGTTACAAAGAGGGGTTGAGTCTCCTTTTAGCCAAAAATGGCTGATCATACTGTTAATGGAAGACCGAAAAGAAATTATTTGAAAACATGCTGCAAAGTATGTTTATGTAGTGTAGCAATAGTACTTGTACTTTGGATAGGACTAACAATAGCTATTCCTTACATTATGAGTAAAAATACAAATCTGTACCCTACTAAGCAATTGCCAATGGACACAGAAGAACCACAAACAAGAGATACACCACAAAGAGTAGATAGACAAGAGAGAGCACTTAGCCTTAGACAAACTAAAATAGACTTAGACGCACCAGATGAGGAAGGACTACATTATAGTAGAATCAGAAACAGAACTCATTTCAATGTATTTGCACACCTGTTAGTACACTATGTAGAAGCAATGGAAATAGAAGACTGCTATGTCTGTATGAAGCTGCCTACTTCAGTAGCTGAGGGTGTAACATACCAAAACTTGCCGCTGACATATGGAATTTCCTGTAGTGTTTTAGCTAGCTTATTTTACAAGAAAGGACCTTTACAGTAATATTATTATTCTAACTTAGATGTAATATTTTCAGAACTTCCTGTACGTAGAAACCTAAATCCTGTCCATACTACTAGAGATGTAGCACGCTATATGAGTGAATATTTTCTGACTGTAAGGAAAATAGATATAGATGATGCACATAAGAATAACTCAACATGTTTGTTACACGAAAAAGAAAAACAAATGACAAGAATCAGAAAATCCCTAAATGGGCTGAAAATATAGGGAGCACCTCAAATGGCGGACCTAAAGCTGCTATGTTGCTGGATTTCGAAAAGAAAGGGAAACTCTGTCTTCACAGAGAAAAGACTAGTTATTATAACAATGTCTTCATCGGTTCCAGCAAATGTGATCACAATTACAAGGTAATTGGGGGTTGGGGTTTCAAAGACGGGTCAGAACCTATGTTTCCTGGAATTTATTATAAATGTGGGAACAAGGCTTATTTCAAATTACCAGATCATTGGTATGGTAGCTGTTATTTTATTATTGTCTTCCCCAAGATATACCATGTGGGTAAAATCACTGGAAGCAATGAAGAAACTAATGGATTAGTACGTAGCAAAAGAGAAAGTGTTGGAGAAATAATAGGTGATATATTTAGTGCATTGATACCTACAGTGGGAGTGGCTCTGAATACACACAGAATCTGCAATTTGTCAACAGTAGTGGATCGGTTGTCAACTGACACTTCTGGAGGTTTCTTGATGGTCAATACCGAATTGGTTGCGATCAGATCTATGGTTTTACAAAATCGACTTGCTCTTGACACGTTATTGGCAAAGGAGGGCGGAGTCTGTGGAATGTTGAAAGCGCAACATTGTTGCACTTACATTCCAGACAAAAGTGTTGAAATTAAGAGGTATGTGAGAAATATTACTAATTTGGAAAAAGAGCTTAAACCACTGGAGGATGATAGTGCATGGAAGAGACTGACTGATGGTCTCTCCTCGGTAGGAAGTTGGCTTTCTAATCTAGGTAAAAGTATTGTGAGTAAAATACGGAAGACAATGGCGAGAATAGGTTTATTAGTTTTAGGAATAATAATTTGTTGCAAATGTCGAAAACATAAAAAGAAATATTCCATGAATAAGATAGGAGTAAAAAGAAATATTGAAGAGCTTGAATTAGAAGAATTGAATAGCGAGATCTATAAAAGATGAAAAATTCTCATCCTAATAATAATGAGAAAAAGCAGAGTAGAAAGTTTGAAGTGATTGAAATGGGTGAAATGTAAGAAGTTGGCATCTGTTTCATTAATTGGTGATGATATAAAATATCATCATAGAGGGGATTGATGGAGCAAGGATTCGCACTAAAGGTGACTTGCTTGAATTCATGAACCTCGAATAACCCTAACTATGTAATCAACATGTTTGTCTTACTAATTTACCCCTTTTTCTATTGATATTGGGTATCCGAGTGAAGCTTGCTCATGTGCTTTCTAATTCTAATACACTTGCAAATAAAATGGCTGCTGCTACGCGGGAATTTCTACTGCGCATGCGTCTGTCATACCCACGTGACATGACGTACTTGCAGTCTTGGAGGGAAGTCTATCGCATCTGTGCACTAGTGTTAATATGGCTGCTCTGTGTTCTCACATGCGAGAGGCTTGCACTGCTGGTTTTGCTAAGCTTTTCGTTATGCCTAATCCTAATGCTATAGTTTATTATAAAGTAATGGGTATAGTATAGAAATTCATGGTATACAGTGTAATCATTTATTCTGTGTTCTAAAACTGTTTCTTATCCATTTCATGTTACACTTTAAAAACTGGCCTGTCTCGTAACGCTGTACTCCATCTTTGTTGAAACTGCGACTGCGTGAGAACTGCAAGTCTCAAGTAAAAGTGACCTTTGGACTATTGCCAAGGAGCTGACTGACTAGAAGATGCTCCTGATAAAGTCACTGAATGAACTCTAAATTGTATACATTGTTATTGACAATAGAACATCCATTGTTGGGTGTAAGGAATCAGCATGAGAACCTAAATTTGATGGACTTGGACATAAATTTGAATAAGGAGACAGCGAAAGTCTAAATTTTAGGTGGTGTGATGACCTGTCCTCCTCTTTTGTCCAATCGAAGTTGGGGATCCTTACACTTGCAACATTGGGGGGGTGGTACACTGACCTGGAAAACAGTATAACTAGCGGGGGTTTAGCTAGAGAAATTGTCCGACTTGTCTGAATAGCTGACCTGTCACTGACCCAATACACTCAATAGGTGACCAAGAACAGAGGGCTGCGGAGCACTCTGTCGGGAGGTTCGAGAACCCAATCGGGGTTCTGGGAAGCTGCAGTGCTTGCGAAGCACTTTGCTGGTGAATGCTGTAACCCAATTGGGGTTTTCTGGCTGATTCCTTGCAGAGAGGGAGTAGCGCAGGCTTTGCAACTGAAACTGCGGGTGCTGGTCTTAACCTTTGGAGGTCCGGTCCTGATCCAAATTCTGGGGTTATCCAGTCCTGATTTTCCTGATCTGCACCTGCTCGCCTACTGGCACTGAAATCTTTGGGGTTTTCTACTGTCCTTTTCCAACGGACCCATGGCCAGGGTTGGTCTTCACACCATTCTAGGTAAATATAAATCTGTGTGGGTAATTGCCAATATAATTTGCGTACTTTTCTTTACCTTCCCTGAATTTGAAAAGCTTTGATTGCATATGTTCCTTTTCTTACCCTTCCCTCGGTAAATGATGAAGTCGTGTTTTGTGGTTTATTAGTGTGTTCCACTTTCTTACCCACCTTTTAGCTGAATGTTATAACGTTTTTCCATGATTGCATAATTGTTCCTTTTCTTCACCCTCCCTTTAAGGAGTTAAGCTTGATTATCTGAATTCATAGCATGTTCCAATTTTTACCTTCCCTACAGTTATGTGCTAAAATTGAGTTTCGATATTGCATATTGTGTTCTCTTTTCCAAACTATTGATAATTACGAAAATTGATGGTCTAGTATGTTCCCTTTCTTTACCCTCCTTTAGTCAAGTTGCGTAAGCCTGTTCTCGAAATAGTATGTTCCTTGTTTTACCTTCCCTTTATTTCAACTTTGCTAAATGGTTGGCATAATCTATCTCTTGCATAGTTATACACTGTTTCTGATCTTGGTTATTGATAGTTTAATTGCTTTTAATCTATGGCTCATGACTTTTGGTAATGATTAGATGAAGAGTTTGAACCTACCCTGAGTCTGTGGTTATTATACGAGTGCAAATGTTATGGTATTTTGATTGCCTTTCGTTACACAACTCCCTGATCCATTGTGGTCATAGGTACCAGTGATAAGGATTGGTAAGTCAATGGTATAGGAATTAGTGGCATAAAATAAACTGGTAGTAGATTGTGGGTTACCTGGTTGAATAAATGTGTATTTGAATTATGGGCCCAGGTGAGTATTGGTAAATTATAGTCGGGTGACCTGCGCGCTCTATCACTACCAAGATTCGTATATTTATTTCTCAATATACCTATAGCCCTTATCGGCAGTTTCTTTGCTACTTTGCGTGGTATGCTTACTCGACTAGTTTGGGCGGGCAATCATCCAAGAATTAGCTGGCAAACATTGACTTTGCCCTAAGCCCATGGAGGTTTTGGGGTTCCGGATATCTACCTTCATTATCTCATAGAGCAGGCGCACTTCGCGTATTATTGGAACTACTCTGATACCACACGGCCTACCCAGGACTCCTATGGAAATACAGACACTTCTTAATACATACTGGGCCAGACTCCAGCGCTATTTGGGTTTTGGATTTTTATACTCCCCTCATGCCCCCTTCGTAATAATCCCTAACTGCTGGTGACAGGAGAACTATTAACAAAGTGGGCATGGCTGCATACCAGCTCCATTTGCTAGGAGGCCTCTTTGCTGAGGGACATACTGTATCTTACATGGACAGCTTTATTTTATGGATCACTGACATAATATCGAGGGACATAATATCGACTACCAGAAATATCGGCGAAAAAATATCGACAGACAGAATATCGACTTTGTATCTACAAACAGGTAAGTACAAAAATATCGAGTAAAAAATATTGTTTACAAAAATATGGTTTGTAAAAATATCGAGTTTATTAAAAACAATGTTAAATTAAATTAATATAAAAAATTATTTACTAAAATATACTTAAAAATACTTAAATTAACTTATAATAATTAAATAATTATTGAAAGTTATAAAAAAAAATTACAATCATATTTGTCAAAACATATATATATAGTAACATAATATAATTAAAAAATATCAAATATTATTACCGTAGGATAGCGGAAGTGTAATATTACTATTCCCACTCCAGAGAGTGCAACAGTAGATAAGGCGTTGGATAGCGTAGAGGTAGAAATTACTATTCCCACGCCAGAGACTGCAACAGTAGGGAAAGCGTTGGATAGCGTAGGGGTAAAAATGACTATTCCCACTCCAGAGAGTGCAACAGTAGGGAAAGCATTGGATAGCGTAGGGATGAAAATTACTATTCACACTCCAGAGAGTGCAACAGTAGGAAAAGGGATGGATAGCGTAGGGGTAAAACTCACTATTCCCACTCCAGAGAGTGCAACAGTAGGGAAAGCGTTAGATAGCGTAGGGGTAAAAATTACTATTCCCACTCCAGAGAGTGCAACAATAAGGAAAGCGTTGGATAGCGTAGGGGTAAACATTTCTATTCCCTCTCCAGAGAGTGCAACAGTAGGGAAAGCGTTGAATAGCATAGGGGTAAAAATTACTATTCCCACTCCATAGAGTGCAACAGTAGGGAAAGCGTTGGATAGCGTAGGGGTGAAAATTACTATTCCCACTCCAGAGAGTGCAACAGTAGGGAAAGGGTTGGATAGCGTAGGGGTAAAACGTACTATTCCCACTCCAGAGAGTGCAACAGTAGGCAAAGCTTTGGATAGCGTAGGGGTAAAAATTACTATTCCCACTCCAGAGAGTGCAACAGTAAGGAAAGCGTTGGATAGCGTTGGGGTAAAAATTACTATTCCCACTCCAAAGAGTGCAACAGTAGGGAAAGCGTTGGATAGCATAGGGGTAAAAATTACTATTCCCACTCCAAAGACTGCAACCGTAGGGAAAGCGTTGGATAGCGTTGGGGTTAAAATTACTATTCCCGCTCCAGAAAGTGCAACAGTAGGTAAGGCGTTGGATAGCGTTGGGGTTAAAATTACTATTCCCACTCCAGAGAGTGCAACAGTAGATAAGGCGTTGGATAGCGTGAGGTATAAATTACTATTCACACTCCAGAGAGTGCAACAGTAGGGAAAGGGATGGATAGCGTAGGGGTAAAACTCACTATTCCCACTCCAGAGAGTGCAACAGTAGGGAAAGCGTTAGATAGCATAGGGGTAAAAATTACTATTCCCACTCCAGAGAGTGCAACAATAAGGATAGCGTTGGATAGCGTAGGGGTAAACATTTCTATTCCCACTCCAGAGAGTGCAACAGTAGGGAAAGCGTTGGATAGCATAGGGGTAAAAATTACTATTCCCACTCCATAGAGTGCAACAGTAGGGAAAGGGTTGGATAGCGTAGGGGTACAAATTACTATTCCCACTCCAGAGAGTGCAACAGTAAGGAAAATGTTGGATAGCGTAGGGGTAAAAATTACTATTCCCACTCCAGAGAGTGCAACAGTAGGGAAAGCGTTGGATAGCGTAGGGGTAAAGATTACTATTGCCACTCCAGTGAGTGCAACAGTAGGGAAAGTAGATACTTCATATATTATTTAAAAATATATATATTAATATCTATAAAAAAATTATTAAAAGTCATTACCAATTTAATATAATATAAACATTAATTAATTACAAATGCTAATTTAATTTAATCATTACAATTAGTTATCTATTATTACTAATTAATTACAAATTATCAATTAATTCATCAGTAATTAAAAACTTACTTAACAATTAAAATCTAATGAATACCCAAACAAAATTAACATATGTAATTAGTTATAATTAAACTACTTCCCACCCTATTCCCCTATAAACCCACAACACACTACAGAAAATAAATGATTAAAATTAACATAATTATCAATTAATCAATTAAATAAAATTAATTGGCAATTAAAATGTAATTAATTGCAAAATGAAAATTAATTTACAATTAATGATAAACAAATACCAATAAATACATTTACATATTTAATTAATTATAATTAAATTACTTCCCACCCTACTCCCCTATAAACCCACATCCCACTACAGAAATTAAATTAGTTAAATTAACATAATTATCAATTAATCAATTAAATAAAATTAATTGGCAATTAAAATGTAATTAATTACAAAATGAAAATTAATTAACAATTAATTATAAACAAATACCAATAAATACATTTACATATTTAATTAATTATAATTAAATTACTTCCCACCCTACTCCCCTATAAACCCACAACCCACTACAGAAATTAAATTAGTTAAATTAACATAATTATCAATTAATCAATTAAATAAAATTAATTGGCTATTAAAATGTAATTAATTGCAAAATAAAAATTAATTAACAATTAATTATAAACAAATACCAATAAATAAATTTGCATATTTAATTAATTATAATTAAAATACTTCCCACCCTATTCCCCTATAAACCCACAACCCGCTACAGAATTGAATTACGCAAAATTTAAATAATATTAAATTCATTAATTAAATTACATTATAACATAAATACACACTTTTAACACATAAAATACACTGTAAAAAATTCAATATTATTAAATGTTCGATATTTTTATTAACCTATAATATGTACTTCGATATTTTGACTATATTTTAAAATTCGATATTACATTACTTACCTTCGAAACGATATTTTTGATGTCTATATTCTTTCCATTCGATATTCTGTCCAGCCTATATTTTGTACTCGATATTATGTCCATTCGATATTTTCTAGTCGATATTTTGTCTGTTTAACTTATTTTATATCGGCGAGGGTTGTATGGGAGAGAGATTTGGGGAGTCCCTTACTGGATATGATACTGTATTATTGGGCAAATAGACACATTTGGTTTTATGTATTTATTTATTTATTTTATCTTGGAGAATAAAAATATTGCAGTAGTAGCCAAACATTTTCATATACAATTTTGAACTATTAAACAAAGAGGGATCAACATAGGTACATAGGTTTTAAATATATAGTGGCCCAGTATTTAATAAATATCTTGAAAAATAAACATTTTATATAAGCCACAGGTTTCATATATAATTTTGTACTAAAGAATTATTAAATATAGAAGGATCATCTTAGGTACATACATCTTAACCCCTTCCATTCGCGGGGAATTTCGGCACTGTGCTGGCGTTTTCATTAGTGGGTGAGGATTCTAACAGCCTAGGGCCATCCTGCGCATACACCCACCTTGACGCGTGACGGCTCCCGGCCGTCATGAGCATGGAAGAGGTTAAATATATAATGGGCCAATATTTCATGTATAAAATAGAGCTTAACCGAGGGTGGCCTAGCGTGATCCAGTAGCAGGCCAGTCTCTACAGCCACGGTCAGCGCCCAACTAGTCTGACAGAGGGACCTACGGCCAGATGTAGGTTGCCCAATACCGGTCGGTAACGGCTGAAATTACCGAATTTCGGCCGTTACCAAACGGTATTTCGCTTTTGAGATGTAGGTGGCATGATTCCTGGATTCGGTATTTTACAGAATCGGTAATTTAAGGAATCAGTAAATTATCGAATTCTTAACATACCGATTTGGTAAATTACCGAATCCGTAATGTAGGGAGCACTCAAGTTAGTGCATTCCTGAGTTAAGGATTCGTTATTTACCACTAACTACCAGTTGGTGGTAAATATCAAAAACCTATGAAAAAGCAATTATTTTGCTTTTACACCAGTACAACCCTTAGGGCATGTATGTGTGCCACATGTGCACCCATGCACTATTCAGGGGTGCAACAGGGTGTCAATGTGACACCCTGCCACCCTTGAAAATGTTCCCCCTATTACGGATTCGGTCTTTACCGATTCGGTAATACTGAATGGTTTCCCATTCATTCCTATGGGCCACCAGGCCCACAGGAATGAATGGGAATTGCCGTATCGGTAAATACTGATTCTTAATTACTGAATACTACCGATTCAGTAAAATGTACCGAATAATTATCTACATCCTATTTACCTATTCTTAAATACCGAATATGTAAAATTCGGTATTTAAGAATAGGTAAATGGAGATTACCTACATATGGCCCCAGATCATTTGTCCCCACTTCTAGGCCTGTCTTCCTTTACAGTTATATAACGCTCTTTCTTGGTTGTACACACCCATCTGCACCAGATCTGGAACAATGGGGGCTCTGGATCTGTTCATCTAGTCTCTATTAAAATCCCAACATGGACTTATGTAAAAAAAAAAGAAATTTGGGCCAGCTTTTTGGCAGCTGCTATTGTCATATCCGAGCATCATCTTCACAAAGTAGAGGGGTATCTTTTACTGAATAATTCCTCCCAGAATACCTCGTTTTTTCAAAGGTAATAGCTTATCACAGCTATAAAACATGTGTACCAACTCTGCTTGGCCTTCTCCACACCTAGGGCATTTATCTTCCTCCTTTTCCCCACCTGCTGGGATAAAATATAAATTGAAGATTGTCTTATATTTTTGAGCCTTCATGCGAGAAGTTGGCCTGGTATATGATGTCCACTATTCTAGTGGGCAACTTGCACCAGTCCAAACGACCTTCATTGATGGTAGGTTATAAAGTCAACCTTATAGAAAGCTATCCTAGTGGTAGCTGTGGAGAGCAGCCTTCAGGCTAAGACTTAGAGGCGAGTTAAGCTAGTTGTTTTACCAATTATAATCTCTTGAATGATCAAATGAAAGCACACCACACAAGGAATATATCAAATATATATGTATTTATTCTAAACACAACCCCTCTGGACTCTTTATGAGGTCAGAGGTAAAAGTACAATACAAGGAACTTAATTAGCATACGATAAGTTGCACGGTATACGTTACGCTCTAGGGGCCTCACAAACCATATACTAAAATAGTGGTATAAGAACCACGTGAGAGTTAGAAAGCAGGCCTAGGGCCTGTAGTACTGCTGGGACTACCAAAATCACTAAAGGTTAGGATGCAGGAGGCCCACGGGGGAAGCGTGCAGTGTCTAAACACAGCCACAGATCACCATTGACTTTCTACGGGAAACACACAAGTTACAATTTTAAAGATTAAGGGCACTTCTATTTGAACTACGATGGAACCCTTTTAGACTAGGACACTTTGAGAGTCTAGACCCACGGGAGCACCGGAGTACTCGTGTTACCTCACCCAGGGAAGCTGGGCGTATAGGTGTCTTTTGGTATCGGGTTTCGTCATCGATTCCAATGGAGAGCTGCGAAGAAATGCTGTAGGCGACCAGAGGAAAGTGTCTGAGTGGATCCAAGGGTGGATCGGCGATGTTAAGAACCTGAAAGCAGAGGAGGCAGATTCTGGGTCACCAGCCAGTGACCAGGATGGCGATAGGAAGATGCCAGCTGATGTTGGGTGATTTTAGGTGAAAAGGTAAAACTTGTCTCTTCAGCCACAAAGACCAGGAGGTGTTGACGACAACGAGAAGCTGTATTCGAGCTGTGCCACAAAAGATCTAGTTGACTGCGGTGATGGAGTCCAAATTGGACCCAACAAGCCTTGGCAAATGCAATCCACGCAGGATGTCAAGATGGGCTTCGGTGCAGACCAGCAAGATCTGATTAACTCCTCCTTTGGAGAGGAGTGGGAGCAAGTCTGGAGCAACCAGGAAAACTCAAGAAATCTTAGATGGCTCTTTGTGGGGGCTCGCTAGCTAATGGACTAGGAACCGCAAAGGTACCTCAAGCGGAAATGCACAAAGCAGACCCACGGGACACTCGTGGAGTGCAGGCCTCTGAGCTTCAGTGTAAAAGGTGCACAGGCAGGGGCTTCAAATACCCCAATGCAAAACTTCAGGATACCTGGGAAGTAGGTATGGTAGCAAAAATTCAGGATGTCCAGGAGTTCGAGTCCCACGTCTCTCGTGTCCGCCACAGGTCTCAGATTTGCTGAGAGCGCAGGTCAGTGTAAGAGATGACTAGAAGTCCATGTCCTGAGTCACAGATTCATTGCGATCCAGCGGGAGCCTCAAAAATGCAGACTGGCAAAGCTGCTTTTGGTGCCAGTTTGGACAGGGTGGTCACTCCTTGACCACAAGGGAGATTTCTTCCGTCTTCCAGTCAATATGGAATGTCAAAGGTCTAGGAATTATGTATCAAAGGTTCATCCAGGGTAATCTAAAGTCCTAGGGACTGGGGTTCTATACTTATAGTAAGTTTAAGGGTTGGACTAACTCTAAGGTGCCTCCTATGGGTGAACCTGGGGAGGGGGTGGTTATACTCCTTCCCCTTTGTCCAGTTTTATGCTAGAGCTGGGGCTGAGTGCCCCAGCAACCGGTTTGAACTGGGAAATGCATTGAGCACCTTGTGTGCCCCAGTCAGTGTGTGAAAAGCATTCACTGAATGCAACCCATCCCTGTCCCAATACACTAAAACCTGTCTGGGGAGGTGCTAGCACCTCCCTGGACAGGAAACCTATTGTCCAGGTCTCCCCTGCCGGAGTTTCGTCCAGCAGCAGGAGGGCATACTCATGTCTGTGGCAGCAGCATCCATTTTGTGATGCTGGGGCTCTGTTTAACTCTAACCGGGTTTAACAGTAACTACATGTCTTCTCCCTCTAGAAAGGTGGAATGCTACCCCTGCTGCCAGAACATGCGGGGGTAGTATTCCAAAGTGTTTGACACATTACACGACATGTTTTGATAAAGACAAACCAAAGTTAGCATTAACCGCGAGGATTATAATGCATGCGGACCGGCAATGGGAATGGCGCAGTGTTGGTACTTCTCGATATATCGGCCGCGTTCGATACTGTAAGCCACCCAATCCTCTTAGAGAGACTGGAAAGGATGGGGGTTAGGGGAAAGGCCTTGCAATGGCTATGTTCTTATCTGATAGGAAGAAAACAGGCAGTCTCCTTGGCACCATTTACCTCCTGCAAGTCATCAGTCACTCATGTGTTGCCCCAGGGATCTGCCATCAGCCCTATTCTTTTTAACGCTTACCTGCAGCTGCTATTTCCAATTATTAAATCGTTCAGGGTTGACTTGGTCAACTATGCGGACGATACGCAGCTGGCATACTCCTTGGAAGGAGAACAGGCAGTTTCCTTGGAGCACTTCCAAGAGTGCATGCGCCAGACTGCAGATTGGCTGCGGAAGAACTCTTTGCAGTTCAATGGTGGAAAAACTGATGTGCTCTATTGCTCTCCTGCAAAGCCGTCCACATACACCCCGTTGGAGTTTAGACTCACTCCGGAGGAGGATCCACTGACCCCGGCCAATACGGTGCGGAACCTGGGGCTCCTAATAGATAAGAACCCCCAGATGTGGAGAAGTGTGGCTCACTGGTTAGAGGAGGCAGACCTGGAAGCAGTGGTCAGCCCGGGACCAGGGTTCAATTCCCGGCTCGGCGGGGTCTTGAGTCCTAAAATGTCCATGGGCTCGACAATTCTCGCTCCGGTGCCTACTCGATTCACGGGTTCACACTCTGCGACTCTGGGCAATAGCTTGCTTAATCTCCACAACGGCCCCTCGCGGCGGAATGCCTGGCTTTCACCTTGCGGATACCCTGCTGGGGTTATCTCACAGGGGAATACCAGGATGGGTTCCCTAAGCAAGCGCTTAGAAACCGCTTAGTGATTTGCGCTATATAAATTCCTGTACATTTACATTTACATTTACATGGAGTCGCAGGCCACTAAGACAGCTAATGTCTGGTTTGGCTTGTTACGCCTGTTACGTCGAATACTTCCATCCTACCAAGAGACTTACGCCCTTTGGTAGTGAGCTGCACCGTGTTGAGCAAACTTGACTATTGCAACTCCCTATATTTAGGAGCCCCCAGTACATCTTTCAGGGGCTGCAAAGAGTCAAGACTGCAGCAGCAAAACTGGTGCTGAGTTTGCCACGCCATTCGTCCTCTACTTCTGCATTGAGACAGCTTCACTGGCTACCAATCAGGGAAAGGGTTCATTTCAAGTCACTTTGCCAGGTGCTCAGAGCCTCACATGAGATGGGCCCAATTCCATTACAGGAAAGATTTTCCTGGTACCTTCCTCAGAGACAGCTCCGGTCCTCGGGTACCGGTTTGCTGGCAGTTACAAAATTTAAACGCTCCCAGATGGGGGGAGAGCTTTCAGCGTGGTAGAAGCACAGTTATGGAACAAGTTGCCACAAAGGATCAGACAGAGTGTTTCACTAACCGAATTCAGGAAAAGCTAAAAACCTGGCTATTTCCGAAACTCTGATCCGCACGCTCCATCCTTCTGTTCACCATCAAGCTGACCAAGTTTTTTTGTATCTGAAGCGCCAGGATACCCGTAGGGTGGCAGTAGCGCTATACAAGCATAGATACAATACAATACTTAAGAGCTACCTTTACTTTTTTAATCATCCTACCTTATCCGCTGAGTACAAGCGGGGACGCTCTTCTCCCGACTGCATCGCCTCCCGCGTGGTGCCTGGCCGCCTGCTGTGGTTGGTCCGCCTAACGGGCTCCCCAGCGGCCGCGGGCGCCATCTTGAAACGGGTTGGCCGCGAGCTAGAGCCTCGCCACACCCCCTCGCCATCCTCCTATTTCAACGGCCCTCATGTGTCAGCGCAGCGGACGAGCGCAGCGGGCGCGTCGTAGGCGCGCCGGAGTTGCGCCTGAGTTAAGCCCGTCTGCGCCCGTCCGCGGCCGACCGGGGCTAGGGGCTTGTTACTCTGTCCCTCTCGTCACGTACACCCGTGCCTCTCTCGTGCTATGTCACAATCCCGCGCTTCCTCCACCTGAGTCTGTTCCCAGGCTGGTCTCCTTAGGTTTGCTTACCACCCGCAACTCATTTCCCGAAATAATAAGGCCATGTTCTACTTCTAGGCCCCTGGTCTCGGAGCCCAGACCTGGTACCCACTTATCGACAAAACCCTCCCATCACTCCCTCTCGGTGTCCTACCTCAATACTCGGTCTTTGGTCAGTCACCAACTTGATATTTTCCATCTTCTGGAGTCAGAACAACCTGACATCTTATTTTTGACCGAGACCTGGTTAACAGATGATTCTGCCCCCGATATCCTGGCCGCCATCCCCCCCGGCTATCATATACTACAAGCTAATCGTGCCTCCGGCAAAGTCGGAGGGGGAGTTGCCGCTGTCTTCAAGCATCCGATCCGCTTCTCCATAGTGCCTACTACCACCATTCCTCTGATAGACTGTCTGGTACTCAGATTGGAACTGTCAGGATCCTCCCTTATATGTGTTCTGACCTACCGTCCCCCTCTATCTATGCCCAACTTTCCTGTCCAGTTTGGCGACCTCATTTCTCAGCTCACCATCAACAATTCGAATATTTTGGTTTTGGGCGATTTTAATTATTGGCCCTCGGACACCCATGAATCCCCTAGTTCACTGGCCTTCTCAGACCTCATGTCTGGCCTGAATTGCATTCAGCATATTCATTCGCCCACGCATATAAAAGGGCACATCTTAGATCAGGTGTGGACATCCGGTTTGGACATATTCGCCATTCGTGTCCTGCCATGCTCATGGTCAGACCATTTTTTAATCACATTTACACTAGGGATACCCAGGCCTACCATCAAGCCTCGAGAGACGAACTTCCTGGCCCGCAACTGGAATAGGTCAGACTTAAACACTTTTCATTCTATTCTTAGCTCCTCAGTCCCCTCTACCTCTGATTTACCTGTTTCTATTGACACTCAGTCATTAAACCTTACCCGTTGGCTTACTTCTGCTGCCGATGTAGTAGCTCCCTTAAAATTAGTCAGAGCCAGACGCTGCCATGACACTCAAAGGTGGTTCACCGAGGACCTAAGAGCTCTTAAATTAGGCCTCCGCCAAGCAGAACGACGATGGCGCCGAGGGTACTCCCTTGAGAATAAGGAGGTATTTTCCTCTTTACTCAAAAACTATAAAACCGCTATAGCCCTGGCCAAATCTACTTATTTTTCACATAAAATCATGGACTCCACAAATAAGTCAAAGGACATATTTGCTATTGTAGAAGAACTATCCAACCCAGCCAGACTTACACCCGGGCCACTCCCCTCCCAAGCCCTGTGCGATTCCCTGAACGAATTTTTTATTGAAAAAATAGCAAAAATTCGAACCAGTATTGCTGCCCAAACTTCGCCTGTTCACCCCCTAACTACTGAGCCCTCTAAATACTCCAACTCTCACACTCTCACTGTTATTCCTCCTATCTCGACGGTCATTTTCTCCTCGCTTCTGCACAAAATTTCCTCTGGCTCTCCTCGTGATTGCTGCCCTCCCTCGGTACTTCGAGCAGCCTTCATCTCCTGCCCCGAGCCCCCCCTGACCCTCATTAACAACTCTTTGGCCACCGGGGTAGTTCCGTGTTCCTTTAAACAGGCCAAGGTGGTTGCCATCTTAAAAAAACCTTCGGCAGATCCCTCCACTCTGAGCAATTACCGCCCTATATCCCTTCTTCCCTTCCTCAGTAAAGTCTTGGAATCGCACGTTACCCACACACTCAGTTCCTTCATCGAGGACTCGTGTGTTTTAGATTCTAAACAGGCAGGGTTTAGACCGGCGCATTCCACGGAGGCTGTCATTCTCTCCGTGCTGGACGAACTGCGCAGAGGGGCTGATGTTAACACCCGACAAGCCCTTGTCCTTCTGGACCTATCGGCCGCCTTCGACACGGTCGACCATGGGATTCTGGTCGACCGTGTCGGAGAGGCCGGCATCCGAGGGACCGCTCTTGACTGGGTTCAGTCCTTCCTGACGGAACGACAACAAGCTGTCAGACTATCTCAGTTCTCCGCCACTCAGGTTGAGTTGTCCTGTGGCGTCCCCCAGGGCTCTTCACTATCCCCTCTCCTTTTTAATTTGTATTTAGCTCCGTTACTCCGTGCTCTCCGCGGGTTGAGCGTTACTGCGTTCAACTACGCGGACGATATTCAATTGATCTTCAACATTGACTCTTCCGAGGATTCCATCTCTACTTTCCAAAACACACTCTGCTTTATCAGTGACTGGATGAGTCTAAACCATCTGAAGCTTAACCCCGACAAGACTGAACTGATTCTTGTCGGGGGAGCCTCCAACCCCTGGCAACCTTCCATCTGGCCTGCCAGCCTTGGAAGCCCTCCCTCTCCAGTCAACTCTGCCAAAAGTCTAGGTGTCATTATTAGTAATGACCTCTCTATGACTCCCCAGATTAGTGCAGTGGTGTCCGCCAGCCACTTCCAACTCAGGAAACTCCGGAAAATATCTCGCCTACTTACTACAGAAGCGCTCACGTTAGCACTCCTGGCGTTAGTGATCAGTCGACTCGACTATGCTAACGCGTTGTACGTCGGCATCCCTGAGTATCAACAGAGAAGACTCCAGCTGATACAAAATCAGGCTGCCCGCCTGATTTTCCACCAGCCAAAAGATCAGCATGTCCGCCCACTTTTAAAGAGTCTTCATTGGCTGCCGATATCCGCCCGCTGCAAATTTAAGTTGGGCTGCACTATCTTCAAGTCTCTCTCTGGTTTAGGTCCCTCTTTTATTTCTTCTCTTCTCCATTCTTATATCCCGTCCCGCAACTTACGCTCATCCCAAATGGCCCTGCTATCCGTCCCCAGGTTCAAGAGGAAAAAACACGGAGGCCTGAGGTTTTCTCTTCTGGCTCCATCCCTCTGGAACTCCCTCCCACTCTCCCTTAGACTTGCACCTTCATACTCTGGCTTCAGATCACTTCTTAAAACCTACCTTTTCACTATCTCATACCCTTAGACCCTGTCTCACACTTTTTTCTTTTCAGCACGCCCCAGCACAGCGCCAAGAAACCTAATGGTGTTAGCCGCGCTTTACAAAATTTTTTCAAATCAAATCAAATCAAAGTAATGGTATGGCTATATCATACAACAGCTATCAGGAAATGGTTCTGAAAGCTGCAGAGGGGCTCAGCTCATGCTAGGGCATCCTCTCACACCAAACCAAGCACTCTGCCTTCAGGATTGTTAAGGCCTGCCATAGGAGTGACTTATAGGTTACTATGTGTCTATATATAAGGTAGATATAGACATACTATATATAAGTAAGGGGTGATAACACCACCTTGCATAGGCTGTAAGTACAGAACTGTGGTGTCAATTTGGAAGGCTAACAAGGGGTGGCATAATACATGCTGCAGCCCCTGGTAGGCCTAGGGTGCACCTATGCCTAGGGTACCTAAGGTTCCATATACAGGGGCTCACAAGGGTGACCCAGTAACCAATCTGGTATGTACCCAAAGTACATGGTGTCCATTTTATAGAGAGAGCAGATAGACGGGGACCCCTGAATAGCAGGGTCCCAGTCCAACTAAGTCAGAAACCAGCAGAACACAGGGCAAAAAGTGGGGGTAACCATATAATCAGATTTCCACATTCCTACACTTCACATTAGATGAGAAGAAGATCTTTGAGGCTAATCCAAGTGACATATCTAAGTTGGTGTCTGCCTCCTATCGTTTCCTTGCCCAAGCTGTTTCAATCTTCTCAAGATCATCTGCCATACTGTTCATTAAGATAATATAGACATGTCTTATCACACTATCGGTGAGGTTGATTGCCTCTATGGGAGGTATATTCTCTAGAGAAAGATCCGCCCCCATGTTTTCAAAAAAAATCTTTAACTTGCAAGTACTTAAAATATGAGCTGTATAGTGTGCTAAAATCATAAAGTAATTCAGAAAATGGGCGCAGTCGTCCTGAGGAAAATATGTCCCCAAGACAGCAGTTCTCCCATTGCTGCCCAATCACGTCATGAAAGAGCGGTGGAAAGAGTGAGGTTCGCCACATAAGTGTATATTTATTATATTTTGGAATCTTCATTAGTTTCCTGACTTTACTCCAAATTTTCCAGGCATTTATCATGTACTTGAATCCAACATTCTTGAATTAGCTTGGTTCCAGTTGTCAGAGCAGCACCCCCACACTGTTCTCCCAACTGCTAGCTCATAAATGGTTGCGAGAGCAGTAGGATAGTCCTGATCTGCCCCATCCTTATGCTCTGCTGAGACCAATATACTCATTTGTTGAATGAGGGCCAAGTAATAGGCTAGGAGTTGCCAAGCCACCGCGTTCCTGTGGAAGCATAACAAATTTAAGAGAGTGCCTGACTTTACTGTATTGCCATATAAAATGAATAAACATAGAGTCTAATTTGTTTACTATTGTACTTTCTATGTTTACGGGATAGACCTAAACAGAAATTGAATCTTTGGTAGAATTATCGTTTTAAGAATATTACTCCGACCAATTATCGACAGATGTAACCCATTCATCCGCCTTAAATCAGTAGATACTTTACTGATCAAAGCATTGAAAGTGATTTGACTGATTATATCCACCTTGGGGTTAATTCTATCCTCAAAGTAGGAAACACAATTCAAGCGGCGGAGATCCGAGTAATCTATGTTCTCTGTAGAAATGATTTGCGTTTTTTCCTTATTTAATAAGTATCCTGAGGCTAGGCCGTACTACCCGGCCATGGCTTCGACCTCCTTCATTTCGCTCTCTGAGTCTTTGGTAACTATGGTGATGTTGTCTGCGTATGCCAGTACTTTTCTTTCATAACCATTATTGGTTACCGGATTTATTCCCGGATTCAATAGAATTTGTTCAATAAATGGATTAATATAGAGGGCAAATAAAAATCTAGCCACCTCTATTCTTCAAGATTTTTCATCCATTAATTTAAGTGTGGCATACGGATCCACATACATCACCTTAATAGCAGTGATAATTGTAGGACCAAAACCCTTACCTCTGGACCCTCCCATAAGTACTCCCATGCCATGCGGCCGAATGCCTTTTCTGCTTCGAGAAGGATCATCGCCACTTGGTTCTAGCCACTTCAGCAATGTCGAACAATTAAATGTCAGGCCTTACATGGTTATCCCCCTGCCTGGGATAAAACCATGTTGCCAGGGTGTGACCAGTTGAGCTACAACCCTACCCAGTCATGTCGTCAAGATCTTCGAGTACGATTAGGCATCTGAATTTATGAGAGATATTGGTCGATAGGAAGTGGGATTATCAGGGGGTTCCCCCTTTTTTGTCAAAGTAGCGGAATCTGTACCTTTACAATATTCGGGATAGTCAGGGGGGAGTCTACTACATGGTATCCCTATAAACAGGTCTAAAAAGATTGGAAGTAGTTCATTTTATAGTACCTTATACAGATCCAATGGTATTTTATCAGGGCTTGCCGCTTTTCCCGAGGGCAGTTGGTGTACTGCATCTTTTACTTCAGCAAGCGTGATCTCAGCTTCCAGTTCTTGCCTGGTAGCCTTGTCTTTCTTTCCACCCAAGTCCAACCCCCAGGCTATCCTATGCCCACCCCCTGGGCACTCTATCTTATATAGGGTTTGCTAAAATTCCTCAAATAACCATACAACATTACTAGCTTCTGTTACACTTGTCCCATTTTTTCTTTTAATCGTGGCAAGATTGTTCTCAGTAGTTTTCTGTCTGGTACTTAATGACAAGAGTTTCTCGACTGATTCACCATATTCATACCTATCATTCCTATATAACTGATATGTTTCTGCAATTCTCTGGGTATAATAACTACATATCTCTGCTTTTAAACTTGTGATATCTATCTGGGTTTGAGCTATGTCTAAACCCTGAATAATCTGTGCCACATGTTCTTTTTCCAGTGCACACAGTTTTTCTGACAGATTCCTCCTCTCTACCGTCTGCTGCTTCCTACTGTATGCCACAACACTGAGTACTTCCCCTATCTCCGCTTTGAAAGCATCCCACACTGTAGATTGTGGAGCACTATATCTGTTGTTATCAAAGTACCTTCTGACCCAGCTTCTCATATACTCTATAAATGTCTCATTTTCCAGTAACTTTCTATCAAAAGTCCACATACACTGGCATTTATACATCCTTTGTACCATAACTTCTAAAACTAGGGGATTGTGGTCTTACATAAGCCTTGGTAATTTAACAATCCCTACTTTTTCCAGAATTCTGCTAGGGATCAAAAAATAGTACAGCAGAAACATACTTTTTCTGCAGGCAAGAAAAATAGGTATAACCTGGATCGGAGGGGTGTTTGGCTTTCCAAACATCTACCAAACCATGACTACCCATTGGTGACATCAAAGCCCTATTAACTTGTGGCTTTTTTACTTGATATTTACTCAATTGAGACCTATCCTCTGCCCTATGTATATTCAGGTCCCCATAAATTATTATTGAATCAGGCTAGGATGCTGGTCATCCTGATTTGAACCATAGATGGTCCATACTGTTAGTCCCATCTCCAACTCCACCAATGCCCATCTGCATAATTTATCTACCAATTTGCGCTTGATTAGCCCCATTCTACTCCTAGCTAAAATAGCAAAACCTCTAATATTAGAGCTCTGAGTAGAACGGGCCAACAGGGTATACCTTTTGTTTGATAGTGATTCTCTCTTCCCCCATGGGATATGTATCTCCTGTTGGCATGTTGTATACGAAGCTGATGCTATTAAAATCTCAAACCCTTAAGCATATGGTTACTTTACCCATCCCGCAGCAGAGAAGAAATCATCATTATAATTATTCTATCATAATTTGCCATAATTCTACAGCTCTCTTTTTGCTGCTCTGTTTTTTAAAAATATGTTCTTACCCCAGTCCACTCCTCCCCTTCAACCCCCTACCTTCCACCCTTATACCCCCAGTCATCCCCCCTTCCTTCAAAACCATCGCTGACCCAGAACCCCCCTCCCCTTATCCTTACCCCTAACCCTGAGAAAACCCTGAGAAAAGTAATGACCACACATCAGTCTGTATAGAAATGGGGGGAGCCTCTTCAACTCGCAGCAGAAATCGCAGTAACCTTTTCTCATCACCAGCCACTATCCCATATATATTGTCATTACTACATAAAAACAACAAAAAAAACAGAGGAAACATATTACTGGGCTTAATCAGTATGGTTAGCCTCACAGTATGCTAGAAAACCTATCTTATCTATGTTAGAAATTCCTTTGCTTTAATTTCCAAGGAAAACAAATGTGTCTGACTTCCTCAGATCACCTTTAGTTGTCCAGGGTTTAAAAGGTATGCATGTACTCCTTTATCTTGGTATGGCTTAATTAGTTGTCGTAGGCGCCACCTTCTTTCCACCGTTATGTGACAGAAAGTCCAGTCTAACATAGAATGATACATCGCCGTTCGGCCGCTTAGCCTCAGGCTTCCTCGGAAATGAACTGTCCCAGCAGAAAGTTCCAAAAGTATTCCAAAATTGCCACAGCTTTGCGTCTTCACGGACCGGTTGTTTTAAAAAAAATTGTATCCTATTGACTCTTTGCACCTCCTGGGACCATTTCCAGCCATCCAACTCTGGAAAAGCGGTAGGCAGTAGTTCTACCATCTATCCCGAATGTCATTTCCTTCTTTGCCCTCAGGCACGCCCTGTTCCCGCAAAATATTACGCTGTTGGTGGTTTTCTTGGCCCTCGAGCTTCCATTGAATATCAATAAGCTGTGATTCTTGCACCTCTGCCTATACACTGGGCGCTTACCATGTCATTTTCCATAGCCTCTGTTCTTGTTCTGAGGTCTGTTAAACATTCCCCTATAGAGCTACATGCTTTAGCCAGCTTTCTGACGGCACCAAGTACTTTTTTTGTAGCAATAGATGTGCCTGTTAGCGGTTTAGATGGTGAATAATTCCATTTGAAGTCTTTGGCACTTGATGCTTGTCGCCCTACTTTTTTTGCCGTTCTCTGGCCTGTCAAAACAAAGGCGTCTCCACCTATATCTTGGCGCTATCGTCATTATCGCTAGACCCTGTGGGGGAGCCAGGTCAGTCCGCTGAACATTCTGTACCATCAGAGAGTGAAAAGAAGCAATCATTCGCCTCAATATACAAGTCGTTGTTCCCAATTTCAGATCCCAGGGTTCGTATTTCTTGCTGCTGAGGTGCTTTTGGATGCTGAGCACTACTGTGGGGTAGTTAGTCTAGGTGATCTGGGGGGGTCTGATGGGTACAAATTACTGGAAGAAGAGATATTTAAGCCCACCATATCACTTTTCTATGGGCCTTTCTTCTTCCCTTTATCCAATCCTATTTGAGCCAGAATATCCCTTTCCCTAAGACCTCCCACCACATTCTCAATACTCCCCACACTCTTGTCACTCTTGTCATCATGTGATTTAACCCATGTCACCAGGAGCAATCCAGCACAATCCCCCAGTGTAGTTGGAGGGGGGCGAGGAGCCAAATCTGACAAACCTCTGTCGTGACTGGACGATGTGCTAGTCTCCACTGCAGTCAATCAATCAATCGATCAATTCATCTTTATTCGATTCACAAAGTGTATCATAAATGTGCACATATAACAATAATATATTATAAAATTCGGAAACAGACATAAAAATGCTGTCACTATTTAGCATACAGCAGGATATGATTTTTTCCTGGTTAAAACAGCCCTGAGAAACCTTGCTAGTACCACACATGTATACAAATTAGAAAGTACTTGCAAATTAAAAAACGCTGGTCAACATTGCCTAAAATGTAAAGATTTCATTATCGGTACAATACAAGATCTCCTCAAATCGGAGTAAAATTTGAAAAAAAACAAAATGTGAATCGTTGATTGCTTGGAAATATTATCACAGATACCAGACATTAGTTCCCTTGACCAATTGTTAACACTTGGAAAAGACGTCAAACTATGAAATATATCTAATCTAAAACGCAAATCTATCTTGTGCTTTTTAACCATTTAAAAGGTACGATTGCATTGAGCAAGTAGTCAAGACCAATTGATTGTGTTGAACAGAAGGTTTGAGCAATTCCACAGATAGTCTTAATTCCTCCAAGAGATTTAAACACTCTGCTTTAAGTGTTTTCCTCGTAATATTATTCAAAGACTCCGGCTGTTCGTAGAATTCTGGATGGCTAATTTACACCATGAAGTTCTTAATAACATTTAGCCATGGAACTTTTAGTGGAGACTCAGAGTCTCAGCAGTCCTTAACTAATGCACGGTTAAATTCCATGTGATCTGAAGTCCAGATCTTGTGCCAAAGAAGGACTGGCTGTATCTTTATCAAATCTGTTAAATAGTTAGCAGCCAATTGAGAATGGCACCCAAAACCTAAACAATTAGATGGGAGCATCAAAAGAATATTTTAAAAGGCGTTTTCAACCACCTAAAGTTGTTCCGCATTTACGTACCCTGACAGCTCAGAATATTACCTTACAATGCTTCTACATTTTGCATTGTAGATAGTTAACATTTCTTATGGCTGTTTACAATCTAGTTTACTTGCGAAATTACACAAGGCCGCAACAGATCTAACAAATTGCAGCTTTCTTGATTTTATGCGCTGTTCCATCTCCCCTCGCATTCAAATAGAATACCCAAATATGAAAATGTGTGAGTTAGTGGAATGATATCTTTCCCTATAAAAATGTTGCGCATCTTAGTAGAACTTCGGCCTACTTTCATAGCGAAAGTTTTGCTAATATTAATTCTCAGCCCAAAGTTCTCCATAAAGTGCACAAAACTATCAAGAAGATGCTGCAGAGCCATTGGAGTACGTGCCATGAGCACTGCGTCATCCACATAAAGCAGGATGCTTTATGGGCGAAGCCCCCCCATAATATTTTGATTATCCCGGGGAGGTGGCATTCCCAGGACAGGGGGAGTCCGCGAGGCCCCCCACCACATAATTGGAATTAGCTCCGGAGAGGTGGCGGTGCCCGGGGATGCGAGCGGGCCCAGTGGGATTGCCCGGATTCATAATAAAAAAATAGCCCAGGAAGGTGGCATTTTATCTTGCAGTTCTTGAAGAAGCTGAATATAACACCTTATTCAAGTACACTAGGCACCACCCCAAGAACCTACACAATAATCTTTCCTTACGGACAATTCCTAAGAATTAGAAGCAATTGTTTCCGTAGTGTTGATTATTTCAGCCAATCTGACTTCCTCATAGAAAAATGACATGAACGAGGTTACCCGAAGTGACTTCTCAAACTCAGTGGCAGATCCCCGTTGGAGTGCCATGGGGCAGTAGGGCGGGCGGGGGAGAGGCAGGGTTGGAGGTAGTAAACTCCGGCTTACGGCTGAACAGAGGTAAGTAAATAAATAATACAAATTACATTGCGCGCGCTGCATCGCCGATTGGCGTTGCAGCGTGTGCAATACCAGCGTGCATAATTGTTTGTTTTGCATTTGTTACCCTAAGTGGGAAGGGTATGCCCAGACATGGGTCCCGTGCTCATGCACTACTGGATTCAAGAAAGCCTGGCTGATGAAGGGTGATACCCTGAAACTGGTCCCAGGATGCTTGTTTCCCATCCAGGGAGGACCTGGCTTGGCAGTCCGGGCTAGACTGTTTCCATAAGATACAGGGTCAAGACTGATTTGCATATGGCTGGGTCCAAACTGGGGTGTGTGGTGAGCAAAAGAATGATGAATTAAACCCAGATCCTTGTGACTGGGGTGAATGTTTGCATTGTCCAGCATTCCGTTCACCAATTGTTTCTTTTGCATTACACATATAAAGCACTCTACTTCCAGCACATTGGTTCTGCTGAAAGAAAGGTTTTCCATGCATCCATTCTGGCTACCGATGTTGCACGATTAATGTGACAAAGCATGCTTTTGTCACTTACACTCGCTCCGGTTCAGAACATGCAATGCGGGCAAACAAATAAGGCCCTAAGAGGCCAAGAACACGCCTCACCTAAGGCGCCATCTTGGCAGGAGGCTCCCCCCCTAGACCAGCATGCACGCTCACGCCGCACGAGAGAGTTGAAGCCTCCTTATCTATCAGGCTGAGGATGTTCTGCACCCAGCACAAACATCAGTAAGATTGTTATCGCCACACCAGCCGCTTCAGGTGAGTTTTTCTATGCTTCTTGCCACCAACCATGGTTATTACTAACCTTTTTGAACAATTCACATTCTTCGTCTTTTTTATTAACTTAGATATATTTTTCAGTCACAGCCCTGTAATGATGTGCACAGTCTACTAGTTGGGATGGGAGGAGTCACGGGGTTGGAGGAAGAGGAGGGGCTGAGACAGGAAAGGGGCAGTTAGAGTAAGGACAGGGAACTGGAAACAAGCAAGAAATAAATCTCCTGAATACACACTACTGGTGTTTGTCGTTATTGCCATCAAGACATGACAACTGGTGACGAGGGAGGGATGGTGCTGTCAGCCACCCACAGGACCCCAAGGAGAAGCGTCCCTGTCCCGGCAGCGTGAAAGAAAAGGAAACGCTGTTGAGCAACGTGTGGCTGAAGTAGGTCCGCCGCCCAGAACAAGAGGCTAGCGGTAATTGCCCCTGCTCCGCAATCTGGGAGTCGCGTAGAGCCCTGAAGGAAGAAGCGGCATCGAGCGCTGGGGCGTTTGAAGCGGTGCTCTGGTTCGCGCCAAAACCGCGAGTCACCCTTGATGCGTGCAAACTGGCACGCGACCCACGAGGAGAAGTCGGGTGCCTACCCCGATTCCACCGCCTGCTGCCCCAGTGGCCGAAGAGTCATTGAGGTGCTGCCCAAGGCGTGTGAAAGCGTCCCGACGAAGAACGCCAGGACGCGTGGAAGAGACGGCTCACCCCCGATGCGTGAGAGACGGCCGGTCCAGTATCCAACGACGATGAGAGCATTTCAATGTGCCTACCTGGAGATCCTGAAGGCTCGGGAGTGCAGGGACACTGGAAAGTGAGAACGTGTGCAGAAATCGGCTGCCGGTGAGTTCTGGAGAGTGAGCATGCCCTGAATGAAAGCAAATCTCGTGTGGAGCGAGATTTCATGTACAGCAGCCATCTTAGAGTCAGGCAACCTTTGGGACACGCTATGTGTAAATCAGGAGCGGCCATTTTGAAGTCAGGCAGCACCCGGCTGAAAAGTAAACAAGCATTGAAAATTGAAAAACAAGCATTAAAAATTGCAAACCAAGCATTGACAACTACAAAAAAGAACAAGCATTGAAAGTTGCAAAACAAGCATTGACAACTACAAAACAAACATTGAAAGTTGCAAAACAAGCATTGACAATTGCAAACAAGCATTTGAAAACAAGAAGTTGCAAAACAAGCACTCATACGTGTAAGACAGGTGTGATAACAAGCTTTGACAATTGCAAAACAAGCATTGGCGAGCCCGAAACAAACATTGATAAGTGCACAAACAAGCATTGGTCACTGCAATAGCAGACACTTGAAAGTGTAGAACCTGACAGTAAGTGCGTTGGTCAGCCAGGTTAGCCATGTCAATTTCATCGCACTGAAACGGAGGTGGTGCAGCGGTGAGTGCCCCTGTCACGCCCATAGTCTCGCATCTGCGCCCCCCGGAACCACTGACGCTGGTGACTGGTTGAAGCATGGGCCCTCGATTGCAGGAGTGGTTGGAGGACTTTGAGGACTACCTAGAAGGTCCAAAGTCACAGGAGACAGAGACAAGCTAATTGCACTCCGCAATCTGGTTGGCAAAGAGATTGGAAAGGTGATCAAAGAATTACCGACGGATGATAAAGGGACCTATGACAAAGTGCGAGATGCACTCAACAGAAAGTTTGTGCACGAAAGAAACGTGGACTACGAGAGATATGTGTTTCATCAGGCACATCAAGACAAAGATGAAATGATGAGCACATTCATTTCACGATTACGCCGACTGTCGCAGTATTGCAATTTTGATTCGTTCTCAAAGGAGGATGCCATCCGACTGAGAGTCATTGAGGGCTGTCATTCAGAAACACTTCGAAGGAGATTGCTAAGGAAAAGCCATGATCTCGACGAGATAGAGGAAATGACGAGAGTGTACGACCAGGTAGAAGAACATGCCAAAAACATGGAGACAGGGCATGGTGAGAAAAAGGAGCAAGCATATTGGACTCAAAACACCAACGCTCAGAGAAGATCAAGTGATCATCAGAGAAGGTCTCGTCCAGCGTCCAGACACACACACAGAAGTCATCGACGCTATGAATCACGAAGGAGAGACAAGAAATCGAGCTACGCCAAGAAGCCCGAACGTCCACGGAAATGCTACCGATGTGGGTATGACTTCCCACACACGACGCCTGCCCAGCAATGGGCCAACAGTGCCGGAAATGTGGATGCAAGAACCACTTTGAAGTCATGTGTGGAGTGTACAGCAAGGAAAGAAGGAGTGAGATAACCAGATCTCGCCCAGAAGACAAGCGACATCATGCAAAAGCTGCCCAAGACAGAGCACTATCATCTTCTGGCTTGTCACACTCCAGCAGGGAATCTCACAGATCTCAATGGATCAGAAGGTAACTGTCGAGGGAATCGAGGTCGACCTCTCAGGAGACAACATTCACAGATGAATATATATGCATGGTGGCCGACCCGGACCAGCTGAAGAAGTATCCTCCGCTAGATATCAAAGTGGGGACTATTTGTGCTTGACAGTGGGGCATCACTGAATTACATGCCTGTGACCGAATATAATAAGATGAAACCAACGCCTGTCCTGAGTCCAGCACATGTCAGGGTGTTTACCGGGATGGCGAAAAAAACACTTCCCTGCCTGGGCATGTTCACAATGACACTCAAGCACAAATCCACAGCAGTATCGGCGTACATTCACGTCATTAAGGGACCGGAGGCTGATTGCCTTCTTAGTCTGCCTACAGCAGAGCGACTCAGACTGGTTGAAATCCTACACTGGGTCCATGACAATCCGGACATTGTCCGCAAGTTTCCCAAACTATTCAGTGAGCTCGGCAAAATGATCAAGTGTCTGATTCGCCTACACATTAACGACCAAGTGCGCCCTATTGCTCAGCATCCAAGCGAGTGCCTTTCCATCTTCAGCAGGCAGTAGAGGAAGAAATTCAAGAACTAGTTCAAGCGGATATCATGGAAAAAATGGATGGCCCCACACCATTGGTGTCACTGGTCGTAATTGTTCCGAAAAAGGGTACCCCGGAACAAGTACCGCTATATGTGGACATGAGGCTCCCCAACACGGCCATAGAACGAGAGCGTCACCCAGGGCCTCATCTGAGCGATATGATATCGGCATTGAATGGAGCCAGGGTATTCTCAAAACTTGATCTCACCAAGGGATACCATCAGCTGGAGTTGCACAAAAAATCAAGGTACATTGCAATGTTTGCCACCCATCTGGGTTTGTTTCGTTACAAATGGCTGGGTTTCTGTATCTCCTCTGCAGCGGAGATATTCCAAGAGGTCATACGCCAAACCATCAGGCATATCCCAAATTCCCTGAGCTACAGTGACGATATCTTGGTATATGGATCAAACACACAAGAACATGATAAAGCCCTGGATCGAGTATGTCATGCTCTCCTTGAAGCCAATTTAACTCTCAACAAGGACAAGTGTGAGTTCCATCAGTCCACCCTTAAGTTCTTCGGTCACGTGTTCTCCGGGGCTGGAATGAAGCCTAACCCCGAGAAAGTAACAACGCTCAACACCACCAAGAGCCCTCAAGATGTGAGGGACATAAGATCGTTTCTGGGCATGGCAAGCTATTGCTCCAGATACATTAAGGACTATGCCACGATCAGTCATCCACTTCGTGCCCTCACCAAGCAAGGACAACCATTTGTGTGGAGCCCTCAATGTGAGCGGGCTTTCCAAGAGATCAAGCAGGCGTTGGAATCGGCGAACAATCTGGCCTATTTCAACACCAAAAGGAAGACAGAAATCACGGTGGATGCCAGTCCAGTGAAGTTGGGTGCCATCCTGGCTCAATATGATAGTGACACTGATCGGTGTCACATTGTGGCATACGCCAGTCGCAGCCTATCCGACACTGAAAAGGCTTATTCTCAGCCCAAGAAAGAGAGCCTAGTGGTCGTGTGGGCATGTGAACATTTCCATGTGTTCATCTTCGGCAAACATTTAACCATGATTACGGATCACCAGGCTCTTGTCACCATCTTCGGTAATCCAAAAGCCAAGATGCCGCCCCGCATTGAAAGGTGGGGTCTACGTCTGCAGGAATACACGTTCACCATCATCCATAAACCTGGAAAGGGTGAGAACCCGGTGGACTACATGTCCAGACACCCTCAAGCATCTCACGCCTCACACCCGTCGATAGCTGAGGAGTACATACACTTTGTGGTAGGTGTAGCCCGGCCACCGACAGTCCCCTTCGAAGCGATCAAGGATGCTACTGCACAAGATAATATCCTTCAGAAGGTAGTGCGCCGACTGCGCACACATCGCTGGAGACATGATAGTGAGAATGAAGCAAGTGACCCACAGATCCGTCAGGAAATGCAAGCTTTCCGACATGTCAGTGACGAGTTGTCAGCGACGTCAGAGGGGCTCCTACTGAGGGACCATCGGATCGTCATCCCGAGGCATCTACGTCAAGGAGTGGTCAATCTTGCCCACGAAGGCCATCAGGGAGTTGTTGCCACAAAGAGAGCTCTAAGGGAGCAAGTCTGGTTCCCGCAACTCGATCAAATGGTAGAGCTCACCCTGAAGGACTGAATCCAGTGTCAATTGGTGAAGCCTGGAGAACCCCCGGCTCCTCTTCAAATGACCAAATTGCCCAGTGGGGTATGGCAGGAACTAGCCATAGACTTTTATGGACCCCTCCCGTCAGGCAGGTATATGGTGGCTATCATGGATGAATACTCACGATTCCCAATAGCTCAGTTTGTGTCTTCCACCAACGCCTCCGTTACCATCGCTGTATTAAATGAGGTCTTCGCCGCGTGGGGTGTTCCCAAGGAACTCAAGACAGACAATGGTCCCCCCTTCAACGGTCATGAGTTCAGTGTTTTCGCAAAGCATATCAATTTTTGACACCGGAAGATCACACCGCTGTGGCCACAAGCCAATCGCATAGTTGAGCGGTTCATGGCCACTCTGAAAAAGACTTTTCAACAAGCCATGTTGGAAAAGAAAGACTTGCAAATAGCTCTCAATGAGGTGCTAAGAGCCTATTGGACTACCCCACACGCGACCACCGGAAAGTGTCCTGCCACTCTCATGCTGGGGCGACCCATCAGGACAAGGATCCCGACGTGGGAAGGGGCTCTGACTCCGGTGTCCCCAACACGTACCCATCGAGAAACAGTGATGGCTGATCAAGCGGGGAAAAGCAGGATGAAAACATATGTAGACACTAGACGGAGAGCCAAGTCTCCCTCCCTTCGGACAGGAGACTGTGTAGTGGTCAAACAAGACCAGGCCAAGAAGACGGATTGTCGGTTCAAAGAAGAACCATTGATCGTCACTCAGCAAAAAGGCACCATGTTCACCGCTGAGTCTGAGAAAAGACGGATCACTCGAAACGTGTCTCATTTTCAGAAATGTACTCCGGGCATGAAAGAAACACTTGATAGGGATTCAGTACAACGAGATGCAGATGGACTGAGTCAACCGAGTCCAACCTTGAGACTGGACAGGCCAACGGAAGATGCGCCTGCAGAGGTTGGAGTGTGTCTCCGACCTCGAAGAGACATACACAAACCAAAGAGACTGATTGAAGAACTGTGATCGGATTAGTTAATTTCTTTTGTTAACAAAGGGGGAGATGTAATGATGTGCACAGTCTAGTAGTTGGGATGGGAGGAGTCACGGGGTTGGAGGAAGAGGAGGGGCTGAGACAGGAAAGGGGCAGTTAGAGTAGGGACGTGGGAACTGGGAACAAGCAAGAAATAAATCTCCTGAATACACACTACTGGTGTTTGTCGTTATTGCCATCAAGACACGACAAGCCCATTCCTGAATTGTTTGGAATGGCCCCAAAACATACTTAGCAGTTAAGCTATTTTACTTGAGGTGAGCGGAATAATTGCATCCACTCTTCCCTTTTTCTACAATTATGGTCATTTTGATTTACTCCTATATTATATTTAGAAAATGTACATAGACAAGCTGATTTTCTGCCTATCCAACCTCATACGATTTACCCCATTGAGTATTCATGCAACTCTAGGTGAGTTTTTGCATGAAGAAAACAAACATTTTAAAGAACACACATGCCTTGCCCCTTTTAATCATTCCATGCTATTGCTCCACCCTCACATCCAGATAAAGACCCACCCATATGGTTTTAGGTCCAGGCTTTCTTGGGTCGAAACGTCAACGCTCTCAAATTTCCTGTACTAAGGCCTAATTTCATTTGGACATCTCAGATAACTAACTAGTTATATGGGGATTTTTTTTTTATACCTTACGGGCAGCACGCAGGCATCTGAAGCACTGCGATCTTCATCTTTTATTTTATTTTATGTACTCAGTCACTTTAATCTCACTTTTCACACTGCACGAGCACATTTGTCACTTGTTTGCACATTTGGAGCAACCTACAATATAGTGTACCTATACAGTTTCATGTACGTGTGCCATAATACGTGCATTTGAAATATTTTTTTCCTCTGGTTTTGTTTTCTTTTTCCTTTAATATTTATGCTGTTAAGAAATATTGTCTGTTTGAATTTTCAGTTACCGGCAGAACTATTTTCTTTACTGTACTAAGCCTTGGCAGCGGTAGGCACGGCAAAAAGTAATTTTGATGTCCGGACACTAGGGGTAACACGGTAGCCACCTGAAACTTCGTGGAGGCTAGGATTACACATTCCACAATGTACTGGAGGTAAACAGCCTTTAGTGCGCGGCTGCTACTGCGCATAGCATTACTTACAACGCGTACCATTAGTACGCAAGTTGTTACATTGCAAGCATTGTTACTACGCATGCGAAGTAATGGTATGCTTTAAATACAAACAATCCATGTCATTGTAAGGAAACTGAGGATTTTTCCTCACAACGACTACGAGGAGAGTGAGGTAAGTGTTGTGTTTTTGTAGTGTAGGGGGTTGTCCTGGAAGTAGTGTATTAGGGTTCAGGGTAATGTTTAGTTTATGTAGTGTAGGGGGTTATGCTGGGGGTAGTGAGTTAGGTTTTAGCGTAGAGTAGGGGTCGTGCTGGGAGTAGTGTATTAGGGTTCAGGGTAGTGTTTTGTTTATGTAGTGTAGGGGGTTGTTCTGGGTGTAGTGTTAGGGTTCAGGGTAGTGTTGTGTTTTTGTAGTGTAAGGGGTTGTGCTGGGAGTAGTGTTAGGGTTCAGGGTAGTGTTGTGTTTTTTGTAGTGTAGGGGTTGTGCTAGGGGTAGTGAGTTAGGGTTTAGGGTAGAGTAGGGGTCATCATGGGAGTAGTGTATTAGAGTTCAGGGTAGTGTTGTGCTTTTGTAGTGTAGTGGGTTGTGCTGGGAATAGTGTTAGGGTTCAGGGTAGTGTTGTGTTTTTGTAGTGCAGGAGGTTGTGCAGGGGGTAGTGAGTTAGTGCTGTGTTTTTGTAGTGCAGGGGCTTGTGCTGGGAGTAGTGTTAGGGTTCAGGGCAGTGTTGTTTTTTTTGTAGTGTAGGGGGGTTGTGCTGGGGTAGTGAGTTAGGGTTTAGGGTAGAGTAGGGGTTGTCATGGGAGTAGTGTATTAGAGTTCAGGGTAGTGTTGGGATTTTGTAGTGTACGGGGTTGTGCTGGGGTAGTGAGTTAGGGTTTAGGGTAGAGTAGGGGTTGTCATGGGAGTAGTGTATTAGGGTTCAGGGTAATGTTTAGTTTATGTAGTGTAGGGGGTTGTGCTGGGGGTAGTGAGTTAGGTTTTAGCGTGGAGGCTAGGATTACACATTCCACAATGTACTGGAGGTAAACAGCCTTTAGTGCGCGGCTGCTACTGCGCATAGCATTACTTACAACGCGTACCATTAGTACCATTAGTACGCAAGTTGTTACATTGCAAGCATTGTTACTACGCATGCGAAGTAATGGTATGCTTTAAATACAAACAATCCATGTCATTGTAAGGAAACTGAGGATTTTTCCTCACAACGACTACGAGGAGAGTGAGGTAAGTGTTGTGTTTTTGTAGTGTAGGGGGTTGTCCTGGAAGTAGTGTATTAGGGTTCAGGGTAATGTTTAGTTTATGTAGTGTAGGGGGTTATGCTGGGGGTAGTGAGTTAGGTTTTAGCGTAGAGTAGGGGTCGTGCTGGGAGTAGTGTATTAGGGTTCAGGGTAGTGTTTTGTTTATGTAGTGTAGGGGGTTGTTCTGGGTGTAGTGTTAGGGTTCAGGGTAGTGTTGTGTTTTTGTAGTGTAAGGGGTTGTGCTGGGAGTAGTGTTAGGGTTCAGGGTAGTGTTGTGTTTTTTGTAGTGTAGGGGTTGTGCTAGGGGTAGTGAGTTAGGGTTTAGGGTAGAGTAGGGGTCATCATGGGAGTAGTGTATTAGAGTTCAGGGTAGTGTTGTGCTTTTGTAGTGTAGTGGGTTGTGCTGGGAATAGTGTTAGGGTTCAGGGTAGTGTTGTGTTTTTGTAGTGCAGGAGGTTGTGCAGGGGGTAGTGAGTTAGTGCTGTGTTTTTGTAGTGTAGGGGCTTGTGCTGGGAGTAGTGTTAGGGTTCAGGGCAGTGTTGTTTTTTTTGTAGTGTAGGGGGGTTGTGCTGGGGTAGTGAGTTAGGGTTTAGGGTAGAGTAGGGGTTGTCATGGGAGTAGTGTATTAGAGTTCAGGGTAGTGTTGGGATTTTGTAGTGTACGGGGTTGTGCTGGGGTAGTGAGTTAGGGTTTAGGGTAGAGTAGGGGTTGTCATGGGAGTAGTGTATTAGGGTTCAGGGTAATGTTTAGTTTATGTAGTGTAGGGGGTTGTGCTGGGGGTAGTGAGTTAGGTTTTAGCGTAGAGTAGGGGTCGTGCTGGGAGTAGTGTATTAGGGTTTAGGGTAGTGTTTTGTTTATGTAGTGTAGGGGGTTGTTCTGGGAGTAGTGTTAGGGTTCAGGGTAGTGTTGTGTTTTTGTAGTGTAGGGGTTGTGCTAGGGGTAGTGAGTTAGGGTTTAGGGTAGAGTAGGGGTCATCATGGGAGTAGTGTATTAGAGTTCAGGATAGTGTTGTGCTTTCGTAGTGTAGTGGGTTGTGCTGGGAATAGTGTTAGGGTTCAGGGTAGTGTTGTGTTTTTGTAGTGCAGGAGGTTGTGCAGGGGGTAGTGAGTTAGTGTTATGTTTTTGTAGTGTAGGGGCTTGTGCTGGGAGTAGTGTTAGGGTTCAGGGTAGTGTTGTGTTTTTGGTAGTGTAGGGGGTTGTGCTGGGGGTACTGAGTTAGGGTTTAGGGTAGAGTAGGGGTTGTCATGGGAGTAGTGTATTAGAGTTCAGGGTAGTGTTGTGCTTTTGTAGTGTAGGGGGTTGTGCTGGGAATAGTGTTAGGGTTCAGGGTAGTGTTGTGTTTTTGTAGAGTAGGAGGTTGTGCAGGGGGTAGTGAGTTAGTGTTGTGTTTTTGTAGTGTAGGGGCTTGTGCTAGGAGTAGTGTTAGGGTTCAGAGTAGTGTTGTGCTTTTGTAGTGTAGGGGGTTGTGCTGGGAATAGTGTTGGGGTTCAGGGTAGTGTGTTTGTGTAGTGAAGGGGGTTGTGCCGGGGGTAGTGAGTTAGGGTTTAGGGTAGAGTAGGGGTCGTGCTGGGAGTAGTGAATTCGGATTCAGGGTAGTGTTGTGTTTTTGTAGTGTTGGGGTCGTGCTGGGAGTAGTGTTAGAGTTCAGGGTAGTGTTGTGGTTTTTGTAGTGTAGGGGGCTGTGCTGGGGGTATTGAGTTAGGGTTTAATGTAGAGTAGTGGTGTGTAGTGTTAAAGGTTTCAGTGTACTGTCGTTTTGTATGTGTAGTGTAGGAGCATGTACATGTACTAGTGGTTTGCGAAGTAATGGTCTGCGCATTAAAGTACGTTTGTTTTATTTTGAATGCTTTTGCGAAGTAATGGTTAGCGAAGTAATATTATGCGTACTAATTGCATTTGCAATGTAAAAACATTGCACTAAAAGCATGTATATTAATGGCATGCTATGTACCATCATACATTCTGTACTGAACCATCTCCTTTTGGTTGATCCCTTGGAGAGCCCAATGGCTAGCAATTCTTTGGTTCTGGTGCACTAATTGTACCTGCGGTTGCAGGGTAAAATTACAGAGTCTTTTGATGCCTTTGGCTCTCAAAGGGGTCTCTCTGTCTGGGGGTACCGAACTTTGGTCCAGGTGCAGATCTGGAAAGGCTGACACAGGGGAAAAGTATTACGCCTTTGCTTTGTGCAGATCCTATTGTCGCAGACACAGGTCTCTTCTTTGTCCTCATGCAAGTCAGATCAGAACCGAGGTTTTGGTGTCGGGGGGGCAAGAAATCCTACATTTAGGGGTGTTAGAGATGTGGTTGCATGTGCCCAATGGGCTACTAGCCCGAATAGCTAATCCACCCCTGAGGGAACCACATCCGGGGGTGTAGGTTACTTTCTTCTACCCAGAACCCTCTATTGTACCACTTTTAGGAATGGTAAAAATCTTCCTCAGATGTACAGACAATGTAGCCCACCCTGGAGGTGTGACCAGCCTTCTTGACCACATGATCTTTTTGCCTGCCTGTGTGCAATTGTGCCTGGGGCAGAGGAACAGGTGTTCCTTCCTTAGGGGGCAGACTTGATGCATATCAGAGGTGGGGAAATCTTTGAATCTCACCGCCTTGATGTGTCACTTCACTGGCCAACTTGTCAGAGAGGGGAGTGTGACCTCCTTCCCATCCAGTTTTTTGTTTCTGACTCCTGCGAGAGTTCACGTCTCCTGGCAGGGGGTCAGAATCCTGTTTTAGCTGCAGCAAGCTTGGACTGTCAGCCAGAGCACAGGAAGGATGGGGTAGCTAGGTGAGAAACTTTTAAGGTAGACACCTGAGTGCATGCCACATCGCCTCTGGCAAAATAATTGTGTCAGGGGTGAGGAGGCAAGTTATTTGATGCCAAACATTACATATTTTGGCGGTACCATTTTGGAGCTGGCTGCCCCGAGGTGCCCTGGTGCCAGCTTATGTTATCCTATGGACCGCTGAACACTTATAGTATCCTTTAATTGGAAAAGACCACTATAGGAACATGTTAACTTGCACTTTTATATGCTAACCCTTAATATAATGCACCCTGCCTCCTGCGATGAAGAGGCCTTCGTTAGGGGTGACTGACATATACTAAAGATGGTACTTTGACCCCGCCAGACATATTGAAGCAAAGACCAGTTCAAGTAGTTTGCATTGCCCCTGCAGTCTGCAAAGGCAGGCCTGTTGTCAGTAGTTTACTTGGGTCACTCAGGGTGGTACAACCAGTGCTTCAAACTATGGTGACCCATTTAACACCCATGCCCTGGGTACCACTGGTACCATTTACTAGGGGCTTATAAGGGGGTTAGAGTCCTTGCCAATTGGGCTTACCAATTCACACATATCAGTTTTAGGGAGAGATCGCTGGCACTCAGGTCTGACCAGCAGGCTCCTGTGCACTTTCAGAGTCATAACCATCCGAATTAGAGCAAAAAGCATGGGGGGGACGGGTGACCATACATAAAGGACACTTTCCTACTGTAAGTAATTCCAATTTTTGCCCTCTTGACATCCTTTAACTCTTTCAACACCATCTCTGCATTGCACATGTCGCCAAATGGAATACTGGGTCTTCTCTGATTACTCACTATATTTCTGTATACAGACACTGTTCCCTGTGCGTATCTGTAAAGTCTTGAAACACGCCCCTCCTGTTTTTGTTTGTTTCCTCAAAGTCATTTGCCACCACAATTTCCCAATTCTATTTACCCTAGAAAGGAGATCAATTCCAGGAAATCTCCTTTTCAGCAGCATTTTGCTGGTTATTTCTCTTTTTTTCCGACGCTACATGCAGCTCATTATCTGGCACTGTGGGTGACATATTGACACTCTCCACAGCACTTCCGGCCTGAATCTATCACACCACATTAGGTTCACGTGTCGCTGCCAAATACTCGTTAGGTGAGAAAGTTGTTAAAATCAAATGCCATTTGTAAGGAAGAGCGAAGTTGACAGCAAAGATAGCTGAGACTGGACTTTCTTTAAGAAAAAAATGCTTAAAAGGCGTATGTGAGGTTTGGAGATGCTTATAATGACTAGAACCTTAGCAAGGGGAAACTTATTAAGATGACGGATGAAAGAAAAAAATGGTGTTTGTATTTCATTTCATGCAAGGATGGAGAGCTATTGGAATAGAATATGCTTCCTTAGCCTTCCTGCAATGCTCAGGATAGGCAATGGTTAAGTTATAGACTCTTCATTGCTCATCACTTAAATATGATGAATGAAATGCTCCTCTCACCCACACTTAGTTTGGCCTGGGTGAAATTTGAATCACCCACCGTATTCAAGTAATTTGGGGAGTTTCATGTTACTCATGGTACACAAATTTTCACTAAATACACCATTATCCCATACAGGGAATTACACAGGATTTGTTGAAAAATTGTATAGAGTTGAATTGCTGTTACAGCACAAACGACCACAATGCAAGCATTTATTATCTGCGGCACTTGTGTTTTTGGAGCTATGTTTTTTAAAGCGAAATGCATCCTCGTGTCCAAAATGGACATGTAGAAGCATAGTGCTAAATGGCTGATTTACATGTTTCTTAGAATACAGAATTGTTATAAAAGTGTTGACAAAGAATCCATTGGTGTTCCTCTGCTCTCTGGGTCAAATCATCCACTTACAGCAACCCATACCAGAGTGACACAGCAATCCTGATGCGATAAACACAACATTCACAGAGCTGCATTAGCTTTCCCCACTGAGTGAAATGCACAAGCTCCCTTGAAGGGAGGTTCAGATGCTCCCCTCAGGTAGACGTGCAAGCCCCCTACAGGGAAAGGGAATCACACCCCTCACTCAGTGCGTTGCACGAATGTGCCGTTAGTGATATCAGTCTTTTCTGATATGTACAAGATACCCTAAAATGCCTGCAACTTAAAAAAAATCTTTTTAAATGAACAGTTTCTCTGTAAATACATAATTAATTCATTATGATTATGGATGCCTATTAAAGTCTATTATGGTTATTTAATATGGTAATATTCATAATTCTATCTGCTAGTAGGATGAAAGAACAGTTTTATACATTTTGTGATTGTAATTGCATATATTTAGCAATTACTACCCCTGATGAGGAGTCAAAGCACTTTGTCAAGGAATTACACGCTACTCCGGAACCCATAAAGGATTAGTTGTGAATTAGTATAGTGACAATATGGAAGTAATTTGAGCGGTGAATATGTTAGTCAGTTATTTGGATTGAGAAGGATAGTGGAGGGATAGAAGAGGGAAAATGTTTTAATTTATATAGCACTTGCTACCTTTGATGGGGTGTTGAAGTGCTTTTTCGGTGAGTAGCATGCTACTTCGGAAGCCATAAAGGATTAGTGGTGAATTAGTATAGTGAAAATATGGAAGTCATTCGAGCGGTGGATATGTTAGTCAGTTATTTGGATTGAGAAGGATAGTGAAGGAAGCAAGAAGGTAAAATGGTTTGCATTTATATAGCCCTTGCCACCCCTGTTGAGATGTTGAAGTGCTTTGTTGGCGAGTAGAACACTACTCCAGAACCCATAAAGGATTAGTTGTGAATTAGTGTAATGAAATATGAAATTAATTTGAGTGGTGGACATGTTAGTCTTATTTTGATTGAAAGGGATAGTGGAGGGATAGCTCATAGCAGTAGGAGGAGGCTTGGGATTAGTAAAAGGGAGGTGGAGGGGTGAATAAAAGGGAGGTGGGGAAGAGTCAGAGGAAGGGTTTAGAAAGATTTGTTTTGGGGTATCAGGATAGTAAAAAGAGGTATGAGATGATGCAAGGTGGGGTGGAATAGGGAAGAGTCTCAAAAGGGTTATTTTGAAGATTATAGTAGTGGTATGGGGTTGGTTTGGGATGAATGAGAGAGTGGAGGTAATGGATATATTGATAAAGGTATAGGGTGAGAAATAGGGTAGTGCATTGGAAAGAGTTGTAGAAAGAGATTTGAGACGAGTCAGAGACTTGAGCTAGAGGATAGAGGATATATTGAGAGTGGTATAGGGTGAAACATAGGGTAGTGAATTGTATGTGCTGAATAAGAAGAAAATCAATTAATAAGTAAAAGTAATAAATATATCGATCCCAAAGTAATAAAGATATAGTTCCATAAGTACATGGAAGGTACATAGATGCATAAAGGTAGGTAGTACATGTAGATTAAAGATGCATTAAATAATATCTGGCTTTCAAGTGTTGTACTTTAAATTAGTTGTATATATATATATATATATATATATATATATATATACATATTCACTGAAAAAACCATAGGTTTAAGCCCATATATAGTTAGGGATTAGCATTTTCAAAACCTTAATTTACTCGCACAAAACCATAGAAATTCGCATATATAGTTAGATGCAATAACTATATATCGCGCACCCGCAACCCACTGCTGATGATGTCACATATTACATCATTAATGACATGGTCAGTGACATCACTGATGACATCACTGATGACATCTCAATCCGTTTGACCTGAAGACACGCTGTAGTGGGGCGCCCCTTTACCGTTTCAGTAGCCATTCCGCCCGCTTTTGCTACACTGTGCCTCTTCCGCCATTCAGCTGTTTACCGCCCGCTCTTGCGACTACAGCGTCTCGCTCACCATGTAGTTGAGTTGCACCCACTCTTGCGGTGCAGCGATAGGCGGCTGCCACAAGACTCTCAAAATGGCGGCCGGCTCTTCAGATTTGGGCGTGATCCACTAAAATGGCCCTGGGACACCTTGGAACTCGGACGCTTGTCTGCTAGGGCTTGGGCCCCCTTCTCAAAAGCGTCCCCTGAGCCTTGAAGATTCTACAAAAGTCTTGGGGGCCCCCGACTCCCGCAGGCTTCTGGTGGGGAGCGGCTGCCATGATTACTTGTGGAATGGCCACGACTAAGCTACGAGATGGTGGTGCTCTCATGCTGACGCCAGCTTCAGTCTGAAACATCCAGGAACACTGTAGACTACCAATTCGATCAGTTCCGGTAGCGCCCCAACGTGACCCGGTAGGGAAGAACTTGCCCTCCCCTCTTTGACTGATGGTTCTTGTTGCCTGTCCCTTCTGTTGTCATTTAACAGAACTTTTTAGACTACTGAAAGGGGTTGTGTTCCGACCGCTGATTGGTGGAGACATTTTGACTATATTCTGAACCTACGTTGTTGCGTAATGCGTTATATGACACGCCGCGTTAGCGCACCCGGAAGTGCTCCGGTGCGCGAAGCGCAGCTTCCCGGAAGCGATCCGGGGCGCGGCGCGTAACGTAAGCATAACAGGTCATGTGACTTGTTTATAAAACTTTTCATTGGTTCATTTTACTTTTGTTATTCTAATGATGAAAGGCTAGGTCATATGACCTAAAAATTACGCTTTTCATTGCTTTCGAACATTATTTTTTCTTAAACATATATGTTATAATGTTCCAGGCTAATGTACTTTCCCGGAAAATTTACAACTGTCCTGCAAGTAAAATATATTCCTTTTTTAGCAAAAGGGCGTTTCTTCGTCCCATGACGGAGCCGTTGAGCAAAAGATGCTCGGCCTGCTGTCTTAGTCGCCGATACGCCTGAATATCAGCTTCTTATCGATCACTTTATGTTGCAGGAGTAAAAAACACAACAGCCCTTGACCATTTATCTTAACTGCGTTCCTGCGTATTATACCTTTTATCCGTCATATAATTGGACTGCTTTATTTCACTTGCCTTTTACTAATTCGAAAACAGTGACTTTACCAATGTAATTACTACTACCATGTTTTGTTTTAAAAACCTTTATTGTGAAAATGTCAGTATACAAATACGGGCCTATAACCACGTGGGCCGGCCACGGAGCAAACTGGAATCGTATATGATGAGGAAACATTTACACTGTAGAGGAACGTAACGAGCGGGCCATTAGGTTGCAAGAACTAAGGTGTCTAACAGTTGCGGAATCGGTGGACGTACATTTTGAAATTAAAATACGACAGGGCCACTTACAATAAAATTTTCAAGATATACATTTGCGGGCAAGTACCATGAGTGACGTTAATTCGAACTTACAATAGTACAGTAATCTTTAACACATCAGAACTTAATATCAATAGGGATGTTCAAATGTTCAATCAGTACTCGTCCCCGCCCGCCATGTGCTTCAAAACTGCATACGTATCTCGTGATATCAAGGTTGTTCAACCAGTACACAACAAGGAGTTACGAGTCCCATTTATACCGGCGCCATTTTGGGCGAGGCCGGGCAGGTCCAGGATATAGTCAAAATGTCTCCACCAACCAGCGGTCGGACCAGAACCCCTTTCGGCAGTCAAAAAAGGTTCAGTTAAATGACAACAGAAGAGATAGGCAACAAGAACCAACAGTCAAAAGAGGGGAGGGCAAGATCTAAAGCCATTGTTCTACAAACTCTCAAGCAGACTTGGATGGAAAAATCCTGAAGAATGTACAAACTGAAAACCATTTTTTGTCTGTATAGCATCACCAGCAACGCTTGAATCAGCTTTGTGTGAAGCCGCCATTTTGATTCAATCAATAGCGTCCCCCTGCACACATTCAGGGACCTGGTCATGTCTAAAGGTCAAACGGATTGTGGGACAAGATGCAGAAAAGAAAAGGAAAAAAGTTCCGCCGGACCATGGGAGCCGGCCGCCTATGTCATGGGCGATCTTTGGCCACACCAGGGCAATAGTGAAGCTGCAGCAGGTGCAAATAAGCTTCAGACAGTGTTACAAGCACTGCTCAGAACTCTCAACTATGACACCCAACATCCAGGACTTGCCATCGGATCTTGGCTCTCAACTATGGCACCCAACATCCAGGACTTGCCATCCGGATCTTGGCGCCTTGTGCTGGTTCCGACCTATTCACACATCGGTCCGCTACTGACACCACCTCATGAGCCAACGGGACACCCCACGCCGACTTTCGGCGCAGCATTGTAGGATGGCCACACCAGTGCGGCAACTTGCTGGACACCACCTCGGTGCCATCCAGATCTCGGCGCGTTGTGCTGCCTTCGGTCTACTGTAGCCGCAAGTGCGGACGCAACTCAGCTGGATAGCGAGTGAAACACCAAGGGGCGCCCCACTGCAGCCAAGGAGCCTCCATCTTGGGGGCGACGCACAGCATCACATTGCTTTCTCAAACAGCCCCCACTGACTGACGCGACCTCACAGGCCAACGGGGCGCCCCACGCCGACTTTCGGCGCAGCATTGTAGGATGGCCACACCAGTGCGGCAACTTGCTGAACACCACCTCGGTGCCATCCGGATCTTGGCGCGTTGTGCTGCCTTCGGCCTATTCGCACATCGGTCCGCTACTGACGCCGCCTCACGTGCCAACGGATTTTCTACGCTTTTTATACCAGCGCGTAACGTAAGCGCAACAGGTCATGTGACTTGTTTATAAAACTTTTCATTGGTTCATTTTACTTTTGGTTTCCTAATGATAGAAGGCTTGATCATATGACCTAAAAATAACACTTTTCATTGGATTAAAACATTTTTTTTTCCCAAACGATGAAAGCCCCACCTTGTTTCTGGATGTTTCAGACTGAAGCTGGCGTCAGCATGAGAGCACCACCATCTCGTGGCTCAGTCGTGGTCATTCCGCGAGCAATCATGGCAGCCGCTCCCCACCGGAAGCCTGCAGGAGTCGGGGGCCCTCAAGACTTTTGTAAAATCTTCAAGGCTCAGGGGACATCCGAGTTCCAAGGTGTCCCAGGGCCATTTTAGTGGACCAGGCCCAAATCCGAAGAGCCGTCCGCCATTTTAAGAGTCCTGTAGCAGCCGCCTATCGCTGCACCGCAAGAGTGGGCGCAACTCGACTACATGGTGAGCGAGACGCTGTAGCCGCAAGAGCGGGCGATAACCAGCTGAATGGAGGATGAGGCACAGTGTAGCAAAAGCGGGCGGAATGGCAACTGAAACGGTAAAGGGGCACCCCAGTACAGCAGACGAGCCTCCACCTGGGGAGGCCCGTTCATGCCGCCTCCCCCCCCACCCCCCGGGACGCCCCACGCCGTTTTTCCGAGCAGCATTGAAGGATGCCAAAACCAGTGCGGCAACTTACTGGACATCACCTGGTTGCCATCCACATCTCACCCTTGCTCATTGCACCATCAGGATTCAAGCAAACCGGGCCGAAGACGGCTGTAATGCCAGAAACCGGTCCCCGGGAGCTTGTTTCCTTCCCAGTGTAAGAATTGGCTTTTGTAGTTTGGTTTGCCCTGTTCCCATCATGCACTGGGACAGGAACAGACTAATTTGCATACAGCCAGGTTCTGAAACTGGGATGGTGCAGTGAGCTAAAAAACGGTGTTGGATCTAGCCCTGATCTCTTGACTGGGTGAGAGCTTTCTGCTTAATTCAGAGACTCTGTCCCTCACCACCCCTTGTTGTAAATATTTTTGTCCACCCTAAGCGTGGAAGGGTATTCTCAGATGTGAGACCCTTGCTCATTGCACCATCAGGATTCAAGCAAACCGGGCCGAAGACGGCTGTAATGCCAGAAACCGGTCCCCGGGAGCTTGTTTCCTTCCCAGTGTAAGAATTGGCTTTTGTAGTTTGGTTTGCCCTGTTCCCATCATGCACTGGGACAGGAACAGACTAATTTGCATACAGCCAGGTTCTGAAACTGGGATGGTGCAGTGAGCTAAAAAACGGTGTTGGATCTAGCCCTGATCTCTTGACTGGGTGAGAGCTTTCTGCTTAATTCAGAGACTCTGTCCCTCACCACCCCTTGTTGTAAATATTTTTATCCACATCTCAGCGCGTTCTGCTGCCTTGGGACTATTTGCACAACAGACCGCTACTGACGAGGCCTCCCCCCGCACCACCCGGGACGCCCCACGCCGTTTTTCGGAGCTGCATTGTAGGATAACAAAAACCAGTGCGGCACCCAGGTAACATCACCTGGGTGCCGTCCAGAACTCAGCACGTTGTGCTGCCTTGGGACTATTCGCACAAAACACAGCTACTGACCATTGTTGCTTCTTTTTTTAAAAAATGTTTAAATGTATTTACTGTTTTTGTTGAGTTGTATATATTTATAAGTTATTAAAGTGTTATAATCCTACAACTTTGTTGGAGTGCTATATATTTTTAATGTGACACATAATTGTGAAGACTTTGATGTACAAAAAGGCATCCCTGGAATCTTCCGCTTCAGGCTCGGACCCACACACCCTCACAGTGAGAATCCCCTCCCCAAGCACAATACAGGATCGTTATCAGATAGTAGGAACGCATGTGGTGTGACGGATCTCATGAGGTGGGGGCCTTGATCTACTGTAACTCCTTTGAAGAGGGGTGATTCTCTACAGCTAGGGCCATAAACTACACCTGCAGGACTAGGTGATAGCCTGGGACCGGCCTGGACAATCGGACACAGAGGAAGAGGAGTGTCAGAGGGTGCGGTAGTGAATAGGGTGAAAGGGAGGTGTCGGGCGGGCACAGGGTGTGATTCTCAGAGAAGAACAGCGCAGATGGGAGGAGGTTTCTGGGCCATGCATGAGAGAGAGAGCGGGGGTGACCAGTGCGTGGGGGAGATGCTTGCGAGGGAGGGAAGCCATGCTGAGGATCAGCGACGTGCAGAGAGTGGGTCTGGTCAAGGCATCTAAAATGGCTGCCGTGCTCAACAAAAGTGTGGCATTGCAAAAAAGGCAAGATGGCGCAGACAATGTTTATCAATAAGGATTAATTTATAACAATTATTTTTAACAAAATATTTAATCGCAGTGACAAAATAGCGGTCAACAGTTCCTGATTTCCATCGAATCGAACGTTAACAGACGTCACGCAGCAAAAAAAAAACGCTCACGAACAGCGCAGATGGGAGGAGGTTTCTGGCCCATGCATGAGAGAGAGAGCGGGGGTACACGCAGCAAAAAAAAAAAACGCTCACGAACAGCGCAGATGGGAGGAGGTTTCTGGCCCATGCATGAGAGAGAGAGCGGGGGTGACCAGAGCGTGGGGGAGATGCTTGCAAGGGTGGGGAGCCATGCTGAGGATCGGCGGCGTGCAGAGAGTAGGTCTGGTCAAGGCATCTAAAATGGCTGCCGTGCTCAACAAAAGTGTGGCATTGCAAAAAAGGCAAGATGGCGCAAACAATGTTTATCAATAAGGAATAATTTATAACAATTATTTTTAACAAAATATTAACTCGCAGTGACAAAATGGCGGACAACAGTTCCTGATTTCCATTGAATCGAACGTTAACAGACGTCACGCAGCAAAAAAAAAAAAAGCTCACGCACAGCCGCTGGAAGACATGTATCAACATATATGAGCCTCCTCAGCCACCCTCAGAAAACATAAGGAGTCAGGATACATCTCCCGTACCCCCTTATACCTAGTAATTTAATTAAATCGAAACACAAAATGGCGAATTCCCGTTTCGCTACCAGTTTGCGGCCCGGTTCGCGAACCGAGAAGCGCTTCTACCGTGAAAAATAAAATTTAAATTATTTGCCCCACGGGACCCTTTAATAACCCCAACATCATTCCTAGGGGGTCAAGAGGAGTCTACCTTGCCCCCTTTCATTAAATTCCCCCTTCGTTTTTCTCCTCCTCTTGTCTCTCGATCCTACCGAGAGACAAGATGGCGGCCGCACCGGGCTGTTTAGAATGTTGACAGACACCGGAGAGCCAATCAGCTTCGCTACGCAAATCTCCGTTACGCGAAAAGTACGCGATCTGGTACGCTATCTAGGACGCTGTCACAGATATATCTGTTTTTTTAAACGTTAATTTCTCAAAATCCACTGGAGCACATATATTGAGACCCAGCAAAGGCACATCGGGCTAACAGTCCCTATAATTTTGCCAAGTTTCGTGTAAATCCATTCAGCCGTTCGAGCTAAAAGTGCGTCCAAAGGCCCTATGGAAAAATGAATGGGAAAAATGCGTTTTGGGACCCCCCTTTTTTCTCGGCCCCCCCTTGACGAAACCCCCCCAAATTTTCAGGGGCTGATCAGAAACAAAATGTGCCATTTTCCTGAAAATTTCAGCTGAATCCGTCCACAAACGCTAAAGTTATTAGACATAGAATTTTCAAAAGTTCCATAGAGAAAAAATCCTAACTATATATACCTACTGGCGACCGCCAGTAGGTAATATATATATATGACAGGAACTTCGCCATCCGCCCCAAAGAAACTGGAAACCGAATAACGAAACGTACCCATTCAGGTTGAATTTAGCGCTTATTTTATTCTGTGCACCCTCTTGTCCGCCATGACGCGTTTCGGGCCCTGGAGCCCTTGATCACATCTATATATATATATAGTAGATCAATAGTAAAGCAATTGTAGATAAATAGTTATAATAAAACAATTCTTATTTATGCAGTCAATTATATGCATGTTAAAACATAGAATAATGTAACTATCAGTAATATGTACATTTGTTAAGCAGAACTAATGAATATCTATATCTAATAATGTTTTTAACATAAGTATTCTACACATTTATACAAAGTAATACACATATATAGGTACACATCTATAGTAGAAAAAGATGCTTATATACAGAGAGATATGTTGTATATTTCTATCTGTTTTCGTATGGTGGTTATGTGGGTGAGAGCCAATTCTTGAGTCATTTTCTGAAGATAAGATGGTTATCCATGGATCTGATGTTGGGGGATAAAGGGTTCCATAGTTTGGCTGCTTGAACAGAGAATGATGTGCTACCCACCTTTGTTTTTTTCTTACATCTTGGGATTTTTTAGGCAAGGTAGCACTCTAGAGTGGAGGTTCCTTTTTTGAATGTGTTTGGTGATTTTGTTCCTGATGAAGAGTGGTCCCATTCCATGAATTGCTTTGTGTGTGATACAGAGCAACTCGGACGTGGATCTTCTGGCAACCAGTAACCAATGCATGGCTTTCAAGGCAGGTGAGATAAGGTCTTCCAGTTTCAGATGTAAGAGTAGCCTGGCAGCTGAATTCTGAATCTGTTGTAGTCTTTTCACGGTCGTTAAAGGTGATCCGTGGTAGCGGCTATTGGCGCAATTGAGTTTGGACAAAACAAGGGAGATGGTAGCCTGGAGCTTATGTGGAAATCCCAAATGGGGGAAGATTCTTTGCAGGGTTTATATAGTAACAAAGCTTGATCTTGCTAGTTTGCCCACTTGGGCATTCATTGATAGATTAGAGCTCATGGTCATTCCGAGGTTTCTTACTTCCTTCGATACTTTAGGCAGTGTTCCCAGATCATCATGCCACGCGGCAAGTGGGTCTTAATGTTTCCAATCACCGCACATGAGTATTTCCATTTTCGAAGTATTCAATTTGAGATGGCTCCCCGTCATTCTTTGATCCATAGCTCTGAGACAACTTAAAACTGGTGAGTTTCCAATGTCTTTGTGGCATTGCAGTTGAAGGAGTCAGATAATGGATGTATTTTGTTCTGTTTTTGATATTCTTTGCTCCTCGTGCATCATGTAAATACAATATTTTGAAAAGGCGTGCAACCTTTGTTTACAGATTTGGGTGCTCTGTACACAGAGGTGAAGGCACTTTGATACGTACCATGCTTGGTTTGGAGAAGCAAGGGTTACCTGTACTGGGATGCACAGTTTTCTACAGTAAGATGAACAAATACCAACAATGACAAAACTCCATTCCCCTTCAGTGAAACACTTTCTCCAGTGAGTCGCACAGTGTACGTGTATTAACATGTGCTTCTTAGTATGAGGAAGGAGATTAGGAACGGATTTGAGGAGTCAAAAAAAGGCTTTGAGGAATCAAGACAAAACCAGTCCGAGATCCGAACTATGTGTGAGAATCTGGAGACCAAAGTAGATGGCCTCTTTCTGAGAACTGGAAGCCTAGAGAGTACTGTTGCCGAACTCAAAGCAAAATTAGATCACGCAGAAACTAAGATTTTGACTCTACGGAAAGAGGGAGAGGCAGTTAAAGAGAGGGTAGAGACCCTTGAAAATTTTTCAAGAAGGAACAACTTGAGGTTACTAAAAATCCCAGAGGGGAAAGAAGGAGGGGATATCAAGAACTTTGTGGCAGCCATACTGAAGGACTCTCTTAATTTGGAGGAATCTGTGTCAGAACTGGAGTCTGATATACAGAGGATACACCGTGACCCCTTCCGTCTCAACCCTAACAGAGCCAAACCTAGAAAGATTCTGGTAAACTATCTAACATAGACATTGAAGGAGAAGATATTGAACCTAGCACTTAAAATCAAGACCCTAAAAACTTCAGACTTCCCCTTCGAAGTCAGATCGGACCTATCCAAAACTACATTGGACAGGCAATGGGAACTCGGTCAGCGGATGGAGAAGTTTAGAGGACTGGGGGCTACCGTACAGATGTGATTCCCCACCTTCTTAAGGATAATGTTCAATAACAAGATGTACAACATCAAGTCTCCTCTTGAGGCAGATGAGCTACTAGTCTCCATCAGTGAATTTGGAAAAACCCCTTGACACCTAGCAGTAGCTAGCAAAAGAAATCTATATATATATAAATAAATATAGGAAAAATATAAAGGAAAGGGGAAACAAACATATAAAATAGGGTAAAACTGGAGTAAAAAAAAAAAGCATAATAAAATAGATAAAAGATTAAGTAAAAAAAAAAACCCCACTACAAAAAGGGAGAAGCAAATGAGTATTCGATGGTTAAAAAAAAAAAGTGGAAAAAAAGGGGGAAAAAGAATGTTAACTGTCAAAGAAAATGAGGGGAAAAATGGAAAGGGAAAGGGAAGAAAAAGAAGGGTAAAAAAAAAAATCATTATTGCATCTCCCTCTTTCTTCTCTCTTAAGTCATCTTTGATAATAAAACCCGATCAAGTGCAACTCTTTCTACGACCTATCCCTCATCATTCGGCATTCTTTTTTGTTATCCAAGGGAGATCAACAACAAGAACATCAATAGTATCATATTTAACATAAAGTAGAATCAAATTCTCATCACCTATATAACATTGAGTATATTGACAGATGAATGAGATAATGAGGGCACCAGACAGGAGCACGTCGGGGGACGATAAACTGGCAAAACATCTAGCCAGAGTAAGTTGGGGGGTTGTTTCCAAGGGTGGGTGGGGGGGGGGAAGCACAAAAAATAAAAGTCCTCAAATGCTAAACTTAAAACTCTTAAAAAACATTGATCCAAGGGTGCGATATAATAAATGTTTGGTTAAAACAGGAGATGACAGGCAGATACCCAGTAGGACAGCAGTAGAGCAGTCGGATGGTAAAATTAAATGATAGATATTAGATTTCTATCCTGGAATGTCAATGGTCTGCGAGTAAGGGCGAGAAGACATAAAATAATTCAGTACCTCAGAGACTCACCCGCGCAGATCATGGCGATCCAGGAGACACACCTAAACAAACAGGAGATCACAGACGTACTAAAAAAATTGAAATGGGTGGATACATTTATAAGTACAGACCACAACGCCAATATTCGTGGGACTGCCATCATCTTCAAAAGGGGAGTAAGGGCTCAGATCATGGACTGGAAAACGGATGCGAACGGGAGATGGCTGATAGCTAATGTTAAACTAGACTCACGATGTCTTACTCTTGTTAGTTATTACGGCCCTAATCAGGATGACTCCTCTTATCTAAACATACTGCAGAACCATCTGATTACTAGATCGGACCCCATAATATGGATGGGAGATTTTAATTTAGTGTTAGATCCAAAATTGGATAAATCTCCCAGCTCCAGGGCTGTAGTACAAAATAACATGAGGGATACGCTCCGGAGCTGCATGTCAAACCTGGGGCTAAATGATCTTTGGAGGCAAAGAGCCGGAAAAACCATGGGAGTCTCCTTCCATAACAATAAGTATAAGCACAAATCGCGAATTGATTATGCCTTGTTCAGCGTCTCTCTAAAAGACCATATTAAAAATATAATGTATTTACCTCAGCACTTATCAGACCGCTCAGCTATCCTCTTTGCGCTAATTCTAGAGCAGGAACCTATTCATGCATCATGGTCCTTTGACCGAACTATATTATTAGAAGAAAAGGAAAGAGACCACCTCATATCTGAAACCGCCTCCTTTTTAGAGTGGAATATAGGTTCTGCCTCTCTGGTAAATGTATGGGAGGCCTGGAAAGCCTATATAAAAGGCGGCATCACTAACAGGGCTTCTTACAGGAAAAATAAGTATAGAGAGGAGACCTTAACAATAGAGCAAGATTTGACCCGCTTGGAGTCGGCAGATCAAGTTCCCTCAGCTAATCAAGAGGAGAAAAGTGAATTAAAAGCAAAATTAGAAATGCTATTGCAAGAGAGACTTAATAAACGATGGCAGGCCAGTAAACTCTCGCATTTTGAATACGGCGAATCCGCTGGGAAATTGCTAGACTGGAAAATAAAAGCCAACCAAATCAGGAACTACATTAAAGAAGTAAGAGTGACAGGAGAAACGGTGAATAGGAAGACTGATTTTGACATCGGGGAAGCCTTCAATGACTTTTTCCGAGACATCTACACAGAAGAGATCAATACTAACTCTGAGGAAAGTTCTGAATGGCTGGATAAGGTAACTCTTCCGAAACTAAACAGGTCCCAAAGGGAAAATCTCGATAAAAGCTAAAACAGGGGAAGGCGGCGGGACCGGACGGTCTTCCGGGGTAATTGTACCGGGTACTTAATTCTACCCTCACCCCAGTTCTAACGACCCTATTTAATAATATATTAATCATAGGTGAGACACCACCTAGCTCCTGGGGAGAAGCAAATATAGCCCTAATATTAAAAGCAGGCAAAGACCCAGCAGAGTGCGGATCATATCGTCCAATCTTGCTTCTCAATAATAACTATAAAATCTTTGCGTCAATTTTGGCCGCACGCTTGGGCAGCGAGATTGGATCAATCATCCACCACGATCAAAATGGGTTTATTAGAGGCCGACAATTGGCTGATCTAACATATGACTTAGTGGGAGCCATTGACATTGCCTCAACTTTTTCTCTACCCCTTGCAACCATGACACTCGATGCTACAAAAGCTTTTGACAGGGTCAATTGGTCCTATCTGAATACAACAATGGATAAATTCCAACTTGGTCCTAAATTCCGCAGAGCGATAGGCCTACTATATAAAAACCCTAGACCCTGTCTGTTAGTCAAGGGCTCGCGAACTAATCCCTTTAAATTAGCAGAGGGACAAGGCAGGGGTGCCCTCTTTCCCCCCTCCTTTTCAATCTGTATGTAGAGCCATTTGCTCAGTCCATAAGGAAAGATACCAACATCCCGCACTTCTCTTTTTCTGGATGGGAGAAGAAAGTTGGACTATATGCCGATGATATCATCATCTACACAACGGACCCGGCCCTGGCATTTCCAACGATTATAAAGAAGGCGGAGGAATTTGGGAAACTCTCTGGATATGAAATAGACACCGGTAAGACAGAAATAATGGTCTGGAATATCACAAATTTTCAACTTCCGGTAAAACCCTCAATGAGATACTTTGGAATAACAATCACCAAAGACTAAAATCTTCTGGCTCAAAACAACTTAGACCGGATCTTCCGTGAATCTAAAACCTTGACAAAATCCTGGTCCTTTCTCCTGCTTACCATCTATGGGAGAACCAGTCTGGTTAAAATGAGCATTCTCCCCAAATACACATTCATTTTCAACACCATCCCATTAACTTTTGAAACCAAACAACTTACAAAATGCCAACAAAATATTAATTCATTTATCTGGGGCTACAAGTCAAGCAGACTGGCGTGGAAGAAACTAAGAAGGAGAAGAGAAAAGGGGGGGCTCGCCTTGCCAGATCTGAAATGTTACGCTTGGGCGTTCCATCTGACTCATTCCAGGATGCTACTTAAGATTCCTTTGGGCAATGCAAATGGCATTATGTTTAAGGCAATGCTATTGGGTTTGGATCTTCCACTAAATGGCTTCTTATTTAAGTTCGGCCATCAGAAACTCTTTAAAAAATGTAGGCTAAAGTCACTACTGGGCCCCATAAAAGAGTGGACACAAATTAAATCCAAGGCTGGGATTTGTTATTTCTCTAGTCATGCCCCAATTTGGGAATTGCCTGGGTTCTCATCACAATATACTGAGACAGTTAAAACGGTCTTACTGGACGCAGGTATAACACGGTGGGGGGAGTTAGTGGTAGAAGGATCCCTTATGAAATGGGAAATATTCAAGGTCAGGGTAACAACATCACTCTCCTGGCTTGTATATAAACAACTGGCCAGCTGGATGTGAACTCAAACCAGGGTAAAAAGGACAATGGGTGAATACAGCCCCCTAGAAAACAACCTAGTGGAGAAACAAGGAAGTCGCACTCTACTATTGGAACATCATAGATAATGGAGAGGGTGAGCCCAACCTTCCGGTAAAACTGTGGGGAGGAGAGGGAGAACTCCAGGCAGAGGGCATATGGGTAGAATCTTTTACTCTCCTCTACAAAATCATAAAGCCAGAATGGCTGAGGCGCAACCAGCTCTTTACATCACACGTATTACTCCCCCAAGAAACTCTCGAAATTTCAACCCGGGAAATGCTGTAGTAAATGCTCTCTCCCAGCAGCCTCAGATCTGCATATGTTTTGGGAGTGTCCGAACATCGCTACTTATTGGCAAGAAGTCAAGAAATCACTTGAATCAATTCTCAGAATCTCTATCCCACTTTCATGGTCTTTAATCATCTTTGGCCTGAACGAGAATATCAAGGGATCAGAAAGAGAATTTCTATTCTATGCTATTCTACTAGCAAGAAGAGAAATCTGTAAAAACTGGGTTAGTACGAACTCCCCGACACATGCAGAGTGGCTGTCTTCATTATATGCAACATCAAAGGTAGATCTAGCTAGAATATGTAGTCCTCGTTCTGTGAGATTCTGGAACTTCTTGATTGAGTGGAGACGGAATAATTAGCCAATCCGGGGTTTTTCTTTTTTTTTTGTTTTTTTTGTTTTTTTTTCTTTTCCCCGGGTCCGATGATTAGGCCGAAATCTCCTTGCCCAATGGGAGGCACCTCATGCCATACTGCTGTCGGACTACCTGCCAATAAATGGCCCGAATGGAGATAGTTCATGCAGGTTTCTTTATTGCCTGAGATATCTTGTCTGCCTCCTGGTGTCTTAGGAGATCATTATTTGGTCTCTTGGTGATACAGGGGAGATCGGGTCTCGTGGTTGGAGCGCCCCTGGATCGACTATGTCCCTAATGAGGACAAAAAAAAAAAACCAAAAAAAACCTCCATTCCCCTTCAGTGAAACACTTTCTCCAGTGAGTCGCACAGTGTACGTGTATTAACATGTGCTGGCTTCCTGCAGAAATATGTCCAAGCTTGCTTCTCTGATATACCCAAACTCTTAAGTGAACTTTTTTATTGTATTTTTTTAAAGACAGCTTTTCTTAAAAACTGCTGCACTCCTAAGCAACTGACCAAGTGACCTTTGGTCACTGCTTTCTTCCTTTGCTAAATATGTTCATTTTTGGAAATCATTCCCAGCATGTTTCTACATTTTATTTTGTGTTTCACTGCCAGAGCCTTGACGCCAATATCCTTGAGAGTTAGCAAGAGGCAGGAGAAAGGCATAAAGGGCAATGGTACACTGGAAGGAGAGGTAAATGTCTTCCTGTATGCAGATGATGTTCTGCTCACATTGACTAGGACAGTTCATCCTTCTTTAAAGATTTTAATTGAGATGTTCTCAGTAATATCGGCTTACTGGATATAATGTGGCAAATGTGAGGCATTAGCATTTTATTGATGCACTATGTGGGCTACCCTCTGAAGCTATGATAGAAAAAAATGTGCATATTTACAAGCCCTTATCGCTACCGGAACATCACTTTTAGTGACTTTCCTGTGGCAATATGGGCTTCGCCTTATTTACAAGGCAGCGTTAAGCCACATAATGTGGTTGGTATGCACCTGTTACAACGCATTTTTTACAACGCACTACCACTACAACGCAGGCATTACAACGCATACCATTACAACGCATTGCGCTGGGGGGCGCTCTAGGATAAGAGGTAAGTTTAATTTACTATCCAACACCTTCCCTAGGGTCCACGGGGACTGGAGTTAGAATAGTAAATTATACTTACCACTATCCAGCACCCCAAAGCGCTATGCGTTGTAATGGTATGCGTTGTGAATACCGCGTTGTAATGGTATGCGGAGTAAAAGTATGCGTTGTAACGTCATACATCCCCCCTTTCACACTAAGTATAGCGTGAAAGGGTGTCATATTTATAAGGCAGCATTGAACCACATTGGATGTATGACGTTACAACGCATACTTTTACTCCGCATACCATTACAGCGTGCAATGGGTGTTGTGGTGGATGTTCCTCCACATTACCCACTGATTTTGACGCTGCCCCATATTTACAAAGGTGGCATAAATATGGGGCAGTGCCAAGCTCAAGACCAGAGAAAACCTGATCTTACCCTGTCAAAACGAGGAGAAATGCTTTATTTCTCCTCGTTTTTGCTGTTTCTATGCGTGCTGCGTTGGGCAGCACACATAAAAACAGCAAAACGGCCTATGATTGTTTAAGTGCAGGAAGGGACACCTTCCTGCACATAAACAATCATAGGGCATTTTGCTGTTTAAAAAAAAAATGAAGAGTTGCAACTTCTATGTGTGCTGCACAAAGCAGCACACATAAAAGTTACAAAACGCCATTTCACATTGTTTATGCGGCAGGAGGAACACCTTCCTGCACATAAGCAATCCGCCCCATCAGCGCAGGAAACTTTGCACTATGGTGCAAGGGTGCCTGCATTGGCCCTAGGCTGCTAAATGTAGCACTAGCACAGGAAGAAAAACAAGGCTGCACCGTATTCTTGTAAATACTGTGCAGCCCTGCATTTCAGAAGTGGTGGAGCATGACGTTAAGCCAACAACTTTTGTACATATGCCCCCAAGTCTTAAAAGGCCTCAAATATCTGGGAATTGTTATGAACAGATGACTAGATCACTGGTGGAAGACAACATAACCTCCTGTTTTGCAGGAGCAAGAGTGACTTTATACAATGGCCACAGCTTAACCTGTCATTGTGGGGAGGATACAGGCAGTCAAAGTGACTGTGGCCTCTACGTATAATTGCACCTATCATGAGCACACTATGATGTACATATCTACGTATAGAACTGTAAAAGAAGTGCTTCTTCAACTGTTTAGTAAATTGGGGGTTACTTTTGATGGGTACAGAATGTTGTTCAAGATCCTGAATGCACAGATGGAAAAGGCCTACTTCCTTGTTTTTTTACAGTTCTTAGTCTACAGGTTGATGCTGTCCTAGCCATGTGTGTGTCAGGAGCCACTAGAGATTGTGAGCTTGTCTGCAGTATAGGTGGGAGCACTCGTTGTGATAGCTTTGTAAATGATGCTGCTGGTAATGAAGCTGGTGTGAGCAGGCAAGGATAGCCAGTGGCGTTCCATCAGAACGAGGATGATGTGATAATATTTCTTCAGGTTCTGGATGAGATGTGCTGCAGCATGTAGGATGCTAATAAGGGGGTGCTGTGTAATGTCTGAGAGGCTATGGAGTGCACTTTTACCACAATCCAGATGCTAGACTACACAGGTTTGAGGAAATAGTCTCTTTTTCTTTTAAAGAGAGTGGTGGTACTAGTTATAGAGGTATCCATAAATGACTCCTCTACAACACAGAACTTAGTCACACGTCTTTATTCGTCTGTGTGTAACTGCGAACCAAACATTCTAAAGCAGTCTTCACTGCAATACTCTCTATTCATTACATCACAACTCTACGGAGTTGATCAGGAGCCAAAAGGGTTCCATCATTGTTAACTCGCAAGACATTACATTGCCCCGCTGTTAAACGGAAATGTAACAATTTTACAAAAGATACATATATTTAAATCTCTTCAATTATTCTCTTTGGCACTGTAATGGTTCAATTTGAACGTGTCTTGTGAAGTTGAGACCTGCCACCATTATGACCTTAGATCTACTGGGATGATGAAAAGGCAGCGGGAGTCACTAGTGTTTCATAATCAGTCTCTCCTTCACCCTGGAGACCTGGTGAACTATGAATCAAATGCTGAGAGTGAGAAGAGTCTCTGGTAATGGATTTCCCAGGGCACTCTGCAGTCACCATGTTTCTTTTGGTCGACACCACTGGGAAAGTTCATGCATCAAAAGGAGCATCAGATTTTCTTTTCCACTTGTGAAGTGCAAGCACTCTGCTGGCGCTCTGGAAGGCACTGTTTTTCGCATGTTGTTCTTTGTCAGCATATGTCTTCATCTTTTGTTTTTGAACCAAGTCCCTCAGTTGAATTCTCATCTCTTTCTCGCTGATTGATTCACTGGGGTATCTTAGTTGTCATTGCTCCCCTGAACATCAATGTTGTGGGACTTTCACTGGTGGTCGAGTGAGGTGTTGAATAGTAAGCTCACAATGTAGAGGTTAACACACTTTGTAAATTCAGCTTCCAAGTGTATCACACTGCATGGCTTTCTTGAACATACTCATAAATCTCTTAACCAGTCCATTGGCCTGCAACCACAGAGGAGTGCTCTTTTGAAGCTTTACACTCAGATGCTCTAGATGTTTTTGAACTCACGGATGTTGAGGCGGGCCATTGTCAGTTTTTAATATGGCTGGAACACCACATGCTGCAAAGATGCCATCCAGTCTCTCAATGACTCATTCTTGAGTGGTGGATGAGAAATCCTCAAATAATGGAAATCGCAAGTATTCATCCACAATCACCACCCCTTATGGAGTGGACCAAAGAAGCCAATGGCTATTCTCTTCCAGGCAGGTTTCGTGAGTTTTGACATGTTTAGGTGTGTTGAGTAACTTTTGTAGAAGGCAGTTGCATAGATGACAGGACTTTAATTCCTTCTCAACACGCTCCTTGAGAAATGGAAACCATACTCGTTCTCAGAGAGCTTGATTTATGGCAACAATTCCCCTATGTCCTTTGTGGGTCACTTCAATAATATTGTGCTGCAGACTCTCCGGAATTTAGATTCTCCACACTCGCAATTTAACTCCCTCTTGCGTTATGGACAGTTCATTTTTGACGTTTCTGTATTTTGATTTTCACCCTAACTGGTGGAAGGTCAAATGTGCTGGTTCCACGATTGATGTGTAATTCTATCTTTCCACTTTAGCATATCACTATCATGGCAGTGATAATATAGGCTAACAAAATAGTAGCTGGTATTTTGGATTTCACGATAGAGTTGATATAAGCTTCAGATGACTTGGATGGGGTTCCATGACCTTGAATGGGCACTCTGGAAGAGTATTCAGCAAGGTTCTGATCCTTTCCTGGGCGATGCACAATGTTATAATTCTACACTTGTAGCCATAGTCCCCAACGCTCAATGCAAGATGGCATCTTGGCCTTTAGATTGCCAAATGTTGTTAGTAAATCTTAATGATCAATCACCAGCATAAAAGGCTTTCCATACAGGAATACACATAATTGTTTACATGCCCATACCACAGCTAAACTTTCCTTCTCAGCTAGTGAGTAAGCATGTTCTGGTTGGGACAAACTCCTACTTGCATATGCCACAATATGCCTTCAAGACTTTGGATGTCCACTGTGCTGTGCAAGGATAGCATATAACCCAACTAGGCTAGCGTCAAAAAGAACCTCTGTATGAAGTTTCAAATTGAAATAAGTCATTACAGTAGCATTCTTAATGGCTTGTTTGATTTTCTTAAAGCCGTTCTCTCATTCATGGGACCACTGCAATTGCAGTAGCTGGCCATGCCAAGAAATGAATGCACCATTGAAACATCTTGTAGGAGATCAGCATTTGAAAGTGCTTGCACTTTAGCAGGATCAGGTCTTATATCCCCATTAGAAAGGATATGGCCAAAGTATTTTAATTTTGTCTAATGGAACTCACATTTATTTGCATTCAAAGTCAAACCTGCATCACTGAGTTAACCACATACTTGTGGGAGAGCCTTATCATGCTCCTTAATATGTCATCACTATAATTGAACGCATTAATGACAGGCTGTATGATACGTCGAATGATGTTTTGAAAAGGTTCTGCACTTCGTGACACACCAAAGCATAGTTTTTTGTATCGAAACAGACTAACATTTGTAGAAAGGTTGTAATGTACAAGCAGTCTTCTTTGAGTTCCAACTGATAATAACCTCTATTCAAATCAAGGCAAGAGAAGACCTTTGAAACCTTTACTTGCTTAATCATGTCAGCATTATGTGAACCTGGATGTTGTTCCCGTTCATATGCCTTGTTAGTCTGACGCATGTCAGCGCATATGTGTACCGCTCTTTCACTGTCCTTTCTGGGCACTACCACTATGGGAGAAACCCACAACATTAGACAAGTAGAACACTCAATGATATCAAGCTTAAGTAACAATTTAAGTTCTTTCTCAACAGCATTGTGTAAATGAAAATAAATTTGCCTATGACTCTGAGCAACAGGACAGACATCCTCATTAATATGCAACTTTACTTTCATAGACCTAAGCTTTCCCAAAGTATGAAACAACAAACAGAACTGAATTACTATTTTATGGTGAACATTCATGTTGTAGTTCACAGATATCAGTCCCCTATTAGCAGCTGTGCAGAAGCTGAGTAGACAGGCACTTGAGACTGTCACCTGAAGCACATGGATGGGTGCTTGTACCTCCGTTTTCTTGTGTTTCATTGTCGCTACAAAGGAACCTTCACTTTATTAGGGTGTTGATGCAGCCCATGTATGCACTTTTTTGACAGCATAAGTTGTGGTAAAGAATGCAATTTATTATACCTCTGCCAAGGCATAATGTTTATCGATGATGAACAGTATTGAGCACCCACTTTCTTTCAGTGTAAATTTCAGACAATGCCTGAATTTGGTGCTTTGACATGTCGACTTTACTTTGACTAACATTTTTCTTCACTTGCAGCCAGTCCAAAATGCGCATACTTTTCTGAAGTAAACATCGACATGGCACAACCATCTTCTTCACTTTCACTTGATACTGATATGGGTAAACTGTTCGATGATTTCCATGAAAATCAACATTGTTCAATGTTGATTTGTCATACCTGACGTCTCCGCTGGGCTTTGTGAGTGAGCATCGAACATTGCTTCTGAAATGTCACAACAGCCATTTGTCTTCGCACCGTGACGCATTTGTTTCTCCCTTTACTTTGCACACCATCACAAAATGGTTTTCCTTCCCACAGACCTTACATATCTTTTCAATGACGGGACATTTATCTTCATGTGAAAACAAAATTCCACATCTAAAACATAACTTCTTTTTAAGTGTAGACATCACCTTGTGTCCTTCAGTCTTTCGCTTAGACTTGCTTTGTGCACTCATGTCTGATTCATTCTGGGCACCTCTGGCCTCCATGTCAGCAGCTTGTCAATTGGCACACTCTTCAGCTCTGCAGCCATCAACACTCATTCCAGATTCTTTTTTATTTATTTTTTTATTTTTTTTTTTCATTGGTAAATTCAGACAATAGATACAAATGTTCAGAAAATAAATAATGCGAATATATACAATAAGAATGGGATACAAAATAGAAAAACGTTATATACTGAATTGAATACCTAGCATAGTATCAAAAGAACATAGAGCATCCGTAGAATAGGTAATTTGAAGAATACATACAACCCATATCTTATATTTTTTGATCATAGCGAAACATAACTATGATACAAAATCGAACACACAAAAAGTCAAATAGTTGATAAGAAAAAAAGGACATACTGCGCGCAAAAACATAGTAAAAGAAATACATAGTTAAGTGTTCAACCTTTGGTTTCCACTTTCGATATTATACCATCTAGTAACTCATTCCAGATTCAAAGTTTCTCTCAGCATTTGCTGTCTGAATGAATCGGACAAACATCCATCAATGACCCTGAAACATGTAGCCTCTTCATCATTAAATTAATTGAACTTACAGTGTTTGATGAGTATGTGAAGTATCTCTACAAATTCACTGATGACTTTACCAACTCTCTGTCATTCTTGAATTAAAATATATCTTTCATAGTCAACATATAAAATTGGGTTGAACATGAGATTCAAGGTTTTTTTAATCTGATGGTATGGGATTTCTTCAACAGTTTGTGGCATTTTCTTTGACATCCTTTATGCCATCACCAGCAAGATTTTTGGGATTTCTGATCATCTTTTTTTATCAGTCTCCTCATGTGCATCAAAAAAATCTTCAAATGTCTCAATTCTCATAGTTAATCGGTCGCCTATATTTTGGAGGTATCGAATAATGATTGTTGTTTCAAGAAAGTACGAGTGGAGCTGAAATCTGAAGCAGACGACCCGTGGGAGAAGTTTTGACTGTCAAAACCAAAGACTGGACATATCCACGTCCAAGCACCCCACTGTTATCCTGAAGTGGGAAATGCGGATCAAGATAAGATGATATAAAGGAAAATATCGCCACGGGGTAAAAACATCTTTCAACGGTGAAAGGAGTTCACCGCTCCCGTATCGTCGCTTCAGAACAGGCCACCCATATATCTATGAAAAACGCCCGCTGAAGACAAACTAAGGATCCTATCTATACATACAGACCTCAAGGATCTACTATCCACAACATTAGGCAACAAAGCCGAGTAAGGAAATCAGAAACAGAGACCGCAGACAACATACCGGTCAAGGTCAAATATCCGTGGAACCCATAAGGTCTCCTTGCCAGCGTCCACATAAGAAAATCTCATTGTGGAAGGAAAGGACACATGAGATTAACTCCAACTACTCCAAACCGTCCTGAGGAAGGTGTGCCATTATCGAAAGGCATAGACACCGAAACGCGTCGACGCTTTTTCATGTTCTAGAATTCAAGCCCAGAAAAATCTCTGACTTTAGGCCAAGGAGTGGAGGAGAGATGTGATAAAATATACAACAAGGGCTTTCGAATCGTAGAAATCAGCAATAATAGTATATGTGCTTTTGTGTTGGGGTGGAATCCTAAGTCTATATGTTATATGTTTGATTTGAAATTTTAAACGATATAGGGTATATTGCATCAGTGCTTTGTTGAGATAAACATAAGCCCACATTCTGTCAATATTGAATGGTTTTATTGTTCTTTTATTATACTGTTTCTATAATGAGTTTCTCAATTGATTATGTAATGAATTGTGTTTTATAATAAATGTAAATTTATTTTTATAAAAAAGTCTGTGAACGTTGTTTATTAGTTTCTGACCAGTGAACATGAATGGGGAGTAGAATGTCCAGAGTGAGTGAGCGAATTCTCTATTCCAGGGATTCTCTTTGACTTGCTGTTTCAAGAAAGTGGCAGCATTGTAGACAAGTGGGGAACTTACTGAGGCAGGACAAGACGGTCTTTCAGCCACTGCTTCTAGCTCAGTCGCTGTGAGACCCTGTGATATACTGGCCTCTAGATCATTCTTGATGATAGTTGGAAATTTGATTATTTTCTTGGTCTCCATCGGAACAACAAGCTGCCACTATTCCAGACTCCTCACTGACTTTTACTCTTTAAAGAACAGTGGAGTTGTTCTGAGCCCCACTCAGCAGCTTTGGTGGCTCACGTTTTCAGGTATGGATGGCTCTGTAAGCACAACACCAGGCACTTCTCATTGGGTATCTGTGCCCAGTGCTGCTGTGTGAAGACTATCTTTAAATACTTCTGGTAAGCAGACAACTGTTTATTACATCTAGGCGGCTTTGCTTCTGGCATCTCTATGCACTTGTTTACATCTGGATGATCTCTACCTTGCAGTCTTACAATAGAAGGGCTATCTTATGCTTGGCTGTCACGTTGTTGTATTTGGCACCAGGTAGATCTCTGCTTGGTAGCACTTGTAATCGCAGTGTTATCACTCCATACTATGTGTAGCTCTATGTTGCGTAGTAGCACAGTATGTTTATGTATGGCCTGACAAACAGGTTCTCTGTAAACGCCTTTGTTGTCACCTCCTTCACAGTGACTGGAACTGTGCGTTGACTCAGCATGCATTCAGCATTGATTCCATACTTTGACGACGGCACACGTGGCAAGCATGAGCAGTTTTCCTGGACCATGGCAAACTCTCTGTTAGAGCACTGCCACCCTTGAGATACTTATCCCTTCCTTGTCGCCATTTGTAGTGTCTTCCCAGCCGAGGTACACATACATGAATATGCCACACATGGAGCATGGTATCACACATCTTTATTAGTCTGTGTGTAACTGCAAACTCGACATTCTAAAGCAGCCTTCACTGCAATACACCCTATTCATTACATCATAGCTCTAGGGAGTCCATCAGGAGCCAAAAGGCTTCCGTCATTGTTAACTCGCAAGACAGTACATCATGTTCTCTATGTTTTTTTAGCAATGTGTTCCTTGAAGCTTATGTTGGTGTCCAGGATGATTCTAAGTGATTTCGCATTCAGGAAAGTTGGGGTTTGAAGCCTTCAAGTTTCAAGTAATTGAGACAGGTTTGGGCTATTTGCTGCTTGTTGTTCCTGGTAAAGAACAGGAATTCTGTCTTGAATGGGTTGAGATTTAGATAGGTGCTGGATAAGGTGCAGGCAGTGTTTGAGGTATTGAGGCCTGGATTTACTATCCTTTCATGCAATGCAACATAGCAATACAACTTGCGCTGCGTTGATTGAAGTGAGAGATCAGAATTGGGCCATATCTACTAAGACATGGCATTTTTCTGCTTTCTCATTGCGCTAGCACACTTTAGGCAGCCTAGCGCCAACGCAGTCACACTTGCGTCATGGTGCAAGGGTGTCTGCATGAGAGAAAGGATTGTTTTTGGGCAGGAAGGCATATCTTCCTGCTTAAAAACAAACCTTAGAGGCATATTCCTCTTTATATTGGTATTGTAGAATGCAGCCTACGTGGAAAGAGGAAGTATTAAGGAGAAATATCGATATTTCTCCTTGTAACACCAACCTCTGGTAGGTGCACCATTTTGGTGCAAACATAGGTTTACAGACCTTAGTAAATCTGGGTTTGTATCAAAATCTATGGGTGAATGAACAAGAACGCCCATTTACCACCCATGAAATGTGTCCCCAACACAAGATAAGACAAAGCTGTGTCATGTTGCAGTACTATTTTTTTCCTGAGACACAGAAATTGGACTTTGCATGGCTTAGTAAATCCTAAAATACATTTTGCATTGGGGCTGCGTCAAAAAAGTGATGCAACCCTTGCACAACATTTTATATATCTGGGCCAACATGTCTGAAGTGGAGAATTCTTTCAAGAAGTATTGTGCATTGTTGGCATATTGGTGAATTCTTAAACTGTTATCTTTGAATGCAGCCTCACAGAGTTCCATATAGAGGCTGAGGATGACAGGTGCAAAAGAAACAATTGATGGGCAGAATGCTGGACAATACAAACATTCACCCCCAGTCACAAGCATCTGGGTTTAATCCCTCATTCTTTTGCTCACCACACCACCCCCGTTTGGACCCAGCCATATGCAAATCAGTCTTGACCCTGTTCCTTGTGGGAATAGTCCAGCCCGAACTGCCAAGCCAGGTCCTCCCTGGACCGGAAATAAGCATCCTGGGACCGGTTTCAGGGCATCACCCTTCTTCAGCCAGGCTAGCCAAAATCCAGTGGTGTAGTGAGCACGCGACCCACGTCTGGGCTTACCCTTCCCACTCAGGGCGACATATGCAAAAGAAAAAGTTGATTGATGGAATGGTGGGCAATGGAAACATTCACCCCCAGTCACAAGGATCTGGGTTTAATCCATCCTTCTTTTGCTCACCACACCACCCCAGTTTGGACCCAGCCATAGGCAAATCAGTCTTGACCATGTTCCTTGTGGGAACAGTCCAGCCTGAACTGCCAAGCCATGTCCTCCCTGGACCAGAAACAAGCATCCTGGGACCGGTTTCAAGGCATCACCTACTTCAGCAAGTTTAGCTTGAATCCAGTGGAGTAGTGAACACGGGACCCACGTCTGGGCATACCCTTCCCACTTAGGGCGGCATATGCAAAAGAAACAGTTGATGGACAGAATGCTGGACTATGCAAACATTCACCCCCAGACACAAGGATCTGGGTTTAATTCATCATTCTTTTACTCACCACACCACCCCAGTTTGGACCCAGCCATATGCAAATCAGCCTTGACCCTGTTACTTGTGGGAACAGTCCAGCCCAAACTGCCAAGCCAGGTCCTCCGTGGACCGGAAACAAGCATCCTTCAACCGGTTTCAGGGCATCACCCTTCTTCAGCCATGCTAGCTTGAATCGAGTGGTGTAGTGAGCACGGACCCACGTCTGGGCATACCCTTTCCACTTAGGGCGGCATATGCAAAAGAAACAGTTGATGGATGGAATGCTGGACAATGCAAACATTCACCCCCAGTCACAAGTATCTGGGTTTAATCCATAACTCTTTTGCTCACCACACCACTCCAGTTTGGACCCAGCCATAAGCAAATCAGTCTTGACCCTGTTCCTTGTGGGAACAGTCCAGCCCGAACTGCCAAGCCCGGTCCTCCCTGGACCGGAAACAAGCATCCTAGGAGCGGTTTCAGGGCATCATCCTTCTTTAGCCAGGCTAGCTTGAATCCAGTGGTGTAGTGAGCACGGGACCCATGTCTGGGCATACCCTTCCCAATTAGGGTGATATATGCAAAAGAAACAGTTGATTGACGGAATGGTGGGCAATGCAAACATTCACCCCCAGTCACAAGGATCTGGGTTCAATCCATCATTCTTTTGCTCACCACACCACCCCAGTTTGGACCCAGCCATAGGCAAATCAGTCTTGACCATGTTCCTTGTGGGAACAGTCCAGCCTGAACTGCCAAGCCAGGTCCTCCCTATACCAGAAACAAGCATCCTGGGACCGGTTTCAAGGCATCACCTACTTCAGCAAGGTTAGCTTGAATCCAGTGGTGTAGTGAGCACGGGACCCACGTCTGGGCATACCCTTCCCACTTAGGGCGGCATATGCAAAAGAAACAGTTGATGGACAGAATGCTGGACTATGCAAACATTCACCCCCAGACACAAGGATCTGGGTTTAATTCATCATTCTTTTACTCACCACACCACCCCAGTTTGGACCCAGCCATATGCAAATCAGCCTTGACCCTGTTACTTGTGGGAACAGTCCAGCCCAAACTGCCAAGCCAGGTCCTCCGTGGACCGGAAACAAGCATCCTTCAACCGGTTTCAGGGCATCACCCTTCTTCAGCCATGCTAGCTTGAATCGAGTGGTGTAGTGAGCACGGACCCACGTCTGGGCATACCCTTTCCACTTAGGGCGGCATATGCAAAAGAAACAGTTGATGGATGGAATGCTGGACAATGCAAACATTCACCCCCAGTCACAAGTATCTGGGTTTAATCCATAACTCTTTTGCTCACCACACCACTCCAGTTTGGACCCAGCCATAAGCAAATCAGTCTTGACCCTGTTCCTTGTGGGAACAGTCCAGCCCGAACTGCCAAGCCCGGTCCTCCCTGGACCGGAAACAAGCATCCTAGGAGCGGTTTCAGGGCATCATCCTTCTTCAGCCAGGCTAGCTTGAATCCAGTGGTGTAGTGAGCACGGGAGCCACGTCTGGGCATACCCTTCCCAATTAGGGTGATATATGCAAAAGAAACAGTTGATTGACGGAATGGTGGGCAATGCAAACATTCACCCCCAGTCACAAGGATCTGGGTTTAATCCATCATTCTTTTGCTCACCACACCACCCCAGTTTGGACCCAGCCATAGGCAAATCAGTCTTGACCATGTTCCTTGTGGGAGCAGTCCAGCCCGAACTGCCAAGCTAGGTCCTCCCTGGACCAGAAACAAGCATCATGGGACCGGTTTCAGGACATCAGCCTTCTTCAGCCAGGCTAGCTTGAATCCAGTGGTGTAGTGAGCACGGGACACACGTCTGGGCATCCCCTTCCCACTTAGGGCGACATAGGCAAAAGAAACAGTTGATGGAGGGAATGCTGGACATTGTTCAGAGGTGAGTCCCGTGCTCTCCATACCACTGGAATAAAGCTATCTTGGCTGATGAGGGTTGAAAGCCCGAAACCGGTCCTAGGATGCTTGTTTCCAGTCCAGGGAGGACCTGGCTTGGCAGTTCGGGCTGGACTGTTCCCATGGGGCACAGGGTTAAGACTGATTTGCATATGGCTGGGTTCAAACTGGAATGGCATGGTGAGCAAAAAAACAACTGATTTATGCCGAGATCGCTGTACTGGGGTGAATGTATGACATTGTTCTGCATTCTGTCCATCAACTGTTGTTTTTGCATTTGTCACCTCGAGTGGGACAGTATGCTCAGACGTGAGTCCCGTGCTCTCCATGCCACTGGAATCAAGCTATCCTGGCTGATGAGGGCTGAAAGTCCGACACCGGTCCTAGGATGCTTATTTCCAGTCCAGGGAATACCTGTCTTTGCAGTTCGGGCTGGCCTGTTCCCATGTGGCACAGGGTCAAGACTGATTTGCATATGTATGGGTTCAAACTGGAATGGCACGGTGAGCAAAAAAACGATGGATTGAGGCCCAGATCTCTGTACTGGGGTGAATGTATGACATTGTTCTGCATTCTGTCCATCAACTGTTTTTTTTTAGGATGACAGGTGACACCATGAAACCAAATGGGACTAAGAAGGGTGTAGGAATCATTTGGGACATGGAGGTGTCCAGTGAACAATTTATTGTCTCTTGAAAAAGTAGGAGGAAAAACAGTGAACAACATTGCCAGTGAATGCCATTCAAGTCTCAAGGTTATGGATGAGGGTGGGATGGTTAACTGTGAAGAAGGCAAGAGCGGTCATGAAATATTAGGAAGCCGGAATCATCTCCATTTGTCATCAAGAGGGTATTGTCTACGATGTGCAAGGTAGCAGTCTTTGTGCTGCAGCGTGATCTGTTGCCAATTTGGTAGTCACCCAAAAGATGTTTAGCATTGATGTGATCTTGGAGTTCAATGATCTTGTTGACAAAAGGTAGGTGAGTTTTGTGGTCAGGTTGTTGGTGAGGTCACCACGGTCTAGTGTAGTTTTCTTTGGGAGTGGGAGAATCTGGCCTGTATTGAGAGGTACCGGAAAAATGCCTTGAGTGAGGGATGCATTGACACTGGTGGTTAGGGAGGAGAGAGAGCTTCCTTAGAAAAAGCTTTGATGAAGGACGAGGGTAAGACATCATCTTTTGAGGAAATGGCCTTGAGAGAATTGACTAAGTCGACAAGCTCTACAAGAGATAGGCCTTTGAAGGATGACCATTGAGGGATACAGGAGTGGGCGTAACAAGAGAAACATGCTTGGTGTAATGTTAATTGTAATTGGGTATTTTGGGATCTGGAGGTGTCCATTTGAACAAACTGGTGTCAGTTGTAAAGGTAGGAAGAGAATCATTTAAGGGCGTTGCCAGTGAATCCCATTTTAGACTTCAGTGTGTGGATGAGGATGGAATGGCCAACTGAGTAGAATATAGCATAGAGGTCTACCAGTATCTGGAGAAATCATTCTCATCTGGGGTCTAAAGAGTACTGCCTATGATGCTTAAGGTAGCAACCTCAATGCCGCAGCATGATCTGAAGCCATTTTGGTAGTTGTGCAGGACATGGATAGCATTGAAGTAATCTTGGATAGGAGCATAGAATGTTTTCTAATCTTGATGATTAAAGGTTGGTGAGTAATGGGCCAGTAGTTTTCAGTGTCAACTGGGTCTATTGTGTGATTCTTTTGGAGTGAGAGGGATTGGGCTATCTTGAGTCCTTCTCGAATGATGCATTGAGTAAGAGAGACATTAATAATGGTGAGTAGGGGGTGAAAAAGCTTCCCTGGAAACAGATCTGATGAAGGAAAAGGGTTAGACATCATCTTCATAGTAAGTTTTGCAAGAGTTGGGTTTGCTGGTGAGATCTGCAAGAAATAGGGCTTTCAAAGATAAACATTGTAGGATTTCACAAGAAGTGGTGGGTGTAAGAGAAGGAGCAAGCTAGTATTAATCTTCTTGAGAATGATCCAGAAAGGCATCCACCTCTTCCACTGTACGAAATGTATGCATTTTATTTTGGCACATTACTTTCAAAAAAGCAGGGAATTTCAGCTGAGCCGTTGCCCCCATTGCTCTAAGGAGTGCCAATCGCTTTCCTAATTCCCACTGTCTACTAGCTGTAGCAGGTGACAAATCTGACCTAATATCAACTGCAATTCCGTCCACCAATATATTCTTTTTCTTGAGGGCCGCTGTCAGAATCTTCTCTTTTAGAGTATATGTTAAGAAGTTAATCAAGATTTTCCTTGGTTTAGTACGATTTGGGTTGAACCGGAAGGGGTCTCGATGCACTCTCTGAATGTCGCGTAGCAACATTTCTTCTGTCTCCACTATCTGTAATTCCTTTTTCAGCAGTTGAACTACATAGCTTTTTATATCTGACCCCTCCTTCCCTTCTGGTAATTTTAGGATCTTCAAATTATTTTGTCTTTGCATATTCTCTAACCTCTCAACTCTCTCATCAGATTCTCTATCCCTGAGTTTTATATTCTCAATTTCCTTGCGATTATCCAAAATTCTTCCCTGCATAACTTTCATCTCTGTCTCAATAACTTCCGTACGAGTACTTAATTTGTCAATTTTATCCTCTAGTAAGAGTACATGTAGCACTTATACGTTCCTGGTTTCTTCTGGAGGCTTCAAAACTCATATGAATATCTTTTTCCAATTTCCTTAGCAGCGCCAAAACTGACCTATCTGATGTATCAGAGTTATCTGGCTGAAAAGAAATATGCCCCTTTTCAGATCCTTCCTGGGGTATCAACGCTCTTTCAATACTTGAACTGTCTGTTATCATTGAGGGTGTAACATCACCCATATCTTTTGCTAGCCCCATCCTTTCTTCTGAGACTTCTTCTCCTGTTGCATTTCCTACTCTGTCAGGGGTAAGTGATACAATCAACTGTTGAGATCCCTCCTCATTAATCATTTCTGTGGACATTATAATATTTTCTCCCTTCTCTGCTTCCATCTCAGTTGCAAGTACCTGAAAAGGGTTTGGAGTTGAAAGTGTCGACCAATCCTGTTCTTCTATAGGTTCAGGCAGAGGCTGTGCTAACTCACCACCCTTAGCTGAAGCACAGATAGGGTCTTGAACTAGAGGTTCGGGATGTGGTTTCAAGACCAATACCTTAGGAACTGGTTTAAAGTATGAATTTAACGATGGGGTTGTTGCAAGCTTATGTTCCGCCCCTTTTTGCTTCCCTTTTTTTTTTCTTTTCTTAAAGAGCACTCTCCTGATTTAATGGTCTTGGCCTCTATTTCAAAACACTTTTTTACGTTTTTTTGTAGTATTTTGGGCTTCCCCAGAACAAATTTGTTATTGTCAGATTTGTCAGATTTGTTACTCCTTAATAGATACATGGTGCGCCCCAACAACTGTCTCTTAGTATCCGCCCCTCTCCTTACTTGATTCAGATCTACATCTGCTGTCTGTGTAGACCCTGGTGAGCCTTCAGCACCTTTCACCACCGAAGGAACAGGGGGTGACTTTGTCAAGTTTTCTTCTCCTCTCCCTCGACCTCCGCTGGTTAGTGTTCCGATCCTGGCTAATGTTCGGCGTCCTCTGCCGATTCCCTGAGCTGCCCTTCCCTAGTTCGGACTGGACTGTTCCCATGGGGCACAGGGTCAGAGCTGATTTGCATATCGCCATTGTCTAACCCGGGGTGGTATGGAGTGCAAAAAAACGATGGGTTTGGGCCCAGATCTTTGGACTGGGTTGAGTGTGTGACATTGATCCACATTCGGTCCATCACCTGTTGTTTTTGCAAATTCCGCCCTAAGTGCGCTGGGGATGCCCAGACGTGGGTCCCAGGCACTCCACACCACTGGAGTCAAGCTAGCCGGGCTGATGAGAGGTGTTACCTCGAAACCGGTCCGGTCCTCGGATGCTTGATTCCGTTCTGGGAAGGACATGGCTTTTGTAGTTCGGACTGGACTGTTCCCATGGGGCACAGGGTCAGAGCTGATTTGCATATCACCATTGTCTAACCCGGGGTGGTGTGGAGTGCAAAAAAACGATGGATTTGGGCCCAGATCTTTGGACTGGGTTGAGTGTGTGACATTGATCCACATTCGGTCCATCACCTGTTGTTTTTGCAAATTCCGCCCTAAGTGCGCTGGGGATGCCCAGACGTGGGTCCCAGGCACTCCACACCACTGGAGTCAAGCTAGCCGGGCTGATGAGAGGTGTTACCTCGAAACCGGTCCGGTCCTCGGATGCTGGATTCCGTTCTGGGAAGGACATGGCTTTTGTAGTTCGGACTGGACTGTTCCCATGGAGCACAGGGTCAGAGCTGATTTGCATATCGCCATTGTCTAACCCGGGGTGGTGTGGAGTGCAAAAAAACGATAGATTTGGGCCCCAGATCTTTGGACTGGGTTGAGTGTGTGACATTGATCCACATTCGGTCCATTCACCTGTTGTTTTTGCAAATTCCGCCCTAAGTGCGCAGGGGATGCCCAGACGTGGGTCCCAGGCACTCCACACCACTGGAGTCAAGCTAGCCGGGCTGATGAGAGGTGTTATCTCGAAACCGGTCCGGTCCTCGGATGCTTGATTCCGTTCTGGGAAGGACATTGCTTTTGTAGTTCGGATTGGACTGTTCCCATGGGCACAGGGTCAGAGCTGATTTGCATATCGCCATTGTCTAACCCGGGGTGGTGTGGAGTGCAAAAAAACGATGGATTTGGGCCCAGATCTTTGGACTGGGTTGAGTGTGTGACATTGATCCACATTCGGTCCATCACCTGTTGTTTTTGCAAATTCCGCCCTAAGTGCGCTGGGGATGCCCAGACGTGGGTCCCAGGCACTCCACACCACTGGAGTCAAGCTAGCCGGGCTGATGAGAGGTGTTACCTCGAAACCGGTCCGGTCCTCGGATGCTTGATTCCGTTCTGGGAAGGACATGGCTTTTGTAATTCGGACTGGACTGTTCCCATGGGGCACAGGGTCAGAGCTGATTTGCATATCGCCATTGTCTAACCCGGGGTGGTGTGGAGTGCAAAAAAACGATGGATTTGGGCCCAGATCTTTGGACTGGGTTGAGTGTGTGACATTGATCCACATTCGGTCCATCACCTGTTGTTTTTGCAAATTCCGCCCTAAGTGCGCTGGGGATGCCCAGACGTGGGTCCCAGGCACTCCACACCACTGGAGTCAAGCTAGCCGGGCTGATGAGAGGTTTTACCTCGAAACCGGTCCGGTCCTCGGATGCTGGATTCCGTTCTGGGAAGGACATGGCTTTTGTAGTTCGGACTGGACTGTTCCCATGGGGCACAGGGTCAGAGCTGATTTGCATATCACCATTGTCTAACCCGGGGTGGTGTGGACTGCAAAAAAACGATGGATGTGGGCCCAGATCTTTGGACTGGGTTGAGTGTGTGACATTGATCCACATTCGGTCCATCACCTGTTGTTTTTGCAAATTCCGCCCTAAGTGCGCTGGGGATGCCCAGACGTGGGTCCCAGGCACTCCACACCACTGGAGTCAAGCTAGCCGGGCTGATGAGAGGTGTTACCTCGAAACCGGTCCGGTCCTCGGATGCTTGATTCCGTTCTGGGAAGGACATGGCTTTTGTAGTTCGGACTGGACTGTTCCCATGGGGCACAGGGTCAGAGCTGATTTGCATATCGCCATTGTCTAACCCGGGGTGGTGTGGAGTGCAAAAAAACAATGGATTTGGGCCCAGATCTTTGGACTGGGTTGAGTGTGTGACATTGATCCACATTCGGTCCATCACCTGTTGTTTTTGCAAATTCTTCCCCAGCTCCCAGTCAGCGGACCCACAGAAAGACGCGACTCCGCCTCCTCGCACTCTGCACTCAGCTGGGCTGGGGTTTCCGCCATGCGTTGTGAAACGCCAACAGTCGGCCGACAAACGGCCTCCAAAATTGCCCGATAACTCGTCGTAGAACCTCTGCGGGCAAAGCCCGTTCCTCGGATAGGTGAACACTTCCCTGGATCCGCGTAATACGATCCGCCGCTGACAATCACCTCAACTTGGCACCGCTACCTCTCCAGACATCCGCGACCCGCTAGCTAGCCAGCCGCTATGTTTTCCCCGATTGCTGATTATACCTTTAAAAAAGAAATAAATAAACTGTATAGAAAAATAGTGGCACCGCTACTATCACATCCACTGGCCTAGGCCTTGGGAGTTTTGGTTGGGTTTTCCAGGGAGGGAAGAGGGATGGGTGATAGTGTAGGTAGGCTTCGGGGTGGGGGTAGGGTTAGGAGTAGAGGTAGGGGTATGGAGGGGAGGGGGAGGGAAAGGGGAGAAAATAAGAAAATTATTCCTCAGGAGCTTTCTCGCCGTCAAATGAGAAAATGGGAGATATGGGCGAGCTATTATGAGTGGGGCTAAGATTAAGGAGCTAAGGTTCCTTACATGGAATGTTAATGGTCTTCGGGTTAAAATAAGGAGGCTATCGATATTGAAATATTTAGAAGACTCCCTTGCTCATGTGATTATTTTACAGGAGACCCATTTAACTGAGAAAGAAAGTAAGGAGATTTTTAGTGCTCAAAAATGGATTGCTAATACCATCTTTACACCTCAAGATATAGTAACAAAGGGAGTGGCAATTTTGATTAGGAAAGGGGTTGATATTGTTATTGAAGATAAATCAGTAGATAGAAGAGGAAGATGGGTGATTGTTAAGTTAAGAATGGCAGGGGAAGTCTTTGTAATAGTTGGATATTATGGTCCGAATGTCGATGATCCAACAATATTAGATAAAATTGAGATAGAATTAATGGAATTTTCAGGAAAAATAATTATGGCCGGAGACTTTAACACAGTTTTAGATTGCAAGTTAGATAGGACTGGAAACAACAGGGCGATAGTAAATGGTAAAATGGCGGCCAGGCTAAGGATGATTATGGCACAGCAAGGCTTATGTGATATATGGAGATTGAAAGCAGTACAGCAATCAGCATTCACCTTTTATAATAAAAAACATAATCACAGCTCACAAATAGATTTGTTTTTAGTAGATATTAGGCTGAAAGACCGGGTTACGAAAGTGACACACATAGGAGCGCATTTATCAGATCATTCAGCTGTGGGTCTAAATCTAGAATTAGCAACTGATGAATTGAGTTCTGTCTGGAGGCTGGATCGTACTATCCTAGCTGATGAAGATTATTTAGAATCCTTAAAGGATGAGCTACGAGTGTTCCTAGATGTGAATGTAGGATCAGCTAAGGAAGATATAGTGTGGGAGACATGTAAGGCATTCTTGAGAGGGAGACTGGGAGCTCATGGGGCGAAAAATCAGAGGCTATATCATAATAAGATCACTAATTTGGAGAAAGAAATTCGAGTTTGGGAAGCCGGTCGAACCATACAAGGGGGAAACATATCTGAAGAGGCAGCTAAAAATAAACTTCTGGATCTAAAAATAGAATTTACAGCAGTACTTTCACAAAGAGTTAAAGAAAGATGGGAAGTCAGTCAGTTGGCCCACTTCTCATATGGATAAGGATGTGGCAAACTACTGGCGTGGAAAGCAAAGAAAGATCTTGTACGTAATCAAATAATAGAGATCAAAAAGGTTGATTCAGGAGAAGTTATAACAGAAAGTAAAAAAATTGCAGAAGCTGTTCACGATTACTTTGCAAATGTCTATACAGAAGACCTTTGCCCAAGTAAAACTGATATGGAAAGCTGGCTACATCTGTTGAAACCACTCTCAGTTAACTGGATGGGGGAGTTGAATAAGGAAATCTCGCAAGATGAAGTGGTCGAAGTGATCAAGGAAAGTAAAAGAGGAAAAGCACCCGGCCCGGACGGTCTCCCGGCTGAGGCATATAAAGTTTTAGTGGATATAATTGCTCCCACGATATGTCAACTGTTTAATAAAGTTTTTAGAGGGGAGGTAACAATACCAAGTTCGTGGAATGAGGCAATAATCACCCTAATACTCAAACCAGGAAAATCTCCTAGTAGTTTAGATGCATACAGACCCATTTCACTTTTGAACTGTGATTACACATTTTTTTCAAAAATGTTAGCTGATAGACTTAGTAAAGTTATTCATAAACTGATCCATGAAGACCAAAAAGGTTTCATCAAGGGGAGATACTTAAAAGAATTAACATATACTTTGATTGGAATGATAGATATGGCCTCTAGATATGAGTACCCCTTGGCAGTGATCGCTTTAGACACTGCCAAGGCTTTTGATCGAGTTAACTTTACGTACTTGAAAATATTATTGCAGTATCTTAACTTAGGAGAGAATTTTACGCAATCTCTTTTTTCGTTGTATTGCTCACCAATATCGCGTGTTTTAGTTAACGGAATTCTCACCCATCCTATTAAAGTAATGCGTGGTACTAGTCAAGGGTGCCCTTTATCACCCTTGCTCTTCAACTTATATATAGAGCCACTGGCCTGCAGAATTAGAGCCTCAGAAGAGATACCCCCTTTTCTGATTGATGACTGGTCAAAAAAACTCGGTTTATATGCAGACGATATTATTATTTATTCTTCTAATCTGCTGTATTCTTTGGAGAATCTGGTCAAAATAATGAAAGAATTTGGAAAGGTCTCTGGTTACCAGATAAATCAGGATAAGACTGAAATAATGGCCTGGAATCTAAATACGGAGGGGGTAAATAATAAATCAGAAATGAGATATTTGGGAGTTGCTGGGTACCCTACTTAAATCTACGATTGGAGAAATATTTGGAGTGCTGTTGAAAAGTTCTGGATATGATGATTTTGGTTTTTTATATAAGTTTGCAGATCCAAATTTTTTTAAAAAGGTGAGACATGGTATAAAATAAGAAGACTATTAAAATTGCCTTACTTTAGTTATATGGACCCAATATGGGACTCTCCTGGTGCTCCACTCTGGACAAAAGATGCGTTAGCACAACATCTGAAAAAGGAAGATGCTTTGCAGAGATGGAAAGACTTGTTTCAGGATGGCAAACTTTTGTCCTGGGGCCTCTGCCAACAATTGTGGGGCTTGGTTTTCTCGAGATACAAGTATTTACAGATACAAAGTTGGGCTAATGATCCGGAAAATGTGATTGGAACTCAGAATGATTTTGAGTTGAAGCTTGAAAATAGGGATCTTTAAGAAGGAAGTGGCCACATGGTATTGGACGATATTGGAAATGGAAGACGGACCATTTGTTCTACCAGAGACCCTGTGCCAAAGATCGCGACAGAGAACCAATGGCAAGTAACAATGTCTATGCTTTATAGTATTGTCAAACCTGCAAACTTAAGGCAAAATCTTTTGTTTACTATCCACAGGGCATATTGGTCTCCTCTTAGACTTTCCAAATTTAAAGCTGGCGGAGTTGTTGGGTGTCCGAAATGTAAGGCCCCAAATGTGGATGACCTTCATATGTTCGTCTCTTGTCCAAACATAAGGCAATTTTGGCTGGATGTAAGTAATTCCCTATCCAAATCTCTGAATCTGCGCATTGAGGTAAGCCCTGAATGAATTATAACAGGAAGATATGATTTAGAAAACAAAAGCATGAATAATAATGTTAGACTTACTTTTTATGCTATGTTGCTAGCTCGTAGAGAGATATGTAAGTTATGGGTCTCACCACTTAGTCCTAATTTAATGGATTGGATTTTAGCCATGAGGTATATGGCTAAGCTTGATACTTCAGATCATACTAAGAGAAATCGAGGATTTTGGGTACCCTTCCTTATATGTTTTGGTTGAATAATATTGACTATGATTTCCGATGATTAAGCCCGTGCCTATCTCGCTGGTATCTTTTATATGGTACTCTAGGACGGAAAACAGAGTAGGAGAAAGACACACTTGATGAGTCAGGTGGCTAAGAAGGATCGTTCAAAGAATGGCCAGACTCAAAATAGGTGGAGTCTACGCCTCACTACTCTAACCAGCTTATGAGATAAAAAAGCCCAGTGGTGGACTAAGTTAGAAGTTATGGGTGGCGAGACGGCAAATGAGGATAAAAAATAAAAAAAATTTAAAAGAGAAGGAGCAAGCTTGGTGATGTTGATGTGCGGTCAGGTGTTCTGTATTTTTCACTGAAGAGATTGATAGAATTGCATTTGTCTGTGGAATGCCAGGCAAGGGGTTGATGCACTCCCTGATTGTCTTTAAAAGTGAGATTCTTCTGCTGGTGGCTTTATTCATGGTGTTGTTAAACTACATTGCTTTGGCTGAAGTGATGAGCTGTTTGCATGTTGTGTGGAGAAACGTCTGTAGCTATAGGGAGCTCCGTTTTTCTTCCATATTCTTTTCTGTATGTGGATGGAGCTTTTGTTGTCAATGAGGTCTTTAAAGTACCAGATTGCTGAAAATGTTTGTCTATACTCATGTGTTGCTTGAACATGAAATATCTTGAAAACACAACAGACAAGAGGCGTTTGGCCAAACAGGAACAATTTGTTTAAATCAAATGTGCGGCCAGGAGAACTGTAAAAGCATAGTATCTGAGGACCGCCTCAACTTACAATCGATCAGACATGTTTTTTTATGCAGTTCATTGAATGCCATAAAGTAGTCTGGCGATCCTTTTTTGGTAAAGAATGTGAACCTCTGTCTTTGGAGCCATATATTAATGTATTCAATGAGGAATCCAGGTGGGCCTTGACATTGTGTGGACACAATGCAGCCAGTGGTTAATGTGTCCAGATGTCAGGCATGGGGAGCTCGTGATCACTGTGTGTACTGTGCGTGCTTGTCCTGATTCCCTATGTGCTCCTAGCTTCATGTGGCATCTGACTTCATGGTGTTTTGGGAACGTGCACACCCTTCCCGCCATGTGTGCTTTATTTGGGCCATCCTCCCTGGACCATTGTGGTGTACTGCAGCGATCTGTGGGATTGACCTGGGCTTTCCTGCTCGCATGTTTGTCTGCCATCTACGTGCCACCCCACCTGTGACCTGTCAATCAGTGACCTTGGGTTTGGGTCTCAGAGCCTACCTGAGTACTTATTTCTGAGTCGAGTAGACATGGAGTTCATAACGGGCAAATTAGTCAATAAAGATGCAACTTTATTTTTATACATGAGTATATCATTAGTCATATTGAAATCGACTCTCTCATTATTAACACGTGTTTTAGTTGATGAGTGGATATTTAAATAGCATTCCAAAAAAGTGTTGAAGTCATTTAGAAGGCGTTGATTGGATGGTTGTGGAGTTGCCAGGGAGAGATTGGAGTTTAAGGTTTAATTTATTGATGGAGAGGTTTTTGAAGTATCTAAAGGTGTGGTCTTTTTTGGGGTTGACCTTGGGTGTTGGTAACAGGCTGAACAGGGAGAAGGGAGTGGTGAGTTGGTCAGTGTAGTCCAGGTAAGGGTGGGTTGCATTGAATTGTTGGTGATGTAGGTTGATGATGTAGACCTTGAACTGTGTTGGTTGGGTGACATGATGTACCATGTTGAATGTGTTGAAGAGGTTGAGTGGGTTGTCTTGTTTTTTTCATGTTTATGTTGTCTGGGAGTTTGAAGTCACCCAAAAGGGTGGTGGGGGCAAGTTGGATGCTTGATGTGGTGAGGAGATTTGGGAATTTGTCATGGAGTCCCGATCTAAAGATCTTTATATATAGATCTAATGCACCACCAGGCTACATTGGCAAACTGTTCTAAGAATAATTTCTCACCTGAGGACTTTTTGTAACTCTTGTATGACTGTGATTGATTTGTTAGGGAAATCAAACTGAAACTGACATTTTTCAAGATACTTCAAGACTATTGCTGTTGTCCTTTAGAAATGTATAGCGTGAACCTTCTTAACCACACAAAATGTTACAGATACAATCAAGGAAGATAACATTCATTGTGTATCCTTTGGGCATGCCCGACCATACTATACTACTGGCAAGTGGTGTGGGATAAATTGTTACACACAGTATATCATTTGTCACACCACTCACTCACCTGGCAATCCTCTTTTAGGTACCTAACATATCTAGGATGTTTTTACACGGTAAAAGATGGACTGTGACTTCACTTGCATTGAACATACTATGTATCTTGCATAATTGAAGGCAGAAAATGGTCCTTTCAGTTGATGATTGCCTAATAGAACTTGTTAGAAATGCTCAGTGTGAGAAATGAATATGTAGGATAAATGATAAACTAGACACCTTTGCTAAAGCATGGAGCTCCTTCCTCGCGGGATAGGAAAAAGGTTGATATCCATATGTCTGCTAATCATGACAGGTCACAGACAGATCCAGGAACTCATGGCATTCTTGCCCTCTCCAGCACACATAACCTGATCCTGGATATGGGCCAACTGGTCCAGAATTTCCCTGTGATCTAAGAAAGAATGAGGCGGGTTGAGTGACGCATAGTCTCACCTTGTTGCCTATGCTTGCCCTAATTGGCTTTCCCCTCCCTTCCCAGCTATCCACTTGATTCTACCTACTGTTCACTCACATGATGGGCATTGGGCAGTCTTTATGCTGCAAACTCTCACTTACCCAATATGGGATTCTGAATATTATTGTTATTATTGCATGTGTGTTGATTTTTTATGTTGGCATTTCTACTCTTTAACAGATATGATACCAAATGTATAATGGACGTTACACTTAATAAAAACTTCTCACTCCTTACAACACTGCAAGAACACTGTGCTCCACCAACCAGCAGTTATTTGTGTTGTCCAGAATAAAAGAACCAGAAGTGGAGGAAGTTCTTTTCCTTTTTTAGCTCCCAAGCTTTGGAACGCACTCCCCAGCACATCAGGAAAACTGAATCTGAACTCAAATTCAGGAAACTGCTTAAAATCCATTACTTCAACTAACTTTCCACTCAGCCCTCATCTCTTGCTACTTTAGTGCTGCGAGGCCCTTCCTGAGTAGCTACATTCTTTATAAAACCCTATGAATAGAACAGAATAGATTCTTATATGTATTCCCTTAGTTGTGATATGTAAAAGTTAATAATGAATTATTGCAAAAAAAGAGTCAAAAAGAGATTATCTAGCTTAGTAGCTTTTAATTCACAGAAATCCAAGCGAGAGCAGGATACACAATCTCTTCCTAGTCTCTGTAAACAGGTAAGAATTCTTCCAGCAAACTGTCTTAGGGCTCAGGCAGCTCTCTTCTGGGACTAGGCCATACAAGGGAACCAAAGACTGAAACCAGTCTGTGAGTATCAAAGAACCCTTAATGAATCATGTTAAAGTTGTTACAATTACTCCAACCAATGTTTACAACTGCATAATCCATTTCAAGTTTTGGGAATATGATTTTTAGTAAGCGCTATCCCAGGTTTCTTCTCACCATACTAGTGGAAGAAATATAGCCACATCTAGGTTTCCGTTGTCTTATTTCAGCCCCTCTCAAAGGCCCATCCAAGGCCTGTCATTATACTTGTAGCAAAGATCAAAGACAATCTCCACCCTTCTAGGTCTTATGTGTTTTCTATCCCATGCTGTGAGCATCCCTACTTGTGATAGCAGCAAGTTCTTTCATACATGCTTGGATTGGCTGGTATTTAACCCTTTCGATGCTGATGACGAGCTCAGCTCGTCATGATGCACAGTTGAGCTGTGCTGATGACGAGCTGAGCTCGTCATAAATAAAGTAATAAAGCAATTTCCAGCACAGGGGGGGAAAACGCCTAGCAGCCAAGGTGTTAAAGGAATAAAGTTGGCCAAAATATCCAAACAGAAACTTATGCATGAAAACTGACACAGGCATAGGCAGGGAAAGGGAATACCTGTTTGATAAATGCTGTTGGTGAGTTTTAGGCAGGTAATATTACAATTTGTGAATAAATTATGTAGATTATTCAAGTTGAATGTTTTCATTGATTTTCTAATGTATGTTTGCTTACTATGAAGACAGGTTTTGGGCATCCAGGTTATGGTACTCAATTCTGTCAACTGAGGTAATTTACACCTGGTGTCCCAGGGCCCCTGCAACACTTGAATCGCGTGGGTGCGATGTCAGGGTAGTCTAAGTCTCCCTCATGGAGGTAATGTGGGTTGGAAAGCTAGACCTCAATAACTATTATACACAGTAAACCTTAGTCCAGTCATTACTTTTACTTTTAAAAGGTAAAAGTACTTTAATAAAAACACAGCTAAATACAACACATATGATTACAAATGTGTCAAGAATATGCAATTGACAAAACAGCATGGCATTTAATGACAAGGACTTGTTGGGAATAACAATTTAAAACCCATCTTAAAGAGGGCTCCTGAAGATAACCAGGATATAAATCACTTACCTTATGGATTGATTACAGAGGATAACTTAACCTGTGATCATTTACTTTTTTGTTACCTGCAAGATAACTAGTGGCAAACTGGGTGCTTGTGGACCCGATTATGCAAACCAACAGTAACACTTGAATAAGGTAATGGCATTACCCTTTGGCTTTTCATATGTAAAAGTAAGGCCTACAGATTCTTTTACAATTTAAAAAAAATTCAGAGGACATTATACTGCTTTAACAAACTCTTTCACAGTGAATATTATCAAGTCTGTTTTTAATAAAAAAGCAACCATTAACACTATGCCTTTCAATAGAGGGACAAACCACATTTTGGATCAGTGCTCAAACTTTGTAAGGTCGATCTTATCTGTATATATTTGTTTTGTGTATGACTCTCTGAAGCTTCAGCAAATGTGGAGTGCAGATGGTAATACGATGACGAAAGCACTTGAAAACACTGGCCAAGAGGAGATTGTCCCCCGGATTCCTACTCATTGTCAACTGACTTTGTTATTCATGGCAACCATGGCTCCCTCCATAGTCCCTGTCAGCCACAGCCCCATCATGGATCACACTTCACTTGTTACTGCCTACATCACCAAGCAGATGCCCAAGTTGCACATCTCTCCCATCACTATTACTTCATACATTCGTGTCCACCTTTTCTGTCACCTCACACCTCTGCCAACACTGTCCAAATAACCCATCACCGTCTACCTCTCCCATCGCTGGCCCTTTCACAAGTCCACCTCTTTCCTATCACTTCCCATCCATCCAGTCAAGATTCACTTCTCCTGTCACTGACCACCTCCCATCTCACTGTCCATCTCTCGTTGTTGTCCAACCTACTAAACAGAGTCCACTTCTCACTTAAGTGTCCACCTTTCCTGTCACTTCCCACCCACTCCATCATGACCCACTTTCTTCATAATTGTCCATGTCTCCTTTCAATGTCTACCTCATCTTTCAATGCTCTACTGTCACAAGATTCTTCTTACAATGCTCGTCCCTACTATCACTCTATCTACATTCTCATTAATCTCCCACATAATTTAATTTTCTCTCACCTATCACTCACTGTACATCAATCATACCTCATCCCTATCTTTTGTCGGTGCCCACCTAACTACCATGATAATTCTCATCTGCCAGTGCCGCACTGTTATTGCTGCCCACCACTCCTATCATTTCCCTTTTACAGCACTCTCTCTAATCACTTCCCTGTTACATTACCCACTACAATTACTAACCACCAGCTAGTGCTTTTAATAGGTTTGTAGTGCTGGTGCAGGTGGTTTGCATGTGACTACTCCTCCTCTGGGCTTACTGCCCCCTTAGAATTTTATTTTAAACTAAATACATTCACTATACATTCATTATGAGCTGCTTTCCTGCAGCTCATTAGTGTCTTGATCTCCCCAACACAGCATTTGGGCTCAGCTCTTCAGCAGTCTCCAGAAAGCATGAGAGCCATCTCCCCCAGAATGAGCACAACTAACCTTAAAGACCTAAAACAAACTTAACTGATACAACAATAGTGGTAAACTTAACTATCATTGTGTATGATAACCTCCTTTTAAATTGTTTTGTAGAGACTGTTTTGCTTGCTCACAATCCACACTAGTCAATTTTGACAAATGTGGAGAGTACAGTGTTACTTTGCTGTAGGACTTGTGTGCCCCCTAGGGCATGGCGCCCACCTTTGTAGGCTACTGCTTTAGGAAGCCATAATAACATAACAGAAGCTACTCTAGAAGAGTATCTAACCATCTTTTGGCCAAACGTAAAAATACATGGTTACATTAACAAAGAGTTTCTCCCTCAAGAAGCAAAACATAATTGACTTCCAATGAATCCAGTCACAAACCCTCTGGTTTTGTTATTGGTTGCCTAGCTAACTTTCTTTGTTTATAGGTTGCATTGCAAATTTCTCTGGGCTCCCACCACACTCACAGATGTCGTCTGCCTGTGGACCGTGCCAATTATTAGTACCCAGTAGGAAGCTCAAGGAAGTTCCTTCGTGTTCCGAGTCTTCTTCAGCTTTGGAGACTCACGGCGGCACACTCTCTTTCTCTCCAATGGGGCGTTCTGGCAAATGCCGCTGCCTCCTTCCAATCACAGTTGATGTAGATGCCCTGGTCCATTAGGGCACTCACACTGCTAATTAAATGTTTTTCGCTAGCATTCCATAATTTTTCACTTGGCTTGGGACTCTTCGCTCAGGTGGAGCATCACCTCTCTAAGCAGTCACTCCAGATGGTCTATGTTCTCTGTCCTTCCTGCTCAGCTGTCATTTCCTTTTCTAGTCAGTGTCGTTCTGCATGGGCACACTTTCAGCACCCCTCTAACAGTTAGATGGCCTCTTTCATCGAGGCCGATGTAACTCATCCAGAAGGGTTAGAACCCATATCCCTTGCAGCTCCTTAGTTACAAGGCAGATGGTTTGATGACTCCACAAGGGAGAATATCCCTTGAGGGATGCAGTCCACCAATCCCCTTTCTCCAACAGGCAATTCCTCCTGCTTCCAGCTGTCTAAGACTCTCTTTACCTGGGTAATATCTAGTTTCCCCCAACTGGGAAGGAAGCCAGCAAATGGGGATTCTGGCTTTGAAACATACACATTTGTTGTGTAAATCCTAGCACCAGTCAATTAGAATCCTGGCACACATTGACCTTGGTTTCTACCCAGTATGTATCCTACATTTGCAGTTGTAGATGTGGATTTTAGAAATGCTGGTTTCAGACAGTTCTTAAAATGTATTCGATTAGTGCCAGACTGATCACTGAAATTGTTCTCTGACAAAGGAGTCAGAAACAAAGGCACACAAACTTTGGTTGATGTGGGGAAAATCACTTCTGGAAATGTCTACAACCCCCATATCTTGAGAGCAGCCTTCTATTCACAATTGTCCAGCAGGATGGAGCCCTTCTGCTTTTTATAATCCTGAAGCAATCAACAGGAAGCTAGCCGGATCAGCCTTAGTCTTAGTCACTGCATCCCAGTGGAGATCAAACATACTTGACTCTTCTTTCTATTGCAGACAGACAGAATCCTCTTTTTTCCATTATATATTCTTTCAGGTCCAGGGATGTTTTGAGGTGGAGAGTAGGTGCCATTCTGATCTTATGCACTTGCCAGTTATTAGAAAATTCCCTTTACTCAAGGTCGGCAAATTTCCCACAAAAAAACAGAAGTTTTTTTAATCCAATCACCTCCTCCACCCTTCCCAGTCAGGTGTTTGATCATGACATAGTACCAAAACTGTGCTGCTGGAAGACTCTGAGTCACTAAAAATGTCCCTAGACTGCGAACACAATGCTGCACTCATTTTGTAGACCTAATGGAGGTGTTTACATCTTCTTACAACGCCTATCTAATTGTAGTGTCAGGGAAGTGGTGCATTATTGGCTGAACTTATTCCTCTTTGACCAAGAACAAGCAATCTAGATGGAACCTCACCTCTCCAAGGCCAAACTTGTCAAATGTGGGGGAACCCAGGACTCCGAACGTAGCCTCACATTGTTTAATGTGTACATTTCTCCAATGGTCACCCACGTAGAAACATTTGGCATTACAATAATTTCATATGCAATTGATACCGAGCTTGTCTTTTCCTATGAGGGCAAGTTAGAATCCCGCAAATTAGCCTTCTCAAATTGCATGAGTGCAGTCTTACGTTGGCTCAAAAAAAGCCAACTACAATGCAACCCTGATAAAACTGAATTCATATTGTTAGGGCCTAACCCTAATCCGGGTGCAGATGCCTCCTGTCTCAAAAATGGACCTCTCCCCACCTTGGCAGCGAGGAACCTGGTAGTCACCTTCGATAACGATCTATCTTTAAAGACCCAGATCCACTCAGTTGTTAGAAACTGAATGTGGATCCTCAAGGCACTCAGTGAGTTCCTCCCCCTTCTTCCATGGGCAGCCTTTTGTAAAGACTTGGATAAACTTAACCCAAGGTATCCTTTGTACCCCATCCAATCTAAGACTATCCTAAAATAATTTCATATGCCAATGATACCCAGCTGATCTTTTCCTACGAGGGCAAGTCAGAATCCCGCAAAGGTGCCTTCTCAAATTGCATGAGTGCAGTCTTACAATGCAACCCAGATAAAACTGAAATCATATTGTTACGGCCTAACCCTAATCCGGGTTCAGATGGCTCCTGGCTCGAAGATGGACCTCTCCCCACCTTGGCAGCGAGGAACCTGGTAGTTACCTTTGATAATGATCTATCTTTAAAGACCCAGATTCACTCAGTTGTCAGAAACTGTATGTGGATCCTCAAGGCTCTCAGGAATATCCTCCCCCTTCTTCCATGGGAAGCCTGCAAAACTGTAGTTCGAGCTAAGATCCTCTCTCGGTTGGACTACGCAAATGTCTTGTAACTGGGTTTACTTGTATATTTAATCTGGCGACTACAGGTGTTCCAAAACACGGCAGCACCTCAATTTGTAAAAAGGTACCCCCACCTCACCTTTCTTTACCAAACTGCACTGGCTCCCTGTCAATAAAAGGATCATCTTTAAAGCACTCACTTTAGCACACAGGGCCCTGTATAACACGTGTCCCAGTTATCTAAACAGTAGAATCACTGGGTACCAGCCTAGGAGAAATTTACATTCTAGTAAGGCCCACCTCATGGAAATCCCCCACTTTAAAAAAACGAGACGTGGTGGGACATCTTTTTTAGTATGCATTGCCAAAATCTGGAATAGCCTTCCCTTTCACCTCAGAAGCACAGAAACTGAATCTACCTTCCACAAATGTCTAAAACCCTATCTGTTTTGCCTATAAAACCTTATCTCACTCACTCCTCTCTAAATCTCCTCATTGGCAGCACTGGGACACTCAATTCTGAGTAGCTGTTTGCACTATTTAAATACCATTCATTCATTGAACCAATCTCCTTTTGGAGCACTTCAGCTCTCAAATTACTGTAAACATTACCAGAGTCATTCATTCAAGATGGCCCTAGCTGCCTCCCCCTTGCAGGAGGCTGCTATTCCCTTTCAGGGGTCCTCTATAGTAATTATAGAATATCCCCTCTACCTCTGCTGGAAATAGTTTTTCTTCCTGGTGTGGTCTGATATGAATATATGAAAGTACTCTGAGGTACAATTGTTTTGTTTACCAGATTCCCTATTTTGGATTTTCCATTCAAAAAAGGAGACTGTCCTGTGAGTCTATTGTGTTGCCATCAATTCTTTAACTGTATACTTGACATATCCCTGCTAAGTGGTCTGTGTTTACATCTCATCGGTGCATTGCTCTTCATGTGGCCAGTTATTCACACCCATGGGGATGCTGATTACAGTCACAGAAGTAGTATTTTCATTCAAGTTTATGCTTAGGTAACACAAAGTGTTTTTTTTAAATTTACTTTTCCACCATGTTATCAAAATTCTGCTTTCGGTATTGAACTACATTTTTGGCAAAGAATGAAAAGTAATTTTAAATCAAGTTTTTACTATTTTACCAAGCAACGTTAAACACATTGGCTTATATTTATGACTAAGTCTGCTCAGGGCCTACAGCTTGACAAATAGCTTTGGGCAAAATTTCAGTGTGGTGACATACTTATTTAAAAATATTCATAATGTGCCACATTTTTACATGAAGCACCAAGCCCATTGGGTTTACAGGGAACACTTAGAAGTGGCTTACTGCATTTATGAAAGTAGGTGCTTTTACATGGTGAAGAACTTTTCCTTGCCATATGTCTCTCACTCCATCCTTTTAAACTGCCCCCCACACAGGACCCTAGGATATCCTCTAGAGTCATACATTTCATTGTTATTAGTGGGAGGTGTAAATATATTCTGCAGCCCACATATGACATTTAACTTCCACATTACAGTTTAATTTCACATGTCAATTTACTTTAATGCAAAGTTAAGGAGGTTAATTTAGTGTTACTAGCTTCACACTGCATGTTTAGGGACAGACCACATGTATTGTGGCACTTAATGCAAAGTGCACAGTGAACTGAGTGATGATACCAGCCAAGGCAAATTCCATAAGATATGGCAAAATGATGGAGGCCATGCAGAAAAAAATTGGATTGCCACAGGAGGTATGGCAATACAAATGTGTAGAATGCAACTTCCATCTTGTTATTAGAAATCTCCTCTGGTGATGCCAGGCATCTCCATAGGCTCCAACTAGTCCAGGTTCATCGCCTGTTTTATGCTGAGTATATGTACAATCTGTTTGTGGGTCGCCTACTCCGAAGAGCACCACATATACTTTCTGTGACCAGATCATAACAGCATTCACCATTCCTAATTTATTGAGGTAGTAGAGCAGGGCATACTTTATAAAGAAGTTATCTCCGACCCCAATCTTGCCGTTGACAAACAAGGTTATAAGGGAAAAAGGAATTTTCCTGAATTGATTCTTCATGCTAAAGGCTGTCTGGCAGTACAAATACTCCGAAATCTGATCATGCTCAATAGAAGAATGATGTACCATGGAAAGACTATCTCCTAAAAGCTGAGTCTTTCAGCACAGTCACCCTCTTGCCAACTATACAGCCCTTAAATAACTATTGCTGGACGTTTTTTTATTTATTTGTCCTTATTCCACACATCCAGAAGCACTATTACCAGGAGAGACCTGTGTTTTCACTCCTAGGGCTTTACTGGGGCACTAATCGCATCTTAACAGTTTTTTCAGTGGGAGCGAGAGGAGATCACAATGTGAGGTCCCAACCTCCTCGTCTGAGATGGCCCAATTAAGTCAAAGCCAATTCTGACCGATGGAAAGAGGGGAACGGATAAGAGAAACATTAAGAGTATCCACTGCAGACTTCTCTGTAAGAGATGCGTCTATCGGCCAGTGGCGGCTGGTCCAGAGGTGGTGCAAGGGCGGTAACCTCCCATCAAACAAAAAAGAGAGAATTCCTTTCTGTGTAACTAGCTTTCTGTTTGTGACCCAAAGGTCTACACACAAATATGACCTTTTTAGTGTTGTAACGTGACATTATATCTGCACAGAACTAAGGTATCTTTTTGTCTCACAAAGTTTATTTTAATTATATTAAAAACACGTGAATTCATTTGTTACATAGCATTTTCTAAAAAACATTACATCAATCAAAGTTTATCTAATGCATACAGTTTAAGTAATTCTACTACAATTAAAAACAATCAGTGCAAAGTACTCTTCACATATGAAGAAATTTTAACAAAACATTATAACACAAAAACAGAAGAAAGTCCTTTATCGACGCGTTTCGGTGCCTTAAACAGTTCTAACACCTTCTTCAGGACAGACTTTTAATTAAAAACCAAATTTCTTCAATCTAAAAACAAATGCATACAATTAATATCATATATTTCAGTGAGTACAAAATACATTACATTAGTGCGCATGGTTGCCCATGTGTCACGGTATCAGCAAAGAGAGGTTGTCTTACTTGCTAATGTGTTCTTGTGGATCTTTATATCTTATGAGATTCCACACACTAGAGGACGGGATATCTCTGGATCCTCTGTGTAATATATGTTTCTTTCTTATTCAGTTTCTCTAAGAATAGAGAAATGCCTTAATCAGTTATATGTGACAAGTTGAAATTTGAGACTACAGAGCTGAATTCTATCCCGTTACACTTACTTTGAACTGGGAGAATAATATCATTTGTGTCTTTTTTCCAGAATTGCGGCTTTAAATCAGCGCCGGGTCATATGGAATTATTGGCTTCGGCTCAGTCTGCAAAAAGAGCATTTATATTTAGGCGTCTCTTTCTTATATAATTTTAAGGTGTCTACATTGTTAGCAAAACACTGGTTCACCACATACCTTCAGATTTGATCGGTACTTGGAGACAGATTATCCTTTCGTCTTGGTAATAACTTTACTTCATACCCTAGTACCCGGATGCCTCTGTGTTTATTGTAGCAGGGTATCCAGGATAAGAATATTGGTATCAGTATATCTTGGTCCACTATGCCAGTTGTGAGGGCACAGGTGCATGAGCCCTGTGCCCCTACAGTACCCAGGGCCATTCCTGGGCACTGTAAGTGCAGCGATGTCATTAAGAGTATATGGTGCTGGGAGGTTGTCATTACAAAATTTACAGCACCATGATGGCTACACTGAAGACTGAGAAGTTTGATATCAAACTTCTCAGCACATTAAACCCACACTGATGCCAGCGTGGGATTTAATGTAAAATGCACTACAGAAGGCATCTTAGAAATGCCCCCTGAAACCTAACCTACAATCTACATCTGGTCTGAGAGGCTGCCTAAGCTGCCACACTGCAGACATGTTTCTGGACCCCTGAGTAGAGAGCCCTCCACTCTCCTGGGCCTGCAACAATGCACATCCTGGGTGAGGTGCTAGGTCTCCACCCTCAGGATGGGCAGGGGGAAGCTTCAAAGGCATGCCGCCTTTGTGAGCTTCTCCAGGCCACTTGCTGTACTCAGCAGCTGGCTCCCACCGGTTCTGACCCCCACTCTGGCGGAAAGACAGGCGGGAAACCCTAAGTGAGGACAGAGGGTGTGCCAGCCTCTGCCAACCCCACCCCTCAGGTGGGGAGGTAAGGTGAAGCACAACTCCAGGCTCCGGCCATCTTGAGGATGGGGAGCCATGCCCAATCGGAGATAGGCTCCTGCCCCCCTCCCACAGCATTGGAGCAGGATAGGGGGTGTTCTCACCCCAGGACAGGAACCCATTGGTCCCTGCCCTTACCCTACTTGTAACGTCCCTAAATTTAGTATTTAGGGGCACCCTGAACATTCCTTCCTCAGATCCAGTTTTGAAACAAGCAAGAAGATCAAGAAACCAGAAGACCTGCCATGCAGCTGCTAACAAGAGTACGATGCCAACTGACTTGGCCCCAGCCCTACCGGCCTGTTGATTCTTGAACTTGCTCTTTCAAAACTCCTGCGCCTTCCGTGGTCAGCAACCTCAAAAACCCCATAGGACCTAACTGCCTTGAGACTCTACCAAGACTGGGACTCCCACGAGCAGTGGATCTGCTCAAAAAGCAACACCCCTGGTGCCAGCCAGGAACCGCAAATCCAGTACACTCTGCACCCGCCGAGCCCGGCCTGTGCCTGAGTAGACAAATACCCTGAAGATGTCTCCCCGGTGATTGTGACCTGAAATCCAGTGCCCAAGGACCCTCCTTGATGACCTAGACGACGCCTGTAGCCTCACAACAAGGAACCCCTCCAACTGCGACCAGAAGAGGGTAAGATTTTCTGACCTCAAAAGACACCCCTGCACAGGGCGCCCCAAGGCACCCTGTGCCCAACTCCTGGGTGCTTACCTACCGTCCAAGATCCCAACTTACCCCTCAAAGTGTTGGTCGCTCCTGAAGAATCTCCGTCCCCGAGCCTGCAGCCTTTGTTCATCTTCCACGTTTTTCATTTAATAACATTGAGAGCCCAAAGGCTCAAAACCACCCTGCACCCATCCGCCCAAATGCCCCTGGCAGTGCAACCTTTGTCCTAATCTACTTCCTCATTTGCCCTGAGCAAGTGACAAGGAGCCCCGCTCCCACAGCCGCCTGGCCTGCTTGCCAGCAGCCACCAACCGAGGGCCCCCTGCCTCTCATTGGATAACATTGGGCCTAACTACCTCTGCACCCAGCTGCCCCTGTGCCGCTGAGGGTGTACCAACTGTACCTACCTGACCCTGGGAGACCACTGAGTCTATGCCCAGAACCTTAACTCTGTCAGTCGAGTACTTACCCAGAAACCGATTACTCACTTTTCTTCTGTAGGGTAACATTGACTGGTTTCACTTGGAAATTCTTTTAAGTGTGGAGCTTTGAAACTTAAAAATATTCATCTAAAATCAGCTGAACAACGAATTCTGATTTACTCACCTCTTATCAGGAGAGAACCCAGCGCTGCATCTTTTAGTCCAGCACTGACCCTGAAAAGTAATTTTTACCGTACTTACCAGTAACTTGAATTTCCTTCCATAGGAATCCATTGTCTGGTTTTCACCAGAAAAGTTTCTAAGTGTCGATTTTCAAAAACTACAAATATTCCTTAAAAATCACCTGTATGACTTAAACACATTCTTTCAATTGTTTACAGGAGATACACTGGTGCTGGATCCAGGATCCAACGCTGAGTAAGAAAAAGTTACGATAACATTACTTACCTGCTAAGTGAATTTTCTCCCATAGGATAACATTGGTGATTCTATGTGAAAAAGTTTCTGTGTCAACTTTTAAAGTACAATATTATTCCTTAAAAATCACCACTGTAACCACAGTAGATGTCCCAGGACTGAATCTAGGATCTAGTCCTGTGGTTAGAAAAGTAATCTATAAAGTAACTAATTGCATTGATCTAGAAATTCCCATTGAGCTCAATGTTGCATTGTATTTGAAATTGTGTTGCCTATTGCAACAACTGTAACTATTGTAATCAGAAAGTCTATTGCCTATTTGAAAAGTATTTTTAACTAAAGTAACTCATTCTAAGAAAGTATATTTTGATACCTTGTTGGTTCTAAAATAAAACAACTATATATTTTGATACAAAACAATTGGCCTAGAGTTCAGTTCTTGAATGTTTGAGACCATTTTCTGACTGAGTGTGTACAACAAATGCTTTACACTGTCCTCTGATACTGCCTTACTTCTCAACCAAGCTACCACTTTAGAGAGTAAGGTTATATCTAACTTTATCCTCTGCCAAACCTCTGCCAAACCTGTGGGGATTGTGGACTCTGTGCACACTGTACCTTACTTTGGTCCAAATCACAGAATATTTTGCTAGGTAAGTGGGCTAGTGCTTCTGACACTGAGGCAATTTTGTTCCTTCCAGTTAATAAGTTGAAATATTCTAATATTGTACAGTGATCTATTTACGGGCATGAAGGTGCTGCATGCAAACTGTAAGTCATGGGTTTACATCCTTATTTTTTCTCAATCTGCTGTTATTCTTAGATTGCAAAGTAGAGTTCCTTTGGGAAGTGATAAAGTCTTGTTAGTACGGACAATGACAATAGAATGGATTACGTTTTATATTCGAACTATATGTCCCTCCCAGTCATTCACTCTTAACATAGAACGTCTAGAAGTTTGGATGATATGAGATTCCTACACCCTGTAAGACTCAATGTCTTGTGTAACATTTCCTGAATATTAATGTACACACTTGTATGATTTATTGTGCCTCTCTTTGTGATGAAAGCACTCCAACACCCTACACTTAAGTGAGTGGTGTTATAAAATAATTACATAGAAGAATTCAGTAGAGGACAGTTTAATCAATATCACACCATTTAAAAAAAAATTAATTCAGTGTTAGAACTCCCTGCCAATTCTGACCGGGGGTCAGGCTTGCTCCCTTCGCACACTCCTTTGATAATATACAGTGATATATTCTTGCCCCACCACTTTCAAAGGTCACCAGCTGCCACTGCTATCAGGACCGTCTATGACTCTCTCTGTTATAAGAAAAATAAGGGTATCAGACAAAACACCCCAAAGCTATATTTTAGACTCTCTGAAATGCATATTCTTTTTGAATACAATGTACCTGTTAGTGCCCCCTCTTCCGTCTATTGAGGTGATGATAAGATTAACTGGCAAAGCCACATATCTAAGGGGTAAGGAGAGAGATTGATGTGTAGGAATCTTTGTAACAAAACAAAACAGTGCTTCCTAGATAATCAAGCATACATCTATGATGGCCTAACTCTTGCAATCTTCATGCCTTCCTAAACAATAGGCTTAACACTGGTTGGCTGAATACAGTAAGAACATAGTAGAGAGAACAACATATATGTATATATATATATATCATACATTAAGTGCATTACTTCATGCGCCTAGGTTTTCAGCCATTAAGATTAGCAAATAATCCCCAAAAAGCTACAAGCCTAGAAACCCTTAGGTATGCAGAGCCCAGCAAAAATAAAATGCAATAGCCCAGTGCTTAATGATTACTAAAGTAGATTGTTTCTTTTGTGTCTCCCACAGGAATTACCAAAGACAGACTTTCTTCAAAGCAGAGGCACGGAAACAGCACAAGCAAGAGTCAGATACATATTGATTTTGCTGTCTTTAAACACAAATACAAATGCGCAGTAGTGCCTTACCCAAACGTAGTCAGTTGCAACAGAAATCCGTTTCTTTGTTTTTTACTGTCTTTTTCAGAAGTGAAGCAAGAGTTTCCTGGCTCTGAGAGCTGAGTGGAGAAGACGGCTCCATGTTGAGCGGAACGAGATGATCAAAGACGAATCTACCCCGACAAGAACGAGCCGTCGAAGAACGCTGAGGACAGTGAGGGGAATAGCGGAAGAAAGGCAGAAGAGTTACGCGAGGAAAGGAACCTGCGAGCAGCAAAAACTAGAATGGCAAGCAGATTCTATGGCAGGACCAGAGGCTTTGGGTTATGCCTTCTTCCTTCGCTTTTATTTTTACAGCAGCAACACCAAACATCAACAAAAATTACATTTCCCATGAAAACAAAGTCTTATCGGGAGTCCTTTGTCTGTGTCCGCACTCTGACCTGCTCCCATAGTGCACCCCAGCTGTTTTCTCTTCCTCTTTCTTCGCTGCTCAGCAGCAAAATAGGTTGTTTTTGGCTTCTCTCCTGGGTTTTGGGGGGTGTTGTCACCATATTTCCTACTTTTAGGCAAAGCGCTTGTGTGTGCCTTTATTTTCAGATCCCCTCTAAATCGCGGGACGCTTCTTGTGTGCCTAATTCGATTTTAGCCCCAGTGAGCAGTGCGGTGTGATCCTCCCACCGCTAGGGGGCAGACGCTCCTCTCTCTGGTCAGCACGAGAGTGGGGCATCTCTCACAGCCTTTTCAGCGCGCTGCCCTCAGAGAGCCTTGTTCTGCCTCCTGCCACCCGGTGTGACACCCTGAGTGGTCAGATTTAGAATCTTTTTTATCTGTGGGAACACCCTGGTGGGTCTGTATTCAGCTTGATTAGACACCCTGCGGGGTCGTAATTTTGCACTATTTTCTGGTGGTGCTGTGGGACACTGTCCCGGGTGGTTGCCCTGTGATTGTGAGGGCTGGAGTGTCCCCAGGGCTTGGCCCTTGTATTGTGTTCCTGTGTGCCACCCATATTCGTCTGGGCCCCCTCCCAGCTCTTAATTGGTGCCTTTGAGGGCTCCCTTAATTTCTGTTGCCTGCAGCTCTTGTGTACCTGCGGAGCATAATTTACCTCATGATGCAGGAAGAGCCGGGCCAGTACCCAGAGGAGGACCCTCTTAACTACGTCCCCTGGGATGATGCTTTCTATCAAGCGGTGGACGACTCAATTTACAAGGCCGTAGATCAGGCCATGGTTCCCCTTGAGCAGCGCCTTTCAGCACGGTTGGATGAGGATTACGCATAGTTGGCGGCCCTTATTCCCACTCAGGACCCCACCCCTGCCCCCCTCCCTCTTCCCCTCCTAGCAAGAAACCCTGCACTGAGGGAGTAGACACTGATGCATTTGCGTGCGTTAAAAGTGCATTTTTAGTGCTGGAAGTTTCCCAGCTGCCCCCATTCACCCAGGTTGAAAACATTCTGACGATCCCACGGACCGCTTCCCCTCACCCACCGGATGATGGGGACTCCCCAGACACAGATGAAAAAGCGTGTTCCTCTAGGTCCTGGCTCCCTACCCAGACCTCTGCCTCGGCAGGGTCATCTGATATGTTGGACCCGGATGATATTGTCCACCCTCGGTCTTCGGACAGGGTTCCCGGAGACAAAGTAGCCCATTATGTGGAGAGTCGTCTACGTAAGCCCGTAGATAAAGACGCTCGCTGCCGCCTCAGGGCGGAATGCCCATGCCCCACCTTAGAAGGGAAGGTGGCGTTGACTACTGACATAGACCAGAAGGTGGCGACATTTCTGGCGAAGTTTGTTAGGGACCCTAGGAAGGGTATTGACCGCTCATGGTGTAACTGTCAAGATAAGTTGCTGGGCACGGTAGGCCCTATGACCAAAATATTGGACATGGGAGAGGAGGCCAAGGTGTCGGGGACCTGATCTCTCCGGAGGTTCTATCTAACTGGGTGAAGCGGGCGCTCGTGTTCCTTGCGAACGCCAACTGCGTGCTCTCTACAGAGAGACGGGGGTCACTCCTTATTAAAATCGACCCCAAGTTGGGTGACCTCGCCTCTTCAGAGGCCGGTGCTGTGGCGCAAGGGGGCCTGTTCGGGGACCCCTTCATCAAGGAGTTAGGCAATTTTATGGCAACCTTTACTTCCCTGGACAGGGCACAATCCAACATCAAGAAAGGGGCCCCTTGTTCGGCCGTGGCAACAGCTCCGATCAGGGGCAGGGCTCCGGCTGCGGGCAATTCCAGGATAACGCCTGCTTCAATAATTGCTACCCGACAATAGGACAAAGGTTCTGTGACCAAGGAGGCCAAAGAGGCCAGCAGCAGGGTGCTAGAAGAGGTGATTGCACTGCCCTGGGCAAGCTTGCGGGTAGGGGGGCGCTTGGGGCAGTTCCTTCCGGCTTGGGTGTCCCTCACAAGCGATGCTTGGGTGCTGCAGAGGGTCCAGGGCTTCCAGTTGGAGTTTCATGGCCATCCATGTCAGCCGTATCGTCCCAGCCTCAGAATAGATGCAGAATAGGTGCGCGAAGAGGTATTCTCCCTCCTCCAAAAAGGGGCAATTTGTTGCGCACACGAGCATCCAGGGGGTTTTCTCAGCAATCTCTTTTTGGTCGACAAGGTTGACGGTGGCCGGCGATCAGTCATCAAATTGAAAGAGTTAATGAGTGGCTGATTTACCGCCATTTCAAAATGGAGGGCATACACCTCCTGCAGAATGTGATGCGCCCGTCCGATTGGTCAGACTCGACCTGAAGGATGCGTACCTGACGGTGCCTATTTTTCCACCCCATCGGCATTTTCTACAGTTCAAGTGAGACGGTCAGGTTTACGAATTCACCACACTCCCTTTCGGACTCTCCTCCACTCCATGGTGCTTCACGAAGGTCCTTTGACGGGTAGTGGAGTTCCTGCGGGCGAGGGGTGTGAGAATGATTATTTACCTAGACGACATGCTGTTTTTGGACCAGTGTCCCAAACGGCTCTCGTCCCAGTTGCAAACTGCAGTCAACCTTCTTCAGGGGTTGGGGTTCGTTATCAGCTAAAAGAAGTCCCTCTTGGTTCCTGTCCAATGTGCAACCTTTTTGGGATTCAACATAGACTCAGTGTCTTCCACTATGAGTCTTCCCAACAAGAAAATGACAAAGATCAGGCACGAGCTGTGCCAGACTCTGGCAAAGCCTCAGATATCTCTCCGTCTGTTGGCGCGGTTGGTTGGTCTCCTTTCGTCTTCAATTCAGGCCAATTCAGGACAACGGAGAAACAGAGGCCCTCATCCTCCTGGACCTGTCAGCTGCCTTCAACACGGACTGCCACCACACACTACAAATACGCCTCCAGAACGCCGGGACCCAAGAGAAGGCCCTGGACTGGACCACCTCCTTTCTCTCTGGCAGAGCACAGAGCGTCCGCCTTCACCCTTTCAGCTCCGAAGCCACCGAGATCATCTGTGGCATACCCCAAGGCTCATCCCTCAGCCCAACTCTGTTTAAATCTACATGGCACCGCTTGCCCGCGTCGCCCGTCAGCATGACCTCAACATCATCTCCTACGCCAATGAGACCCAGCTGATCCTCTCCCTCACCAAGGACCGCCACACCGCCAAAACCAACCTTCACGAAGGAATGAAGGCCATCGCTGAATGAATGAGGAACAGCCGACTGAAGCTGAACTTGGACAAGATGGAGGTCCTCATCCTCGGATCCACCCGTTCAGCCTGGGATGACTCCTGGTGGCCGACCGCACTGGGAACCGCTCCAACACCCACTGACCATGTACGCAACCTAGAGGTCATCCTAGACTCCACCCTCTCCATGAGTAAACAGGTCAACGCCGTCTCCTCCTCCTGCTTCAATACCCTCCGCACGATCTACAAGTGGATCCCACTGAAACGTGAAGAACGGTCACCCAGGCCCTTGTCAGCAGCAGGTTGGACTACGGAAATACCCTCTACGCAGGAGCCTCGGCCAAACTCCTGAGACGACTCCAATGCATCCAGAATGCCTCTGCATGCCTGATCCTCGACATCCCTCACCGCAGCCACATCACACCCCACCTGAGAGACCTACACTGCCTCCCGGTCAACAAGAGGATAACCTTCAAGCTCCTCACCCACCCACACAAGGCACTCCACAACACTGGACCAATGAACCTCAACAGACGACTCAGCTTCTACACCCCCACCCGCCAGCTCAACTCCACCGACATAGCCCTCGCGACAGTCCCCCACTTCAAAAGAGTGACCTCCGGTGGTAGATAGTTCTCCCACCTTGCCGCCAAAACGTGGAACACCCTCCCCATCCACCTATGGCAGACCCAAGATCTGCTGAACTTCAGAAAACTTCTCAAGACCTGGGTTTTCGAGCAGTAGCAGCATTCTCCACCCCAGCACCTGAGACCCTCACGGGTGAGTAGTGCGCTTTACAAATGATATGATTGATTGATTGATTGATGTTTCCGGGGCCCTTAAATTACCGAACCATGCAGTGCCTGAAGGCATACCTTCTCAGACAGGGCCTGACGTACTCTAAGCTGATTCAGTTGTCGGAGGAAGCGAGGGACGAAATGTAACGGTGGCTCATGCACACAGAGGCCTGGAATGGCCGTGCGATATTCGGTTCAGCCCCGGACATAGTTATTGAGTCGGACACCAGTCGCTCCAGCTCGGGGGCCAGATGCGGAGAAATTTCCACAGGTGGCACCTGGTCCACTCATGAGCAGTCGTTACACATCAACTGCTTGGAGTTACTAGCGGGTTCTTTTGCTGTTCAATGCTGGACGAAGGACAGGGTGCAGTTGTGTGTCCTCCTCCGGATGGACAATGCTCGGCGGGCCGGTATATCAACCACCTGGGGGGTACCAGATCCAAGATGCTGGCAGACCTAGCCAGGGACTTTTGGCACTTTTGCCTGGACCACCAGGTATCAGTCGTAGCGGAGTACCTGTGAGACAAGAGAACAAGGTGGCCGATTGGCACTCCCGTCACCTTCTGGATGCCAGTGTGTGGAAGCTGGATCCTCAGATTTTGTCCCTACTGTTGGAGAAGTGGGGTCCCTTCTCAGTGGATCTGTTTGTGTCTTGCCTGAACCATCAACTTCCCAGGTTCTTGAGTTGGCGCCAATACCAACTGGCGGAAGCGACAGATGCTTTTCTCCAGGATTGGTCGGGGGAGCAGGGGTATACGTTTTCCCCGTTTTCCATGCTAGCGCGAGTGTCAGTGCTGCTGCGGCGCCAGTTGGCGGAGGTAGTGTTGATCACGCCCTGGTGGAGGTCTCAAGTTTGGTTTCCGGTTCTACTGGAACTTTCTTGGGATTTTCCAATCCAACTCCCCCACTCTACTCACATTCTGCTCAATCCCGACCTGGTTCCCCACAGGTTAGTCCAGGAGGGATCTCTGAGGCTGATGGCCTGGAGGATCTCCAGCATCGCTGGTCACTTCCAGGCCTTTCAGGAAAGGCTTAGGACCTGCTCTCCAAAGCACGGGCAGATAGCACGACATAGAGATACAGGTCAGCCTTGCATATATGGCGTTGTTGGTGTGTGACAGGATTTTGATCCCGTGGGGGCAGATATAGTCCACATCCTTAATTTCTTGCCGAGTTTGGCTGAGGAGGGTCTGGCCTATTGGTCAATCAACACCTTCCATTCGGCGATCTCGGCTGGTCATATGGTGGTGCAGGGTTCCCCGGTGGGTGAACATCCTTTGGTGTGCCGGCTCCTGAGAGAGATTCGCCACTCGCTGCCCCCGGAGCCATGTTACTCGGACCTCTGGGACATGAACAGAGTTTTGAACCTTTTTCTGTCCTGGCAACCGAATAGGTTTCTTTCCCGTAAGGAAGTAACAGCCAAATTAGCAATGCTGTTGTGCCTAGTGTCCTGCAGGCATGTTTCGGATGTACGGGCCCTAGACATTTCTGCCAGAGTATGTTCACCGGATGGAGTGTCTTTCACAGTAAGTAGACAGACTAAGTCCAACACAAGGGTAATTTTGTATCTGGTTTTTCCAGACTCCCATAAACTGTGTGTAGTGCAGTGCCTCCGTGCTTTTGAAGAAATGACTGATGATTCCCGCCCTCCAGGCGAAAGACAACTTTTCATCGCATTGCGCAAACCGTACAAAGCAGTTTCATCCCCCACAATTGCCAGGTGAGTGCGTTGGGTAATGCAGTCAGGCGGGATTGATACCAAGCAATTTGGTGTTCATTCAGGGAGAGGGGCGATGGCCTCTAAAGCTTTTGCCCTAGGGGCACGCTTAGAAGATTGTCGCAGGGTTTCCGTTCTCTCACAGAACTGTGCACAGAGACCTAGAACCTGGGTGAGTCAGGGTGACCCACAACTCACCTATGTTTCAGAAATCCCCTTACCAAGCTAGCTACAGTATCTCATCGGCAGTGAATACTTCCCGATGTCTTAGACAATCCAGAACATGAACTTAGAATACCTCAGGTATCGTGGAACACATGAACACTCTTTCGTTATATTATCATTCCAAACCAAAACTGGGAGGCAATGAAAACACGTGCAAGTTTGAAATGTTTATTTTTCAATGCAACATTCTCAAACGCAGTATCTTGTATAATATCAGCATACATATTATAAAAATCAGAGTCAGCAGCATAGTCACTAATCCATAGTAAGCAAACTGTGATAACATATTATGATGCAAAAATCTATAGAATTCTGTATCACCTATATTTCGCGCACCCTAATTAGCATATTATTTTATATCTAAGAAGGTCTCATCTGGGCTCTTAGCTGGGCGGACCCATACCTCAAAGTCTCAGTAGGAGGAGATCACATCAACAGCTACCAGCTCTCAGCATGTCCAGCATCAAGTGTGTTTTCTCATTCCCTGTAACTGTATCTTGAACTCACATAAAGCCAAAAGTTGGCACAAACATTATTTGTGTTATGACTAACGTAGTGCGAGGATCAGGCCTGCTGCAACCTTGTGTTAGAGTGTGCAGTTCTCAGTGTGCAGACAGTTGTACCAAGTGTTCCAGGCACAACTGATACCAGTACAATAATATATTATTCTCAAATAAATCACATCTTTCGTCTAGGTTAAAAGCTGTAATAACAACTAGGTGTCGTGTGCAAACCGAAGCAGAAAGAAAATATGGCGTTTAAACATTTAATAAGCACATGCTAACTTAACACAATCTATGGAAACTTAATAACCATATGACACCCCCCCAATGATGCGAGGACGGTCAAAACATAAATATAAAAGCCAATACTCTATGAGAGGCAAGACCTGAAAGCAGAGTTCAATGATATTGAGCCAAGCTAAATGTATGTAATGTATGTAAAATTTAAAAATACCAAAAAATATGTATGAATGCTTATAGTGGCCACATAAAATATAAAAAGTCGAACTTGAGGCCTAACTATAATTAATAGGCCTAGAACATATGAAAAAATCCGAATGTTCGTATTGAAATTGGCACCATTCAGAATTACTAAAAAGTCACGTGCCATAATGATGGAAGTATTCAGAGTCATTCCTCGTTGAATGAATATGCAAAATAGGTAGCAACAGCCTCCAACATGAAATCACTGTCATCATCCGAAAACAGTTCAGCCATCCAATTAAGCAATGGGAAAGAACATACGTGCTCTTCCAACACCGAATCCTCTAGCAACATCAGAGGACAACTCAGTGGGTTCTCGAGAACGCTCTGTGCCAGAAAGTCATGCGCCGCTGCGAATATGTCCCACTGACCCATTAGTCCATGCATCGCTGCCACAGCCATAACCCTTTCGCCAGAACAGACCAACTCATGAGCCACTACGGAGGACATCAGCTGATCAAAGTTGACGTCAGGAGAAGTCGGTAAACAGAGACACAAATCAATGGCCCAGTCGAAATCACAGCTCAGGCAATGAAACACAGGCTGGACACAGGTGAAATAGGAAAATCTGAAGGATAATCCAAAAGCCGTGCTTAAGGTCGCAAGCGGCAGGGATCCATAATAATCAAGCATCCGGTTGCGAAACTGCATCAGTAGGGGCTGTGCGTTTCCTTGCGCAGGATGGGCATCCATGTTTTATAAAATAAAATATCACCAGAACGCCTGCAGCCAAAGCCAGCAAAACAGGAAATCCGCCAAACAGACTAGCGAATATAGAATGAAAGAACGCAGGGATAATACCAAATACTTCTTCAAATGTAGTCACGAGACCACTACTAACCATCTTAAAAAAATGAGCGAGGCTGGATGTGGAGGAGGCATTGAAGATTTGATGAACCAGCTCGCAAAAATGAAACGGCAAATCAGTACTTAAAAGCGCTTGTACTTCTGTGCGTGTGTTTGCTATGTGAAGGACATAAGTTTCACGGGCAGAGCTCAGGGCCACCTGTTTTTGAGACAAAAGGGCTCTTATACGGCCTAAACCATTGAACACAGCTCTCAAGGTTGGTATTCTTGGCCAAATTAAAACTTCTGAATTCCCATGCGTGGGTGGATACAACACATTCTTGCAGCAAACGACCCTTTCAGACACGGTAACCACATATGCGATACCAGCCTCTAACCCACAACAAAACTCGTTATTCAAAAGTAAATAACTACCGTTGGACAACAACGTGAACGTGGGAACTATTGCAGGAACTGGTGTCCCTTTCAAAACACAGGCCAAATTAGGTTTGTCCTGATTACAAGAACCATGCAACTGGATGTGTCTGCAAATAAGTGAGCGGTCAGGCGACTGTGTACATTCTTCACCATTCAGATTCACTTCATTCCCCTCCTTAAGGCATCTGTAAGTGTATGGTAAGGACCATGTCTCATGGAGGAAAGCGCTGCCTAATGGTTCATATCGCCCAATGGCTATATATTTCATACAATTTGTAAATTTATACAAAGCAAAAGGTAATGTTATAACACCATGAATAAGCCATGTTGCTGCAGTCACTTCAGCCACCGAAAATGGCAGGGATTCTAATTTTTCAATATGTAACATAGAAAATGTTGCATCTTTCATTGACAACATGCGCTGTTTTTCAGTCAAATTAAACGGGGCAAATAAAGATGATATGTTCAAAAAAGTCCATGGCACTCGACCAGACTTAAGAGTCTGTAGTGTCCACGCAAACTGCATCACAGAACGCAATTGATTTTGACCATGATATAACACGGACACTTCATCATGTACAATGTCGACCACAGAAGACACAATATTATTCAACGTGTAAATTCGGGAAGAAAGCGTGTTAATGCTGTTATCAACCACTGCAAGCACTTTTTCTAAATTAGCTTGATCAATAGCCCTTAGGCGTTTAGCAGCCTCAACCTGGTTAACTTTCCAAATTTCATTGTAAATCGCATACAGCCATTGTTTAGATCTACCTTTAGCCGGGCCTTTTATAAAATCGTTCAAATCCACATTATCATGTAATTGAGACAGATGTAGTTTAACTGCAGCTAAAGTGGAATGCTGTAACCAATTTTGACACAGCTTCCCCACAGAATAAGTCGTGACAGTATAGTCTTCTTCAAAACGTGGATCGGGCCTGAGTTTTGTGAACCCCTCAGCCAAACCCATAAAACGGCGCTGGCAAGAATCAGCACTCTTTTGCCATACCAGCCAACCCTTGGAATCCAAACTGGAAATGTTAAAGGACGAATTGCGTAAAAGAGTTTGCAACTCTTGAATGGAGGAACCAGTGAAATTACCCCAACCTGTATATTCATTTAAATCTGGGATGGTCGGTGTATTTAATTTTTTAGAAGTAGCCAATCCAAAGCATGTTGTCTGGAAAATGGTCGAATTTAAAAACAACATGTGATTCGGGATGAGACATGCACGGTGCAAAGCCTCAGTGCCTTGTACCTGCCAATCTTTGGTACCCCAAACCGATTTAAGGTCAATTGTTCCTTTCCAGAACTCGTAGCCATCTACAGCCTACCTGTCTAAAAAGGACTTCGAATACAGCAATTTTGTATCGGTAAGTCTAACTTTGGAAATGGGCTTTTGTGTCATTTTAAAATAAAATGACTTGGGATTAGACTGATCAAAGTCTGTAAAATATGTATATTTTTTCAGAAATGTATTGGAACTGCCACTGAATGGAGCAGGGCAATGTTCCCATTGTGTATAATGTACAGCAACCCTCCTGGAATTTGTCTTATGTAAAAAATGATTACCATAGTGTTGAAAACAAAATAAATCACCATAATTAATAGAATCTGTATACAGATCCTCAGCATCGAAGGCAGCATACTACTTCAAATCCGAGAATAATGCTTCTACGGCCTGAATATCCCAATCATCAGAACGTACATTTTGTTTAATCACATCTCCCATGTTTACTCTAAGCACATTTGGAACATTAATCACTTCAGTAGGCCCATGTATCTGAAACCTAACCGCATCCCACACAATCCCATCAAGGACAGGCCAAGCAGTAATGTTAACTGTATTTAAGTTTCGTTTCAGTCTGTGCGCAGAATGTGAAGAGGAAAGAGGGGCCAATGTTCCATTAAGGTATCGAATTCCTGTTCTTTCTTTAACGTAGTGACCATCAATCAGGCGGAAAAAATAAAACACAAAACCAATTGACATAAAAAGATAGAATGAAAATAGGATCAACCAAATGTATGTCCAAGGCGGAATTAAAAAATGTTTTTTAAACAACGTGGCATATCTTGCAATGTTTGTGGGTTTCTTTGAAGTTTCCGAAACAGAGTCAAAAGAGAATCTGGACTGGCCTGCCAAATGGGTCTGTAAATCAGGCATCGATAAATCAGCAGGATAAGTGTAGTTTAGCTCATCAATGTTAGTATCAGGAATAGTATTTAATAAAGGACTGGATATGGCAGGCATCTCAAAGGACACCTCCTGTTCTGCACCAGATGTAATAGCCAGCACAGAGTGCCTCACCATGGAAGGACAGGATACAGCCGGTGTCATGCTATGAAGAATCGGCCACCCTGTGTGTCTTGACATTGTCAATAGAAATAAATCTGTTTTCCTTACGACCTGGAAGTGGTGGTAAAATGACTGTTCTTGTGCCCTTCACTCCAAGGACTCGAACTGGTGCTCGATATGAGGGACCAAACTCTTTCTTGTTATCGATCTTCTCTCGAACCAGTTCTCCAACTTGGGGTAGCCAGCCAACTACCGGGATCTGCAACGCATCATCCGATGTGGAGGGCAAATGTTCCTTTGCAAGACTGTCTCTGGTCTTTTGTAGATTCTGTAAAACATTGCAATGTTCATCTACGTCAAAGGCCCCGGCCTGGGCCTTGTAGTCCGGCCCATCAAGGTCAGGTACATACATCTTGATACCAAAGAGCATTTCGTATGGGGTCCGCCCACCCAGAGACCTTCTAGGGAGATTATTAAGCGCACGCTGCATGCCTATGAGGTGGGCTAACCAGTTACTGCCAGTGCCTATAACTCGAGCTGTCAAAGATTGCTTTAAGTCGCGGTTCATTCGTTCTACTACACTATTACCCTCGGGTCTGTAGGGACTCGAAAATTTGACTTGGACCCCCATCGAAACCATAGCATCCTTATATGCCTTAGAGGCAAACGCCGGACCCTGATCCGAATGGAAGGTACCACAGGCAAAAATTCCCACAAAGACTCGCAAATCCTTAATGACAGTACGCGAATCAGCGCTCCGATGCGGCCATACCCACACAAAGCGTGTGCATGAATCAACTGCTACTAAGATGTACTTATATGCAGTATCAGAAGAAAATGGACCGCAGTGATCCAAATAAACACATCCAAGTGGTTTATTCGTGATGTACAACTGTGTCTGAGGCGGACGCGCAGCAGTCGAAGGTTTAATCTGCTGGCAAATGTCACATTGAAGAACATATTCGTGCGTCTGTTTGTACAGTCCCCGCCACCAGAATCTCTGTTGTAGCTGAGTTACAGTGGCCGAGACGCCCGCATGCGCAGACGCCACACCTTCATGTGGCGCTGTAATCAAAGCAGCTCTGCGATCCGAGTTGGGAAGCAAACGCTCGCCAACTTCAGGGATTTTCACATAAGGAACCTTATCGGGACTTAAGTGGTATGTGTATTTAGAAGGGAATCCCGCAGGATATTTACCTCCCTTCTCCGTTGCAGCTATAGCTGCCAAGATGTCATCATCTATTTTGCTTCTGGACCTCGTGACTGCTGCAACTAAGTATTTTGATACCGCTGACTTCGCTGCTTCATCAGCAAGCGAGTTGCCAACAGCGTGGACCCCCACGCGCTGATGACCGAGAGTATGAATCACAAACACAAGTGGCAGCTTCTCTTTAAGTTCCGCCACTCGTACCCAGATCGTTTTATGTTTTATTGTGCTACCTTTGGAGTCATGAAAATCATTCTGAATCCAAAAGAACAAGTTTTCATTGTAAGACTGGACACAGTAGTAAGAATCACTTACGATCAAAGTCGTCACACAAGGATCCGCGTATTCTAATGCAAGCATCAGAGCCCGAAGCTCTGCTAATTGTGCGGTGCAGTCTCCAAGCGTCTGCGTGTGCACGACACTAGACTCGAACTCATCGTTCACCATGGCACCGACCACAATGGCGCAAGCGGAAACGTAGGCATGTCTAGAGCCATGCGCAACCTGCGCCGAACCATCAGTGTAAATGATGCAATGGAAATCCTCCAACGGCCGCATTGCTAATGGAGCAGGATGAACAAATTCATACTGTAAATACTCCTGCGACCGTAAAGTGGCGTCAAAAATAAACGTGACATCCTGGGACGTCAAGGACGCAGCCCATTGAATCCACCGAGGGTGCAAAGCTTTGGAATTAGGTACACTGGCTTTCGTAACCGCCTCTAAGGCAGGACACGGGGTAACAACCTACATGCGCTTTCCTTGTGACAGGGCACGTTCTTTAAGAATTGCCATCTGCACAGCCGTTAAAACTTTCTCCACAGTGGAAAAACGCAATTCAGCCGAAGTGTACAAGTGTGACTTGTAAGCAATAGGTACTGTATCTCCTTCATTAAAAGTCAGGTACGTGAAACCCACCGCCCCAGGGATAATTCTTATCACCAGGTTGGTCTGGTTATCACGAGTCTGTAAGTATTCAGAAGCGAGCAAATCAGCCTGCAAAGACTGCAGAATGGCCGAATGCTCAGGCAGCCAGCATGATTTGGAAAAATTTGGTTGTATCAAAGCATACAAAGGCTTGATACGCTGGGCATATTCCGGAATGTAAGTCCTCCCGAAATTCAGAAAGCCCAGAAGAGATTGTAATTTTTTCAGTGTTGTCGGAGAGCACAAATGTGCGCATTTCTCCAGGAAATGGGGTGCTAAACCCTTCCCTTCATGGTTAAGCTCGTAACCTAGAAACAACACCGTGTACTCTGCAATGTGCAACTTTGCAAAGTTAAATTTGTAACCCATGTCAGCAAAGTTACAAATTATGCTATTTACTCGACACAGATGCTCCCAAAGATCGTCGTCTGTGAGATAAATGTCATCCACATACGAACAAGCAACTGGGTCGAAGCTCTCCAAAAGAGAGACTATGCGTGCGGAAAAAACTCCAGGACTGTTCTTGTAGCCCATTGGGAGTCGTTTAAACATTTTTTGCACTCCGGCGCACGTAAAACTGGTCCATTGGGAACTTAGACCGTCTAATCTATGTGCATAAAAACCATTGGAAATGTCAAGCGTGGTTTTGAACCGTTTACGCTCAAGACTATTCACTAACGCAGAGCCGTGCGTATTCTGTACTGCACAGTTACGGCAATGCGAGTTCAAATGCCTATAATCCAAAACCAAACGATATGAGCCGTCCGGCTTGTTCGCAGTAAAAAGGGGGTTATTCATCGGTGACACACACGTTTCAATTACACCTTGATATTCCAATTGTTCAAGGATAGCTGCGACCGAAGCTTTCGCTTCACGCCGTATGGGATATTGAGGTTGAGGCTGTGGCTGTGACCGTAAAGGAATCTCATGGCTTGGTGACAATTTATCCCAGCCACATTGATTGCGGTACACAGCCGGCGCAAGCGCCAGAGCCCACTCTTCTGCAAAATGCAGCGCTTCCACCCTCGGCACAGTGTGCGCGAAGCTGGGCAGGATTACCTCCTCCCCTCGCGGAGCTGCGAGAACAAAAGGTGGGGGCCAGTCAGCCTCCGAAAGTATAATGTCATACGTAGACGAGAGATTTTCCCAAAATACCCCTTTTACAGTTCGCTGCATGTCACCTTCAATTAACAGGACAATTTCAAAAAGTCGTTCAGGGGGAGCAACATGCGTATCTGCTGTTTCTATCACAACATAAATGTCAGTCGCTGTCACCTTCAACAGTGGACGGAGGGCCTCTCTCACTATGGTAATCTCTGCTGCGCTGTCTAGCAAGGTCAGAGCCCACGTCAGATTCCGAAGCCGCGTTCTCACTATTTTAGGCATAACGATGCGCGGTCAGGGCAGCGACTTTCTTCGTGGCAAACTGTGGTCTCTTGGGCGTAGAGCCTTCCTGCTGATCTCCACTGGCACGCGGGCGGGGCTGACCACGTCCTTGCTGGCCACCCCGGCCACCTCTCAGGCGATTTAATCATCGCGCGGTCGCGCAAATCATAAACACGATCCGACTGCGCAGGCAATGGAGACGCAGGAGCAGAAACCTGTATTTGTTGTTGTTGTTGCTTACCCTGATTCTGCTTTTTAGGCCAATTTTGTTTCTTGGACTTTTGTTGACCACTAGTTTCCGATGTCTGACCCTGGGGCTGTTTCTTCTCCTTATCAGGAAAAGATTTAACCCCCTTTGCATTGCGGACCACCATTTTGTAAGCATTCACAATTATCTTTGCTAACTGTCGGGGTCGGTCGGGCTCGGGAACCAACGCTAAAGCGTTAGCAACTTGAAAGTTCACTGCATCTCCCTTGACATTCGCAAGGATCACACCGCAAACCACTTCAAAGGAGCCACACAGGCGCATGCCCAACTCAACAGCCGCCTCCGGTCCGTGTTCGTCCTGAACACGTTTAAGGACCCCACCTAGATTGGTCACAGACGGGGAGCCATAGCACCTCGAATAGACCACTGCAAAAGTTTTTCCCCAGGTCTCACAGTCAGCAAGGTCAGGAGCCAGATCTTTCGGCAAACTCAGTGTAAGAATCCGGTGTTTATCACCCGGACTCGTATTAGGAAACACAGCTTCCAGCTGGCCGAATTTCTCAGCAAGCCAGAACGGAAAATCGTCCTTTTCCTGGGGCTTCTTACCCATCACGGAATTAACCATGACCGGGTTGATTTTCAGACCAGCATGTTCTGCTCGAAGCTGTGCGCCTCTAGGGGCCGCGTCCTGAACATTACGGCCAATGTAATGAACAAGCTCTCTAATCACTCCCACCGCGACTTCATGAAGTCGCCGCAGATCAGCCACGTTACAAGTGGCACGTTGAGGGTGAGGAGTAAATCCAGCCAAAGCAGGCCAAGTAGTGCCCGGAATGGACAAAGGACCTAACCTCGGAGCGGTTAAAGCGTGCGGTAGGGCGCCACCAAACCAAACTCCATGCTGCCAAGCGTCAATAGGAACCTCCAGTGCTCTGTACGGAGCGTACGCAGCCGGTACATCTGAAGCAGTGTATGAGTGGAACACACCAGAATTAGCGTCCACCGCTGGAAATGTCACCCACGAATAAAACAGTTCGTACGGGTAAGCATGTTCCGCGCTCACCACCAGAACCACAGCCAAGCCTTCCACAGGAACATCATACATCCGCAAATGGTCACGCACCGCAATGCGACTATGCTGCGGGATGTCCACGGCTTGAGCCATGTTAGCACAGGAACTAGAAAAAACAAATTATACTTTGTAGCACAACTGGGTAGTAATTCAAAGAAACCGTTTTAGATAGATTCAAGCTTGAAAAGGACCTATTTCAAAAATAGGTAGGTTTTTTCCGACACTGCCGTTTTCCGGAAACGGGAATGTAGGCGTTAAGGTTTGAATGATATACTACTCGAGTGTCATGTTATAAGGCCAACCAACGTATGGGCGCCATGTCGCAGGGTTTCCGTTCTCTCACAGAACTGTGCACAGAGACCTAGAACCTGGGTGAGTCAGGGTGACCCACAACTCACCTATCTTTCAGAAATCCCCTTACCAAGCTAGCTACAGTATCTCATCGGCAGTGAATACTTCCCGATGTCTTAGACAATCCAGAACATGAACTTAGAATACCTCAGGTATCGTGGAACACATGAACACTCTTTCGTTATATTATCATTTCAAACCAAAACTGGGAGGCAATGAAAACACGTGCAAGTTTGAAATGTTTATTTTTCAATGCAACATTCTCAAACGCAGTATCTTGTATAATATCAACATACATATTATAAAAATCAGAGTCAGCAGCATAGTCACTAATCCATAGTAAGCAAACTGTGATAACATATTATGATGCAAAAATCTATAGAATTCTGTATCACCTATATTTCGCGCACCCTAATTAGCATATTATTTTATATCTAAGAAGGTCTCATCTGGGCTCTTAGCTGGGCGGACCCATACATCAAAGTCTCAGTAGGAGGAGATCACATCAACAGCTACCAGCTCTCAGCATGTCCAGCATCAAGTGTGTTTTCTCATTCCCTGTAACTGTATCTTGAACTCACGTAAAGCCAAAAGTTGGCACAAACATTATTTGTGTTATGACTAACGTAGTGCGAGGATCAGGCCTGCTGCAACCTTGTGTTAGAGTGTGCAGTTCTCAGTGTGCAGACAGTTGTACCAAGTGTTCCAGGCACAACTGATACCAGTACAATAATATATTATTCTCAAATAAATCACATCGTTCGTCTAGGTTAAAAGCTGTAATAACAACTAGGTGTCGTGTGCAAACCGAAGCAGAAAGAAAATATGGCGTTTAAACATTTAATAAGCACATGCTAACTTAACACAATCTATGGAAACTTAATAACCATATGACAAGATCTGATGCGGGCGGCCGATTGGTCCTCAAATTCCACCTTTAAGAGGTTTTATTTTAAACCGGTGTTGGAGGTGGTAAGGCTAGTTGTCGACAAGCTTTGAACTGGCATAATCCGATCCTTCAGTTCTGCCAAAGAATTAAAATTTGCCTAGCCTTCATGCTGGTAAGTTTAAAATCTATAAAGGGCTTGGAGGCGAGGATTATCCCTCCCAATGACTTCGAAGGAGTGGACCCTCTTCTTAAGACTGTAAGTAATCCATTCATGTGTTTTTTCAGCTTGGTTACGAGTGTTGATGTATTGTACTGTTATCTCTCCATGGGACATGTTCAGTTGATTGAGGTTCTGCCTCTGACACTGCCTCTTTTTGCAGGAAATGACAGTCCCAAACAGGATGCGTGAAAACTTACCAGCATGTGCTTCGCGCGAAGAAAGAGGAAGAGGAAACAGCAGGGGTGCACTATGGGAGCTGGTCATAGCGCGGACACAGACAAAGGACTCCCGATAAGACTTTGTTTTTTTCCCCAAGTGTTCATGGGAAATGTAGTTTTTGTTGATGTTTGGTGTTGCTGCTGTAAAAATAAAAGTGAAGGAAGAAGGCATAATCCTCGCCTCCGAGTCCTTAATAGAATTGAAACTTACCAGCACGAAGGCTAGACAAATTTTCATTCCTGCAAAATAGCGCAGCCTTTATCCTCTGCGCTCTCCACCCCCGTCACACACGGAAGACGGACCGGGAAGCAGGCATGCCTGAGAGGCACACACTGTGACAGGGCATGGGAGTCGGCCCTCTCACAATTAGGGCACAGTTTGTGGGCTTTTCGGATCTTGGGTCATGATTCATGTGGCCTCTCTACGGTTTCCTGCAATTTAAAAAAATACTGAGATAGGCCTGCCCAAATCTCCTTAGATTTACATCCGGTATGATTGTTTAATTCATTCTTTCACTCACATTCAATTTTATAATTGTTTTCCATATGACTGAGAGATAGTCTGCTCGGTAAGACTGCTTCTTTCCCCTCTTTAGTGACCTCATGAACTGCCGATACCACTCTGAAAGATGACGGCCCAACCAACACATCCTTATTCACCAAACAAATCAACAAAGTAGTGGCTGGTGTGATTTCAAGTAAGGGAAGGATTAACAGGGATCTTACAAGGGTTAAAGTTAGGGTCTCAGTATTTAGTGTCTTCACTTCACAAGTCATCCCTTTTTTATTTTCATAGTGGATTTCCTGCGGGCGAGGGGTGTGAGAATGATTGTTTACCTAGACGACATGCTGTTTTTGGACCAGTGTCCCAAACGGCTCTGGTCCCAGTTGCAAACTGCAGTCAACCTCCTTCAGGGGTTGGGGTTCGTTATCAGCTAAAAGAAGTCCCTCTTGGTTCCCGTCCAATGTGCAACCTTTTTGGGATTTTTCATAGACTCAGTGTCTTCCACTATGAGTCTTCCCACCAAGAAAATGACAAAGATCAAGCGCGAGCTGTGCCAGACTCTGTCAAAGCCTCAGATATCTCTCCGTCTGTTGGCGCGGTTGGTTGGTCTCCTTTCGTCTTCAATTCAGGCCAATTCAGGACAACAGAGAAACAGAGGCCCTCATCCTCCTGGACCTGTCAGCTGCCTTCAACACGGTCTGCCACCACACACTACGAATACGCCTCCAGAATGCTGGGATCCAAGAGAAGGCCCTGGACTGGACCACCTCCTTTCTCTCTGGCAGAACACAGAGCGTCCGCCTTCCCCCTTTCAGCTCAGAAGCCACCGAGATCATCTGCGGCATACCCCAAGGCTCATCCCTCAGCCCAACTCTGTTTAAAGCTACATGACACCGCTCGCCCATGTCGCCCGTCAGCATGACCTCAACATCATCTCCTACGCTGATGACACCCAGCTGATCCTCTCCCTCACCAAGGACCCCCACACTGCCAAAAACAACCTTCAGGAAGGATTGAAGGCCGTCGCTGAATGAATGAGGAACAGCCAACTGAAGCTGAACTCAGACAAGATGGAGGTCCTCATCCTCGGATCCACCCCTTCGGCCTGGGATGACTCCTGGTGGCCGACCGCACTGGGAACCGCTCCAACACCCACCGACCATGTACGCAACCTAGAGGTCATCCTCGACTCCACCCTCTCCATGACTAAACAGGTCAACGCCGTCTTCTCCTCCTGCTTCAACACCCTCTGCATGCTCCGCACGATCTACAAGTGGATCCCCACTGAAACGAGAAGAACGGTCAACCAGGCCCTTGTCAGCAGCAGGTTGGACAACGGAAATGCCCTCTACGTAGGAGCCTCGGCCAAACTCCTGAGACGACTCCAGTGCATCCAGAATGCCTCTGCATGCCTGATCCTCGACATCCCTCACCGCAGCCACATCACACCCCACCTGAGAGACCTGCACTGACTCCCGGTCAACAAGAGGATAACCTTCAAGCTCCTCACCCACCCACACAAGGCACTCCACAACACTGCACCAATGTACTTCAACAGACAACTCAGCTTCTACACCCCCACCCGCCAGCTCAACTCCACCGACATAGCCTTCGCGACAGTCCCCCACTTCCAAAGAGTGACCTCTGGTGGTAGATCGTTCTCTCACCTTGCCGCCAAGATGTGGAACACCCTCCCATCCACCTACAGCAGATCCAAGACCTGCTGACCTTCAGAAAACTCCTCAAGACCTGGCTTTTCGAGCAGTAGCAGCATTCCCCACCCCAGCGCCTTGAGACCCTCACGGGTGAGTAGTGCGCTTTACAAATGATATGATTGATTGATTGATTGATATTTCCGGGTCCCTTAAATTACCGAACCATGCAGTGCCTGAAGGCATACCTCCTCAGACAGGGCCTGACGTACTCTCAGCTGATTCAGTTGTCGGAGGAAGCGAGGGACGAAATGTAACGGTGACTCACGCACACAGAGGCCTGGAATGGCCATGCGATATTCAGTTCAGCCCTGGACATAGTTATTGAGTCGGACACCAGTCCCTCCGGCTCGGGGGCCAGATGCAGAGAATTTTCCACAGGTGGTACCAGGTCCACTCATGAGCAGTTGTTACACATCAACTGCTTGGAGTTACTAGCGGGTTCTTTTGCTGTTCAATGCTGGACGAAGGACAGGGTGCAATCGTGTGTCCTCAGGATGGACAATGCTCGGAGGTCCAGTATATCAACCACCTGGGGGGTACCAGATCCAAGATGCTGGCAGACCTAGCCAGGGACTTTTGGCACTTTTTCCTGGACCACCAGGTATCGGTCACAGCGGAGTACCTGCAGAGACAGGAGAACAAGGTGGCCGATTGGCACTCCCGTCACCTTCTAGATGCCAGTGTGTGGAAGCTGGATCCTCAGATTTTGTCCCTACTGTTGGAGAAATGGGGTCCCTTCTCAGTGGATCTGTTTGTATCTTGCCTGGACCATCATCTTCCGAGGTACTTCAGTTGGCGCCCAGACCAACTGGCGGAAGCGACAGATGCTTTTCTCCAGGATTGGTCGGGGGAGCAGGGGTACACGTTTTCCCTGATAACGCGAGTGTCAGCACTGCTGCGGCGCCAGTTGGCGGAGGTAGTGTTGATCACGCCCTGGTGGAGGTCTCAAGTTTGATTACCGGTTCTACTGGAACTTTCTTGGGATTTTCCAATCCAACTCCCCCGCTCTCCTCACATTCTGCTCAATCCCGACCTGGTTCCCCACAGGTTAGTCCAGGAGGGATCTCTGAGGCTGATGGCCTGGAGGATCTCCGGCATCGCTGGTCACTTCCAGGCCTTTCAGGAAAGGCTGAGGACCTGCTCTCCAAAGCATGGGCAGAAAGCACGACAAAGAGATACAGGTCAGCCTTGCATAGATGGCGTTGTTGGTGTGTGACAGGATTTTGATCCCGTGGGGGCAGATATAGTCCACATCCTTAATTTCTTGCCGAGTTTGGCTGAGGAGGGTCTGGCCTATTGGTCAATCAACACCTTCCGTTCGGCGAACTCGGCTGGTCATATGGTGGTGCAGGGTTCCCCGGTGGGTGAACATCCTTTGGTGTGCCGGCTCCTGAGAGAGATTCGCCACTCACTGCCCCCGGAGCCATGTTACTTGGTCCTCCGGGACATGAACAGAGTTTTGAACCTTTTTCTGTCCTGGCAACCGAATAGGTTTCTTTGCCGTAAGGAAGTAACAGCCAAATTAGCAATGCTGTTGTGCCTGGTGTCCTGCAGGCGTGTTTCGGATGTACGGGCCCTAGACATTTCTGCCAGAGTATGTTCACCGGATGGAGTGTCTTTCACAGTAAGTAGACAAACTAAGTCCAACACAAGGGTAATTTTGTATCCGGTTTTTCCAGACTCCCCTAAACTGTGTGTAGTGCAGTGACTCCATGCTTTCGAAGAAATGACTGATGATTCCGGCCCTCCCAGCGAAAGACAACTTTTCATCGCATTGCGCAAACCGTACAAAGCAGTTTCATCCCCCACAATTGCCAGGTGAGTGTGTTGGGTAATGCAGTCAGGCGGGGATTCATACCAAGCAATTTGGTGTTCATTCAGGGAGAGGGGCGATGACATCTAAAGCTTTTGCCCTAGGGGCACTGTTAGAGGATCTGATGCGGGCGGCCGATTGGTCCTCAGATTCCACCTTCAAGAGGTTTTATTTTAAACCGGTGTTGGAGGTGGCACGGCTAGTTGTCGACAAGCTTTGAACTGGCATAATCCGATCCTCCGGTTCTGCCAAAGAATTAAAATTTGCCTAGCCTTCGTGCTTGTAAGTTTAAAATCTATAAAGGGCTTGGAGGCGAGGATTATCCCTCCCAATGACTTCGAAGGAGTGGACCCTCCCATTAAGACTGTAAGTAATCCATTCATGTGCTTTTTCAGCTTGGTTACGAGTGTTGATGTATTGTACTGTTATCTCTCCATGGGACATGTTCAGTTGATTGAGGTTCTGCCTCTGACACTGCCTCTTTTTGCAGGAAATGACAGTCCCAAACAGGATGCGTGAAAACTTACCAGCATGTGCTTCGCGCGAAGAAAGAGGAAGAGGAAACAGCAGGGGTGCACTATGGGAGCTGGTCACAGCGCGGACACAGACAAAGGACTCCCGATAAGACTTTGTTTTTCACAAGTGTTCATGGGAAATGTAGTTTTTGTGAATGTTTGGTGTTGCTGCTGTAAAAATAAAAGTGAAGGAGTCCTTACTAGAATTGAGACTTACCAGCACGAAGGCTAGACAAATTTTCATTCCTGCCAAATAGCGCAGCCTTTATCCTCTGCGCTCTCCACCCCTGCCACACACGGAACACGGACCGGGAAGCAGGCATGCCTGAGAGGCACTCACTGTGACAGGGCACGAGAGTCGGCCCTCTCGCAATTAGGGCACAGTTTGTGGCCTTTTCGGATCTTGGGTCATGATTCATGTGGCCTCTCTACGGTTTCCTGCAATTAAAAAAAATACTGAGATAGGCCTGCCCAAATTTCCTTAGATTTACATCCAGTATGATTGTTTAATTCATTCTTTCACTCACATTCAATTTTATAATTGTTTTCCATATGACTGAGAGATAGTCTGCTCGGTAAGACTGCTTCTTTCTCCTCTTTAGTGACCTCGTGAACTGCAGATACCACTCTGAAAGATGACGGCCTAACCAACACATCCTTATTCACCAAACAAATCAACAAAGTAGTTGCTGGTGTGATTTCAAGTAAGGGAAGGATTAACAGGGATCTTACAAGGGTTAAAGTTGGGGTCTCAGTATTTAGTGTCTTCACTTCACAATTCATCCCATTTTCTTCTCCATTTCAATCTGGTCTATATTTTCCCTGTCCCCGTGAAACTTTGACTCCTTTTCATTTTAAGTGAGCTTGACTATTACTAACTCCATCACAGTCTGCTTGCTTTGCAGGGCCAGAGACTAAAAATAATAGTGAGTTATAGAGCTGGGACCAGTTTTCTGTGTTTGTATGTCAGAGCTACTAAGGTTAGGTGGCACTCCCTATCCTGTATAAGTTCATAGTCCAACACGGACAGCCACAAGGAAGACCTTAGTCTTCAGTCAACCACCTAATCACAGCCACACCCTTTTCTACAGTCTAGTCCATGTTTTAATGTTTTAAGGGTAATCGATTAACATTATTAGAGGTTTAGGCTCAGATCTTCACTTCTAACCATCAAAGTCAGGCATTTTTTCATGTTTAGGGACCACTTTAGCAATATTAAAGGTTTACTTGTAAGCATCCCCCTCTGTACATGATGTTGAATACTAAACTTGAGGTATAAAGTTCAACACTACAGCTGGTCCATGCTACCTCCTCCAGAGCAGACTAGAGGCGCAGTCAAAGCATAGATCAAAGTAGGTAGTGTGAAGGTTGAAACAGAATAAAATATAACAAAGTTAAAAATCACAATATGATGGAATTGATATATAAAAAGAACACACAATAATTCAAAACTATGCATGCATTCAGTCACAGTCGTAGAACTGAGCAGGTAAATAATGTAATGCAGCAAAGTTTCAACCAGCAATCCAATGACAAAATAGAGGTAATTCAAGTTCTGATCAAAATGTTGTGTTTACAAAAACTGCAGTTTCCATCGGTGTGCTCTTCCTAAAGTTGTTCATGAACAATGATGGACAGCTGCTTCTGTGCTCTTTGTAATCACTCGGTAAATTACCAGAAAATATAATATAATTAATTCAACTTGTGGGGGGCCTTAACAAAAACGTACACACTATTACCAGAATTCTAATTGTTCATATTGAAGAGTGATTCACCTAGGATTCGTGTTAATGATTTTCACAGTACCTAAAAAGTTAGATATCTCACAACACAAAAGTGCTAGTGCCATGGAGTCAATAACTCCACGTTCAGGGAAGAAAAATATTTTTACCAAAGGGAGTCCAAGACGGCCCTGGCCCTCAGAGAGGAGCTGGGATTTTGTGCCCTCTTGTTTTTTATTGAAGAGGAAGAAATTCCATTAAAAATAGGCATTGTCCATCAATGAATACACACACAATAAGTGATTAAGCCACTTCATATGGTCTGTTCTCCATCTACCATACAGCTACAAGCTATGGAGCCATGCTGGCCACTAATCTAAAAGAATATTGTCCTAGACACTAATCATCCGGCCCCTAATGAGAATTATTAAATAGTAGAGCGTGTCTAACCAATCAGCCACAGGCGACGGTACCACAGTTCCCTGATCCTTGCCCTCTGCCTTTACATTGATAGATGCTCACCTGAAGATATTAAATCAACATTAATCTAGATAACCATTGCTAGTAGGAAGGGGTTTCAGGTTCAACCATGCAGCTACAATACAAATGCGAGCTTCTGCCATGGCGATAAAAATAAGGTATCATTTATGTCCGACCTTAATGAGGTAAGCATCTTGCCCGTTATAGCATCACCTATGTGATACACATTTGAGTGTTTAAGAGCATACTCAAAAACTCTCGAATTTTTTATGGAGTGGAATTAGCTGTATAAATGTAACAAACATATAGACAATGTCAGTCTCGCTGACCCTCAATCCCCGACAGTGAGCATTATTTATTTTTCCCCCAGCTACACACCTTCCAAGATAGTGAGAGGGGAACTGAGGTCTAACTGGTCTTTCTCACCTAATGTTGCAACACATACCTGCTCCAGATATTGGTTGATGGTATCTAGTGGAGGGGCCAGGTCCTCCTGATATAACACTCTATAATAATCCTCAAATACCCTTGTGATACCCTCTAGGTTATTAACTATCTGATCCTGACTATCTTGAAAGGCGTTTATGCAATTCTGAACTGCCTTTCACCTTGCTCTTAGGGCCAACAGCTTACTTACACTGTTGCTATATTTGCAGCTCTCTGCCTTATGTAGCTGATGCTTCTCTGTGGCCCTTCTAGCATATCAATTATGAATGCCCGCCTTGGCTGCTGCAGTCTTTAGAAGAGTATAATGATTCACCTGCCCCTCCATAATGATCCTAGCATGCAGCAATTTCAAGCTAGCCAGATCATTACATAGTTCCTTGATTGTATTGGCTTTAGCTCTTTGATTATGGCTACTAAAACATAGGGGGTCCATTAGGATGTCGGGCGGTGGTGGTGGAGCGGTAATTTCTTCTGGTAGTTTCTCAATGCAAAACCTTCATGCTACCTCTAATTTACCACTCAAAAGGTGTTGGGCCCTTCACACCATGTATTACCTTCAGGAGACTTTAAATAAAGATGAACAGTCAAAAATGCAATTATTATTCTAAGCCAATAAAGAGAGTTGTTGAGTATTTAAAGGGATTTATTTTCTAGTCAAAAGTTAATTTTTCTCTGACCCTTTATTCATTAGTAAAATATCAATCAGGTTACAGAATTTGGAAAACAGGAAAAATAGCATTAATACAGAACATATTACAGTCTGCATATAAGCATTACATATAGGAAAGAAAATGTGGTGCAAAATTTCAGTCAAAACTCTTAAAGAGTTTCTAAGAAAAATAGTCTTGCAAGGTTAATCAAAAATCAAATAGTTGGCAAAAATCTCCCATTAAGAGAAATAAATGCATAAGTCAAATAAATCTTTTCAGACCTAATTAATTAGTCAAAGCATAAACTTATAGTTTAGCATCTAAATCTAAAAAGCCTTTCTATCTGTTGCTGTTCTTCTGCATCTGTCTGTGTCTAAAGAGCAAGCAAGGAGTGAAACAGCCCCTCCTTCACCAGACCTCAAAGGAATGTGGCCTGCAGTGCCAACATATGACGTGGCAAGACTTGGGGAAAAAAATCACCAGGGAATCCCCCACCTGACTCTCCTCGGACGCCCAAGGCTGAATCCCGTGACGATCTCGTACCTAACCCATAGAATGTCTGGTCTAATGTGTTCCTTCTCTCAAGAGCTCACACACCCCCCTAATGAACATAGAAGCCAAAGGCCCTCCAGAGAGGTCATTATTTATACTCTAAATTTTGACAGTCCACACAAAAATGTTACATCTTTAGGAAAACCTGTACATGATTGGTCAGCCACAATAGCATGAGTTCTCACCACCCTGACTCATTCTAAAAACCTGACTATATCAGTTTTAACAAAAGAAGCATACATAATAAATAAATTTTATAAGTTTGCAACAATTGCTAGGGAAATTGTTTCTATAGTTTTCCTTCCTTCCTGTCACAGCGCAGCATGGCGGATACTTTATCAAACTGGTACATTGGCACAATCACAAGAATGTACAGTTCAAGATGTCCTTGACTCCTTCCGCAGTTTGAGTCAAGCTGGTGTCTGCGCATGCTCGCTTCTCTTTCAAAGCAAGCCATAGCCCTGCTGGTTTCACAGGCAGCCATTTAATGGTAGGCCCAAAAATAAAACAAACACAAAGAAAATATTAATTTCATGTAAATCAGCCCATTATGTTTCCAAACTCCATACTAATACCCCTTATAAATGTTTACCTAGCCAGGCTATTAGTGTAAAGCAGCTTTTCTATTATTTATGACAACATGCAAAATAAATGTGCAACATAGCATTTTTATGCTTTAGTGTAAAATTTAAAAGCACACACAGTTAATATAGCGCACACAGTTAATATAACACACACAGCAACATGCGTTAGTGTTTTAGATAGCTTTTCATGCAAAAAAGCATTTAGCCCCCTGTGTGGTGTTTGGTGCATTATTAATTCACACACATTATAAAAAGGTGTTATTAACTGAAAATATGTATTAAAATATGCAACAAGTCAAAGTCTCTTAAGACAGAAATAGTAAATTTAGACTGCAAGGGATGAGCTGGGAAGAGAGAAACATATTCTATTAATCTTCAAAGCTAAAAAGGCCACTTTTCTCTACACTGAAAAAAACACATGTTAATTCAGCAAAAGCATTTCAGACTGAATAGGCCTCACTTTCATGTTTTTCATGTGCCATGTTTTTAACTTGCACCAAAATGTGCGTGGCAATTTAAATGCAGTCTGTCTGTAGCACAAAAAATAAAACAATGCCTGACTGCAGATGAAATCTGCTCCATCAGTGGCACCACCGCAGTGCTGGCGGTGCAGAAGAATGCATTTATCTGCCCGCGAGCAGTGGTAAACACGTCCGCCATATTATTATTGCTAAACGTAGGTCAATTCCCATCCGACGCGGTGCGACACGCACCGCCATCAAAGTGTGCTTGCCACCGCAGCGGAGTGAGCCAATGGAGACTCACCGCAGTGCGGTATGATGTCCGCCCAGCTCCACAAATTAGGATGCCCCAAACAAGCAGACGCACCACAGCAGAGATGCCGCACAATCAGAGACGGCCGAAGCAGGACAGCGGAGCACAAAACCAGAGTCCCGGTCCCCTCCACCTGGTCACGACCGCCATGGACCCCGCTCGTCACGTGTACCCGGTGCTGTACCTGCTACATCACTATGAACTCATAGCCCACCGCAGACGCCGCCGTAGGTACGCAACTACACAAATACAATACACAGGCTGACAGAGGGTCCAAATCCACAACAGACACACTGCTGGGGCAGCAACACATTCACAAGGGCACCCACACATGACCCACCTGCCACCAAGTCACCCCTCTGCATTCTGGACACACATCTTCCGCGATCATGCACCAATGTCCCGGTCCCGTCACCGCAGTGGTGAATACAAGGGAATACATGCACACAATGCAGAAGGTAGGACCAGTCCAAGGCACAGGCAGGGCACCAAGACCTCAGGGACACACCTCCTCCCACCACACATCAGCACACCCCATGAAGGCACAGGCCATGTGCCCATCCTGTGCACAACAACAAGCCAGCTGAATCCACACCCTGCACCACACAACAAACAACCAGGGAGACAGACACTGCAGGAGTGGCTGCACAGGAACACATAACACACAGCACAGTGCCAGGGGAACACACACACCACAACACCACCACACACATGGAAACAAACATGAGAACAAGCACCAAATGAACAAACATACACATGGCACACAGCCTGCACAGTCACACATACATACCACACAGACACCCAAAATGACAACAGCAATGGAGCACAACAAATCAGCAGGCTAAAGTGGGATGTACACAAATGGAAGGCAATGGAGACACACAACAAGCATGTGCCCATCACATGCAAGACAAGGAACACAGAACACCCCCCTCCTACCATCAAACCACACATGGCTGGTACAGTCAGTGAAGTCAAACCACAGGCACCACAGTGCAACAACACACGGAGACAGCAAGGCATACCAGGTAAAGGAACAAAGGAAGGCCTGGAAGTCAAACTGGGAACAGCCACGCGTGCATGCAACCACCTCACAGGAGTACACCACCAGCACAACACACAGGGCCCATATACATACTCCATTACTGACAAACACCGGGTGAAATGTATACATATACCCCCCTCACAACAGCAGCACAAAAAACCTGTGTCACAAACAGTGAAGGATGCCAATACTTGCCAGTCCATACACACAAAAACAAACACACACCCTGGGTGTAGCCACAAACATTACACTCAGGGATGCCACAGAAAATGGCTGCATAAAAACATCACACAAACACATAACCCAAATGAAACACACACAGAACGACAACAAAAACTGACATACCCTGTCAGCCAAACTGTGGCAAGGCAATGGGAGCATAGACACAACAGGAGTGCACCACCTCATCACTCAGGAACAAAGCACACACAACATACCACAAATCACACAAGAAGTGCACCATCACCGAACAACACAGCCACATCAAACCAACTACAGATGCACAGGCCAAACAAACTGAACAAATACTGCAGGACATCAGGGGATGCACATCAGGCAATGTCAAGGCCACATGCACACAGCACTGTACGCACAACAAGCAGTGTGTGCACACCAAGCATACCAGTCACACACAGACATGAGTGACACAACACCAACCTATACAACACAAATCAGCACAGCACACCCAGGAAGTGAAGCAACAACACAGCCAACACACATACATCCAACACAACCACAACAGATGCACAGATCTGGGACACAATGGTGAAATCAAATTGAACATAGCACTGGCCAGCACACACAGCTGAACAGCAGATGATCAACCATGACTGCCAAACATCACAAGAACACCAGAAAGAAACAATCAGGGAAAGAACCTGAGTGGTACATAGCCCCAGCCCAAACAAATGCACCACACAGCACAATGTCACAAATGAAGTGATGAGGAGGCACATACACACACACAAAGCAAGGGGACAGCCGACATCCAAGTGAAGTGTACTGCACGTTATCAGTGGACATGGCAGAAATGCACAAAACACAATCAGAGGGAGTACAGGCCCACAAAGAGTACGCACAAGAAGCACACATAGGGGATGGCATTACACCACACACACCATGCCATACAGGAGGATAAAAGGCAGCATGTGCCTGCAATGCCTGAGAAACACAATAACAATTGCAGTGTGTAGCAGCAGGTCTGCACAGTCTACACAAACAGAATCAAGACACATGGATGATCAAACAAACACGACACTGATGTACCAGTCACACACTCTGCACACTCACAAGTGACTAAAACAACAAGTAGGTGTCAGACAGAGCAGCCTGGACATACCAACACACTGCACACCTCTTGACAACCAAAGAGCACACATCTCATATAGGCCATGGGACCAGGATGACAGGCCATCACAAGATGACATTGACATACACAGCTGGGCACACATAAAGGAAAAAGACACATAGACGATGACATTTCCCAGTCTGCATGCAAACCTGTGCTCAGAGTCACGCTCTGTGCTGGCAGTGTCCCCCACCCTTACATGTGAAAAATGTTGCCAAGAATTGAAAACCTGGAAAATGAGAATTGCAACACAGGTTAATTTGACACCACAGATGCCACAAGTATGAGAAAGAACGGTAGTCCCTGTCTCCTCCTGTGAAAAAAGAGTAGGTGAGCAAAGACCTTGGTAATGTTGAAGTGCCACATAGAGCATGGGGCACAGCCAAACATATGCATACACCAAAATAACTTTATTCAGTAAGGACACTGACAAAACAGACAACAGGAGTAACTGTCTTTATTCACATGTTGCATAGATAGGCACCAACAGTAGAGAAGAGCAAGGCACACAATGCACAGCATATCCATGAGAAGCTGCACAGGCAAGGGCAAAATAGCAAGGCCAGTAGCCAGTCTAGGATGCAGAGTGAGTACATGAGAGGCTGCACTTTGAATAGTCCAACACAGCAGAGCAACAGGGCCAGTGGCCAGTTCAGGGTGCACAGCAAGTACATGAGAGGCTCACAGGGAATAGTTCAAAACACCAGAGCAACAGGGCCAGTGTCCAGGGCAAAATTCACAGCAAGTACATGAGAGGCTGCACAGGGAATAGTCCAAAACACCAGAGCAACAGGGCCAGTGTCTAGGGCAGAATTCACAGCAAGTACATGAGAGGCTGCACAGGGAATAGTCCAAAACACCAGAGCAACAGGGCCAGTGTCCAGGGCAAAATTCGAAGCAAGTACATGAGAGGCTGCACAGGGAATAGTCCAAAACAGCAGAGCAACAGGGCCAGTGGGCATGGCAAAGTGCAGAGAGAGTACATGAGAATCTGCACAGGCAAGGACAGGACAGGAAGCCTGCCCACTCTTCGAACCCCAACCAAGCAGCCATTAACCTCACTCAATGGCTAACCAACAGCGCCGACAACCTAGCACCCCTGAGAAGAGGTCAAATCAAACTAGGCAACAAAAACGCCCCCTGGTTCAACGATGATCTTAAGAAATCCAAGAAACTCTGTCGCTCCCTTGAGAAGGCATGGAAAAAAGACCCAAACACCAGTACCAGGGACGCCTTCAAAAACGCCACTCGCATTCACCACCAACTGATCCGGACTGCCAAGAAAGCCGCCTTCAAAGACCGACTCGACAACAATGCCCACAAAAGCAAGGAATTATTCAACATCGTCAAAGAGTTTACCAACCCCGCTGCCAACTCTAACGACATCACTCCCTCCCAAGCCCTTTGTGACTCCCTAGCTTCGTTCTTCCACGACAAAATCGCAGACATCCACAACAGCTTCGATAACCAACCCGGAGACCAACCCACCCAACCTTCCGCCGTACCTTCACCCCCCTTGAACATCCTTAATGACTGGAACCCAATCTCCACTGAGGACACCATCCGCCTGATGAACTCCATCCACTCAGGATCCCCCACAGACCCATGCCCTCACCACATCTTCAACAAAGCTGATTCCATCATAGCACCACACCTCCGAGACGTCATCAACTGCTCCCTTAACTCCGCCACCTTCCCGGAAAGCTGGAAACACGCCGAACTAAGCGCCCTTCTGAAAAAACCCACAGCGGACCCCACCGAACTCAAAAACTACCGCCCCATCTCGCTCCTTCCATTCCCGGCCAAAGTATTCGAGAAAGCTGTCAACAACCAGCTCACCGCCTTCCTCGAAACCAACAAATCCCTCGACTCCTCACAATCTGGCTTCCGAGCCAAACACAGCACTGAGACCGCACTCATCGCAGCAACAGACGACATTCGAACTGTACTGGACAATGGAGACACAGTCGCCCTCATCCTCCTCGACCTCTCCGCAGCCTTTGACACAGTTTGTCATAGCACCTTAATACAACGCCTCAGAAACATCGGAATCCAAGTAAAAGCACTGGAATGGATCACCTCGTTCCTTGCCGGAAGAACTCAGAGAGTCCGCCTTCCACCATTCAAGTCAGAGGCCACTGAAGTCATCTGTGGAGTGCCACAAGGGTCTTCACTCAGTCCCACCCTCTTCAACGTATACATGAGCCCCCTCGCGGCCATCGCACGCCAACACAACCTCAACATCATCTCCTACGCTGATGACACTCAACTGATCCTCTCACTCACCAAAGACCCTAACACCGCCAAAACAAACCTACATGAAGGAATGAAAGAAGTAGCCGATTGGATGAAGCACAGCCGTCTAAAACTGAATTCCGACAAAACAGAAGTCCTTATCTTAGGAACCTCCCCCTCTGCCTGGGACGACTCCTGGTGGCCAGAGTCCCTTGGAAAAGCACCCATCCCGACAGACCACGCACGGAACCTGGGCGTCATCCTGGACTCCTCACTCTCGATGACCAGACAAGTCAACGCCGTCTCATCATCATGCTTCAACATTCTTCGCATGCTCAAAAAAACTTTTCGCTGGATCCCCACCGAAACTAGAAAAACGGTCACCCACGCATTGGTTACAAGCCGCCTGGACTACGGAAACACCCTATACGCCGGCACCACCGCAAAACTCCAGAAAAAACTCCAACGCATCCAGAACGCATCAGCCAGACTCATACTAGACATCCCGCGTAACTACCACATTTCTGGTCACCAGAAAAACCTCCACTGGCTCCCCGTCAATAAGAGGATAACATTCCGCCTCCTAACCACGCACACAAAGCACTTTACGAACTTGGACCCGAATGCCTCAACACACGACTTTCCTTCTACACCCCCCCCCCCGCCAGCTACGCTCCTCCAACCAAGCCCTTGCTGCTGTACCTCGCATCAACAAAACCACCATGGGAGGAAGATCCTTCTCCTACCTGGTGGCTAAAACCTGGAACTCACTTCCCACCCACCTTCGCCTCACTCAGAACCACCTAGCATTCAGAAAGCAACTTAAAACATGGATATTCGACAAGTAACTCCCCACCCTTCTTCAAGCGCCTTGAGACCCTCTGGGTATGTAGCGCGCTATACAAATTAACTGAATTGATTTGAATTGAAAGTGGGCATGGCAAAGTGCAGAGTGAGTACATGAGAATCTGCATAGGGAGTTTGTGCGACTGTACCCTTCCATGGGTAGCAACACAGTCACGGGGTAACAATGGGCATAACAGGCCCACCTGTAGGAGAGACATGTGTGTGAGGGGGACTACCACTCACACTTGGCTGTCAGGCTGACTGGGAGCTGGCTGTGTGTTGGGGACATCAGGAGCGCCTGCTTGGGGAGAGAGCGGCCAAGGTGAGGTAGGGCTATCAGTGGCTTGGCAAGCCGGAGGGCTGCTTGGACCAGGTGGTGTAGTAGCACCTGGAGGTAGAGGTGGAGTCATGCAGACCTGAGACACTGTGTGGTTGGGAGAGGTTTGAGGGGTGCCTCTCCACTTCTTGGGAATTTGGAATAGCTTCCCTGTACTAGGGTTAATGGGAACTGGTATTGACACAACAGGCACACACTCCAACAGAGCTGCATCAGATGCAGACACTGGCACTCCCTCAGGTGATGTGCTGAACCCTAAGGAACGCTTCGTCTGGCTACGCCTCTGGCCCTCGTCCCCTGTTTGCCAGGTGTACCCCCTAGAGTGCCCTCCTTCACCTGCTTCACTGGCCTTGGAATGGGAGTCGATGTGGTGGGGGAATGTGGCTCTGAGCCCTTCTTAGGTGTACCCTTGCCATACAACATCTACTCAGTGGGCACCGAAACTGCATGCCTTGCTTTGCGTGAAGTTTTAGGGACAGGAGAGTCCTTAGCTGGGGATGCCTCTGAGGCATGTGAGCTTGAGGTCTGCTTCTTTGCTTTTTGGGACTTGCTTTTCCCTGATGGATTCTTGTCTTTGCATTCTGAGGTGGCTTTGCTCTTCTGTGGGGATGGTGTCTGCGGGCAGGCCCGCTTGGGTTGTTTCTGCTGGGTACTCCTTGTGCTGTATCGTGACTGTGACACATGGGAACCGTGGTCACTATCATCAGATGTGGCCACTAACTGGGGAGTGGACAAAGGCCCTGGAGCAGGAATGGGAGTATGTGCCTGTTGAAGGGCAGACGTCACTGTGGACGACAAAACCTCGACAGTATGGTGCAGCCCACCCACATCGGGGTGTATGCCCTCCATGTAGGCAACCACCTGGGCAAATATTTTGTCATGGTCACTGAAGGTATTGAGGAGGGCTCTCTGGCCCACACAAAGCTGGCGCAGAAGCTCAACAGACTCAGCACTGAGGGCAGCAGGGGGGACAAGTGCAGGGGTGGCTGGTGCCTGGTGTGAATGTAACTCGTCCCCTCCTACTGACACGGACACGGGCAGCACCAGAAGAAGTGGATGGGAGGGTGGGCACTGGCCGCTGTGTGGTAGAAGATGATGCAGAATCTCCATTTCCTGTGGCCGCCAACATGGATGCATCCCTGCTGGCATCAGATGGATGTGGTACTTTGTGTCTCAGGCAGGGATTCCTCCTGCATACTACGGTCCCCCTCTGAGGTGCTGGTGACCTCTGTGTCATTGGGGTCCTGTGCAGCTGAAGTGCTAGTCTCATTCCCACTGGTGTCCGGCTCCTGTCCCTTCATGACCACTGGCGAATCAGCATGAGAGAGATGCAGGGTCAGGTTAGTGGCATCAACAGGACAAAGCAATCCAATCAATGCCGTACACAACATGCCCAAATCTACCTGTTGCACACCACACTCTGCAATCACATTGCAGCAACTCACTACATAGACCACAACAGTGCATGTAACCCTGATCACCTGTCAAGACTGATCCATGTTAAGGCCACACAGCACACCACCCTGCCAGTGACTGAAGTCTACCAGACACATAACTTGCTATGCCCACGCCTACGTACATGATGTGGGCACACAACTTGTTGCCACAGACAGACCTTGAGGGAACAGGAGGGGACAACACAGACGCCTATTACGACATGACAGTTCACAATGGCAAATAGCTCATGCCAAACACCATGTTGTACTCTGGGGCCCAAAGACTAGTGCACATTGTTGTCAGATGTATAGGCCTCAACATTCATGATGCAAGCAATGTACGCATAGATGTAGTCACACTCAGATTGGGAACACTGATGTTCTCTCCCAAAGCGATTCCCCAGACTACCCCAATGCTGAATAACCATGAAGAGCACAACACATACTGCAATGGGAATGCACAGCAGGGAGGATCACCTTTGTAAGAACAGTTTGGGGCAAATGCATGACACTGGCACACATCCCAGCAGCCACATACATGACACTGCACTGCACCACTCCACAAGCATCACAAAGGCCACCTCTGGCACATACCCTGTACACATGCATCCGCTCCCAGCCAAACTCACCCTCCAAATACTCATCCCTGCCTTGCTGCTGATGCTCCTTCAGACGTGCATCCAGCTCAGGATGAGTCACTGCCAAGATGTGGCCTATCAGTGGTGTCATGCTGCGCCGTGCCAACCACCCAGTGCGAGGAAGCAGCCCCAAGGTCATCTCTGCCACGTTCTTTGCCAGCCGGCTGATGTCGTCCCACATCTTGTGGCAGTGGGTCCCCCTTCGGTTAGATACCCCCAGAGCTCGCACCTTTGCTGCAATGACCCTCCACACGGCCTTACTCTGGTGTACCTTGAGCTGCAGGCATGGGAGACAAGAGGGGGAAATGATCAGTGACAGTGTCATGTACCAACATCTATCAGAACAGTTGCAAGACACAGACTCATTACCCAAATCTAATCTCTGTCTATCCCACCCTGGGGTACATCTCACATGGGTATACTTCATGGGATAGGCTGATGTGATTGCTTGTAGTTATGAGGACGTACAGAGTCCCTGCACATCTCACACACATGCAGGATGACAGCACTGAATCCCCTATTTGGCAAGCACACATCTCCAGTCCTATGCATGTCTGGGCACAACATACATTACATATCGAGCTGTGTCTGTGGGTAGACTCACTGTGTGCAAGACTGTGCAGCAATCAGTGTGCATGCCCTGTGAATATATCAGTATTTCATGTGTGTGGTATTGGGGGACATGGACTCACAAACAAAATATAGAACTACACAAGTGTGGCTGTGTGCAATTATACAGGGCTGAGATGGTGCATAGTTGGATTTCACTGTGAAAAAACAGGAGTAAGGGCACAGTAAGGGCAGCGATGTGATCTCGTCCTGGTGGGAGGGCACTGTGCAGAGCATCTGGGCTCACACGGAGTTGGACAACAGGGACACACATAGCCATTCAGCCAAGCAATCACCATCCTGGCCCCTGCATGGCCAACATACTGTGTCACTGTCTGGCTGACAATGCATCACACTTCACTCAGACCTATAACTGCAGACAGGGACACCTGTGACATTGGGACACACAGTCCTTCCCCCTGGAGACAGCTTGTTTGTCAGTGCATGACACAACCCCACACCCTCAGGCATATACTGCAGCAGTCCAACTACATGTGTGCCCATCTTGCCCTACACCTCTGTTTTTGATTACTTACCACGACATTTGGGGCACCATGAAGCCTTGGGTACTGTGCGAGCACCTCATCCACCAGGACCTCCAGCTCCTCATTTGTGAATGGACTGGCACGGATCTTCTCTGTACTTGCCGTCCCTGTGGACATGGAACACCTGTGGTGGAATTGGGTGGTGAGGGGTCTCAGGCAGCAGTCCCTGGAGGCAGCAGCAGATGAGGGGTCTCAGGCAGCAGTCCCTGGAGACAGCAGCAGATGAGGGGTCTCTGGCAGCAGAACCGGGAGGCAGCAGCAGACGAGGGATCTCGGGCAACAGTCCCTGGAGGCAGCAGCAGATGAGGGGTCTCAGGCAGCAGTACCTGGAGGCAGCAGCAGATGAGGGGTCTCTGGCAGCAGGCTCTGGGAGCAGTGGAAAAGTAAGGCTCACTCCCACACATATATAGCCCCCTGGGGTCGTTTCAAAGGTGAAACAAAAAGCCCTATTCAGCCTGCATGATTTGGATCTCAAACTCTGTAACTAATGGGGCCACACCTCATATTGGCTCACCAAGAAAAAATTAAATTTAACCAATGCTGTGTTACAGGTCTGGACATGCCTTAAGATATAAAAATAGATGTGCACAGATTTACCCACATAAAGAAAATCACGCTGCATATCTTGTAATACTGGCAGTCGATTGCCATATAACTTCCCTGCTTTTAAATGACTGTGGCGGCTGTCACCACTGTGCAATTTAGTGGCAGGGGGCACATTATGATGACAGCAACATGGGGAGCACTCTTCTATCTCCTCACTTCGCTAGTACACCCGGATAACAACAGAATCTAACTTGAATATATCATTATGTATGAAATGGCACCGTTATATGTTTTCTGCACAGTTTACTCACACCTAGGAGTTTCCATGACGGATTCATGATCTTTGACACGCCGTCTTTTGATGCTCGACGGTACGATTACCACATTTGAGCATAAGGTAACTATAGTGATTTGCAGCCACCGGCGATGGGGTGGTGTGTTGTGTGCTGGAGCCTCTTTTATTGACTCACCAAATGACCACCGCTGTGCTCTGTTTTTTAATGTGTGTATGTGTACAGGTCCTCATATGAAAAAATGGAGGATTGAGAATAGAGACCCAACTATTTGCCCTGACGAAGTTGCCAATGACAAGGCAATGAAACATGTCGGTCCAGTCACAAAAATGAATGGTATTAATTCAACCATTTTTTAATGGTGAAGTTTGTCAGCACCAGAATAAAATCGACTCAGCCAGCCAAACCTCACTTTTTTATATTTGTTGGTTGTTGGGTGTAGGTACTTGTTATTCTTTTCTAAGCACTTTTTTCTGTCCTACTAGGTAGTGTATTTGTACACTCCTTGTCTGTTTCTTTCTCTATTCTTTCTTGTCATATTCTTTCTGCACTTGTTTCATCCTCCCAGCAAGGAAAGTAACCGATGATGAGAAGTGGGTATACCGGTGATTAACAAACCGGGAACCCCCTCGGGTGTTACGTCCGTGAGGTACTTTCCTTGCCTTCTCACATATTTTCTTTATGTGGGTGAATTTGTGCACATCTATTTTTATATCTTAAGGCATGTCAGGACCTGTAACACAGCATTGGTTAAATTTAATTTTTTCTTGGTGAGCCAATATGAGGTGTGGCCCCATTAGTTACAGAGTTTGAGATCCAAATCATGCAGGCTGAATAGGGCTTTTTGTTTCATATTCGTTGAGTGGGGGGCTGCCCTATATAGCCTTTTTCCCCCTTACATCCCTCTTTGATTGGTCGTTTCAAAGGTGCCAAGCTGCAACAATTGGTTGTCCAGGTCTGCCTCATTCAAAAGCATCCAATGACTGCCTCCGTGGTGGCGGTGCATGCCTACCACAATTTTCAAAATTGCGTCATGGCACTGCAATCATCGTTCTCATTGGCTCTAGGGCATGCTTCATGGCGGGGAGACAGTGCCGTGGCTCGGTGGTGGCATGAGGCACCGCGATTTGGGTGGCGGAGCATGCCAACCACCATTTGGACATGTCTCCATGCCAATGACTACCACACCTGTGTCAGGGGGTGTGCGGGTGAGACACCGCCGGGGCCAGGCAGCAGCTACGGCGATTTGGGTACATACAATAGCATGAGGCACCGCGATTTGGGTGACGGAGCATGCCAACCGTCATTTGGGCATGTCTCCATGCCAATAACTACCGCACCTGTGTCAGGGGGTGTGCCAGTGAGACACCGCAGGGGCCAGGCGGTAGTTACCACGATTTGAGCACATAAAATGGCATGAAGCACCGTAATTTGGGTGACACAGTATGCCAACCAACCGCCATTTGGGCATGTCTCCATGCCAATGACTACCACACCTGTGTCAGGGGGTGTGCCGATAAGACACCGCTGGGGCCAGAGGTAGCTACCACGATTTGGGCACATACAATGGCAATGTCCATCGGGAACACTTCAACAGTGCACAGTGGACACATGGTAAAGGGCACATAATTGTGCACACAATGCCAATGTTCCATTGACTCCACAGGTGCCAACATGTGCCATGGTTGTGTATGTGTGATGTACATTGGTCTGTAGTCCCTAACATGTCACAAAGGCATTAGATGGTTGATGAGGCAGGACAGTGTTGTAGTGGACTCTACAATGTGTACACATGTCAATGTGTTGTGGGGCAGTGATGACCTCGGCAAGGCTCGTCTCACTGTATGATGTAGTTACTTACTTGTGGTTTTCTGTCTGCTCATACATGCAATTGTCAGTTCACCGTCAACTGTGGTGATTGTGTTTGTGGATGTGTGCCAAGTTTGAATGATGCATTGAGGTGTGACAGGTACAGCAGATGAGTATGAGACAGTGGTGTTGATTTGTCGTACATTGGCTGGGTGCCACGCTCCCAGGCGTGCACATGTGAAATGTGGCCCTGAAACTATGTCTATTCACATTAACCTATGTGGTGTTTGAGGCACTTGTGTATTAAAAATAGAGCTGTGTGCCCTCTGTGTGGCTCAAACGTCTACCCATGTGATCTGGTGTGTCACTCATTTGTCAAGTCAGTCTTTGTTTATTCTGTGTCATCCTGTACGGGATATGCTGTGGCCATCTCATGATAGATGTCATTGACATGTGTCCACTTTCATCTCAACTAGAAGGAGGCCAAATCTGATTCATCACTTGACACTGCTGGAGGACATGGAGGATGTGGCAATCATTCGCAAATTCCATCTAAATAGAGCCACCATGAAGTCCCTTTGTGATATGTTCGAGCCCCACCTGCAGCCTTGCCGGACATATCTAATAGCTTTCACCCCAACTAATAAAGTGATGGCAGCCCTCCATTTTTTTGCCACTGGATCGTTCCAGGAGACCGTGGCCAGCACTCGTGGGATGTCTCAACCGATGTTCAGCATGGTGCTGCGTGATGTTCTGTCCTCCATGATGATATACAAGGACAGATATATATACTTCCCCAGGGGTGCTGAATTGCCAGCTGTGAAGGGAGACTTCTATCCCCTTGGGCACATCCCTCATGTTATTTGTGCCATAGATTGCACACATTTCGGTCGAGTTCCACCACTGGCAAGTGATCACATTTTTCGTAATCGAAAACCTTACCACTTCATCAATGTGCAGGTGGTGCGCCTGGCAGATATGATCATCTTGCATGTGTGTGCTGAATTCCCAGGGTCAGCCCATGACTACTACATCCTGAGGAACAGCGTTGTGCCCCGGCTGATGGCTAATCTGCTTCTCGAGCATGCATGGATTGTGGGTGAGTATGCCCAGTCGTATGGCGTGCTGGGTGTGTGATCTTCTGACCTCTGCCTGTGCAACATTGCAATGTGTATTTGTCATTCCTAGGTGACTCTGCATATCCCAGCTGTCCATGGCTGCTGAGACCACTGCGGAATCCCAGGACCCTGGCTGATATCCGATACAATGAGGCCCATGGGAGGACACGTTGTGTGGGGGAGCGTACTTTTGTCCTGCTCAAGTCATATTTCCGCTACCTGGACAAAACCGGAGGTGCACTGGCATACTTACCCAGGAAGGTGTGTCAGATCATAGTGGCATGCTGCATGCTCCACAACCTGGCCATTCGCAAGCAGATTCCCCTGCTCCTGGATGATGATGAGGACCCAAGGCACAACAACCTGAGTCTAGTGATAAGGAAAGTGGAGAGGAGGAAGGTGGTGACATGCGTCAACAGCTCACCACCCGCTACTTCACTTGAAGGTGGGTGACGAAGTCCAACATATACAGTCTGGGGAGATTGTTGTTGCCATGAAGGGCTATGTGTGAATGGTTTAAACAGACAGATATAAAGTCACCTGTGTGTGGATATGTGACTGTGACATGTCATCTGTGAACGTATACGGGACGTGTATGTTGACACGTTTTGCCCATTGTGTTGTCTGTGTGTTGGTTTATGTAGATGGTTGGTGTAGTGTAATGCTTGTTTTGCCACACTCACACCAGTGAATGTTGTTCTGTTGTGTTTCCCTAGGTGCCTCAGACTTATCCTTGCCTACATACAGTACATACTTCAGCTACATTATGGACATTTTGAAGACTGAACATCCTGCACTAAAGAAAAATCTGACACAAAAACAGTGTGTAAGGTATTTTATTTACAAAATTAGCATGTGAGGGAGGTGAGCAGATTTACATGGAGGTGCTTGGGCAGTGAGTTGACAGTCATGGTAAATGAGATGTAAGAGTAGATACCACTTTGATGTGGTGACCCAGTCCAACAGACAGGTGCCATTCAGAAGGCAGTGTGGAGAAGGACAGTCCAAACAGTCAATGCAGTGGGGAAGAGAGTTGTCATCAGGGCTGGCTCAGAGAATGGTGTTTGGCTGGTGCTTTGCCTCCATAGATACCCCAGGCTCTTCTTCGGACTGCCCCTTGGTCGCTCGGCTGGGGTGGGCCCTGCTGTGGTGCCAGCGGCATCTGAGGACTCACCTCTCTCTGTGGCAGTGGAGGATGGTAAACTGTCATCCTGCGGCAAAACATAGGGGGATGGAGGTGTTGGTTGGGATGCAGGCCTTTCCCTCAGTAATGCCACTTGCTGGCCCATGAGGTCCACCATTTGTCCAATGCGTTTGTTGATGGACCTCATCAGCAGGATGAGCTCACATAACAGATCGTCCAACCGGCCAGTTTGTCCCTGGGCCTGTTCGTATGCCCCAAGGACTCTGGTGATGTGTTCCAGGGATGGGGTCCCAGCCTCCTGGTGTCTGAGGGTGACCCTGGCCCTCCCACCTGCCCTGCTGCCACGGACCTGTCTCCTCACCACTGTGGGTCCCGCACACTCTCCCTGCCACCCTCAGTTGTTGGTGTGGGATGGACATCCCATGGGACAGGAAGGATATTACAGGTGGCACTGGTGGTGGTGGTGGTGGCGTTGGACGCACAGGCCATAGCAGCAGGAGTCTGCTGTGCATTTGGTGTTGCCGCAGACCTGGTGGTGGGGAGGATGGGGTCCTTGGACCTGTTGCTCCTTGGCAAACCAGATGGGCCGGCCTCGAGCTCATCATCCTGAAAATCCTGGAAGTCTACATCCGAGAGTCCATGTATGGGGGCGGGAGACAGGCTCTGCTGCTCGTTGGGCTTGTCCTCAGCAGTAAGTTCTTGGTCACCCGTGGATTAGATGGGGAATGGTCATTGTTGTGCACTCTGCAGGCATTCTGTTAGCTGTGTGTCATCCACAGTCTGTACACTACACAATTGACAAAGCATCACATAGTTTTCTATGTGCACTACTGTGCCTCCTAACATGGTGCAGAGGTACAAACATTACTTGTACATATTGTGAGGTATCATTGCATACCATGCAAATCGTAATGGAATCATGTTCACTGAGACCTGTTGCCATGTAAGGACCAGCACAACATCTTGTCATTGTTGTCTCCTTGTTATTTTGTCTGACCTGGCAGACGTCACATCTGGCCATGTACTGGGCATTGTATTGTACTGCATGACTTTTTCATTTTCATAAGCCCACACATGCTTCCTAAATATTGAAATAGTCCTTGCTGATTGGGCCACATGTCAAGGCACTAATCAGTGTGTGCTGTGCATGGTTGTGCCCAGTCTTCATTGTGCATGTACATTGGTGTGTGACTCTTTGGTATCTGTGACAGTTCCCTTTGCTTACCTGTGTGCACACTGTGCGTGTCAAGTGGGGTCGTGTGCATTTTGTGCAATGAGAGGGCTGGCGTTGCCATATGGCAGCATTTCATTAGTGAAAAATGTGTGGGGGAACGTAAGGGCTACCTACCTCTTAGGTGAAAGTGAACATTGCAATGGCTTCCAACTGCTTGTGGGTGGGAGGGATTGCTCCATCATGCTAGGGTGTGGGCCGGGGTGCATGGTGGGAGTAGTAGTGAAGGCCTCCCACCCCCAAACAGCCCTCCCAGGGAAGATAGCTACCTACCTGTTAGGTGGTTTGTGATACTGTAATGGCTTCCATGTGCTTGTGTGCGGGAGAGTGCTCCATCTTCCTCATCTGGTGTCCAAGGGTGCATGGTGGGAGTAGTGGTACAGGCCTCCCACACCCAAACAGCCCTCCCAGGAAAGATGGCTATCTACTTGTTAGGTGGTTTGTGATACTGCAATGGCTTCCATGTGCTTGTGGGTGGGGGAGTGCTCCATCTTGCTCATCCGGGGTACAATGGTGCATGGTGGGAGTAGTGGTACAGGCCTTCCACCCCCCAAACACCCTCCCAGGCAAGATGGCTACCTGCCTGTTAGGTGTAGGTGAACACTGCAATGGCTGCCATGTGCTTGTGGGTGGGAGGGAGTACTCCATTCTGCTGGGGTGCGGACAGGGGGCAGGGTCGGAGCAGTAGTGCAGTCCTCCCACCCCCAAACACCCTACCAGGAAAGATGGCTATCTACCTGTTAGTTCATTTGGTGAACAATGCAATGGCTTCCAGCTGCTTGTGGGTGGGATGGAAAGCTCTATCCTGCTGGGATATGGGACAGGGGGCAGGGTGGGAGTAGTAGTGCAGGCCTCCCACCCCCAAACACCCTCCCAGGCAAGATGGCTACCTACCTGTTAGTTCGTTTGGTGAACATTGCGATGGCTTCCAACTGCTTCTGGATGGGAGGGAGTGCTCTATCCTGCTGGGGTGTAGGCCAGGGGGCAAGGTGGGAGTAGTAGTGCAGGCCTCCCACCCCCAAACAGCCCTCCCAGGGAAGATGGCTACCTACCTGTTAGGTGGTTTGTGATACTGCAATGGCTTCCATGTGCTTGTGGGTGGGAGAGTGCTCGATCTTGCTCATCTGGGGTACAAGGGTACATTGTGGGAGTAGCAGTACAGGACTCCCACCCCCAAACCACCCTCGAAGGGAAGATGGCTACCTACCTGTTAGGTGAAGGTGAACACTGCAATGGCTGTCACACGCTTGTGGGTGGGAGGGAGTACTCCATCCTGCTGGGGGGTGCGACAGGGGGCATGGTGGGAGTAGTGGTACAGGCTGCCTGTGCTCATGCTCCCATGGTAATATTGGCAGCTACGTTTAGGGTAAATGGTAGTGAGTGAACGTTGGATCTGTGAGACAGGTTTTTGTGGGTGTGTCGTGCAGATGTGTGTGATTTGTCTTGGGTCCTCTAGTAGTGTGTCAACAAGTGAAAATGAGGATGAGACATTGACAGGTCAGATATTAGACAATACTGTTTTTCAGGAGGTCCGTCGGTTCATGATGGGAAATCGAGAACCAATAGGGAGAACAAGAGATACAGGCGGGGCAAGACAAGGAGAGGTACCAGAGGAAAAAGGAGGAGAGAAAACAAGAGTAGGGATGAGGACTCGGTCCTGGAAATAAATGGCACAGGAATGAATGAGATAGAGATTATCAACCTTTCTTCATGTATACTGACAGATAATATGATTTCGCTATTAAAAAAAGGTCTGGGATTCTGTCCGTCTACGAGTATTGATTGGTACACTGCTAAGATAGATGTTTACAAATTTGCAAGGTTGCTTAAACTTAAAAAAAAAAATTCAAGTAAAGACAGTAGACATGTTTCACCGAGAACTACTTTACCTAATGAAATAACTATACAAGAAGTACATGACACAAAACTACTACTTTCGATTACAGAGAATGAAGAAGATCCTATTACCATGAGTAACCTTTTACATGAATTAGATATTAAACAGGACTTCTCTATTAGCAGTGGACTTAAAACTAAATCAAGATGGATACCCCAACTTTCTGCTGGCAATATGATAGATTCTTTCTATAAAGCTGTCAATCTGGACATAGATCGTCAGATTGCTAAAGAAAATAGATGTCTTTCATTTCACCCACCAAGTAATCTGACTAAGCAAGAAAGGTTGGCCTTAAAATCTCTGTCTTCTAACACTGAACTGATTATACGCAAGGCTGATAAAGGTGGCAACATTGTTGTAATGAATCGCACAGATTATAATGATGACGTTTTGTCACAACTTAATAATGACAAATACTATGTGAGAGAAGTTGCTAGTCCCCTCTTACAAGTTACTGAGATGATTAATTTGAGATTGAAACAATGGTATGACGATGGTATTTTGGATTATGATGAGTATATGTATCTAAGGGTAGAATTCCCTAAGGCCCCTTGTATGTATTGCTTACCAAAAATACATAAAAATCGTGAGAAACCCCCAGGGAGGCCAATCATCTCTGGTATTGGTGGCCCAACAGAGAGACTTTCTCAATTTATTGATGTATTTATAAGGCCATACGTTGAGAAACTGTCTTCTCATATAGAAGATACTAAACACGTTTTAAATTTGATGAATGATGTAACTTGGGAATCAGACATGATTATTGCGACATTGGATGTGGTTTCTCTGTACTCAAATATTGAACATGGACTGGGGATGAAAGCGATGGAAAGTTTTTTGAACAAAAGATCTGCTGAGTACTTTGATCATACACAAATGATAATGGAAATGACTAAGATTGTTCTTGCACAAGAAAAAAGAGGGAGATCCCCTATATGCCAATATGGGACAGGGTAGAGTAATGTTAAAACACAAGAAAGTCCCTAGTTGTCAGGGAGTGCCCTCTGTCACGGCCCCTTGTTCCCAAAGGACCTAGCACGACTTCAACACTATTGTTGAGTCTCACCTGGTCCTGTCATTCGGCCAGGCCCCAATTACAGTACGAATCACAAAGAGTTAACTACTCGAGGTCAACAAAACACACTTAAACTAAAACAAACCAAATATAATTAAAACAAAACAGATATAATTCCTGTGGCATTCAAGAAAAGGATTTTCTAAATTTGTGAGTATTAAAAACAGTAATTTATTAAAATTTCATCACATTACAGTACATCGCAGATTGCATAATCATACACAAACATTACAATAAAAACCAAAAGAGTCCTTTGGTTTTTATTGTAATGTTTGTGTATGATTATGCAATCTGCGATACAAAAAGATACAAGTCTTTGAATACAATGATACAGGCAAGCATACCATTAAGTCAGTTATTACCTGTGATACTACTTTTGTAGTGTATGTAATTGTTTGTTCATGTAAAAAGATTTATGTGGGAAGTACTGTGAGAAGACTTAAAGATAGGATGATTGAACATTTTCGTGCCTTAAAAAATGGTGATACTAGATACCCGATTGCCTCCCACATAGTACAGAATTATGAAGAAAAAGGCAGACATCAATTTATGTATCATGGAATTGAACATGTTACAATGGATGCCCGTGGTGGAAACAGAGTACTAAAACTACGACGTAGTGAGGCAAGATGGATCATGAAACTCAGAGCGGTTGAGGAGGGCCCCAATTTAAACTCTGAGCTACAGTATTTTTTAGGGGATTGAATAGAATGTGATGTACCCATAGCTGAGTAAGATATGTATACAAAATGTGAATTTTATGTTTGTGTTTTGTTCTGATCACTGAATGCAAATCGATAACTTTACTCTAATTTTTGAAAAACATCAGAAGTTATAATTAATATGTATTCACTATCAGTTATGCTATACTTTACTAGATATGTGTATATACAACACAGCTATACATAGGATAATTCAGATGTACTTTCTATTAATTTGCCTAATAATGAATTCTGAATGTACAAGATTGCTATTGCCTACGGAAATGACTTTCATTTAGAATGTAGAATTTTTAATATTTTATATATTTTTTTTGTTTGTTTACTTTTTCCACTTCTCTTTGACTCTCCCCTTTACCTTGAGTGAAATAATAATCTTTGCATGTTTCCTTTTTCCTATTTTTTCATTATGAGAATGTTGAAATTAGGGTGTAGGAGCCGTGACAAAGGTATACCTACCGGCCCACGATCTTATATAACTGGCGTGGGTCTGGTGTTTTTCGTCAGACAATTACTTTTGGAATCATAGGTTCGAGTGAGCTATTATGCTGATTCTTTATCAATTGAAACTATCCTTAAATTTATCTTACTATGAAACTTATCTCTTTACAATATAACTCTATAAATATGAGTTGTATTGAAACGTGGAATGTCCAGACAGGCACAGATTATATATAATGGTATCCGTACTCGGAAGTCTTTAGAAACTAAGATAGGACTAAAATACTTGATATTGTTCTTTTTATTAATAATTAACCAGGAACACGAGTACGAACGAAAATTTGATTATATTCAACTTCCGATTAAAACTAGCATCTTACACGTAGTAAATAATAATAAAAGAAGTAGCGAGATTCGATTGTAAAATGACCAAAAAACATCAAATAAATACAATATAATTAATCTACATAGTTATAAAATAACTATGATGCAGCAATTATACCACAACAAAGATTTATTCACTATTTATGTATTTCGTGCCTCGCTAATCATGGCGCGACTAGCTGGCAGTGCGCGTTTTAACATTTAAATATGGCGCCGTAACGGAACGCGAACGCGAAAGCCGGGAAGCTGACGAGGAGACGCTGCGATAACCTGATCAGGTAAACGCCGGCAGAGTTTTGAATGCGGGCACGACTTAAGATTGAACCTTTATTCCTGCACGCTGCAGGATATTGCACGTACTGACTCGAACGCGGGCATTGTGTGCTTATTAATGAAAATGCCGATACCGGTCTTTTTGTATGCCCGAGCATAACTTACAAAGGCACTTCAGTTCAATATTTTAGCCTGCTACTTTGATTAAAACGTTTATTACGCTCAATGGTAAAGTACCTAATAAATATTTCGTTCTTTTTAGGTACACGTACTCGTGTATCCTGAATTTCTAATTGCTGCATCGGATCTGATGTAACCCTCAGTGAGAATACACCTATACTACGATAGGTGAGTCTTTCACTTAACCCTGTGAATAGGAAGCACCTTTGTTTATATATGATAATAGCTCCTACATATTACAATTTTAAGTAAACTTACTATGAAAGTATACCTTTGTTCCAGGCTCTTCTAACTGATTTCTACTGATTACAAAAGCATTTTGAAACATTGCTTTTGGCAAGACTTAATTGCAACTGAGGTAATACTATTTTATTAATGGAATGGTGCGTTTGGGACTACTTTTACCTAGTATTGCCTTGTGAGCACCTAGTGTATGATATACCTGTTCACTGGAATAATTTCCTTTCTTAAGTTCTATGGGTTAATTTTGGTAGCCTCTTGAATTGACGTGTTTGGCTCCTTTACACTTTTCTCGGTGGAATTGGTTATGGGTAACATAATATCTCGATTAGTTGGTACAACTATTAATGTAAATGTGTTTGGGTTTCAGCCCTGAGGAAGTCTGTTGATGCAAGGATTAGCATCAGACGAAACACGTGTTGGCTGAAAGTCAATTAAGGACAAAACTGTGAATTGGAGTAAAGAAAAACCAATAAAGGAGATTGGAATACTGGAATTGTGGAATTTTCATTAACTAAAGACTTTACTTGGCAAGGAAGATATCACCTCTGCACTAAATATTATTGGACATTGTACCGGATGGGTGAATTGTAACCTAATGATTAATTTTGTGGAGCTCAGAGAGATACTGTTTTTTTTTATTTGTCTTGGGTGGTGTGGGTTTTTGGTTGTGCAAGACAGTACATATCAGTGTGTTGGTTAACATTTGTTTGTACTTACCAGCCTCCTCTCCCCTGGATACTCCTGTGAGACTCTCGGGATGCAGTGTGGCAAGCACAATCTCCTCCCATGGTGTGAATGTTTTCGGTGGGATGGGAGGGTCACTGCCAGTCCAGTTATCCAGCTCCCAGTTCTTGCTCCTCCTCTCTTTGACAACCCTCTTGAGGTCATGTCACCGCTTCATGATCTCCTTCTTGGATCGCGGGGTGGTCCCTACTGCATTGACCCTTTGTGCTAACCTTTCCCACATTTGCGTCCTTGTGGCTAATGGTGTCTGTTGGACCAGGCTACCAAACAGTTGTGGTTCCACTCTGACTATCCCATTTCCCATGACTGTCAACTCACTCTCAGAGAATTCGGGCATTTTATGTTTGGTCATGGTGTGTGGTGTGCAAAGTGTTTGTGGGTGCAGGGGTGTGGGTGTGGGTGTGGTGTTGGTGTGTGAGGTGTGTTATGTGCTGGGGGCTTGTTGGTGCTGGTGTGATGGTGGTGGTGGTGGTGGTGCTGAGTGTGCTGTGTTCTTTTGCCTCTCCTCTCAGATCTGGTGTATGCCCTTCTCTTCTGGGGTGTTGCAGAGGATTGCGGTCAGTGAAGGAGCTGGTTTTATACTCAGCTATGTGGGTGTATCCAAATGGGGTTTTGCTGTCAGGTGTGTTGTAGGTGTTGTCCTGGAAATTGTATGTTTCAGTTTGGCATGTATTTGTTTCATTGGGATGTTTTCTATGTCTTTGGGGGGCATGTCTACTTTGATTTGTTCAATGTTTGGCATTATTGTGGGCTTTAGCATCATCCGCCATGTTTTGTATGGATCGTCCACTGCAATGACTGTGCCACAGCTTGTCCGCTGGATCTCCCATTCACTGCAGTGTGCGACTGCGGCAGTTGGAAACAGCGGATCGTACCGCTGGGCCATCGGGGATGTCCTAATTTCATTTGCAGTGTCTCCGCTATGCTTGCGGCGGTTGTTCCTAATTTGACCGCAGGTTTTTCCACGGTGGCGGCGGGCGATTGTTTTCCGCTTCCATGGCGGTCGGGGTGATTTTCTGACCGCCATCCTAATGGGCCCCTAAGTTTTTTTACTCTGATCCCCGCTTTTAAAGCATTCCACACGACCCCTGATGAGGCACTACCTCTGTTCCTGCTTAGGACATTTACCATCCTCTCCTTTATATGACTGATATAATCAAGATTCAGGAGTAGTGCCCTATCAAATGTCCATGAATATTGTGAGCTAACCCCTGCGGCAAACCACATTCAAAGATCAGAAGATTATGAACAGAGAAAACACTTGAATATTTTACCACCAAGCCTATTTCAGGAGGCAAGAAGAGACCAAGAAGTACTCCATGTGAATGTACTTGTTGTGAGGAAAGGAAAAGAATGTAAACCCTGGATCTGGACTGTTTAACCCAGCCCAAGCATCCAGGAGCCTGTGCAAATCCATAAGATATTTACTAGCCCAGAAAACCTACGCCTTCAGTCCTCCATAACCCTGTGTAGATATCTACTCCATATCCATATGACAGTTTCAGTCCCCGCACAAAACTATACATGTCACCAAAGATGCCAGTTCTACTCCCAAAAACTCAATAACTCCTGCCTCATCGAAGCTAGATCCATAGAGTGGGCAGATAGTACATTTGGATCCTGCAGTTTGGCATCCAGCTAACACACATCTATCAGATTTGTCTGAAGCATTACTATTAATGGCACATAAGTCCGCTTTAGCTAAAATTGAGACCCCCTCATTGTGATCCCATGTGGTATAGACCAACATGCGGGATTTTAAAGTCCTTAACAGGTGCTTCTTTACAGCAGGAATATGTGTTTCCTGAAGGGAGACTATGTCTACCACAGGGCCCTCAGCCCCTGAGCCACCCTGGCTTGTTAGGCACTTTCATTCAAACCTTGAACATTAACTAATCCAATACATATCTTGTACTTGTACTAATCTAGGGGGTGGGAGGAACAAAATACCCAAGCCAGAAATAAATATAGGAAGACATGGTACACTCCATAATGACACATTTTCTCTAAACCACAAAGCACAATCCAAAGCAATCCTTGTTAAAATGATAGTAGAGCATTCCCATTAGACATTATCATATCAAAGAAATGTCTTCTCTTCTCATTTTGCATTTTCTTTTCAACCCTACCCCCTACTTGTCCCCACCCCTATAGCTCCCTGCCCTATCACCCTATCAAATCCCTAACCCCCTATTAAACCAATCAGATCCCTCCTGAGGTGCCGTGACGATTTGAACCTGTGTTTTCAACATTGTCGTAAACGCATAATTTTGGTATCAGTGAACCGCAAATGATCCATTTAGCATATCCTGGTGTTTTCGCTATGCTACGAGCAAGAGCACTCCTGTTATAAACACATTTCTGATTCACCCATGGCATCCATCTTAGAGTATGGCAGCCATTTTGTATTCTTGCCCTCACATAGTCAATGGACACGCAATGACCTCTGATCAACCCATTTCGTTTAAGGACACGTAAGCTTTAGCCGGCGATTCACCTTGCTAGTGACACGTGCACCTTAGGACAGAAACGCTGTGGCCGCATGACTCGGCAAAAGCTGCCTCCCCAGCCTGAGGCCAGTCCTACTATACTGGTTCTCGTGTTCGTTGGCCTGATCATGATTAGGCGGCCGAAGCAGGTAGCCTTGCCCATTTACGACCCACAAACATCTCTTATCCTGCTTTTCTATCTTCTGCACCTGGCTCTGCTCCTTTCCTTCTGGGCCTTTATTAGGGGGAGGTAACGAAATTTACGATGAGGCGGTCCGGCTCTTGAATGAAAAGTTGACATGGGATTATGATGGAACAGTGGGAACCCCTCGTTCGTAATGTTTTGACATCAGATATTGTTGACGATTCTTGTGTAACACCAAATATTTATTGTTTAGGACATGAAGGTTTAGAAATGTACTAGCATGTGAAGAATGTTGCCCCAAGCTGAACATTTAGTATTTAAGGAGCAACCCACTTTGTACAAATCGAACAGGCTCCTAGATTCTGCCCGAGTGTAGTTTCTGTGACTTCTGTGTCCTTGCAGTAATAACCTTTGGTCTTTGACGCCACCATCGGGAAGCCCGTGTTTCTGTTTATTTGTGCACCGAGACAGGTAGAACTCAGGGGTCTTCGGGTGTTGTCCCTGACACCTCTGGACGGAACCAAAAAGTCCAGATCTCCACTCCATAGACAGCCTGCGTGATGAACCATTTTCACCCCGTGTGACCTCTAGGCTTAAGGCTGTAAAGCTAATAACCAATTCAATATGCTAAACAGCAAACCTACTCAAGATTACTCAGCTAGGTCAAAGACCCATTCAAAGCAGCCACTCCCAATGGCACCTCTACAAGTGATGTGTCATTAATTGGCAATTAAGAGTCAATTGAACGTCAATACAGACTGTACAGGTTGCACCCTCATCTTGACCTCGGAATTAAGCATGTATATTCTCTTATTATAGATTAGTTTTAATCTTGGGGGAATATGCTGAAACACTTGGCCCATTTGTTCTGTCATGTATTTAGTTTCTAGCAGGCAAGATGGCAGCCATCTGATCCAACTGTTCGCGGCACCGCCCGTCCCCTCCGAGTCAAACCAGCTCAACAGGGTGCTCCTTTGGTGCTGGAATGCCGCAGCCAAAACAGCTGATCCTTTCATGGCATGCTTCTTAGCTAGCCAAGCAAATTAAGTTAATTTATTTGGTTGTGCAGCCTAGAAGACACATCTTTTTCTGGCCAGGGAGACTTAGGTTTTGCTGGGAATACATCCCGGAAGAAATGGCACGAAAGTCGCCCAAAGTTAGAGGACCAGAGGAGCGGCCATGGGAGGTGCAGCAGAACTGTGGGAGCTGTAGGAGCAGCCATAGAAGCTACCCGGGAGAAGCTTCCTGGGTAAGGGCGCAGCAGTTCAGCAAGCTCTAATCAATCGGGCCAGTGTCTAGAATAATGTCTGTTCCCAACTCCGTATCACTTGGGAGTATTATTGCTGGGGTTCCCAGTATGTCATCTCAGATTTAAGAGTAAACCATGCAAGGCCATTGGCGAGCCAGGGACCTTGCAGGTTAAGGCAGCAAGTGCTATCTTTGGTCCGGATCCCTTACGGATGCATGCTGCCTCTAGATCCCGCATGACTGGTTATTGAGTCTTCCATTCCAGGAGCACATGCAGGGGTAATTTTGATGATGCATCTGGAGGCTAGCATTAGTGGTCCCACCGCCAACCCTTTATTGGTACATAGGGCTTCTTTGAACCAGGATGTTCTAAGGATCAAGGAGGGTAATGATGTGAGGGGGTTTATCATCAAGTTTTTTCAAGGAGTTCTCCCAGAGATTATGGGATGGAATTGGGAGTAATCGATAGAAAAGTTGCACAGATTCCCCATTTCCCTGAAAGAATAAACTCAAGTGGATACTTCCCGCTCAAAGCCTAAGGCTATCTTAGTTTTCTTTGTTAACCTCCTGCTTAGGCAAGCAGTGTTCAAAAAAGCGCACCTGGAAGTGACACAAAGTGCTGCTGGTCATGTCTTTTTTGTGCGACCGGATTTCTTCCATATAACGTTTAAGCGATGATGGAGAATAAGCCAAAGGATCAAACCTTTGCAGGGAATTTGTGTCCTTCATGGCATACAGTGGGCCCTCAGAGGACCATCTTGAAGCTCTGGATAAGTAAGCTATGTATAACCCCTGCACCTCCCCATGGAGGACAGGACTATTAATGGTGGCTCTGCACAATTCTTTCAGCACCCTGGCCATTCAGGTGTGGGACCTGCACTCAATGCGACAGAAGATGGAGACTTGTAAGCACTGGGAAAGGCATGTCACAACAGAGAAGGACTGTGTCCAACAAGAAGTAAACACTCAACTCCAAGATGATACTTACTCCCTCAATCTCATATAAATTATCAAGAGACTTCTTACAACAGCTGGATTGATTTTAGGACAGACATTTCACTCTCGATTAAATGTGTCTCCTGGAGTATAATGATTCCCGCATCAGCGTCCCGAAGATACTGCAGAATTTTATTTGCACGGGGTTTGGTGCGGAGACCATTAACGTTCCAGGATAGAATCTTGAGCCTACTCATATCCCTGGGAATAGGTGTTACAAGGGAAAACTGCCAGTTTGTACAATTCCACGTTTGTCTGCCAAATAGTAATGAGGAAAAGCTCCCAAGTGTACTTTGATTGGAGCTCAATCGAGAGTGGATATATTTTTTCTTTTTTATTGCGTCCCTTCACCCCCCAGTGACCCCCCAAACCTCCCCCCATCTCATGAGAAACCCTTGTACTCACTATCCGGACGTTTTCCGGAAGTAAGTGCCCCTACTCTTCCCAGCCGCCACCACATGTGCCTCTCATTTATATTTTACCGTGTTATGCTCGCCTTACACCTTTTTATATATATATATTTTTTTCTTTTTATGCAAGTGATTATTATTATTATTATCTCATCCTAGGAGATTAGGCAAAGTTCCTTGCTGAGCCTTAGCTCAAAATTAATCAGCACATTTTTTTTCCTGTTTATGTGTATTTATGTGTATTTTTACTTTTTGTAATGTGTTGACTCTGCCGTCGCCTTATGGACCTAAGCCTGTAGTAGTGAGGAATGCTGTGGGGAGAACTTGTAAGACCTTTAGATAATGGATCATCCTATTCGTCCTAGTCAGCTGGCCCCTTCTCCTTCCTACTGCCTAGAGACAGTAGCAACTCATCTGCAGCCTGAACCGATAGAATATTGTGCATTTTGTTGTCAAAACATTATTTTAAGAGATGCGGGGAAACCCATCTGCACCGTAGCACCCAGCCTTCGAAAAGCATCCATTCTCCTGCCCAGCTCCCACTGTTTGTCGAGAGTAAATCTAGACAGGTCAGAGCGTATTTGGAAATTAAATCCTTTGCCTGCTAAAGATTTTTGCTTTAGGCGAGGTTCAAAATTTGCTCTTTCAAAGAGTATGTGTGGAAGTTAACAAGGATTTTCCTCGGCTTGGTCCTCTGCGGGTTGCGCCTGAATGGATCCCTATGGATACGTTGTATATCCATTGCTAGGCCCTCGTTGGAGTGCTGGAGGTTAAGAGATTCTTTTAGCAGCGAGATAATGAAGCTCTTGATGTCTGTGCCTTTGCTGCCTTCTGGAACATTTAAGATGCGGATATTGCTTCGTCTAGCATTGTGCTCCACAACCTCCATTCTCTCTGATAAGGCCATATCTTCTCTTTTTAACTTCAGTATATCTTCCTGATCGCCTTCTGCATGCATAGAGATTTGCCCCACTGTCTCTTCTAAGGCTTGAGTTCTTACTGAGAGGCTAACAATCTTTTCGTCTAGGGACTCACAGAAACTTCTTATTTCTCTTTGATTTGAGGCAGACTCCTCAAAGCCTCGCTTAATCTCGGCTGATAGTGCTGCAAACATCTGCTGCAGTGAAGCGACAGAAATAGGAACGGAACTAGGATCCAAGGCTCCATTTACCTCTAAACAGGGAAAAAGACCGCCGTCAGCGGGATTAGAAGCCAAAAGAGACTCAGAAGGTACATCGGTTTCCAGGCTATTTTCAGTATTTCCCAGGTCTATTATTTTAGGAAGATCTTTACCTCTGTTTTCTTCTTGGGAAGGTGAGGATGCAGGAGACAGTGTTATGGTGTGAGCTGCCACAGATCCTGATGCAGCAGTTTCAAAAACTGATCCTGCGGACTCCGTTTGACTATTAAATAGGTCTGGGACCGATGGGGCTGATAGGTCTCCGCCGGCCCCAGCACTGGGATGCAGTAAAGCATCGGAGTCAAATTCCATAGACTGAGCCATAATGTCACTGGAGTGGACTGGCGCTAGATCATGCTCAATCAATGCCATTTCATTAACCTCAGTGATTGATTCGATAGAGTTATTATCCCTCAATAAACGGTCTTGACCTATTTCCAACACCTGTGGGATCACCTTAAAGTATGAACGCAGCGAAGGAGTAATCTTTGGGGTAGGAGCTGGGGGAGGTTTTGCCTTACTGCATTTTCTTCCCCTCTTTGCTTTCACTTCGACAGAAAGGTATGAAGATGTTTTTCTTGGGTTCAGGTCAGAGGGTAGTTGAGTGGAGGATTGATGTCCCTCTGAGACTTCTGGTGCCTCCCTTGAGAGCCTCTCTCCTGAAACTGACTCCCCTCCTTTACCCCTCCTTTTGCGGGAATTCCTCACCTTCCCCTGGCCCTTAACTAAGCTTTTGCTTTGGTTTCCCTTAGCAGTTTCTGCTGCTTTCATATGCGAGGGGGATAAGTCCAAGGCTTTCAACTCACACCCTCCCTTCTTCCCCTTTACCTTTTTAGTGCACTCAGCTTCATCTTCCTCTTCGAGCAATCCACGTACGTATAGCCTGGTGTCAGAACCCGCTCTTGGGAGGCTTAATGCAGTGCTGGCACTGGCGCAGTCATCAGCGCTGGAAGCTAGCGTGCTCTCTCTGCTTCGGCTCGCGTGGGAGTCCTTACGGAGACTCCGTATGTGCCTGTTCTTCCGGAGCTCCAGGGCGGCCTGCCTCCAATGCAGCAGCTCAGGTGCCCGCTGCTCTCTCGCTGGGCATCTCCCACTGCCGGTTTTGGAGCCCTCCGCCTCCGCACCGTGATCCACACACATCGAGGCGGGGCTGAAGCCGCGGTGAAAGTGTACCTCGTAGCCCGAATGTGTACACAACGCGAAGAAGCGGTCTCAGTTCTTTTTTGCCAAAATTGCAACTCGCTTTAACTTTCGAGTAACATAATTAGCGAGCTGTCACAAGCATATTTGGAGAAAACGCCGAGGCACTCGTAGCAGGGACGGAGCGGAGCACTACGGCAGTCAGCCGACTGCCGCCATGTTTCTCCCTATCTCCTTTTAATCGAGAGTGAAATGCTTGAGCTAGTTAAGAAGAACAGGTGGATAGAAACATCAGTCTCTACATCTCAAATGCTGAATATAAGGGGCGTGTCTATTCTGTTCAAAAAACCTATGAACATGAAAATTTTACAGCAGAAGGCAGACTCCGGAGGGAGATGGGCCATTGCAGCAGTTGAGATAGGTGGTACTGTTTTAACATTAGTAGGCTACTACGGGCCCAACTGCGATGACCCTACTACACTAGAATCATTATTTTTACACCTCTTAAGATTTCCAGAGCCAGTTATAATAACCGGCGATTTTAACATCATTTTGAACCCTTTGCTGGACAAGTCCCCTACTAGCAGACTGCAGGCCTTTTCTAAATCTAGAAACTTCTTATTAGGCTGTATGAATCAATACAGATACGTTGACATCTGGAGGGTTAGAGAGGGGCAGAGGCAAGGCTTCTCGCTCAGAAACCTCAAATATCGACATCGATCAAGGATAGATTTTATCCTAACTAGCCGAGCTTTGGTTGACTCCGTCAAGAGTGCAGACTATATTCCTTCGCACCTCTCCGACCATTCCGCTATGAAGCTGGAACTTGAGTGGGGTTGCAAGCCTCCCATCCGATTGTGGTCCTTTGATAGATCTCTTCTTACCTCTACGGAAGATATAGAGTTTATACAATCAGAAGCACGCGAGTTTTTCATTACCAATACTGGCACTGCTCCAACAGGCACAGTGTGGGACGCTTTTAAGTGTTCACTAAGAGGAATTATCAAGAACAGGACTGTATATAGAAGAAGGCAGTATATGGAAGAGGTGTCTTCTATTGAGACTAGTATGTCAGCAGTTCAGTTAGATATCCATACCTGCAGGGCTGACGACAGCCATGATTTATCTCTGAAACTAGCAGAATTAGATGAAATGAAGAATAAATTGTCATCGGTCCTTGACAAGCGTGTCTTGCAGAGATGGGAGGCTAGCAAACTTTCTCATTTCCAATATGGGGAAGGGGCTGGCAGATTGTTGGCCTGGAAAGTTAAATCTGACCGGGTCCGAAATAACATTGACTCGGTTACATCAGATAGAGGCACCTTCACAAGAGACGCAGAAATTAGGGAATCTTTCAAAGACTTCTTCCAATCAATATATCAGGAAGATCTTAGTGTTACACCTAACGATATTACGAGCTGGCTAGAGGATATTTCCCTACCATCCTTGTCATCTGAACAGAGCAGTTTCCTGGAAAAGGAAATAACTAAGGCTGAAATAGAGCAGGCCATAAGGGGAGCTAAGGGATGCAAGGCTGCAGGAACCGATGGTTTACCGAATGAAATGTACAAAAACCTGATATCAGAGGTGTCTCCAATTCTGGCGGCTTTATTCAATCAAATATTGAGGGAAGGAGATGCACCCCCCGCCTCCTGGGATAACGCCTCAATAACACTCATCTTGAAGCCAGGAAAGCCTCCATCTGACTGCGGCTCGTATCGGCCAATATCAATTCTAAATGGCAATTACAAAATTTTGGCTACCATACTGGCCAAAAGGCTTGGCCAGGTAGCTCCTGACATATTGCATCCCAACCAAAAAGGTTTTGTAAAGGGGAGACAGCTATATGAGCTCACTTAGGATCTAGTAGGAGCCATAGACGTGGCCACAAAGGAAGCTCTGCCCTTATCGGTTCTCACGTTGGACGCTACCAAGGCCTTCGACAGGGTGAACTGGTTATACCTGTCGGAGGCCCTGCAAAAATTCAACGTCGGGGACAAATTTCGTAGAGCAATTAACCTGCTATACGGAAGCCCTTTAGCCTCAATCTTGATTAATGGGGGCCTATCTGAGCCATTTAGGGTAACTAGGGGAACGAGACAGGGGTGTCCCCTGTCTCCTTTGTTATTCGACTGATACATAGAGCCATTTGCGCAAAACTTAAGAGATAACACACTGATAAAACCTTTTGTTTTCGGCGATTATGAAAAAAAAATGGCACTCTATGCGGATGACATTATGATTTTTTCAACAGATATCAACACAGCATACCCAGTGGTCATAGACTTAGCTCTTAAATTTGGAAAAGTTTCAGGCTATGAGGTGAATGCCTCCAAAAGAGAGACAATGTCATGGAATGTCAACTCAATTACTTATAATGAAACATCAAGAGCTCACCTACGGTACCTGGGGATGAATATAGTTAAAGATATAAATCTGATAGCCTCTTCAAATTTTGCTAAAGTAGCTACGCAGTGCCGAAAACTGATGAGAGGCTGGTCACACCTTCCGCTTACCATCCTGGGTAAGGTAAATCTTGTAAAAATGTCTATTCTGCCAAAGGTTTCCTTTTTATTTAATTCAATTCCGCTTTTTTTTATCCCAAATTAATGACTAAGCTGCAGAGCGCGATTTCTACTTTCATTTGGAACAATAAGAATCCAAGAATCTCCTGGAAAAAGATAAGGCGTCGCAGGGAGAAGGGCGGGCTGGCGGGCCCAGATCTCCAGGTTTACGCATGGGCATTTCAGCTTTCACATGCACGAATGTTATTAAAAACACCAACAGAAAAAGGCGTAGGTCATATGTTTTCCACTTTGCTGAACTGTGAGGGAGTTGGACAGGGCAGTTTTTTGTTTAAATTTGGAGATCCCAAATTTAAAAAATAAATAAAATTGAAGGTACTACAGGGGATGGCAAATACGTGGCATAAAGGGAGGCACACGGTCAAACTAGGCTATTACTCAAGTAGAGCCCCTATATGGGATTTACCCGCACCCCCAGCCTGGGCGGAAGATGTACAGTAACACTACCACTTAAAGAGGCTAAAATTATTTCCTGGGGCGCCCTGTTTATGGATGGATCTCTACTCCCTTGGGATTATTTGGTCAACAAAGTTGGGCCAAGACTGTCAAGATTCAAATATATACAAATATCAAGCTGGGCTCAGGCATACCGCACACAGTCAGCGCGGAACAGCAGCTTACCTATAGGGGGATGTAGCGAATTAGAGACGTGTCTTCTGGATAATCCCCCTGTAAAGAAGGAGATCTCGCTTTGGTACAATAAGATCTTAGAGGAAGCAGACGGAAAATTTTGCCTCCCAACGCTACTGTGGGCTGACTCAATGCCAGGCATAGACGTGGAAGAACTTTGGTTAACTTCATGAGGGGTGATGTGGGACCTGGTCAAACCAGCCTGGCTCCGAAGGAACCATCTATTTACAATGCACAGGGCCTACTACTCCCCGCAGAGGCTGTCAAAATCCTCCCTGACAGGCCCGGTCTCTTGCCCAAGATGTGGACTAGAGGCAGCATCTGACATTCACATGTTTTACGAATGTCCGCAAATTACTTCATTTTGGGATTCCATAGGTAGCAAACTGTCCTCTTTATTGGACTCTCACATCTCTATTGATCTCTGCCTTGTCATCTTCGGACTGAGCGGTAAATCCCGCAGCGCAGCCTCCAACCTGGTGTTTTATTCCATTCTGGCCGCGCGTAGGGAAATTTGCAGGCACTGGAAGGACGTCTTGCCGCCCACCTTCTACGAATGGCGTTCTTCAATCCTCCAGATCTCAAAACTCGATCTGGCAAGGGGTGGGAACCAGGGTAGGAGAGCTTTTTGGAAACAGTTGGAGTAGTCACGTTGAGCCTGGGTTTTTTTTTTTTCCTTTCCCAAGGTCCTATGATTAATGCAGACATCGCTCACCTTTGGTTCTACGGCAAGACGCCGTGGTGCCTTTGGGGCCCTGGCACCTCGGGCACTATCGACCAACAAAATTGCCCTTACGCTTGAGTTTTCATGGCTTGCGAGTAGTTACTGCTGGGACTTGGCCGCCACCCTCCCCTATGTTATCCCTGCCAGCTGACGCTGAGACAGTACAGAGGCGCAGCCTGATTTCCTGCTCTGTGGCAGTTCTTGTTTTGATAGATTGGAGCCATGTATGCAAATGAGGATACAAAAAAAAAAAAAAAAAACAAGATCTTAGTACAGACATGCTTTGGTTTCTGGTAAGGGGTGGAGAGATCATCTGTCTACTCTAAGTTCGTGTCTATGAGATTCTTGGGCCAGCTGGGGATTACTCGAAGACAAGTTCAATAGCAGCATTAGGGCGACCATCCCCCTCTAATTCCCTAAGGAACCTTTTTCCATTCCTTCACTATTGTATGATATCCTTATGCCTTCTGGGTGTAGGGTTGATTTACTTTCATTAAAATATTAAAATAATGATACCAACTCTCCTGATTTTAGTGCCAAGTAAGTGAAAAGTTCAGGACCAGAGAAAGTTTCCTGCTGATCTGAAGTAAGATGGTAACCATATCAATTGTCAGTCTGCAAATCACCAGGACATCTGGCTTATCCTAGCCTTAAGTAAATAGGTCCACATTCAGAAAAAGACCATCATAGTTTCTACGTGGATATCACTTGATTTACTTGTAAGGTCACCTCCAAGTTTTTCGACTGATGCTGTTGGTATTTTGACGTTGAGAGTGTACAGAGGCCTGCTAACCAGACCTCAGTGTCAGTGCCTGGACCTTAAAGTGTATGTTGAATTGGCTGTACCCAATTGGAAATGGCTAACTTACCTGTAAGTCACAAGTATACGATGCCTGGTACCCAGGGCATTTAATTTTGTTGCACTGGTTGTCCAACCCTGGAGATCCCCAACATATGAGTCCCCATATATAAGTAAGTAGATTTATTAGTGCAGTTTTTCACCCGTGAGCATATCCAGGCACTGTCCATGGGCACGATGAGATTAAGGGATTTGCCCAGAATCACATGATGTTGCTCCAGTGCTGAGACTCAAACAATATACCCGTGTGGTAGGCTGAGCCCTGAGGCCGGATGCATCATATGGCACAGGTAGGACATGTATTTTACATGTCCTAACAGTAAACACTCAAAACTACAGTTTTTACTGTGGAAAGACTTAGTCGCCCAGTTGGCGAGTACAGGATTACGAGCTGACCTCACGGCTGTACTAACTTCTGAACAGTGCGACCTAATTGGGCAGTTTGAGGCACCAAACAACTTGTTACATTAAGCTTGACTTGTATGTTGAATTGAAGTTAATGCAACATTTTGCAGTGTGCAGCTTTTACAAAGCTACCACTTTGTTGCCCCGGAAACTCCTGTGCCTTCCTAGGCAGACTTGGAGCCTTGTCCATGAGACAGCTTTCTGTACCCCTGGAGAGACGTGCTAATGACTCTCAGGGAGGGGAACAAAGAGGGATTGCCGGCCAGGGAGGTGATAGTCCCAACAGGGAGGCCTGTTGGGACTTGATAGTCCCAACAGGCTGGCTTCAAAGGAGATGCCGTATTTGAAGGTCAGATGTGTAACAATGGGGGGATGGCTGTCCCATTGTTTAGGTAGACAAGCTGGGATGGGGAGCAGAGAGGTGAAACTGGTTCCCCAGGGGTATGTAGCCCTGAGGTAGCCACACCCCAGAGGTTGGCTAGGAAAGTCTGACCACCAACAGAGTGGTCTTGCCATCTTGAGAGTGCGCAGAAAGTTGCATCCTGGGGTAACCAGACACTACACTCCATAAGAAGTGGTCACCAGGTGAGAGGGAACCTATTAACCCTTTAGCTACCAACGGTATCCTTCCCTTAGTGCATTTTCTGAGCATAAAGGGGCAACCCTGGCACCCAGACCTCAGATCTCATATGACTTGGTAGAAGGACTGAAAAAGGACTGCCCTGCTGCACTGAGGGACCAGCAAAGAGAGGCTGCACCATCGAGGACTCCACCTGCTGCACCTGGTGGCTAGCGAAAAGAGGGACTGTGCCTGCCATGTCCTGATTAAGGAGAAGCTGTCAGAGCTCAGCCAAGCCAAGAGACTCCAGGGGTCAGCCAACTGGCCTCCTGTCTGCAGCACAGGGATACAACAGCGAAAGAAGCCTGCTTGGGCAAGTTGGTAGCCCAAAGTCTTCAAGTTGCTACCACTGCTGCCATGAAGCACCAGGCACTAAGACTCAATGCACAGAGATGCACCCGAGTTTGCTGAGTGCTGTTGGAGAGCTGCTGGGACTGTTAGAAGACAAGTTATTGGGCCAGGAAGTGTTGGCCTGTAAACGCGATTCTGGGCAACTGGTAGTCCAGTGGCGACTGGACTTCAGCCAGATCGGGCAGGACCTTGTAGAACATCGACAATGTAACCAGGACCCCTGCATCATCTTTGTGGACAGAGGAGTGCCTGCAGGTAGATCCCCATTTGACCGCATTGTATCCACAGCATCCTTAGAACATCTTCTGCATACTTCCTTCCTTGCACCAGGACCACTCCTTAAGAATCCATTTCAACACTGATAAAGTGCGTGGAACTTTTGTGAAGGGCACTGTTTCAAAGGACAATGCTGGTCCCCCTGATGAGCTCCCCGCTGGAGTTGGACTCCCCAAGTACTTCTACCCAACCGCATTGACACTTACTCAAGTTTTCACTGAAAAAGTTTCTGTCAAGTTCATTGAATTTGCCAAAGCTTGTTCACGGTTGTGTGAAAATGCTTTGATGTATTGTTACTTGTAAAATCCATATCTCTGGCACCATCAGGTGGAATATTTTCATTGTGGTGTTTACATTCTTATTAAAATACAGTCTATTTTTGTAAATTGGTGTTAGATTTCTTGAGTGTCCTGTCGATATCTACAGTTATTTTGATGCTGTATAAATGCTTGACACTTGTTCCTCTTTGCAAACCTTGCTGCTCAGTGCCACAGCTACCCAGGGCTGAGCTGAGTGTTTGACAGATGAAAACTACTGGGCCTAAAGGGCAGTGGCGGCTTCAGTTGCAAAAATATGGTGGCGGACGATGGCGCCAAACTCACCATATATGAACCCGCACTTCTCCCCGGCGTTCAGTGAGCAAAAATGGAAGGACTTCCTTCCTGCTCAGTCGAACGCAAATCCAACCAATCCTGGAGCTGCTCTCATCAGTGGGAGAGCAGCACCATGATTGGTGGGAGCAGGCTAACCCAGCGCTCATGTTGAGGCTAGGGGCCTATGCCAGCAATCCCTTGGCTGTTTCAAAGCTGGGGGATTGCTGGGTCTACAGAGCCCATGTTGAGCTGGCCAAAGGTAGCAAGTGGGCCAAACTCGACATGCGCACTGAAAGAGGCAGCAGGAATCCTGCAATTAAATCATCCAGCCTGGCCCCTGCCTTACGCTTGCACTGTGAACGCAGCGAGGGGGTGGTAAAAAAATAATTGCATTATTATGCAATTACATTTTGTGTGTTTGGCAGGGCAATGCTCCGCCGCTCTTGTAGAGGAGCCGTGCTGCTAAAGGGGTTGGTAAGTGTATTACACAGGGAGGTTGTACAACCACACCATATAATACACCAGATCTCCTCACAGTAGTTCTTCACAGTGCTGAGGTGGGAGTCAAACTTTTATTCACAGTCTTTTTCACTTGAGTAGTAGTCCACTGGAAATCATTTCTGGCACATCTTTTTAGTTCAAAAACCAGCTAGTCACAGTGAGCCAGGCTTTCCCTCCTCACATATGATGTGGGTGGAAAAGAAATGTTTTGTATCTATTTGAGGAGTTGGGGTCTACGTGACAACTCACAAAGGATAGCTCCATGTGGTATTTTGCTGGAAATCCTTCTGTATCGCAGCCAGACAGGCTTTAGCGAAATGAAGTGGGGATGCTCTGGCCTTGTTGTTTCTGCGAGCATCACTCATACGCCATCTTCAACACATTTGCCCACGCAGATGTTAGTAATCAGCTACAGGTAACCCTAACAACGTGATCACAATCACCGCTCCATGTGTATGCTTTTCAATAATGTTAGTTATGATGTGCATACAATCACACAATGATTATTTTAAAATGCACACAATTTGGACCTTGCTATGAGAAGCCTCTAGATAATTTACGTGGTGGTGAGGGAGTAGGTATCCTCCATGAATGCAGATACTGCACCACCTAAGCATATAATTGTTTCCATCTCTCATGCCCTAGGGCAGAGGTTCTCAAACCTTTTGATGCTGAGTCCTACCTATCAAAATGTTTTAGGTTTAAGGACTCCTTCCTGACATAAATTTCTAGAACCTGGTAATCATCATCGACAAACATAAACAAACGCCCCCAATTCCCACTCCGAATCATTTTTACTGTGGGCAAATAATATTAAACAGTGTTAAGCAAACCAAAGGTTTGTGGGTGACAGTGGTGCGGTGTCAGAGGCTTACCAGACAGTTCAAACAAAAAAGTCTCCAAAAAGAAATACCCAAGAATGCACAATGGGACTTTATTTTTCACAAACAAAACATATTTTGACAAAACATATTTGTATGATAACACCTTTCTGAACTAATGTGATGGATGTGCCTGTTTGTCGTCAGAGAAACGGTCAATCCGTGGTTGCACCTCATTAGTACTATTTTAATACCCAAATTTAGCAACAAGCATAAAAAGATGACAAGTCCAGCTTTACAAAGAGCCTTCTACCTCTCAGCAACACATGTTGCTGCTTTTTAGTTACTTTTGAACCTTTTCAGTAATTATTGTTTTTATGTTTTTGTTGAAGTCAATCGATTATGCGGCGATGATGAATTATGTGACCAACCTATAATTATGCTAAAATCGCTGTGGCCACACAATCGCACAATTCCAGTGGCCCTGGGTATTTAGTGTACGGCATCCGAGGAGAACCCTACTATATTTCGTTGGATGCTCACGACTTGGCTTTTACAGCTGCAGAGGACTGGAGTTGCTGAACATCGTTCAACATATTTAAAACATACAATTTACAATAATTAATGATGAAATGCAAGGTCCAAGTAAGGTGCTTTCTTTAATCCCAGGGGAGAAATTGATCCCTTTCATACTGTTTTTCTAAAAACGTTTTTATTTTTAACATTAAGAAAGCAGATGCTTCGATTTTAGTAAAAACTGACTCCTGTATATTAGTTTTCTGCTGTTGTTAACTTCAGTAATGTTTGGGGTGGACTGGAGAGCCTTGAGAGTCTGTACATGGGGGCGGGTCAAAGGTGTGTTTGGAAAACAAAATATTCTGTATGTTTTTAGGCCTCTCACCATCAGGCAGCAACATATAAAATAATGCACTGCTTAAATAAAACATAAATAAAACATTTTGTTACTCAGTAGAAAATGCATTATATACCTTGGTTGGTGCAGTGGAGAATAGTGACTTGTGTATTTATAGTGCTTTGAGGTCACAGCTGCTGACAGAAGCCTGTGAATATGTATACTTGCATGACACACAATATGTAAGATAGACTACTACAAAATGCGCAAAATATTTAATGATAAAATGGTGCATCAAAAATGAAGATTTTAGTAATACCCAGACCATACGTAATGCAATTTTCTTTTTACATTACTGTCCCTTCAACACACTCTCAGGGATAGTAAACGCTATGTAAATACAATGACAATTAAAAGCAGGCACTTCACATATCAGTTGTTAACTCTTTGTACTACCACTCAAAAAGAGTGTCATCACAAATTTTCCAGCGGTTCATAAAATAAAAGCCAGTATGGCCTCCCAAGCATCCTTTACATTTGCAGATTACCCTTTACATTTGCAGATTCACTCGATGTGCACATCTGTATTTCCTCCAGGCAAACAGAACACTGGCAGAAAGGCGTGTTTAGTTGTCTGCCCGGCTTCGGTTTTACAGAACAGGAGAGTCTTGAATGACACTTCAGCTGAAGCATTTTAACTATGGGAATTAACAATGCAGAGATGGTTGTCCTTTTCCAAAATGAAGAGCAAATGTTTTGGCTTCCAGGCAGAAGCGAGGCTGAGGAATGCACATCCCCTTCCCACCAGGTAGGTCGTTCCCCCTCCGCACAACACCGCCTGTGTGTCCCTGACCAAGCTGCCGCTGCTGAGGAAGGTTAAGGCCCTCCACCACCCGCAGGCTACCACCTGCGCCTCATCCCTGGTGGCCAGTGGTAGGCCGTAGGTTTGTTCATCTTTCGCTTTATTGTTTTATTGTATTGCCTGTATTTCATTGTTGTGTCTGTAACTGCTGTTGTTCTGGCTTCTCCCGCTGCCTGTTCGTGGTCCGTGCCCGTTTTCCTCCCTCTGTTCCCCTTGCTGTCCCCGTGTCTCTCAGCCCGGTTTTTCCTTCTGTACCCCTTGCTGCCCCCGTGTCTCTGCCCGGGTCTTCCTTCTGTACCCCTCGCTGCCCCATGTCTCTTAGCCCAGTTTTTCCTTCTGTTCCCCTCGCTGCCCCCGTGCCTCTCTGCCCCTTTTTGCCTTCTGTTTCTCAGCTGCCACTGTAGTTCTGTGCCCTCTTGCCTTCTGTGACACTCGTTTACCCTAGTTTTTTGTGCCCTTTTGCCTTCTGTTACCTTCATGGTCTCTCACCTCCCCCGCTGCTACGTCCCCTGCGGCCCGCCCCCCTGACTGCCCACTCGCTGCCCCTGCCTCCCGCCTCGCAGCTGCTCCTCCCTCCTACCTCCCCATATATGCCGGCCGCTGCACGGGCGCACAGCGGACACACTCAGCGGGCGCGCCTAAGGCAAGCCCATCTGCGCCCGTCCGTGCCTGGACCGCGCCCAGTGCCAGAACCCCTGGCCCCCGCACCCACCACTACGACCGCCACCACTACGAGGCCAGCACTCTGCACTCTCTCATCTCTAGACGGACACACACCTGCTTCAAGGCTGCCCCGAAACGCACACACAATCCCTTCACCTGCCGGAACTGCAGCTACACCAGCCTTAGAGCGGACGAACCACCCGCCTAGAAAGACCCCAACCACCTCCGATGCATACTACTGAACACCCGCTCTGCACGCAAACACGCCAGCGAGCTCTGGGACATGCTCAACACAACATCCCTGGACGTCGCCTTCCTGACAGAGACCTGGTTTAATGACTCCTCTGCACCCGACATCGCCAAAGCCATCCCAGACGGCTGCAAGATCACCCGCAGAGACCGCACCAACTGAGTCAGAGGAGGAATCGCCATTTTCCACAATAACAGCCTCAGGGTCTTGACTAGCACCGATGACACGCTCAGCACTGCCGAACACATGCACTTCCAGATCCACACAGACCCTAACTCCACCCTCAGAGGCACCCTCATCTACCGACCCCCCGGACGCCGTCCCCAGTTCAGCGACTCCATCGCCTACTTCACCAGCACGCACGCCCTGACCTCCACCAACTACATCCTCCTCGGAGACCTGAACTTTCATCTTGAGAACAACAATGACAACAACTCCACAACCCTGATCGATAACCTCACCAACCTCGGACTGAAGCAACTCGTCACAACACCCACCCACTCCGCCGGCCACAAGCTCGACCCCGTCTTCTCCTCAAGCCTGCATGTCTCCATCAGCCACACTACAGAACTGCTCTGGACCGACCACCGCTGCATCCACTTCGCCTTCCAGAAACCCACCACACACCTCCACACCCAACAGATCCCCCGCCACTGCTGGAGCAAAATCACCGAAAACGAACTACATGCAAACCTCGCTCTCAGCCCACCCACCAAACCCTCCAACACCAACGACGCTACCCACAGCCTCAGATGCTGGATCGAGGAATGCACCAACACCCACGCCTGCTGAAGAAACCCCCCCACAAGACACCAGCAAGAGGGCCAGCTGGTTCACCCCAGAACTCCTTCACTCCAAGCAAGCCTGCTATAAACTAGAGAAGGAATGGCACAGTGAACAAACTCCGGACAGCCACGCAGCACACAAGGACGCCATCCGCAACCACCACCACCTCATCAGTGCGGCCAAGAGGACCTCCTTCAAAGACGGCCTCGACAACAACGCACACAATAGCAAGGAGCTCTTCAAAATCATGAAGGAACTCTGCAACCCCAGCTCCAACACCAACGACATCCCGCCGTCGCAGGCTCTGTGCGACTCCGTCGCCATCTTCTTCCACCGCAAGATAGCAGACATCCACGAAAGCTTCAACACCCATACAGCCCCAACAGACAAGTACACAACAGACCCTCCGCACACCATCGACCATGACACCCTGCTAGCCTGGGCCAGCGTGAGCGTCGATGACACCATCAAGACCATGAGCACAATCCACTCCGGCTCTCCTTCAGACCCAGTCATGCACCACTTCTTCAACAAAGCTAGCAGCTCCATCGCACCCCACCTGCACAACGGCATCAATCTCTCCCTTGAGACGGCGACCTTCCCAGAGAGCTGGAAACACGCCAAGATCAACGCCCTACTCAAAAAACCTAAGGCAGATCCAAGAGACCTCAAGAACTTGCGGCCCATCTCTCTACTCCCCTTCCCGGCCAAGGTCATTGAGAAAATCGTCAACAGACAGCTAGCTCGATACCTCGAAGAAAACAGAATCCTGGACCCTTCCCATTCAGGGTTCTGCAGCAACCACAGCACTGAGACTGCCCTCTTCGCCGCCACCGACGACAACAGGACCCTGCTGGACAACGATGAGACAGCAGCACTCATCCTCCTAGACCTCTCCGCCGACTTTGATACTGTCTGCCACCGCACTCTACGCGCACACCTCCACGCCGCAGGGATCAGAGACATGGCTATAGAATGGACCACCTCCTTCCTCTCCGGCAGAACCCAGAGCGTCCGCCTCCCCCCATTCCATTTCAAAGCCTCCGAGATCATCTGCTGCATACCTCAGGGATCCTCCCTCAGCCCGACACTGTTCAACATTTACATGGCCCCGCTCGCACACGTCACCCAACAGCATGACCTCAACATAATCTCCTACGCCGACGACACTCAACTGATCCTCTCCCTCACCAAGGACCCCATCACCTCCAAAGCCAACCTCCACGAAGGAATGAAGGCCGTCGCCGACTGGATGAAGATCAGTCGTCTGAAGCTGAACTCGGACAAGGCGGAAGTCCTCATCCTCGGCTCCAACCCTTCAGCCTGGGACGACTCCTGGTGGCCGACGGCCCTGGGGGCAGCCCCGACACCCACCGACCAGGCACTCAACCTGGGAATCATCCTCGACTCAACGCTCTCAATGACCAAACAAGTCAACGCCATCTGTTCCTCCAGCTTCAACACCCTCCGCATGCTCCGCAAGATCTACAGATGGATCCCGACAGATACACCCAGGCCCTCGTCAGCAGCAGACTTGACTACGGAAACAACCCCCAACATGGGAGCCCCGACCAAGCTCATCAAACGACTACAACGCATCCAAAACGCCTCGGCACGACTGATCCTCGACGTACCACGACACGGCCACATCACCACCCACTTGAGAAACATGCACTGGCTCCCCATCAACAAGAGGATATCCTTCAAGCTCCTCATCCACGCACACAAAGCACTCCACAAGACCAGCCCAGCCTACCTCAACAGACGGCTCTCCTTCTACATCCCCAACCGCCAGCTAAGCTCCGCCGACCTCTCACTCGCCACCGTCCCACGCATCCGAAGAACAACCACCAGTGGGAGATCTTTCTCCCACCTCGCCGCCAAGACATGGAACACCCTCCCACTGAGCCTACGACAGACCCAAGACCTGCTGACCATCAGGAGGATACTGAAGGCCTGGCTGTTCGATCAGTAGCGCTCCCCCCCCCCCTCCCCAGCGTCTTGAAACCCTTGCGGGTATGTAGTGCGCTTTACAAATGATTGATTGATTGAATGATTGATGACCCCACGCCTCCACCCTGGACGTCGCACCCCACAGATTGAAGACCTCTGCCCTAGGGTAAAACATCAAAGGGGCGGTACTCTTGGAACTATGGGGAAGTGCAACCTCAATTTATGATCTCCTTTCTCTTACTGAACACTAAGGATGCCCCTTGGGCTCATGTTCAATTTAACTCGCTGTTCCTTTGGGTTTAGAAATCCCTCAAATTGAGTCCTAAAAGAAAATACAAGGACAATTCAGAGAACAGTCATTGGCAAAACCGATAGGTCTCAGCCATGCAAGTGTTTGGCTTTGCCAATACTTTTTTTTTAAATCCAAGCAAGCCACTGCAGCAAATATATAATTGAATTTACACAAATTATTCCATAAACAGCTGTTCCCTATCAACAGTATAAACAGCATTTTTTCCAGCATCGCCAGGACACACCAACAGATTGTATTCCGTGATTACTTCCATTTGTAAACAAACACACACACAGGACAAATAACAAATAAAGATCTCACATTTAATGAACCACATAATGCTGAGTCACATAACAGGTCCCAGTTTGATCGAGCCATAAAGCACAGAGATTGTTGCACCAGGGTTAACAACGGTGCAAACTGAACTAGCTTTTTTCATACTGTGTTTGCATAACAAGCAATTGGGCCATTAGGCTCAGATTTACAAAGTTGTCACGCGCCACGGTGCAGCAACCAAAGTTCCTGCACTGTGCTGCGTTAGAGGGAGAGAGCTGGGCAGCGCCATATCTATTAAGATATGGCACCGACCTGCTCTCTCTCTCCTAGAAGCACCACACACACAAACTTCTTTGTACCACAGTACAAAGGTGTCGGCATCATGTCTAGTATAGGTTTTTTACTAAAAGGGTACCCTTCCAGTGCAAATTACTATGCCTCTTTAAACTTAAAACTGTTCCTAATAAGAAATGTACTGTACAGTGCAGCTCACATGCAAAGTCAGAAATGACAGAAGAAATAAAAACATTCCTCCTTTTCATGCCTGCCTCAAAGTGGCATTCTATTTTGGTGCAAAACCTTGTTTACTATTGTTAGATAGGGTTTCACATCTAAAAATCATGGGTAGTTGCATAGGAACACTCAGGTACCGCCAATGGAATGCTCCCTAAATGCAAAGTAATGCAAAGCAGCTTAAAACACTACTTTGCGTTACTTTCAAGAAGCTTTCTAGCGGAATACGCATTTTGCCCTGGAAAGTAAATTCTAAATAAATATTTTGGGCCGGTTTGCATCCATTTTGTGATAAAAACATGCTGCAAAATGTTAGTAAATCTGCAGCTAAGCCTTCTCCATTGAAAAAATGCTCAAAATGAAATTAATTAGGTTCGGGCAAAATCCGTGTGACATGCTATATATTTTTACACGTAAAATTATTTATAAACTTAAAATAAGTAAAATCTTTTACATTTATTTGGGAATCTCTTTGCTCTATGTGCACCGTATGCCAAAAATGTTAATGCATAATGAGCAGGATTGGATGCAAAAGGGGAAATGGAGCCAAGTTTTCAGCTTGTTTTCACCAGTGCAAAGTTTATGTAACGTAGTTAAAGACCGCCTACGAAACTGAATGCTTCTAAAATCTGACCTAATCTCGAAATGAAAAAATATCTATATTTTGTATTAAAGGAGATTTATTTCTGACTAAACGTTGCTCCAAAGTACTTGCGAAGAGTGATTTTCGCAACAGAACAACTCCAGAAGCATCGTATCACATTCAGCATAAGATTCATTTCCAGGACAGGTCTTCCAGACATGTGTAGATGGGAGATACGGTTGTCTTGAAGCAGTTCCTTCCTCCTCCTCTGCTTCAATAGACATCACAGATAAGGACCCTCACTCGGTGGTCTGAATGCACGGAACAAATTACTTTAATTCAGCATTTAGAAAGTGGAAAAGATACACCGACATGCTGAATGGAACGTAACAACTAATAAATAGCTTCCGCCACTGTTTATGCAAACAATTACTGAAAGCAATGGGAAAGCGTCTCGAGTCTACTTGAAATAATTAGGCTGAGGGCATAAAATTGATTGTTTGGGTGAGCTGCTATGAATGCAGAGCAGAGATTCAGGATGGGCACATTTATTCAAAATGGCGGAGGGATGTGGGAGGAAGGAGAGCAGGTGTGCAGAAATGAAAAGTGTGTTTCTCATGCACCGCAAAGCAGGATCTGATGTGAGCAATGGAAAGATACATCATTTGCCCAAAAGACTATGGGCCAATTATCAAGAAAGGGCAATACATTATCGCCGCTTTTATTTGCAGGAAACTGCCGCTAAGCGGCAATAATGGGCTTGATAATATGCCCTTGTGAATTTTCATAGAAGCCCGGGTTAACACCAGAACCTGGGCTTCTATGGGAATTCACAAGGGCATATTATTAAGCCCATTATCGCCGCTTTAGCGGCAGTTTCCTGCGGATAAAAGCGGCGATAATGTATCGCCCTTTCTTGATAATATGGCCCTATGAGACCCAAGTGTTCCTAAGTGGGACAAACACGAGAACAGGGAGGGAAGCAATTGAATCAGGAGCAGGAAAGTGGGATAGGCAGCAAGGACATCCAATTATGAGCAAGCTGCTGACCAAAAACCCAGTCTTATGCACAGGTAATAGACTGGAAACAACAGATATTTAACAAACAGCTAGAGTTGTCAGAAACTAAAATCTAAAAATGTAAATGGTGGAGCAGCTGCTGTCTTACATTCCTGAACCGACTGAACTAACACCCCATTAACTGACCCTTAATTGTTGTGTATACATGGGCTCCTGGTCCTCCAAATCTAACTATTTAAAGGGTGTCTGCTACTAAAACGTATTGTTTAGATGACTTGCATGAAAAGAGGTTGTCAAAAATATAACATTTCCCCAAATCCACATACTTTTGAACTATAAAAAATAAAAAATAATTCAACATCTCAAATGGAGCATTTTGTTAGAGAACGTTTGGGACAGCCTTTCTTGATTTTTATCACTAAAAATGAATTTTGTTTCAGGACAAGAAACAAGAGTCCTAAAAGAATAAGTTGGGCCAGGTTTTACATTTGGCATCTCAATAACACACACATTGAAACATAATCTGACCTAAAATAGAATGCACATTAACTCACCAAAATACTATGGGGAATGGAAATGACAATGTATGCCACATGATCCCCGATTACATCACAGGAAGTGAACTTGCATTACTTTAGACCTCATCTACATCATAGGAAGTGACATAAGCCAACCTTTAACCTTGGTGACATTGAAGAAAATGACGCTGCATGTTCTTTGACTCTGTAGTGCACTTTGTATTGTGCAGTAATCAACACACTGGCCTTTATAAACATTAAAGGGATCTTCCAATGACTGGTGTCTCAATAGATCTCAAACCCCCACTGATGTCATCAAACATGCAATATTCTAGAATACTTATAGGTGAATAATCTTAGTGATGTAGGACTAGGTAATGTAGTGTCTTGTAAGTATGAATAACAGGACCCTTTTTGGTCCCTGATGGACTCCGTGGGATAATTACCAAATTGTTGGGGTGTGCCTGGGTGTGATTAATAATGTTCATGAGGCAGTGCTTACAGTTAACTGTTGCATTCTGAAGAATAAAGACGTGCACTACAGAGCTCCATGTGTGGCTTGGTCATTTGCATGCTACCAGGCTGGGGAGGATGCTACAACTGGTGACGAAGATGGGATCTATAACCTGAAAAAACAAGAGTGCTCTTCATGAGAGTTTGCTGAGGTCAAACAAACTTCTCGTGTGTGCATTGTACGCCTCAGTCAAAGTGAAGCAGTCAACGGTTGGTGTGTGTGGAGTCAAACGCCACTCCAGCCAGTGCAAAGTTTTCAGAGAAGACGAAGGCCCTACGGAAAGTTCAGGCACAATAGGCCCAGAACATGCTGGTAAGGCCGAAGGAAGAAGTACAGTGTCACCACATAACACCTAGCACACAGAACAAGAAACGCAGAAGGCAGTGATAGACAAATACAAAAGCACACCAAAAGCAGAAGCATTCAGGCACCAAGAAATGCTAAAGTCTGTGAAATACCAGATATAATGCAGAAGACTCAAAATTGTGACAACCACATTCACTTCCAAAGATGGAAAATAGGCCACGCAACATCAGATCGGCCGTAATGCCACTGATGCAAGCACACGACTGGGGGGTAGAGATTATATGAATGAGGTTGGTTCAAGCAGGCAATAGACGGTGCGGCAGAGGGCCCCTCTCTCACCATCAGTGAGGTCCACAACTGCCTATGATGCTGCTGTTTTCCTGAAACCACTGCTCCCATTTGATACCGCTAAAAAGCACAATATTGGTGCTAGATGGACTGCATGAATCAAAAAATTTGATGATTTTCATTGAGGTGCTAGAGGAAGCAGATGACAAAAAGATCATCAGATACTTAAAGAACCTTCTAGGTGCTGGAGTGAAAGAAGTTATAAAGAAAATACCACGCGCTAATTAACATTTTTACCATCAGATTAAGGCAGCATTAGAAATCAAGTTTGGTCCAATGCCAAACTTTGACTATGAAAGGTACATCTTGAACCACGCCAGACAGCAAGCTGGAGAAACGATGGATACGTTTGACGAAAGACTTGAGGCTCTCATCAGGTATTGAAGTTCAATGAATTCAATGATGAAGATGTCACCCACCTACCAGCCATCGATGGTTGCCTTTCTGACGCGTTCAGATGATGTATGCTGTGCGACACACTCCGTCTGGAGAGAGTACTCATGGCTGTGAGAGCAGTAGAACATGCAGATTGACAAGCTGCTGATATGGAAGCTGGAGTATCCCAAAGTAAATCAGCCATGAATGTGAAAAGTAAGCAGAGACACAAAGTCAAGAGACATAAAGTGATCTCTCAGAAGTAAAAGAAACTCTCCTTTCCACACAAAGGTAAATGTCCCGCCATTGGACAAACATGCAAAGGTAGCTAGAAAGAAAACCATTGCATCACGTCCATAAGAGAAAATGGATGCCAGAAAGCACCAGAAACCATCTAGTCATGCCCACAAAAAAGACAACACCAATTGAGGCAAGTGAAAACTAAAAAAGGTTGATTGTCATCCAATTAATCTTCAAAAGGTTCTTCAACGTCATTGTCGAGTGACAGTGAAGAAGATGGAGCTTCGATGATAATGTAGACTGGTGAACGACAAGGGCATGTGGGTTTAGCGTCCTGCAGAAAAAGTCCAAGTCCAAACAAGTTGGCCACTTTAACCTCTTCAATGCTAATGACAAGGGTAACTCGTCATGATGCACTGGCTGAGCTGTGCTGATGACAAGGATAACTCGTCATGTATAATGGGGTTTTCACTAAATCAGCACCGGACGGGAAAACCCTCTAGCAGCCAAGGTGTTAACATAAATGCATATGAAGACATAGTAAGTTAGTTCCCATCATTGTCTCATGGACCAGGGAAGCTTAAGACCATGAAAGCGCAACTTCATATAAATGAGGACATTCATCCTGTTTTGTTCAACGACATCATCAAATTGCTTCTCACTTACAAGAAGCTATTGAGTAAGAACTAGAAATGCTGTTAAAGCATGATATCATTGAATGTTTTACTGGTCCAACACCATGGGTTTTACCCATAGTGGTAGTGCCCAAAGAGGACAGTGCTGTGCGCATCTGTGTCAACATGCACCAAGCTAACAAGGCAATTGTGAGAGAAGGACATCAAAGTCTGCACATTGAATAATGAAGACATGATTACATAGCTGAATGGTGCCAAACTCTTTTCTCGCCATGATCTGAACAAGAGATATCATCAGCTCGAACTAGACAAAAATTGCATGTACATTACCATCTTTTCGACCCCTATTGGCTTGTTCAGATATAAAAGACTAAGTTTTACAGTGTAGTCAGCTGCAAACCCTTTTCAAGATGTCATTTGCCGCATAATATAGCCTGATTCAGAAAAAGGGGGTGGTGATGAACAGAGTGTCTGAATTAAGCAGACCACTCTTACCCAGTCCAAAGATCAGGGCTTGATCCATCACCGTTTTTTAGCTCACTGCACCATCCCAGCTCAGAACTCGGCTATATGCATCTGATCTTTGGACTGGGTAAGAGTGGTCTGCTTAATTCAGACACTCTGTTCATCACCACCCCCCTTTTTCTGAATCATTTTTGTCCACCATAAGCGTGTAAGGGTATACTCAGACATGAGTCCCTTTCTCACTGCACCATCAGGATTCAAGCAAGCCGGGCCGACGACGGCTGAAATGCCAGAAACCGGTCCCCGGTAGCTTGTCTCCTTTCTGGTGAAGAATTGGCTTGGTAGTTTAGTCTGCCCTGTTCCCATGATGCACTGGGCCAGGGACAGACTGATTTGCATATAGCCAGGTTCTGAACTGGGATGGTGCAGTGAGATAAATAACGGTGATGGATCAAGCCCTGATCTTTGGACTGGGTAAGAGTGGTCTGCTTAATTCAGACACTCTGTTCATCACCACCCCCTTTTCTGAATCGTTTTTGGCCACTATAGGTGTGGCAGGGTATACTCAGACATGAGTCCCTTTCTCACTGCACCATCAGGATTCAAGCAAGCCGGGCCGACGACGGCTGAAATGCCAGAAACCGGTCCCCGGTAGCTTGTCTCCTTTCTGGTGAAGAATTGGCTTGGCAGTTTAGTCTGCCCTGTTCCCATGATGCACTGGGCCAGGGACAGACTGATTTGCATATAGCCAGGTTCTGAACTGGGATTGTGCAGTGAGATAAATAACGGTGATGGATCAAGCCCTGATCTTTGGACTGGGTAAGAGTGGTCTGCCTAATTCAGACACTCTGTTCATCACCACCCCCTTTTCTGAATCGTTTTTGGCCACTATAGGTGTGGCAGGGTATACTCAGACATGAGTCCCTTTCTCACTGCACCATCAGGATTCAAGCAAGCCGGGCCGACGACGGCTGAAATGCCAGAAACCGGTCCCCAGTAGCTTGTCTCCTTTCTGGTGAAGAATTGGCTTGGTAGTTTAGTCTGCCCTGTTCCCATGATGCACTGGGCCAGGGACAGACTGATTTGCATATAGCCAGGTTCTGAACTGGGATGGTGCAGTGAGATAAATAACGGTGATGGATCAAGCCCTGATCTTTGGACTGGGTAAGAGTGGTCTGCTTAATTCAGACACTCTGTTCATCACCACCCCCTTTTCTGAATCGTTTTTGGCCACTATAGGTGTGGCAGGGTATACTCAGACATGAGTCCCTTTCTCACTGCACCATCAGGATTCAAGCAAGCCGGGCCGATGACGGCTGAAATGCCAGAAACCGGTCCCCGGTAGCTTGTCTCCTTTCTGGTGAAGAATTGGCTTGGTAGTTTAGTCTGCCCTGTTCCCATGATGCACTGGGCCAGGGACAGACTGATTTGCATATAGCCAGGTTCTGAACTGGGATTGTGCAGTGAGATAAATAACGGTGATGGATCAAGCCCTGATCTTTGGACTGGGTAAGAGTGGTCTGCTTAATTCAGACACTCTGTTCATCACCACCTCCTTTTCTGAATCGTTTTTGGGCAACAGGAGGTGTGGCAGGGTATACTCAGACATGAGTCCCTTTCTCACTGCGCCATCAGGATTCAAGCAAGCCGGGCCGACGACGGCTGAAATGCCAGAAACCGGTCCCTGGTAGCTTGTCTCCTTTCTGGTGAAGAATTGGCTTGGTAGTTTAGTCTGCCCTGTTCCCATGATGCACAGGGCCAGGGACAGACTGATTTGCATATAGCCAGGTTCTGAACTGGGATGGTGCAGTGAGATAAATAACGGTGATGGATCAAGCCCTGATCTTTGGACTGGGTAAGAGTGGTCTGCTTAATTCAGACACTCTGTTCATCACCACCCCCTTTTCTGAATCGTTTTTGGCCACTATAGGTGTGGCAGGGTATACTCAGACATGAGTCCCTTTCTCACTGCACCATCAGGATTCAAGCAAGCCGGGCCGACGACGGCTGAAATGCCAGAAACCGGTCCCCGGTAGCTTGTCTCCTTTCTGGTGAAGAATTGGCTTGGTAGTTTAGTCTGCCCTGTTCCCATGATGCACTGGGCCAGGGACAGACTGATTTGCATATAGCCAGGTTCTGAACTGGGATGGTGCAGTGAGATAAATAACGGTGATGGATCAAGCCCTGATCTTTGGACTGGGTAAGAGTGGTGTGCTTAATTCAGACACTCTGTTCATCACCACCCCCTTTTCTGAATCGCATAATATAGCCTGTCGCACATACTGTTAACTGTAGTGATGATAAGGGGGCGCTAGGTGGCGCCGGACCAAGATGGCCGCACTACAGTGAGGCTCTCACCTGGCCGAGCCTAAAAACACACTCAACGCCATCCTGACCGGAGATAACTGCCCTGCCTGCAACGGGGAAATGACCGCCTAACTGTGCTGAGTGTTCCGGTGCCGAGCTCTCCTAGCTCCCAAGTCCGGAACCTGAGATAAGAGCCTCCGAACTGGTGAGCGGCGCCTCGCGTTCCTCTACTGTGCGGCCCTTCGGGGGAGACGAGCTACGCAACGCCGAGCGGCGTCCTACGGAGGTGAGAGACTCCTGACCGGCTCCGGTCCCTGTGGCCCCCCCACACCCCCGCCCCCCGATGCCTTCACTCGCCTGAACATCGACGCGGCTTGGCGCCTTCCCTGCGAGGTACCGCTGCAGCCGCTCCTCCGGCGAGGGACCTACTGCCACTAGCCAGCATCACGCTGCCTACCCGGGTGGCCGCAACTGCCTTGGACAACGCCGCTTTTACCAGCGGAGCCCCGCGCTCCTCTATCTCCCGCCCTGCCTCCGTTGGTGCGCTGCGGTGAGTGCGGAGCGGAAGGACGGGGGAACACACTGGAACCAACCTGTCTTTTTCTTACAGGTCTGTGGGGCCTCCCAGGACCTCCAGCGGTGGAATCCTACGGTGGTGGGGGAGATCCCTGGCCGGTTACAACGCCTGTGACCCTGCCTTCCCCCCAACACCTCCTCCCGCCTAAACAATAGCGCGGCTCGGCGCCATTCCTGGCTCACCACCGACGCCACTAGACCCTCCAACGTGGGACCCAGTGCTAACTGCAAATACTCTCACTGCCCATCTAGACGGCCGCCTCCATACCAGCTTCACACAGGCGTGTAGGCACAGACTCTGCTGCACTCACAGTGACACGGGACCCACGAGGAGACCCAGGCATCCCCCAGCCCCGGCTTGGTCAGCTCCCTGCGGTTGGTACGGGTGGACGGGCCGGGGACTCTGCCGGAGCCCAACTCTTTTCCGCATTGACCTCAATTACAACCCTTTTTCGCCACAGAACTGCCCAGGGTGCTATACAGCTGCTATAACTCTTCCCGCCAAGCGGCCATTTTTGGAGATAGCGTGTTGAAGGCCCAAGGTGCTAGATCCACACTTTCACTGGCCCGCGTCCTCCCCCTCACCACCCCCCAAAAGGCAACGAAAAACAACAAACACCTTAGCCTACGTTTGCCACCTGTCTGGTCGCTTCCACGATCTCAAAATCGCAGAATCAAGAACGCCGAGGCTTACCATGGGTCGTGGCGACGCCAAACAATCCAAGATCCCGTTTGAAGCCAGGAAAATGACCAAAACAATGCCTGGACCGGAGGACAGCCCCACCGCGTCCACACCACCAGATGAAGACTGGAAAACCCTACTCTTGGGCATGAAACAAAGCCTTTCCAACATAGATGCTAAAATAGACACCATGAACTCCCGCATGGATGGGATTGTGGCGAAAATAGATCAGCACGACACACGCATCAAAGAAGCAGAGGACAGGATATCTGGACTTGAGGACGGGGCCACCTCTGCGGGTCGCCAGGTTTCCCAAATGGACAGACTCCTCAAAATCATTGCGGAAAAGAATGAGGATTTGGAAGCCAGGTCCCGACGAAACAACGTCCGCATTTTGGGCCTGGCGGAAACGACAAGCACTGGGAAGATGGAGCCCTTCGTTGAAAACTTGGTTATTGAACTATTTGGGAAGGAATCTTTTTCCTCGCACCTCATAGTCGAACGGGCACATAGATCTCTTGCCGCTCGTCCTCCCCCAGGGGCTGCACCCAGACCCGTTATAGCACGCTTTCTGAACTACAGGGATCATGACGCGGTGCTCCGCCGAGCCCGCAAGCTTGGCACTGGGAACTATGGCAATGCCACCTTATCCTTTTTTCCGGATTTTACCCCCACAGTGCAAGAAGCTCGACGCACATTCACCGCTCTGAAAAAGAAATTGCAAACTTTGGAATTACCCTACGCCATGCTCTACCCTGCGAAACTGAAAATCTCTTATCATGGCAAACAGCATATCTTCGCAAACCCACAGCAAGTTGAGGACTTCCTGAAGCAGCAAAAACGAGACAGCGCCAGGGACGACGAAGATGAGCGCCGCTCCAGGTCACGATCGCCAATGGAGCAACAAGACTGAAACTGCCGGGAACCACACAGAGTGCCAGTGACCCACTTGCCTACGCAGCGCTGCTTCGGACACTACATTCCCGGTGAGGTACCTTTAAAGACTTTCAGTATTCCGGTCTGCATAATGAACTGTGCTCGGCAACCCGCCTCCATCCCAAGACAGATGACCCGGTTGCTTACTGGCATCTGTTGGGTGTGAACTGTGAGGTGGGAGGCAGGTCGGGCGCCCCTAGATTTGCTTCCCCAATGGGTGATCCCCTTGACAAACTCTCCCTCCTCAGGGACGAGATAATTTGGAACTGTTGGTTTACTGCATATTGTTGTTGCAGGATGTTGGGCGGGATGGGTGGTCTTTCTTACCCGGCGGGTTGGGGTGGCCGGTGTGGGTGGGATGGGGTTTTGACAAACTGTGGTGATAGATATCGTGACTTTGAAGTGGGTCCAGATCGAATGGTTGGGTTGAGGTTGGAGGTCTTTACATGCACTGATGATGTGGCTTACTGTATGTATAACTGCTTCATGCTTGTTCAATGCACATTTCCGCACTTGTTGGGATGGGTGATGTAGCAGATGCGCAGCCCTTTCCAACAACTGCACTTAATTTCATGGAATGTTCGAGGGCTCAATAACCCACGAAAAAAGAGACAGATTTTAAGTTACTTAGATAGGCAGGGAGTATCCATCGCCATGCTACAAGAAACGCACTTGATGTCAGGTAGTCCTCCATTGTTTGCGGCCCGCTGGGCCTCCAGTAGAGTGTTCTCATCGTACTCCAATTACACCAGAGGGGTGACGATATTAGTTAGACGGGGAGTGCGCTTTACCCTTGAAGGGACTGACGTAGACTCGATGGGCAGGTTCTGCATGGTGTGGGGCAGGCTATTCTCTCACACTGTTCTGTTTGCATGTTACTATGGACCTAATACAGATGACCCATCCACACTCCTTACATTATGGGGTAGGGTTCAGTCGTTGGGGATTACACATGTTGTTTTAGGCGGGGACTTCAACACTGCACTTCGCCCCAACATGGACAGATCCCACCCGCAGGCGACGCATTACACGCATACTCAGCGAGCCCTCTCAAATCTTGTAGAAGACTACCGCTTGATAGACGTCTGGAGACACATACACCCTGTGCACACTCAGGGCACTCACTATTCAGCGGTACACTCCACCTGGGCACATTTAGACTATATCTTCTGCACCGCAGGACTATCCTCCTGGTTGGTTCAAGCAACCCACCTTGCTCGCACCTTCTCCGACCATTCCCCAGTGTTGGTGACGCTCAGTGTCCCACATGATGCCTCTCCTTACCTTAATTGGCGCCTCAACCCTGCACACCTAACTGACTCGGCCTTTAAGGCAGAACTGGAACAGGACATCAAGGATTTCTTTGATCGCAACATAACCTCGGTGTCCAGCATTACAACAGTTTGGGAGGCCTTTAAGGTTACTGTCAGGGGATGGTGCATCGCTAAGGGGGGTGGTGTCCTCAAATCCCTTCGGGGTGAGTTGCGTAAACTTGAATTAGAGCTGAAGCAGGTCGAAAAAGATGTAGCCAGTACCACGCACAACCATGCAGCTAGGGCTCAACTTCGTGAGAAACTCAATGAATATTCAGAATTGTCAGAAAAAGAGTGTAAGTTCCTAGGGAAACCACACAGTGCCCGCAGATACGGTGAAGGTGATAGGCCGGGCAAAGCGCTGGCATCCGCGGCGAACCCCCCTAGATTCCACAACTATGTCACTACACTATTAGACGAACATAATACACCCCACTGTAGGTTACCGGACCAGCTTCGGATACTGGCTGACCATTATTCCACACTCTACACTTCCCAGCGGTCTGCTCCAATAAATCTAGAAGCCTACCTAGACGACACTGCGCTTGCCTGGTTGGGCCCTTCTCAACAAAAATTCCTACATCACATACTCGAATTAGAAGAAATCACAGACGCTATAATGTCCATGAAATCGGGAAAGGCGCCGGGTTCGGACGGTCTGCCAATTGACTTTTATAGGGCCTACATACACATCGTTGCCCCTATACTACAACAGGTATACTACACAGCTCTAGAGGAGGGCATCCTACCAATCACTAAGCGGGAAGCCCTCATCACATCATTGCTGAAGCCGGGCAAGCCGCCGGAGTCCTGCGACTCTTACAGGCCCCTTTCCCTATTAAAATCTGACATAAAAATACTAGCGAAAGTGCTTGCATCACGCCTAAATCTGCTGATGGAACGACTGGTTTTACCTGATCAGGCGGGCTTTGTCCCGAACCGCGCTACATCCCATAATTTGCGCACACTTCAGGCAGTAATACAGGACATTACACCCACATGTGAGGCAGCCGCCATTTTTCTAGATGCCACAAAGGCTTTTGATTCGCTGGAGTGGGATTATTTACTTGCGTTACTCGAATGGATGGGGTTTCCTTTTAGTTTCTTAGACTGGATTTGCCTACTATATTGTCAACCGACTGCTTCTGTACTACTGAATGGCTCCCGTTCTCCCCCCTTCGAGATCCACCGCGGAACACGACAGGGGTGCCCATTGTCCCCGGTCATGTTTGCAATAGCAATAGAACCTTTGGCTGCCAAGCTGCGACAGCACCACAACCACCGCTCCCTTATATACCCGGAAAGGTAACTGCTTATTGCACTGTAGGCTGACGATATAACCCTTTACGTACATAAACCTAAGGAAAACCTTAATCCCCTACTACGCGAGATTACCAAATTCGGTGGCTTCGCTGGGATACAAATAAATTGGTCGAAATCCGCCCTGTTCCCGCTCACTGACATCACCACAAAATTCCCCCTGGACTACCCTTTGATTTGGGAGTCGGAGGAAATCAAATACTTAGGTATAAATGTGACCAGACACCGTGACACTGTTATCAGAGCTAATTACGGCACAGTCCTAGACAAGCTGACTGAGAAAGTCACCAGATGGATCCATCTACCACTGTCAATGGCAGGGCGCATTTCCCTGATCAAAATGGTAGTATTACCTAAGCTGTTGTGCCTTTTCACCAACATTCCATATAATCCGGGCTCCCACCTTTTCCGCTCCCTTACCTCACAAATGTCAAAGTTGATGTGGGGTGGTAAGCAACCACGGATAGGTATGAAAACGCTAATGCTCCCATATCATCAGGGGGGATTCGATGTTCCCGATTTCCAGAGATACTATGACTGTGCGCAAGCTCACTTTGCTGCATACTGGCTACATCCCCCCCCCCTTATGGCACACCTGGCAGTCGAAGACGGCTATATGAGGCCCGCTCAGCCAGCGGGCTACCTCTACACTGACTCTAAAATTATAGACCAGGATCCCACCACGGTTGATTGTATGGTGCTTGCCTGGAGGTGCTTAGCGACCGCTTAGGGTACTCCATTTTTATACTCACCTCTAATGACACTGGCGCATGATCCACGGCTCCGCATTGCTTGCGAGGAAATAGGCCGTAAAATGCTCACGAGGTTGGCACTCCACACGTGGGGAGACCTGTATCTTCAAGGCACTTTCCGAACATCGGCACAATTCTTTGGCGATGACCCCCCATCCGTCATGGACACCTTTTTGTATGTGCGGCTATGGCAGAATGTAAGGGCAATCCCCCCTTCCTTCCTGGACGAGCCAGACACGGTACAGCCCCTCCATTCTCTACTTCAATCAGACACACCGAAACATATTGTTTCTATGCTTTATAAACACACGCAGGTGTCGCCATCCCCGCCCTCCCTCAGAGCGAGACACGACTGAGACTGTGACCTTGACGGCCAAATGTCGGATGAACAGTGGGAGGAAAGTGGTACACACACCATGGCAGTGATGGGTAACGCACGCCTTAGACTCATACACTATAAGTTCTTGCATAGACTTTACTATACGCCGGCCAAACTACATCGCTTCCGACTCCGGGAAGATGACAGATGTGCTCGTTGTGGCGCCGAGGGTGCGGATTTCTTCCATCTCGCATGGATGTGCCGCGGAGTGGCGGCTTACTGGGAGGAAGTATTCGCGGCTATGTCAGACATGGTAGGGATCAATGTGTCACCTTGCCCAAGAGCCGCATTGCTGGGGCAGGCGTGCCCTGCGTTGCAGACACACCATAATCTTTTTTGCTTTAGGCATGCTCCTAGCGAAGCGTCAAGTAGCATGCTGCTGGGGATGCGGACGGGCACCCAAATTTAAGGATTGGCTCACGACAATGTCCACCTGGCAGGACCAATTGCATAATTATGCGGAGCTACTACCCCATAAATCAAGGACCAAGGACGTATGGGGTCTGCTTACTGCATACCTTCTGCGCCTTCAAGCCGCTACACATCCGGATACAGATGCGCCAGATCAGGGAGATACTCCAGCAACACCGCACATTGCACCTCATAACTAATGCATAGCGCTAGCGCAACATGCTTCCCTTACTGATCATATGCTACTGACTGTGGCCTGTGCCCGTAGTCCCATTTGCGCCATATACCATAGCGCCCAGCGTGCCCGTATGGTACGGACTGCCTACATCTCATTCCTTCTTTATAGGTTGAACACGTAGTGTACCACGACATTCCACATAGTTTAGCCGTCTCACATGCTCCTCCCGTGACACCGGACGAGTGCGGAACTAGCAGGCATGCTCATGGCCACGTTTCACCTTCTAGCTACTGAGCTTCCAGTCCCACCTCCTCCAACCCATCCTCCTCCCCGAGTTATACACCCCTTCACAGGACATAGAGGTGTCGAAGAGGAGCCCTCCTGGCCAAGGCATGGGACTCATAGCAGGCTCGATCTCAAGCCTAGACACTCCTCTTCTCTCCTCACCATGCGGCGGAGTGGGTACATGGAGGAATGATCAGGCACACTAGACCCACCAGGATGTTGGGCCACATACTTTAGTTGTAGTTGATTGTTGACAATTTAAAATAGCAAAAAAAACAAAAACTGAAAACCTCACGCATTCACTGCTTTGACTGTCGTTCTCTTCAACATTATGGAATGCTGCCTAACATAGCTCCCTATAGTCTTCAACGCGGCCGGCCCTGACTGGTTGTAGGCGACTTGCTGTGTCAGACATAACACCCTCAATGAACGATTTTTTTTCCTTTTTGTACTGTGGTCACTGTGATAGCTGCCAGCCTGCAACTCGCAGGATGTAGGCGAAACAGCTGTGTAATTAACAAAATGCCTCAATAAAGGTTTTAAAAAAAAAAAACTAGTGATGATACATTGATATTTGGGGCCACACGAAAGGAACAAGACAAAGCCCTAGCACGCGTATGCCGTTTTCTTGCTGATGCTGGACTCACTTTGAACGCAGAAAAGTTAGTTTCAAAATACAAAACTCAAATTCTTTGGGCATATTTTCTCTGAAAAGGGGATGACACCAGATCCGGCTAAAGTACAAGCCTTATCGTCCACTACTTCATCACAAGATGTGACCAAGCTGGGATACTTCCTTGACGTGGCCAGTTACTGTTCCAGGTACATTCGTGATTTTGCCACAGTCAGTGCTCCTTTAAGAGACTTGACAAAAAAGAACACTGTGTTCAAGTGGTCACCTAAATGCAATCAAAGCTTTAAGAAAATCAAACATACAATTGAGAACGCTGCTGAAATGTCTATTTAGATCCAAAACTTCATACTGAGATCGGAGTAGATGCCAGCCCAAGGGGTTGAGTGTGATCCGTTCCCAGCACAACAACAATTAAAGGCACATGAGCCTCATTTATGAAAAGTGTTTCATTGTTGCAGTGAAACAGCGATGCAACACTTTTCAGTGCGTCCTCCTTGCAGCAGCGTGGATGATGTATATACTGTATAGTGCTCCCTGTCGCATCGATGGACAGATATGTCAGGAATCCTGACGTATCTGTCAGCGCAAAAATGGCGCATTGCTGGAGTGTGACTGGAAACAGAGGCAACTCTAGCAACGTGTCATTTCACATGGGGCAAGCCCCATGTGAAAAGGCCTGAGGCCGTAGAAGTGTTGCAGTTGACAATTCTACGAGCCTTTTCTCCGCCGGAACGCCCACCCTGCATAAATTATACCTGTCGCAGGTATGATGTAGCACAGGGATTTACAAAGTGACGCACCTGCCTAGATGCGTCACTTTGTAAATATGGCGCAGTGGGGCACATTTTGCACACCGTCGCAGCATCACAAAAAGTGAGGCAATGGCGGCGTAAGGGCCTCATAAATAAGGCCCACATGTGTCTTATGCAAGCATGAGTCTGTTGCAGACCGAATATGCTTATTCCCAACCTGGGAAAGAAAGTCTAGCTATAGTGTGGGCTTGTGAACACTTCACCTTTGTCACTGACTGCAAGGTGAGGCTCACCATTTTTGGAAATCCGAAATCCAAGATGTCCCCTCGCATCAAGAGGTGGGGGTTGCAGATACAAGGGTATGATTACACAATTGTGCATATGCCAGGGAAAGATCAAAATCCTGCTGACTACTTTTCATGAGTTCCAATGCAGTGTCACAGTACAACATCTAAAGCAGCTGAGGCCTATGTTAACTTGATAGTCAAGTCAAGCATACCTGCAGCTCTTTTGGTGGAACAAATTGTAGTTGCTACAGTTACAGATTGAGCTCTGTTTGTTCTCAAGGTCATTATTGCCCAGCAATCCTGGAAGAAACACACTCGACCTCTTACGTATAACTTTGAATCCCAAAAATTCAAAAATGTGAGCAAGGAACTCCCTATCAATCAAGTAGGCATTAAGTTAAGAGGTCCTAGAATCGTCATGCCAGAGAGTCTCCAACAAAAATGTCATTGAATTCGCCCAGATGGGTCATCATGGCATTGACACTACCTAGAGAGCTCTTCAATACCAAGGGTGGTTTCCCAGCCTTGATGAAAAAGTTGAAATAGAATTAAAAGCCTGTAATTTGTGCAACTATTCATCTCCCAAAACAATGCAGCATACATTAGTTATGTCTGAAGCAGGTGTGGAAGAGTATTGCAGTTGATTTCTTTGGACCCCTTAACAATGGATATCATCTCAGGGTGGTTTCTGATGAGTACTCACAATTTCCACTTGTGGAAGATCTGCCGTCAACCACAAATGACAACTTAATTGGAGCATTGAATGACATTTTTGCAAAATGGGGTGTACCCTCCATTCTCAAGTCCAACAATGGCCCACACTTCAACAGCCGAGATTTTAAAGACTTTGTCACTAACATGAATGTTACACCTCAGAAAAGTATACCTCTTTGGCCACAGGCCTATGGTGTTATCAAACACTCCATGGGCACCCTGAAGAGAGTAGTTCAGAGTGCTGCACTAGAAGGAAGTTAACTTAAGTCAGCTCTGTGCTCAGCCCTTTGTGCATACAGATCAACTCCCCATTCCACTACAGGTGAAAGCTTTGCAACGTTGATGTTTGGGAGAGCCATGGGACCCAAATTGCCGCAATGGACCACTCTTAGGTCGACAGTTGCAGACGATATCCATATGATTGATTCTTTGGACAAGTCCAGAATGAATAGCTATGCTGATAAACGCCAATGTGCTCGGGACACCGCAATGTTCATTGGCTCCAGATGTCAGAAATGAGATCTGCCAACCTGAGAGTATGAGGAGCCTTCCTCCTACACCTACTTCTGCATCCCCCATGCCCGAGGTAGGCCCTGCTCCGCTACATCATCAAACTCACTCAAATAGGTCTGGAAGACTGGTTCAAGCACTGAGACGACTCATTGAGGAACTATAATGTATATATGTAATATTTCTACTTTTTTCTTAACAAAGGGGGAGATGCAGTGTCTTGTAAGTACAAAAAGTGGGACCCTTCTTGTCCCTGAGGGACTCCGTAGGTTAATGACGTAATTGTTGGGGCATGTCTGGGTGTGGTTAATAAAGTCCATGATGCAGTGCGTACAGTTAATGGTTGCACTCTGAAGAATAAAGACATGCATTACAGAGCATGGTCATTTCCATGCTACCAAGCTGGGGAGGATGCTACAGGTAGGAGAAATGCATTTTTTTCTTTTCAATGTATACCCTGTTACGGTAAAAGGGTGTCAATAGGAGGTCAATTACAATTGGCACAATTAATTGCTTGAGAGAAAAATCAAGAAAGGGAAAAAATCAGGGAGACGGGGTTGGATAATTTTGGTCATGACATCGTTGCTGCCATCAATAAAAGCAGTCAGTTGATCTTCAACTGAGGATACTTGTTTAAATTTTGCAGAAAGATCTGCCTAATTACTTTTAATGAACATATCTACTCCAGAATAGTCCTGAACATAGATTTTGTTGACATGGAAGCTGAACATTGCGTGCACTGGTCATTTGTGCACAATGTGTTTGATCAAGATTTGCACTCGCTGTAGTGGGCCTGTGCTGCTTCCGGTGAGATGCCCTCCACCCTTCTATCTGGGGCTCATAGGCTTTTAGACCCATAGGACATTATTTTCAGGATATGTGATACATTCTCTGTTTCTGATGTCTTCAGTTTTGCTGGTCTTGACAAGTATGTTGTGATGCATAATTTTTGCTTTTGCTAAGATGTGCTGTCCTCAATCTTGGTCTGCCTGGGTGTAACTCTTCTTAAGGGAGGTTTTAGGATTGTTTCAAGGCATTCACGAGCCTTCTGCTTCTTCTGAACTTAACTGGGGTGGCGGAGCGAGCTAAAGAATGATGATGGATTCAACCCAGATCAGTTGACTGGGCGTGAGTGCTTGCATTGTTCAACACTCTGTCTACCATCCCCTTTGGTTTTGCTTTGTTCAGCCTAAGGGGCCCATTAGGAAGGCGGGCGTATTGCCCCCGCCAGGCTGGCGGTAGCTACCGCCAGCCTGGCGGTGGCAATCCGCCAGCCATCCGCACCTAAATTCCCCCCGCCATATTAGGATGGCAGGGGGGACCGCGGCGGACGGAAAGACAGCCCGCCCCTTTTCCGCCCGGGTTGCCTTGCGGCCGGGGCGGAAAAGGTTTAATATGGTGGCGGTGTCTATGAGACACCGCCAGCCATATTAGCCTGGGCATGTACAAATGCCTTTCCATGGCGGCAAAGCCGCCACAGAAAGGCATGCGGAGACACCCTGCTGGGGCCCGTTGTGGGCCCCCAGGGACTCTGGGGGGTGGGGGTGCACATGGGGGGTACCTATGGTACCCCCCAGCATTACAAAGTACAACGTGGCAGGCACCGCGCGGTGCCTGTCACGTTGTGCTTTGTAATGCATTGCATGTATCTTCAGCATTGCGGTGGGCAGTGCATTCAGCACCGCCTGCCGCAATGCTGAAGATACAGGATGCACCCGCCACTGTGGCGGGCGCATCCTAATGCCCCCAACAGGACCCCCGCCCTTATGGTGGGTGGTCCCTAGACCCGACAGAATGACGGGCGGACAAAGTCCGCCCGTCATCCTAATGGGCCCCTAAATTGGCAGGGTATGCCCAGACGTGGGTCCTTTGCTCACTTTTCCACTGGATTAAAGCTAGCCTGGCTGATGACGGCAAATTAGCCAGAAACCGGTCCCTGGATGCTTGTTTCCATTCCAGGGAAGACATGGTTTGGCTGTTCGGGCTGGACTGTTCCCATGAGGCACAGGGTCAGACTGATTTGCACATGGCCATGTCTGAGCTGGGGTGGCAGAGCGAGCTAAAGAATGATGATGGATTAAACCCAAATAAGTTGACTGGGGGTGAGTGCTTGCATTGTTCATCACTCCGTCCATCATCCCCTTTGGTTTTGCTTCTGCTTCTTCGAGGCAATACATTTGGTGTGTATCAATCATTGGTTCTGACCGTTTTTGGAATGTTGATGAAAGACTCTTGTTAGAGGCTTTTCTCTTTTCATGTCATATTGACTTCTATTTAAGTTGATGATTGAAGTGTACAGATCTGGCCCAGGCAGTGGGGAGAGGCAAGCAGTTATATCAGTCAGGTCAATTGAAGCTTGCTCCAGTTTGTAAACTGATATGGCAGCTCCAAAGGTGATGGTGTAGAGAAATTATTCATTAAAGAGCTGCTCAGATCTGACACATCCCTGACTTGTTCTGGATTTTGTTCCGGATTCTGTTCCTTGCTATTTGAGTCTTGATTAGTATCTTCTTTGGGGGGTGCACCAGTCATGTCAGGCATTTCAGTTGATAAATTGTCACAGTCTGTAATGGCAGCCAGGTTGGTCCGATGGCTATGGGTGGAATGCCTTTTTTGCCTACTCACTGCTGCGGAACTGAAACACTTTCAGTAAGTGGAAGAGTTAAGTTGCGGTGTTTGTGGTGCAGGCTTTTTTCTTGGGCAAGAAAAGTTTGATCTACTATATAATTTCTGGTTTTGTCAGAATTGCTGCTTCCCAATGAACCTGCCTGATCTGTCTCTATTTTGGTTTGGAAAAATTCTGACATTCCCCTAGGTATTGTGCTGACTCACTTAGGATGTCCTGTACCCCTGCTCATACTCTGCTTGTGGGCATCCGCTGTGGCAACCTTTGAAAATATGGTCATCTTAGAGATTGAAGTATTGAGTCAGTTTAGCACCCACAATCTTGTAGGACTTCTTTTTATTTACTATTCTCTTCTTTGGTTTGCGCTTAAACATTCTTTAATATAACCCTTAATAGAGATGTTGTCAATTATCAATTATTTTCAATCTCATTGAGATCTGGATATCAAGTTGCTTCTGTGTTCAGTGGTCAAAAAGTAGCCAAAACGGCCCCAACAGTTTCAACCTTTAGAAATAAAATAACTAGCATGAACATTGCCGGCGCCCTCTTGCCCACCAAGAACCTCTGCTTGCATGTAAGCGGCAACCATTTTAGACATCACAGCAATTTCATACACTGCTGGTCACCTGTGTGTCACCCTGACCCCACCATTATCCCCCGTGCTCTGACTAAGCCTGAACACACGTACTAGGGTTGTAAACCTTGTCAGCATGACAATGCCCCTGAGTCACTTCCCGCGCCAAACTCACTTGTCCTTTCATCCTCCATGCACAGGCAGTCCCCCTTTTATAACCTCTTCCCTGCACCTGGCCACTAAGTCCGGTCCCAGGCACTAACTGACCCCTGTGGACATTGTTTATTTCCTACACACGGCAGGTCTTGTTTCACCAACAAAGGGGCCTAACTTTATCAATAACCCGAAACCCTTAGATCTGACCGATCCCACGTGTTTTTAGATCCTGTCGGAATGTCCAACTGCGAGATGGCGATCATCTGTTACATCTGGGTGGGGGACGATTGCTGCTAGGTTTGTGTGGGAACTACCTTAAGGCGAGGATTCCAAAGATGTTTGACCATGCAATAAACAGACGAAAATGTGTATAAAAGGCCATGCCACAGAGATGCAGGCAGAGCACCTCCTGACGATAGCCCCGGTGTCCGATGTGATGTGTTCTCCTCCTGGAGTAATAAACCTGTTCTTCGCTTTCCAGTATCCAGCGCCTGCCTCGTTATTTTGATAGCTAATATTAAGGTGAATTAGTGGTGGTTTGAACCAAGCGCCATCGAAAGTCTTGGGAGTCACGCTGCTTTTCATCAATTGGCGCACCAACGTCGGGCCCATCAGAGACATGTGGGTCCAGTGAGAGAGGTCCTAACGACGGAGTGAACAACTAACCGATTGGGGTTAACCTGCCTTGAGAGGACTCTCATCTGGCTGCCGATCAACCTGAACTTCACCAGTTCCGAACGGACCTCTCTCGAGTGACCTGCGGTCCTGACTGGGACCTTACAGGAACGCCGCTTTGTTGGAGTGAGAGGACAAACGGGCGCTGGAAGAGGACAGCGAAGAAACTGTACATACGGTCCGGGTGAGGTCGTGAAAAATCGATTCTTAATTATTGATTGATTGACTGGTTGAATAAGTTTGACCGCATACTAGTATTCCACTTAGTTGAGACATTCCCTGCGTGCAAACGAACAGAGATTAGGAATCCTCTCTTTCTTTGCAGACAGCGAAGCACACGTAATGCAGGCTTTTTGCCTAAATTTGATTTGAGATAATTATGTTGACCTTTGTTACGTCATGCCTGTCTTCTCAAGATTGTTTGATTGTTTTTGGCAGGACCGTTGTGTTAGAGGTCAGTCATCTGGCACCGCCGGAAGGCACCCCTAACAAAGACATGTACATTAAAAATGAACTAGCCTTGTGAATATTTATTGATTGATTGTTTTGAACAAAGGTTACATATTGCAAATAGTAAAGGGCAGGTAATGCAGACTTCTAGTCTGAATTTAGGATAAAATTGAGAGATTTATTTTTACCGATATCCATCATGCCTGTCTTTTTAAAGTTGTTGGAAATTGGTTGTTTAAGCTCAAATCGTTTGTTAGATATAAAGTACGGTATTTGTCCCATAATGTATGGATAATTGTGGAACAAATACGCAAAGAAGAAACTCGAGTCTCATTGGCCAGTAGAATAAGTAATACAATTCTAAAAATTAATTAATTAGTTAAAAAGATGCAGTACACAGAAACAACGCTAAAAGAATAATTAAGATATGTTTCATTTTACAACATAAGTACTTTTTAAGATCCTGGCGTTTAGATATGTCAATGAAGAGGATAGTAAATTCAGCCTCTTTTACTTCGCAGCCCCCTTGACGGAGCAAAAGCACACATTTTTGTTGAACATTTTTGTACTACTATTATATGGTTCCCAAAGCGAGTACTTTGACCAGATATTAGGTGACTGTGAACCCCAGGTGCATTCTGGTTCTTGAGGTCCTAGACATAGAAATTTTTATTTTGCACATTATGTGTTTTGTGTTTCACTTACCTTCCCACCCACATTCCCTGTGCTTAATTTGTCAGTTTCAATTGATATACACTAATATTCATTTGCTAAATGTATTGGCTCCTGTGCTGTGTGCACCCCGCCCTAGGCTATAGGGCTTAAACTGTCACATTAGTAAGTAAATGCATAGGCATTGTAAAAAGCACCGGCACAAATTAGGCGCTACACGTTCCACTATAATAATCTTGCCGACTTTCAGAGGAGTTTTTTCAAACGTTCCTGAGCCTTACCAGGGGTATGCCATCCAGTCAAACATTAGACAGAAGTAAGATGTAAATCTATTAAATGAAAAGAGAGATGCGCTTCCCTAAATTGCTTGCATTGCCACAACCAGAGCTTGGAGAATCAGCACAAGAAAAGCTCATTTTAAGTGTCAAGGTTTGATATCCATGTACAAGTCACATGATCTGAATGAACATTTAAAGAAAGTCTTGCTCTGTTTTAACAACCCGCAACCTCCTAGAAAGAAAAGGTTATCTGTTTAGATTGTGACATGGAAGTTTTTCTAGCGATCGCATTTTAGGAGTCAGGCGCAAGACACGTATTGCAGGTTTTTAAAAGCACAGCTTATTTATGTCATATAGAGTGGTGCACCCTGCACAAGCCCTTAAGGCATGTTCTAGTCAAGTGGTCACGGACCCCATGGGTAAGTCAGCCAGCCGTGGCAGTTACAAATCTGTAGCTTCCTAGCACAACTGTGCCCACACGTTTTTTTGAACTAAAATTGCGCTGTTTCCCCCCATCAGCCCAAAAAGCAGATCTCCACGCAAACATTAAACGAACTTTGTTAGTGGTCTTGCCACTGTAACAAAGATACACACCCTTCAAAAACAAGGATACACCGATGAAACTTGCCACCTCCTATAATTTCCCTATTTTACAAAAGGGGACAGCCCCAGAACACTGTAGATTGTTTTCTTTAAATGAAAGCATTGATACATCACCCTACCTACTCTATACTGAATACATCTGGCATCCGACCTTTTCCTACAACGTGGTTTGTAATGCTGCACTTTGAACAATCCATGTAGTGAACGTTCTGCCATTAGTTAACCTTGCCCAACTGAATTTTTCTGGGCTTCAATACCCAGGTGCCAAAGACTGCATCTCAGAGATGAGTCTGGTCCATGGTGGGTTAAAAATATTCATCATCACGCGTATTGATGTGTTTTAGATGCTGGCACCTCGCATCGTTTTTCTTTAGATTATAGCGGTGTTTCAACTGAAGGTTGGAAAGACTTAGCACACTGTCCTTTAGGCGAAAATAGGCTAGTGTTATGAAGTTGTGCTTTGTGTGTAGGGACTATCTCTGAGTATGTGAATGTTTGTATAGTATGTATGTGTGTATGTGTCATGAACGTATGGGCCCATATGAGAACGCTTTTGTATGGCTGGGTTGCTAACAAAGTGACAAAATGAGATGTGAAAAACAGACCCGAACCAGGTGCCCACATGTGAAAGAAAAATAGCATTTTTTTAAAGACTGTGACACATTTCTTGCTAAAAGTGTGTCTCCTGGAGGCCAATGAATGGGAGGGCAGTTTACATCAGGAGCATGAAGGTTTATTGCAGTACAAAGAGCCCGGCTCTAGCAGGTATCACAAGTATGCAACATTTCACTTTTCCTAGGAACTCTTTCTATTCTATTAAGACCAAAGTGACGAGCATTAGTCAGAATGATGAATTTTGATTTATGAACTGACCAAATGAAGAAGTGAAGGGCCCCTGGGCTTGCGTTCATGCTATCTCCCACCAACTAGAAGTTAGAGACATTGTCATGTTTGAGATTTACCTCTTCTTCTTCCATCCACATAGAAACATAAGAGCTGTGCCATTGCACATCTGACTGGCATCCCTACTTTACGCATACACATCAACTCGGATTATCGCTGCTAGATATTGGGGGACCACACTGTAAGTATTAGTACGACTGTACTTGTGTCTAGCCATCAGAAAAAAGTAAGTATTTTCAGGTCATCTGCTTAGATCTTTTACTGTCAAAAGGGGAAGGAAGGAGCCTGGCCCCTGGGTAAATTGAAATGAACTATGAGATGTGCGACATGCATGAAAAAGTCCTTTTGTGTAACTAACGCTGCATTTTTCTTCGTACTTGGTACATGTATTGTCACGTCCTATTCTGTATTGTGTGTATATAAAGACTGTGCGTTTTGTGTTTTTCTTTGGTTTATGTGCTTAAATATGTAAATTGTCCCGTACTGTTCTACGTGGTAAGTGCACTGGATAAACTTGTTGTAGTGCTCTCTTCCCCCCCCCCTCTCTCTCTCTCTCTCTCTCTCTCTATCTGTCTCTCTCTGTCTCTCTCTCTCTCTCTCTCTGTGAGCCTACCTACGCTGTCCAGGAATGACCATGCTGGGATCAATTCCATAAGACATCTGGGTGGACTCATCCTTAGCCGTTCACTTCACAGAATGCTGTGAATGTGCTTTCGAATAAATGACGACAATGTACCTCACAAGTACACGTCTAATTGGCTTTAACAAAACAGTGTTTGAACAAATTGACAGAAACAAAATAACATATTTTGCCATGTTACTACCCCTCCTTTCTGTAAAATGTAATTGGCTGAAAATGAAAGGACGGGTAAGACGACTGATGTCCTCTAATCTGGCCCTTAAAAGGGAGCTATATGTCAGTGGCTTTTGTTTTAATGCCTTAGTGGCACAACGATCATCGTTCATGTTACCACGCACATTGCACATAAGAAGAGTGACCAAAAAGTCCCCGTTTTGCCAGGATGGTCCCAGTTTTGTAGCAGCTGTCACAGAAAATTTCAAGAAATGTAGCTCATGTCCTGGTTTTTAAAGATAATCGACTAAAATTGGTGGGAGGTGTTTTTTCTCATTCTACAAAACAGTGATAGTTAGCAGTTGTTTCAAGGAAACAATTTAATTTACAGGCAAGCTACCAGGTTTAAAAATCACAATTTATGTATGTTCTTACTGACCGTTCTGTAACTCTCTGCTAAGGAGCGTGCTTGAAGTAAGATCGTAGTCCTTCTTCCAATTTTGTGAAATGTCCTTGGTTGTTTTGGCTTTAAGATTCTGGTCACCCTACATAAAAGTTGTATGGACATCGCAAGTCCTTCATTAACTGATGAAGTAGCTAGGTTGTAAAGGATACTGCGGAAACAAGAATAATGTTTATAAAAAATGATTTGAACTAAAGTGAAAGGAATGTTGTAGTAAGCCCTGCTGAATAGGTACCGAGGTCAAGATGTTTAGTTAAAAGTAAGAAACATTGACAGGATGGGACAACGCTCAGACTGTGTACTATTATGGTGCAAAATACTAGGAAGAGTACCTGTAGGCCTATGATAATAACGCATCACACTTTTTATTTGTGATTAGCAGATCTTGAAGAAAATATAGCCCTGCAGGAATTTTTTTTTGACAACAGGTTTTTGCTGAAAAAGTTAGTTTGAATTTGACAGGCTATGTGATTAATAATTTTTTGATTTCCTGCCACAGCCATAATCGTGAAAGAAATAGGACACAAAAGATAACACGTATGCTGGAAATTCCCGTAGGTGTTTGTAGACCTGCACAGCAGTAAAAATTGATGAATGCACAGATGCAAAGATTTAGAGTATCCACATTATCTTCCTTTTTAGTAGATGATACGTATTTTCTTAGCTGCTTGGGGTTGGGAGAGAAAACTAAATTGTGTAACATCTTCCCCTGCCAGTTCTCCAAAAATTTGTTTTATACTCACTGCTAGATCCAAGAATGCCCTCCAGTTATTGGAAGAGAGAGGTCGGACGCGATGCACAACCTGACTGCAAGGCGTGGAACACCTATAACTACGACCAAGGTGGAGCCGCACAGCCAAGATATGCTGGACGAGGCACTAACACAAAGAAAGAAAGAAAAAAAGAAAGAAAGAAAGAAAGAAAGAAAGAAAGAAAGAAAGAAAGAAAGAAAGAAAGAAAGAAAGACCTGTTGGTCTACTTGTGCCTGAAGTCTAAACCCATTGGGCCCAATTGGTGGGCTCACTTGCGCGGAGTCTCTGTCCCCCTTGGTCTATCTCCAGTCTGACCCCACTACACCCTCTCTTCCTTTGGCTCCCCAAAACCCCCTTTTTTCACATGGGGTTTTTATCAACTTGATGGAGGAACACTACACCAAGATAGGATAGGGTTAGTAGGGATGGACTTCACGGATAAAGAATAAGGTGTGGGTACCCTGTCTAAGGTACCAGCGATAGATTAGTTAGTAAACAGGGAAAAGGGATTGTGATCACAGAGAAAGAATGACCTTGCCCTGCTATGTGGAATGTGGATCCAAGCTGGACGCATAGCTCCATCGCTGGTGCTCAACAGCGCCAACTCTAAGATGAACAATGGGAGCCTACCAGTGATGGCTCACTGTAAAAAGACACTGGAAAGAAGAGCTATAATGCCCTGACCATAGATTGTATTAGATTACATTTCTCTCCCAATCACCTTGTATTCGTTATGCCCCAAATGGACAAGAAAATGTATTTCTGTGAAATTCTACATCACTTGCATTCATAGTGTCATTGTATTAATGATTTCTAGCACTGGGGGGGTTTTGTCCTACAGGTCCTGGCTGGACAATCAATCGTTATAACAAACTGGGGTTGCCAGGGCTCGAATTTAGTTCAAGACTGCTCTTTATTTAGCAGCTCTGGGCCTTCGTTTCACAGATTCCGAAGGCTCTTGTATTAATTCATACAGTACTTTACATTTCAAATTATTTACATTGTATTAATGATAGCATGGGAATGTCATACCATATGGAGGAAAAAGTAAACTGGGTATCACAAGGATTATACAACGACAGTTGCCATCATGAATACACTTATTAGTTTTGCCCCCCCCCCCACAGTCCCGTTTTCAAAAGTGCACACAATGGTCCCTATCCTTCGAAACAATTAGTATGATAAAATGGTTTTTGTGTTACAAAGAATTTATTGCCTCATCTAGGAATTGTGCTCATCACCAAGTTTAAACTGTGGAACAGCGAAAACCTTTTTGAATACACTGATAACGATCTTCTTCTCCTACTGTCTGTGTATCTGCCCGCCTGTACAACCTGTATGCCACCAAAAACTACAATAATCAGCCCAACTACATGTTTTGCTATGAGACATCTCGAAGGACTGGGGTTGGAAAATATCAATGTTTCTCTTGGTCCCAGTACTGACAATATGTGATTGTTCTTTGGATGTACGCTGTATACCACCTTAGTGTTCCCTTACATAAGTACCTTGTGCCCCAAGATTATGGACATTAAGATAAGACTAGCAAGATGGCTAAATTATGGTTAAAGGGAGGACTGTTAGAAATAAAATAACTAGCATAAACTTTGCCGGCGCCATCTTGCCTAACAAGAGCCTCTGCATGCGCGTATGCGGCAACCATTTTAGACATCACGGCCATTTCATACACTGCTGGTCACCTGTTTGTCACCCTGACCCCACCATCATCCCCCGCGCTCTGACTAAGCCTGAACACAAGTACTAGGGTTGTAAAACCTTGTCAGCATGACAATGCCCTGGAGTCACTTCCTGCGCCAAACCCACTTGTCCTTTCATCCTCCATGCACAGGCAAGCCCCCTTTTATAACCTCCTTCCCTGCACCTGGCCACTCAGTCCGGTCCCAGGCACTAACCGACCCCTGTGGACATTGTTTATTGCCTACACACGGCATTGCTTGTTTCACCAACAAAGGGGCCTAACTTAATCAATAACCCAAAACCCTTAGACATGACCGATCCCACGTGTTTTTAGATCCTGTCGGAATGTCCAGCTACGAGATAGCGGTCATCTATTACATCTGGGTGGGGGACGATTGCTGCTAGGTTTGTGTGGGAACTAGCTTAAGGCGAGGATTCCAAAGATGTTTGACCATGCAATAAACAGACGAAAATGTGTATAAAAGGCCATGCCACAGAGATGCAGGCAGGGCACCTCCTGACGATAGCCCCGGTGTCCGATGTGATGTGTTCTTATCCAGGAGTAATAAACCTGTTCTTCGCTTTCCAGTTGCCAGCGCCTGCCTTGTTATTTTGATAGCTAATATTAAGGTGAATTAGAGGTGGTATGCACCAAGCGGCATTGAAAGTCTTTGGAGTCACGCTGCTTTTCATCACAACTGCTGTCTTGGCTGAGTTACAATGTATATTTTGCTGGACTTATCTTTAACAAATAAGCGGACAGTTTGAGAGAATCTCTAAAAGATACTGGCCCAGATTTACTAAACTATCACGCAGCGCAGTGCAGCAGCCACAAATGCTGCACTTCATGAGAAGGAGAGAGCAGGAGAGTGCCATATTTATCAACCAATCCATCAATCAGCATTTGTATAGCTCAGCACTGTCAGCCCTAGGGGTATCTAGGCGCTGTGGGTGTGATGTCTCAGTCAAAAATCCAGGTCTTGAGTTTCTTTTTGACGTCTGCTAGGCAGTGTTCTGTTTGAAGATGGGGGCACTGGTCGTTCCAGGTCTTGGCGGCCATGTAGGAGAAGGAACAGCCGCCGCTTTGGCTGTGATGGATACGAGGAGGGTGCGCACAGGGAGGAGAATCACAGGTGTTTTGTGGGTACATAGAAGTTCAGTCGATGGTTGATGTAGGATGGTCCTTGATAATGTAGCGCTTTTTTAGCCATGCATAAGTATTTTGAACTGGCATCTATTCTGAAAGGGGAGCCAGTGGAGGTTTCTGAGGTGGGGAGATGTACGTCTGTTTGGGGAGGTCCAGGAGGAGTCTGGCTGTGGCATTCTGTATAATCTGGAGTCTTCTGCGGAGCTGGGTATATATGCCGGCATAGAGAGCTTTGCCATAGTTGATGCGGCTGGTGGCGAGGGCTTGAACTATGGCACTCTCCTCTCTCTTGTAGCGGTGCAGAAATGTGCTGTAGTGCACCACACATATACCTTTGCACCATAGTGAAAGGGTGTCTGTGTGAGTCTAGCATAGATTTTCTACTGGAAGGATACCCTCTAGTACAAAATACTATGCTTAGACTAACTTTAAAACTTGTCCCACCGTGTATGTGTACTGTACGGTAAGTGGGAGAAGAAAGGAGAAATAAAAGCATTTCTCAGTGAAAGTGCAATGGTTAAGGTGGATGCTATTTTTGTATTTAAAACCCTGTCTACTTTTTGTTGTAAATAGGGTTTTGAGTCGATTTCCTCGGGAGGTTGCAAAGGAACGCCCATGCACCACCCATTGAATGCCCCTTTGTGCTAAGTAATGCAAAGCAGAGCTTCTTTGCTCTACCTTCAAATGATTGGTAAACAAACGATTTTGCGTCACTTTTGTGACACAAACACTGTGCTAAATCTTAGAAAATATACCACCAGGTGAGTTGGAAGAGTCTGGGCAATTCCACGTCAGCTGCTGTTGTGTTTGGTTCCTATTCTGCCATGTCTCTCCTTGCAGTTAGCGGCATGCATGGGGTAGGAGGCAAGGGCAGCAAACCTTCAGCTGGAAGCTTCTACAATTGCAGTCACAGTCCCCTAGGTATGGTACACGCAGGTCTTAAAGCACAGAATGTCGAGGAGCAGAAAGCATTGGTCAGTGGGGCTCCAAAGATCAAGAACCTCCTCGTCAACTGGTCAGCTCTCTGCAGTAGCTCGTCGCTGCGTCATATCAGGCTTTAGGGAGCTCAACCTGGTAAATGAAGTACAAGATGTGACTGCATGCCCCAGAGCTTAGGGAGTGCTCATGGTACTGATCAGCTTTCCGGCCACCATACTACCGCAGAAGACCTTGCTTTCATTCTATCTTAAAATGTATATTTACCTTGAGAAAGCAACTGCTCCATAGCTATTTCCTTTGTGATGTCACCTAAAAATAAGCCCTTTGCTTCTTTCACCATGAGTTCTATGGGTGCTGTCCCTCTCATTGCATGATCATTATGTGCGGTGTTCAGAAAATATATTGATTCAATAATATCGACTGACACAGATATCGAGTTGGAAATATCATGACCCAGAAATATCATGTGCGAGAATATTGTGGACGAGAATATCGATTTAAAGTTAAGTATAATCAGTGTTAAAAATATTGTTGTTAATAATATCGATGTTTAATATTGTTTTTGTATTTTTATATATATGTTAAATGTATATGTTTTACAATGTTTCTTTGAATATTGTTAGTTTTTTCATATGGTTTGAAAATTAATAGTAGTTTTAAAATTTAATGTAATAATTTTTTGTTATTTTTAGTACCTGGTTGTGGGGTTTATAGGGGAATAGAGTGGAAAGTAAAATAATTTAAAATAATTAATACACTTTTTACATTAATATTAATTATTTAACTGATAATTTTTTATATTAATTGTATAATTACATTTTGTTTTAATTACGTTTTAGGTGTAGGTTGTAGGTTTTGTAGGGGTGGGGAGTAAATTAATGATAATTAATTTATAATTATTGATTAATAATTATTTACATAAATAGTCTAATTATTTGTTTTTGTTAAGTTTGAGGAGTGGGTTCCATGTTTTGTAGGGATATAGGGTGGGAAGTTCATTAATCATCATTTATTCATAATTAATGTTTAAATATTTCTAATTATTTAATTGATCATTATTTAAGTTAATTGTATAAAGTTTTTTATGAAAGTTCAATTTAACATGCAGGTTGTAGGTAAATTAATTATAATGATTTAAAATTATTTATTATTATAAATAACTATTTAATTGATAATTAAGTATGTAAATTGTGTAATGTATATATTTTATGGCGGCTGTTTGTGTTTTTTGTGTGGGTAAAGGATGTGTAGGAAATTACCATAATGAATAATTATTGTTCATTTTAAATAATTTTTTTAATGCTAATTACATAAATGTGTAATTAAAATATTGTTTAGGTTACATGTGTGAGTTGTATTTGTAGAGCTAAAGGGTGGGAAGTTAATTGAATATAATGAATGTATTATTAGTTAATTAGTAATATTAATTGTTTAATTGATTATTAATTATGAGAATTCTATATTTATTTTATTTTTTTAATTTATATATTAGGTGTGGTTTGTTTGATTTGTATGAATAAAGGTGAAAATGTAATTAAATGTAATTCTTTTATTAGGAGTTAATTAGTATTAATGTTTTAAAATATATATAATTATGTAAAAGGCGTAAATATAAATATGCATTTTAGAACTGTTTAGAGTAGCTTGTAGAGGTATAGAGTAGCAAGTATTTGTGTTATGCTTTTTAATTTTAAATAATATTGTATTTATTGGTTGTTATTATTTTAACAATAGTTTTTTTTTTTTTTTGAAGCCTTTATTAGATGTCGAAGCAGTATACACTACACACAGACTTCGCCTACAACCTGAGACGTCAGGCTGGCAGCCACAAAAAAGTGGGGAGGGAAGGTGAAGGTAGGCACATACTTGACACAACATGGTAGGATGGTTAGACACAGCATGTCGCCTACAACCCTTTAGGGCCGGCCGCGTTAGAAATGAAGCACAGTCAGGTAAAGCATAAAACATAGCAGTAGGAGAAGGCAGACCATATACAAGAAGAATGCAAATGAGGCTTCTTTTGTCATTTTTTCCCCAAAAACATAGAACTGGGAACAATCCCACCCGTTATGTACCACCATATCTTGTATGTGGATCAGAGGATTTAGGGGTGAGGCACCACAGAATACAGCAAAAGAAATACAGGGGTGGTCTCCGCCAGAACAAGTGTGGTCCGCACCCTGGGAATGCTATTGGCTAACACGGGATAGGAGGGGAAGAGAGGAGGAGGGGGGGTGGGGAGGTGAGGGAGGGACATCACATCTCTAAGTCTGCGAGTTCAGTAGAGTGCCAAGGTCATGTGAGTAATGCTACGCGTAACATGGTGGTGTCGCGAGTATCAGGGTGCCGCATTGGTAAAGGCCAGGCTGCGGAGCTGGGCATTGAGTATAGGAGGACCATCTATGAAGAGGAGGCAAAGGAGCACCGTGGGACAGGGAGGGGGGGGAGGGACAGGGCGCTGAGTACAGGCAGGCTCGGACTCCAAAACGCACACCAAGGAGGGAGGGAAGAAGGGAAGAGGGCGATGTAGGAAGTGGACGGTTGGGGCTAGGAGCAGGCCAGGGACAGAGGAAAGGGGAAGAGCGCTTCAGGTATCAGACTGGTGTTCGCTCTGGTGTCGGAGCAGATAGGCAGTGAGGGGGCCCCATATATCCTTGGGGCGTGATTTGTGCGGTAAAAGTTCAGAATAGTTGTGGAGGTGATCTTGCAAGGTAGACATCGTATTGAGCCAGACCTTGAATTTGGGAGCTCGTCCTCTGCCCCATCTACATGCAACATGGCGTTTGGCCAACAGAAGGCCTAATGCAAAAAAAATTTGTGTGCTTTCAGTGCAGGGACCGCATGCCCCAGCAAGCCAGTTTTAGGACAGGGCTCCATACCGATCCCAACCATATCAGATAAAGCTCTAAAAATGGCATGCCAATATTCCGCCACTGCAGAGCAGGTCCACGCCAGATGGAAGAAGTCAGCCCCTCCCGCCCCGCAACGGAGGCAACGGTCGTTATCTCGGAGGCCAAGACGGAACGGTTGGGAAGGAGTGAAATAAGTGCGGTGCAAGAATTTAAAGTGAATTAAGCGTAAGCGGGTATTACCGGTCACTGCGGTGGTGTGCGAGCAGCTTTTCTCCCACTGGTCGTCAGAGAGCGGTGTATCAAGGTCACCGTCCCACTCGCTGCGGGCCTTGAGAGGGGGAGGCGATGGGGCAGGCTGAGCATGTTTATAAAGCATGGATACCACTTGCTTAGGGGTTTCAGTTTGTAAAAGCGAATGTAAGGGGGGAAGGGTGTCCGGCTCATCAGGAAAGTTCGGGAGGACTGCTCTGACATTCTGTCTTAAGCGGACATAAAGGAACGTGTCCATGACCGTGGGGGGGGTTTCCCCAAAAAACTGTGCAGAGGAGCGGAACTGCCCCTGGAGGAAAAGATCCCCCCAGGTATGAATCGCTAGCTTCTTGAGGAACTTGCGCCCTATCTCCTCACAGGCTATGCTCAATCTGGGGTCGTGAGCTAAGGGCATGCATGGTGAGTACAGAAAGGTGACCTCCATATGAGCCGCAATACGACGCCAGGCATGGACAGTGCAGTCGACAGTAGTGGGGTCCCGGTCCGTCGCTCTCGATTCGGTATAGAGGTAACCCGATGGCTGAACGGGATGCATATAACCATCCCCCACCGCTAGATGGGCCATAAAGGGAGGGGGGGGTGGCCAGTACGCCACAAAGTGAGCCTGGGCACAGTCATAGTACCGCTGAAAGTCAGGAACATCAAACCCCCCTTGGTGATAGGGTAACTTCAGCGTCTTCAAACTGATCCTAGCCTGTTTGCCACCCCATATCAGTCTCGACAGTTGGGAATTAAGGGCACGAAAGAAGTGGGAGCCTGGGCTATGAGGTATGTTGGTGAATAGGTAGAGCAACTTGGGAAGGACAACCATTTTTATAAGGGAAATGCATCCTGCCATCGAAAGTGGGAGATGGATCCATTTGGTAATGTTGTCAGTGATTTTGTCCAGAGCAGTGCCATAATTAGCCCTGATGAGGGCCTCGCGATTACGGGAGACCACCACGCCAAGGTACTTGAGTTCCTCGGATTCCCATATCAGAGGATAGTCCAGAGGAAATTGTGCGGTCTTATCAGTTAAGGGGAAGAGGGCAGACTTCGCCCAGTTAATCTGAACTCCCGAGATTGCACCGAATTTAGTAATTTCCCGTAGCAGGGGGTTAAGGTTGTCTCGTGGCTTGTCGATATAGAGAGTTATATCATCGGCATATAATGCGACTAGGAGCTGCCATTCCGGGTATATTAGAGAGCGGTGGTTATGATGTTGTCGGAGTTTGGCAGCAAGCGGCTCAATGGCTATCGCGAAAAGGACGGGGGAAAGGGGGCAACCTTGTCTGGTGCCTCTGTGGATGGGAAAGGGGGCAGATCGTGCTCCATTTAGGAGGACGGAAGCGATCGGCTCACCGTAAAGCAACTTAATCCAGTCGAGGAAGCTGTAAGGGATCCCCATGCGTTCAAGGAGGACAAATAGGTAATCCCACTCAAGTGAATCGAACGCTTTAGTGGCGTCAAGAAACACAGCCGCAGCCTCGCATCTGGGATTAATATCTTGTAGGACGGCCTGAAGGGTGCGTAAGTTATGGGAGGTTGCCCTATTAGGAACAAAACTCGCCTGATCGGGGAGGACCAGACGCTCCATTAGCAGGTTGAGGCGGGATGACAGTACCTTCGCTAGGATTTTGACATCCGTATTAAGTAGCGAGAGGGGTCTATAGGAGTCGAAGTGTTCCGGAGGCTTGCCTGGCTTCAATAGGGATGTGATGAGTGCCTCACGCATGGACGCGGGCAAAAGGCCACCCTCAAGGGAGGCATAGTAAACCTGCTGGAGTATAGGGGCAAGGATATGAATATACGCTTTGTAGAAATCGACCGGCAGGCCATCGGAACCAGGCGATTTGCCCGACTTCATGGACATGATGGCGTCCTTAATTTCATCCACTTTGAGTATGTGGTGTAGAAATGTTTGTTGGGAAGGGCCAAGCCAGGCTATAGCAGTATCATCTAGGTAGGGACTTAGGTCAATAGGAACCGATCTATGAGAGGTGTAGAGAGAGGAATAATGTTTGGTAAGAATGCAGAGTTGCTCAGGCAAATCCCATTGTGGAGTTTGGTGCTCATCCAACAGAGTGGTGACATAGCCATTGTACCTAGGGGGGCGTACAGCAGAGGCAAGTGCCCTACCGGGCCTATCTCCCTCGCCAAAGACCCGCGCTGTATGTTGCTTGCCGAGGAATTTGCACTCCCTATCCGCCGCCTCAGTATATTCGTTCAGTTTTTCACGAAGGAGAGCATTAGAAGAATGGCCCCGGGGCTCGCTCGCACTAGTGCGCTCCAGCTCCCGCAGTTCGGATTCGAGTTTGCGAAGTTCCCCCCACAAGGATTTGAGTACACCGCCCCCTTTAGAGATACACCACCCACGGACAGTGACCTTGAAGGCCTCCCACACCACAGTGAGGTCAGATACCGACCCTACATTCCGGTCGAAAAAGTCTTGAATGTCTTGTTCAAGATCAGCCCTGAAAGCGGAATCAGTAAGATGTGAGGGGTTGAGGCGCCAGCTGAGATATGGGGAGGTCTCAAGAGGGATGCGCAGTGAAATAAGGACCGGGGAATGGTCAGAGAATGTCCTTGAGAGGTGTATGGCTTTGGTCAGCCAGGGGGAAAGGCCTGCTGACAAGAACACGTAGTCTAAACACGCCCATGTGGAGTGTATTGCCGAGTGGTGAGTGCCCTGCTTAAGGGATGGGTGCAGGTGTCGCCAGGAATCAATGAGGGAGTGGTCGGTAAGCAAGGAAGAGAGGACGCGCTGAGTATGAGAGTAGTGCACTGTCTGCGGGTGAGAGCGGTCCATGCACGGCATGACAACGGCATTAAAGTCGCCGCCTAGTATCACATGGCCTATACCTAGGGTCTGGATTTTACCCCATAATGTGAGCAGCGATGAAGTGTCATCAACGTTGGGGCCATAGTAGCAGGCAAAAAGGACCGAATGGGAGTGTAGTGTCCCCAAGACCATGCAGTATCTCCCCCCGGGGTCCGCCTCCGTCCCCGCAGGAACAAACCTCAAGCCCCGCCTAACCAAAACCGTAACACCCCTGGCGTAATTAGAGTAGGAGGAAAAAACCCTGCATGAAGCCCAACGAGATGCAAAGTAAGAGGACAACAGATGTGTTTCTTGGAGCATAGCAATTGAGATACCCTGCCTGTCTAGATACCCCAAGATTTGTCTCTTCTTTCTGGGGTTATTCAGCCTCCTAACATTCCATGACACCAGCTGGAATTGGAGCGTAGGCGGCTCAGACTCTACGTCACCCATTCATACAGATGCAGCACCTTGTAGCATAAAATCACACAGTTTAGGACCAAAGCATACTCAACTTCGAACATAGCACAATCGCCTCGCAGACAACCCCCCCTCGGACCACCCAGGGACAACAAAACCAAAATGACTAGGTCATCAGTAGTGGAACAAAACCCTTTCCCACCCATACCGGCAACCCCAACTGGCCGGGAATTCAGCCCCCACCCGGTTCCCCAAAACTCATACCAATTACACCCTAAACAGAGTAGAACACAAAAACCACCTCCCAGGAGGGAGGAGGTTCTCAGGGGTTCGCCCATTGGGGGGACCGGAACTAGGGGCCCCAGACGTACCGAACCACCTCCTTACTTACACCCACTGACCACAGGGAGACCTGTCGTCTGGCGTGGGGGGGAGTTGGGTGACCGAGCGCATATGGGAGTCTCAGTCAGTTTGGCCCCGAGTGGAGCCAGCATCCAGGACAAAGCACACAAAACCAAGTGTGTCCAAATTAATATAGCTCGCCCAGGTCATGAAATAAAAGGAGGACCATACCATCTTAGTGTCTCTCAGTCCTGTTGCGACAGCGGTGATCGCGACCTGGATCTGCGCAGAGCAGCACCATCACCATCCCGCTCCGCCCTGCAGCTCTTTAGAAAGTCCTCTACCTGATGGGGATTTTGAAAGAGATGGGTTTTACCCCGGAAAGTCACTTTCAGTCTGGCGGGGTAGAGCATAGAATCTCCTGCGCCTGAAGCTTCTTTTTAACTGTTGTGTATTTACGTCTGGCTTCCTGAACGGTAGAGGTGAAATCCGGGAAGAAGGACAGGGTGGTATTACAGTAGTTTACAGTTCCTACCTCCCTCGCCCGCCTCAACACAGAGTCTCTGTCCCTATAATTCAGGAAGCGCACAATAAAGGTGCGCGGTTGTGCTCCAGGAGGCGGGCGGGCCGCCAGGGATCTGTGGGCCCGCTCAACAATGAAGTGTGACGAGAAGGATTCTCTACCGAATAGTTCGACGAGCATGTTCTCCACGAACGTCTCCATTTTACCAGTGTTGGTGGTTTCCGCAAGGCCCAGGATACGGACATTATTGCGCCGAGACCGCGCCTCCAAGTCCTCGTTCTTATCAGCGATGAGCTTGAGCAGCCTATCCATTTGAGTGACCTGTTTACTGGTTGAGACGGCGCCATCCTCCAGGACAGAGATTCTATCCTCCGTTTCCTTGATGCGGGTGTCTTGCTGCTCAAGCTTGGAGACGTCGCTGTCCATGCGAGTGTTGATGTTGTCTATCTCTTGGCGTCGATCGTAGAGAGGCTCTGCTTCAGACCCAGCAACAGCGTCTTCCAGTCTTCATCCGGAGGCTCCTGGGAGGTCGGACCTCCATCAGGCTCCGGAATCGATTTGGGAGTCTTTTTGGATTCAAAAGGTATCTTGGACTGCCTGGCGTCGCTGCGACCCATGACTCCTCTGGGCGCCCGCGTTGATGGAGGGGAAGTGGACGCCAGGTCGCAAAGAGGTCCGGGGCAAAAGCGAAGAAAGTGTCCCACCGGCCGAGCGCTTGCAGGCAGAGGAGAGGTGTCTTGCGAGGAGGCCACAGGAAGTCCGCCAAGTGATACTGCCGCAGGAAGGCGGCAAGGAATTCAGCACCAATGGATTGGCGGCACCGCGGACCAACGTCCCACGCAGTGCCACCGTCTCGGCAGGCAGCTCAGTAAATTAATCCAGTGTGCTGGCTCCAAAGGTAGAGACGTAGGCAGTAAGGCAATAGATAGTGCAGCAACAGCGGGGGGAGGGGGGGAAGGGTAGGAGGAGAGGACAGAGCACCGGGTTGTGAATGGGGCTGTGGGTTCCGTTGGCCCCTCTAGAGAGCAGCAGGTGTGGCAATACAGGTAAGCAGGGGGGGAGGGGAGGGAGGAGCCGCACTAGAGCAGAGTACATAGTGCAGGAGAGTCTAGGGCTGCCCAGCGTGATCGCAGCAGCAGGGTACAAAGCAGTGAGGTCACAGCAAGGAGCAGGTACAGGTTGCACAGGCAGTGTGGTTAATCCGGCCTGGAGAAGGATGCAACAGGCAGCAGGTGCAGACACTCAGTGCCACAGGAGGAGAACGAAGAGGCCGCCCCCGCAGCGCAACCCCCCGGACCTCCACGACCCCACAGGAGATGGTCCAAGATGGCGGGGGTCCGAGCGCCAAGAGCGCAGCAGAGCGCCGTTGGGTCCAGCCGAACTGGCAGGAGGGTGGAGGAGCGGGCTGGGCAGGCAGCGGCGGCCCTCACCTGCTGCATTGGGGCCCCCCCGGGCGTCCGAGGCAGTCATGATTGTCCCGCGGGTCAGAGCTCCGCCGCGGGAAGGATCCAAAAGCCACGCCGGCTAGGCCACAAAGCACCAGGCTGTCCCTGCAGAGGGGAGCCGCTCTGGAGGACTGCAGCAGCAGCTCCACGGGCCGGCCGGACAGAAGCAGGCAGCCGATCTCGCCCCTATGGAGGTAAGCAGGACAAGCGCGGAATCCGCAGGTGCAGGCAGTCTGTGCCCCCGGGGGGGTGGGGGCGCAAAGATGCCGCTGTCTCAGCGCAGCCGCTCCGGGCCGCCCTCACCTTGCAGGAGACAGGACAAGATGGCAAAGAAGCAGCGCAACGCTGCAGAGTCCAGCAAAGGCAGCAAAGGGGGGGGGGGGGAGAAGGGGGGCCGGGCAGTCCACGACAGGCGAAGCCCAAAGGCAGCGGGCAGCTCTCATCTGCAGGGTCGGAGCCCCCCCCCCAGGCCTCGGAAGCAGTCCACCGCTGTCCCACGGGCTAGAGCTCCACCGCGGGAAGGATCTTAGGCCTCGCCGACCAGGCCGCAAAGCACCGGGCTATCCTGAAAGAGGGAGGCCGACCCGGAGGGCAGCCACAGCAGCACCACGGGCTGCCCAAGCCGAAACAGGCCGCCAATCACGTCCAGGTGCAGTTAGTCAGGGCAAATCAGGTATCGCCGGAATCAGCACAGCGAGAGGCAGGCAAAGAGACTCCCCGCTCCCGCCTCCCAGCTGCCTCGCCCACTCGCGCACTTCGCCTTATATGGCGACCGTGCGAACGCGCAGCGGTCACGCGCAGCGGGCGCGCCGATTGTGCTCCGAAGGCGCGCCAAAGGTAAGCCCGTCTGCGCCCGTCCGCGACCGGACCGCGCCCAGCGCCAGCGCCAGGACTCCTGGCCAACGAAGATCCCGACCGACCCGCCTGACGTACTCCGCCGCCACCCTCACCGTTCTCAACACCAGCCGACTCCCAGAATGCCATCAAGCCACTCCACGACGTACCCACGGACCTTTCAGCTGCCACGCCTGCAAGTTCACCTGCATCCGGACCAGCCTCGCACCAGCACCCACCAAGTCGAACACCAGCAGCACCCACCTCAAGTGCATCCTGCTCAACACCCGCTCCGTCCACAGACACGCCATCGAACTCTGGAACCTTCTAGACGCCACAGCCCCTGACGTCGCCTTCCTCACGGAGACCTGGATGAACGCCTCTTCAGCTCCCGACATCGCCATCGCTATCCCAGAGGGCTACAAGATCGTCCGGAGGGACCGAAACGCCAACCAGATGGGAGGAGGCATCGCCATCATCCACAGGAACACCATCCGTCTCACGACCAGCACCGACAACACCCTGACCAGCGCCGAACACCTGCATTTCCAGATCCACACCAACCCGAACACCACCCTCAGAGGCACCCTGATCTACTGACCCCCTGGACCACGCACACAATTCAGCGAGGACATCGCCGACTTCGTCAGCCCGCATGCCCTCCCCTCCGCCGACTACATCCTCCTGGGAGACCTCAACTTCCATCTGGAGAACAACAACGACCGCAACACCAGCACCCTGCTCGACAACCTCGCCAACCTGGGACTCAAGCAACTGGTGTCCACCCCCACCCACCTCGCCGGACACACACTCGACGCAGTCTTCTCATCCAGCACAGACATAGACTTCAGCCACGCCACAGAGCTTCAATGGACGGACCACAGCTGCGTCCACTTCACCTTCAAGAGAACGACGACCCACCAACACCAGCAACAGGCAGCCCGCAGAAGCTGGAACAAGATCACAGCAGACCAGCTCGCCACCTCCCTGAACCAGCACCCTCCTGCCAGCTCAGCGAACCCCAGCCAAGCCGCCGACAACCTCACGAAGTGGATCAGCAACTGCGCGGACGAACTCGCCCCACTGAGGACCCTGCCTAGCAGACCCGGCAGCAAGAAGGCCCCATGGTTCATCGACGAACTCAAGAGCTCCAAGAAGAACTGCCGAGCCCTCGAGAAAGTCTGGAGAAGGGAACCGACACCGGACAACAGGACCTCCTTCAAACTTGCCACCCGGAAACACCACCAGCTGATCCGCGCCGCCAAGAAAACAGCATTCAAGGACCGGTTGGACAACAACGCACACAACTGCAAGGAACTCTTCAACATCGTGAAAGAGCTTTCCAACCCCAGCGCAGGAAACAACGACATCACCCCATCGCAAGACCTCTGCAACTCCCTCGCTTCATACTTCCACAACAAGATCGCGGACATACATAACAGCTTCAACAACCAACCAACGCACACCATGACCGAACAACCACCCCCCACCACCACCCTCCACGCCTGGACCCCGATCAGCACCGAAGACACCATCCGCACGATGAACTCCATCCACTCCGGATCACCGACCGACCCCTGCCCTCACCACGTCTTCAACAAGGCCGACGCTGTCATCGCACCCCACCTGCGAGACATCATCAACACATCCTTCGACACCACCATCTTCCCTGAGAGCTGGAAACACGCCGAACTCAGCGCTCTACTCAAGAAACCAACAGCGGACCCCACCGACCTCAAGAATTACCGCCCCATCTCGCTCCTCCCGTTTCCAGCCAAAGTCATCGAGAAGACCGTCAACAAGCAGATGGCCGCCTTCCTCGAGACGAACGGATCCCTCGACCCCTCACAGTCCGGCTTCCGAGCCAATCACAGCACCGAGACCGCCCTCATCGCCGCCACCGATGACATCCGAGCCCTGATGGACAATGGAGAAACAGCGGCCCTCATCCTCCTAGACCTCTCTGCGGCATTCGACACGGTCTGCCACCGCACCCTAGTACGGCGCCTCAGCAACATCGGAATCCAGGACAAGGCGCTGGACTGGATCATCTCCTTCCTCGACGGAAGAACACAGAGAGTCCGCCTACCACCGTACAAGTCAGAGGCCTCCGAAGTCACCTGCGGCGTCCCTCAAGGATCATCTCTGAGCCCCACCCTCTTCAACGTCTACATGAGCCCCCTCGCGGCCATCGTACGCAAACACAACCTCAGCATAATCTCCTACGCCGACAACACCCAACTGATCCTCTCCCTGACCAACGACCCCGCCGCCGCCAGATCCAACCTGCACGAAGGGATGAAATAGGTAGCCGAGTGGATGACGACCAGCCGCCTGAAACTGAACTCGGACAAGACGGAGGTCCTCATCCTGGGCTCCTCACCCTCCGCCTGGGACGACTCCTGGTGGCCTCCCGCCCTGGGCACCGCACCCAAACCGACAGACCATGCACGCAACCTGGGCTTCCTCCTGGACTCCTCCCTCTCCATGACCAGGCAAGTCAACAACGTCTCTTCGGCGTGCTTCAACATCCTACGCATGCTACGGAAGATCTTCTGGTGGATCCCCACCGAGACCAGGAAGACCGTCACCCAGGCCCTCGTCACCAGCCGACTGGACTACGGCAACGCCCTCTACGCCGGTACCACTGCCAAGCTCCAGAAGAGACTCCAGCGGATCCAGAACGCCTCAGCCAGACTCATCCTCGACATCCCACGAACCAGCCACATCTCCGGACATCTGAGAGACCTTCACTGGCTCCCCGTCAACAAAAGAATCACCTTCCGCCTCCTCACCCACGCACACAAAGCCCTACACAACCAAGGCCCGAGCTACCTCAACAGCCGAGTCAACTTCTACGCTCCCAAACGCCACCTCCGATCAGCCAACCACGCCCTCGCCGCCGTCCCCCGCATCCGAAGAGCGACTACAGGAGGAAGGTCCTTCTCCTACCTGGCCGCCAAGACCTGGAACTCCCTCCCGACCGACCTGCGCCTGACCCAAGACCACCTCTCCTTCAGGAAGAAGCTGAAGACCTGGCTGTTCGAGCAGTAGCGGCACCCCCCCTCCCCCCCCCACCCAGCGCCTTGAGACCCTACGGGTATGTAGCGCGCTTTACAAGTGTCACTGATTGATTGATTGATTGAGTAGCATCGGAGGAGAGCAAACAGGATCACTGTAGGATGTGTTGAAGCGCTCGGTCGGTCGGGAGCCTCACATCAGTGAGGCCATCTTGGTCTGGCGCCACCTAGCGCCCCCCTTATTTTGACAATAGTTTTGGGTATTTTGATAAAAATAATAATTGTATCATGTATAATATGTATTAAACATTGTAATAAATATGTAATTTGTTAATTTTAAAAAATATAGATTTTTTAATATTTAAATATTTTCATTTTCTGTTATTTACTATTTTTTAAAATTATTTATTTTACTTGAAGTGAATTAGTCAGTTTCTATTGGTGCACAGAGCACAGTGACAGTAGTGAATTTTACCCCTCCGCAATCCAACTCTTTCCTTACTGTTACACTGACTGAGTGAGGTTGACTACCTAGGCCCACACTTCTATCCGGACCACAATCACTTGGCCACTGGAGCAGTATTCCATAAATCCCTTCACTGAGCTTGTGGTGGACCCTCTACAGCTGCTGCCCTGGGAGCTGGTCATCCGTGGTTAGCGACCGGGAGCCATTGAGAAAGTGTTGCCATCTTCTTTGAACTAACGCTTCTTTGACCATTGCCAGGTTCTCATCCCGGTTTGTGGCCTCCCCTAGCTCTTTCAGTGTCAGTGCCTATGGGCAGGCATCTTGGAGGATCATTCTGACAAATTCTCCAATGTACTCTTCTTCCTGGTTTAGCCACAGGTCTTTTGTCGGCAAGGGATGACGAGACAGATGGTTGGCCAAGTTGTTGTTGCCGGCTCAATAGGCTATGTCGAACCTGTAAGCTTGCAGTTGTACCGCTCATCGTTCTATTCCGGGGGAGCTAGCCATGTGGTTCCAGCAAACAGGGTGGTGAGCGGTTTGTGGTCAGTCACCACCCTAAACATGTGGCCATAGGGGTAGAGGTGGGAGTGTTGACAGGCCCATTTATGGCTAGGGCCTCTCTCTCGATCTAGGCATACCTCATTTCAGTTTCTGAGAGTGTCCTGCTGTCGTAGGCTATTGGCAACCAGACGTTTTTGGTGTTTTCCAGCATGAACACAGCTCTTAGGCCAACTGGGCTGGTGTCGAGAATTAGCTCAGTCCTTTTGCCTGGGTAGAGCTAGACCATGGTGGTCTTGTCCATGGTCTTTGATTGCCTTGAGCACCTTGTTGGCCTGCGGGCTCCATCCCTAGACACACCAGGGCTTGTGAGAACCCTTAGAGGCTTGGATTGAGGGGCCAGTTTGGGTATAAAATGTCCACAGTAGGTGGCCATCCCCAGAAAGCTGAGGACTTCCTTTGAGTTCCTGAGGGTTTGCGTGGTTTGTATGGCTGTGAACATTTTCAGAATACTTGGAGGCCCTCGTGGGAAAACAGGTACCAAACCAATTAAATCAATTCCTGGTAGAAAGACTGCTTAGCTTTGTTCAGGTTGAGGCCACAGTCGGACAGACACCACAGCATGTCTTGAAGGGGCACATGGTGTTCCTCCAGGCTACTTGAAAATATCCAGATCTTATTGCTTAAATTGAGGACCCCCATCAGGCTGGATAGTGTCTCCTTTTTTTAATTAGATTTTTTTATTTTTTTTAGTAACATTTTCAGGAATACATCTGGTTGGGCACATTTGTTACACGCACACCAGCCGATAGATGGAGGCTGCAAGGTATTACATTGAAAACCAGTACAATGAATTACAGTCTATATCTGAAAGTCCCAAATGTCTGTTGAGTCACAGAATGCAAGGCAAGGTCAGCATGCACAATTTCAGGAGTTTTGAGAGCTGTGCTTAACAAGCCCAACAATGAAAGTAAGAATAACAAAACCAGAACGGAGGGGGAAGAAGGTGAGGGGGCATGGTGGGGGAGAGCAGCCTGTGAGAGTAATGCAGTGGAAACAAGCATGCACATTCAAAGCGATCTTTGGGCTGAGGGTTCTGCCCTACACTGCTTCTCCACTGGGGTGTAATCGTGAGGGGTCTGAATCCACTGTGTCAATTGCAGGAATGTTAGCGGAGGTTCCCATATGTCCCGGGGCCTGACTTGGGCAGGCATCAATTACCAGTATGCTGATAGTTGCACCTGGCAGAACGTGGCATCCCTGACTCATTCCTCTCTGCACAGTGCCCTGCCCCAGTACATTAATAAATGAATGAAATAATTTATAAAGCACAACAATACCCTGGGGTGTCTAGGACCTACCTGAAACACATGGTTATTGGGAAGAAATCAATACAGTTATGTTCTAAAGAGCCACGTTTTTAGGTTCTTCCTGAATTTTAGTAAGATTGTCTCTCTTGAGAGAAGTCGGAGGAGTGTTCCAGCGTTTTGCAGTGGTACAGGCAATACTCTTTCCAGATTCCTAAGTTCTGCTAATCTTAGAGGCCTTGCCGGAACATATGGTTTTAAAAAGCTTGCTGGTTGAATTGGTTCAATGTTCTAAAAGCAAATGCAAAGGGATTTGAATTGGATTCGTTTTGCTAGCGTCAGCTAATGCAGCTGCGAAGGTAACAGACTCAAATTTAGAAATGCCCAGGAGAACTCTGGCTGCAGTATTTTGGATGATCTGCAATTTTTGGATACTACGTTTTGTTGCGCTGATGAGCAGGGCATTGCAGTAATCCAGTCTTGATAGGATCAAGACTGAGATCACTGTTTTCCTGAGTTCTACTTGGATTGAGGGTAGGATCTTCCTCAAAATTTTTAGTATGAAGTGGAAAATTATTTTGGCCTCAAAGGATAATTTATTATCCATGATTACTCCCAGATTCTTTGCTTTTAAGACAGATGTGGGTAGTGGTCCTAACTGTGATGGCCACCAATGGGTGGTCCAGAATTAAGGGTTATTGCCAAAAAGTAGGACCTCTGTTTTGGGCGAGTTGAGTTTCAAGCAATGTTCTGACATCCGTATCCAAATCTGGTTCATGCAGTCCTGAAAATTGCTGCCAGCGGAGATGATAATTTGTGTATCGTCGGCATACGATACCAGGGCAAACCCGTGACGTTTTATTAATCTGGCCAGTGGGGTGACATATGGGTTGAAAAGTGTGGGGCTCAGGGAGGAACCCTGGGGAACCCCACATGGTAGGGAAATTGGGGGGGGCAAAATCGCCTTATGCGACCCACTGAGATCGGTCGATAGGAAGGAGTCTAGCAGTGAAAGCGCCTTGACCCTGATCCCGATGGTTGCTAAACGGTCTATCAGCAGCCCATGACTAACCGTGTCAAAGGCTGTTGACAGATCTAATAGGATCTAGGCCGTCCTGCCCCTGCCATCCAGCGTCCATTTGAGCTCCTCAGTGACCGTGATCAGAGCTAGCTCTGTGCTGTGATGAGTCCAAAACCCGAATTGGGACGAATCCATAATTTCGTTGCCAGTGATGTAAGCAGAAAGTTCTAAATTAATAGCTTTTTCCACACCTTAGAAGGGAAAGGGAGTCTTGAGATGGGTCTGTAATTCAGTGGATCCTCAGTATTCAAAGTGTTTTTTTTTAATAGTGGAAAATTTATATATTTATATAACTCCTCGAAGTGATCATGTCATTAAAGATCACAGTTAAAGGGGGGAAATGTCTCAGGCGCAAAGAGTAAAATTTTAGGGGGGCAGGGGTCTTCTGGGGAGCCTGATTTGATGGTTTTATTAATTGTTCGTTTTTTCCATAGTTAGGACAAAGTGGCAGATGGTATCTCTAAAGTTGGGGTACTTTCATGATGCTCACCAGGGTTTTTTGGGCCGTTGGGTGATTGTAGAAAAAATTGTGAACTGCTTTGACTTTGTTTTGAAAAATATCTGCAAGAATGTTGCAGAATTCTTGACTGGCAGTTTAGATAGCTTTTTTATGGTGACAAACAGCGTTTTGAAGAATTTATTAGATGCTCTGATTTGCTCTGTTAAACAGGCCGCTTTCTCTGTGATGAAAAGGTTTTTATATGTTTGGAGGGATTCTTTATATTTCTTTTTTACATTTATATTATTATTTAATCTCCATTTTCTCTCTAATCTCGACAGTGTTGTTTTTTATGTTTAAGCTTATCGTTGAACCAAGGTTCTGATGGGGTGCGCCTAATCCAACAGCTTTTTTTTCTGGTGCCAGTTCTTTCATAGCTGACCCTAGCCAAGTGTGATAGTTTGTGACAGCCGAATCAAGGTCCATTGACAGATTCGGATGAGATATAGAAAGCCAGGAAGTTAATTGATTGGCCTCAATTTTGTTCCAATGCCGACTAATAAAGGATTCTGCTGTCTGTTTGCGATATGTCCCTTGTGGGGGCATAATTTTAAAAAGAACCGCAAAGTGGTCTGACCATGTTAATGGAAGAGAATCTGTTCCGCTTATGTGTGCCCGTAAAGATGCCATCCAGACAATGGCCAGCGGTGTGTGTTGCACCTTTGACCAGTTGATGAAGATCTAAACTGGACATTTGGTCGAGTAACGTTCTTGTGTCTGGGTAGATAGTGTTTTCAAAGTGAAAAATAATCCCCTAGAAAAATGAAATCCGGGTGATCTACTTTGAGCAATTGAATATGTTCAAGATCATCAATACAAAGGGATTTGGAGGTGGGCGGCCTATAAAGAAGAATACCATTAAGGGAGTACTGTTCATTCAACTCCACTTTGAAGCTCATGGCTTCCCATGCTGGGTTTCCAGAGATTTTTAACATATACAATTTAAACTTGGAATTTGAAATGAGTGCTACGCCGTCCCCTTTCTTCTCAGCACTAATCACGCAGTGAATTTTAAATCGGGGTCAGAGCAAGCCTCTGCCCATGTTTCTGTTATGAAAGCAAGAGCTATCTTGTGTGTTTCTAGAAACTCTTGAAAATGAACAGCGTTTTAACTCAGAACCTGGCGTTTATCAAGAAGCAAGATATAGGTGGCCTACTATTTTCTGGTGGGTGTGCTTCTTTAAGATGCCTTGGGCTCGGACTGTGAAAAAAGTACAGGACAGGAACCGCATTCTGTTCTGTCCTGAGCAGAGTAAGGGTCAAAAACCCGGCCGGGCATATCTTAGCAGCTTTTTGAAACTGCTTCAAGGTCTCGGCAGAATATTGAAATGACTGGCTAATTCCAGTGTGTTCTGGGACACAGCGGGCATTATGGCTGGCGCTGTGCACGGTCTGTGCGCCGACGGGCGGACATCTCTAATTCACAAGACACTACAGTAGGAGAGTAGGATCTGCTTACTACGGTTAACCCCACTTTATGTTGGTGTTTCACTGTTTCTCGAGTTTAGTCTGACTGGAGCCCTGCTAACCAGGACGCCAGCCTAGCAGCTCCTCTCTAAATTGATTGCATGTACTTTAGGTACACTCCAGATTGGTTACTGGGTTACCCTTGTGAGTCACTAGTATATGGTACCTTAGGTACCAAGGGCATGGGTACCCCAGAGGCCTACCAGGGGTTGAAGCATATATTATTCCACCCCTGGGAAGCCTTCCGAAATGGCACCACAGGTCTGCTATGGCAGCCTGGGTAAGGAGGTGCTTGCACCCCTTACTTAGATATAGGTTACCTATTTCTACCTTAAATCACTGACACATATAAACCTACAAGTCACTCCTATGGCAGGCCTTATCAAACCTGAAGGCAGAGTGCTTGGTTTTGAGTGAGAGGGTGCCCATGCATGAGCAGGACCCCTCTGCAGCGTTCAGAATCTATTCTCTGATGCTGTTCTGTGATGCAGCCAGACCATATACTCTTAAGTGCATTATAACCTTGCGGTGAATGCTAACTTTGGAAGGGCTGCATCGAAACATGTCGTGTTTGGTGTCAAACACTTTGGAATCCTACTCCCCACCAGTCCTGGTGGCTGGGGTAGAATTCCACGCTTCTAGAGGGAGAAGACATGTACACACTAACCTACCCAGTAATAGTTTAAAATAGCCCCAGCATCACAAAATGGATGTTGCAGCCACAGACACAAGTCTGACCTCCTGCTGCTGGACGAAATTCCGTCAGGGGAGGCCTGGACAATAGGTTTCCTGTCACAGGGAGGTGTAACCACCTCCCCAGACAGGCTTTAGTGTATTGGAGCTGGGTGGGTGCATTCAGTGAATGTTTTTCAGACAGTACTGGGGGCACACTTGGTGTCCCTGTGCATAGTCAAGTTGAAACCGGTTACAGGAGCACTCAGCTCCTGCTCTGGCGCGGAACTGGACAAAGGGAAAGGGGTGTAACTACCCCCCTCCCTACACCCTCCCATAGGTGGGTCCCCAGAGCATCCAAAACCTGCAACATATATCCTGGAACTTCGACATTTTATTTCGATGAGAAGATGGAAGAATCTCCCAAGGGTTCAAGGAGTGACTCCCCTGTTCAAACAGGCACCAAAAGCATCTTGCCGGTCTGCATTTCCGAGGCTCCGCCAGACCCCAAAGTATCTGCGACTCAGGACATGGACTTCCAGACTTCTCAGAGGCCGACACAAGATTCCAGCAAAGCTGAGAACCGCAGCCCTCATGAGAGACGTGGAACCGGAACTCCAGGACACCGTGCACATTTGCTAGTGCATCAACTTCCCAAGCTTTTCCGAAGTTCTGCATTGGGCTACTTGCAGTCCAAGCCCTAAGCACCATATGCACTGAAGATTGTGGGCCTACACTCCACGAGTGTTCCGTGGGTCGCTTCTAGCAATTCTGCTTGACGCACCTTCGTGATCCCTGGTCCGTCAACTGGTGAGTCCCCAAGAAGGTAACTCTTCTTTCCTTTGGGCTTTCCTGGTGGCTCCAGATGTGCCCTGACTCCCCTTCAAAGGGTGAGTCCACCAGAGCAAACTGGTCTGCACCGAAGCCCATCTTTGCTTTCTGTGTGGGTGGCTGTTGCCAAGGCTTGTTGGGTCCCGACCGGAATCCGACACCGCAGCACTCGACATTCTTTGTGGGACAGCTCGAATCCAGCACCTGGTCATCGTCGACACCTCCTGGTCCTCGCGGCTGAAGAGTCAAGCTTCACCTTCTTCACCTGCAAGCACCCGACATCGGTGGGCATCTGCTCATCGCCTTCCTGGTCACTGGCTAGTGACCCAGACTCTCTCCCCTCTGCTTTGTAATTTGTAATTTGTAACTGGGTTTTGTATCGCGCCAGCTCACCGACAGGTCTCAAAGCGCTACTGACCAAGTACAGCAACAAGAAACAAGATGAGAGTATAAGAGTGTCTGAAGCTAGTAACCGACTACTGAGGTGTAAATGCGTCTTTGAAGAGTACGGTCTTCAGGGACTTCCTAAAGTGGAGGAGGTTGGGTTCTCTACGAAGCGCCTCCGGTAGCTTATTCCAAATGATAGGAGCCTGAACTGAAAAGGATCTGCCTCCTTTTGTTGCCAGCTTAAAGCGTGGGCAGGATAGCAAAAAAGAACCGGAGGATCTCAGGGCGCGCTTAGGTTCGTATATTTCAAGCCTATCTTTTATATAGGCTGGCGCCTGTCCGTGGATTGCTTTGTGGCAGATGCACATACTCTTGAATTCGACTCTTTGTACTATAGGCAACCAATGTAGCCTATAAAGCAAAGGAGAGGCATGAGTCCGCCTCGGCACTCCGAATATCATTCAGAATGACCTGAAGACGGTTGATGGAATTTTTTGGGAGGCCAAGGTATAACGCATTGCCGTAGTCAATTCTAGACACTATTGTGGCTGAGACAATGGTTCTAAGCATATTCCTTGAGAGTAGGGGGACGAGCTTACGCAGTTGCCTGATCAAATTGGTACAAGAACCAACTACAGCGGACACTTGGTTAGCCATCGAGAGTTCCTGATCGATTTTCATACCGAGGCTCTTAACACTAGGGCACGGTTTTGGAGTAGGTCCAAGTTCTTGTGGCCAAAACAAATCATTCCAGGGGGAGGTGGCGGTTGAAACTACGAGAACTTCCGTTTTATCTGGATTGATTTTCAATAAATTGGACGACATCCAGTTTACTGTAAAACGTAATATGTCTTGGGCCTTGGACTGAGCCGATGGTGTGTTGTCGATACTCAGCAGCAGCTGAGTATCATCGGCGTAGTTTAAAACTTTACAGTTCATGTTTGCCAGGGACTCTATCAATGGCTGTAAATAAAGATTAAATAAGAGTGGAGAGAGCGCAGAACCCTGCGGGACTCCACAAGCTAAGGTACCCACATCGGGGACCTGATCTGCTAGCTGGATCCTCTGCGTCCTCCCTGATAAGAAGGCTGTTAACCATTTGAGGGCTTGCTCTCCTATCCCGAACCTGGCCAATCTACCCAGGAGCAGTGCATGGCTTTCAGGTTCTTCACTACTCTGAGCTAGGCTTGAATCCACCGGGACACTTTCCACTTGGACGCCAGCAGCACTTTGCAGCAGCTCTCCATTGAAATCGCCGACAATACCCAACACGAAAAGACACCTATGCACCTGGCTTCCCTGGGTAAGGTAACTTGAGTACTCTGGTGCTTCCGTGGGTGTTGACTCTAGAATCTCCTACTTCTAGAGGGGTTTTCTCCAAGTCCTCTTCTAAGTGTCCTTGATCTGTAATTTTCCAACCGCGACTTTCCCCATAGAAGTTAATGGTGATTCGCGGCTGTGTTTAGACACTGCACGCGTCCCCCGTGGGTCCCCTGTGTACCTACCTTGGGTGGTTCCTGGTGGCCCCAGTGGTTCTAAAGGTTCATAGGCCTTGTATCTATGTCTGTCGTGGTTCTTATATCACTTTCTTAATATATTGTTTGGTACGTCCCTAGGGCTCAACGTATATTGTGCTAATTTAGTGTGTGCTAAATATGTTTATTGAATGTACTTTTGCCTCTAGCCTCATAAAGAGACTAGAGGGATGTGCTTAGAATAAATACATATAATGTATATATAGGCTGTATGGTTTTAGGTTTAAACCTATAATAACTGATAAAACCCCACAGAAAGGAAAAGAGCCATCACCGGTGTAAACATATAAACACTGAAAAAACACCTTTTCAACCACAAACTAAGTGCCATTTATTTCTTCCTGAAGGGGCCAAAACAATGTAACTTTGCTATACAAGGTAGTTTCAAGAAAGACTGGGCTAGCAGTATTCTGCTTGAATTTTGTTGTTTAGTGATGTCACTAAAACATGGTCTATTCTTCATTCTGCTTTTTTCAACTAAAACATGGTCTGCTCTTCATTCTGCTTTTTTGTGGTCTTTGGTCTAAAGATGCAGTGTTTAAAGCATGTTTTAGGTCGTATTCAGTTATTTTATAAACTGTAGAGAATTGGGAAATATCAAAATCATATTTGATATTTTGGCTAAATATGATTTCAATGATAGGTAAAATGGCTGGTTTCATAAGAATCTTTCCTAATATGTACCATCACATTTACCCACAGACATAGAATGGGTGAAATCCTTTGGTACATCAGCCCTCTTTCCTAGTGAGTCAATATTGATTGTAAATACATTGTCAAACAACCCAAAGCTTTAAACATTCAATGCAAGATGTAGTGACAGGTATATGTGAAAAGAATGTTGTCACCAAGCATCTGAGATAGTGGTGAAAACATGACACCAGACGTTTGGTAAACATGTAACGCAGTGTCACTTGGAATGCTGCTGAAAAAAGTTCCTACCAAGTTCCCAAAATATTGGAGTGATATTGTTTGTATTTGCAGTAATTCAGCTAAGTATGTGAAAAGGTTGTATAATGGTCTGTCAAAATCAATACCCGAGCTGAAGTGTTTCTCAGTAAGAGATCCTTGTAACTTGCTAGATGGTATGCTGAAAGCATCTTTACAATCTCCAGAGTTATTGAAGAATGCTATTGACTTTGTAGTCCATTCTGGTGCAGTAAAATGTATTTGGACCTCATATACCCTGTATATACATTATCTATACACATGCACTATCAGTGCAGAAAGCAAGCAATAATCACAATTTAATAAAAAATTTCATAAACACCAGAAATCACTGTTTCTGTTGTTTTTAATGGCGCAAAAAATTGTAAACACTGATAACCACTGTTTTTTAAGGTATTGAAAAAAACTGAAAAACCCCCACCAGAATTAGTCAAAAATAGAAACTAAAAACAGGAAAGCCTATTTGTATATATATCTGGAGTGGTTCTCCTTTCATTTGGCCATTGATGAGATTATAGACTGGTAAAACAAGCTGCTTTACATTCCTTCAAGACTTAGCCTGAAGGCTGCTCTCCACAGCTACTACTAGGATAGCTTTCTATATAGGTTGTCTTTAAACCTACCATCAATAAGGGTCGTTGGGACTGGTGCAAGGTGCCCACTAGAATAGTGGACAGCATATATTGGGCAAACTTCTCACAACTACATCTTCCCCTTTGTTAAATAAAATATTATATATATATATATATATATATATATATATATATATATATATATATATATATATATATATATATATATATATATATATATATATATATCCAAAACGGGTCCTCGCCAAGGCACTCAGAGCATCGTTTAGCCACGCTACCTTGAAGAAAAACAGCAGGACCAGGTATTCCGTGAGTTGATTTTTTTATTTGGCAACAAACGGCAGCATAACGTTTCGGCCTCTCACAGGCCTTGATCACATGGTGCTATGCAGTCGAAAGGCAGAATTTAAAGTGCTAGTGCTGGAAACGGTAACCAACCAGAGTAGAGTAAAGTGCATAGTGCAATAGACATAGTCAAAATACTATGGAATTTCCTTATTGCCAAGAAATCACGCACTCAACAATTTCACCAATGTACAAAATTAATTAATAATTTTTCTTAACAGTGTTGGGATAAATCCCCCTCACACAGATCACTAGGCAAGTGTTTAATCTGTATATCTAACATGTGTGTAAATGCACAAGTCGATTCTATAATACCCGGATCAATCCGTTGGCAAAATCAAACACATTCTGATAAACACATGAACAGACAAATACTCTATACATTTGTGCAAAGGAATTAAAAATAGGCAGCAACAATTGCTAAGCTTTTGTCAATATATGGATAAATCCGCATATTCAATATTAAAACATTATCAATTTAATAGATGCACGTATTTATCTGAGCCATTGTTAAAGTGCATACACAGTTAGAGCAGGCAACCTGATTTTGAGAAACACTTGCATCCGCTTGAATCATTGGCTAACTATAAATCCATACTGGTTGGATAACCGAAAAAAGTGCAAGTGAATGTGATTAAAATATATACAAACAGATCTCAATTCGATTATAAACATGATCATGATGTAAAGTGTAATATAATCTGATCTGTCGACTAAAGCAGTAGGGTCACTGGACAAAAAACAATGATATCATAAAGGTACATGTATCCATGGACAACCCACTGGCCAAGCTGGAAATACTGAATACAAACCATATTGTGGGATGTCTGAATGGGACACAAACAATAGTACCTCGAGGAACCAATCAATGGAGATAAACTGTATAGAAAGCAAAATTATAAACAGGTGTACAGATCTTCTGATGCATTCAACCCATTGGGAAATTTGCTATCTAGCATGAGAATGTAGCGTGTTTCCAATCTTCTCAGCGCAGCTTCCCTGTTACCGCCCCTTCTCATTGGTGCAATAGTGTCTATGGCATAATATTTCAAGAGAGAGCTGTTGCTGTTATGTTTCTCCCTGAAATGTCTAGCAACTGGATATGCTGGGTCGTTGGACTTTATGGCCCGTAGGTGTTGAAGGACCCTTTTATGCACCTGTAATTTTGAACTGCCCACGTAACGAAGGCCACATGGGCATTCCAGAATATACACACAGAATTCACTTTTGCATGTGATTTTTTTCTTTATTTTACAAGGGGTGTCTGAAAATGGGATGTAATACTCAGTCTTGTTCACTCCCTGGATACAGGCTTTGCATGAAGCACATCTTCTGAAGCCTTTGCTCCCCGCCAACCAATCTTGTTTATTAACTAACTCAGGGCTTGATTTTACTAGCGCGTCCTGTAAGGAAAAGGCTTTTCTATAGGTAATCGCAGGTTTTGTGGGCATATATTTACCTATAGTGGGATCGCATTTGACTAGACCCCAATGCCTATTTACAATTTTTCTAAGCGCACCATGCTGGTTGTTAAAGGCCCATATGAGTCTAGTAGGTTGTTGTGTTGGGGCTGTGGTGGAAGTACGTATCCCCCTATGTACTAGGGCTTCAGACCGGGGTATTGCATTGGCTTTCCTGATGGCAGCCAGGATCACCTTTTTGTCATAACCCCGGGCCAGAAATCGTTGTTTGCACTCTTCCTGGACTTTCTGATTCTGTGCTTCAGTGCTGCATGCTCTCCTGATCCGCAGCATTTCCCCGTAGGGGATGCGGCGGATCAAATGGGGAGGATGGTGGCCTTGTGCATGCAACACTGTATTGCCAGCCGTAGGCTTCCTGAACAGAGATGTTTGAATTTCTCCATTGATGATATTAATGGCAATATCCAAAAAGGTGGCATTCGAGTTGCTAATATCAGAAGTAAAAGACAAGTTGTAATTGTTTTTGTTCAACTTGTCGATAAATTCTGTGACCTGTTCGGTGGTTCCTTTCCAGATCATGCATACATCATCGATGTATCTGAACCACCGAACAATGTGATTCCTGCAAGTTTCAGAGTGTTCGCCCATGAGGACCTGCCTCTCCCAGTACCCCATATGAAGGCAGGCGTAACTGGGAGAAAAACAGGCCCCCATGGCTACCCCCCTAACTTGCTGGAAATGTATTTGGACCTCATATACCCTGTATATACATTATCTATACACATGCACTATCGGTGCAGAAAGCAAGCAATAATCACAATTTAATAAAAAATTTCATAAACACCAGAAATCACTGTTTCTGTTGTTTTTAATGGCGCAAAAAATTGTAAACACTGATAACCACTGTTTTTTAAGGTATTGAAAAAAACTGAAAAACCCCCACCAGAATTAGTCAAAAATAGAAACTAAAAACAGGAAAGCCTATTTGTATATATATCTGGAGTGGTTCTCCTTTCATTTGGCCATTGATGAGATTATAGACTGGTAAAACAAGCTGCTTTACATTCCTTCAAGACTTAGCCTGAAGGCTGCTCTCCACAGCTACTACTAGGATAGCTTTCTATATAGGTTGTCTTTAAACCTACCATCAATAAGGGTCGTTGGGACTGGTGCAAGGTGCCCACTAGAATAGTGGACAGCATATATTGGGCAAACTTCTCACAACTACATCTTCCCCTTTGTTAAATAAAATATTTTATATATATATATATATATATATATATATATATATATATATATATATATATATATATATATATATATATATATATATATATATATATATATGTATATGCACCAAAACTCCTTTCGAAAAAAGAGACAGCGACCCAGCAGGAAACGGTAGGAAACACTGGTTTATTAGCACAGATGCGGCGAATGCATTTCGGCAGCTTCCTGCCTTCTTCAGCGCCCAAAGCAATCCATGAGTGCAATCCCATGCTGCCAGTTACTCCCTCATTTGAACGCTTGCTGATGCAAGCCAGCTCCACCCCTTGCAGAAAACTCCACACACCTGTGAGCAGTCCCGAGTGTGGCACAGGACTGCATGTCCCAGAATACAGCGTGATGGAGTCTGAGACCTTCGGTGCAGGAGCGAGACACAGATAGTGACAATGTCATTGCAGGGGGCAGGGAACAGCGTGATCCCCACAGACACTGTGATGAAAGTACCTCTTTGGTGTGCCAATTGTCCAGTGCCTCCTCTGGTCCCCCAAAACCACCGCAACCAGCTCGACCAGAGAGTCTAGTGAGCAGGGGATGAACTGCGGTGAGCTCTACCCGGCATGGGATTGATAATCCCAAAACTGCTTTCTTTTCTCCCTGGTTTTGATGGCGGGTTCCCAGCCTTTGCAACCAGCGCTGGTAAATTAAGAAGAACTGCGAGAGTCCAAGTCCCAGTGAGGCCGGTTGCCCAAAGCGCAGTGGGGGTCATCTGAAAAGCGTCTCTGGGTGACGCTGTAATTGATGCACCAAAACTCCCTTCGAAAAAAGAGACAGCGACCCAGGAGGAAACGGTAGGAAACACTGGTTTATTAGCACAGATGCGGCGAATGCATTTCGGCAGCTTCCTGCCTTCTTCAGCGCCCAAAGCAATCCGTGAGTGCAATCCCATGCTGCCAGTTACTCCCTCATTTGAATGCTTGCTGATGCAAGCCAGCTCCACCCCTTGCAGAAAACTCCACACACCTGTGAGCAGGCCCGAGTGTGGCACAGGACTGCATATATATATATATATATTTTCAAACGTGGCCCACCTTTGGGCTCCCGGGTGCTCACAGGCAGAGCCTCACCCTGAGTAAACAATTTCGGTTTCCCAAGGGCATTCCTCGCGCACTCCCAGATCCTCAATAAGCAACAACCATGAATTCTATGCTGTTCATGTTATTTTAATTTCATAACAGCTCAGCCAGCAGCACAACTCGATGCGTTTACTCCGATGTTGCGGGAGGGATTGTTTTCGGCCTGCATTGGCAAGGCAAATGGTGCACGGAGGAATGGCCCCCGGAAATGGAAAAGTGGGAGAGGGAGTATAGTCTTCTTCAAATTTTTTGCCACTTGCAATGGCAGTGTCCCCTTTGGGAGGGGCAAGAAGTTGGTGCACAGAAAGAGGTTATTTAGCATTGACAACATGAAGGTAGTGCAAGTAGTTAACCAGCAGTCATCAAGGGATGCCCAAGTGTTGAAGTTGTTGTGGAGTTTTGTGTTGAAGTATTTGCAGTCGGACATTCTGTTTAACACACAACACATGCTAGGTGTAGACTTTGACATTCCAGATTCCTTGTCTCCATCACAGTGGATGAGATTCCATGGTCTGACCACGGCAGCAGAGAGTGAAGACCAGGATGCCATAGAAGCTATGGTCAGTAATCGACAGAGGAGGCTCCAGGTAGTGTTAGAGTCAATGGCCCTCTCAAAAAGGAGGGCTCATAGTCAGTCTTGGGAGAGTTTCTAGGTGGATGGGTGGAGAGGAGACAGGACTCCTGTTGTGTGGGCTGTATTTTCTCAGATACTCAGGGGCCGGCGGGTAACTGCACAAACAAGGAGGAACAGGTGCTGCTCTCCAAACTATTGTTGTGGATGCTCTTTGTGGCTTTTAGTGGGTCTGAGGTCTTGGGGCCGGAAGAGGGACTCAGGGAGATCATTTGGGACAAAGTCCAACCATGCTAAGTGGGGTTACAAGGTTGGTTGCATACATCGAGAATGGCTCAGAGGGGTCAGGGAAGGTCTGTCTTGTTGCGCAGATACATTTTTGCCCAGTGCATTGGGCCGCCTCTCTGCAGGATAAGCTCCAGGAGGTTCAGGTCAGGTTTTCAGACATTGTAAAGACAGGCCTGTCACGGCTTTTTAACTACTGTCTCTGCTGCTAATGGGGCTGATTCAGTTGGGAGTTGATGTGAAAGGTTTTGGGACACATTTGTTTCACATAGGCATGACGACAGAGGCAGGTAGGAGGGGTTGGAGCAGGACAGATATCATGGGTCTGGGCAGATGGGCGTATGATTCCTTTCAGCACTATGCCGGATGGGGAGTGGGAATGTTAATATATTTTTTCGTTTCACTCATTATTATTTTCTCCAGGTTTGATTCCTGGCCCGAAAGTTGCAGAAATATCATTCTGGATAGTGGGGTACTCGTTTGGAAAATGGGCCAAAAGGCAGGTGAGGCAGAGCCGACATGAAGCCAAGCTGGGTCTTGGTACTGCATTGAGGGAAGATTGATTTAGTGGTTGAAAAAGGAGTGTTGTTGATGAGAGGGATGAAGAATGACTTAAAAGTGATTTTGAAGCAGTGCTTAGCATGCCAAATTTTGTGGATAGAGTTCATACCTTGGAGGGTGTGGCGTGGGACAAACAAACCAGTGGCCATAGATAAGCTGAGGAAGAAGGTAAACAGAGAAATTTTTAGGGTATATGTAGGGACAAGGGTATCTGTAGAATCGAACATGACGAACTGAAGTACGATAATCCAGAATTCTTACGCAGGGATGGGGTACATCTTTCGCACTATGGGATGGAGCTGGATTTTTTGCAGGTGCAGACGTGCTGGGTAAGGGTTTTGAATGTGCAATACTGTCTGGCGAGAGGAGGCAATAAAAGGTAGTCAGAGCCTTTTTCCGGGTGGCAGTTGGCCGAGACGTTGGCATGGGTTACCCATGGTTGTTGATGACGGCAATCCAGGCTGAAAGGGAACAGGTAGACTTGCTCATGCCTGGATGAGGCAGGAAGTTTAAGGTCCATTAGGAAGTTGACTTTGTTAGAGATTAACAGTTGCAGGAAAAATGTATTGGAGGTTTAAGGTCTCAATTGCTGAAGATCAGCAGAGGAGGAGTTATAGACTTGCAGGTTAAGTTTTGCGAGGGGGTCTTTTAGTGGTGGTGATTAGTTTAAAATATGTAACAGTGTTGTATATTGAGGTTTTAGTTTTGTAAGGCAAAAGGCTCAGGGTTTATGTTTGTGATCTGCACCTGTTTCAATAACAGTGGCCGTTTTCATAAAAAGACGGTGTCAGTGGTCGGTGCTACTCCCCCTAATCCCCAGTGGTCACTATTGGACATTGTGAATACTATATTATTCCATGAGCTCCTTATCAGATCCAGGGCTTAATTTATGCTGGAGCTTTCCGGTGCTCAGCACTGGCAATTATTTCATGGGGCCGGATCTACGTGATTTTTCTCCTCCGGCAGATTGATGGCCCGGTAATTATTAAAATAATTTCCTGCTCTCCTGTTTTGTCATATTATGAATGTCATCTGCGTAGGAAAAGAGCATATGCTTTCGACTTTTATAAATGTTATTGTGCAGTGAGGGAGACTTCTCCATTTACATAACCAGGCTGGAGTGGTGCAGAGTTCCTGTGCCGCAAGGTGTCTTATTGGTTTCTTACAGAGATGTAAAGCGGCTTTCAGAACAAGCATTTGCAATGCAATAGGTCTCGCATTACTGAATTTTTGAGCTATTGGCGTTGCTAATAATAAAGCAAGGCCAATAGCTCAAACTTTCAGTAATACAATATCTATTGCATTGGCAATGTTTGTTTTAAACAAGCATTAGATTGAGACAGCATACAACGATCCAATGGCAATTACTAGTTGAAGACAAATTGCATATAGAACATTAGGTACTATATACTGCAATTATTTATATTGATTCAGAAGACCCATGGCTGCATTCAGCACATGAATATCGCAATTCAGTTTCTTTAGTTAGAAGTAATACCTTAAGACAGAGGTTTTAGTTCAGGCCCAAACTGGCCATATTTATTTATTTTGAACACAGCGTTGAGCCTACAACCTCCTGTTGAGGCCGGCCGCGTATGCAATATTTCTTGTGCTTGTGTACCAACTTGGACGGGGTCGGAGCTTTAACACAGCGCCATGCCTACAACTCTCTTGGGAGAGCCGACCGCGTGGCTTAAGGGCGAGTTTCTCAGGAGTTTATCACACGCGAGCATATGTCCGCTTTGCATGGGATGTAGGTGGCAGGCAACTAGCCCAACTGTCAAAAACAGCCCAACAGGGCACAACTGTCTCCTAGCGAGACGAAGGCCAGAGTGGCAAGTAGGAAGAGAGGAAGTAGGTGAAGCAGAGGAACCCGAGAGCAGGGAGAAAAGAGGGGAGAGAGGATGGTGGCTGTGGACAGTGTGTCAGGGGGCGGAGTGGGGGGGCGTACGCGTTATCGCTGGTCACTGCATAGTGTACGGCACTCAAGGGCGTAGTCTGGCAGGATCCGCTGGGACAATTGCGTCCTCGATGAGGTGCAGCACGCGGAGTCTAGGGGGCATATATCGCGCATATTCTACAGAGCAGAGATGCCGCACTAGGGGTTCCCAAACTTCTTTGAAGCGTGTGTCTCGCGCCTGCAGCCTTGCCGTGAGTAGTTCCATTGCCAGTACATGCCAAAGACGTACAAACCAAGAAGCTATGGGCGGCGCCTCTGTTCGCTTCCAGTATAAGGCTATAAGTTGTTTAGCCGCACCTAGCATTTGGAGTGTAAGGATCCAGTCGCTGTGAGTAAGTGCCTTAAGCATGGTAGGGTGAATGCCGAGTAGAATCGTGGACACATCTTCAGGTATGGGGAAACCCAGCACCCCTTTGGTATGGCTAAGTACCTCCTTCCAAAAGACAGCCAGGGTCGGACACGTCCCATATATGCACAAAGTCACCAGTCGTAGAGCTACATCTCCAGCACATCGGCGAGACCCTAGGGAACATCTTACTAAGGCGCAGCGGGGTGTAGTACCATTGGGTGAGTAGCTTATAGGCGTTTTCCCTCTGCGGGACACTACGGTATATCTTGGGTATATCGCGCCACAGCCTGTTCCATTGGGAGGGTTCGATATCTGTACCTGCCGCTAACTGCCATTGCTTCTGGTATGGGTTTGCCGGAGTCGACGTAGGGTGCTGTATTATGTGATATATTTGTGAGATTAGCCTCTTCATGCCCCCGAGAGAACGTGCCAATTTTTAAAAGGGCGTGTGAGCCCTAGTGGCCGCCTGATACATGTCGTCGCCCGCAGTCCAGTGGCGTAGCTGGGCGTGTTGGAAGCCGGCCGACAATGGGACTCTGAACTCCTCCCTGCAGTCCTCCCAGGTCTTGGGCGAGCCCCAAGACAGAGGTTTTAACAGAATGTTCCTGATTTTAAGAAAAAGCATTGGCATAGCCAATCGGTCTCGCCTTTGGGACCTTATAAGTGTTTAGTCAGAGATATTGGCAATGTTTTTGAGGTATTTTGTAGAGCAATGTAGCCGCTGTACGAGAAGCCCATATTGATGAGCACAATAATGAGGAGCCTGGAGATGAGTGCACAAGCAAAAGAGCATCACAGAGTGCGGGTAAGAGAAGAAGAGCAGTACACAAGAGAGTCATCTGGAAAACAAATGCAATTTTGTAGAGTATTTAAAAGAAAAAAAATGAAAAAGTAATGCTTCAAAAGTGAGCAGTGGAAGGACATAAGTTATGCGTTCATGCTCCAAGGGTGGGACAAACACATGAAGAGGAGGGAAACCTATGACAACTGACCAATAAGAAACAAGAAAATAAGAGTGGCAATGAAACCAACCAATGGTAAGCAACAAGCGACCTCTAAGCCCACTGTTCATAAATAAAATATCTGCATGAGACATAAAAATGTAATTCCAACTAAAACTTTACATCACAACTTGTAATCACCCAATAGTGGTAATAGCACATATTTAGTATGTACATGCAGAAAGGTAGAGTCACTGGCAAATGCAGCATTGGCTACTGAAAATGTAGAAACTAAAGCCAGGGTCATAAAGTTAAATAAAGGAAGCAAGAGCATAATTACGTGGTATCAGTGGCAATTGTTGTCAAGTACAATCTATAAACCGAGAGGAGGAGTGGGGCCTAGTGGATGCATGGCGGACGCATCACCCCGCCGATAGGAACTATTCGTGCTATTCTGCACCCCATGACATCCACGTACGCCTTGATAGCATCCTGTGTACGCCAGGGGCCCAGGAGCTCATGCGCCACAGCGAGTATCTAGCGAGAACGATCTCTGATCACAACCCTTGCATGGTCACGGTCCTCTGGTCGCGCCAACGTCAGGTGATCCCCACGTGGCGACTGAACAGGATGGCGCTGGAGGATCCGGTATTTCGCGCGGAGGTCGGGAAGGGCATTGAACAATACTTTAGGGAAAATTCGGGAACGGCGACGACCAGTTCTCATGAATGGGATGCCTTCAAGGTTGTGGTGCGGGGCCTCTGTATATCGACCGCTGCAGGGGCGCGCCAGACGCTGCTGGGCGACATAGAACGGGAGGAGGCCTCCTTGCGCCAGAGAAAGATAGCCACGCGTCTGCGGACGGGCAGGAGACAGTACTAGAGGCATGGGAGCGAGTGGCTCGACTACAGAGCATACATGGTCCGCGCGCACGCAGAGAGGGATAGGGTGGGCACACTGCTGGCCTGGCTGGCCAATCCAGTTGTTAGAGGAACGCCGATACTGTCGTTGGCCATGCCAGATGGGGGATTGGTATATACACAGAAAGAGGTCAATGACCAATTTTTAGCTTATTATACCTCGTTGTATCAGAGCCGACTGACGGAACAGACCGACGAATTGGCCGCTTTTCTGGAGGAGGCGCACTTGCCGCGATTTGAGTCGGAGCAGGGGGACGAGCTGGGTGCCGCTATCACGTTGGGCGAGATCAGGGCGGCAGTTAAGCATATGGCCAGGGGGAAGACGCCGGGTGTACATTGATATCCTTGCGCCACAGTAACACATGGTGTACGCGGAGGCATGGGAATTGGGCAGGCTGCCGCCCTCGAAAGGGAGGCGATCATAGTGCCATTACTGAAGAAGGACGGGACACCCACGTCCGTGAAGACGTACCGCCCACTCTCAATGCTCACGGTAGACTACAAGGTGTTGAGTAGGATGTTGGCCAGGAGGCTTTCGGTTCATATGAGAACGCTTGTGCACTCAGATCAGTCGGGCTTCAACCCCGGCCCTGGAACACTGCAACGTGCATAGGACGGCTGATACGGATTATGGGGGGGAGCGGAGAGGATTCATCTGGAATGGCGGTGCTGTTGGTAGATATCGAGAAGGCATTCGACAGCATGGAGTGGCCTTACTTGTTCCAGGTGCTGCGAGGCTTTAGATTGGGAGATAACTTCCTGCGTTGGACCCGGCTGCTGTATAGTTCCGCCACGGCTAGGGTCTGTACTTGGCGCTCCATATCGGCGGCATACCAGGTGAAGAGAGTTACCCATCAGGGCTGCTCGCTATCACCTCTACTGTTCGCTCTAGCGATCGAGCCATTGGCGGCGCATGCACGCCGAGGCCGGCATTATGAGGGGATACTGCTGCGAGGTGAGACGCATTTCATTTCCCTGTACGCGGATGACCTCTTGTTGTATTTAGCGAACGCGGAGGGGGCAGTGTCGGGGGCTCTGGCCCTCCTGCAGGAGTTTGGCGGACTATCGGGGCTGCGGGTCAATTGGGCTAAGACCTGCCTGTTCCCCTTGGCACCGGGAGACCCGCGACCGCTGGGGCTGGAGGATCTGCGCTGGGAGTCAGAATGCTTACCGTACTTGGGAGTTCGCATCTACAATGCCCACTCTGATCTTTTGGAAGGTAACGTAGGGGGTGCGTTAAGGGGCATCAGAGACAGCATGGGGTTTTGGCGGACTCTCCCGCTGTTGGTAGCGGGGAGGATAGCGATCCTCAAGAAGGTGGTTTTGCAGTGGTTGCTGTATTTTTTCCGCACTCTGCCGGTATGGATACCGACGTCCTTTTTCAGGACGCTGCGGTCCCTCGTGATAGGATTTATCTGGGTTCAGGCAGGAGGCGAGTAGCGCTGGCCACTTTGTTACAGCTGCGGGAGGAAGGGGGGATGGAGGTCCCGGACTTCGAATGGTACTACTTGGCGGCGCAACTGCAGTGGCTCACACAGGCGGTGGCGTGCGAATTTTGGGGCCCGGACGGGCCGCAGGGCAGGGTTATCCTTCGCCACATGCTATCCTTCATAGTTCATAGTGCTACAACAAAAACTACGGCTGGATCAGCTCACTCTGGAGGAACGCACCCTCCTGAGATTCCTTTGGGTATGTGCACCCCCCTACCACATGGCGGAGACTGGTCAGCGCTGGTGGGTTGGGGAGAGTGCGGACTCCACGTGATCGAGGATCTGTATTGGGATGGTGTCCTGCTGCCTTTCCAGGAGCTGCAGAGCACTTGGGATCTCCCGAAGGGAGATTTTTTGCTACATGCTGCACTGGTGTCGGGTATCCAGAAACAGTGGAGGCTGGGACTGATGGAACCCCCCACATCGTCGGGCTGTCAGTATGTTACGATGGCTGCAGGCACATTTAAGGTCATCACCTGTTTATGCAGGAGATTGGCAACGGCGGGTCTCCCGCCCCTGGACAAACTGAAGAATAAATGGGAGGAGGATCTTGGTCGATCTATTCCGGAGACGACATGGCCACAACTTGTACGGAGGGCCTGGAAGGGAACGCGCAATGCCCGGTTTCACCTAGTCCAGTATTACACGCTTCATAGAGCTTATTTAACACCGGGCAAGATTCAGCGAATATTCGGGGGGATTCATTCGGAGTGCCCCCGTTGTACTGCAGAGGGTGCTGACTTTGGGCAAATGTTCTGGTCTTGCGCGGGGTTAGGATCCTACTGGACGGAACTGGTGGAGTGCCTGAACCGGGTCACGGACCGCCAAATCGAGGTGGGGATGGGGGTGTGCCTACTGCTCTGGTTCCCTCATACACCCTCCACAAAAATTACTTGCAAGTTTTTTGATTTGGGGCTGGTCTTGGCAAAAAGGGAACTCGCCATGCATTGGAAATCGAGAGCGGGCCCTAGCTTTCTGAGATGGCGGAGGAGTTTCTTGACTTGGGCGAACGCTGAGGGGACACTTTGACTACAGCTGGCCAGGCACACCTCTAATGACAGGGCGTTAGATGCAGCGAGAGCGTGGGGCGCGTTAGTAGTGGAGCTTCAGTCATCAACGGAGGTAGATGGGGGGGATGGGAGGGAGGTACTGACGACCCAGGGTCCGGAGGCTGGCAAGGGGGATACGGAGGAGCGCGCAGAGATGGGGACTCCCTAGGCACATGGGGGCTGGAGTGGGTTCACAGGCCCGGGTTGGAGTAGTGCGGTGGTCCGGAGTAGGGGTACAGGGCACACCCGATTAGTCGCATGGAACCATCACCTTCCCACAGCGGACGTGGCTAGGCACATATCTTAGTTGGAGTTCGGCACCTGAATGCACGAGGGTACTAATTTTTTCACTGGGAAGGGGCTGAAGAGGGCACACTGACATGGGGGGGGGTAGGATAGGAGAGGAAGGGGTTGGATACTCCTGAGTAGCACTCTACAGATGGGCCCGATGGAGGGACGGACTTGATCGTACTATGAGTTGGCTGGTACGGTGACGGTGGAGCCTTAGCTCACTGTCACTTCAGGAGGGCTGCCGGGGCTGTTGACTGGCTTCCTGGGTTTACTGGAATGCTGTGCACCGCAAGGTTTGTTATCCAATACATGCCATCATTCATTGCTCTCCAGCTGTATGACTGTCCACTATCGGGTGGCATGGGACTATGACCGCCTATGCCTCACAGAGCTACTTTCTGTTATGGGCGGGGGAGGGGGGTCTGGAGGAGGGGGGGGAGAAAAGAAAAATGGCATGTTGTATCCGTTATGATATCCTGATATTGCTCTGTGGCTCAATAAAGTTTGTCCAAAAAAAAGTACAATCTATAAACAGAGATAAGTACATTAATGCCTGAAATGTCTGTTCCGCCAATGATCAACTCTCAGAAACACATTTGTTGCATATTACTCAACTGTCGTTCAGCACAGGCAGCTGACAGGCAGCCGACCTCATTCTGAACCATGAAATTTACGTAACCATTTTAACTGAAACATGGCTTTCCGACTCGTCTTCGCCTTGCTTAGACCTGTTAGTCCCCCCGAATTACCAGATTATGAGATAGGACAGACAAGACAGAATGGGGGGAGGCATCGCTTGTATACATAGATCAGACACTACCATCACTAAAATTCATTCTGACCCCTTAGAGTCATGCGAATATCTAGGCATGTCTTTAAGATCAGCAGATAACCAAAACTGTAAACTCCATGCACTCACCACCCCCCTGGTACAAAGACCAAGTTCATAGACCAGTTGAAAGAAATCATTACTACCAACTCTAATCTACAGTCGAACGATATCTTCTTAGGTGACTTCAACATTCACTGGGAGGATCAGGCTGACAGTCAAATCACCCTCTTTAAAACCTCCCTAGAAGAACAATCACTAGTCCAGGGATGTAATCTCCCCACCGACACCAAAGGTTCAACCTTAGATTGGATCATAGCTAAAGTGAAAGCGATCAAGAATATTGTAATCACACCCTGCGATTAGTCTGATCACCACATAATCACATTCGAAATTCCCCTGAGAAAAAAAATCATCCTCACAAGCTATTAAGCCCAAATAATGGACAAGGGACACTAGAGGAAACAACATGGGAAACGTAGCAGCATAAATAGAGTTGCAGCCACCCAAGAGCATGGCTGACGTCAGTGACCTCACGTTGCATTATAACAAGACAATGTTAAGCATTATAGAGGACATAGCCCCTTTAAAACTGAAAAGGATCCCTGACAAAGACAAAATCTGTGGTTCAATGGTTACCTAAATAAGGAAAGAAGATCACTCAGATTTTCAGAACGCAAATGGCGTCAATACCCTACCTCGCCCCACTTAATCCAACTGAGCCAATCCAAGAAAGCTTATAACAAAAGCATTCTTAAATCTAAAAAAGACTTTTTTAGGAATGAACTGGACAATGCAGTAAATAGACCAAGGAAACTATTCGATCTACTAAAAGATCAATCGAAAAAATCTGCCAAATCGGCACCAGTCATCACCAAAACAAGCTTAATTAGTGAGGATTTCTCTGTCTTCTTTACAGACAAAGCTAACGCATTGGAGGGTTGTTGGAACCTGGGATGTCAGGTCACCTAGGGTAGCCTGGCCTAGGGTAAGTCACATTCACTAGAGGCACATGTGTGAAGGTTGCAAACCACCCAGCAGTAAATTAACGCAATAACACACAAAAAGGACACTACACCAATGTTGGAAAAATACGAGTCTGTTTATAAAAATAAGATTCTTTGCTTTTATGCCTTTGGAAATCACAGCTCAGTACAAACAGTTGTCATGAAATGAATAATAATACTTTCAGAAGTATCAACTTACTAGCAGCCCGCCCCAGCGTTGCCTGGGGCAGAAAGTGGCTGGGGGCAGTACACTCGCTCCCTCCCCTACCCCCTCCCGCACCGACTCCCTCCCGCCCCAACTCACTCGCGCCCCCCTCCCGCCCGACTCACTCGCGCCCCCTCCCGCCCCGACTCACTCGCGCCCCCCTCCCGCCCCGACTCACTCACGCCCCCCTCCCACCCGGACTCACTTGCGCTCCGACATTTTCATTTACTGCTGCCTCCTTCTTGCCTCCCCCTGCATCACACAGTCTCACTTTCCCTTTCCTTTGCTGTGCTGCCGCTCCTTACTGCACAGCCACTCGTCACTGCACCGCCCTCCTCCTTCGTCATCACGCACGTCGCGTAGCGGCCAGCGCTAGGTCCCGGCCGGCGCTACTTTCACGGGACTACTTTGTTTACAAACTTAATTTTTTTCATTTACTTTTTTATTTTTATTTACATAGCCTATGTCCATCTACACACCCTGACATTTTCATAGATGTATCGGGTGTGTAGATTGGCGCTGTGGTTCCCGAGTTTACCTGGCCAAAAGGTGCAAGTTCTCTCTTTATAATAGTAGTATAGATAACATTAATCAGCATCAATAGTACATTTCATTAGACTCCAGGATTGATTAAACTTGACTACTATGAAATGCTCTAAACTTTTCTCCCACAGCACCTCTAACCCCCCAACAGGTACACAGTCACTGAGAGGTTTTAAATATACAAGGATTTTACATAGGCACCAGCAGCCTCTATGAGGAACTTATACCTCTACTTAAACAGCAGGCACCCTCAGCACTATTTTCACAGTTTGTTTCCTCCCGCTACTCCCCACTTCATATACACAGTTGAGGAAAAATGACCAGTGTCTAAGTTATTTCTTTGCCAGCTCTGGCACCACTTTCCCCCTTCACAGTCAGAACTCTTAAGGATCCCTCTCCTCCTTTCCAAGTGCAGGAATCAATTAGCGCTGCACCACTTTAGTTAGCAGGGGTTAGACGATCCAGAGCACATTCAGATCTCCTATGCCACCCCTTAGGCTTCCCCGCTTACTTGTCAGTGTGTGCTGGGAGGCGTGTTCCACGGTAACACCCCCTCGATTTAGGGGTAATTCTGTGCAGAAATCAGGCCTCCCCGCTCCCTCACGGAGGAGCGGAGGCCCTTGTCAGGGAAACCTGAAGCACTTCACTGAACACCCGCCGTTCGGCAGAGCCGCTTCCTTCCTTGGCGCTTCCTCTCAGGGGCTACCGACGGTTCCTTCACCAAAGCGCATTCGCGCATGCGCGGGAGATAGGCGTCTCGGCCTCAGAGACTGCTCCGGCGTCTGGACAACGATTAGCGTCTTCACCGCGGGCCTGCTCGATCCTAGGCCCCTCCTGTGCTAACCACCCGGCTCAGCTAGGATCATGAGCGGTAGCGCTGGAAAGTTAGTAAACTTGCTACCTTCTCTTTCTCCTTTAGAGGCGCTGACACGGAGCGCGATCGGTGCCCCAGGGGTCCCGCTCCCAGTTAAAACAAAGGGAACTAGACCCTAACTCCTCACTCCTCTACCTCACAGGATGGGAGGCTTGCCACACGCCACAGGACCAGTCACTGGTAAGGAAACCTCAGTGTCATTTAGAGAAGGTGCTTCTTTTTCACACTAAAGAGGGGGGGGGGGTAAAAGGGGGAAACCCTTAATATTGGAACCTCAAATCTCCTAGTTCCGCAATAGTCCACAACCCCTCACTACTGGACAGACTTAGGGGCACAGGGGATCTCTTAGTTCAGTTCCCAGTGCAGGGTCCTTCTCAGCTCCACAGACTACTGGAATTAACCCCTTCACCTAACTGTCCAGGGTCAGCAGGATGAACTAACTTGGCTAGGACAACAGGAATGGGGGGTGGAAAAACCTAGACAGAGGGCTACCCTTGTAGAGCAATCCACCCTTCAGGATCCTACCCCTACCAGACCTCAGCCTTCACTCTAGCTGCCCCTCACTGGCAAGACAAAATGGCTGTCCAGCATTCCGCCTTTTATAGGCTGACCCTCAGGGGTCCAGAAGGGACCAGAAGGTTCTGGAATGCCCTATTCTACTCTATGGGACAGGTTCTGGGTTTGTCAGTTGGGACAGTTGGTAGCCACCATTTTGTGACTCCAACTATATTCCTGTCAGAAAAGGCCTCTAGGCCTGAGGTGAAAAACTATGAGGGTGAAAGAACACCTATCCCCTTGACCAACACCTTGAAAAAGCTAGTGGACACAAAAATTAATAAAGGTATGAGGGGCAAAAAGGGGACAAAATAAATAATAAATTGGAGGGACTACGCAAAAAGCCAGACAGGTCTAACACGCGTCCCCCCCAGCTGAAAGTGGGGAGAACTACCCAACCCCTTGGACCGTCTGCATTGGCGTGGTCCACTCCAGGCCGATGCTCCACCCGGAAGTCCATTCCCTGTAGGGAGATGGACCACCTCAACAGCTTGGGATTCTCCCCCTACATTTGCATCAGCCAACGAAGGGGTCGGTGGTCAGTCTGAACCAGGAAGTGCGAGCCAAAGAGGTATGGCCGCAGCTTCTTCAGAGCCCACACCCCCGCAAAAGCTTCCCTTTCAATTGCACTCCACTTCTGTTCCCGGGGAAGCAGTCTCCTGGATAAGAAGACCACAGGCTGATCCAGGCTCTCTTCATTTAGTTGCGATAACACTGCCCCAATGCCATGTTCTGATGCATCTGTCTGGACAATGAACTCCTTGGAGAAGTCTGGGGCCCTCAGGACCGGTGCTGCACACATTGCCTGCTTCAGTTTCTCAAAAGCTTGCTGACAAGCGTTCGTCCAAACTACCCGTCGAGGTTGTTTCTTAGAGGTGAGCTCTGTGAGAGGCGCTACAATAGTGCCATACCCCTTCACAAAGCGACGGTAGTAGCCTGTGAGGCCCAGGAAGGCTCGGACCTCAGTCTGTGTCTTGGGGGGTTCCCAGGCCATGATTGCCTCAATCTTTGCCTGCAGGGGCTGCACTGTCCCCCTACCCACCAAGTGTCCAAGGTACACAACCGACCCCTGCCCAATCTGGCATTTGCTGGCCTTGATTGTCAATCCAGCTTGTTTCAGGGCCTGGAGAACTGCTTGCAAATGTTGCAAATGGTCCTCCCAACTGCTACTGAAGACAGCGATGTCATCCAGGTAAGCAGCAGAGAAACTCTCCATTCCAGAGAGGACCTGGTTCACCAGCCACTGAAATGTGGCAGGGGCATTTTTGAGCCCAAAGGGCATTACGCAAAATTGGAAGTGTCCCTCAGGCGTGGAGAAGGCTGACCTTTCCTTTGCTCCATCTGTCAAGGAGATCTGCCAGTACCCTGAAGTGAGGTCAAAGGTACTTAGATATTGGGCAGCTCCTAGCCGGTCAATTAATTCATCCGCCCTAGGGATCGGATGAGCATCAGTCTTTGTAACTGAGTTCAGTCCCCGGTAATCCACACAGAACCTCAGTTCTGGTGTGGTGCCTGGTGGAGCGGCTTTTGGCACTAGCACCACCGGACTGGACCAAGGGATGTTGGAAGGTTCTATAACTCCCAGCTCTAGCATCTTGGCAACCTCTCCATGGATGCTAGCCTTCACCTTCTCGGACGGCCGGTAGGTCTTCGACTTCACTGGTGGGCTGTCCCCTGTGTCCACATCATGGGTACACAGGTGAGTCCTTCCCGGGACAAGGGAGAACAACGTAGAGTACTGCTCCAGTATCTGGCGGCAGTCCTCCCGCTGCTCAGGAGTTAGAGTGGGAGAGAGAATCACTCCCTCCACTGACCCATCCTTCTCTTGAGACGAGAACAAGTCCGGGAGAGGTTCGCTTTCCGCTTCCTCTCCCCCATCAGTCACCATCATCAAAATGACCTCGGGTCTCTCATGGTGGGGTTTGAGTCGGTTGGCATGCAGCACTCGTAGGGGCTGTCGAGGGGTCTTAAGGTCCACCAGGTATGTGGCCTTACCCTTCTTTTCCAACACTTCAAATGGGCCTGTCCAACGGTCCTGGAGGGCACTAAGCTCTCCAGGTTCCATCACCCACACTTTCTGGCCAGGCTCCAATTCCACCTGGTGAGCATTGTGGTCATACCACTCTTTCATGACTGCCTGGCTGGCCTCCAAGTTGTCAGAAGCTTGCTTCCTCAACTTCGCCATTTGGCTCCTGAAGGCCAGCATGTAGCTCACCACATCCTGGGGGGGTTTCCTGGGAGACTTCTCCCAACCATCCTTCACCAGGCTGAGAGGACCGCATACAGGGTGCCCATACAGAAGTTCAAAGGGGCTGAAGCCCACTCCCTTCTGTGGCACTTCCCTGTAAGAGAATAGCAAACAGGGTAGGAGGACGTCCCATTTCCTCCGCAGGCTTTCGGCCAGACTTCTGATCATGCCCTTCAAGGTTTTGTTGAACCTCTCAACCAGCCAATTCGACTGGGGGTGATAAGGAGTGGTGAACCGGTAGGTCACTCCACACTCCTTCCACATCGCCCGCATATAAGCTGACATGAAGTTGGTCCCCCTGTCAGACACAACTTCCTTGGGGAATCCCACTCGGGTAAAGATCCCCATTAGGGCTCTAGCCACCACAGGTGCAGTGACTGTCCTCAGAGGAATGCCCTCTGGGTACCGTGTGGCATGATCCACCAGAACCAGGATGAACCTGTGACCAGCTGTTGTTGGTGGATCTAAAGGCCCTACAATGTCGATGCCCACCCTCTCAAAGGGTGTGCTAACGACTGGAAGTGGTTCCAGGGGAGCCTTCAGCTTCACCCCTGTTTTCCCACTGGCCTGGCAGGATACACATGTCCGACAATAAGTGTTGGACGCCACTTTCATCTGAGGCCAGTAAAAGTGGAGGACAAGCCGGGCAAAGGTCTTGTTCTGTCCTAAGTGTCCTGCCAAAGGTATAGCATGAGCCAATTCCAGTAGAAAGGCTCGGTATTGTTGCGGGACTACCAAGGCCCTTGATGAACCAGGTAAGGGTACCTTGGGTTCACTGTAGAGGAGTCCATCCTCCCAGTAAATATGGTAGTGTCCCGTAACATCATCTGCTGCCTGGGCTTCAGCCTGTCGCCTCAGTCCCTCAAGGGTAGGGCACTCCCTCTGCCCCTTACAGAATTCCTCTCTGGTAGGTCCTCCCTCCACATGCCACTCAGCAGGGATGGGTAAATCCTCCAGAGAGTCTACTTCCCCCTCCACGGACTCCTGGTCCACCCCCGCAGGTGGCCGATCTGTCACATGGGGTGTGGAAGCCGAAGCAGGCTCTTCCTGTCTCCGGGTCTGTCCCTTTTTGGCAGCGGGTTGGGCCATTGTTCCAGGCTCCAACCCAGGTGAACTCCCTCTCCGGGCAGTCGCAGACCGTGTGCTCACACAGGCCCAGTCAGGTGTACCCAGCATTGCAGAGTGCGTCCGGTATTCCACCTCTCTCCAAGTGTTGTGCTCCATGTCATTCCCCAGCAGACAATCAACTGGCACGGCAGGGCTTACGGAAACTCGAAGTGAACCTGCAACCCCCTCCCACTCAAAGGGAACCTCAGCCACTGGATAGTGGCCCATTCTGCCGTCAGCCATCGCGGCGGGGTGGAGTACATGGGGAACCACCTGCTCTGGAGACACCAGTTGACTTCTCACCATAGTCATACTGGCTCCTGTATCTCTCAGAGCCTCCCCTCTCTGGCCATTGATGGTGACCCATTGCCCATACTTTGCAGTATTTGGGGGCACCTGGATCTTAGGAACCATCTCCCGTTCTCCCAGGGACACTAAGGTGACACCTGCCCACTCACCCCCCTTATCTAAGGGCAACTCCTCCCCGAGCGCTACACTAGCTACTCCCGGTGGTTTTCCTCCAGTGGGAGGGGGTGGTCTCTTTGGGCATCTGACATCTCCCTTATAATGTCCAACACCACCACACTCAAAACAGTGGAGAACCCTTGGCTGCTGGCTTTGGCCAGGATTAGGGTTTCTGGGTGGGTTTGCCTTAGGGGTGAAACCTGTTCCCTTTCCTTGGAAATTGTTTTGGGGACCTTTAGAGAACTCCCTCTTTTTATCTCCCCCCTCCTTCTTCTGGGGGGTGCCCTGTCCGGCCTTTTGGGAATCCCCTCCAGTCCCCTTTGAGGACACCCGGGTACTTGCCCAGATGTCCGCCTCCTCTGCAAGCTTCCGGGGATTGGTCAGCTTGCTGTCCACCAGGTGTTGGCGCAGCTCGGGAAAACATTTCTCGAGGAGGTGCTCTTTCAAAAATAGATCATACAACCCCTCATAATCCTTCACCTCACTGCCCTTGACCCAGCCCTCTAAGGCTTTCTTTGCGTAATCTAAGAAATCCACCCAATTCTGGGTACTCAGTTTATGACTTCCCCTAAATTTTTGTCTGTATTTTTTGGGGGTAAGTCCAAACTTTTTCACCAGTGCCACTTTCATTGTAGGGTAGTGGGTTTGCTCATCGCGCTCCAGAGCCAACAAGGTATCCCTGCCAGCAGGTGGCATATACTTATACAGCCCACCCCCCCCAGTGGGTTTCTGAGATCCCATGAGCCCTTAAAGAGACCTCATATGCGGCTAACCATTTGGCAATGTCATCACCTGGGGTGTAACTAGCAATAACATCCTTGGGTAGATAGGGTCTGGGTTCTCTGGTGTTTTCTTTGTTTTCGCTGCCACCATTGTTTGGATTAGGAGTCCTTAATGTTAAGGCTTGAAGGTCCAGCTCCTTTATTGTTCGTTCGTGGGCCAACCTTCTGTCCTCCCGCTCCATTTCTAATTTAGCTAACTCCAATTTCAGTCTCCTCTCTTCCCTCCTGTCTTCCAGCTCGGCGTCAGTAAAACTCCTCACTGAGACGCTGCTGCCCTCCCTTGAAAGTGTCCTGGGACCTGTCAGCAGATTCCCCCTTCAGCTTGGTACAGCATTGCGGTCTCAAGGACAGTGTCCCTATCACTCTCTTCTGTGTCCCGTTCCTCCTCTATATGAGCTTCCACCCATGCCCATACGCTTGTCTGTAACTCGCTTTTCTTGGCACCTTTTTTGAAGAATACCCCCGGTCGTTGACACCACTCTTTAAGTTGGGTCACAGTGTAGGTCTCTAGCTCTTCAAGGTTTAATTCCATTCTTCAAATATGGGATCAAATGAGCACTCAGGAGAGAACTAAGAAGCGTGATCTGAGGATAACCTCCACCCACCACCAGGAACAAATTTGGAAAAACAAAAGTAAAATTAAGAGGGCCGCTAGGAGAAAACTCCTGGTGTAGGCTAGTGTATTACGTTCAATTACTACTGAGTAGCTGCAACCACAGTCAGGATCCCACCGCTAGACACCAGCTTGTTGGAACCTGGGATGTCAGGTCACCTAGGGTAGCCTGGCCTAGGGTAAGTCACATTCACTTGAGGCACATGTGTGAAGGTTGCAAACCACCCAGCAGTAAATTAACGCAATAACACACAAAAAGGACACTACACCAATGTTGGAAAAATACGAGTCTGTTTATAAAAATAAGATTCTTTGCTTTTATGCCTTTGGAAATCACAGCTCAGTACAAACAGTTGTCATGAAATAAATAATAATACTTTCAGAAGTATCAACTTATAACATTAATCAGCATCAATAGTACATTTCATTAGACTCCAGGATTGATTAAACTTGACTACTATGAAGTGCTCTAAACTTTACTCCCACAGCACCTCTAACCCCCCAACAGGTACACAGTCACTGAGAGGTTTTAAATATACAAGGATTTTACATAGGCGCCAGCAGCCTCTATGAGGAACTTATACCTCTACTTAAACAGCAGGCACCCTCAGCACTATTTTCACAGTTTGTTTCCTCCCGCTACTCCCCACTTCATATACACAGTTGAGGAAAAATGACCAGTGTCTAAGTTATTTCTTTGCCAGCTCTGGCACCACTTTCCCCCTTCACAGTCAGAACTCTTAAGGATCCCTCTCCTCCTTTCCAAGCGCAGGAATCAATTAGCGCTGCACCACTTTAGTTAGCAGGGGTTAGACGATCCAGAGCACATTCAGCTCTCCTATGCCACCCCTTAGGCTTCCCCGCTTACTTGTCAGTGTGTGCTGCGAGGCGTGTTCCACGGTAACACCCCCTCGATTTAGGGGTAATTCTGTGCAGAAATCGGGCCTCCCCGCTCCCTCACGGAGGAGCGGAGGCCCTTGTCAGGGAAACCAGAAGCACTTCACCGAACACCAGCCGCTCGGCGGAGCCGCTTCCTTCCTTGGCGCTTCCTCTCAGGGGCTGCCGACGGTTCCTTCACCAAACCGCATTCGCGCATGCGCGGGAGATAGGCGTCTCGGCCTCAGAGACTGCTCCGGCGTCTGGACACCGATTAGAGTCTTCACCGCGGGCCTGCTCGATCCTAGGCCCCTCCTGTGCTAACCACCCGGCTCAGCTAGGATCATGCGCGGTAGCGCTGGAAAGTTAGTAAACTTTCTACCTTCTCTTTCTCCTTTAGAGGCGCTGACACGGAGCGCAATCGATGCCCCAGGGGTCCCGCTCCCAGTTAAAACAAAGGGAACTAGACCCTAACTCCTCACTCCTCTACCTCACAGGATGGGAGGCTTGCCACACGCCACAGGACCAGTCACTGGTAAGGAAACCTCAGTGTCATTTAGAGAAGGTGCTTCCTTTTCACACTAAAGATGGGGGGGTAAAAGGGGGAAACCCTTTATATTGGAACCTCAAATCTCCTAGTTCCGCAATAGTCCACAACCCCTCACTACTGGACAGACTTAGGGGCACAGGGGATCTCTTAGTTCAGTTCCCAGTGCAGGGTCCTTCTCAGCTCCACAGACTACTGGAATTAACCCCTTCACCTAACTGTCCAGGGTCAGCAGGATGAACTAACTTGGCTAGGACAACAGGAATGGGAGGTGGAAAAACCTAGACAGAGGGCTACCCTTGTAGAGCAACCCACCCTTCAGGATCCTACCCCTACCAGACCTCAGCCTTCACTCTAGCTGCCCCTCACTGGCAAGACAAAATGGCTGTCCAGCATTCCGCCTTTTATAGGCTGACCCTCAGGGGTCCAGAAGGGACCAGAAGGTTCTGGAATGCCCTATTCTACTCTATGGGACAGGTTCTGGGTTTGTCAGTTGGGACAGTTGGTAGCCACCATTTTGTGACTCCAACTATATTCCTGTCAGAAAAGGCCTCTAGGCCTGAGGTGAAAAACTATGAGGTTGAAAGAACACCTATCCCCTTGACCAACACCTTGAAAAAGCTAGTGGACACAAAAATTAATAAAGGTATGAGGGGCAAAAAGGGGACAAAATAAATAATAAATTGGAGGGACTACGCAAAAAGCCAGACAGGTCTAACAAGGGGGAACTCAAAAAAACAGCTGAAGACATTGAAAGGGAGAAGGGTACCTCAGATGAACTACAGGCACAACAAGAATTAGACAAACCAAAAAGCAATGCTCATTGGTCAGGATTTAAACTAGTCAGTGAATTAGACATCTCAAAGATCATGTCGACCACCAAGCCTAGCAACCACTATAACGATCCCCTACCAACAAAGTGTTGGTCTTCTTTAAACCACCTGCTAATCCCGTCTTGGACTAAGATCATAAATGCTTCTTTATCCCAAGGCGAAATACCGGACTGCCTAAAAACAGGGCAAGTCATTCCTCTATTAAAAAAACCAACAGAGAACCCTGCTGATCCAAACAATTTCAGACCTGTAACTAACATTCCCATGCTAGCCAAAGTACTGGAAAAATGTGTCCAACAACAATTGAGTCTGCACATTTCGGATTTCAATCTTTTAAATGATTGCCAATCTGGGTTCAGACCAACCCATAGTACAGAAACTGCTATCCTGCATATAGTAGACAACGCTTTACTGGCTCTCGACCACAACAACACATGTCTTCTAATACTGTTGGACCTGTCGTCAGCCTTCGACACTGTAAACCATGCCAAAATTCTAGATCGGTTGAAAAACAGAATGGGTTTAGAGGGTACAGTCCTAAAGTGGTTCAGCTCCTTTCTAGAGAATAGATCGCAAAAATTCATAGTCAACCAAACCCTTTCCGGACCAACCAGAAACACAATTCGAGTTCTGCAAGGGTCAACGTTATCTCCTTCACTATTCAATCTTTATGTAGAACCTCTCACGGTTATTTTACAAAAGGCGAACATTTTGTTCCACATGTACGCAGATGGCACAAAGCTGTACATCAAGGTGGCATCGACAGATGATTTAAAGACTTTGAACCAAGCTCTAATGAGAACTCTCCAATGGTTATCCAAGAACCAGTTGAAGCTAAATCCGCAGAAAACTGATTTCTTACTGATTACACCACAGAGAAGCAACTTTAAGATAGCATAATGGTCCAACCTTATCACTGCTATAAAATGTACTCAGAAGCTTGTTGACTCTACTAAATCTTTGAGAATTACTCTGGACAAAAACCTGAACATGGTAGCACATATTAACACAATGGCAAAAAACGCCTGTTTCCATCTAAGCTACTTGCGAAAACTAAAACCATTCCTAAATAAAACAGATCTTAAAACAGCATTTCAGTCACTGGTCATATCTAGGATTGAATATGGTTGCACTACATTGGCTGGGCTCCCCAAGATCACTACAGCCCCATTGAAAGCATGTCTTAATGCAGCCACAAGACTTATATCAGGATCCCAAAAATTTGACCATATCTCCCCTCATTTGAAAGCCCTCAAAGAATTCATTTCAAATTAGCATGCATCACTCATAAAGCACTGCACCACAAAACACCAGCTTACCTAGCACGGAAACTCCGCTTTCAGGATGGTACAGACTCTCCAGGAGCAAAGCTGATCTTCTACTGAAACCAGCTTGTTTATGAAGAAAAGAACTTATGACCTAGTGTTCTCCAAGGCAGCACCGAGAATTTGGAACTCACTCCCCCGAACCTTAGAAGAATTCCATCCATCGCAGGAATTCCATCCATCGCAGCATTATAAAAGAAGCAAAATCGTCATATATATGTATATATATATATATATATATATATCTGCTCCACGAGTGCCGGGAAAGAGTTCAAGGCTGTCTGGGCGGTCCGAGTAACAAAGCCGGCGCTTTGCAATTATCCGCTCCCAGGTTCTAAAATTAGTAAAGAACCACTCGGACACCTCGAGTGCTGTAGCTTGGATTTATTAGCAAAGGGAAAAACGACGCGTTTCGGGGATTAGCCCTTGATCACGCTCGTAAACAATAAGTGCCACCATGTTTAAATACATAAAAAACTTTGCACCTCGCGTCGTTTTTCCCTTTGCTAATAAATCCAAGCTACAGCACTCGAGGTGTCCGAGTGGTTCTTTACTAATTTTAGAACCTGGGAGCGGATATATATATATATATATATATATATATATATATATATATATATATATATATATATATATATATATATATATATATATATATATATATATATATATATATATATATATATATATGTGTGTGTATATATATTCAATGAAAAAACCATTGGTTATAGAACATATATAGTTAGGAATCTGCATTTACAAAACCTTATTTTACTCGCATAAAACCATTGAAATTCCATATATAGTTAGATGCGCTAACTATATATCGCGCACCCGCAATCCACTGCTGATGATGTCACATATTACATCATTCATGACATGGTCAGTGACATCACTGATGACATCACTGATGACATCTCAAATGACATCACTGATGACATCACTGATGACAACACCCAGTGACTGTATGTTTCTGTAAAGTTAAAATATGTCTTACATATTGAAGAATGAGTGGATGTATAAGTGTCTGGATGAAGGATTTAGTAGGTGCATGACTGACTGTATGAGAGAATGATTAAATGTGTCTCACTGAGTGCATGGGTTAGTGACTAAAGTGTCTTAATTTGGCAATCATTATATATGTTATTCTGTAAACTGCTGCATGTTCAAATCAGTAGCTATATCAGTAACTATATGGGTTATTGAATGGTTGCCCAAGTATTTGTATTGGAGACTGAGTATGTGTGTGGGTGGCTGGGAGGTGTATGACTCTGTCCATAGATGTGTGAGCAGTTGATTCACTAGATGTATGGGTTCAAAAGTGCATGTGGAAACAGCTGTATGGGCGGTTGACTGTGTGCATGAGTGTATTGGTGAGTGAATGGATATCTCAGTGCTACATGTCAAAGTAAGTACATATGTAAAACACAGTACATGTGAGAGTTGACATATATAAATAACTGTACATAAGAGCCAGTGAATGTGTGAGTGGCTGTATGGATCATTGTGAATAAGTATCAGGGATTGTATAAGAGAGTAAATATGTGTTATTATATGTTTGAATTAGTAAGGTGTGTATAACTGTATAGTTGAGAAAATGGAGGTGTGATTGATTTTTTGCATAACTGACTAGGTGTGTGAGTAACTCCATGGATGAGTGACAGTCTGTGACTGTCTGTTTACATTGATTGTATCTAAGGTTATATTAGAGTCTGAAGAGGTTCGTGGTATTATCACATGAATGATATCATCAGAGATATGATCAGTCATGTCAAACGAGATGAGTGATGTCATCAGTGATGTCACTGACCATGTCATGAATGATGTAATATGTGACATCATCAGCAGTGGATTGCGGGTGCGCGATATATAGTTAGCGCATCTAACTATATATGGAATTTCAATGGTTTTATGCGAGTAAAATAAGGTTTTGTAAATGCAAATTCCTAACTATATATGTTCTATAACCAATGGTTTTTTCATTGAATTTTCAAGGTTTTGTTAATGCAAATTCCTAACTATATATGGACTATAACCTATGGTTTTTTCTGTGAATTTCATTGGTTTTTTAAAAGCTAACATCTGTAGCTGTAAAATGTATTCTACTTTAAAATCCAAAATATATTTTAGATGTTTATTGATAATTTTTATTGAAATATTTTTTTTCTTCGCTTCCGGTAAGCGAACCGGGAAGCTTTCCGTTAGCTCACCTTGATGCCGCGATCTAGTACGCGAACCGGTAAACGTTACGTTAGCGGAACTGTGACGCGTCGCGGAAGCGCGACGTATCATTGTCGCGTAATGCGTCTTATGACGCGCCGCTTTAGCGCTCCCGAAAGTGCTCGGGACCGCGAACCGGAAACGATGCGGGACGCGGCGCGCACCGCGTAACGTGAGCGGAACAAGTCATGTGACTTGTTTATCAAAGTTTTCATTGGTTCATTTCACTTTTGGTTTCCAAATGATGTATGACTAGGTCATGAGACCTAAAAATAACACTTTTCATTGGTTCAGAACTTTTGCTTTTCCAAAATCACGTAAACCCCTTCTTCTTTCCTCACTCTGACTTTCATCTTGGTGAGAGAAAGACCATTTTCCATTTTGATTGCAATGGCTTCTATCTTTGCTTCAGCTGGTGGACCCCCACCACCACCTCAACCTCCTCATGACAAGAGAGGACCACCATCTCAATTCATCTCAAACAGAGAGGAGGAAGAAGACGACTTAGAAGAAGAGGACACTGATGAACCTGAATTTATTCAGGAGTTGCCCCGTGTTTCCGGAAGGAAAACAAGTTTCATTTGGCAATTTTTCTCAATTCCTCGAGGGGAGAAGAAGGTTAATGCCAAATATGCCACCTGCCTAATTTGCAAAAAAAGATTATCTCGAGGCACAGAGAAAAAGTATAGTATGGGCAACTATACTATGCATCGCCATATGGTCAGGTGGCATCCATTAAATTACAGCCGGGCAGAGTTAAGGGATCTGCAAGATAATCCCCCGACAACTCCTGTGGCCAAATCAACTTCTAATATATCTTTGACTGTAAGAGAGGCACAGGAAACTGTGCCAAACATACAGCCAAACTTCAAGCACATGAAGTTAACGTGCATACATTGTGGTGCTATGCTCTCATGTGGCAACATGAGCGTAAACTTAATCAACTTGGTGTTTGATAACCATAACTGCCCTAACCCACCCAAGCAGTAATTTTTTCTTTGCTCCTGTTGAGCCCTTTTCAATGCCTGTTTTTTTGTTGTTTCCCCTCCATGAAAAACACAAAAAAAACATAAAACTGTTCTAAAAATACAAAAAAAACAAAAAATGTTCTGAAAAAAAATAAAATAAAATAAAACAACAAAAACATAAAAAAAAGTTCTTTTCAGAACTACCTCCCCTTTCAAATAAAATTGCTAGAATGTTTAGCACTCTAGCAAGCTCTATTTCTTTTGGTTCGCTTCAAGTTCGCTGCCCGGTTCGCGAACTTGAAGCGAACCAAAAAAATATTTTTTTTAAAAAAAAGAAGAGTTAGTATAAGGGAAGTAAACAGAGAGTAATGTAAAAAGAAAGACAGCTATAGAGAGTAAATCAGAGATAGTGTTTAATAGATCTATTTATTAATTCAGGATGACGATAAGGTGTGATGTCTCGTGAGGTTTGTTTAAGGTGAGACCTACTCAGGGTTACAGATCAATTTTACACTTGTTGAAGAATACAGAGCAGATAAAGCATGTGAAGGCCTACCAATGAAGTAAATCATATCCTCTTATTACATCATTCATGACATGGTCAGTGACATCATCAGCAGTGCATTGTGGGTAAAAAGAGTAGAAAACATTTACCTTATAATTCTTGTTACCTTTTTTAAATATTTTTTCATACTTTCAATCTGTAAAAGAGAGAACAAACATTTCCCAAAAAATTACTACATGTATTTAAAAATTACAAAAGAAAAGGGAAAAGGTTCAAGAAGAAACACTTTTTCAACAATTTTGACATTTACAGAAGCCTCTGCTTCTCTACGTCCCCTACACAATCCTAAAGATATATATTTTAAATAAACAGTATCTTCATGCTGATGAACTGAGACCTATTTCGGAACATGGTACTTCTTTAGCACTGCTGATGTCTCACAATAGTGATGCAATAGCAGCGCAAAAAAGATGTAAAGCCATCATAAAATTGTGTCTAATATTTTAAATGATAGTTTCAGGATGAAAATAAGATGTGTGCTTTGAAGAGCTTTCTTTGAGGTGAGGCCTATTCCTTTTTTTAAAAAAAACAGTACCCGGAAATACAGCACTATAAGCATTAAAATTGACACTTACAGAAGACTCAGTTTCTCCATATCTACCTCACATTTCTAAATGTATATCATAAGTACAAACAGAAGAACATTAATTATACATGTTATATGGTTTATTTTTGCTGTTCTCAGAATGTATCAAATTTCACTTAAATCAGTGACTTGAAGGTATTCATCATGTAACAGCGGGAAAAAAAAACACAATCAAAATGACTGTGTTTAAAAAACCCATACAACCTAAGAAATCTGATTTCAAAACTCCTTAAAATTAACTTACTTTCAATGACGTCGAAGGATCTCCTATGAACAGCATTCACTCTGTTGTGCTATAAATATTTTCAGCCCGCCACTTTCTGAAAGAAAACCTCCATCGATACGAAAAATATGTTACATAGAAGAAAAGACTTCTCTCATTCTATCACATGTTTCCACTAGGCCAAATCATGTTGCCGCGATTCGCTAGTCTTGTAATTCTTCCAATCAAATCCCGACATTTTCTATTTTCGCAACTTTCAAAAAGAATACATTTAAGATTATTTTCACAATCCTGGACTACTAATATCTTACCCTTCTTTGTCACTCATGTTCTCCTTTTCCTATGACACTGATACTGCTTACTATGAAGCAGACTTACTTACATCAGGTTTATATAGTTGGATTTTTAAATTGACATTATAATTAAAAGTTTTGGACCAATAATCTAGACAGCATTGCAGACTTACATTCCCTCTACTTCATGAACCTTTTGCAATTCTTCACAGGAAATCCCGAGATTCTTTCATTAAAATTTTGGTTTTAAAAACACCAGGTAAGAATTTTTAAGGTCAAACGGCAATTTTTTTTTGAAAGTTACAACGGAATCATTGCAGAATGACCAGCCGTTTCGAGACTTTAAATAAGCTGTATAATGTCCTGATGTTGTTGAAGGACCATCGTGATAGATAATTGCTACAGTTACAAAAGTCCTTCCTGATATTGAAAGCTGAGAAGCCACAAAAATTTTTATTAAAGTTGACAATTTTGATCCATCAGGCCTACATCGTTGAATCATTAAAATGACATACTGTCCATATCTACGTATAAATAATGTTGACATCATTTCAGATTTACATTGGCTACACTCCATGTTGTGATCCGCTGCATTTACTAGCTTATTAAAGGAGACTGATTTACTGTCTGGCAAAGTTAAATATATAAATCTTTCAGAATCTACACTAGTAGTACTTGATACCCTACAATTCTCGCAGTCATGCTGCCATTGATAAGAAAGCCCAAACAGGTGATCTACATCTACACCCTCATCTTGAAATACATCAAGCATATACATTAAAAACTCCTGACAATCTTGCTGATTATTTTCAGAGAAGTCTGTTTGCCCTGAACATTCATCTAACAGATAACGAACTTCAGACACACTTTCTACTTTTGTTCGATCAGTGCTACATTTCTCGAAAACAGAATTCAATAAACAGCATAAAATTTGTTCTGAATTCAACAGAATCTGTTCTTTTAAACTCTCTAGTGAAAAGAGAACATTAACCACTACATTTGCATAGCAGTTGACACCAGAACTGTTTTCAAATTGAAAACCGACAACATCTTCAACAGAATCCACTTTCTTTCTGCTAACAATTTTCGGTTCATTGACTTTTAGTCTTTTTGCAACAACCTCCCTACTATTACTGATATTTCTACGTTTGCGGCCTACCACACGTTTCTCAAACAAAGGATATTGAGGCAAATGTGGCACATACTCTCTTCTTAACCTATTGTACTCCTTAACACAATCTAGATCCGCACAAATGTTTGTGACATCACAGTCAATCAAGTACAATCCTGATAAAGTTCTAACTCGTGACAATGCCACATATGCCATACCCTCCTTGAACACAGAACTGCCAATATTCACCAATGCACTGTCTACACTTAAACCTTGCGATTTATGAATTGTTACCGCATATGCCAAGCAAACAGGAAACTGTTTACGGCGAACATATAAGTCTTTAACAAGCAAAAACCTAGCAGAACAACGACCAATTAGCTGTACTTCCTCAATGCCATCAAATTTAATTTTTAAAAATTCTATTCCATCTCTATTTCTGTACTTCTCAAAATCAACAACATTACCCATTGATCCATTTACCAGACCTCTTTCAACATGTAAATTTCTTCTCAAAATGATTCGGCAATTTAAACACACATTCAAAGTCTTTTCAAAACCCGCTGTTTTAGATATAGTCTTCTCTAATGAATCCAATTTTGATTTCAAATTTTCTGACAAAATAATTGTTGATCCCATGTGCTCTATTTTGTCAATAGCTTCGAGTTTCACAATCTCTTCCTTTTCTAAATTCAACATTTTGTTGTTGAAGATGGCACATTCTGCAAGAGTTGGCATCAAACATATTCCGGATTTCTTCTCAGTAATTTTCTTAAAAATATTCTCAGCCACAATCTCTTGTTCGGGATATAAATTTGAAAGTAATCGTGCATTTAAAGCTTCTTTTCCATGCTCGGTCACTTTTCCAATTCTAATATCTTGTAGAATATTCTTGTAATCTTCATCTTTTGCCTGACGCATATTTTCATGCAGTTCAGCATAATTGAAGTTTAACCATATATTGACATTGCCAATGCTCCCTAGGCACTTCCTGGTATCTTCATGCGGGAGTATTTTGAACACAGGTTCTCCTTTTACTGGTGTCAGCTGCAGAAGATCTCCGAAAACAATGATGTGTTTGCCACCAAATAACACATCATATTCAGTTTTAAGTACTTCTTGCATTCTCAAATGCACAAAGGCAAGCATGACATTGGAAACCATGCTTACTTCGTCAATGATAAGTAGTTTCATTTTCCTCAAGACTCTTGAAACTTCACAGCAAGCATCCCCAGATAACTTGTGATATTGTAATTTGTTGTCATGCTCCACCGGCAGCATCAGTAGACGATGCAAAGTAATACCTTTAATGTTATGTGCTGCAAGTCCAGTAGGAGCGGTGACAACACAAGACAGCGATGACTCAGTCCTTTCCTGCAGATAGCATGAAATTGCTTTAATGAGGAAACTTTTTCCAGTTCCCGCTTCTCCACTCACATACAGTAGGACAGGCTTCAACGATGTACATGAGCACTCTTTCTTCTCATGACTTAATCCATGCTCAATTTGCTTGGTAACTTCATCATATATTTTCCTCTGCTCAACGTTGAGTTGTTTTTCCAAGTCTTCTAAGTTAACTGAATCCTCCTGAGCATGTGCCATGGCTCTTTCCACTTCATTCATAGCAGTGGCAGCTTCATTTTCGATAATAGGTCCTCCAAGTGGATCTTGACTCAATGAAACAGAACTCTGACTGTCCTGAGAACTGTCTCTGGCAATCTCGGCTGCAATCGTTGCTTCCTGCTCAATTTCCAAAGTTAGCATTTCTTGATATTTGGGAAAAGCAGGACATTCTATGCTATCCTTAGCAGCAGTGAAAGAGTCTTCATAACAGAGGAAATCTCCAAGCAGTTCCTCTTCTGCACGCCAAGGCTTGAAAAGTTGCAAAAGTGCTAAATAGAAAAACTCCCTTTTTTCTGAAGATTCGCCACTCAATTTTCGATGGTTTACTAATTGGCATTTTCTTTGCTTGACCAGGCATCCCTCACTTCCAATTACAGCATACACTCCTTTCTCAATATCTTCTTTGATGTTCCTCTTGAATGTATAATTTTGTAGAACCTCATATAGACAAACATTCTCAAGGTGACTGCTTCGATTTGGATAATATGTATCCAACATGTTGGTCTTCAAAATGTCGGTACTGTTTGGTTCCTTTTCTGCCAAATATTCAATTTCCCGGACAGGTTTTAGAACCCGATTTCGCGTTGCAGCAAGACCAAGACTCGCCCAAACAATACTCCTGGATTTGGCATAGAGACTTGCTGAAGACAATCGATCTGAACATTCGTAAGCTCCGATTTCTCGATGCGACAACATCTTCAGACTGAAACTGTACAACTTCTTGCTGAGGCTCTTTTCATGGGAAATGTCCTCCCACATATCCTTCAGTTCTGTCTTTTCTTTTTTGGTGATGTAAGATGTCACATACCGAGCCACAGCCATACAGTTGTCACCCACAAACTGTATATCCATGTTAGCATTCCACATGGACAAAATCACTGGGTTGTAGTCGTTGATGTACTTGGACTCTTCATTCCTTTTCAAATTGTATGTATTTTTGGGTGATTTCCTCGTCACATTATGTCGCAGTGAAGACATCAAACTGTTCACTTTTCCTTTAGAAATCACCGGTCGTGGAAAGTTGAAACGACATTTGGTGTAGAACTTGTCCTTGTTTCTGAATTTACGACGACAATACTTTCCACAACGATGGCTTTGGAAACGTAGAACTTGTTCTCTTAGGCTTTTCTTCTCCGTTGCGTTTGGAACAGCACACGTAGAATACTGTTCTATGAAATTCATCACTAAGTCATCCGGATCTGTTCCAAATTTAGGTGCATCCTTGATCCACAACAACATATGTATATGAGGAGCACCTCTTGCTTGGTACTCCTTTCTCCAGAAGAAATCCAACACCTCTCCAAGAGGTGGATTCTTCTTATTTGTGATGAAAGACATCATAGCTTCAAATCTATGATTGAAGTACCTGCATACATTCACAGGATCCAAAGAACACAGTTCTCCAGGTGTCTTGAATTCAATGTTTTCAATATTTCCATTTGCCTCTCGTAGAAATTCAAGTAAGTCTTCCCAGCCATACTCGGCACAGCTCAGAGTGAGGAACCATGTCGGAGTTCCTAAGTTCCTCAGCATACATTTTAAATCACCATGACGACGGTACCAGTACTCATTAGTACCACGCTGACACGCCATGAGATTAATTAAGTGAGAATCCAAAATACTGTCTTGGACATTGACTTTATGCATAAAGTCCCTTGCCGAGATATTTCGCATCTGTATACCACTTTTTAAGATGTGGTTCACTGCATATGACAGTCCAGACAGATCGCTTTCAAACAGGAGATGAAACAAATAGGGAATGCATTGACGAAACCTAGGATCTTCTGCATACAATCGTAAAGTCCGGTATTCAGACGCAGGAATTTGATGAGGTCGCTCATCATAGCTTCCTCCTCGACCTGTGGGAAATAGCTGTGGGAAACACCGAGCTTAAAACTTTCCTCCCAAACACTAATGGGACTCCCTTTAGCTTGTTTCATTTGAAACAACTCAATAGCATTCCCCATGACTTCCTTGGAATGCAAAGGATGAACACTATAATGTTCATATATTTCTTCACTTTTAGAGGCCTCTACTTTCTCAATTTGGCCAGCACACAAATCGCTATCCTCTTCATCACTTACTTCCTCTTCTGCAACATATACATTCTTATAGTACTTATTATTTGTCTTCAAATACACTGTTGCCTTTTTGACTTTCCTAACATCCACTAAATCTTGCCATATTTTCTTATTCTTTGTCGGAACCCCATTAACTAAGATAACCAGAGGTTCCTCTTCCACTTTTTCTATTCCAATTGTGTTAATGTTTTTGTTCAAATCTAGAGGCAAATAAACAACTCTTCCCTTTAATCCTCTCTGTAAATCTGCTGGAGGCAACTTCCCTGTCTTTGGCTCCATTCTTACAATAGCCTGAAAGGGATGGATACTTTGAATCAAAATACATTCATAAGTATTTAAATCCTTCAATTCAGAAGGAATCTCAACCAATTCCAGATTATTATGAACTGCCCTAGCAGGCATCTGGTTTTGGTTTAATTTATTACAACAATAAGTACACACACGTTGATCCGATCCTAAATCAAAATAATTTTCTACCATCAAGTATGTGGCAAAATCCTTCCATTCACTATTATTTTCCCTTTCACTTTTTGCATATAAATCCACTACCTTAGTCTGATTCTTATAATAAGTGTGTCGACAACATACACAAGTGAAATTAGGCCTCTCACTTGATTTCATCTGAAAAGTGGCAATTTCCTTCTGAAAATTATCTGTACTGGAAACCTGTACATTATCTTCAACATTACCCTCTACTTCAGGGTCAATTTGAACATTCTCATCTTTACTACTAAAGTAACAAAACTCAATTTCTTCACAAATATTCTTCACATCTATTTCAGAACCATGCAAAAGAGCAGCACATAATTGTTTAAGCATAATTGCTGGACTCTTAGCATAATACAACATTCTCACTAATTTTCTCACTTTATTATGATGCACTGCTAGCATCCTGAAATGATGAAAAACACTCTGGCATACTCTCCTGGAAAGACAAGCCAGTGAATGACCACGCAAACCTGTCATTTGTCTCACTCTGCAAGGATCTAAATCTTGCAACAACTTCATTTTCTGCTTCAAACTTTTCTTATTAAATGTCCGTATAAAATCACAAAGCAAATTGATGGAAACCTGTCGCACACTGCAAATAGAACTACACTTCCAAATGTACACAGGACCCTTAGGACGTCTTCCTAAAACCTCATCACTTAGCACCTCTTCTGTCTCTGTTGTGGAGTTCTGGACTTTTTGGTTCCGTCCAGAGGTGTCAGGGAACAACACCCAAAGACCCCGGAGTTCCACCTGCCTTGGTGCGCAAATGAACAGAAACACGGGCTTCTCGATGGTGGCGTCAAAGACCAAAGGTTTATTACTGCAGGGACACAGAAGTCACAGAATCTACACACGGGCAGAGACTAGGAGCCTGTTCGATTTGTACATTGAGGGTTGCTCCTTATATACTAAAAATTGTGCTTCAGGCAAATATTTCACATGCTAGTACATTCCTAAACCTTTGTGTCTTAAACAATAAATATTTGGCGTTACACAGGAACTGTCGATAATATCTGATGCCAAACATCACGAAGAGGGGTTCCCACTAGTCCATCACAATCCCTTGTCAATATTGCATTCAAGAGCCGGACCGCCTCACCGTAAAGTTCGTTACCTCCCCCTAATAAAGGCCCAGAAGGAAAGGAGCAGAGCCAGGTGCAGGAGATAGAGAAGCGGGATAAGAGATGTTTGTGGGTTGTAAATGGGCAAGGCTACCGGCTTCGGCCGCCTAATCATGATCGGAACAATGGACACGAGAACCAGTTCAGGTGGGCTGGCCTCGGGCAGAGGAGGTAGCCTTTGTCGATTCATGCAGCTACAGCGTGATCTGGTTTAAGGCACACGTGTCTTGAAAGAGGTGAATCTCCGGCTAAGGCTACGTGTCCTTAATCGAAATGAAGTGATCAGAGGTTATTGCATATGTGAGGGCAAGAAACACAAAATGGCGGACATGATCTAAGATGGATACCGTGGGTAGATCAGAAATGTGTTCATAACAGGAGTGCTCTTGCTCGTATCGTAGCGGAAACACCAAGATAGGCTAAATGGATCATTTGCGGTTCGCTGATACTAATATTATGTATTTCCGACAAACTTGAAAACACGGGTTCAAATCGTCACGGAACCTCAGACCCTCCTTTTGCCCTTACGTAGGCAATTACTCAGTCTATATCAGAGTCTAGTTCTATACTCATCAGGTCAGTGACATGTTGTTGTATCATCATCCTTTCTCGTGCCTTTTCTCCAAACGCAGGTGGTTTTCTGAGACAAGTTGCAGCGCAAAGACTACACAGAGCAGGACCACACTGGATAATCAGGCAGCATGAGAACAGGAACACTAAGATGACACCGATGACCATTAGAACCTTCCATCCCCACGCTGAGATCAGAGTCCAAAACCACTCCATAAAGGACCAGTTTCCCTTGTCTACATGTATAGAGTCGGAAATCTTGTGTAGCTTAGAGATCGCCTCATAGACTGTTGGAGCATTATTAGGAATAAAGACACAGCAGCTCGATTGGATCATTCTGCATACCCCACCTCGATCTGCAAGTATAACATCTAGAACCATACGGTTCTGCAACATCATGAGTCTATCCGCCTGAAGCTCAGCTGTTAGATTGCTAAGGGCACCAGCAGTTTCAGTAATAGTAGATTCAACTACCCGTGTTAGCTGACGTATGTTTCTACTATTGGCCATAGGCCCCCAGAACGGAAGGAAGCCTTTGAAGAAGTCTCCAGCTTCCTGACCAGCAGTATCTTCCTTGCTGAAGACACCTCTCGCTAATCTGGTTCTGTGGTAATCAGATGAAGCAGTGTATGTTGGAGGCAACAATCGAGCAATATAGCATGAACCTGAAAAGTCAGCAGGCAACCATGTATAAGCTCGGTCTCGACAAATGAAATAGGTACCCCTAGCAGTAAGGAAGGCAGGGGAAGAGTTAGCCGGAAACACATAAGTCTCAACGCACTCACTCCTCCCTAGCTGAGCTCTCGGATTTCTCCCATTACCTTGCAAACAGACCTGACCTCGGTGAGGTACGACCCAGATTGGAGTTGAGCTTTTACGCTTGCTTTCTCCTAAACTCAGGCGATACTCTGAAGTATTCCAACTTAAATACACTCGTAGTTCGTCTCTAGGGTAAGATGGAGTATTATTGACATCCTTGATCATGTCAATAATTCCCTGGACTAAAGCTTTGTTGGCAGAGTTATATTTAGTGGAACGTGGTGGACGCGGAGGATAGGTTTCAAGGGCATAAGCAAAGATAGTTTGAAGGGCCTGAAATGATCCATTGTAGCTGAAAGGCAAAACCAGATAGGGAATACCTTTATCCATAGTGTGGGGTATCAAGCCACACACCCAGCAGTCTGTAGTGTTAACTACCAGTTGGTGTTGGTGCAAGAGCTGTACAAAAGTGTTGTTAATGAACTCTGTGCGTCGGGCTTGCTCATGTTCAGGAAACGAGTGAAAAGAGTGTATAGAAGAAACAGTAGAAGTAGCAGGATCAAGGGGAGGTACTGTAGTAACTGGCACAAAAATCAGATTTATACTAAAGACGATTCCACCCACCAATGTTGCTAAAATAATCAAAAATGTAACGGCACATTGCATCAAAAAGCATTTGCTACGAAGAATTCTGTACAGTCTGTTTCTGCGAACATAAATCACATTTTCTCGTTGCAGCGCAGGAAGCTCCATCTTCTACAATCCGCTCGCGACCACTGATGATGTGTACGTAGATGAAAATGCCTCTGTCAGCCCTGGGAGTTCCCAGAACCAACAGAAAGATCGACCTTGTGTCAGACCCCTGCAAATTCAAACTAGGCACACAGCCACGACCCTACGGCTACCCAGACGGCAAGGCAATTTAAAAAAACAATAAACAATAGCAAACTTCCTGGCTGAAGGCAAATGTTCAATATCAAATGTTCAATATATCAAAATCACAATATGCAGTTGCCTGCTTTATTTGTCCATTTTACGTTTTCTCAAATTGTATTTCTGTTTCGCAGGTATCGTCTGATCGGAAAATAGTGTATCATTAGCAGCTGTTGTAGTGTTTAAGTTCGCAGATAGCAAAGTGTCTTCTGATGCTGGAGATAAATGTTCAGTGTTCAAAAGAGTCTTTTCAGGAGGAGAGTCAGATTTTGGAGTATCAGTAATCAATTCGGCATCGCTGAAAGGAATAAACTTTGGTGTGCTGTCAGTTTCGGAGGCACCAATTCCCTTTTTCACCCAGTCGTCGTAAGGTAGCGGCAAGGGTACACGCTTTACATGTGACGCGTGTACCCAGTGTTTGCGGCCAGCTACACGAACGGCTGTCCTCGTTGTCAGTAGGACCTGGAAGGGGCCGACGTAGCGGGGCTGAAGATTCTTTGTCCTCGCAAAATTTCTGACCACCACTTGGTCGCCGGGTTTCAGTTGATGCCCTGGACTCTCCGGAGGCTTTGGCAGTGCATCGAAAACCTGTTGATGAATAAGACTCAATTTAGCAGTCAAGTCGTAAAGGTAGTCTATCAACATAGGATATTCCAGCTGTCTGAACTCCCTTGGCCTTGGCACCCCCCAAATATTGGCAGGACGACCAAATACAATCTCGTAAGGGCTAAGCCCCACTCGAGAATGTACAGTCGCTCTTGTGGATAACAGAGCCAAAGGAAGTGCGTCTGGCCAAGCCAAACCTGTGGATGCTTGTATCTTAGCTATCTTCAGCTTGAGGGTGCCATTATAACCCTCCACTAAACCAGCTGACTGGGGATGGTTCGCACTGTGAAATTTTTGTTTCAAACCTAGGCCTGCACACACACTCTGCATAACTTTCCCTATAAACTCACTTCCGTTATCTGACCATACAATCCGTGGCATACCAAATCTAGGGAAATATTCTTTGAGAAGAATTTTGGCAGTTGATAAGGCAGTATTGTCCTTCAGTGGGTATGCTTCTATCCACCTGGAAAAAGCACACACCACCACCAAGACATATTTCAAATTATTACAGCGTTCCATGTGAATGAAGTCTAACTGAATCACTTCAAAGGGGCAGGAAGGAGGAGCGAAATGACCAGCTGGAGTTGGAGTTCCCTTGCCAGGATTATGCATCAAGCACACCATACAATTTTTCACCACTCTCTCTGCACACTTACTGATCCCATCATTCTTCCAGACCGGAGCCAACATCTTACAGATACCTTTAGAACTTATATGCGCTACTCCGTGCGCCATTGTCACTATTGCAAGCACATACGCATCCGGCAACATCCAACGCTGCTGCTCTGTCAAATCAATCCAACATCCATTCGAGTCCAACTTGCCCGTACTCTCTCTCCATACACGTTTCTCTTCCTCAGTTGCTTCTCTCTGAATCTCCTTCACACTTTCCATTGTATCTTCACACATCCCAGACTCAGCGATCCATCTTGCAGACGTTGCAACATACATTCTACTCATCATGTCTCTAGCTGTCTGTTTAGCAATTTCATCAGCAAAAGCATTCCCACGTCCAACATCATCTGTGATTGCTTTATGAGCACTGCACTTTACAATTGCAACTTCAGTCGGCAAGGTTAGAGATTCCAACAAGTCGTTAACTAGCTGACCATGTTGAATCTTAGTCCCATGGGACGTAATGAAACCTCTTTCTCTCCACAACCGGCCAAAACTATGGGCCACGCCAAATGCGTACTGACTATCTGTGAACACATTCACTCTCTTTCCCTCAGCTAAAACACATGCTCTCGTTAGAGCTATTAATTCTGCAGCTTGGGCAGAATTCTGACTCACTCTTGCAGTCTCCACAATCGTCTTCAACGTCGTCACCGCGTAAGCAGCAGTCACATCACCATTCTCCAATTTAAAACATGACCCGTCCACATACAGCGTACCATCCGGATCGGGTAACGGAGTATCTTTCAAATCGATGCGTCCTTTTGTCTCTTCCTCCGTTTTAAAGCAGCAGTCATGTGGCTCAGAATCACTCGACTCTTGATCAGTCGGCAACAGCGTTGCTGGATTCAATACATTACACCTTTTGATCTGAATATGACTCGCTAGTAGTGTCAGTTCGTAACCAGATAATCTCGCACTGGTAAGGTGTTGTGTCTTCGTTCGGTTCATGAGTGTATCCACTGCATGAGGAACCATGACCACTAGCATGTTGTTCATCACCAAACCAGCAGATTGCCGAATGGAAGCCGCAGCTGCCGCTGTAGCCCTCAAACAACTAGGCAACGCTCTGGCTACCGGATCTAATGTTGATGAGAAATACGCACAAGGGCGTTGTTTATCACCAAACTTCTGTGTCAGGACACTCAACGCGCAACCTTCTCTCTCGTGAACGTAGAGCGTGAATGGTTTACTGTAATCAGGTGTACCCAATACAGGAGCTGAACACAAGGCTTTTCGTAATTCAGTAAAACTCTCTTGACATTCATCAGACCATGGCACCGGACTCGGAACATCTTTCCCAGTCAAAGCTACCAATGGTTTCGCTAAAAGAGAAAAATTTGGAATCCACTGCCTACAGTAGGAGGTAATACCTAAAAAGGCACGTACTTCTCTCTGTGTGCGTGGAACACTCATTTGCGTAATTGCTTTTATTCTTTCTGGGGTCAACTTCCTTCCCTCCTTTGACAAGAGATGACCTAAGTAGGTCACTTCTTGGCAGCAGTATTGCATCTTGGAAGGTGACACCTTGTGATTCAAATCAGACAAATGATGTAATAACAATACTGTAGCTGCTTTGCAAGTTTCCTTGTCATCGGCAGCCACTAAAAGATCGTCTACATACTGTACTAGGGCAGAACCTGGAGGAAGGACAAAAGAATCTAGCTGGCTTTTTAATGCTTGACTATAAATAGATGGACTTTCACAGTAGCCCTGTGGAGCGCGTTTAAATCTGAAACTTCGACCTCCTAGACAGAAGCCAAAAATATCCCTGCTTTCCTCGGCTATCGGAATGCTGAAAAAGGCATTCTTCAAGTCGATGACTGAGAACCAATTGGCTGTAGCAGGAATCAATGTTAACAATGCAGTAATGTCTGGAACCACAGGAAATTGTGGAACCACAATCTTATTAACTTCTCTAAGGTCTATGACAAACCTATATACTGGAGGTTTCGTAGGATCAGTTCGTTTCAGAATTGGCAATACAGGACTATTACAAACATTTCCTCGAGTTTCTTCAACCACACCTTTCTTAATCAAATCTTGCACAATCAATAAAAGTGCACGTTCTCCTTCACTCGATATTTCATATTGAGGAATTCTTGGAAATTTTACATTTGCTTTCAAAGTTACTACATACGGTGGTATTTCTAAAAGGCCTACATCATTAGGACCAGTCGCCCAAAGAGAATCAGGGAGTGAGCGCAGCTCTGGCGGGAGTGCGTCCATTGACAAGTACATCGGAGAAGTGATTCTTTTACCCAAAGTAAGCTGTACCCCTTCCGGAGAACAGTACAATGTCGCATATAGTCGTTTTAACAAATCTAAACCAAGCAGATTTTCATTACAACCTGTCGTCAAAATCAAGGGTGCTTTCAATTGGCATGGTCCAACAGAAATAGACAAAGGACCAGATATCGGGTTGTAAACAGGGGCGCCTGAAAAACCTACGGAAACATTTGTTGAGCCAGACAAAGGTGCGCCAGGGAGTTTCGCATGAATGATAGAACTTTTTGCGGCACCAGTATCCAACAGAAACGGTTCGACTACACCTGATGTTGCTACTGCGACATAAGGCCCACTCTGATCCACTGGAACTGATACTACTCCCTCTCTCTGTCCATGGCTGTCCTAGTACCCATTTTGCTGAAATCCCTCATCAACTTCACAATAATCTTCAACAAGATATTGCTGAGATCTATTCTGTTGAGCTGACTGTACGTTTCGTTGATCAAAGTGATTGGAGGGACGATCATTCGTTTGCGGAGGCATAGCACCTCGCCCTCGACCTCTAGAATTCTGCGCAAAACCACCACGATTTCTCTGAGCTGCTGCTGCATTATTTTGCGCTAAGATCGGACATTCATTCTTGTAGTGACCCTCTTTCTTACAGTACGCACACTGATTCCACTGGTATTGAGGCCTGGTTGAACTATAATCTGTCCTCTGATACGAATTCTGCTGCATATTTGTCTGGTTCGTGCGAGGCGGATACGCCTGCTGTAAAATAACTTTAGTCTTTAAATCTTTCGTTTTCTTCTCTGATTTTTCCTTTTCCTCTTTATCCCTATTTTCGTAGTACTGTGCAGTCGCAAGTATTTGCGCAGTTGTGGAAACAGCCCACGCGCTCTCTGAATCCTTTAATTTATTGCATAATTCAGGTAACAAATTATGCACAAATTTATCGACAAACAATCTCTGTCCTCCTTCAGTGCTCATATCCTGACCACTATGGTCTACAAAAGTCTCTTCGAACCTCGTGAAGAAGTCGGAGACACTTTCATCTTTCTTTTGTTTGCATGCGGATAATTTATCCCAATTAACACGCAACGCAGGCATCAGAGTCTTCATTAAGTCAATTATTCTACCTGGAAGATTAGCAATTAGGGGTTCGGGTTTTGCACCACCCGTTTGCTGACCATCCGCTGCAGTGATAGCTGCCCAATCACCACCTAAGGCTGCTTGATGATCCTCTCTACGAATTTTAGCCCACACTGGTTGTGGAACTACATTACCAAATAACATATCGATGTCTGCTAAGTTCATTATACAAGCCTCAACTGTCTGTGTTAATTCCTTGTAATATCCGGCTGGATTCTTACGCGGATCTGGCAAGGCCTGTTTCACCGCTAGCACTTCAGCTCGCTTCCATGGGATGTGTATCCACACTCGTTGGAACTGTGCTGGAGCAGCTGCAATACCTGCATTATCATCACGTTGTATTGCTTCGCGCCAGATTGGAGGAACCTCCCTCATAGGATATTGGCGACTTGGCTTCATTTTACCTTTCTCTAAATCTCTCGGCGAACGAAGAGATGGATCATTCCTAAAACTCAAAATAAGTTCCATCGCTTCTTCGATATTGTCACCCACTATCATTCCTGCAGCAAACTCTTTTTGCACCCTAATTAAATCTTCCAAGTCTGATTCAACATCATCTTCCTCTATTTCCTCACGTAACAACGAGCACATCTCATCAAAGACGTACCGTTGCGTTGGTTCCTTCCACTGCATAAACGTATCCAGTACATCTCTCGTACTATATCTTCTAACTTTCGTAATCCATCTGAGAGCCGTGGAATCTAAAACTCCCCGTTCTTCAGTACTTGGTAGCTGACTACGTCTCTGAACTGAATCAGAAGTAGGAGTCTTAATTAAAGATTTATATAAAGGAGACAGAATATTAGCAACAGAATCAGTTATTTTTCGACGTACAGAAAGTGGAGTTAATACACTTGCAGACGTAGAAAACACAGTAGAGGTAGGAACAGATTGCGAAGCAGTAGGAGTATCGATGAAAATAGTTTGTGAAGTAGTAGGTGTAAGCGAGACAGATACAGGTATAGAAGTCGGCAACCCAGGAAGAGGAGGAGCCGTAGGAATATTCACATTAACCACAGGAGGTACAGGAACTAGATTCTGAGGAACAAGAACACCAGGTTGTCCAGCAACCGGCAATTGAGCATTCGGTACAAGTTGAGCCGTAGCACCTTGTGCATACGGTGGAGGTGAACGTAACAGATAAGACAACAGAGGATCGTTTTCGGGATCCTCCAGTATCTTAGCTGTTTTCGATGGCAAGGCAGGGTAGCACTTGTCAATCGCTAAATTATGCTCTCTAATTGCTACATCTATGGCCTTTTCGCACTCATTCTCTTGCAGTTGTTTAGTTGCTTGCTCTAGAGTTAGCTCTTCTTTCTCTTTTTGTTCTTTCTTCAACCTTTTCATTTCTCTCTGTTTAGATTCTTTTCGCCGATAACGGAAAGAATCAAACATTGCCGGCCGGGCTTTCTTACTAAACAATTTCGCTTCTAAATTATCAAGGATCTCGGGTTCAAAACTACCATGTAGTGGCCAACTAAGAACACCATCCTTCTTACAGTAACGGACCCACACCTCGTTATAGGATATAGGACCCACTCCAAATTTGCAATATAGGTCATAAAGGGGAGTCCCAATCGGAGGAACCAGACAAGAATCCTCCAATCGTGAGTCATGGTTGCAACCAAAACAAGACAACATTTTCCGACTTACCATTTTCAGTCTGGAACACAAAACAAACAAAACACGAAACAGATATGTGCACTTGAACCAAGAACTTAGGCCTACCAAAACCAAACTAATGTATCGATACCCAAACTGAACCAAATAGATTATCGTAACCAGAACAACTAGTGATAATCTTACGAAACCAAAACCAAACCAAGAACCGATCAAGGATTTTAACAATCCTCACGAAGTAACCAGCTAGCTATCACTAAATACTTAACTGAGGCACTGAAGACGTCACCAAGGAGAAACCCGTCACGTTTCGCTGTACTAAAGCTGCACCTCGGGTCCAAGACAGGGCGACGGTCAAGGCAACGGCCCACTGCAGCCGTCCTGAACGGGAACCCTCGTGGAAGAGAACTTCAGGGCCACTTTTGCGATATGCCGGGATCGATGAAGTGGGGCGCCTCCCTCGGAAATCTTCACACGAAGCTCCTCGAACTCTTCAGGCTTTTGGACCGGTACCGAATGACGTCGCCCCACGTTGGGCGCCAATTGGAGTTCTGGACTTTTTGGTTCCGTCCAGAGGTGTCAGGGAACAACACCCAAAGACCCCGGAGTTCCACCTGCCTTGGTGCGCAAATGAACAGAAACACGGGCTTCTCGATGGTGGCGTCAAAGACCAAAGGTTTATTACTGCAGGGACACAGAAGTCACAGAATCTACACACGGGCAGAGACTAGGAGCCTGTTCGATTTGTACATTGAGGGTTGCTCCTTATATACTAAAAATTGTGCTTCAGGCAAATATTTCACATGCTAGTACATTCCTAAACCTTTGTGTCTTAAACAATAAATATTTGGCGTTACACAGGAACTGTCGATAATATCTGATGCCAAACATCACGAAGAGGGGTTCCCACTAGTCCATCACAATCCCTTGTCAATATTGCATTCAAGAGCCGGACCGCCGCATCGTAAAGTTCGTTACCTCCCCCTAATAAAGGCCCAGAAGGAAAGGAGCAGAGCCAGGTGCAGGAGATAGAGAAGCGGGATAAGAGATGTTTGTGGGTTGTAAATGGGCAAGGCTACCGGCTTCGGCCGCCTAATCATGATCGGAACAATGGACACGAGAACCAGTTCAGGTGGGCTGGCCTCGGGCAGAGGAGGTAGCCTTTGTCGATTCATGCAGCTACAGCGTGATCTGGTTTAAGGCACACGTGTCTTGAAAGAGGTGAATCTCCGGCTAAGGCTACGTGTCCTTAATCGAAATGAAGTGATCAGAGGTTATTGCATATGTGAGGGCAAGAAACACAAAATGGCGGACATGATCTAAGATGGATGCCGTGGGTAGATCAGAAATGTGTTCATAACAGGAGTGCTCTTGCTCGTATCGTAGCGGAAACACCAAGATAGGCTAAATGGATCATTTGCGGTTCGCTGATACTAATATTATGTATTTCCGACAAACTTGAAAACACGGGTTCAAATCGTCACGGAACCTCAGTTGTCACAAGTTTTTCTTTTTCAACTGGACAACCATCCTTCACTTCATAAGCTCGACCACTGGTGTCAACTGCAAACATCAAATCATTATCCTGAAAATAACTCTCCTCATTAAAAAATGCCTCAGAACTTGAACTATGCATCCATTCTCCGGAAAAAACTTCACAAAAGTTACTACGATTTACTACTCTCTTCCATCTACTGTTTGTTTTGAAATCAGAAATTACCTTGCTTAGTTTCCTAATTCTATTGATTACCAAAATAAACAACTTTCGCTTAATTTCAAAAGCATGATCAATAATTTTCTCTACATTTTTCTTCTTCTTATAAAATGCCACTTTCTGTTGGCCTTTTTTAATATTTCTTAATAAATTAACTATTATCCTGTTACGGAACATTCGTTTTCGAATGTCCCTAAACTGTTGTTTCCTTCTACTATCATGCACAGAGTTATCTCTTCCTCTACCAGTAACATTTTTGATGGGTCTTTCCTTTCCATTTAAATTACTCTTCTTTTTCTGAACTGAAACATTTTGGCGAAAAATACTTTTTTTACTAAAAATATTTTTTAAGAATGATTTTGTGCTCTTACCCAGAGCTTTCTTGGTGTTTTGATAAGTATTTGGGGAAGAGGACTGCTGCAATAAAACATCATCCTGCTGTCTTTGACGTTTTCTAGCCTTTCTAATTCTATTTTTCGTAGGCATTTTTCAAATTTAAAAAAGATCTGCAGTTGAATCTGTGGAAAAATATAATAAAAAATGTTATTAACCACTATTACCAAACAGTAAATGAATAACAGTCATCAAAAACTTAACGCCCTACTTATTATTTAACATAGAAAATCTTTTGCACCAGCACTGCATCACAAGGACATTTTCAGTCATATATACAATTGATTTATGTGCTGTGTTTAAAAACGATTTTTTGAAATCAATTACATTTCTGGATATATACTGCTAGAGCTTTATAGGTTGCTTTGGGTCATATTTATAAGGCATATGAGTGTCTATAATGTTATTTTTCCTTTTTAAATGGAAAGCGTTCTTCATGGTGCAAGTTTCTTATAAATACGCTCCCACCTGCGAAACGGAACTTTGCGATGCGAAGCTGATTGCCTCCCCGGTGTCTGTCAACATTCTAAACAGACCGGAGCGGCCGCCATCTTATCTCTCGGTAGGATCGAGAGAGAAGAAGAGGTGAAAAACGAAGGGGGAATTTAATGAAAGGGGGCAAGGTATACCCCTCTTGACCCCCTAGGAATGTTGTTGGGGTTTTTAAAGGGTCCCGTGGGGAAAATAAAAAAAATATATTTTTCACGGTAGAAGCGCTTTCCGAACACCAAACTGGGCCGCAAACTGCTGGCGAAACGGGAATAGGTATAAGGCGGTACGGGAGACCATTTTGTGCTTCGTTTTAATTAAATTACTAAGTATAAGGGGGTGCGGGAGACGTATCCTAATCCCTTATATTTTCTGAGGGTGGCTGAGAAGGCTCATATATGTTGATACATGTGTTCCAGCGGCTGTGCGTGAGCTTTTTTTTTTTTCTTTGCTGCGTCACGTCTGTTAACGTTCGATTCGAAGGAAATCAGGAAGTGTTGACCACCAATTTGTCAGTGCGATAAAATATTTCGTTATAAATGAATCCTTATTGATAAACATTGTCTGCGCCATCTTGTCTTTTTTACAATGCCACAATTTTGTCGTGCACGGCAGCCATTTTAGATGCCAGGCCGGTCCCAGGCTATCACCTAGCCCCAGCTGTAGAGAATCCACACATGCCAACCCTCCCGATTCAGGCGTCAGACTACTGATTTCAGTGCTACTCTCCCGCCTCACGATTCCTGCAACCAAAAACGCGGGGGTATATTACCAACCACTAGCGATAACTTCTTTAGAGACAAAAATTATCGCCGCACATCGGCGATTTTTATTGCAGATAAACCTTGCTATTAGCAAGGTTTATCGCAAATGCGATAAAAAACGGCCGCAATGCATGAATATCGCTGAAAAGTCAGCAATATTCATGCATTATCCAGCAAATGCTCTTAGCCATGTTATCCACCTCTCATTGGATAACATGGCTAAGAACTGCTCCCAAATGCGATAAGAAGCAGCCGCAATGCATCAATATTGCTGAAAAGTCAGCGATATTCATGCATTATCCAGCAAATGCTAAGAACTGCTCAGGGCCCCATGAGGAACGCTTTCCATTTAAAAAGGAAAAAATAACATCATAGAAAAGAATCGTTTTTAAACACAGCATATAAATCAATTGTATACCTGCATTCAAGAGGAAATGACTGAAAATGTCCTTGAGACACATGAAAGCGTTTTCTGGAATGCCCTAGCACCATTTTTTGGACATTATTAACATGGCTATGTAACTCCCATAATCAAAATCTAAATTTGCCAAGCGCAGGTGGGAACGTATTTACAAGACACTTGCCCCATGAGGAATGCTTTCCATTTAAAAAGGAAAAAAATAACATCAATTACACTCAAATGCCTTATAAATATGACCCAAAACAACCTATGAAGCTCTAGCAGTACATATCCAGAAATGTAATTGATTTCAAAAATGGTTTTTAAAAACAACATATCTGTTTCAGCTTACATAAGAGACCATGGAATGGGCTTCATATACAACAATAACTTGTGTTACTGCATGCCAGAATGCTACACCGAATATGCAATTACAATTTCTCAAAGTAACAAAATCTATTTCTATATCACTACAGACAAAGCCACAGTTTAAAAACACAGCTTTCTTCATCATTTTCTCCTTAGCAAGGTTTATCGCAAATGCGAAAAAAAACGGCCGCAATGCATAAATATCGCTGAAAAGTGAACGATATTCATGCATTATCCAGCAAATGCTCTTAGCCATGTTATCCACCTCCCATTGGATAACATGGCAAAGAACTGCTCGCAAATGCGAAAAAAAACGGCTGCAATGCATGAATATCGCTGAAAAGTCAGCGATATTCATGCATTATCCAGCAAATGCTCTTAGCCATGTTATCCACTTCCCATTAAATAACATGGCTAAGAACTGCTCAGGGCCCCATGAGGAACGCTTTCCATTTAAAAAGGAAAAAATAACATCATAGAAAAGAATCGTTTTTAAACACAGCATATAAATCAATTGTATACCTGCATTCAAGAGGAAATGACTGAAAATGTCCTTGAGACACATGAAAGCGTTTTCTGGAATGCCCTAGCACCATTTTTTGGACATTATTAACATGGCTATGTAACTACCATAATCAAAATCTAAATTTGCCAAGCGCAGGTGGGAGCGTATTTACAAGACACTTGCCCCATGAGGAATGCTTTCCATTTAAAAAGGAAAAATAACATCAAAGACACTCAAATGCCTTATAAATATGACCCAAAACAACCTATGAAGCTCTAGCAGTACATATGCAGAAATGTAATTGAGTTCAAAAATTATTTTTATAAACAACATATCTGTTTCAGCTTACATAAGAGACCATGGAATGGGCTTCATATACAACAATAACTTGTATAACTGCATTCCAGAATGCTACACCGAATATGCAATTACAATTTCTCAAAGTAACAAAATCTATTTCTATATCACTACAGACAAAGCCACAGTTTAAAAACACAGCTTTCTTCATCATTTTCTCCTTAATTCATACTATTCTATATCTAAACTAAATAAATCTTTTCTCACCTTAGCAAATACTTTTTGAGTTTTGTAAACAGTCTCAGAAATACACCAAATTGTCTTCAGCAGAAGAAAAAGGATGCACTCCAGAGTCTGCAGCTATTGAAAGCACAGAAATACAGATATTCATGTCACATATCTCTCATATTAGCCAATCATAACTCTTCCCTCACTTTTTTCAAATCAAAACCCTTCCCCCCTCTGCCCTCTCTGCCTTTTTTCCATAGCAACGACCTCCTGGAAGACCTCTCATGTTTGAAAATTCACACAACAATGTTTCAATTGAACTCTGAACTCTCAGTGCACCTGCGTATCCAGTGCAATCTTTCATTAAAAGTTTCTTCCTTGACCATTCAAATTACATCTTTCAAAGAAAACATCCATGCACCCTAACTTTCTGTTTTCAGAAATGGAAATACACCAATCACTGCTAATGAATCATTAGCATTGGAAATCCACAGTTTTTTTTCTTTACAAACTCCTACTGTTTCAACTGCCCTTTCATTACCACACTTCATCTGACTGCAGCACAACCTTCTCCCACCATGTTTAACGTCTGGATTGTTGGACATAGTTACATCCACTGGGCTCAAAGGTATGCTGAGAGCAGAAATTTACACAACCTCAATTTACAAGATGTGGAAATTAAGTGGTTGGGCCAAAGAGGATTAAAATGTCACCAATTGATACCTTTGGTGAAAACCTTTATGCATTTGCCAAAACCTGACCTGTTAATAGTGCACTGTAGAGGTAATGATTTGGGCACTTTGACTGGGGTAGGTCTGGAAATGCTTTTAAAGGACACCTTTGAGCAATTAATGGCACTTTTTCCTCAAACTGCCTTGGTATATTCCAATATATGCCAAAGACAGAAATGGAGGTGGTCCAACCAATTTTGTCCACAAATTGAGAAGTCGAGGAAGCATGTAAACAAATCTGTTTCAGCTTTCATGAGAGACCATGGAATGGGCTCCCTGTACAACAATAACTTGCGTTACTACATGCAAGATATCTACAGAGGAGATGGAGTTCACTTCTCAGATGAGGGCAACAGAATTTTCATTCTGATTTTAAGAATGTGCATTGGTACCTACTTATAAGTACCTAAATGTACCATAAACCCAAAAGCTCTTCTCAGAGCTACCCTTCATCTAATCACTCACAATTATTATTATTTTCTAACTTTTTTCACTAATTTTCCACAAAATACGCTCCCCGGTTCGCTAACCGAAAGCTAACCTCGCGGAATTTTTAAAAAAAATGTTTTTTTTCCGCACATATAAGCCTCTTCAGCCACCCTCAGAAAACCTAGGGGGTCAAGATAAGTCTACCGTGCCCCCTTCTACACATTCTGAACATTATTTGCCCTCCATCTTGTATCTTAATGCGACCGAAACACAAAATGGTGGACTCCCGTGACGCTTAAGGTTCGCTAACCGGGCCGCTTTCCAGAAAGCGGTCCTAAAAAAAGGTGGGAAAGTAATTAACAGAAAAACGACTAGAGACACTCTCACCAAATATAGATTAGCTCATACTACATAACAATCCCTTTCATTCTCACAAATTTGATTGAAATTTCCTTTAGCCATTTAGCCTGTAGACCTATCTAAATACCCTGAGGTAAATTACTTCACAAAACACATCTAAAATATTGGAATTGACAACCAATGAAAACTTTACTTTCATTTACAATTTTTATTACCTGACATTTGATTGGTTATATACCTGAATATATATAAAGGAAGAGAAGGAAACACAGCCATTTTCACTGCTACTTCCTGAACTACATTTCAAGAGCCTTTTCACCTCCCTGTAAAGTTATTTGATAATTTGTAAGTGGCACTTTAAATTAATTTGTAAAAACGTTTATTGATAATGATTTACTGTCCCCCTGCTATAGTTATAGATACAGATAACCTCCTCTGTTACATTTATTGATTGACTTACACTTCTCTGCTATAATTATGAATTTACTTACTTTAACTTCACTGTTAAAAAAACAGAACTACATGTCTGAACTTAAACCCAACAGTGCCCTAACTCTTCTAATATAATTATTTTTTTATGCAATTTACAGCAAAAAAATGGAAGGGGAGCAAGAAAAAACTAATGTTTCCTTCGACATTACATCCGAAGACATTTTAACTGAAGAAAATGTGGATGAAGATTTTATGGATGAATCTTTTGATGAACAATTTATTCAAAGCTTACAAGAGACAAAAACATCCATGTTTGACGAGATACCAGATGATATAATGCTGGAAGTTTTAATGAACTATGAAAATAATAAATAATTTTTTTTTAAATCAAAATAAATAAATAAATAAAAAAAACGAACAAAAACAACAAATAATTAACATACAGTATTAGAAAAGTCTATCATTCTATTATCCTTAAAGTACGCTGCCCAGAACGCTTTCCGGTACGCGAACTTGGCGCTTACCACGCCAAAAAAAAATTTTTTTTTTTTTTTTGGACCCTCCTAGGCCCTTTTAAAACCTCCACATAAAACCTAGGGGGTCAACGAGGATCTACTATGCCCCCTTCTGGTAATTTCCCCCTTTGTTTTGGCCTCCTCTTGTCTCTCGATCCTACCGAGAGACAAGATGGCGGCCGCTCCGGACTGTTTAGAATGTTGACAGACACCGGAGGGCCAATCAGCTTCGCATCCCAAAGTTCAGAAACGCGAAAAGTTCGCTAACCGGATCGCTGCCCGGAGCGCTGTTACAGATATATATCTTGATTTAAACGTTAATTTCTCAAAATCCACTGAAGCACATATATTGAGACCTAGCAAAGGCACATCGGGCTAACAGTCCCTACAATTTTGCCAAGTTTCGTGAAAATCCATTCAGCCGTTCGGGCTAAAAGTGAGTCCAACCGCCCTATGGAAATTAACATGGGAAAAACGCGTTTTGGGACCCCCCTTTTTTCTCGGCCCCCCCTTGACGACCCCCCACCAAATTTCCAGGAGCTGCTCAGAAACAAAATGGGCCATTTTCCAGAAAATTTCAGCCAATTCCGTCCACAAACGCCAAAGTTATTAGGCATAGAATTTTCAGAAATCCCATAGGGAAAAAATCCTAACTATATATACCTACTGGCGACCGCCAGTAGGTAATATATATATATATATATATATATATATATATATATATATATATATAAGAGGAAATTTCTCCCATAAGGCCATACAGCAGAACTTATGTCTACAAACCTTTCATGTCTGTTTCCAAGCATCCACTAGCCTTTCAATAACCACATATGGGCTTTTATATATGTTTTACACGTGGTTGTATGTTTTAAGCTTTTTGATATTAATTCAACTGTTGACTGATATATATGTTTATATGCTTTCCTGTAGTTTAAGGTTGTAAAGATTTAGTGACTTGTAATCTATTACGTTCTATGTTGAAATACTTCTGTAAAGCGCTCTAATACTCTATGCAGGGTCTTGTTCGCGCTATAGAAAGCACGAAATAAATAAATAAAAAATAAAAAGTATCTTTCGTCATGACCACAAAGAAGTTAGCCAGAATGTGTGCATAAGCAACATTAACATTGTTGTACAAGACTCGGAGATTTAGTTATGAGAAGCTCAGAGTCACTGAGCACAGCTGAGCTGCTCGACAAGTATTGTGAATATTTACTCTGGTATTGTATGCAAGCCAGGGGAGAGGATTAAATAGCCTCAAGTGACTTGTGGCCCAAATGTGTTTGAGTTTATGACAAAAGGAGTGGACTGCCTGCTACTGAAAAATAAGAACGATAGAAGAGGAGAGGCCAGAAAGTAAAAGTAAAGACGTGAGGCACAGTACATAGAACAAAATATAAACAAGCATTTACAATGTAATGGTTTCGCCTTTGGAAAAGTTAGAGCTATTGGCATTGTAAATGACAAAATTTGTGTTTATGTATTAGTTTTGGAAACAGATAAATAAATGGCATTGTCATTTACATTGCCATTAGCTTAATCTCTCGCAAATGTGAGACCTATTGTACCCTACTGATGAGCTCAGCAGACAGCAATTACTACCACACACACACACACACACACATCCAGAGCCACACACCCAGAGCCACACACACACACACCCAGAGCCACACACACACACACCCAGAGCCACACACACACACACACCCAGAGCCACACACACACACACACCCAGAGCCACACACACACCCAGAGCCGCACACACACACACCCAGAGCCACACACACCCACATCCAGAGCCACACACACCCAGAGCCACACACACACACCCAGAGCCACACCCACACCCAGAGCCACACACATACACACATACCCAGAGCCACACACCCAGAGCCACACACACACACACACACCCAGAGCCACACGCATACACCCAGAGCCACACACACACACACACCCAGAGCCACACACACACACCCAGAGCCACACACACACACCCAGAGCCACACACACACACACACACCCAGAGCCACACACACACACCCAGAGCCACACACACACACACACACACACACACACACCCAGAGCCACACACACACTCAGAGCCACACACACACACACCCACCCAGAGCACCTACCCGGTCACAAGTGGGGGCCGGGAAGGAAGGTGCCTTGGGCGCGAAACGTGGACAGTGTTACGGGGTGGCCGGCGGCCACACACAGCGGGGTGGTGCCGGTGAGGCCGTTAACGTGTGTGGGCTCCATTAAAACATGTCCGAGGAAGCGATGATACTGGACGATTGGGCAATGTGGCTGGATGGCACTGGGAGCGATCAACAGGAGGCGGGCAATCCGGGAACAGAGGACGACAGCAACGAGACACTCAAAGACGTAAATAAACAAAATGCTGCTTACCTGATAAGGAGAGGACTGAAATCGCGCAACCCACCCCTGCAAAACACACGTCCAAAATGACCAAAACATCACGGGGAAAGAAAAAAAAACATCCGCCCACCGCCGCATGACGTTTTAAAAAGGGGCGGAGAGGGAAAAAAATCGCCGGAACGCCCACGAATCGCCTTGCACAATGACGGACGCCTCTCTCTTCCAATGGCTAGCCTCCATTTATGGAGCTAGCCAATGGAAGACAGAGGCGGGACAAAGCTGCATACTATTCTCAAAAGATTTCGCCTGCGCGAACGCTGCTTCGCAGCGGATCGCCAGGCAAAACCTAAAAAGTGGGGGGGTCTGTGACCTATTTGCCGCTCATGGGTGTGTTTTCTGGCCCGCAGATGTGCATGGCGAAGGGCAGGTTGCCCACGGGGGATTGGATGCAGGGACTGGCCATACACCAGGTGACCAACCACACTCTTGTCCCACTTGGGGTTTGACCACAGACGTATCATAAAATTGTGTTAATTTATATTTAAAACAATATAATTCATTGAAAAAAAACAAAGGTTACGTGGAGTTATATGTAAGATTGTAACTTACGTTGAAAAAAGTTTGTAATGCACTGAAAAAAAAGGTTAAGTGGAGTTGAAGGTAGATCTTCTAATAATGAAAAACGTTTTTAAAACCAAATGAAGTTCGTCAGTTATATTTAAATCACCTAAGTATAACTTGTACAGCTTTGATGCACTGCTATGACATCAAATATTACATCACTGAGGACACCTCAAATCTATGTGAGTGCAAGTTATGCTTCAATCATTTATGTATAAAAGGGGAATTTCAGTGATTTTTGTGCTGAAAACTTTTTTAGTATTTGAAGACCTACATATAACTCCACTTTAACCTTTGTTTTTTCTGTGAAAAAAATATATATGTAGGCCTTGACCTCCTTAGTGCCCTGGTTAGTGCGTTCTAAAGCTTCATAAACATGCAAGTAAATTGTGCATACCGGACACACTGACAGGTGGTCCCCCGGAGGTGGCAGGCACCGGGCAGCTGGCTCAGACCTACTGGCTCCGATGCCAGGCCATGAATGGCTGCCCTGCCCCTGGATGGGATCGAGAATTTCCGTTCTCTTAGAGAACACAAAAAAGTGAAGCGCCATGTTTGAGAGCGACTTCTTTCTGGAGGAACATCAATGGCATGTGAGGGAAGGAGCACTGTTTGCATTGCAGCCCTTGAGCTAATAATGGGCGTTTCAGAGGGAGATCTGTGAGATACAGGGCATGCTCGCCTCCGAGCCCTGGCATAAGCACCCACCTACCTGAACTAGAGGTCACTCGAGCCTGGGCTCAGCTTATACTCGACTCAAAGCCTTCCAGTGCGCTCACATGCGGGATTGAAGCCTGTGGCTTGGCTAAAGATAGCTGCAGCCAGCACCCCAACCCACTGAGCTACCGCCGGAAAACGTACAAGCGGGGATGCACGCATGTACTGAGCTCTGGAAACAGGTCGGGTACCTTACTGAGGTAGACTTAAAGGACTGCGTCCTATGAGCCAGCGGTGCTGGGTGAACCCTAACGCCCGCCCCGGTCTCCGACCTAATGCTGTCAGCTGCAGATCACTTGTGTGAATGCAGACAGGGCCAACTCAATCCCCATCCTTCCGAGGTCGGTAAACGGAGAACCTCCAATTTAGGCAATAGTAGCGCCGGTTATTCGCGGCACTTGGAGATGATACGCGTGCATTACAAAGCTCTACACAAACATAACCAATCAAGTATCAATATAGAGAGAGTGTAATTTCCTTCCCTAGTAGTGAGTGTCAACCGCCGGGGGCACCCTTGCACCAGGCAGCCCATGGGTAGACAGCGCTGCAGAAGGACCTGCACGTGCTGGAGGGGGCGGTGTTAACACGCAGGCAAGGCCGGTCTTAAAGGAATCATATACTCCCAATGACTGCCCTTGTCTCCGTCTTATCAGAGTAAGGGCTGTCGTACTTACTGATCTTCACTCTCTTTTATTTCTATTTTTAGTTGAAATGTGTTAGCATTTTTACTTTTGCTCCTATATGGATCCCAATCGAATACTACTTCTCTCTTCTGCTTTATAATTTACCTTTCTCAATTATCATTTGTAGAGGGTCCCGGACTGCAATATTACCAACAATAAGGGACAGTGAGGGACAGAGGAGGGAGAAGAAGGACAGAGAGGGACAGAGGAGGGAGAAGAAGGACAGTGAGGGACAGAGGAGAGAGAACGACAGTGAGGGACAGAGGAGAGAAAAGGACAGAGAGGGACAGAGGAGAGAGAAGGACAGTGAGGGGACAGTGAGGGACATAGGAGAGAGGACAGTGAGGGACAGAGGAGAGAGAAGGACAGTGAGGGACAGAGGAGAGAAAAGGACAATGAGGGACCGAGGAGAAGGACAGTGAGGGGCCGATGAGGGGTGGAGAGTGAGGAACAGAGTGAGGTAGAGGATGGACAGTGAGGGGTGGACAGGGGCGGCCCTTTGTCCTGGGGGGGCTGCGGGGGCCTCTGGGGGAGCGGAGGTCACTCACGCCCCCCCCCTCAAAAAGAGGTCAGAGCCCCCAGAAGAGGCGGCGCCTGGAGGAGGCCTGGAGCCAGGTAGGAGCCTTGTGATAAGGGGCCCGAGACGAGGGTTAAAAGCAAGGGCCCTTCGACCTCAGTACACCCGCGGCCTGGGACGAGCCTGTGAGGCCCGCGGCCTGCTGGAAGGAGGGGTGGGGGGTTATTCCCCACCCTCTGGGGCGCCTGCTTCTCGCTGAGGTTGGAGGGTCCCAGGGCGTCCCCGTGGTGCGTGTCTGTGTGGAGAGGTCACGGGCTCGAGGCCCTGCATCGCCAGCGGGTGTTTGCTCTCAAGTGTCACCCTTGCCTCGTGGAATGTAACGTTTGCTCTTGTAACTTGCAGACTTGTCATGTTTCCTCTGGTTTCAATGCTGTTCCTACTGTGAAGCGCTTCGACACCTTCGGGTGAAGTCCGCGCTACATGAAAAGGCATAAAATAAAACTGTGGGAAACATGGCGGTGCGGCGCCCCTGCTGTAAGTTGTATGCGGCGAACCAAGAGAAACATTTGAGGGGACATTTTTGGGCAAACGAAGGCGACCTTTAGCGCGGTGAAAGATCTCGCTTTTAGGGTCCTTTCTGGTTCAAAGAGGCGGCTGGCGTGTGGCTCGGGTGCCCGGGTACACTGCGCTGTTTGGGGCCGGCGCCCCTGTGCACAGGCCCGTGTGCGTGAAAGGAGCGTGCATAGAACCCGTCCGGGTGGGCGTGCAGCCCCGAGGTGAGGGGTCGGGGGCTTAGGTCTTGGTAAGAAGGCCCGGTGCACATCGAGGCGCTGCTCCCCCGTATCCGGCAGTGACAGCCATTGTCCTTCAGACAGAGTGCCTCGAAGCCAGTGCTTAATTTGTGCCGGTGAATTCCGGTACTTGAATGTCACTACTGGAATTTTTGTCTGTGTTACATGATGGACCCCCGTATCCGTGCAGGGACAGCCATGGTCCCTCCGTCGGAGCGCCTCGAAGCGCTACGGGCGCTGGACCTCCTGTCACAGGCCCCGCGCCTTCCCGCCTTTTTGGTCAAGGGAAGTGAGGGAGGGAGGGGGCCCAGTAGAGAGAGGGAGGGGGGTCTCTGCTGGCAGATTTCCCTCCCCCCCAGCTGCCAGGAGCCCGGAGAGCCCTGGGGGGAGGGGGCTCCTTGTGGTAAAAACAAAAACAAACTGCAGTGAGAGCGGCCCCGGGGGGTCAGAGCGGGGCCGCGAGCGGAGGGGGGGGGCCCTGGAGGCAGGTGTGGGGGAGAGGGACCCTTGAGCCCGCCGAGCTGTGGAGCTGTGGTGGGCGGTGTGGGGGGGGCTGGAGTCTGTGCTGAAGGGCCCTCGAGCTGAGCTCTGTGGAGAAAGTGAGTGTTACGCACCCCGCGGGGCCGGGGGGGGTCCCTCTGGAGGCAGGTGTCGGGGGCGGGGGGGGGGAGGTGTGGTGTGAGGTGAGGGGGGGCGGCGTGCTACCCTTCCACCGGGGCTCCAAGGACGGAGGGCCAGGCTTGGTGTTGGGGCCCCTGTGGTACTGTCGGCCGGGCCCCTGCTCTACAAAGGGCCCCGAGCACCAGCTCGCAAGTGGTAACTGCCCCCGTGCCAAAAAGGGGCCAGGACAGTCTGCCTATGTTAGAAGCTGACGGGGTAAATGCCCCCTATGTAAATGATCCTGTGGTAAATGCCCCTGGTCTACATGCCCCGGGTAGACATGATCAGGGTGTAAATGCCCCGGGTGTAAATGATCCTGTGGTAAATGCCCCGGGGGTACATGATTCGGGTGTAAATGCCCCGGGTGTAAATGATCCTGTGGTAAATGCCCCTGGTGTACATGCCCCGGGGGTATAGCCCGTGTGCTGGGCACTGTCCGAAGTGTGGCGCCCTCTCCTTGCTAGGAGCGCACACAGCCCTGCCTCGGGTGGCTTCAGACTCAGGGGGTGAAACGGGGGGCTCCCGGGGCCTCCTCGTGCAGTGAGAGGTGATGTGCGGGCCACCCGTGACCTCCTGGGTGACGGGCACACGGAGGGGGGGAGGGGGGACGGCGGGAGGAAGGCAAGACCACACGGAGAGCGGGAGGGGGAGAGCGAGGGGAGGGGGGCGGCAGGAGGAGGGACACGGAGGAAGGCAGGACAGCAGCAAGCACGGCCCGGCCGGACCAGATTCGGGGGGGTTCCCGGCTTTTGGCTGACGTAGCCAAAAGCCAAAAATTCTCGGGAACGCGGACGCCTCTCTGTTCCAATGGCTAGCCTCCATTTATGGAGCTAGCCAATGAAACAGAGGGGCGTATTCAAGGCACCCATACTGGAAACTACAGATTTCTCTGGGGGCGGAGCTAAAAGCTCTGTTCCCCAGTCGAAACCTAAAAAGAATCAGACGAATGCACAGAGAAATAAGATGCAGAGCTTAGTAGAGGAAGAACACCATGAAAGAAAATGCATACAAAGAAACGGGGAAAAAGAAGATTGCCAGAAAATAAATAGAAGACAAATACAAAGTCAAACAAAGGCAAAAGGGAAACAGAAAAGTGGAAAAGCTGGACATCCAGAACATTTATTTCACAAGTGATTGGCTTTGCTAATCGGCTGGGTGTCGAAAACAGAGGATGGGAAGGGAGGGTGAGTGAGAGTTAACAGGATGTTTCAAAACAAGTCCTGGTTTAGTCACGTAATGTATCTCAGCAGGTTGGCGGGAAATAAAAATAGCAACTTCATGCAATGACAGAGTTTGTAAAATACCTTTCATTTTTTCCTTTTTTCTTGTCCAATATTTTCCATGAGAAATCTTCCTTTCCTACATGTCTCCCGTGCAATGAGGGTGCAATGGCGCCCCACTATACCTCGTTAAAGTGCGAGTTTAGAAGGATAGATGAGCGTGGAAACTATGTTCCAACGTTTTGGGAATCCTCACAATTGTACCACTGTGTAGGTTTTCTCATTTGCATGATCCCTTTTCTGACACGTTTTTTGAATGCGCACATCTACGAATCGAAAATAGAGTTTACAAAGCATAAATTCGGACACTTTGCAGAGTTGCCACAGTCGCAGAAGTCAGCTCTGCACGCGTAACTTCCCTGGTTCACCTCTTCAGGGTCTATATTAAGCCACAATTGCAAGACTTATAGCTTCTTGCACTCATGCGCATCTAATACATGTCTGTAACTCGAGCCACAGGTAAAAAAATAACTATTTTTCACCTTCTGTGGAATCAAAATGCACTGCTACACATGCACTGGTGCCAAAGGGAATTCATTACTCCACCGTCCGTATCAGCAGCACTTCAAAGCAACAAGCCTCAAGATGTCTGGCGTCTCCCTGGCCAGGGACCTTGCTCACGCAAGGATGCGGAGGCAGAACACGCAGAGCGTGAGCGGGATCTCAATAGCATAACTAGTCCCTAACAGCTTTGCTTACGAGCATCGCGTCTGAAACCATGAGAGTGTGGGTAAACACTGCCGTCGAAGAGTGCCAAGCTTTCTAATTGTACACCCGCTGTGTCAGTCTGTTTCATTGTTGAGTGCCTCAGCTCAGCATCGGTTAGTAGTGTAACGCATATTTACATGTTTAGTTGGCTGATGAAGGAGGCGCCCGCTCTACGCTCAGAGCGGTCTGGTAACTGACACGCAGTTTAGAAGAAACTGTAGCAGCCATTAAGGCCTATTAGAACAAGCGCGGCCGCGCGGCCACGAAAGTTAAAGTGACGTGCACTCCTGTGGAGGTGAGGTGGAGGGGACGTACCTTCTGCTTAGTCACATCAGGGCCACAAGAACCCCCGCCCCAACATACCCATACTCGCAAATAACACACAGACACCAGTGTTAAGTTTGGGAAAAGTTGCTGCAGGTTTTTTTACATACAACATATGTAATGATGGTGGGTTATCTTACGGGCGATTCAAGGGCAGGCCGCATTCTCGCCACCTGCCCGCCTGTTGAGCCAATCAGCACAGTGGTGAACCACCCAACTGCTGCACAATGATGATAATCACGCTACTCACGCCCCTTGCGGGCGTGTCTAGGCAAACCCCCGGTTGCACAGGCCCACAACCGCCCGAAGGGCTACTGGGGCGCTGACACGAGTTCCTGGACCTCCCATGAGGTTCGAGGTTAGGCTCTGGCACCCCTATGTGCCCGCTGAAGTACAGTGTTGCACCTCTCTGCTTCCGGATCGCCCAGTAACTCCGCCTGCAACAAAAAAGGAACACATTAAAGCTCCCCAGGATCCCCCCTCAATCAGACACTCTGGGTTAGAGGAAGGGCGGGAAAGAGTGTCCCGAAGCTGCAGCGCGACATCCGGAGCGGCAAAGAGGCCTGCGCAATGGCGCTGGGGAGAGATATACCCCCCAAGCTCCTCCTAGCCGCCCCGGACGTGCGTCAGCGACCCGCCTACCTCCTACCGGGCAACGCCTGCCCTGGGAAGGAGTGGCTGACCACGGCCAGGGGTGGGCGGGGGCAGCCCTCTGCGACTAAGGGGCCCGCCCTCCTTATGGCCACAGGGTGGCCTCGGGCAAGCACATAGTCACATCAGGGCCACAAGAACCCCCCGCCCCAACATACCCAAACCCGCAAATAACACACGGACACCAGTGTTAAGTTTGGGAAAAGTTGCTGCAGGTTTTATTACATACAACATATGTAATGATGGTGGGTTATCTTACGGGCGATCCAAGGGCAGGCCGCATTCTCGCCACCTGCCCGCCTGTTGAGCCAATCAGCACAGTGGCGAACCACCCAACTGCTGCACAATGATGATAATCACACTACTCACGCCCCTTGCGGGGCGTGTCTAGGCAAACCCCCGGTTGCACAGGCCCATAACCGCCCGAAGGACTACTGTGGCGCCAACACAAGTTCCTGGACCTCCCATGAAGTTCGAGGTTAGGCTCTGGCACCCCTATGTGCCAGCTGAAGTACAGTGTTGCACCTCCCTGCTTCCGGATCACCCAGTAACTCCGCCACAGCCCGTGCGGTGGTCCGCGCCACCGTACGGGCCCCCCACCAATGCTACCACTATTACCTGCAACCTTTGCTCAAAAGTGCTTCTTTTAAATCGAGGAGGAACAGGTCTAAGCCAACAGGCGTGAGATGAACACCATCCGCCTCATAATAACCCTTAATCTTGTCTTGAATCATTTCATGCTTGATGAAACCCAGGCCCCTCCGTTGGGTGAATTTTTTCATGGAGCTGATGATTCTCTTCCTGGACCTTTCAATTGCTTGACACGACTTAGCGCCCCACCAAATTCTCCGTGGCACGATTTCAGGCCACCAAATCTCACACTCACGCATGAGCCCGCAGATGACCCCAAGATCCCCTTTCATTTTCTGCAGTAAGGCAGATCTCCCCAAATTTGTCAGGTCATTACCACCTAGGTGAATTACCAAGTGATGAGGTGGAGGCCCTGCCGTAGCAAGGGCTTCCCGTAACCTGTGCAACAAGCTATTCCAGCGCATGCCAGGAAAACCCAGCCAAGCACAGTCAATGTTCCTGAAACCCTGCGTCCAGTTCCTGATTGCTGCCCACCGGCCCAACATGGCGACTGTGGAATGTCCCAAGACCCACACTCTTGAACCTGTCAAAGAAAAGACGCAATACATTCTGAAATGTTTATTGATCAAGAGTGCACAAATAAACTGCAAAAGAGCATAACAGCCTAAAAAGGGAACACAGCAAACATATATACAATAGTATGGACAGGCAGAGATACCCTGTTCAAGGGCGAATGCAACGTTTATAACAGGGAGACTCCCAGCATCCCACACTTTGAACCTTTTCTGGCTGCATGCCTGCTTTAAAAGCGGATGTGGCCGCCCGATACGGAATGAATGGCTGGAGAACCTTTTCCCCTGCTTCAACAAACCAGCTCGATCCAGGCATGCTAACATTATTTTATCCATCTGGAATGTGGTCAAGGGGCTGAGATCAGTGTGGATAAAAAGGTAGCCTTGTACCGCAGGACGGAGCACAAGGTAAGACTGTAAGGCAGACACCGGGCAGAAGCGAGGATCCCCCAGGGGGGCCAACAGGATAACTTACCCTTTGCCCGCCTGGTCGGTCTTGGACCGTCTGAGCGTGATGGACAGACCCTCCTTAATACTTATGTCCGCCACCCCTAGAGCGTCCCCAGACAAATCTGCCTTGGAGCGTGCAACTAACTCACTGCTCCGGAATGCCCCGAAAAACGCCAAACTGAAAGCCGCAGAAAAGAGAGAAGCCTCATAGTGCGAGTGCACCACCAACTGCAGGACCGACAACATGGCCTGCAGCGTGGGAAATTCGATGGGGGACCTGTTGTCAGGGATCCTTGGTTCTCCCCGAGCCCACCCTTTCAAAGCTGCCCTGATTACAAAGAACTTGGTCTGATCTCCAGCCCCACTCAACCTTGCATCGTGACTGATGGCAGCCAGGTGCCCGCAAACCCAGGAGTGGGATTTGCCCTGTTTCTTGGCCCAGACCACGAAGGCATGTACTTTATCCTCCAGTGGTAGGGCTAACAGACCCAATTCAACAATAGCTTTGTGGAAGTTGGCCAGGTGACTACCATAGCGCCTCCTCGCACCTGCGGCTAAAGACCTCTCCCCTAACTCTCTCAGCTCCTGCTCCACTCCAAGATGCGCCAAAGTCCTGGTGCGAAGGGGGTCATCTCCTTTCTCGCCTGTGGGCACGCCGCCCGGAAACGGTCCCACTGAAAATGAGAAAGAGCGTCAGCCACGACATTTGTGATCCCCGCAATGTACCTAGCCCTAAATTCCAAATTGCAGCGCAGGCTCCTACTGGCCAACTCTCTTAGTAAGCAAAGAACCAAGGGGCAACTAGCTGTTTGACCGTTGATGGCTTGTACAACCGCCATATTGTCTGACCAGAAAAGGACCTTCCTATTAGACAATGGGCCCGGCCAGAGATGTAACGACACTACGATAGGGAAGAGTTCCAGTACAGTTATGTTGGAAGTGATCCCACGCTTGCGCCTAGCATTGGGCCACTCCTGCGCGCACCACAAATCACCCAGGATAGCCCCGAAACCCTCCCTCCTAGAGGCATCAGTGAACATGCTGATTTCAGGGCTGTCCACCCACGGGGACCTCCAGATGACAGTCCCATTGAAATCTGTCAGAAATTCAGCCCACATCAACAGGTCTTTCTCCAGGCCTGCCAACAGTTTTACAAAATGATGATGTTTGGAGACCTTAGCAGTGGCCCTGGCTAACCTTCTAGCAAATTCTCGTCCCACAGGTATGACTCTAGCCGCAAAGTTCACTTTGCCCAGTAGACTCTGGATGACCCCCAGAGGTGCTTTGTCCCTTCCCAGCAAGTCCTGAATGTCCCGTTTCAGGCCCTGTACTTTCTCGGCCGGAAGTCTTAACACGCCCATTACCGTATCCAACTCAATGCCCAGGAAAGTAAGAACCTGTGCTGGACCCTCAGTCTTGCCAGGCGCCAAAGGCATCCCAAGGTGACTCGCCAAGTCAATGAAACTATTCAGACCCGCCTTACATTCCTGCATGCCCTCCCTCCCAATAAAAAGGAAATCATTGATGTAATGGGACACAGCCGTGACACCATACCTCGCGGAGAGGGCCCATTGAATGAAAGTGCTAAAAGCTTCAAAGAAGGCGCACGAGACGGCGCAACCCATAGGCATGCATTTGTCAAAATAGTACTCCTCTTTCCATTTGAAGCCCAAAAGATGCTGACTGTCTGGATGCACGGGCAATAGTCGGAACGCCGCCTCAATATCTGCCTTTGCAAGCCAAGCCCCTTCCCCCGCTCTCCTAACCAGGTCAACTGCCATGTCCAGGGAACAGTAGGAAACAGAACAAGCCCCCTCTGCTAGCCAAGAGTTCACAGAGTTGCCCTCCGGGAAGGAAAGGTTGTGAATTAACCTGTAGGCCCCTGGCTCCTTTTTAGGGACCACGCCCAATGGGGATACCACAAAATCAGGGAGGGGAGGAGAAATGAACGGGCCCACCACCCTCCCCAAAGACACTTCCTTGCAGATTTTCTTACCTACAATCTCAGGGAGGTCCCTAACAGACTTCTGATTATCAGCGGAAGTGTGCAGGACTGCTCGCAAACATTTTTACAATTTACAACATCCAGCATGAGTGAAAATATACGAGCGCCGGTGCTGTCAATTCAGGTATAATTTTGATATATTAGATTTACTTGCTTCACAAAAGCAACAAGAGCCTCACACACAAAAAATAGATAACTTAACTACCTGGCATTTAGGTCAGTTCTTTTAATCTCATGTCTCCTGTGCTGAGGGCCTGCGCTTCAGATGTATTGTATGATGACCAGATGTCCCGGACATGGTTGCAAAGAATTGTGATGTATTTCTTCTTCCTCCCTTTCCATCCGTTTTTTTAAAATTACTACTTAACATGTATATTGTTTTTAGCAAGAATATTGAATTGTGATGTATTTGGAGATTATTCTGAATGTATTTATATGCTGGAAAAGAACGAAAAAAACATTGTTCAACAGACGTCGTTGATTTAAATGCAATTTTTAAAGTGTAAGATTTTTACTGTTTTCCAATATATTCGGGGATGATGGTGGTCAAACCTTCTTGGGTCTCAAGGATGGACCGGTTGGCTCTGGATGTCTCTGACAATAGTCCAGGACAGGATGTCAACTCTGCAGCAGGGAGTTGCATCTTCTGGGATTTCTCAGGTCACCTAAAGGACTACGTGCCCTTGTTGGAGGGAAATGAAGAAAGGGAGAGCAGAGGGGTTTGCCGATAAGCCTTTGAGATATTTATTCCAATCATTCTCTGTATTTGGATAAGGGTTTTAGAGGGAGAGGGTTATAGTTGTTGGCATCACCTCTAATGCCTTAGAGATGTAATAGGACATTTACATAATTAATTACTCTATCTTTAAGAAAGCAGAGGTGTACTCTTCTCTTGTTGTTCCTCAGTATCTGCTTTCTTCCTATCCTTCACAACTTACTCCTTCCTTTCTCTCCATTCTTCTTTCACTTTCTGCCCTACGTTCACGTTTCCTCTTAATTGCCACCTCCTCTCATTAACTGCTTATCATTTTTCACCTTCTCATCTTTCCCATGCACTCTCTTTTCACACACTCCCCGCTGTCTGTTCTTCTTTCCTTTCTTCTCTTTCCTTTTTTCATTCTCCTCATGTTTCACTCCAGTCTGGCACTCCCTCGAGCTGCTTTCCTCACTTCTCTTCACATTCTTTGTCTACCGTATTTATTTTTGCCTTCAGACCTCTCCTCCTTCCTCACTCTCCCTTTTATGTTTTTCCTTCTTACACATTTTTATTTATCTACTCCAGAAATCTGTGTTTGTTCTCAGGGTCACAAATTTAAATCTTGGTATGCAACTCAGTCTTTCATCTTTCTGAGGTCGATAAAATGTGTGCCTATGAGCTGGACACAAACATTTTAAATTCGGTGTCAAGGCCCCCTTTGGAGAATATGTGCTTTACAAAAATTCATGGTATGTTAAGGACTTAAATGTATTTCAATCTTTTATTTTTCAATTTCTTTACAATTTTACACAGTCATTATTCTCTCTGTCCCTCCTTGACCCAGTACCTTTCATTCTCGTATCCATTCCCCTGACCTCCTTTCTTTCTTTCATCCCACCTTTTTCTTTTACCTTTTTCTCTTCCTCTGCACCTCCAGCCATGCCTCCTTTCCCCTCTTGCTTCCTTACACCCTCATTTCATTCTTGCTTCCTCACACCCACATTCAATCCCCATCCTTCCTCCCTTGGTGCAATTATTCCTTCTTTCTCCATTCATTCCTTACTTTCTTTTTTCCTCCTCCTTCCTTCCCCTCTTCTTTAATTTCCTCCTTTCTTATCATCAACTCTTCCTTATGCTTATCTTGCTCCTTTCCTTTTTTCTTTCTATTTGTCCATCCATCACACATCATTCACTTCCTTTCTCCCTCTATCCCTTAATTTCTTCCTTTCACATTCTTTTCTTATTCCCTCCTTCTTTTTTCCATTACTCGTATATTTCCTCACTCCAGTACTCCCCTTCCTGCCTGTATTTGTTGCTGCCTTCTTTAATGTATTTCCTCCTCTACCCCTTCCTTTCTTTTAAACAGCACAGTACATGCACATTCTCTTAAGTTTGCAAAGCTGCCTCAAGTCCTCTGTTGACCTTTCCTAAAGCTGCACTTTGAGAATTACACACATTCTCTAATTTGAGTTCACTTTTAAGTTGTCATATGCTTCCCATATGTTACATTATGTTAGATATATTGATTTGTGTATCACACTAATCACCCGAGAGGGTATTCAGGCACTTGGGCAGCTGTGTAGGTGTGAGGTCCTGGAGGTGCTTATGTGAAGAGCCAGGTCTTCAGCTTCTTGCGGAACTCAAAATGTGAGGAGGTGTCTATGATGTATTGAGGCTTGAGGATGTGGATGGAACCAATAAATGAAATGGGTGGGGCATCTGGAGAAAGCGGGCAGAGCCGGGAAAGTGGGTGGGGCCTCCTAAAAAAATGTGAGCACCTGCACTTAATATTTTACAAATTAAGCACTGAATCTGTTTTTAAAACAGATGTTATGAGACCAGACAGTTCCTGAACTAAAGCCCAGAGGCTGCTGTTCAGTAGTTACATTTGGCAATTTATTAAAGCCTGGATGTAATTTTGAGTGAAAAACTGGAACACTATACATGATCACATTTATATCTCACGTTACCTATGTATTAAAGAGCCTATCCTGTTGTCGCACCTCCTACAGGCAAGTGAAGGGGGGAGGGGGAGGGGTGTGGGGGGCAGGTTGAGTGAGGGGGAGAGGGAAGGTGGCTCTCCAGGTTGCTTTTTCTATCTTACTCTTTTCCTACCATTTCTATCCCCTGAGACGTCTTTGTCTCACCCGGAGCATAATGGGGTCCATAGAAATGAAGGGGAAAACATTCTCCATTTGCGATTCTCAATTAGAAAATCGCAAATTGAAAATGCAATTTCAAGGGTGCCAAGGTGTCAAAATGACACCCTGTTGCACCCCTGAAATTGATCTGTGCACATATGTTGCGCACACACATGACCTAAGGGCAAGTGTGTGCGGAACATGAAACTTTGAAAAATGCACAAAAGTGCATTTTTCAAAGTTTTTGCAAATTACCATGAAGTTCAACTTCATGGTAACTTGCTACTCCTAATAGCAAAATCGCTAATTTTTTTACTTTGATGCATTGCATTTAAGGAATCGCAATTTGGGATTCCTTAAATGCAATTGCAATTTATGGAATCTCAAATTAGAGATTCCTTAAATTGCGATTTTTGCATTTGGGATGATGCATCCCAAATGCAAAAATACTGGTCGCAAAGGGGTAGATTCTGAGAATCTGCCCGTTTGCAACCAGTTTTTAGCTTAATGCATGTGGCTGTAAACCTTTTATTCGTGCCCCCACAATTCTTACACCCGAATTGACTATATCCTGATCTTAGGGACCTACTCACACTTAATAGAACACTCAGAAATAGCCCCCAGACTGGTATCGGACCACTCGGCCATTAGTCTACAACTAAGCAAACACCACGAGAAAGATCATCCTAAATGGTGGCGCTTTAACAGCGAAACCACACTCAACCCAGAGTACAGGAAAGAAATAGAGATAGCAATAGAAGAATACCTAAACCACAATGATATACCGGAGACTAGCACAGAGTCCATGTGGGAGGCCTTGAAGGCTACTATGAGGTGCAAACTGATAGGTATCAAAGCAAGAGTAAATAGGAAGACGAACATACGCATAGACCAACTAGAAGAAGAGATAAAAAAATTGAATTAGAACACGCACAAGACCCATAGAACGGTACTCTCCTCAACACCCTCACCAAACACAAATATGAGTACAATAAAATCCTGAGTGAAAAGGCGGGTTTCTGGTTTAACAGATGCAAAGCATGCAACCTGTGTGAGGCAAACAAGGCAGGGAAACTCCTCGCTTCATACTTGAAGCATAGACGCAATCAGGGGACAATTGCATCAATAACAGACGCTAGGAATAAAACGCACACGAGGCACAAGGACATACTCAGGACTTTCCAAGAGTACTACGCCGACTTATACAGCTCGGACCAAAACTTTAACCAGGTAGAATGCGCCAGATTTCTAGCAAGCCTAAACCTACCAAAACTTGACCCTTCTGAGTCAGCAACGTTAGGACAGAATATCACAGAACCTGAGATTGAGAGAGCCATCTCCTCCCTCAAAAGGAATAAGGCCCCAGGCCCAGATGGCTACTCGGCAGACTTCTACAAGACATTCCAGAGACAACTAATTCCCACTATGAAGAAGGTTTTCAACCACACGCAGGGCCGGACTGGCTACCGGGCATTTTGGTGTGCTGCCGAGCTGGGGGCTAATTTCGTTGATGGGGACCTGTTTGTGCTGAACAAAATTTGTTTTGCTTTTTTTATTTCAAAGGGCACGCAGGTCCCCATCAACGAAATCAGCCCCCACAGCAGAGAAATTAGCCCCCAGCTTTGCAGCACACAAAAACGCCCGGTAGCCAGTCCGGCCCTGACCACATGGCACCAAAGGGGCAGCCCCCCCCTCAATGACGGAGGCAAACATCACAGTCATCCCCAAAGAGGGCATGGACCATACACTCCCAAAAAATTACAGACCTATCTCCCTGATTAAAGTCGACTGTAAAATATATGCCAAGATCTTAGCAATTGAGTTAACTCTTTACTCCCCAAATAGTCAGCAACGCCCAAGTCAATTTTATGCCCAACCGCCTGGCCAGTGACAACACGCGCCTCTTCTGCCATATCCTAGAACAAACCTCCATTAAAACAGAGCCTGCCGTGGCTATAGCCCTGGACACGGAGAAGGCTTTTGAGAAGGTCTCGTGGGCATTCTTGGAACAGTGCATGCAGACTTTCAACCTAGGTGAGTCCTACATAAAGATGACAATGGCTCTCTACCAGTCACCCTTAGCAAGAATAGCGGTCAATGGCTCCCTATCAGGCTCCTTCCCACTAAGGCAAGGGACCAGACAAGGCTGCCCCCTTTCGCCCACTCTGTTCCTTTTAGCCATGGAGCCCCTTCTCCAAGGGATTAAACCAACAAAGACATCACAGGAATACGAATCATGGACCGCGCCCAGTGCCAGGACCCCTGGCCCCCACCGACGGATGACGACCTGACTGTCCTACAACACCACCGAACTCATCGCACTCAACACTCCCTGGATGCTACCGAGCCACCCCGAAGCACACCCACGGACCCTTCAGCTGCAACGCCTGCAAGTTCACCTGCATCCGGACCTGCCCCACACCAGCACCCGCCAAGCCGATCACCAGCAGCAACCACCTCAAGTGCATCCTGATCAACACCCGCTCCGTCCACAGGCACGCCATCGAACTCTGGAACCTCCTCGACACCACAGCTCCTGACGTCACCTTCCTCACGGAAACCTGGATGAACGACTCCTCAGCGCCCGACATCGCCATCGCCATCCCAGAGGGCTATAAGATCACCCGGAGGGACCGCACCGCCAACCAGATGGGAGGAGGCATCGCCATCATCCACAGGGACACCATCCACATCACGACCAACACCGACGACACCCTGAAATCCGACGAACACCTACACTTCCAGATCCGCACCGACCCGAGGACCACCCTCAGAGGCACCCTGATCTACCGACCCCCGGGACCACACACACAATTCAGCGAGGACATCGCCGACTTCATCAGCCCACATGCCCTCCCCTCCGCTGACTACATCCTCCTGGGGGACCTCAACTTCCACCTGGAGAACAACAACGACCGCAACACCACCACCCTGCTCGACAACCTCGCCAACCACGGACTCAAGCAGCTGGTATCCACCCCCACCCACCTCGCCGGACACACACTCGACGCCATCTTCTCATCCAGCAAACACATCGCCTTCAGCCACGCCACTGGACTCCACTGGACGGACCACAGCTGCGTCCACTTCACCTTCAGAAGAACGACGATCCACCACCACCAGCAACCGGTTGCTCGAAGAAGCTGGAACAAGATCACAGCCGACCAGCTCGCCGTGTCCCTGAGCCAGCACCCCCCGCCAGCTCAGCGAACCCCAGCCAGGCCGCCGACAACCTCACGAAGTGGATCATCAACTGCGCAGACGAACTCGCCCCACTGAGGACCCCGCCTAGCAGACCCGGCAGCAAGAAGGCCCCTTGGTTCACCGACGAACTCAAGAGCTCCAAGAAGAACTGCCGAGCCCTCGAGAAAGCCTGGAGAAGGGAACCAACACCGGACAACATGACCGCCCTCAAGCTTGCCACCCGGAAGCACCACCAACTCATCCGCGCCACTAAGAAAACTGCATTCAAGGACCGGCTGGACAACAACGCACACAACAGCAAGGAACTCTTCAACATCGTGAAAGAGCTCTCCAACCCCAACGCCGGAAACAACGACATCACCCCATCGCAAGACCTCTGCAACTCCCTCGCCTCCTACTTCCACGACAAGATCGCGGACATACACAACAGCTTCAGCACTCAACCGACGCACGCCACAACCGAACCACCGCCCCCCACCACCACCCTCCGCACCTGGACTCCGATCAGCACCGAAGACACCATCCACATGATGAACTCCATCCACTCCGGATCTCCGACCGACCCCTGCCCTCACCACGTCTTCAACAAGGCCGACGCGGTCATCGCACCCCACCTGCGGGACATCATCAACACCTCCTTCGACACCGCCACCTTCCCGGAGAGCTGGAAGCACGCCGAACTCAGCGCCCTACTAAAGAAACCTACGGCGGACCCCACCGAACTCAAGAATTACCAGCCCATCTCGCTCCTCCCGTTCCCAGCCAAAGTCATCGAAAAGACCGTCAACAAGCAGCTGGCCGCCTTCCTCAAGACAAATGGATCCCTGGACCCTCACAGTCTGGCTTCCGAGCCAACCACAGCACCGAGACCGCCCTCATCGCTGCCACCGATGACATCCGAGCCCTGATGGACAACGGAGAAAAAGCGGCCCTCATCCTCCTGGACCTCTCCGCGGATTTCGACACTGTCTGCCACCGCACCCTAGTGCAACGCCTCAGCAACGTCGGAATCCAGGAGAAAGCACTGGAATGGATCATCTCCTTCTTCGACAGAAGAACACAGAGAGTCCGCCTACCACCGTACAAGTCAGAGGCCACCGAAGTCATCTGCGGCGTCCCTCAAGGATCCTCGCTGAGCCCCACCCTCTTCAACGTCTACATGAGCCCCCTCGCAGCCATCGCACGCCAACACAACCTCAACATCATCTCCTACGCTGACGACACCCAACTGATCCTCTCCCTGACCAACGACCCCGCCGCCGCCAGAGCCAACCTTCATGAAGGGATGAAAGACGTAGCCGAGTGGATGACGACCAGCCGCCTAAAACTGAACTCAGACAAGACGGAAGTCCTCATCCTGGGTTCCTCGCCCTCCGCCTGGGACAACTCCTGGTGGCCCCCCGCCCTGGGCAGCGCACCCAAACCGACAGACCACGCACGCAACCTGGGCTTCATCCTGGACTCCTCCCTCACCATGACCAGACAAGTCAACGCCGTCTCCTCGTCATGCTTCAACATCCTGCGCATGCTACGGAAGATCTTCCGGTGGATCCCCACCGAGACAAGGAAGACGGTCACCCAGGCCCTCGTCACCAGCCGACTGGACTACAGCAACGCCCTCTACGCCGGAACCACCGCCAAGCTCCAGAAGAGACTCCAGCGAATCCAGAACGCCTCAGCCAGACTCATCCTCGACATCCCACGACACAGCCACATCTCCGGACACCTGAGAGACCTGCACTAGCACCCCGTCAACAAAAGAATCACCTTCCGCCTCCTCACCCACGCACACAAAGCCCTACACGATCAAGGCCCCAGCTACCTCAACAACCGCATCAACTTCCACGTTCCCAAACGACGTCTCCGATCAGCCAGCCACGCCCTCGCCGCCGTCCCCCGCATCCGGAGAACGACAGCAGGAGGAAGGTCCTTCTCCTACCTGGCCGCCAAGACTTGGAACTCCCTTCCGACTGACCTGCGCCTGACCCAAGACCACCTCTCCTTCAGGAAGAAGCTCAAGACCTGGCTGTTCGAGCAGTAGCAGCACTCCCCCCCCCTAGCGCCTTGAGACCCTCCGGGTAAGTAGCGCGCTATATAAATGTATGTGATTGATTGATTGAAGGACACAGTGGTAAAATTAGCTGCTTAGGCTGACGACATTCTAATAGTAACCGAACACCCTAAAAAGTCGATCAAAGCCCTCATGGACACAATTGCTCAGTACTCCTACCTCTCAGGTTACAAACCGAATAATGACAAATTAGGGTGTAAGCCCTTAAACATACAGTGCACCCGAGACACACTGGGGGACTCGGGTTTGACCTGGCAGACAGGCAACATTAAGTACCTGGGCATACTTTTCGGGTCAGACCTATACAGCTCCCTCCGCCACAACGAAAAAGCCCTGCTAGAGAAGGTGAAAAAGCTCTTAGAGACATGGAGCCCTAAGTTTATAACATGGTGGGAGAGAATAGAAACCATAAAAATGATGATCACCCCAATGGTCAATTACCTATCAAGCATGCTCCTGATCCAACTAACAGACGAGTTACACCGGAAAATTGACAACATGATCTCTAAATTCATATGGCAGGACAAAAGGGCTAGGATCAGTATCTAAAAAACTAAGACTGACAAAGCAACAGGGAGGACTTAATCTTGCTGACTTCCAAACGTACCAACTAGCTTTCTTGGCAAACCAGGGATCATAGTGGGTGTCCCCACCGCGAGGATACACACCAGTGTGCCTCCAGGTGGAGACTACCATACTAAACAATAGACAACCCCTCACCCTACTCACAACGAACACCTATCCCTCCGCCTCCAAACAGATATTCAAAAACACCAAGATGGCTTTGCAAAAAGTAGACAAAAAGCTGCAGACCAGTATCAAGGGTTCCAAATATGAATCGCTATGGGCAAACAGTAGAATAAAATATAGGGGGGGTGCCTCAACTTCGAGACATGGATAGAGAAGGGCATCTCCTTCCCACACCAATTAAACAAAGCCCAGGGCCCTATTACGTTCGCTGACCTGAAAAAAAGCTTCCAACTAGAGGACATAGACCTCTACTGATTCCTAAAGTCAAGACAGCCATTTCAAAAGCCAAACTATGCAACACACCACCCTCGATATTCCAATATGTAGCGAATATAAGCAAACTAGGACACCAGGTATCACGCATTTATAAGCTCCTGCGTACAAATAGCACCAAACCTAACACCAAACTAACAAACTACTGGGACGAACAGATGGGGGGCAAACTAAGTGAGCTAGAGTGGGGAAGATATGGTTCTCAGCCACACAAAATAAGATTACCCCAGTAGTAGCACAGACTAAGTTCTGGCTGCTTCATAGGGCGGACTGGACCTCGGACCGTCTACACAAACTGGGCATCAGAGAGTCCAACCTATGCTGGAACTGCAATACACTCAGAGGGGACCTAGCTCACATAATCTTTTATTGCCCCACACTTAAGAACTTCTGGGGTAGGGTGTTTGTCTTCATAGACAAGAACTTTAGGTGTAAGACGAACTGAGTCTTCACCTCCATCATCACAGCGGACATTAGGTCAGACCTGACCTCGGAGCAGGACAAAGACCTATGGACCTCCTACTGACCTCGGCGGTCAAAACAGTCCTGATCAACTAGAAAGACTCAAGCAAAGCAATCTTCCAAGCGTGGCTAAACTGTATCTCTTACTTCAGGGGAGCGGACAATCTTGCGCAGCAGTACTCCCCTTGGAAAGCCTCTTCCAGAGGGATGTGGGAAACTCTGGACAGTTTCCTGACCCCCACAAGCCCCCATAAACAGCAGAACCAGAAGTCTGATTTGTTGGCTAGGAATATAGACTGTTTAATGTGTATGGTAAAATAACTACTTCGAACTCTGCAATACTCTGTAACCTGTGACATACTGTGCTCCCTCTCTCTCTCTTCCGTCTCTTTCCTACTGCTTTCCCGCTATCGTCCCTACCTTTAATACGCGCCGGAGAGTAAAATAGTACACTGCAAGCGAAGTATTACGACTGTACTGTATCACCCGTAAAACCCAATAAAAATTGATATTAAAAAAAAGAGCCTATGCTTCAAAAAACGAAATACTGAAGCCAGTTTTTACAAAAATAATACAAAATGTATTTTGGAACATTATTTTATTGATCAGACACCACACCACAGACCAATTCGCACTCCCTACCCAGGCGCGGTGCGTCCATTGGGGCGTAGGGGCGTAGCCCCACTAAGCCCCATGGACCCACCGCGTCGTCACTAAAAGCCAAATACAAATATTTTTAAAAAACGCGCTACCTGCCGGCCGGGAAACCGGGAGACACCCGACTTTCCCGGAGTGCGCAGGGGGGGGGATGGGCCTGCTGCAGCTGCGCAAGTGTATTTTTGGGCACAAACATGCCCGCGCATGCGCAGATCGTTTTCCTGTGAATTCCCCCTTAAAGAGAGGACCAGGGGGCGGGCCGCAGCCCCCGGGGTTGCACAGGGTGACTGGGCGAGGAGTCATGGTGCCCCCCAGCCAATCCTGGCGCTGCATACAGCGCCAGGATTGGCTGGTCAATACATAGCCCTGGTACATAACCCCCTTTTTATGTGTTTTTCTGGATCATTTACACTCGTTTTGCAGCCCTTCTGAGACTCGTTTTGCTGTCCTTCTGCCCTTCTGAGACTCGTTTTGCTGCCCTTCTGCCCGCATTTAGACTCGTGATGTATCTTCTTTTGTTTCAAATACTGTGGCTCTGTGCCGCATTACATATACTGTGCCTCACAACAAATATGATGGTAAAATTCCTCATTACAAATATGACGCTTTGTACCTCATTAAAATGTCACATCCCTGTGCCTCATTACAAACACTACAGTTCTTTAGCTTATTACAAATTACATAATGCAATACTTTATTTGTAAATAATGCAGTTCTGTACTCCATTATGACTCAGTGGCTCATTACAAACGTCAACAAATGTTGTGACCGCAGTAGCAATCTCCAGTTAGGCAGCAATATGCAAATTAGCTTACGCCTCACCTCTGTCAAATGTCACCAGCCGCCCCTGTCCCTACCCCCTTCCCCATCCTCCATTCGGAACATTGTTCCTGCGCCATTGATTAGCAGAGCACTATACCAATGTTTAAATAACGCGCTTGACTATTTCCATGACAATATATGTGAGCAGAGCGCCTTCTACTGTTCAAAAAGCGCCATGTGCAATGATTCTGAATATGTACATGCAATCACAACTCATAGAAAGATGATTGACTGTTCAAATAAAAAACAAGTCCTAAAAATGATTTATATTATTTTCTCTATCAATCTATTTTGCGACCTATAGCTTTATGAATATAGTTAAAATGCGCTTCCGTTTAGAGATAACCGCACATCTGAAGTATTTGTTAACCCGGTGTATTAGAGGAAAGCTAAGCCAGTCTTTCAAAAATTAACAGCAAACGTGTTTTGATTGCAGATATCCAAATACTTATGCCATAAGCGATACAGATATCTTTCTGGATCAACAGACTTAAAGCGTTATTGGTGGTAATTTTAAATAACAATATAAAGCGATGCAGCAACTAGAAAAGGATCAACAGCCTTTTAATGAATTTCCTGGTTGTAAATGCTGCACCAAGCGAAGTGTGTTTAATCAAAAAACATAATACCAAGTAAGTGCAGGGGCCCATGGTATTTCTCAGTGGTCTATGCAGCTGCCACCACAAACAAATCCATAAACTGCTGCCAAATGTCAGTTAGGGCATTAACCTACTCACCACCACACTCAAGCAAGTGTGATACTTCAGACTATTCCGGGCCACCTCAAAGTGGAGCGATGTTCTGCAAGTGTAAACTTGATCATTTTTAAAGTATGTTAACTAGTTAAAGGCTCTACTGATTTGCTCCACTCAAAAACAGGCAGCATCACTATGGGATTGACCAAGGTTTTAAGTGGGCCGGGTCCTGCCAGTGCTCAGTAGTTCTAGAAAGCAGCTGCAGAGACGGGTCACTATCGGGCTCTCCATGTTTGCCCTCACCCTCAGGGTGGAAATAAGCAGTACCACTCTTAACTGCCTTTGATGTAACTTCAAAGAGACTCCTAATAGTTCTTTCACAGTCTCATGGTTTCAGAACTGAAGCATTTTCAAAGTTATATACAACTAAGCCGTAGTTGGCATTATTTATCATATGAAACTAACATCCACTGACAAAGCTAATAGTTCTGGCTTGTTGTAGGTGTAATGTTACTAGTTGTATTATATATCTGGATGCAATGACAGAAGCAGCAAAATACCAGTCGGGCGGTACATTATGCTAAGCACAGATTTTAAGTTTATGTGTTTTTAAGCCACGTCCTTAATTACATCGGCCACGCACATGGCACAGAAAGACTCTCCGGAGAAGGACTTGGTTTTGGAACTTGCTCAGAAGTTGTAGGGAGAGAGCTATTGCTCAGTTGTTGGAGGACAGAAAAAAAGAGAAAGTAAACTGGAACATAATGAAGTAAAGTGACTAATTACTATTTCGCTGTGGGGTACCAGTCTAAAAAGACTGGTACCCCACACTCTAGATTGGGGAGGATTTGTAGTGGTCCACCGTCCACACTGGTAAATTCGGACAGCTTGCCACCACTGTGAGTTGCGCAAGTGTAGCATGACTGAACTATATACAAGGGATGGGGTATTCCGTTCTGGGGGTCGCCTGGGCAAGAAGGTATTGTTGGGGTTTGTAAAGCACCGGAGTCAACGTTCAAGATCCTGCAACAAGTGCAGAAAACGGCAGCAAGGTTGCTGCTGAACGTTTCGGCCAGGCAGTCAGCCAGGCCCGCTTTGAAAGCACTCCACTGGCTCCCTATCTGAGAGAGAGTTACCTTCAAGGACCTCTGTATTGCCCACAAGAGCATACAGGGGACAGGACCAGCCATTCTGAAGGATATGATCCGGCCCTACAAGCCTACAAGAGCTCTACGCTCTGACAACAAACCCCTCCTTCAGACAAAGAGAGTTAGGAGAGCCCGTTCAGGTAGCAGGAGCTTTTCCATCCATACAGCGCGGGCCTGGAACTCCCTCCCATTCTCACTACGTTCTGAACCAAATCTTCTCAGGTTCCGGAAACATTTGAAAACCTATTTATTTCCGAAATAATTTTAGCTCTTTTCTGCTCTGTAATGGCAGCTTGCTCTAGGTCTCTATAAGCGCTAGGATGCCCCTGGGTAACCGTGCGCGGTACAAAATTCGTTAATAATAATAATAATAATAATAATAATAATAATAATAATAATCCCCTTCATGTCCATGCACTTAGTTGGTTATGTAAGTTTATAATAAGAGCTTTCCTCCGGCTTTGTATGATATCAAAACGACCCTGTATCTGTGAGGAGTATATAGAAACTGTTGATGTACTGTGTCCATATGTTGCATTAAATGATATTATTATGAAAATGCAAAGAAATGGTTAAAAAGAAAAACAACAACATAGGTCTTTCGAAAAAGTGCATAATTATCTAGGTTTATTTAACACCCAACCTAATTAGAACTTCTCTCTATGCTCGATATAATTACTAAATACACAATTAAAGCATGACTTTTTGTAACGGGGCACTACAATTCTAATTTGTTTGATATGACTTGTGAGTGTTAGGAGCCATGCAAAGGGTATTTTTTACATCCCCCAGAGCAAATTTATCTGCACAAAATGATTCAGCAGGCTCAAAAGAATTTTTCTTAGAGCACGGATCCGTGGTTTGACAGAGACAAACACGCACACCCACATGGTAAAATGAAACTGCAGACAAGATAAACGTACTAAATGTGTATGGGACAACTTAACTATTACTATATATTTGGAAACTATAGATGAATTTTATGTCTCTGGACAAAATATGGCCACGATAGGAAATCCCTTTATGGAAGCATTGTTTAAATACTGTGATGAAGTTCAACCTAAGGAAACCACCGCAGGTTTGTTAAACAAGAAAGGAATATGTTTTCTTCACTTGCTAGAAATAATAGTAGATATCTTAAACAACTTTTGTAAGTACCTAATAACAGTTCATACCTAGCACCCATACAGTAGCTACTGCTGTGGTTGTTTTGTTAAGCACAACACCTGCCTTCACGCTTTCTCCGATGACAGCCTTGTCCATCAAGCCAAGTTACCAAAGTTGAGTCAAGATTGTACTCATTTAAACCTGTTTTTGTCAGTAGTGGAAACTGCTGGGCATAGCCAGGCTGGCAATCTTCTCTCACCACTCAACTTTGATGACTTGTAAGAACTCCCATGAATTCAATTGTGATGTTTATCTAACATGGAACAATACCACTACACAAATGGCACTCTTTTTGTGAGCATAAACAAAGTGTGTCATTTATCTAGGCCTCGGGTTGCAACCTCCCCGAGCATACATATCAACCTTTGGTGCATGTGTTACCTTAGCTGGAGAGGTTGGTGGGTGTTAGGCTTTTTCAGTGGGTTTACCCCAGACTTTTAGTTTTTTGACCTCCTGTATTTACCTATTTGTGATTGGTATTGGGACTCTGGGCACTTTATCACTGCTATTCAATACTAAAGTGCATATGCTTTCGAACGAGTCCGGGGTGACCGCCCGGACTCGTTCCTGACCGGTTGCTCCCTCCTCGCTCCTCTCCCATTGCTGCTGCTGCCTGCCTCCCATTGCTACTGCTGCCTGCCTGCCCTGGTGATCATCGCAGCCCTCACAGAACAATACGGTATTGCCTGCGATCAGTTACATTAGCGTAGTGTCATTTCAGAAGCTGCTAATCATAACGTAGGCTCCGCATTTTATTAGACCGACTCTCATAGCGCTTGAAATTGTAGCGCCGCCCGCCCTGCTTTATAATTGAGTGTGTTTGCTTTCTTCTACCAGCAACTGCAATACATCGATTTCTCTCTCGGTGACTCAGGCGATTTGCTGCCCCTGCCTCGCCTCCCCTTTGACCTCCATTTTGTATTCCGTTGTTGTTGTTCCCAGGCATGCCCCTCCTCCCCGCTACCGCCTCCCAGCTGCTGACCCTCCCACGCTCCGCCCCCTCCACCATCCTTTAAATGCCAGATGTTCCAACGCGCAGCGTCCACGCGCTACGTCCACACCGAAGGTGCGCCAAAGGTAAGTCCGTCTACGCCCGTCCGCGCCTGGACCGCGCCCAGCGCCAGAGCCCCTGGTCCTCGTAATGCCCACCCCTACCGCATTACTTACGATGCCACCACCCTCCTATCCCTTAACCCTGGCCGCTCCCCCATCTGCGTCCAAGCCGCTCCTGGACACACCCATGGACCCTTCTCTTGCAACTCCTGCAAGTTCAACGGCACCAAGAACAACTCCGCATCTACGAACACACAACAGATATCCGATCCCAACCACCTACATTGCATCCTGCTCAACACCCGCTCGGTCCACAGACACGCCATTGACCCTTGGAATCTACTCGACACCATCTCTCCGGACGTCGCCTTCCTAACAGAAACATGGATGAATGCCTCTTCAGCCCCAGACATCACCATTGCCATCCCGAAAGGCTATAAGATCATTCGCAAGGACCGTACCGGCCACACAGGAGGAGGCATCGCTATCGTCCATAAGAAATCCATCCGCATCTCAACCAGCTCAGACGTCAATCTCGCCAACTCTGAACACCTTCACTTCCAGATCCACATCAACCCCAAGACCACACTCAGAGGCACCCTCCTTTACAGGCCACCAGGACCCCGCGCACAATTTAGTGAAGACATCACGGACTTCATCACTCCACACGCGCTCCCCTCCGAGGACTACATCCTTTTGGGAGACCTCAACTTTCACCTTGAAAAGAACAACGACCGCAACACCACCACCCTTTTGGACAACCTCGCAAACCTCGGACTTAAACAACTTGTCACTACCTCCACCCACATCGCAGGTCACACACTCGACCCTATCTTCACCTCCAGCAAACATGTTTCCTTCAGCCACACCACAGCTCTCCTTTGGACTGACCACAGCTGCGTTCACTTCACCTACAACAAGCCCACATCCAACAACCACCCCCAACCCACTCTGCAAAGAAACTGGAACAAAATCACCATCGACCAGATCTCCTCATCGCTTCTTCAAAAGCCCCCCGCCCACTCCTCAAACCCAGACCAAGCAGCCACCAACCTCACCCAATGGTTATCCAACAGCGCCGACAACCTAGCACCACTGAAAAAACGACAAATCAAACTAGGCAGCAAGAAGGCTCCTGGTTCAACGATGACCTTAAGAAATCCAAGAAACTCTGTCGCTCCCTTGAGAAGGCCTGGAAAAAAGACCCAACCACCAGCACCAAGGACGCCTTCAAAAACGCCACCCGCATACACCACCAACTAATCCGAAATGCCAAGAAAGCAGCCTTCAAGGACCGTCTAGATAACAACGCCCACAACAGCAAGGAATTATTCAACATCGGCAAGGAATTTACCAACCCCTCAGCCAACTCCAACGACATCACCCCCTCTCAAGCCCTCTGCGACTCCCTAGCCTCATTCTTCCACAACAAAATTGCAGACATCCACAACAGCTTCGACAACCAACCCGGGGACCAACCCACCCAATCCCCTGCAGGACCCCCACGACCCCTAAACATCCTCAATGACTGAAAGCCAATCTCCACTGAGGACACCATCCGTCTGATGAACTCTATCCACTCAGGATCCCCCACAGACCCTTGCCCTCACCACATCTTTAACAAAGCAGACTCCATTATTGCACCGCACCTCCGAGACGTCATCAACTGCTCCCTCAACTCCGCAACCTTCCCGGAAAGCTGGAAACATGCCGAACTCAGCGCCCTCCTGAAGAAACCCACAGCTGACCCCACCGAACTCAAAAACTATCGCCCTATCTCACTCCTTCCATTCCCGGCCAAAGTCATCGAGAAAGCTGTCAACAACCTGCTCGCCGCATTCCTCGAAACCAACAAATCCCTCGACTCCTCACAGTCCGGCTTCCGAGCCAAGCACAGCACCGAAACCGCCCTCATTGCAGCAACAGACGACATTCGAACTCTACTGGACAATGGAGACACAGTCGCCCTCATCCTCCTCGACCTCTCTGCAGCCTTCGACACAGTCTGCCATAGCACCCTTCTACAGCGCCTCAAAAACATCGGAATCCAAGGAAAAGCACTGGAATGGATCACCTCGTTCCTCTCCGGAAGAACCCAGAGAGTCCGCCTTCCACCATTCAAGTCAGAGGCCACTGAAGTCATCTGCGGCATACCTCAAGGGTCCTCACTCAGTCCCACCCTCTTCAACGTTTACATGAGCCCCCTCGCGGCCATCGCACGCCAACATAACCTCAACATCATCTCCTACGCCGACGACACTCAACTGATCCTATCACTCACCAGAGACCCTAACACGGCCAAAACCAACCTACACGAAGGAATGAAAGAAGTAGCCGAATGGATGAAGCACAGCCGTCTGAAACTGAACTCAGACAAAACAGAAGTCCTCATCTTAGGTACCTCCCCCTCCGCCTGGGACGACTCTTGGTGGCCAGAGGCCCTTGGAAAAGCACCCATCCCGACGGACCACGCACGGAACCTGGGCGTCATCCTGGATTCCTCACTCTCGATGAACAGACAAGTCAACGCCGTTTCTCCATCTTGCTTCAACATTCTTCGCATGCTCAAAAAAACATTTCGCTGGATCCCTACCGAAACTAGAAAAACAGTCACCCACGCTCTGGTCACGAGCCGACTGGACTACGGAAACACCCTCTACGCCGGCACCACCGCAAAACTCCATAAAAAACTACAACGCATCCAGAACGCCTCAGCCAGGCTCATATTAGACATCCCGCGTAAAGAACACATCTCTGATCACCTGAAAAACCTCCACTGGCTCCCCGTCAATAAGAGGATCACTTTCCGGCTCCTAACCCACGCACACAAAGCACTCTACGAAATCGGACCCGAATGCCTCAACACACGACTATCCTTCTACACCCCCTCCCGCCAGCTACGATCCTCCAACCAAGCCCTTGCCACTGTACCCCGCATCAACAAAACCACCATGGGAGGTAGATCCTTCTCCTACCTAGCAGCTAAAACTTGGAACTCACTTCCCACTCACCTTCGCCTTACTCAGAACCACCTAGCATTCAGAAAACAACTCAAAACGTGGATATTCGACAAGTAACTCCCCACCCTTCTTCAAGCGCCTTGAGACCCTCTGGGTATGTAGCGCGCTATATAAATCTTTTGACTTGACTTGACTTGACATGCTCTCAATATAAATTGTGTTTATGAATTGGTGTTTCCATGATTGGTTCATTTAATTTACTACTAAGTCCCTAGTACAGTGCACTGTGTGTGCCCAGGGCCTGTAAATCAAATTCTGCTCGTGGGCTTGCAGCACTGGTTGTGCCACCTACGCAAGTAGCTTTTCAAAGGTGACTCATACGTTCCACTGCAGTATCTGCGTGCAGTTTTTAACTTCCATGTCGACCTGGAAAGTGCACCCACTTGCCAGGCCCTAACCTTCCCTTTTCCTACATGTAAGGCACCCCTCAGGTAGGCCCAAGGTACCCCCATGGGCAGGGTGCAGTGTATGTGAAAGGTAGGACATGTACTGGCGTGTTTTACATGTCCTTATAGTGAAAGACTGTATATTTCGTTTTTCACTGTTGAAAGGCTATCTGTCCCTTAAGCTAACATGGGATTTGCTTTGTAACATTTTACCAGTATAACTTTTCATTGGGACAAGATAGAGAAATGGAGTTTAGGCTCTCTGAACTCAGAATTTAATAACACATCTTTTTAGGGAGATGTTTTTAAATTGTGTGTTTGAAAATGTCACTTTTAGAAAGTATGCATTTACGTGTTTAACCATTCTGTGTGCCTCTGCTGGTTTGTGTATTGACTGTCTGGTTTTGGAGTGAGAGGGGCTAAGGTTGGGGATGTGCATTCACTGTAGACAGCGCAAAGGAGGGTTGTGGTGTGTCCTGCCTTTCTTGGATCACTCATAGTTGGGCTGAGTGGGCCTGGTCTGCATTTAGAGTGGTGGAAGGAGTTTTTGTTAGCACCTGAAAGGCAGTGTCTCTTCTGCACAATGCGGTCTCCACTTTGTGTAGTGAAACTGGGCCAGAGAGAGCTGAACTAATTTGGACTGGGCTCAGAGACCCTTGCCACAAAGAGAAAAATGAGAAAATGTGGTATAAATATTGGGGCTCTGACCCAGGACTTTAGCTTACTGTTGGACTTAGGAACCTACCAGGAAGAAGAACTGGAAGAGCTGCCAGGAGAAGTACTGCCCCTTTGCTGTTGTTGCTTCGGTCTTGGGCAGGGAAAAGACTTGACTGTTCATTCTGCATGCTAAGTATCTCCAAGGGCTTGATGTAGAGCTTGCTTTCTGTTGGAAGTCTCAGGGAAACCAAAGACTTCCACATCTTCTGGGTACGGTCTCTGAACTGTGTGTTTCAGTGGCCACAGAGAGAAACCGCAGTCCGACGCTGTCACCGAGATCGCCGATGTTCATTGACCTGAAGGCAATGCAGAGGGCACAGCCGCACTTTGCACTGCAACCCTTGTCTCGCCAACGAGGCAGTCCACCGCCACCACCGAGCTGCTGCTTGCACGCTGACCTGAGGGCGCCTGACTACGCACCACCTCACTTCACTCCGCTGCCTTGGCCTCACCAACGATGCAGTTGCAAGCGGACATTGCCATCACTGCCTGCACTGTGGTTTGGGGACACCACTAGTAAGTTACACGATGTCCCACACCGCAGTCTTGGCCCACCGACTCCGGCCCCAACGGCTCCCGATCTCCAACTTACGCTGTGACTTGAACCGTGACCTGCCAGCATTGCAACAAGCATCTCCGCACTTCGCACTGCTGCCCTGGTTTCCCCGATGCCGCCCAATGACGCCACAGATCCACTGCCTGCACGCGACCTGATAGCACCATACACTGCACCGCTCCACTTCACACCGCAGCCTTGACACCCGCTACAGCCGGGCTGCACCACGGTCGGCCGGAACCATTGGATTTGGGTGTACATGAGACACCTCGATAACCTCGGACAGAGCTGCCAACTTCAAGGAACAGCAATTATTGTCTATTTTTGCATTATTGATATTTTGAGGTACTGTATGTTGGATTTGTATCGCTTTGGTCTTGTTTTACACATATAAATATTGGATGTTTTCTAAAACTGGTGTGGTGTTCTTTTGTAGTGTTTTCACTGTATTACTGTTGGTTATGTGCAAATGCTTTACACACTGCCTCTGAGAAAAGCCTGCCTGCCCGTTCCAAGTTACCAAGGGAGTGAGCAGGGGGTATTTAGGCATGTAATCCTTTTATCCTGACTAGAGTGGTGGATTCTGCCTGGCTTAGGTGCACTCCTTAGCCAGCCAAAAAATCAATTTCTAGCATTACTGGCCGCATAGAAGGGAAAATCCAAGTGGGAGCAGGTTTATGTGTAGAAGTAAATGAAGAAAGAGGTGCAAAGAAGAAAGAGTAATCTAAAGAAGGGATAGGTTATAATGACATAATCAGGGTGAAGGTGATAAAAGTCTTGAGTTAGGGAGGAAAGCTGGAGACTAATCTGTTTGAGCATTTGACTTTTACAATGGTCACACCTACTATTAGAAATTCGGTGTCTAGTTTAGTCCATCTTGTGCATGGTCACCATCGGTCAGCATCTTACCGGAGCTCCGATTTCGCTGCTACCCTGGACCGCTGGCATGCGGGTTAGTGTATGGGCCCCTCCAAGCCTTAATCCTGCGGACCCCGACCAAGACCACGTTGGGGGAGGAACAGGATGGCAGAGTCCAGCAGCAGCAGCAGGATTGCAGGACATCTTTTGTGTCCCTGAGACTTGAGAAAACAGGAGGCAAGCCAGCTGGCCCTTGGAGTCACTCTCGGTTCAAGTGAGATGGGTCTAGTCCTCAGCTGGGCAGAAATCAGCAGGCAGCCGGGTAGCACAGCAAAGCAGGGAAGCTGTTCCTCAGGACAGTCAGTCAAGGCAAAGTGACAATCCTTACAGCACAGCAGAGTTATTCCCAGGTCCGGTAGTTTACTGATTTGGTAGGGTTAGATCCCCAGTACTTATACCCAAAAGTGCCTTTGATGTAGGGGGGGACTTCAAAGGAGTTCTCTGAAGTGCACAAGGATTCCTTTCAACCCAATCCTGCCTGCCAGGCTATCTGTTGGGGGGTGAATCAGTGCTTTGTGTGTGGACAGGATGCTACAAATTGATGTGTATGTGTCAGCCCCTCGTATTCCTCCCTGCCCAGTAAAATCCATCGGATGGGAGATGAATACAGATGAGTGCTCGAATGCAGATGAGCCTCACCTTCCTGTGTTTGTGGCTGTCTAGAACGAATGCACAAAGGGTTGCTTTCACCCAGCCCAGACATGTATTGGAGACAGGCTGCAGGCACACAGAGCAAAGTTAGGAGCAGAGAAATGTCCACTTTCTAAAAGTTTATATAAAACCAATTACCCTGGCTGTAATTATTCAAAAAATCTCTTTAAATTCAAGGTCAAGTAAATGAATTGTGTTAACCTGTGTATTAATTACCAGTTATTTCATGATCTTCTGTGTAATTTCCCATGCACTTAAACACATTGGTTAGACCACATTCAGGCATTCAAGGTACACATTACCGTGCTATACAGCACTGTACAAAACTTTAACATTACTGATAGTGTGATAACATAAAATTAAAAACGTGCTCTTATGACCAGCCTGATAATATACAAAATGCAGAGGTTGCAATTGCTATTATTATATATGCAGTGACCTACTTGCTATTAGTGTCCCTAGTGGGGTCTAGATCACTTCTGTTCCAGTAGACGTTGGAGTTCTTAAGTCTTTTTTGGGTGTCTACTGTATGACTTTTTGTCCAAGGAAGACACACTCCAAGTTTTCCATGGACGCATTTCGTACCTCTTATTTCTTTTTTGTGCTCCTCAGGACCCTGACTGGTTCAATTCTGTGAAACTATAAATACATACGTTATAATACACTTCTTTCTATACATCTGTTATTTTTATTAGGTTTACAGCACTTAACTTTGCTAGTTTACCTCATTCTTTTTGGGTTACAACGCAATAATTTTGCTTTGCAAGGATTCCTTTTACATATAAAATCGGTTTCCTTCAGTCCTCCTTTAGAGTTTATATTGTGCAAGACTGATTTTAATGTTAGTGAAGCAACTTTAACTGAGCTCACCTTTTTTGTAATTAGCTTTTATTGCAAAAGATCAAAATGACCTTATTGATATTTACAGGGTCGTACATTCAGTATGTTTCCATGGGGAAACGCTTTCTACTGTGAAAGGTTAAAGCGTTGATTTGTGTTTAAGGGTTGTTAAATTACATATCTCGTTTCCAACTTATGTTATTTATCACCCAGACAGTTTTTCAGAGTTAGTTACTTTTTAAACCATCAAATAAACATTTGTTGTTTATTAGCGCGTGTCTTGCACTTCTATTACAATTCATACTAAAAAGAGAGACTATGTTCAAGCTAAAATGATGCAAGCCTGCAATATTGAATCATATAAAAGTGGCTGGAATAGAAGCACAAAGTCGGACTTGGAGTTTATATAGGGCAAAATATTTCTATGCAATGTGGTGTTCTGACTTTCAATATAAATCCATTTCTCATCTTTCAACTTGAATGAAAGAATTGCTAAGCAACCACTTCTGTTTGTTTAACTTGTATGTAAGGGCTGCCTTCACATTTCAAAATATCTGTTTTTCAGATTAGGTGTTTCAACTTTGTTTCTCTTGAAAATAATGTGGCTACCTGCCCATGTACTGGCTCACGTTTGTAACTTTAAAACAAACACACTTTTCATGGTATCAGAGATTATATACACATTGTAACTCATCTCTTTATCTTTCCTAAACAGCTGAGTTTAGATGCTTTCAAACTTACTCATTTAAAGATTGAATCAGGGTTTAGTGTCTCTTGGTTTTCTGCTTGTTTCAGTGTTCTGCGCAACTGATTGCCAAGGCAATCTCGCATTAAAACAAAAATGGTCACGGCCCCCTAGTCAATCATTTCTTAAACAGAGGACATACAGAAAAAGATTTCCAGTGGACAGTTTTAAGTGTAATTCAACCTAATACAAGAGGTGGAGACCTACAAGCCAATCTGATAAAAAAAAGTATACCCAATTTTAAAATTCAGTATTGTGAATGACGGCCTAAATGAAATGTCAGAATTAAACAGACTAAAAAAGAAATTCCTTATAGAAATGTGAGAAGAACCTGAACAGGTTTGCTCGAAAAAAACGTGTACAGACAAACTATCAAAGTATGTCACTTAAAAGCAATTAACCGCTTCGCCGCGGTGGCTTTTCCCGCTGTGCGCGGCAATTTCAAAATTACCGCGTTACGTGACGAGCTGGCCTTGTCATCCGCGCAGGACAGGTAAGCGCGATGACGAGCCCAGCTCGTCAATAGCCCCGAAGGGGTTAAAACTTTCCTTGCCAAGCTACCAAGGGGGTGAGCAGGGGTTATTTTAGACATTTAATCCCCTTATCCTGACTAGAATGGTGGATTCTGCCTGGCTTAGGTGCATACCCTAGCCAGACAACAAAGCCATTTCTAACGATGGGGGCCTCATAGAAACGAAAATCCAAGTGTGAGGAGGTTTATGTGAAGCAGTAAATGAAGAAAGGGGTGCAAGAGAAAAGAGTAATCTAAAGAGGGTATAAGTTAGAATTGCATGATCAGTTTGAAGGTAATGAAAGTCTTCAGTTGGGGAGGAAAGCTGGAGACTAATCTGTTTGAGCATTTGCCTTTTATACTGGTAACACCCACTGTCAGAAATTCGGGGCCAGATTTACTAAAGTTTCATCTGGAGATGTTTAGTGTGAAAACAAATTGCACTGCAACAGTTTTCCACGCATAGGCTGCGCCAAATTTAAAACTCAGACGCTCACAACGGCACGCCGGCGCAAAACATCGCAGCGTCACGTAAGCTATGAAAAAAAACATGAGGCAGCACAAATGTGAAAATACGCACCACGAAGCAGAGCAAGCAATGCAAAATGGAACATAGAGGGCAAAGCCAACAAGATGTAATAAAAAACAATGAAGACATGCCACAATAAGCATCAGGACCATCACAAGTATCCTCACAGGAAGGGGGGCGGAAAAGGAAATTACAATTCACCCCAGAAGAGGTAGAGATCCTAAAAGCAGAGGTGATAAAGCAACAGCACCAACTTTTAACAATTCCAAGCTACCTCAAGCTAAAAAATCAGCATTATGGGGAGCAATACAAAATAAATACAATCCAGTGGCCGCAACAGTGCGAACTGTTGATGAGGTAAAGAAAAGGTGGCATGACTGCAAGAGGCACACTAAAGAGAAAATGACACAGAAACGTCGTAGGGCAATTGCAACAGGTGGGGGTCCGCACACTCACTCACTCCACTAACATCAGTGGAAAAGCAGTTGCAGCAGTAATAGGACCGGACTGGTTGAAGAAGTAGAAGGGCCAGATACATCAATGATTATAGACAATACAAGTACCAGTGAGTGAATGTGCAACATGTATTTATATGCATCTAATAGCAAAATATTATTTCACAACAATAGTAAATCCGCAGTGGAACCCCACTATATATGTCAAACAGATGATAAAGGTCACATGTACCTATATATTACCATGATCAGTTCCTAAAGCAGGAAATATGAAGAGCAAACATTGAGCACATATGTCAGTCCTAAACACTGCATTGTGTAGGTATGGTATAGAAAAAGGTCACAGGACAAGTGGAATTAAGATTCTACATACATAAATCTTGGTATAAATTGTGATATGGGTGAGGCCAAATGTGTAAACGAATGCATGTATGCACACAGAAGATATATACTAAAATATCCTTACAACACTACCCACTTGCATGTTGTCAGACAGATAACATTTGTGAGTTTTGTACTTGCAGATTCTATTAAATTGATCCTACAAGGGTGTGTTGCGTCTACTTTCTTCCCAGCTGTGGTTTCTCTTTTAGGGTGGAGGAGTGACGCCCCGCCTGCTGGGAATGCAGCAGCTGCATGAAACAAGAATTAAATAAATGGTAATAGTGATTATCATTCTAGTGCACCTTCTGTATGAGGATGGGGCTGGACCACTCCAACTTGCGGACAGTTGCCTAAAGTGTATTAACAACAAGGGGTGGTGAGGGACAGAGTCTCTGAATTAAGCAGAAAACTCTCACCCAGTCAAGAGATCAGGGCTAGATCCAACACCGTTTTTTAGCTCACTGCACTATCCCAGTTTCAGAACCTGGCTGTATGCAAATTAGTCTGTTCCTGTCCCAGTGCATGATGGGAACAGGGCAAACCAAACTACAAAAGCCAATTCTTACACTGGGAAGGAAACAAGCTCCCGGGGACCGGTTTCTGGCATTACAGCCGTCTTCGGCCCGGTTTGCTTGAATCCTGATGGTGCAATGAGCAAGGGACTCACATCTGAGTATACCCTTTCACGCTTAGGGTGGACAAAAATATTTACAACAAGGGGTGGTGAGGGACAGAGTCTCTGAATTAAGCAGAAAACTCTCACCCAGTCAAGAGATCAGGGCTAGATCCAACACCGTTTTTTAGCTCACTGCACCATCCCAGTTTCAGAACCTGGCTGTATGCAAATTAGTCTGTTCCTGTCCCAGTGCATGATGGGAACAGGGCAAACCAAACTACAAAAGCCAATTCTTACACTGGGAAGGAAACAAGCTCCCGGGGACCGGTTTCTGGCATTACAGCCGTCTTCGGCCCGGTTTGCTTGAATCCTGATGGTGCAATGAGCAAGGGACTCACATCTGAGTATACCCTTCCACGCTTAGGGTGGACAAAAATATTTACAACAAGGGGTGGTGAGGGACAGAGTCTCCGAATTAAGCAGAAAACTCTCACCCAGTCAAGAGATCAGGGCTAGATCCAACACCGTTTTTTAGCTCACTGCACCATCCCAGTTTCAGAACCTGGCTGTATGCAAATTAGTCTGTTCCTGTCCCAGTGCATGATGGGAACAGGGCAAACCAAACTACAAAAGCCAATTCTTACACTGGGAAGGAAACAAGCTCCCGGGGACCGGTTTCTGGCATTACAGCCGTCTTCGGCCCGGTTTGCTTGAATCCTGATGGTGCAATGAGCAAGGGACTCACATCTGAGTATACCCTTCCACGCTTAGGGTGGACAAAAATATTTACAACAAGGGGTGGTGAGGGACAGAGTGACTGTTCCAATTTACAGCTTTATTGAGGGGGTCTCACAATTGACATAGGAGGTTCCCCCTATGAATTTTCCTAGATTAGATGACATCTTATATGCAGTCTTACTATAGAAATGTCGCATAAGAGATTTAAATTGTTTCTATACTCAGTAAGGAATGTACATTCCCCAGGATGTTCCATGATATACATGCAATTTCCTTGGTCTCTGGGAAACCCCTGTTTAACAAGTTACTGTTGAAACCCATTGCCCTCAGGGTCATAGGAGACTATACATTTATTAAAGCGTGGAAGAGCATGAAACACCAGGCAATGTGAAGACGTAGAATTATATTTTCGTAGTCGGCAGATTTTAATAAATAACTTTTTTGACCATCAACTAAGCCCTCACAATTCGTAATTATAAAAAAATGAAACAGTTAAAACTCTTCCTTTTCTTAGTTTACAAGATATACGACACATAGTTGTCTTGTAAACAATAGAGGAAATGGTAGAAGTATTGTGTGTGTTTAAACATCTGAATGAGTCTTTTTTCAGTTTTCAGACACCAATTTGCCTCGGCACGACTGCAAGAGATACGTCAGAGAACATATATTTACTCTGCACCACACTGAGGCGGCCGCGGAGATCACCTGATCCCCAACTGGCCCAATAGGCATTAAACTTTCAACCGCATGGTCTGATCACATGACCGGGTTAGGACCAATTAACCAATTGCTTTTAACCGCGATTCACACTCCGTTCAGGCACCTCCCCAACCGGCTCGGAAGACGGCAAAGAGGTACCGACGGAGAGGTGAGATGCACTAGAGCTTTTTTCGCCAGTATATTTCTTTCGCAAAAGTGAATTTTACGATACATTTGAACTCTGTTTAAGACTTTTGTGAGGTCTAGTTAAAAACTGACGCGATAACGGAGTACGAGAAAAGCTCATATTTGCCGTTTAGTATAATCGTATTCTCTTTACTCACATAATGCGACCATGGTTTTATACGGGGGTTTGAGACTCGAGGTGTCGAACGGCAAAGCAGTGCCTTACATGCTTCTGACACCCCTTTGGCATAGACACTATAAGACAGATATGTAGATGATTTTCAGAGCGGCTGTCTAGTCTTAATGACACTCTGCTCTCATGACTTGATGAAACCAGCCATGATTCTTTTTCGCGGCCACCAAAAGAATCTTCTAAACTCCTTGTTTGCTTCTCATATACTTTCGAGAAGCAGAAGTATTCTGTATCACACATCTTTTGAAATACTGGTGTTTGCTATTTTTCAGTTGACAGAAAGCAATTACATATCCTTGTTCTTGCTTCCTTTTTATGAATAGAGCGGTGCTTCCCTCGTTCCCTGAGCCGTTGCCAGGCGGGGTGGGGCCCTCAACTTCGACAATAAGGGTAAGACGAAGTACATTCTATCACATGCAGGAACTACATCTAAGTGCCTTCATGCCTGAAAATTTGAGAACCAATGTGTTGTTCTATCAAACAATCATGTTTGAGTTAAATGTGTGTTAATGACATGTGACTATATCTATATGTATGTGGTTATTTCACTGTTTTCTGTCTGTGCCTTTTTTTCCTCCCACTAGTGACATACAAAACAACTGCAAGCAAAGACTACACCTAGGAACTCAGGTGATCTTTTTCCGTGTCGCAGTATGTTAATTATGTAGTCACTTTTATTATTTCACTTTATCCTTGCAGTAGCACTATTTAATATCCCGGTCCTGATGAAAGCAATGGACTTTCAAATTGCTGAAACATGTTGACCATTTTCTACATCTAGGTAGATATTTGTTAAGTCTACCTTTGCTGCTCTTTTAAATATTGGTGGAGCGAGCAAAAGACAGAATAAACTTTCATTCTTGTTCCCTCACCCAATTTTATTTTCACTATCACTCACTTTTCTTTTTTATAAGCACTGCAAATCAGTCACCCCTTTACCTACCAACTGGCACTATTGACATTTTAACCACACTGGTCACTGCCAGATTTTTAGGAGGTTATGAGATCTGACCTTCTACACTTACCGGTAGATGGTTTACAGGAATCCCAAATGATGAAGGGCGGTTCCGAGTGGTGACTGATGGGTATCCTGATAGGTCTTATAGGGCTCACAGGACACTTTTCTATGTCTTTTCTTTTAAGTGGGTTGTTACAGACAGTACCAGTTTAATGTGTCACACATAGATTTCTAATTTAGACCCTTTGACACTTTTGTGTTTCACATATATTTGGTCCACCTTGGATTTAAAGAAGTGGGCAAGAGTGTTACAAAATTATTGATTAGAATTAGCAATGTCATCCTTGGGGACAGAAATTAGGTTTTTTAATGTCTTAAAGAGTTCCTTGCTGGACGTACCAGCATTTTCAATTTGCATTGTAAAGTACTGTCTTTTTTCAGCAATTAACTTTTTCTTGTAACCTGCCAGTATGGCTTTGTATTGATCTTTTTCTGATGGTTCATAGTTTTTCCTCCATCTGCTTTCCTGCCTTCTAAATGCTTGTTTATCTAATCGTAGGGCTTCCGTGAACCAAGGGGCTGATGGCGCTTTCCTATTTTTATTTATCACTGTGGTAGGTGCTAAAATAGCAACGTTGGACTCCAGTCATGCTGTGTAGTTTATGGCTGAAGCTTCTACTTCCCAGTTCAAAGCAGGATGACTTTTTACTAGCTGGTTTTCCAGTGTGCTCTGGTCAATTTTATGCCATAGTCTGACGAGGGTCTGCTGAGAAGGGTCTTTTTTCTTTAAAACTGCAATAGCGACTTACCTTTTGACTAACATTCAGCACAAGGTTGTGTTTCCACTCTGTACACGACCTCTGTGGGGTTCCTAGATACTCACCTTTGGTGGTTCCTTGGGTTCCCGCTCTTCTATGTCTTGTGGGTCCATTCTGATCTTGAGTCGTGGTTCGCATTCCACTTTCTTTGTATATGGTTTGGTCTCCCCCTGGAGACCATTGTGAATTTGTGCTGTTTATGGGCTCTGTTTCCTAAGTATTGTAAGTATTGTGTTTGTATCTCCCGGTAGGAGACAATCCAATTTGTTAGTGAATGTTGGCAAAAAAATACATATTTTTATAACTACACTGTGTGATTATTTTTGACTTAACCTATACCATAAGATTAAGTACTGGTAAAGCAAGCTGCTTTACATTCCTTCTGGACTAAGCCTGAGGGCTACTCTCCACAGCTACCACTTAGAGAGCTTTCTAAGATTGTCTAAGACCACTAAAATCATCATAAGGTTTGTCTGGCTTAGTGCAGGGTGCTACACTTACATAAGTGAGCACCATAAACTAAGCCAGACGCTCACACTCAGGAAAGGAACGCAGCCACAGTCAGAGGCGGGAAGTGGTAAAAAACTAAACAGTGCACACAGTGATTGGTGCTGGTGACTGCACAACAAAGAGAATGAACTTCCACTGCCACTGTTCCCAGAATCCACCACAGCTGGAGCAAATGAACAAAACCAATACTGGAGCTGCTTTCATACATGAGAGCAGCTCCAGGATTGATTTTGTTCATTATGTTTCAGAGCGGGTCATAGTACTGAGACGGCTCTAACAAGAACTACTGAGGAAATCCGTAGGACACTAAATGGCGGAGGGGCGGCAGCCCTCGTTCTCCTCGACCTGTCCGTGGCATTTGATACCGTGGACCATACTCTTTTGGTCGAATGCCTAAAAAACATAGGTATAGGAGGAAGGGCCCTCTGCCTTTTAACTTCATTCCTTTTGGATCGAACTCAATCCGTGCAATTGGACAATTTTAAATCTGCACCTTTCACCTTGCCATGTGGGGTGCCTCAGGGGTCCTCACTAAGCCCTACGCTTTTTAATATTTATGTTTCTGAATTAGCTTTCTTGATTAGAAGCTTTGAATTAATCCCCTTCTCTTATGCCGACGACACTCAGTTGGTTATCTCAGCAGTAGACAAGGACATTAACTACACCATCAAACTTCACGACTGTACAGTCACCCTGAGTAACTGGATAGGTAGGCACTGTCTGAAGTGGAACTCAGGAAAAACAGAGGTGGTGATATTTGGAAACTTTTACCCTCAGTGGTCACCAGCCTGGTGGCCAGACACACTGGGCCCTACTCTTGCACAAGTGGCCAAGGCAAAGAATTTGGGGGTCATCATAGATAAAAACTCAACATGAAGTCTCAAGTTTTTAACGTGGTCTCCTTCTCCTTCCTCACTATCAGAATTGTATGCAAATTTCTGCCATTTCTCCCCATAAATACAAAAAAACAGTACTGACCTCCCTATTCTTTTCCAAATTGGATTACTGTAATGGATTGTATATTAACTTATAATCCAATTCACTTAGAAGGTTGGAGGCAGAACAAAACGCAGCAGCTAGACTGGTCTTGGATGTTCCTAAATGGCAGTCTATCAGAGCAATAATATACAAGATTACCAACTACACATTTCTTTTTACCTCAAAATTTAGCAAAACAAACTAGTATTATTTTAGTTTGTTAGGTACCCTTTATTCCTACCTCTTTGTTTTATTATTTTTTCATTATTTTGATTTTTTCATGTGTGAGAAAAACACTATACACTTTACATATAAATACAATACAGTTCCACAATACATCTATATACAATGTACAATTTATATTCAATTTTCACCAGCAAACAACTGATTTTTGTGAGGTGTTATTTAATGACACCAACAACAGGGCTACGTCACGTTCAACTGGATATTCATTCAACAGCAAATTAATGTGAATAAAGGAGATTCAAACAGACCACAAATAAATTCATTGGTCTACTAGACATTTAGGGGCCAGATGTATCAAGGCTTTTGCGACTCGCAAACGGCCTTTTTGCATTTTTTCATTTTTATGAAAAAATCGCAATTTAAGGAAGCGCAATCATTTGCGATTCCTTATTTTGCCATAGCATTTAAGGAATCACAAATTTTGCGATTCCTTAAATGATATGTATGAAACATTTTTAAATTGCGAATTTGTGTTAAGAAATCGCATATTACCACCAACTTGTAGTTGGTGGTAATATGCGCTTTCTTTAAAAAATGCCCTATTTGGCATTTGTGAGGGTGGCATGTGACACACATACATGCCCATAGGGCATGTATGTGTGCCACATGCACACACATGTAGATTTCAGGGGTGCAGCAGGGGACACCCCTGCACCCTTGAAATAATTCTCAAATTGCGATTAGCAAATTGCGAATTCACAATTTGAGAATTATTGCACTATCATTCCTATGGGCCTCCGGGTCCATAGGAATGCATTGGAAATTATTCTTTATTTGCGAATTCGCAAAATGCGAATTCGCAAATAAAGAATATTAAGGAATCGCTAAAAAAATTGCAATTTTGTACATACATTCCATTTTGCGAATTCTAAATAGCGATTCGCAAAAAATCGCTATTTAGGATTCGCAAAACGGAATCTTGATACATCTGGCCCTAAATGTCAGTCTCTTTTAATATGCTGACGCGTTTCAAACCCAATGACATCAGTTTTCGGGTTCTCTTCAGGGCTCTGTCTTTTCTGTTTGTCTGTGAAATATATATAAAAGCAACTTCGTTTTAGTTCTCTATCCTTCCTAGTATCTCTCCAATAGTTTGTTATTGTCGCTACATTTTACCTGTTCTCCAGCATGTCGCCGGTCCACAGGGTCATTTATTGCTCAATCATTCTTCTATAGTGCTACCTACAATGCAAGTGGGACATATCATCACCATTTGTGGGTGCGATAAGCTAAGTAGCCAAACTGCTCAAGCCCCTCTTAGACATACCTGCACGTGTCTTCGATTTAATGTAGACACTTCTCTCTATCTTTGTTTCTGGGTTCACACTTTTGTCGTATCTGTAAGTGGCCAAACGCAACCTGCAAGCGACAAAAAATTATTGTTTTCAGTCTCTTATCCACATTTTGTCCTGCTTGCGTTCACGCGAAAAAAGGCATACCTGTTTTATCTAGTTGCTTGTTTTGGCGCAGTGTGCTTCGCGCACTTCTTCTAGTTTTTAAAAATGACTTCCACAACTTCCTCTGCATGGGGCCATTGTGCTTTTCATTCCCTGCACAGAAATAGGTTGGAGTTTTAGTCGCGAGTCTAATACTTTGGTTTATTAATTCTCTAATAGTTCTTTTCCTCTTACCTGTGTATTCGGCAGACCGGGGACAAATGCTTCAGTCTCTGGGTGTGGTGGCCATCTTTAGATGTATTTTTATGTGATTCAACTAGTCTTGGATTTTGGTATAGAACGTGGCGGCCATCTTTTAGTGTGTTCTGATGTAAAGACTTTTTGGTTGCGGTATGGGTATATGCTCTTATGCTACCAGATGGGACAGTTTGTGCTCATCTATATTCATAATCTTGATACTTCGGACAGCGCGTTGAGCCCAGTCAATGCGCTGTTGAATTTCAAGATTAAATACGCTTCCTTCATTAGCAATGTTTTTTCTAAATCAGCAGGACTGTGTTGTTGATTGATACAAAACAGTACTGACCATCTGAAGTCATTTTCTCCATGTTGTTTATCAATAAAATGTTCCACCATCAGTGCAGTTAAGACTTTATTCTTAATGCGTGATCGATGCTGGGTTATTCGTATATTAACTTGCTGATTGGTTTTACCAATGTAGATTTTTGGGCACGGGCACATAACTGTGTACACGACATTGCGTGTTCGACAATTTGAAAAACTGACATGTTTCCACTTCACGTTATTATGTTGGAATTCTTTGCCTTCAATTGTGCTTGCACAGAACACACAGTTCCCACACTTGTGGTGCCCTTCGATGGATTTCATCCCCCATTGTGACAATAAGTCATTTTTTGGTTTGGGCAAGGCTATATCGGCGCGCACAATTTGTTGGCCGATGTTTCTATTCTTCTTGTACCCAAATAGTGGACGGGGAAATGGGCATTCCACATTTTCAAGAAGATGCCAGTTTCTTAACACCATCTGTCTAAGTTTATGGGTGTCTGGGCCAAAGGTGGTAACACAGACCAGTCGGTCCTGTCTCTGCTTTTCTTTTGTCTCCAATAGGCACTCTCGGGGCGTTAAGCGTGCCTTCTTATAGGAGTGTTTGAGCAATTTCTGGGGGTATCTTCTATATTTCATTTCTCCGCAGAACATCTGTGCATGCTGTTCATAGTCAGCTATTTCCGTACAGTTTCTCCTTATACGGAGTAGTTGGCCATATGGCAAATTAGCCTTTAGATTCCTCGGGTGTGCGCTCCGATGGTGCAATATTGTATTTTTGTCGGTCTTTTTTTTACATAAAGAAGATTTTAGGTGCCCGTCTGTGCATGTAATTTCTACATCTACAAATGTCATTTTGGTGCAGCTAGATTCAATGGAGAATTTGATGTCTTGGTGTTTTGTGTTCAACCACATGTGGAACTCCATCAATTCAGTGTGGCTCCCCTGCCACAGGAGCCACACGTCATCGATGTAGCGGTACCACTGTTTTATGTGTCCTTTGTATGGGTTATTATTATCAACAAATCTTCTTTCATACTCTGCCATGTACAGTACTGCCATCTCTGAGGCATAAGAGCTTCCCATCGCTGTACCCTTCGTTTGCATAAAAAAACTGATCATTGAATCTGAAATAATTCTTTTTTAGGGCCACTTCTGCTAGCTTGAGGATAAATGATGTGGGGACTCTAGACTCTATGTGGTCTCTCACGAGCATCTACGTAAAGCTCCATGACCTCTAGTGCCTCGTCCTGGGGGATCTGGGTATATAAGGACGTAACGTCCATTGTTACCCCTAGTTGGAATTCTGGATCGAACTGGGTTCTTTCGACTTTTATTAAAAAGTCAGTAGCGTCTCTTAAATATGACTTGACTGTGTTGACAAAAGGTTTTAGAAAAAAATCCACATATTTTGCAATCGGCTCTAAGCAAGAATCGCACCCAGAGACGATGGGCCGTCCTGGGGGATCGCTCAAATTTTTGTGAATTTTTGGGAGGAAATATAAAATGGAAGTTCTCGGAAATTTTTAAACTAAGTACTCACTCTCTTTGGGGCCCACAAATCCATTTTCTCTCCCTAGCTTGATGATATCTGCAATTGTCCCTTGTATCTCTTTTACAGGGTCTTCCTGTAGCTTTCTGTACGAACCTGATTTTCCACCTGTGAGAGTGCCTCAGCTATATATTTATCCCTAGGCCAGAGGACGACCGCACCGCCTTTATCAGCCTGTTTTACCACAATTGTGGAATCATCTTTTCGATTTTTTAGTGCGGCTCTTTGGCCTTTACTGATATTTTGTTGGACATATTTTTTGCTCTTATCTAATTTGTTTATTGATGACAACATTATTTGTTCGAAGGCATAAACCTGTTTTGGGATATTCTGACTTAGTACAAAGCCAGATCTGTTCCGTAGACCTATGGTCTCATTATCTGGGCTCGGTGGTTGATTGGTAAAGAAGGTCTTCAGCCTTATCTTCCGACAAAACTCAATCATTTCAAGTTTAGTTTTTGTGAAATCTGTGTGTTGACTGGGGACAAATTTGAGTCCGAGATTTAATACAGACTCCTCATCTTTTGTCAATATCTTGGGGGATAGGCTTACTACACTGGTTGGGCCCCCTACAATTTGTAGTAGTTCCTTCTTGTTCGCATCTCCCATGGTGTCTTGAACCTTGCTTTTGGTTGTGGACCTTTCTCTAAAAAAGAGACCTGTTTCTTATTACTATTTCCTCGTCTGTCTGATCCTGATGAGTCGGACGATGAGTCTCGGAAAAGGTTTTGAATCTACACCAAGATCTCCCTTGGTAATTACACAAGGCCCCACGTGAGTCTGGCTGCGTGTAGTATTCGTCTTTTAGAAAGGGGTATGGCCTTTTCAAGTGTGAACGACTTAGAATCTCTTTCGTATTGTGCAGTCTTATTATTGATCGTGATGTCTTTAAATGATAAAATTTCTTTCTCTATTTTCTCTAAGAGAGCTTTAGCATCTGGGACTACCTTGCTGTTCTTAATAGCTTGAGTTAGTTCCTCTATTTCTTATAGTTCTTTTACACAAAGTCTTTGTGCTGTTTCTAATGTGTGTACCATTAAATCCCTGCTACACTTTGTGTTTATGCAGCTGAATCCTTTTCTATACTCGGCGTCCTCTGTAAATATCACTGGGATGTTTTTGACTTGGAGCCACCAAGGAATCGTTCCTCCTACTAGATGCTTTAGGAGGAAGTGTCCATGGAGCTCAGTTCTGATGTGTTTTTTACTCAATCTAATCAGTTTATCTGACTCATTTTGCTGTTGCGCAGAGGTGCTTAGTGCGACATTTGCAAATGGGGAGGAAGCTATTAGGTTTTGTATATGACTCTCAGAGAACGATAAGGTGTCTTTCTCAGCCATTCCTTTGGAAGGACCGATAGTCCCTCCAAGTGATTACTTCTATCTAAAAATGAGACTCGACAAAGTCAGGTACCCTTACGACTCTCGCGGGTGTTCACCCACTTTGAACTTTGTTAAATTAAGGAGTTAGATCCTGGGACATGCAGCTGGTTGGACCATCAAATTATCAATAATATACAAGATTACCAACTACACATTTCTTTTTACCTCAAAATTGAGCGAAACAAACTAGTATTATTTTAGTTTGTTAGGTACCTTTTATTCATACCTCTTTGTTTTATTATTTTTTCATTATTTGGATTTTTTCATGTGTGAGAAAAACACTATACACTTTACACATAAATACAATACAGTTCCACAATACATCTATATACAATGTACAATTTATATTCAATTTTCACCAGCAAACAACTGATTTTTGTGAGGCGTTATTTAATGACACCAACAACAGGGCTACGTCACGTTCAACTGGATATTCAATCAACAGCAAATTAATGTGAATAAAGGAGATTCAAACAGACCACAAATAAATTCATTGGTCTACTAGACATTTAGTGTCAGTCTCTTTTAATATGCCGACGCGTTTCAAACCCAATGACATCAGTTATCGGGTTCTCTTCAGGGCTATGTCTTTTGTGTTTGTCTGTGAAATATACATAAAAACAACTTTGTTTTAGTTCTCTATCCTTCCTAGTATCTCTCCCATAGTTTGTTATTGTCGCTAAATGTTACCTGTTCTCCAGCATATCGCCGGTCCACAGGGTCATTTATTGCTCAATCATTCTTCTATAGTGTTACCTACAATGCAAATGGAACATATCATCACCATTTGTGGGTGCGATAAGCTAAGTAGCCAAACTGCTCCAGCCCCTCTTAGACATACCTGCACGTGTCTTTGATTTAATGTAGACACTACTCTCTATCTTTGTTTCTGGGTTCACACTTTTGTCGTTATCTGTAAGTGGCCAAACGCAACCTGCAAGCCACAAAAAACTAGTGTTTTTGTTTTCAGTCTCTTATCCACATTTTGTCCTGCTCGCATTCACGCGAAAAAAGGCAGACCTGTTTTATCTAGTTGCGTGTTTTGGCGCTGTGTGCTACGCCCACTTCTTCTAGTTTTTAAAAAGACTTACACAACTTCCTCCGCATGGGGCCATTGTGCTTTTCATTCCCTGCACACAAATAGGTTGGAGTTTTAGTCGCGAGTCTAATACTTTGGTTTGTTAATTCTCTAATAGTTCTTCTCCTCTTACCTGTGCATTCGGCAGACCGGGGACAAATGCTTCAGTCTCTGGGTGTGGCGGCCATCTTTAGATGTATTTTTATGTGATTCAACTACGTCTTGGATTTTGGTATAGAACGTGGCGGCCATCTTTTAGTGTGTTCTGATGTAAAGACTTTTTGGTTGCGTTATGGGTATATGCTCTTATGCTACCAGATGGGACAGTTTGTGCTCATCTATATTCATAATCTTGATATTTCAGACAGCGCTTGAGCCCAGTCAATGCGCTGTTGAATTTCAAGATTTGATACGCTACAGTTTGCTCAGCCTGTGGGTGGGTTCTTGGATTTGTACTTGTTTTTTTGTCAATTGCTCACCGTTGCTTGTGTGAGCCGGTCCATTGGCTTGTTTGTCTGTCACTGCCTTTCTTATGACAGCAAGCACATTTTCCATTGCTGATGGTAGTGTCGCCAGCTTGTCCACTATTGTTATGGAGCAGCTTGTCTGAATAAGTTGTGTCTCTGTCTGCACCCTCTTGATCAGGTTAAGATCTGCCAGCTTATCGTCTATGTTAGCAACAGAAATGGCGAGTGAGTTGAGGACTGACACTTGAAGGTCAATCTTGTCTGATTGGTATTGCATTGCGTTCACAGACATTTGCATTGGGTGCAGCAATGTGGACCAGATGTCGTCCTTGTCTTGTGGTTTGTCCTTTTCGATGTTAGGTTCTGCAGAACTGTTATTTCTTCCTTGTGGCTCACCTCCAGGGGCGATGGAATATGATGCAACCAATTCCTCCCATTCTTCTGGTGTGAGGTACTATGACTCTGGTCCGGTGTCTTGAGATTTTGGTGCTAATGTTGGTGCCCATTGAGTATTTCTGTTAGATAGGGCTAGGGCAGTGTTGTGACCAAGTTGTGCTTGAAATTGTCCCAAAGTTGGTTGAACGAGCCAATATTGCACTGATGAATGGAGTGAAGATAGTGCTATTCCGGCTTCATTTTTTAATGTCATGTTGTGGGTGTCTTTACTGCCCACTTTGCCATGATCACCTCCTTGTGCTCCGTTAACTCACTATACCTCAGTTTGGGAAGGTGTTAGTCTTGGTATTGGGACGATGCTTGTATGCTTCCAATTCTTCCTCCTCTTCTCTCAAATGATTGGTGGCGTTTTATCCAAGAGTCCTTCGTTAGCATGCCTAGGAGGGACATGGTTGTTGGTGCTTCTCTTTCCTTCTTTTCCTTCTTTTTCTTCCTCTTTGATTGTCACTGCATGGCTCATGGCCTGCTCAAGAGCGTCATGCCCGCTCCCCTTTGACATGACGATGTTTTTGGACAAAACTGACTTCGCTTGGCTCCGGGCGTCATGTCTTAAGTGCTCGCTTGCCTCGATTCCTTGAGCCTTTGCCTATTTACTTACATCTGTTGCATCCATTGCATCGGTTGGACTTCTGCTACTTTTTCCTGTGACTGATGATTCTCCGCAGGCTACGCAATCTGGCTACCGCTGCTGTGGTGCTATCTGGTGTTCTGTCTGGTGTGCCTTGATTGGTTGAAGTGGATCTGGAAGATTGGTTACTTTATTGCTATTTAATTTGCAATATTTGTGGGCACATGAATGTTAGGAACCATCTCACTGTCACCATGGGACAATAGTGTAACCCCATTAAAATCCTCCCATTAACTGGGACAAGCTCCTCCCCCAGCACTACACTAGCCACTCCTGGGGTCTTTCCTCCAGCGGGAGGCGGTGCTCCTTTTGTTTACTTGTTATCCCCCTTGTAGTGTCCATACCAGAAACACTCGTAGCCCTTAATGGGCTTGGACTGCTGACCTTTGTCAGGGTAAGTTTCTCCTGGTGACCAGATTGGGCATGTGAACCAGACCCTTTCCCCTGTGAGTTATTTTGGGGGCCTTTTATCTCCCTCTTTCTTCTGCAGGGAACCCAGACCACCCTTTTGGGAGTCCACCACAGATTCCTTCTTGGGCACTCTGGTGCTGACCCAGATGTCTGCCTCCTCAGCAGGTTTCCTGGGGTCAGTTAACTTGACATCAACCAGATGTTGGCCCAGGTCTGGAAAACAAATATCAAGCATGTGCTCCTTCAAAATTAAGTTGTGCAGCCCTGAATAATCATCAAACGCGGTACTTGAGGTCATGAGGAACTGGCACAAATCCAAATTTTAGGCCAACCACGATGGAGGGCACATTGATTACAGGCCCAGACAGGTCCCGCTGAAGAAATACCTTGTCACAGTTGAGAGCCTACTGCGCCATTGTTGAGCCGCACAAAGGGCACCCGTGTCGTTGTCGAGCTCCGTTGAATGAAGGCAAAATGTCAACTTCGAACTGCACAGAGTGTCATCGCTGAGCCACACAGGCTATGGATCCGATGTCATCAAGCTGCCTCTGCGTCAAAGGGCGATGCAGAGGAATTTCTCATGCAGTTGGGGGGATGCAGTGTTTTTTTATAGAAATCAGCTGCAGAACCCATTTCTGAGGCCCAGGACTAGAGGGGCACTTCAGGCAAGAGTAGGACTCACAGGTGGTAGAGTCCAGCCGCACCAGCAGGATTTCAGGAAGTCTTTTGTTTCCCTCAGACTTGAGAAAGCAGGAAGAAAGCCTGCAAGCTCTTGGAGTCACTCTGGGTTCAATTGAAATGGGTCCATTCCTTGTCCTCAGCAGGGCAGAGATCAGCAGGCAGCAGAGCAGCTCAGCAAAGCAGAGAAGCAGTTCCTCAGAACTGCTTGTCAAAGCAAACTGGCAGTCCTTTAAGCACAATAGTCTTTATTCAAGCAGAGTTCTTCCTGGGTCCAGTAGTGTACTGATTTGGTAGGGTCAGAGCCTCAATACCTATACTCAAAAGTACCTTTGATGTAGGGGTGACTTCAAAGGAGCTTTCTGAAGTGCACAAGGATCTCTTTCACCCCAGTCCTGCCTGCCTCCACAGACAATGCAAAACTGTACCCTCCATGGCGAGTACATTTGTGTATTGTCTGTGGAGAGGGCACTACCTACTGAAGTGTAAGTATCAGCTCTTCCAATTTCTCCCAAAAAGGAAGACCCATCAGAGTGCAGATTAATGCATATGAGTGCTCAGAGTTCCAATTCCTGTGTTTGTGGCTATCTAGAAGGAATGCACAAAGTGTAGCTGTCACCCAGCCCAGACGTGTATTGGAGACAGGCTGCAGGCATTTAGAGCAAAGTTAAGCGCAGAGAAATGTCCACTTTCTAACAGTGGCATTCCTAAAATAGTAATGTCAAATCCAACTATACCACTAAAGGATGTATCATTACCATTCGAAAGATATAAAACATGATTTAGCTATTCCTTTAATTAATGCCTAACAGTTTTTTAAGGAATGCCCAATACTAGCTGATGAGAGGAGTAGGCTGAACTGTAGTGTAAAAGGAATATAGCTGTTTGTAATTACCAGGACATGTAAAACTTAAAAGTACATGTTCTACCTTTTAGTTACACATCATCCTGCCCATAGGGCTACAGAGGGCCTACCTTAGGGCTGACTTATGTGTAATAAAAAAGAGTTTAAGGTCTGGATATTGGTTTTAAATGCCAAGTCGAAGTGGTAGTCAACTGCACACACAGGCCTTGCAATGGCACTCCAGAGACAGGTTTGAAACGCTACTTGTGTGGGTGGCAAATCAGTGCTGCAGGTCTACTAGTGACTTTCCTCTCCACGGTCTCCCCGGTGGAGGGTTGTTGGTGGTGGTATAGCGGTCCATCGTATGTTGTTTGGGGGCCGTCACCCCCTGCCGATCCTTGCCCATGGCAATCAGGGATACCCAGCCAGGGTAGCCCTCACCCGGTCAGTACACCCAAAGGCCGACACCAAGGGCAGCAGCGCAGACCAGCAGCCGGTAACCAGGTATAGTCCCCACACTGGACTTAACAGCAGGGCACCACCCCAGTGTCCGCCGTGACTCAGCAAGCAATGGCCCTCGATGCCCCCACAGGATCCAGACTATGCTGACTCCACAGTGCGCGCTCAGGGCCCGGCACCGTAGCAGCCTGGGCGTTCAGGGCAGTTCCCGTGCAAGGAGAGGGCCAAGCACCGATGACACATCCCAACCACCCTCCCGCTCTGTGAATCAGGTACTCACAAGGTCCCCGGCCTCCCAGCCGAACTCCCGCCACAAGGTCGAAACTCCAGGTGCCGCACCTCCTGGGCCAGATATACGGCAGGCCACCGCCGACTCACCACTGAGTCTCTGGCATCCACCACGCCACTGTAGCAGTGTTCTCTGTCTGAGGGTCCCAGGCGGACTTTGGCTGTACTTTGTCTGGGCCCTGCAGTGTCTCAAAGGGTCGGCACCTTCAATCAAGGTAGCACCGAATCTTAAAACCAGTGGGCAGTCTCCGCAGATGACCCGGTGAGGAAGCACACCAGGCAGCAACCAGAACAGGGTCCAAGCCAAGCCCCGCTGGGCCCGCAGAGCAGTGCAAGCCCCGCCTGTGTCCGCAGCAAAGGAGGTGGGGGAAGGGCACCTCAATGGCATCACAGCTGTATCCTCGGCCCTCCACCCCTCAGCTTGATCAGTGTGCGCCAACGCCGGCACGGTGACTTCTCGGCACCCTTGAATCCAAGGACGGCACCGGGTTGATCCGCCTCTCTGTCGCTGCCCCCCTGACGAGGGGGATTTACCGCACCCACGGACACGACCAAGACGCCCTCTGTCACAGGAACGGCCGGTGCCAATCGGGGGTTGGTCAAGGGTTCCTGGCCTCCGCCACCGCCAAACTCCACCAGCAAAGACACAGCTGGTACCTCAGCAAGGGACTCACAAGAATCATGACTGGGGTCAAGGATAGTGTAGGATTCTTGCCCATTAAAGGAGCAAACTGTGGAGCTCAAGAGCGACGCGTCCACTATGTTCGGCTCCTAAGCCACGCCCCCTCATGTCATATTTTTGTTAACCTCTTGAAATTCCCTGTTTCTCTAGTTAGGAAATTTCAGCAGTCTTGACAGCTCAACCTCGCTCATAAACAGAGTAAGAAAAGAGTCGACTTTTGCCTATTTTGTTATCTTATGTTGATTTGTATAGTGCACTAATCACCCAGGAGGCTATCCAGGCCCTTGGGCAAGGTGTGTAGATGTGTGTTCCCACGGTGTTCATATAAAGAGTCAGGTTTTGGGCTTGTTGTGGAACTCAATAAGTGAGGGGAAGGCTTTGTTGTATTGAGGAAGGTTGTTCCATGTTTTGTGTGCAATGTAGGAGAATGAGCGGCATCCAGTTTTGCTTTTATGGATGAGAGTGAAAGTGAGGCAGAGCATAGGTGTGCAATAGGTTGGTGAAAGTGTATATGGCTGTTCAGATATTTTGGCCCTGTGTTGTGTAGAGCTTAGCATGTGTGTGTGAGAAGTTTGAATTTGCTGTGCTTGTGAATGGGGAGCCATTGAAGCTTACTGATTTGCGGTGTGATGTGGGTGTGGCATGGGAGGTCAAATATGAGTTTTTCAGCTGTGTTCTGGATGGTCTGGAGTCTGTGTGGGAGTTGTTTATAGATTCCAGCGTAGAGAGTGCAGCTGTAGTCCAGCCTGCTGGTGAGGAGTGCTTATGTGAGTATTATGCAGTGTTATTCTGCTCAGTCCCAGTGTTGATATGCTATATTGGGGTTAGGAATGTGTCACTAGAAAGGGCAGAGTAAGGTATCTTAGGCCTGACCAACAACATTCATATTCACAATGTGTTTTCACCACAAAAATGCATTATGCGGATATGTAACTGGTTATCTATTCTATTGTGCACCAATGTGTTACAAGGAAAAGAATATGAGATCACATTATTATTATAATTTTTGCCCCCTACCAATGTTGCTTGAGTATGAAATACCTTGAGAAAAACAAGAGACAAGGTGTTTGGCAAAACAGGAACAGTTTATAGGTCCCATGCCAGACCATGACAGTGGAAGGGCGCTCAGGTTATCTTTTTACACTTCTCCTTAGCCTTCCATACACTAAATGCCTAAAAAAACAGAATCTTTCATGCTCGTATAGGGTCTTTTACTCTCTGTGTTGGCTGCTTCAGGACGGCCCTCCACACCACAGATTCAGCATAACTTCCAATCAAATGCGGTGTCTGTCCACCTTTTTTGTTGTACAATGGAAATCAACCTGGGCAGGGTCACCTTTCTTCGGCTGAAGTCGGGTACGAGGTCCCCATCCCTTCTATCTGGCTCGCCAAAATGTTGCTTGAGTATGAAATACCTTTAAAAAAACGAGAGACAAGAGGCGTTTTGCAAAACAAGAACAGTTTGTTTAATGAGAATGGTTACAGGCACAGGGTCTGAAGAGTATCTCAATTTGCATTCAGTTGGCATCCTTCTTAAAAAGTTTTCATCAGGTTGTAAAGTTCTCCAGTGAACCATATATTGTGATGAATTTTGGTAGTTGGCGTAGAGTCATTAATTAATGGTCAATTGTTTACTACAGTTGGGCCTCGACTTTGCGTGAACACAATGTATCAAGTGGGGACGTGTCCAGATGTCCGGCATGTATTGTTTACCATATTAATACTATTGTTTTTCATATTAACACCACATTCACAAGAAGTCTGAATATCGATGACAGATATTTCATAGGGTACACAGTCAAAATATGGAGTTCTAATTGTCGACCTACACAAATATTGTGTTGCAAATATCGAAAGTACAGAATTTCGTTGTCAAGAATATCGTTGGACAGAATATCGACCCTAAGGTAACTAATATCGAATTTATTTATATCGATGTAAGTAATATCGAAGTTAGTAATATCGATATGTTTATGTTTATGTATTTATTTTTATATAGCGCATATATCACCGTTCGGTCTCAGAGCGCTTGCTGGGACTAAGGATAGACAGACAGGGGGCTTTTATCGGATTTAAAAGAGCCAAGTTTTAAGATTTTTGCGGAACGTTTTGTGGTTAGGCTCAGTTCTGATAAACAGTTGTAAGGTGTTCCAAGTGGTGGGGCCTATTTTGGAAAAGCTTCTATCCCCATTTCTGACTGTCCTAACCTTTGGGACTTTTAGAAGGTGTTTATTTGATGAACGTAGAGTCCTTCCCGGACAATAACCCTGAAGCTTTCTCTGAAGGTACTTAGGTCCCTGTCCATTTATAGACTTATGCACCAGGCAGCATATTTTAAATTTGATGTGTTTTCTTATTGGGAGCCAGTGGAGAGTCCTAAGGCACGGAGCTGATGGGGTGCGGGGTGGGAGGTCAAGAATCAACCTCGCCGCAGAGTTTTGCAGGGTCTGAAGTTTAGTCAAAGAACCTTCGTTCACATCAGCCAATAGTGCGTTTTCATAATCAAGGCGACCTATTATAAGGCCCTGACTAAGGGGTTTCCGAGACGCAAGTGGAATCCACTTAAAGCCCAATGCTAGTGTGAACCACTTTATTTATGTTTTGGGACAAGGCCAGTTTGTCATCGATGATAACTCCCAAATTCCTTACTGAATTTTTCAGAGCTGGGCAAGGGCCTAAAGACGGTGGCCACCATTCGTCCATCCAGATTTTATTGGCCATACCAAATAACAGAATTTCTGTTTTCCCAGCATTTAGCATTAAATAGTTGGTCGTCATCCATTCTTCAATGGAGATCATACACTGTTGGAATCTCACTTTGGCATCTAAGTGGTTGGGGCCTAGGGTTATCAGGATCTGGGTATCATCGGCATAAGATTCTGTATCAAAGCCGCGGGCTTTGATTACCTTAGCTAGAGGTGATAAATATACATTAAATAAAGTTGGGCTTAAGATCGAACTCTGCGGGACACCTTTGTCATTTTCCACATAAGGCAAAGAGAACGAGCCTATTTTAACTTTAGACCGCCTCCCTGACAGATAGCTCTGTATCCATCTGTGTGCTTGACCTTCGACACCAATCTCAGCCAGCCGTTTTAGTAGGACACTATGAGAGATGGTGTAGAAGGCCACCGACAGGTCTAATAAAATCAAGATAGCCAATTGCTTGGCATCCAGGGCCAGCGGGATGTTATCCACTACCTCCAGGAGGGCGTTCTCGGTGCTGTGGCAAGCTCTAAAGCCCGATTGAGAGGTGTCCAGAAGCATATTGTCCTCTAGATGTTTAGTTAATTGGGTATTAATTAAGGATTCCATTATTTTGCCAAATAGTGGCAGAAGGGAGATAGGACGATAATTTACCGGTTGCTCTGGGTCAGCATTATTCTTTTTTAAAATGGGTCTGACAGTTGCTTATTTCCAAGACACAGGAAAGATGGCTTGGGCTATTGATAAATTAAAGATTGCAGTTATTTCAGTCAGCATGGCTGGGGCTATTTTTGTCAAGATCTGGGCAGATGCGGGATCACTTGGGGAACCTGATTTTACTTTCTTTAATTTATCAATGACTTCTCCCTCCGTGACAGTATGGAATTCAAAGAGGGCTTAAGACAGGGATGTTACTACAGGGGTAGGCGAATTAGGTGGGCCTGTGTGATTGTCCTTAGCATTCAGAGGTTCCGTCTCTCTAGAAAAGGCTTTATGAATTACATCAATTTTATCCTTAAAGTAAATGGAGAGCAGTGGCTGGCAGGAAGAGGGATTAGAGAATTCCTTTACTATAGAGTATAGTTCTTTATGCGAATTACCAGCGAATTCTATTCTGGTTCCTAGGTAAGCTTTCTATGCTGTGGCTATCTAGCGCATATATTCTTTATGTGCTGACTTATATAGCTGTTTATCCAAAAGATTTTTTGTTTTACGCCATTTCCGCTCGGTGCACCTCATAGCCTGTTTCACTAATTTTAGATCTGGTGTAAACCAAGGGGATCTTGTGTTTGGACATTTAGTTTGCTGTTTTGGGGCAATATGATCCAGTGCCATGTTGATTGCTATGTCTAGATCCTTTACCACCTTATCTGGATCAGAATTGTGGGTCACAGGGGGGGGGGGGCGTAAAAACGCTAGCAAAGGAGTCCGAGTTGATTTTGTTCCAGGGCCTGCTCATTTTTACCTTCTTTGAGTGGGTAGATTTAAACGCATTGACTCTAATGTTGAACTTTATTATCATATGGTCAGACCATAGGATTGGGTATAGATCGACAATTTGAACTTCCTGAGAGTTTGTACATTGGAAATCTAAAGTATGTCCGGCCTTGTGAGTAGGACCCGTTTCTAATAACATCAAGTCCATTGCCTTAATGTTGTCCATTAATTCAGAGGTATGTGTATCTTTTCGCAATTCAATGTGATAATTAAAATCTCCTATTAACAAGAAATGTTTACATGCTAAAACATGCGGGCCAACATTTCCAGTAGCTGAGTCACAAAGTGGGTTTTATTTTCTGGTGGTCAATAGACAAGCGCTCCTTTCCAGGATTCTCTGTTATTTAGGTCTAGGGAAAAGATAAGGAATTCACCCCATTCAGTGATTTGTGTGTCAATGATCAGAAGTTTTATGGGTGACTTATAGACTATTGCTGTACCTCCTCCTCTCTTAGCCGTCCTATCTAATCTTAGAATACTGTTGCCCGTAGGTAGATCTATAGCTAGGTCCGGGCAGGATGTTTCTTGGAGCCAGGTCTCCGTGATGAAAAATAGATCTGGTGATTCCTGATCCAGTATGGCCCATATTTCAAGAGCATGCTTAAGGAGGGAACGCACATTTCCGTACAAACATGTAAGGTGGCTAGGTAGGGGCAGCGGTGCATGTAGCGGAAAGTCTTCTCTGTTACTGGAGGTATGAGGAATGTTAAGGGAAAGAAGCGTCACGCGAATAAAAGTCCTTGTGAATTGATTCACCTTTTTTATCATCACCATCCCCACATGACTACACCCCCAATTCTCCCCCTCACACGCACACAACCATTGGCTTGAACAAAAGAACTCCGACAAAGAGCACCTTTTAAGGCGCCCGTCAGACATTGCAGCGCCAGTCTGACGAGGAGCAAGGGGCCAATGATGAAGCTTGACATCTAGCTCGCTGGGTGTGTGAGGCCTCTCAGTTCTAAAAAGGGAGCCTGCTGCTCCCTGACTCCACTCTCTGATTCCCTATCTACACACTCCTTCCCTCTCTAAACGTTCTCGGGGAACTTTGTACCTCTTGTATTTCATGTTTGATTGGACATGTACACTGGACCCCGCTAAATATTGTCCAGAACTGGTTCCCTCCATTTGTACCGAAGTAATTTAAATATACAAAATTAATTATTAATTTTTAGGAATTATAAATTCATTTTAATTAATGTATGTTTTTATTTCTGTAGCGGGTTGTGGGTTTATAGGGGAATTGGGTGGGAAGTAATTTAATTGTAATTAATGAATGAATTTTTCATTTTTATGGATAAGTATTTTTTTTATTAATTATTAATTGGCAATTATTTATTTTAATTGATTAATTAATTATTAATTGGCAATTAATTATATTAATTGATAAATTAACTATTAATTGGCAATTCATTTTTTAATTGATAAATTAATTTTTTAATTGGTATTTAATGTTATTTTTTAAGTAAATTTTATGTTTTAGTACCGGAGTGGGTTGTGTGTTTATAGGGGAATAGGGTGGGAAGTAATTTAAATATACTAAATTAATTATTCATTTATAGGAATTATAAATTATTTTTTATTAATTTTGTTTCTATTTCTGTAGTGGGTTGTGGGTTTATAGGGGAATTCGGTGATAAGTAATTTAATTGTAATTAATTATTGATTTATAATGTTTTTGTTATGGATAAATAATTTATTTCAAATTAATTATTAATTTATGTTTTTTATTGGTAATTAATGTTTTTAATTGTTAACGAATTTTTTAAATTGGTAATTCATGTTTGTAATTGGAAAATAATTTTTTACATTGGTAATTAATTTTTTAATAGGTAAATAATTGTGTTAATTGGAATTAATATTTTGAATTGGTAATTATTTCTTATTAATTGGAAAATATTTGTAATTAATTGGTAATCAATATTTTATAAATGTATTTAATTCTTTAATATTTATTATTTGGTGAGTACTATTTAATAATTAATATTAATTGGTATTTGTTGATAATTTATTGTTAATTCATTATTCAAATGTAATTGCTTTGAATAATTATTAATTGTTTGTAAATGATGTAGATTTATTTATTTTGAGGCAATATGGCGGCGGTGTGCTAGACCGCCGTGAGACACCTCCCAGGCCAGTACCTGGATCATGACGAGAATGGAGGTGTTCTGCTCACCGGAGTAATAATCATGTGCAAAGGACTTACCCTTCTTCATTCTGCTGCTTATTTCTCATGACGAGGATAACGCCGAGATGGCTGGGACGCGAGCTGGGAACCCGCTCTTGATGGATCCACAGGACCTGACTGCCCTGCAGTTACGTTTCTCATTCTGCACTTCATTGATTGGTGTGGTCGTGCTGAGGCTGATTGCTCGTATACAGACCAGAGAGGCAGTCGCACAAAGGAAGCAAGCTAACCCCCCGGGGTCAGCACAAACGACTCGTCTCTCCAACGTGACTCCGCCTTCGCAGAGTAATCTTAGCGATATGGCGCCGAAAAACGCTGCAGCAGTAGCTGCTGCCGCAGCCAAGACCAGAGCAGCAAAGCAGGCTCTCCGTGATAGAGAGCTAATGTTAAAGCGAGGTGGTGTGCAGCTACTCGAGGGAAGCGGTGATTTTACTGATTCCGACATCACAATTGGCAGGCCGGGAAGAGGGTCTAAACAGCAGCCTGTTACACCTATATCTGGCCCCTCGGTAATCGAGCTGCTCCGGAAGGCTCCTGCTCCTGCTACGGCTCTTTCAACTCAGGTGCCAGCAGTTACTTTGTTTCAACCGGCAGATCAACTAACAGTACCGAATGCTCAGAACATTTCCCCTGGGACTACAGTGACATCAAGTGGCCAATTCAGGAATGGTAAAGCTGGGAAAGAGGGAAATACTGACACCAGTACAATCACTTCAGCGATTACAGAGAATACTTCTGTGAGGCTCCAGGAATCTGCAGTAGCAGGAACAGCAGACCCTAACGCTGGATTACAAGGTATGGAGAGCCACCCTTCTTGTGATATTCTACCCCTCTCTACTGCTTCGGTAGCCTTGCCAACTTCAATAACACCAATAACACTGACAGCACCGGTAGCCCTACCAGTACCAGTAACAGTAACAGTACTTGAGATCCCTAATACCCCTGAGAATGTGGTTGAGCAGGATCATCAAACATCGCAGGTGGGGCAGACTCAGGCTACATTTAATGCTCCGAAGAGTGATACGCAAGCATTAGAGGCTAGAGACATTTCAAAGAATTTGGAGAATCTGTTGGGGGTTCCTGATAGCAGTGAGAAAGCTGGTGGAAATGAGATAACCCCTGACCCTACTGACACTGATAGGGATCCCTCTGACTTTTATTCGATCTCTGAAGGGATTGAAGATGCAAGATGGTCAGATGACTCTGAGCTCGACATCGAGACTAATACTGGGTCTGAGACGGAAAGTGATCATGAGGTGAAAACTGGCGAATCCAGGGAGAATAAGAGAACTGCCTTGCGGAAGAAAAGGGCCCTGGGGTTAACATGGGATTATTCCCCCTCTATGGCACTTAGCTCCCAAGATCATGCCACTAGCTCACGCTCTACACAACGGGGTTCCTTACATCAGCAAGACGCTACACTCTCCACGGTGATGGATACAGTTCTCCAGGCTATCGCCTCCCATCGTGAGGAAACATCAAGGGATGGAGGCAAGGCGCAACTAGCTCTACACAAGGTACAGGGCGTAGTACGTAAATTGTCAAAATCTGTTGGCACCTTTAACACTCGAATGACAGAAATGGAAGATGGTATAGTCATCAATGAGGCTGAGGCTACAGCCATTCAGGAACAGGTCGAATTACACGAAGCTGAACTAAGTGATGTTAGGTGGAAGCTCGAGGACAAGGAAAATCGCCTTCGACATAATAACCTACGTGTTCTTGGAATACCTGAAAATATCGAAGGTACGGATATGCGAGCTTTCATCATCCAACGGTTTAAAGACACACTTCCTGAGCTCTCCTCATGGAATTGGGAGTTAGAAGTGCAACGGGCGCATAGAACACCTTTTACTTTAAAATCCACCCAAAAACAGGAGAGTTATCCAAGAGCAGTCCTGGTATTTTTTGGGAACTTTCTTCTCCGACAAGCCATTTCAGATAAAGTCAGGCCAGAAGCTCGACGCACCAGAGACTCCATCTCCTATTTTGTTAGACCGGACTTCTGCCACACTACGGTGGAAAGGAGGTGGCGCCTTCGGCAGCTCATCAAACCCTTTATGGAGAAGAAAGCACAAGTATACCTTAACAATCCAGCCAAACTGAAAGTACTGTACAATGGTCAGACCAAATTTTTCACCTCTGAGATAAAAGCCAAAGAATTTCTAGACAGTCTGACCTAATGACTTAACGATGATAAGTCTGGTTTATAAATGATCTTTTGGTGGCTGCTGGTTGATAAGTGGAGAAGTTGAGGAGGTTGGAAAACTCGGGGAGTGAAGCGGAATGGAGAGGGGAGAGTGGAAAGTGGAGAACACATTTAAACACTATTAAGATATGTTAGAATAATCTTCTCTTCACATTCTATATTTCTCTAATAAATCTTTCTCTTTCTCTTTTTGGAAAGGTATATCCTCTTTTTTTTCTCTTTTTTCTTTTTGGTGATTACTGGCTTGGTCTGGCCTGGGAGTCTCTCTCCATTACTAAAAGACTCTTATAGAGTCTAATTGCCTCACTGTGCGGGTTGCGAAGGGTGGGGGGCGGGTAGTAGGGGTTTGGAGGGAGAGGGAGGGGGAGGGGGAGGGTGAGAGGGGGAAAAAAACGACAAAAATGAGCTTGATCAATAGTACAAGAAATGATCAAAATGTGCAATGTTTTTTACTTATCGGGAACTACATGTCATCTAGGTTGTTTAATTGGAATTTTCATTGGAATATGAATATCGAGTCTAAAATATGCTGGCTTATGTATGTATGTATGTTATACTGTTTAGAAGGCGCCGGTATGGTGGGGGGTAACTTTGAATGGGGAGATTAAAACTGCGCTGTTGGAATGTCGCCGGCCTGAATGATGGGAAAAAAAGGGCTCAACTTTTTCAGTTATTACATCAAGATCCTGTCGATATCCTATGTATCCAGGAGACCCATATAGCTGAAAGTGATAAAAATTTGCTAACATTTCCTGGGTATAATCTGATTGCATCAACATCTCAAACATCTAAAACACGGGGAGTTGCTATTTTGGCAAAACCGGGCCTGGGGGACCCCAGACGCCGACTTGTTGATAAACACGGTAGGTGGGTTGTGGTTCAACTAGAGTTAGGCATCACCATCTGCTCACTCTATGGCTCCAATCTGGACGATCCCCAACTCTTTATCGACCTTGAATTAGAATTGGCCTCCTGGCCTGGTCCACTCATTCTGTGTGGAGATTTTAATGTGAACATAGGGAATTTAGCAAATAACAAACTGCCCCAGAATTATAACGGCCGTAAACCTAAGGTTTATAGGGCAGTATCCCATCTGATGGACAGTCATGACTTACTTGATGTATGGGATATGTTGAGACAGAACGATAACGGCTTTACCTATTATTCCTATCCCCATAATAAGTATGCCCGATTAGATTTCATCATGACATCGCTGCAGAAACTGGCCCTAGTCGACATAATTAAATCCCCTAAAACCATTTCTGACCACAACGCGCTTACTCTTATCTTTGATTTGGATGGTTTTAAAAGACCTAACATCCTATGGTCATTTGACCGTAAGCTCCTTGCTAACCCAGAATATACAGACCACTTGACATCATGGGCTCAATCCTTCTTTGACTGCAATCAATATAGGGCACCTAGATTCATTGTATGGGACTGTTTTAAGGCAGCGATGAGAGGGGAGACTATATCGGTTGTAGCTAAACGTAAAAAAACTCAGGATAGTATCAACACTCACCTTATCTTGGAACTTACTAACCTTGAGACGATGCATGCTAGTCAGATTCAGCAAGGAATTTCAACCTCTGCTCCATTGCAAAAGATATTGATTTTAAAAACAGAAATCAATAGCTCGTTGACTCAAAAAGCAGCGAAAATATTTCAAGCTAATGAAAATAAAATTTATGAATCAGGAGAAAATGTAGGGAGACAATTAGCACTTAAAACCCGACAAAAGCAAACATACAATAAAATAAAGCATATTGAATTTGAGGGACAACAATACTTTTCCCCTCAAGACATCGTAGGTGTGTTTCAAAAATATTACCAAAAACTTTATCAAAGAGAAAATGATCATCAGCCTACCAGAGACACGAAAACCTTTCTCAATGAGTGGCTGCTTGAACCAGAATTAATTAGAAAAATTGATCAAACAGTTAAGGAAGATCTTGAAAAAGAAATCACATTTACAGAGCTAGAGATTGCAATGTCGGAACTCGCTAATGGGAAGGCTGCTGGACCTGACAAGATCCCTTTAGACTTATATAAGATGTTGGTCAAGCAGATACTACCCTACCTATTAGACCTGTTTCTGGGAGTACAATACCACTCAACACCACCAGACTCTTGGAAAAATACCAACATAGCGATATTCCCTAAAAAGGGGAAACCCCCTCAGCTTCCATCTTCATACAGGCCTATTTCCCTCATAAACTCTGACTCAAAGCTATATGCTAAGATCCTTGCAAATCGGCTGAGTAGGGTCATCAAACATCTTGTATCCCCGTGGCAGCATGGCTTTATTCCCGGGTACGACTGATCATACCCGTAGAGTCATTTCCCTATTTGACATCATGGGCTCCACGGGGGGTGAAATGTCGGTGATTCTACTCAATGCCGAAAAGGCATTTGACCGCGTATCTTGGCAGTTCTTATGGGACACTATGGAATTTAACAATTTTGGACCTGGTTTTATTAAAGCCATAAAAGCTTTGTACATCAATCCAAGGGCCAAACTTTCCATTGGTGGCTCAGAGTCATAGTTTGTTGACGTACAAAGAAGCACTAGGCAGGGCTGCCCATGCTCCCCGATATTATTTGCCCTAGTAATTAATCCTTTAATTTTAAAGCTCCTTACTTCCCGTCAAATACAACCAGTTAAGGTAGGCCCTTACTCAACCAAAATTCTGGCATATGCCGACGATATCGATGTGCTTACAACCAATCCGGCTGACGCAGTAATAGAAATAGAGCAGATAACCCAGGTTTTTGGATCCTACTCGGGCTATTCCCTAAATAGGGACAAAACCATGGTTCTTTGTACAAATAATATTACGTATGACAGTCCCTATAAGGTTAAAAATGCAATTTATCTTGGTGTAAATATATCTCCCGAGGTGAAGGATATCAATCGACTTAACTATGATCCTTTGATCAATTTAGTTAAAACTGACCTCAGGAGGGTAGACAAAATCTACATCTCTCTATAATAGGTAGGGCGAACTATATTAAAATGAGCATATTCCCGAGAATACTCTATCTGTTCCAGGCCATTCCCTTGATGGCCGACGGTAGCACTATCAAAATTCTAGATACCGTTATATCTAAATTCTTATGGAACTATGGGAAAATTAGGAGAGCGCTACCATTACTGACCCTTCCTCTACATAGAGGTGGCCTTGGTATTCCGAATTTAACATTCTATCTTTGGGCGACACTACTTCAGCAAATGGGCCCGCTTTTTAATGTTAAACCTTCCACTCTGTCTAATATAGATTCGTGCATCCCTTCTATTTTTGAACTTGGACTAGGCGCTAGGTGCCAAGGATTATTCTTGAGACAAGTTGAAGCATCATATTATAAAAAGATCAAATTTAAGGCGATTAACGATTCATGGAAAGTATGGAAGCTTGCCTCTAAACATCTAGGCATTCCCATAATCAATAAATACACCTCTTTATGGCATAGTAAGATTCTACCAGCTTGTTTAAAGGATAATATCTCTAGGAATTGGGAGACTCTTGGCATTCATACACTAGGTGACTTTTTTGGACAAAATGTTACCCCATCTTTTGAAGGGTTACAGCAGAGATTTGATATTCCATCCACAGAATACTTAAAATACTTTCAAGTATTTACTAGTATTCGTAACTCTAAATTTAACATTAATTTGGAGAGTTTTCATTTCTTTTCTATTATTGGGAGACGGGCTACCAGGATAGGAGCCCTTTATGATATACTTTCTGAACTTTCTGCGGATGACACAGATCGTGTTGAGCGATCTTGGGCACTAAAACTCGGAAACCCAGATGTGGATGTAGACTATTCCCTAACCCTCTCAACAACATTATTCTTAGCCCCTAATCTTAAAGCGCAGTACTACAAAACTATTTACAATCTTTATTTTACCCCGTTTAAGCTTTTTACGTGGGGATTGCGGGCAGACGATTGCTGCCCAAAGATGTGGACAGGGGCAAGCAAATCTAATCCACATGTTTGCTGAATGTCCTAAGCTCGATATTCTGCAAACTATGATTGGAGGATTTTGGGCTCAAGTTTTTGGCCGTAGCCTCAGATCTTCCGCTACTCTATATCTTCTGGGCCATGATGAATACTTAGGCTATAGTATGGAGGAGCGTAGGATTGTCTTTTTAGACCCTATCGCACCCACTTTCCAGATGTGGCTTAGCCGATTTCTTGCCACATACAAGCAGGAGATAGCCATATATAGTACAAGAGGTAGAAAATCTAGAGCTCTCGGTACTCAGATTTGGGCCCCAATTTCCGATTGGTATTCCAATGCAAGACTTTCCTCCTGATATGAGTTGAATTGTTATGATATTATAAATTTATACAACCTTTTTTTTTTCTGTTGAATCCATGCTTTTTGGTGTTTGCTTACATTGGTACTGTAATGTTTTCCTGCTTTCAGTCTATTTGCTATTTGTATATATATATTTTCTCTATTGAATTCTCTGATGTATTATCATTATATTACATTGTTACTATTTTGTAATGAAAATTCTTAATTACTACTGATCATGCTCAATAAAAAACTTTTATAAAAAAATGTGTAGATTTATTTAAAAATGTAATTATACATTAGTTTAAATATAAAAATTATTTATAAGTATGTTAAATTTAAATTCTACGCTATCAAACGCTTTCCTTCTGTTGCACCCTTTGGAGTTGGAATAGTAATTTTTTCCCCTATGCTATCCAACGCTTTCCCTACTGTTGCACCCTCTGGAGTTGGAATAGTAATTTTTACCCCTACGCTATCCAACGTTTTCTGTACTGTTACACCCTCTGGAGTTGGAATAGTAATTATTACCCTTATGCTATTAAACGCTTTCCCTACTGTTGCACCCTTTGGAGTTGGAATAGTAATTATTACCCTTACTCTATCAAACGCTTTCCCTACTGTTACACCCTCTGGAGTTGGAATAGTAATTTTTACCCTTACGCTATCCAAAGCTTTCCCTACTGTTGCACCCTCTGGAGAGGGAATACTAATTTTTACCCACCCACTATCCAACGCTTTCCCTACTGTTGCACCCTCTGGAGTTGGAATAGTAATTTTTACCCTTACGCTATCCAACGCTTTCCCTACTGTTGCACTCACTGGAGTGGGAATAGTAATTTTTAACCACCCGCTATCCAACACTTTCCCTAATGTTGCACTCTCTGGAGTGGGAATAGTAATTTTTACCTCTACGCTATCCAACGCTTTCCCTACTTTTGCACTCTCTGGAGTGGGAATAGTAATTTTTACCCCTATGGTATTTAATGCTTTCCCTACTGTTTAATTTTCTGGAGTGGGAACAGTAATTTTACATTCTACGCTATCCAATGTTTTCATTAATGTAGTTTTTTTGGGACTTGAAATAGTATTTTTAATATTGTTTGTATTATTTTAGATAATGTTGTATTTAATGAACTTTTCATATATTGAAAGTATATTTCATTTATTTATTTATTAATTATAATTATTTTTTTTTATTTATGTTATTATTTATGTGTGTAGATGTATTTGTATGGTATTTGTTATTAATTTATAATTAATTAAAATAATTAATACATATTGTTATTAAGTAAGAATATATTATATATTGTATGGTTATTTTTAATTAACGTTGTATTATTAAATATGTATTATTTATTAATTGTAAAAATTATTAAATATGTTTAAATATGTTTAATTTATTTATAAGTATTATTTACTTTATTTAACTTTTTTTTGTTACAGAAAAAAACCCGATATTTTTAATTACGATATTTTTAACATCGATATTTTAGTTTCGATATTTTTGTACTTACGATGTTGTAGATAGGGTGTCGATATACTTGCCTTCGATTTTCCAGCGTCGATGTTGCTGTAGGTCGATATTCTGTCCGTCGATATTCTGTCAGAGATTCATTTCATAGTGGTGTTCAGTGTCAGGATTACAAGCAATCTTACCTGTTCGTTGCTTGTGAGATGATTTCTCAGAGACGTTATGGACCAACTTCCGAGTATCCCTACTATTAACCTAGTAAATAAACACAACAGCTGTATAGTTGTAATTTAGGGAGGAAGGCCGGATCCTGGATGCTAGATGTTCCTAGTTGACGGCCTATGAGATAATAAGGACATGAAAATAACTAACTTATGAGCCTAACTAAATCTGTCATATAACATTATCATTTTTCACTCACTAACATTCTTGATGTATCTTATGTCATTCATACCTGCGATCTAGGAGGTTTTAGCGTTGCGTCCTTGTAGTCGTCGTGAAGGGTTGATTGGAAGGTTGTTGTGATGGTTGGCGTGGTACTGGGAGTGAATGATTGTTGTAAGGAATGATGGTTGTCAACCAATGCCTCTCTAAAGTTCCCAGAATAACCTTCTTCATGATCTATATTCAAAAGAAAAGGAGGAATAACAATATCTAAACCATTCAATAATTAGTTTCTATATGAATGCACCATGAATTATACAAGTTTGTTGTATCTTCTTAGAAGTACTAACTGTCTTTTTTCCCTTGCAGATTCAAACGTTCCAGAAATTAGTCCAAGAATAGCATTAAGGTAAGTTCTTCTTGCTTTCCTTTGTAGGGCGCCTGACAAAGAAAACTTTCACTTAGCTTTGATTTTCTTGTTTCTTGTCTTCAGGAATGCTGCAATTTCTACCCGACTTTCCCACGAGGAGCTGGCAACGGACATCTGCACGCTCCTTAAGGCAGTAGGCAAAGCGCCTTCCAAAAGATGGGTGTGGCTATAAATAAGCTTGCCACACCCAAGGATCGTGACGTAAGTGCACGTTACATGCGTTGAAAGCCTTATCTTTAGTCAATGCGCGATGCGCTTTGCACCGCGCACAAAACCCTTTTTTTCCTGAATGCACGATGTGCTCTTGATAGCTCACAACTTTGCCAAGCACTCTGATTTGTCCTCAATGCGAGCACTAGTCTTGAGTTCTACAATGAATGAAAGAACTATCCCTGCTCATGTTCAAAATACATCCACAGCAGCAACACAGACATTGGACTCCATGACATCTAAACAAACGTCCCCACAAGTGCATATACAAAATACCCCACAAGTGCATTTACAAAACAACTCACACAAACACATACCACATAAGGTGTTCTGGTAGCACGGGACAGGGGTAGGTTTTAATCGGGAGAATTAAGCTTTTTAATAAGCGTTAGTTAGCCTCAGACCAAGGGATGGCAGCATGGCAATCTGGGAGGAATTTAGGAGTGGTGATACAGCGAATCATGACAGTACTCTCCCCTCAAAATCCCCCCTAAAACTAGAGGTACATGTTTAGGTTTATCTGGATATCAAGAATAAAACTCTCTGACTAATCGTGGAGCATTCTGAACATTAGCAAGAGGCTCCCAAGGGCATTCTTCAGGTCCATAAACTTTCCAATGAATTAGATAAAATACCTTTCCCCTAACTCTTTTTGAATCAACTATGGATTGTACTTCAAATTCTGGTTTACCATCAATGTTTATAGCCGGTGGTTTTGGTGTAGAACGGGTCATTGAATTGAATGGTTTTAGCAAAGAAACATGAAATACTGGATGAATTCGGTATTTGGATGGAAGGGTCAGTTTAATACTGACTGGATTTACAATTTGTTCTATGATGAATGGTCCTATGTATCGAGGGCAGAATTTTTTATTTGTCTTGATCTTTAAATGTTTTGTGAATAACCATACTTTGTCTCCAATAACATAAGTTGGTTGTACAGATCTATGGAAATCAGAGATATGCTTTTGACTTTCTTTAGCATGTGCCAAATTATATTGAGCTAGTGAGTGAATATCAACTAATTTCTTTACGTGGTCCGTAATAGATGGTACAACAGTAGAAGATAATACTGTTCCAGGCATATTCTTCGGGTGAACACCATACATACAAAAAAATGGAGACATGTCAGTAGCCGCGTGATCCATGTTATTATAGGTAAACTCTAAAATCTGTAATATATCTGACCATGCTCTTTCAACCTCTGTCAGTAATAGTTGTTCTATAGTTTGGGTTGTAAGACCATCTGTTTGAGGAGGATAACTAGAAGATGTACGAATATACATGTTTAAAGATTTGCCCAATTGTTGCCAAAAATGGAAAATAAATTGAGGGCCTCTATGAAAGAACCACTTATAGAATTCCATGTAATCTGAATATTTCCTTTGAAAAGATGGAGCTTAAGTCCTGTGCTGAAGGTGTTTTCTTTAACGGAATAAAATGAGCCATCCGAGAGAAGTGATCTACTAATGTTAAAATAGTAGTGAAATCGTCATGAGTACAGGGAAGTTCTACCATAAAATCTAAGGACGCTGTGTTCCAGGGTTGTGGTGGAATTGGTAGAGGTTGATATTGTGGTTTATTTTGTGTACAAACAGTACAGGTTTCTACATAATTGTGCCCATCTTTTAACATGGTAGGCCACCAGAAACTTTGTTTGATCGATTGATAAGTCTTTGTTACTCCTGAATGAGCTGACATGAGGGAATCATGATGCAATTGAATAACCTGTATCTGCAGTCCTGCGGTTGGCACAAAAATTTGATCATTCATGAATAGAATATCATTTCTTATTTGTAACAAAGGATATTGTTTTTGCCATACTGACATCTTTTGACCTTTTAACTCTTCTTTAATATCTTGAATTACATCTGTGTAAATTGGTCCCACTTGAAAACAGTGTGCTGGTTATATAGACTGTTGTAAGCCAGACCCAGGATACATATCATCTAACATCCCAATGCGAGATAAGGCATCCACTTTTTGATTTTCCTTTCCTTGACGATATGTGATGAGAAAATTGTCATCATTAAAAAAGAGAGTCCAGCGAAGTTGTCTGGGTGTGAGAGCTTTTACTGAATGCAGACTCTGTAGATTTCTATGATCAGTGTAAATTGTTACAGGGTGTCGGGCTCCCAACAAATAATGGCGCCATACTTCAAACACTGCTTTTATTGATAGTAACTCTCTGTCCGCTATGGTATAGTTTTGTTCTGTAGGTGTGAGTTTTCTAGAATAATATGCTATTGGGTGCATTTGACCAGTAACTTTATGTCTTTGAGACAATATTCCGCCGATAGCAAACTGGGAAGCGTCTGTTTCTAAAATGAAGGGATTTAAAGGGTCCGGATGCATTAAAATGGGAGCAGAAGTGAACTGTGTTTTCAGATTTTGAAACGCATCTTCTGCCTCTTGGGTCCACTCAAACTTTACAATTTTTCGTAAAAGCCTAGTAATCGGTGTAATGATTTGAGAAAAATTACAGATAAAGCGCCTGTAAAAATGGGCAAATCCTAAAAAGCTTTGTACCTGTTTTACAGTTGAGGGACTTGGCCAATTTAAGACTGCTTGAATCTTGTTGTGGTCCATATCAATTCCTTTAGGGCTAAGCACATAACCCAAAATTTCTACTTTAGTAGTATGAAAAATACTTTTTTCCAATTTGATGAACAGAGAGTTTTGTAATAGCTGTTGAAGAATAGCTCTTACTTGTTTCACATTTTCTGTTGTGTCTTTAGAATAAATTAAAATATCATCGATGTAAATAACACAACATATGCCTAAAACATTTCTCAGCACTTCATTTATAAAAATTTGAAATGCTGCTGGAGCATTGCAAAGTCCGAATGGCATCACTTAATATTCGTATAAACCAAATTTAGTGCGGAATGCGGTCTTCCACTCGTCGCCTTCACAAACTCTTACAAGATGATATGCTCCATGCAGATCTAACTTAGTATAAATAGTAGCATCTTTTATTTGGTCCAATAGTGTTGGGATCAAGGGAAGCGGATACCTGTTCCTAATGAACGCGCGCAAATCTCCCCCTTTTTCGGAATAAAAAAAAAGATGACACAGGGGATTGAGAATGACGAATAAAACCGTTTGCAAGATATTCATCCAGTTATTCTCGTAAATGCTCATTTTCTTTCTCTGTAAGAGCATAAATTCTACTACAAGGTAGAGTAGCTCCAGGCACCAAATTAATTCGACAATCGAAATCTCTGTGTGGCGATAAAGTATTAGCCTTTTTCTTGTCAAACACATCAATGAGATCAGAGTACTCTGTCGGCACTCCTTCCAAAAGCAAAACACTTTTAGACTCCTTTGGGAAGTCAAAACCTTGTACTAAACGTTCAGATACTAAGGGTGGTAAACAATTGGAATGACAATGTTCAGAGTAAATTAAAACAGTCTTTTTTAACCAATCAATCTTAGGATTATGTACCACTAACCAAGGAATACCTAAAATGAGTCTAAATTTTGGAGCGTCAATGATATCGAAAGTTATGCATTCCTTATGTTCAGTGGAACATGTCATGAAAAGATTCTCAGTGTGATGTTGGATCAGTCCTGACGTCAGTTCTTTACCGTCAACTGCTCTAACTATTTCAGGATGAGTTTTGGGCAAAAACTTGAGTCCTTTCTCTTGGAGGAAATTAGTATCAACAAAATGTCCTTGTCTTTATTAGATTGAGATTGTAGGGTAACTTTAATGCTAAGATGTTGATATGAAACCCCAGAAACCTTGCTCGACAAACTGACCTCTTGTTTGGTCGAGCCTTTTAGTTTTCCGACTGTAGTGTAAGTCCTGCGTCACTTGTCTTATTCTTTGGTTTATTGGGACGAGTAGGACACACTTTTACAAAATGACCTGTCTTGCCGCAATAAAGACACTGATTCAATTTCCTCTTTTTTTCTTTTTCCTCTTTTTTAAAAGAGGTCCTTTGATTGTTCCTATTTGTATAGGTTCTCCTAAATCTACTTTTGGAACTACATCAGATTTTAAACTAGTTCTTTCCTTGAAAGTGAATACTTTGTGATCTGAACGCCCTTTTCAGTTTTACGTTCGGACAAACGATGGTTAAGTTTTACTACTAAGTCTATGAATTCTTCAATATCATCTGATGGATCTAAAATGTGTGTTACCATATCTTTTAATTCTTCATGTAAGCCCTTGTAAAAAAGAGAAGCTCTTTTTCCTTCAGGCCATTCTGACTCAATAACGAGCCTATTGAATTGTGAGATTTTCGGCCTGATTGATCATGCCGAAATCGGCTCGCAAAGGGCCAGATTCTGAGAATCTGGCCCTTTGCGAGTGCGATTTTTGCATTTGGGATTCAGCATCCCAAATGCAAAAATCGCTAATTGCGATCTCGCAATTTTGCGAGGAATTACATTTAAGGAATCTCTATTTGAGATTCCTTAAATGCAATTCATCACCCAAATTTTTTTTGCGATTTCGCAATTTCTGGCCGCAATTTACAGCGAGGTCAGACCTCGTGGTAAATTGCGAAAACTCAGAAAAATGCATTTAAATGCATTTTTCTGAGTTGCATGTTACACACACATATGTCCTTTGGACATGTGTGTGTGCAACACCTGTGTAAAATTTCATTTGAAGGGTGCTACAGGGTGTCCTTTGGACACCCCTGGCACCCTTCAAATCGCTATCTCATTTGCGATTAGCAAATTGCTAATCGCAAATAAGGAATACTCCCCATTCATTCCTATGGGCCTTTTGGCCCATAGGAATGAATGGCGAGTTATTCCTTATTTGCGATTAGCAATTTGCTAATCGCAAATAAGGAATATGTAGGAATCGCATTTCTATATGCAATTTCTACATGAATCCCGTTTTGCGAGTCCTTAATAGCGATTCGCTATGAATCGCTATTAGGGGCTCGCAAAACGGGAGAATGATGAATCAGGCTGTTTATGTAGTAAATCTGAAGATCCTTGTTTTAAATGCAACAACTCATGGTCAGCAGATTGCACAAATATGGGTTTTGCAAATAATTTTTTCATAGTTTGTTTAAATCGTATGAGGTCGTATAAAATTGGATCATCGCGTTCTACTATTGGTACTGACCACAAGGCCGCATCACCACCTAAATAGGATAAAATAAAAGCTATCGTGGAAGAATCATCAGGAAATGCTGTCGGTTTAGCAATGAAATGAAGGTGACATTGATTTAAAAATATTGTGAATATATTATTATCTCCATAAAACCTCTCCAGTGGTGCTAAAGGAATAGTGACAGGTGTCACAACTTGAATTTGCATGGGTGTAGTAGAGCTACTACTGTGTAGAGTTTGCATCCCAGGTTGAAACGTAGGTGGTTTAATTATGGGTTTTTGAGTGGTAGGAAAATTCCAAGAAACAGAATCAGGAACCTTTTGAGTGTGCATGCTACATTGTAAAGCGGAAATATCCCTTCTAAGGGCTGCATTTTCTGACTTAATATCAGCTAATATAGTTGCAATATCCTGCAACGACACTGTAGTAGTTTCATCCAAAACGTCTGGGCGAAATGATACTCGTGGGCTTTGTCTTCTGTCAGGATTACAAGAAATCTTACCTGTTTGTTGCTTGTGAGATGATTTTGCAGAGACTTTATGGACCAACTTCCCAGTACCCCTACTATTAACCTAGTAAATAAACACTATAGCTATATAGTTGGAATTTAGGTAGGAAGGCCAGATCCTGGACGCTAGATGTTCCTAGTTGACGATTTATGAGATAATAAGGACATGAAAATAACTATTTTATGAGCCTAACTAAATATGTCATTTAACATTATCATTTTACATTCACTAACATTCTTGATTTATCTTATGTCATTCTTACCTGCGATCTAGGAGGTTTTAGGGTTGTGTCCTTGTAGTCGTCATGAAGGGTTAATTGGAAGGTTGTTGTGATGATTGGCGTGGTAGTCAGAGTGGAGGATTGTTGTAAGGAATGATGGTTGTCAGCCAATACCTCTCTAAAGTTCCCAGAATAACCTTCTTCACAATCTATATTCAAAGGAAAAGGAGGAATAACAATATCTAAATCATTCAGTAATTAGTTTATATATGAATGCACCAGGAATTATACAAGTTCGTTTTATCTTCTTTGAAGTACTAACTGTCTTTTTTCCCTTGCAGATTCAAGAGTTCCAAAAATGAGTCCAAGAATAGCATTAAGGTCTAGTTCTTAGTCTTTAACTTCCTGCTTTCTTTCGTCGGTCGCCTGACAAAGAAAACTTTCACTTACCTTTTGTTTTCTTGTTTCTTGTCTTCAGGAATGCTGCAACTACTACCCTACCGGCGGCGAAGAAATCTGAGCTTTCCTGAAGTTTTGAAGTCTTTCCCACGAGGAGCTGGCAACGGACGTCTACACGCTCCTGAAGGCAGTAGGCAAAGCGCCTTCCAGGCGATGGGTGTGGCAATAAATAAGCTTGCCACACCCAAGGATCGTGACGTAAGCGCACGCTCTGCGTTACGTGCGTTAAAAACCTTATCTTTAGTCAATGCGCGATGCACTTTGCACTGCACACAAAACCCTTAGTGGGGATATCCATGCCATTCGTCCACCACACCCCCCCACCACAAAGACACTTTACACGAACTTGGTGTTCACTGCGTAGCTTTTATTACTTGTCAATAGCACCATCTTTATTTGTTATTAAACCTCCAACTTTTGACCAATTTTATTAACCATCAAAATACCATTACTGAACATAAGGAGGCGCAGTATCCATCTGCGCCACAGGTTACCATGTATTTACAATTTGTCAGCTCTAGATCCACTCGAGGCATGTTGTACCAGCAGGACACAACCCAACCCCTTACCACTTAATGCCATTACTGAAACTCCCTTGATTCCGGCTATTTTATCAAATAAGGGGAGGGACTGCGAATGCACCTCCTTCTTTAATCGCATTTCAGGTGTCCCTCCCCCTGCCCACTTTCAGGGAAATGAAACTGTTCCCTCGGCACTAAAATCCCACTAAAGGCACCCCTCCCCTAGACGCGGGGGTGCCTCTCATAGTGGGGATATCCGTGCCATTCGTCCACCACACCCCCCCCACCACAAAGACACTTTACACGATCTTGGTGTTTACTGCGTAGCTTTTATTACTTGTCAATAACACCATCTTTATTTGTTATTAAACCTCCAACTTTTGACCAATTTTATTAACCATCAAAATACCATTACTGAACATAAGGAGGCGCAGTATTCATCGCGCCACAGGTTACCATGTATTTACAATTCGTCAGCTCTAGATCCACTCGAGGCGTGTTGTACCAGCAGGACACAACCCAACCCCTTACCACTTAATGCCATTACTGAACATAAGGAGGTGCAGTATCCATCTGCGCCACAGGTTACCATGTATTTACAATTTGTCAGCTCTAGATCCACTCGAGGCTTGTTGTACCAGCAGGACACAACCCAACCCCTTACCACTTTGTCCATATGAGATACCATGTTGCTTCATCCAAGCATCGGCTACTAGGGTAGGGCCGGAGAGTCCAGGACCACCAGCAGGATGGCCCCCTCTCCCGCCAGCCCAGAACCCCAATGACTGCCTCCCTGTTGCAAGGCCAGGCAGTTTCCGCATAAAGAAGTCCCCGGGCCTTTTCCTCTTGTCCGGGCCCCCGCCACAGAGCAAGTAGCCCACCGGCGCTCCTGCCCTCCCCCCAAGCTGCTCCACCTTCCATTTGTGATGCTCTGGGCTATACTTTTGAATGCATCTCCATAGCCCCCCAGTATAGTTTGGACAAACAGCTCCAATCCTGCCCTGGACAGCTGCAATCCCTCTGCCCAATACAAATTCGAGTTTAATGCCTGCAGCATACTATGCCTACTAGGATGAATTTGCGAACCTCGCTATAGTTTCACTACCTCTTGATTCAGTTTTCTCACAGACGTGTTAGCCGCGGCTAAAGACACTCCATCACCCCAGACTCTACTAGCAAACACCTCTGACTATAAGATAATGGTGTCCGGCAATACTCTCTTGACCCACGAGAAGGTAGAGAACAGGGCTTTCTTCATGGCCTCCTGCCACCTGGAACGATATTTAACTCCCGAGTGAATAACCAACACATCTGGAATGGGCATACCATCGCCCAGCGCACTCTGCAAATGGCCTGCAACGTCCTCCACACGATGTCCATCAATACCTAACCAATTATGGTTAACTCCCATGGCCCTTTGCATTCCCAATTCTCCCGGCTCTGTGTATAACCGAATCTCCACACCAGCATACCTGTGTCTCCTTACTTGACACCACTGCATATAAGCCCCCAGACAAAAGACAGAAGAGGGCATAATTATCAAACCGCCGAAACCCCTGGTTCCTACCTACACCAGCTGTTGTCTGACATATCGCTTGATCGTAGCTGGACCCAAGCGGCTTTCCCTAGCGGGTCCGTTTTTTACCTCCTTACTCTGACCTACATTACGTCGTCCCCGGCCACCCCACATTATCCATGCCAATCCCGCCTTTTCTGTCCGCCTTAGAGCTCAATACGAGCTCCGATATCCTGAATGCTCCTAAAAAGGCGAAGGAATATGCAAATCTCAGCAGATGTACTACGTATGACGACCAACACACCTGAGGTAACACGCTCAGGATATTTACCAACCTACTGGCATCTATGGGTCTTCTGTTATCCTTCACGCTTGGAGCCAGCCTTTTCCAACCTTTTAGAACCCGCCTAACTCTAACATACTTGGTAGGATCCGCTACCTCTTTTAATCCAGCAAAGAAGGCAATTGCCGACAACTGCCTCCTAACAATGGTCAACGACCGCCCCTTCTCTTTCTAATGAACTATGAACCGTAGCACCCCCTGTGTTGTGAATTCCACTGTGCTCCCATCTTTCCACACCACTTCTATGTATACCTGCAATACCTTCTCATACATCCACTTAGTCTTGCGCAACATCGACGCCGCTATGAGTTCGGGAGCAATGGGGCCCCAAACCTCCATAGGCTTTCCGGGAAGACCGTCATCTGAACGCCCACTTGCGGCCATCGCGCTCTGAATTCTGTCAACTTAAAAAGAGACAGAGCCTATGCCACTGCATTATCCACACCCGGTACATGTTTGGCAGTAAAACACACATTACGCCTGTGGCAACCCTGCACCATCGCTTGGAGCAAGCAAAGTACCCACGTGCCCTTTGACTGTTCACTGCCAGGAGTACCGACATGCTGCCTGACCAAAACACAATGTGCTTGTTCTCTAGTCACCTTTACCTAGCACTGCACCGAACACCACACTGCCTGGCGCATCTGTGTAACGCTCTAACTCGCCGTTCGCCTGTGCCGGGTGTTGCCCAATCCCCGAACCACTGAAACACTCCAAAATTCTCTCCACGTGACCAAGTCATCATATATCCCCACCGATAGCCTAGTGTGGTGGTGTTTTTCCTGAAACCTGACATTGCCCTGTCAATATTCCTGGAGAAGACCCTGCCCATGGGCATAATTCATAAAGCAAAATTGAGTTGCCCCATCAACCCCTGCACCTTCAACTGGTGCAAGGTAACATGGCGTGCCCTTAATCACTACTCCAAAGGGATTTGAAAAGCCTATGTTAGGTCCTAACAAACACCACATGAGATAATCTGCTCATGTTCCGCAGGCCCAAATCCCCTTACTGCTGTCCCCGCTGAGCTACGATCCAACAGTTCCTTGCAGTTACCAGATTAAATGGTGTCAGAAACGTGATGAAATGATGCAGGAATAAATTAGGCCTGCTAACGCTATTAAAGTCAAGTGAAACCAACTCCAGTGCGTCAGAAACCTGCTAAAATCGTGCAAGAAATAAATTAGGCGTTATTAAATTAAGTGAAATTAACCCCAGTGAGCTCAAAGTAATAGATGATGAGAGACTGCTATTAACAGATCTGGGTTCCGGAGTATCGTGCTGCTCGCCGCAACAAAGCGCTTCGACGCCTGGCCAGGGGAAGTAAGCGTTATATAAATGCAATTACAATATTCATTATTTCCAACATAGGGATGACTTGCTCCTGAATTTACCCCGCTATTCGGCCAAGATCACGGGGAGTCTGAGGCTCTACAGTTTATACCGTTTCTGTTTTAAGTAAGTAGGAGCCCCGGGGTGCTAAAGTAAAACCTGCAATGGCCGAAGGTGACCCTCGCGATCTCTAGCAGCTGGCACAGGCAGTTTAGCATGCTTAAGATTCTCTGTTCATTATCATTACCTAGGGATGACTCGCTCCTGAATTTACCCCGCTATTCGGCCAAGATCACGGGGAGTCTGAGGGTCTATAGTTTATACCGTTTCAGTTTTAAAGTAGCAGCCCCGGGGTGCTAAAAGCAAACAAAATCTAAGAGGTAGCAAACAGTGTGTCACCAGATAAAGTGGCGGTGGATGCCGAATCAACCCACACGTTAAACCTTCAAAGAGTTTCCCAATAACACCCAGCCGCGCTTCCCACTACGAAAAGGCACTTTCAACAATATGCCATTATTATTGAGCCAATTACATCCTAATGATGCCCCGTACGCTTCCTAAACTACGCGTGAGGCCCCCATATCTCTGCGAGTCGCCAACGCCGCCGGGCCCAGGTAGCCACCCAAAGCCAACTGTTCCCGCTGCGCCTTTCCGGCTACTCCACAAGGCGAGAGGACAAAGAGGGCTACTCCCTTGATCCTGGCTAGTTTATCAACTAAGGAGAGGGACTGCCAATGCACCTCCTGCTTTAATCGCATTTCAGGCGTCCCTCCCCCTGCCCACTTTCAGGGAAACGAAACAGTTCCCTCAGCACTAAAATCCCACTAAAGGCACCCCTCCCCTAGACGCGGGGGTGCCTCTCATTCTTTTTTCCTGAAAGAGCGATGTGCTATTTATCGCACATGACCCTGCCAATCACTCTGCTTTGTCCTCATTGCGAGCACTAGTCTTGAGTTCTACAATGAATGAAACAACTATCCCTGCTCATGTTCAAAATGCATCCACATAAACAACAAAGAAAGAGTGTCCATAGTTTGTCGAGAGAAACAAAGACTAGAGCACAAAGGAAAACAACACCTGTTTGGTGTGTTTAGAAAGCCCTCACTCACCGAACTGGTCGTTGACATGCTTCATCATTGGGCCCCACTGGGAGTGGCCGAGTGCCACCCCAGTGTACTTCAACGCCAGATTTACTGCGGAGCGGGTAATGTGAAGTCGTGAGTGCTAAGTGATTGTGTTGGTGATTAGAGAAAGTGTTAGTGGTGGGTTTAAAAATGACTTAATTGTATCAAAAAATGTTTTATTATCTGATCAATAAGATATATTAAAATGAGTGTTGGAAACCTTAAATAAATAAATTGAATGGCTCGTTTCCAGTGGTTTTAAGTGATGGTCAACATGTTTCTGCCAATGTCGGTATTAATTTACCTGGCATTCGTCAGGACCTATAGTGGACTAAACCCCGGGGTATGGGCACGCTAAGGCCCACCCTACCAAGGGACGTGAAAGTAAAAAAAATCAAAAAAGAGGAGGGAACACAAAGATTCCCTTTTGGTTCTCGCAATTCTGGAGACCACAAAAAATTAAAATGCCCTTGATTGGTGAAACAATATCTCACCATAGACCTCGGAAGGAGGGTGGTGGCGAACTTGGCACACCGCCCTCAGCGCCAGGCACCCGCTAGGAACATTCAATCACCCTCAATAACCGGGTCTCATCTCGGTCTCGGTTAGCATGCCCATACCACCGGGGTTTAGTCCACTATAGGTCCTGACGAATGCCAGGTAAATTAATACCGACATTGGCAGAAACATGTTGACCATCACTTAAACCTACTGGAAACGAGCCATCCAATTTATTTGGTTCAGGTTTCCAACACTTATTTTAATATGTCTTATTGATCAGATAATAAAACATTTTTTGATACAATTAAGTCATTTTTAAACCCACCGCTAACACTTTCTCTAATCACCAACACAATCACTTAGCACTCACGACTTCACATTACCCGCTCCTCAGTAAATCTGGCGTTGAAGCACACTGGGGTGGCACTCGGCCACTCCCAGTGGGGCCCAATGATGAGACATGTCACTGACCAGGTCGGTGAGTGAGGGCTTTCTAAACACACCAAACAGGTGTTCTTTTCCTTTGTGCTCTAGTCTTTGTTTCTCTTGACAAACTATGGACACTCTTTCTTTGTTGTTTATGATGACTAGTGGGGAATAAGAGTGTTGCCTTCTCCCTACCTCTCTTATTGTTGATGTGCAAAATGCATCCACAGCAGCAACACAGACATTGGACTCCATGACATCTAAACAAACGTCCGCACACGTGCATTTACAAAACACCCCACAAGTGCATTTACAAAACAACTCACACAAACACATACCACATAAGGTGTGCTGGAAGCACAGGACAGGGATGGGTTTTAATCGAGAGAATGAAGCTTTTTAATAAGCGTTAGTTAGCCTCAGACCAAGGGATGGCAGCATGACAATCTGAGAGGAATTTAGGAGTGGTGACACAGCGAATCATTTATTTATTTATTATTTATTTAGCGATTTGTAAAGCGCCTGGTGACCCGAAGGCATCCCCGCGCTAATGATACATGTGCAAGCCAGAGGGGAAAGGGAATCATGACATTCAGAGCCAGGAAAGTGGAAGTAAATGATGCTGCTATACTGGGAGTTCAGTGCCATTCACCAGGCAAAGGTTTTTCTGATAATCAGCTTTCCACTACAGCGCACAGAACCAGTGCAAAACTCCATGAGCCAGGACTCCTCTCTCAACTCCGACTCCTTGTCTGGGCACTCTCCATGAAGAGCTAAAATACAAAGAAGCAGCTTCACCCTCTTGGTCTCGCACTGAACAAACTCTGAATGTTATGTCAAAATGAAGATAGAGTATGAGAGTATGACTGACAAAACTTGCATGTCTGTCTGCCAGTGTTTGTGAGAGTGTACAATGGTGTGTGACAATATGTGAAAGTGTGTGTGTGGGTGGGTGTGTGTGTGTGTGAGAGACAATGTGTGCCTGAATAGCAAAATTAGTGTTTGAGAGCACATATTTACTTAAGTTTGTGTGAGGAAGAGTGTATATTGTTAAGTGAATTCATATGAAAGTTATAAGAGCATTGTATGTATCAACAAATGTATGTATATGTGTTTGTGTGAATGACAGTGTATGAGAGTACGGGAGGATATTTCTGAAGGTGTTTTTGAATAAAACATTTGATAGGGTCTGTGTATGCCAACTTGAATGTGAGCATGCATGGCAGTGTCTGGGAGTGGGTAAATATGTAAGTTAGGACCAAGAGTGTGTGTACATTGTGTAAGAGAGGGCAACTATGCAAAACAATGTGTGTTTTTGTGGGTGAGTGTGTTGGGAAGGAGCTTGCATGATGCATGAGATAGTGTGTACAACTATGTATCCGTGAATGTGTGGGATAGTATGTGCAACTGTTTCTGACTGGTTTTGTGAATGCATGCAACTATGACCCAGCCTGTGTGGTATTGTGTGAGAGCACAGGTGCATGACAGGGTGTGAGAATGAAAGTTTGTGATAATTAGTGGGAATATGGATTAAGATTTGTCTGAGTTTGGCAGAGTTTATATTGGGAGCTAGGGTATGTGAGAGTAAATGTGAGTGTATACCAATATGTCTCTGTATTCGTGACCGCATAAGGCTTTACCTAAAATTATGTGAGTATAATAGTATGGGGGAGCATGAGGCAGTGTGTGAAAGTGATTTTGTATGTGTGTATGCATGGGAGAGTATGAGACAATGTGAGAGGCAGTGAGACAGTGTGGCAACATTTGTCATGCTGTCAAAGGGATCTGTTCACAAACTGCATTTTGTAGCATGATAAATGGTACAGCAGTAGTACTACTCGTACTAGAAAATGCTATTCACAAACCTACAGGCAGAGACCTCCGCCTCTATTTGGAGATCACCACGTTGGCAGAAATCTCTGCAAACGTAGGTTTCAGTAGTGAATGTGGGAGGGACAAGGGGAAGGGCTGAAAAATGGGGAACACTTACTTCTAAATGGAGAGTTTATGGAAATTTATGGAGGCATTTAGGAAGGGCAGAATAAAAGAGTAAAGTCATTGTTCTTCACAGACCACACTTCTAAAGTTACTACAGACATTACAGTGTACTCCAGCCCAGCCCTGGAGTAAGTCAAGCACCACACATGGCAGGTTCATAGCCAAGCCGGTGACCATAATGGCCACACAGCATTGAAGGTTTACCAGGCTTCGCCCAAAAAATCTGTTTCATTGAGCATCTACCGAGTCCAATATGGGCTATGCGCCGTTCTCAAACCTGCTATGTCTACACTAAAGGTGAAATTTCTGTCCGCTGGCTTAGTTGCGGCCACTGCCTAGCCCCTGCCTCAAAGATCTGCCCACTGCGGTCTGGTGCGGCCTTCAGAGGCCCCACGGGGACAGGGCTGTGGGTGAGTCTGAAGGTGGAGCTGTGACATGGCCGGGAGCGTTTGCCGCTGTTTCTACTATTTGATCACCTAGTCGTGCTGAACTTACCGGAAAACTTCTGACCGGGAGCGGCCTACTGCGTTGTGGACCTGTGTACTCCAGAGGCAGGGCCGGCCTACTGTGTAGTGAACTCTGGGTGTGCGACCTACACCTAAGATCGCTGCTTCACTATATTGGAGCTCTCCCCCAGGCCTGATTCATGAGGCGCCTCAGTTGAGACCGCCTGTGCTCTGGAAGCATTGCCTGGGACTGCCGATTACTGTGCTGGCGGACAGTAATGGGGATCACATGGCGGGCCCAGCACCATGCCTTGGCCTGCCCACTCTCCTCAGGACCTGACTTGCGTCCCTCACGCAGCACAATTTCAGCGGTATGGAGAGTGAGCCGCTGTGCATATGGCGACTGAGGCTGCAGTCTGTGTTTTTTGCAACACTGATTTGCTCTGCTCTACCCTACCTGCTTGTGCCACATTTGAAGTCAGATGTAGCAGACCTTGACCCTATTGCTTCAGACAATTCGATCAGTCCTCCAAGCACTTTGAATTCCTGACTCCCATTTCTTTCCTGACCTAGGATGATGAGAGGTGCTCCCATATATTTACACCACTCATGCGGGCTGGGGCAGCTTGATTGGACCCTCTGAGGAGCTTCTCCCCCGCTCCTCTATTGTCAGCTAACTGCCTACATGGATACCATTACATCCTGCTCCCCTTGATGACGCCCACATCTTCGCTGCACTGCTGGACTTTTTTTCTTTTTTGTGTCATTGAAGTGGCTGTGCTCCCATATATTTACACCACTCATGCGACTGGGGCAGCTTGATTGGACCCTCTGAGGAGCTTCTCCCCCGCTCCTCTATTGTCAGCTAACTGCCTACATGGATACCATTACATCCTGCTGCCCTTGATGACGCCCACATCTTCGCTGCACTGCTGGACTTTTTTTCTTTTTTTTTCATCGCAGTGGCTGTGCAATGCCAATCAGATGAACTGGTTGCATATATTGTGTTTGGGCCAGTTCCTTTTATGCCATCAAAGTTTCTCACTTTCACTACTGCCCCTATCCTATTTCGACTTGTACAACTGTATAGTGTGGCTGATTCCATTGCCCTAGTAAAGAACGCAATGTCCTCTCAACCCTCACTACTCTCTTGAATTGGTCAACACTGTATCTTCTATTACTGCAGATTTCCCTGCCACAATGGGACGTGGAAATCCTAAGCAAAAGTAATTCACCTTTGAACCCTCCAAAACTATGCACCACTAACATTCGCCCTCCTGTTCCAGCAGCACCTCAGATCACACAATGGCTGACCCCCTCTTGATGGAACTGCTGCAATTATATCTGAGTTGCGAGCCGGATGCAGGGAAATTGACCCTAGATTTGACTCTCTAACTCAACACCTGGACACCATGTCTGAGCGCCTTGAATATCCCAATGCTAAACTTGAAGGTGCGAAAAGCAGAATCTCGGAGATAGAGGACAGCAGCATTGAGGCAATGAAGCGACTTGAAAACATTAAACGCATCCTTAAAACCACAGTCTAATCCACCAACACTTGATGCATGGATGTCTTTGTGGAGCACCTTTTGCTGGAACTCTTTGACAGGCAATCCTTCACCGATACCTTTGTGGTCGAAAGGGTGCACCAAACTCTTGTCCCCCTTCCAGTTCCTGGGGCACTGCCGTGACAGATCATCACCAGGATTCTTAATTTTAGAGCTCATTATACTGCGCTGGGATTGGTCCGTAACAAGGGTCCACTGCAGTACCAGGGCACCACAGTTTAATTCTTTCCAGATTATACACCAATGGTTCAGGAGCCCATCGTAAATTCACTTATGTTAAACATCTCTCAAAAGCTTTGATTAAAACATGCAACGCTGTACCTTGCACATGCCTGTGTGGAGTTGGATGACCACCACTTTGTTTTCAACTCCCCTTTGATGCCACACAGTTCTGCAAGAGATACTCACCTGGCACATCCTGCCCTGGCGATGGCCCTGCCGTTAATACTACTGATGACTCTGTGCCTACATTCTCTGGTGCACATGTGACCTAGGTCCTTCCTTGCTACCGCAACACATGAACATAGTTGCCCCCACGTTGTTCTTCGATTACATTCTTTTTTAAACTATTGTATACATGCCTTTTGTCCCGTATTTAACTGTTTCACATTCATAACTTGCTCTATGACCTGTACTGTTTATATTTCCATTGCTTACTGGGCCTTACTCATCTGGACTTTGTCACCCCCCCACACCCCCCCCAAGTTGTATAGTGCTATGTTTGCATTTTTTATTTCTTTTAGGGAAGGTTGGGTTCTCCAGCAACTGTTCTTGCTGGAGTGGGTGGGGGGAAAGGTTGCTAATTTTTTTTTCTCTTGACTTATGAAGTCTCTTCTCTACTGTTGTACATACCAGATCTGGACTTAAAAGTTTTGCTTTAATATTGTAATATCCTCAGATATCACACCTACACATATTATTATAGACTCAATGTTTCAACTCTTCTGCATGACATGTAACATCAGAGGTTTGAACAACCCCCAAAAAGCGAAACAGGTCCAATGATGTCCAACTGGCCTTCTCTCAGAAAACACACCTATCACCAAGACCAGACGGTACTTGTTTCCTCCTGGGGTTCACACTGCTATTTATCTCATTTTTGTTCCTATTCACAGGGGTGTGCATCCTGATACATAATGGAGTCCCCTTCAAGATGATAAGAAGCACCTCTGACTCTGCCGGTTGGTACTTATTGGTGTTCGGGCAGTTGGCGGGACGGACTGTGCTCCTTGTTAATGTGCACACACTGAATACAGACTCCCCTGATTTCTTTACTGACCTGTATTCACAGATAACCCAATACCAAGCTGAATATTATACTGGGGGGAGACCTAAATATTACCTGCCAACCCGAACTTGATTCCACTGGCTCAACAGTAGTCACTAAACCTCATTCCCTGCAAACACTGACACGTTTTATTTATCAGATGCATGGTGACATAAATACCTATGTAAATGAGACTATATATTCTATATCATCCCCACATAATGCTTTGTTCACTGGTACAAGTCCCAAGGCACACCTTTATGGCTTAACACTATTACACACTTCTCTTGCATGCTGTCAGACCATGCTCTTGTATTAGTCACTCTAAATATACCCATACATTTCCCCATGGTCCACCATTGGTGTTTCCCTGCTATTCATTGTATGATGCAGTCTTTCGCTCTGAAGTCCAAAAGGCGATCATTGAATTTTTTCACACCAATTCTGGCTCCGTCAAGAAACACTCTACACTATGGGAGACCTTTAATGCCTAAATAAGAGGAATTTATAACTCGAAACACACAGGGGTTCTCGGCAGTATTCGTAATGATCTTGCTAGAGGACAAACTTTGCGCTCTGAACCCCAATGATAGAGCCTCACCACAGCACACCATCTCCATGACAGGTCAAAACTGCTACACAAATTTCATGGCCTTGCCAAGCGAGAAGTCTCTTACTTGGGGAAATAGGCTAAGGCGTGCAGTCATGGTGAAGGTAAATGCCCTGGTCAAACTTTGGCTTGTTTGATGCATCCTCCTTATCATGCCACATGTGTTTTAGGCCAAACCCCTTGTTCCTAAAAAACATGTGTGGCCTATGGCACCAATATCACTGATGGTGCTATCATCTTGGCAGAGTTTACAGACTATTACAAATCACTTTACATTTCTTTTTCAGGCAACGGCAAAGACACATTAGCCAATAACTTGTCCGAAGTTGCCATGGTCTGGCTCGAAACAGGCCAACAGCTATTTCTCGCCTCCCCCAGTACGCGTGAAAAACTCTCACAGGCCATATTTGACTTAAGTGGCTCTAAGACTCAGGAACTGGAAGGGTTCACAGGAGATTGTTATAGAGCTTACAAGCCACTCCTGGCCCCTCCTCTGTTGGAGATGTATGACGAATCTCTTGAGCAGGGTTCCCTCCCACATTATCGGAAGATGTCATTACACTGCTGCTTAAACCCAACAAACCTCCTTATCGCTGTACTTCCTATCAGCCATTGTCTCTCGTAGATCAAGATACTAACATTTTGGCCAAAGTATTAGCCACCTGTCTTTCCCTATTAATGGACTGTATACTTTCTCCTATGCAATCTGGTTTTGTACCACATTGTTCAACTTCAATTAACCTTCTTACCTTTTTGCAGTGATGAACCAGATTTCTCCTACCACTCCACCGACAGTCACCCTGCTATATATCAAAAAGGCATTTGGTTTGCTTAAATGATCCTTTCTCTATGCCACCTTAACCAAACTGGACCTGCATAACTGCTTCTGTAATCTGATTCGTACATTATACCAATATCCCTTAACCAGCTAAATGGTACATTCACAGAGCCTTTTCCATTAGCGTGAGGTACCCGACAAGGCTCTCACCTTTTATTTATAATTGCCATGGACTCCTCAGTGCGTCACTTGCAGAAGCAACATCTCCATAGAGGCCTTAGATTTCTGTGTGGGACGCAGCTAGCTTCCTTTTACACAAACAGTATATTGCTGTTCATGTGCGATCCCCCTATTAACTTGCCTCCGCTTGTTCGAGGGGTACAACGGTTTGGCATCTTTTCTGGACTATATATTAACTGGAGTACATCTGAATTATTTACGCTAACACATGCAACTATGCGTTGTAATCTGGAATTTCAGCTACAGGGGTGAAAGGACTCCACCAAATATATAGGCATTCATATTCATAGGGATCACTCAGAAGTAATTAGTCGCAACTATGGTCCCGCTATGGATTAACTCTAGACCCAAGTGGAGCGATGAAGCAAGCTCCCATTGAGCATGGCTGGGTACATAGCCACCATTAAAATGGCTGCACTGCCACGTTTTCTTTCTTTCTTTTAAAATATTCCCACTGCCCTCACTGGCAGATTTTTCGCCTCACTACGGGGGCTACTCATCCGACTCATATTGGCTGGTTCTCGACCGGTACCCATTTGGATGTCCTCACACTACCCTGTGAGCGAATTGGTTTTGGTGCCCCAGACTTCCATCTTTATTGCTGCTTAGCCCAGGCTCATTATGCTTACTACTGGTATCAGCCGGATGCCCTTTGCCATTACTCAAACTTGAAGGGGCTCAACTACTGCAACTCCTAATGTCTGCTATAATGCTGCAGGGTCTTCCGTGTGACACTCGCTACAACTAGTTGGGCATGGTTTAAACTCCTGGGCTACCTTAGTGGTGATACTGTCTATTCCCTGCATCTTCCACTAATAATGAACCTATGACTACCCCTCACTCTAGAACAGCTGGTCCAGTGTCTTTTTGCACACATGACTTACAGGTTGCAGGTGACCTGTTTACAAACAGCACACTCAAACTCAGTTCCACTATGGCTAAGGGAGTTCATTATGGAGAGAATCACAGTCCATCATTTACATAGCACACTGCGCGGGGTGGTACCCGCTTATCCAACCGAACACAAAGATTTCCCACCACTCACATTGGCAATCACTTCCCCAGAAAACAGGCATTTTGTTTCCAGATTGTATCATACTTCCTTACAACTGAAGTCCACTGGTGAGGAGAAGGCCAGGTCTTCATGTGAACGAGACTTAGGCATCTCTATCGTGGATTGTCATGTGGATTAGTTTTGACCTCGCACTGTGTTATGTTAGCATGAGTTTATTAGAAGTTTAAACGCCATTTTCCTTTTCTGCAGCCTCTGCACACAACACATTTTGTTATTAGAGCTTTTCACCTAGTAGAATATTTTGCTTCACACGAGAATAATATGTTTGCTTATAATATTAGCCTTGCTTGGTAAGCTATGTCTGTACAGTGAGTGCCGAGGCCTTCAAGGTTATTTCAACACAGCGCTTGTTGTTCAGTTTGATCAGCACACTGGCTAGACATAATACATATGCAGCTGTGGCCAACTTTGGGTTTTAGGCGCGATTAATAATGCACTGCACAGAGCATGAGAGACACCTGATGAATATTCGCATGCAGAGAGTTGGTGCAGGAGATGATGGGATCCCTTTCTGCTAAGACCAGAGGTATGAGCCCGCCCTTCTAAACCCAAAGGGACCTTCTGTAGATATAATATAATATACTAGCAAGGAAGGGTAAACTTAGGTTCTATTTAGACCTTTTCCCTTTAGCATTTTAACATGCTTTCACCCTTTGTATTTTATGGAATAGTAACTATGCTGCCAACCTTGTTCCTTGTAATATGTTTGCTTGTATTAGCTAAGATACTGCGATTGAGAACACTGCATTAGAAATAAATATTTCAAACTTGCACGTGTCCTCATTTACTCCTCGTTCTGGATTGGTATGTTAGTATGACGAAAGAGTGTTCATGTGTTCCATGTTACCTGAGGTGTTCTAAGTCCATGTTCTAGGTTGTCTAAATCATTGGTGGTGTGTAAGAACCAATGAGACACTGATTGCTATTCTGGTAGGGGATTTTGGATACTAAGGTGAGTTTTGGCACACCCTAATTCACTGAGGTTCCAAGTCTCTATGCACAGTTCTGTGTAAGAGCAGGATCCCTGCGACAGGATAAGACTTGGTAATACTGTTGTAAGCAGACTAAACCTATTTCAGGTAACCACTGTCATAAACTATTGCAATATAAGTATCTTCCCAGGGCTTATAGTACCCCTGAGGCTCTAGCTTAATTCAATCCCTCTAGATCCCTCTTCTGCCCTAAATGCTAGGTGGACCATGCTGATTTTTTCCACTTATCATGGACATGTGGGGTGATAGCATCCTTATGGGGTGACGTCTATTACACTTTGTCTCTCATGGTTGAAGCTAAAATGAGAGCATATTTTCTGTAAGTTCACACTATCTTCCTCAGCCTTGTGTGTAAAGTCTGACATTCTCAGTATAACATGTATTTCAATTAGGAGCAGCCTGTCAGTTGATTCTATGTTAGGACTCAAGGCTTTGGATTATACTTTCTCTTTCTTCACTGTTTATTAAGAATCTTTCGCAGCACCCAAATAAAATGCAACATTTGAAAACAACATTTTCCAACATCGTTTTTATGATGTCATCACCGGTATACCAATCAGGCTACGACTCTGCCAATAAAGTACCCAAACACCATCTTCATTCCTCTTTATTTTCCAGTGAATAGTCCATAACCGTGTAGTGTTGTAACCTTGGAAACTGTAGGAACACAACTTTCCCTTCGGCTGGAGAACCAAAGCCGATCATTTTGCTGGGACTGCATTTGGAACCCAAGGTCAACCTGTTGGAGTCTGGTCAGTAAGTTTTCTGGTCAAGGCCTGTAAAAGAAAATCCATGTGATTGCCAATCTGCATTAAAAACATTCCGACAATTATCACTTAATTACATCTTTAGTACATGAATTAATGAACTTCAACAATTTCAATGATCAATGTAAGAGAGGGTAGAAGCATTGTGTAAAATTCATCACTCTTCATCTGTATTATGTAGCGAGTGAGATAATCCTCACCTCTGAGTCTTCAATAGAATTGAACATTCTAGATGCATTAGCTAGAAAAAATGTAATTCCATGTCAGGATAAGAAACTTTGGATTATGCTTGTTAAAAGCAAATCTAATAGCACTGAGACAACATCTAAAATAGGTGTTCAGTAAAAGGTTTTAAAAGTAGACTCTGGGGACCAATCTGTGGCCCTCATAGTATCCTGTAATTGGGAACCCAGGAGAACACCTTTCTGAGCCATAGCACCTTAGACTGAATGAGCACGGAATTTTAAAATGTCAACACCACCTCCTCCAAAAGCCATTTCACCCTTCTCGCTAAGGTGGCTGATGAAACAGCATTGAAAGGTTTTTGAAGGAAAATCAGTAACTGACCACCTTTAGATCATCAAAATTCCCCAATGTGCTCTTTGTACTCTTTCAAGAATTGTACAATACACAATTTTGGGGTTATTTGGAAACTGTAGGAATAATATCTGTTTGGAACTGGTCCTTGTCCTCTGGAAAAGGTAAATGAAACTCCATTTGTAGAAAACACTCTACCTGTTGAATCTTGTGCCTTCACATCAGATGCTCTTCTGAAGGATACCAAACAGAGCAACATAGTCAGTTTCGCCGAGAGTTGTTTCTTGGACAGATCTGAATTAGCTGACCATATCTGTAGGAAGGACAGAACAAGATTGACATCCCACAATATGTATATATAGGTTTTGGAAGATTGCTCAAATGGATGCACGCATGACTCATCCCAAATTGATGGTCTCCCACTGTTTTTTTATTTACCAAGACATGTCTTGTGGACTTGACAGAATGGTAGTTATTAATGAAAGAGTAAGCTAAGCCTGAAGACACCAATCCCTCCCGAAAATTGATTATGAAGATAATGGCAGCCCCTGTGTTGCACCAACCCAGCCAACGTCACCAAGCAGAGACTTAATATTTGTGGGTAGCGTCCGACCGTGAGCGGAGGAGAAAATCTTTAGCCTGTTCCAAAAGGCCATGCAAGAGCCAACGGTCCGTGAAAAATGCCACACCACAAGATGTAAATGGCCTTGTGTCATCAAGGAATGCCGAAGCCCTGACAATTCCAGAAGAAGGTCCAGGTAGTGACTGATCTGGGACGGACAATTGCAAGATATCTTCATTAGAACAAGGACCATAATGTAGTGATGAGAATCAGTTCTGCCTGCTGGAGGCGAGTTTGGGCTGACACCCTCAGTATCAAGAGAAAAGGAAGGAAGGCATAATGTAGAGGACCGTGCCTGTGTTAGAGAAAGGCATCCATGGTGGCAGCCATCGGATCCGAGGCCAGGAAAAGAACTTTGGAAGGTGATTAGATAGGCGAGAGGCAAACAGGTCTGTGTCATACTGTTTCTGAAGTAGTAGGAAGATGAAGGGGTGAAGCTTCCACTCGCTGGAATCGTGAAGAGGCTTAGAATTCCAGTCCACCATAGTGTTCTTGCGCCCTGGGAGATACTCCGCAAACACAGTGGTGAGGTGCTGAAGGCAATAGTGACAACATTCTTTGATAATCTACACTAACATTGGGAATTTGGTCCGCCCAGTCTGTTGATGTAATGGACTGCAGAGATGCTGTCCTTCTCTAATAAAAGAGAGAGGGACCCTCTACCAAAGGGATGGGGTACCAACTATTGACTTTGTCAAGAAAGCAATTCCCTCTGGCCACATTAATCAAAACAACATAACATACAACACAAAATGCAGGCAAACTTAAGAGCAGTGCAGTAGTGACCCAAATTCTGAAACAACAAACAAATGACCAAATGCACAAGTTTATTTAAAATATTGTTAAAAACCGAATTAAAATTATATTAATCACAATCAAGGGAAAACAGACAATATAAGGAACAAATAATCTTCACAATTCATCACACAAGTTCCTAAAGTTCAAAGAAAGGAGGAACTCAGTAAGGTTATATTCAGCATCAGTCAGAATAGTCCTTAGTTAATAATGTGAATTCTCTCCCCCAATCCTCAACGCGTTTCGACGGGCCAGAAAAAATGCAGCCGTCTTCTTCAGGAAAATTATTAGCTGTCTTCCCCAGAAATACTATAATTTAAAAGAGAAATATTGAATCATACTGGAAAACCTTAAAACATTTCATTTAGACAGAAACAAAATGATGAGTGCTGTAGAAAGCAACATTTGGACACATTTTAAATGAGTTCTCAAATATCTTCCTCTGTGGTTTTATTAAAATATTCTGACACGCAGACTGAAACCTGCACTTTCAACACCAGCAAAAGATTCTGGTTAACTCCCTCCTGATCAGCAGCTTTACCACAGTGTTCAAATGAGCAACTAGAGTGCGAATATTCTGAATTTATTCCAAAGTGTGGCCTCATCTGAATGCCATCTTGATGGAATTGAAGAAGAAAACTGAAAGCCATTTCTACTGAAAATACTGCAGTAAATGAGGAAATTAGGGAGCTTCATAACAAAAAAGTTCCCCAAGATGACCACAGAGACAAAAGATCTCAAATGTAGCACAAATATCACCCAAATGTAGGCAAGTATAACCCAAGGACTGAAGTGTGCAAAACACAAATTTTGTCTTTTCTTTTTGCAGTTTTATATAGTGCGAACTTGATGCGCAGGTATTTGAGTGCTTTATAATAGCATTAGTTGCATTACACAAGGACACATTCATTTCTGTTTTAGGCGTGGGGAGATTAAGAGATTTGCCAAGAATCACAGGATGTTGAGCCGACTTTGAAACTCAAACCTGGTTCGCCAGTTGCAAAGTCTGCAGCTCTGGCCATAATGCCACATCCTCTCCCCTAAGTGCAACAAAGAATCAAGTGATCAACTGGAAAAAACATAAATATAGCAAATAATTTAAATGCTCTTTGTCGCTATTACAGAACTCAGCTAATGTGTCCGTCCTCATTTTAGTTTTTTAGAGCACTAACCATCATTTCTATGGGAAAAAGACCTTATAACTTTTATAATTTCTAAAGGAAATGCTAAACAGTGTTACAGCTTTGATTACATCAAGATGACTTCAGACGTGCCACTTTTTGGTAACAAATATAAAATGTAAGCAATCCAGTTGTTCATGAAAACACTTTGGGGAGGCAGAGGTCGGGGGCATGGACTCAGACAATTGAGGTCAGGGAGAGGCATCAGAGGCAGTAAGTTGACCATGCTGGGCAGGTGGAAGGGGAATTGGCAGCACAATGGAACATGGGGTAAGGAAAAGGGGGTAGGGGTAACAAACCAACCATGCACCAAGGCAAAAGAGGTTGTGGCAATGCAATAAACCAGTGAGGTCGGTCAGAAGGGAGAGGCAGTGGCAGTACATCCATACATGCCAACATTGTAAGTCAATGGGAAAAATCATCCCACAGATTTTTTCCAACTGTCTATCTAACCAAGTTCAAGATGTTGGCATGTATGGTACATTGAACCACAGAGAGCAGGAGGAATATAGGGACATGGTCTCCGACAATAGAGGGTAGGAGGGAGATAAGCAGGGGCACCAAACTGACCTTACAGGGCAGGAGCCAGGGACTGTAGCAGCACAATACACCACAAAGGGCAAGCGGGTAGGCAGTGCAGCACAATTAACCATAGAATGCAATAGGGAGGGGACAGGCCCATGCACATGGATAACAGAGAGCACTAGAGAAAGAGGAAAGGGCAGCATGCTGACCATATCGGACAAAAAAGGAGAGTCAGTTGCAGCACAGCGGACCATGAAGGGTAGGAGGGAAGGTGGAGGGGCTCACCAATGGACCATGAAAGGAAGGTGGAAAGGATAGGTGCCCATACATTCAAAACAGAGGGCAGGGGCAAGGGAGCAGGGCAGAAGCAGCAAGCTGACCATGCAGGGTAGGCAGGATGGGCACTGGAAGCACAACACACCATGCAGACCAACGGTAACTATAATAGCACACACACTGACAACGTAAGGAAGGTGGGACGGGATCAGGGGCAGCAAGCTGTCACTGATGACATCTCAAATGACTGGAGAATTTCTGTGGTTTCTTTAGTTCAAAACATTAATGTTGTTATTGACAAATCCACCTAACTGCAATTTTACTTTAACCTTTGTTTTTTCAGGCTGGGCATCCCAAGCGTCACTGGCTTTCGGAATATGAATATAGATATATATATATATGTAGGAATTGTTCCAGGGATTCGGATTTTGAGGCGGCTGCCTCTGAATGCATATCCCGCTTCAAGGTAAGGGGATATGGTGAAGACCTGTTACATGACACGCTGAGAAGGGTTAAAAAGATACCGAGAGGGAGTTTGCTCACTGCCAGACCGGATGGATCAGGCCGTGATGTGAACAAAAACACAAATGTCAATAAATTTAGAATGATCACCCCTTACTCCACCGGGGCGAATGACCTGAAAAGAATGCTTAAAAAGAACTGGCATATCTTGCAAACAGATACTGTACTAAAAGATGACCTTCCCCCCAATCCACTAGTGACATTCAGTAAAGCCAGGTCTGTGGGTGACATGCTGGTCACAAGTCATTTGGAAAAACCCCTTCCAAGGGTAAACACCTTGAAAGATCAAAAAGGGGTTTTCCCCTGTGGGAGATGTAAAGCCTGTGCGAACAGCAAGAGGGTTCTCTCGTACATCATACCAGACACAGGAAGGAGCATGCCTATTAGAAAATTCATCACCTGCAGTACGCAATATGCGGTTTACTGTCTGCACTGCCCGTGTGGCTTGCGCTACATAGGCAGCACGATTAAAGAACTGAAACTGAGGGTTATGGAACACTTGAGAGCCATTGACAAAGCAGACCCCAGTTACCCAGTGGCCCGCCACTTCGCGGAGGTTCATGGACGTGACCGGAAATTGTTACAATATTACGGTCTAGATACCATACCCTCTAACGTGAGGGGTGGAGACCGCCTGAGACGACTCCGTAGACTGGAATCTAGGTTCATCATAGATCTTTCTACGAAGCACCCCAGGGGTTTAAATGCAGGGGAAGAGATGGCGTTCCACCTGGGAAAATAGGATCTTGAAGTACCGTGCAGGTCATATAAAGTGTGAAATACTTCCCCATCAGTAAGAAACATCAGAGGAGTATTAGTAAGAATCCTAGGTGATCAGATAATGTATAAAGGGTCTTCAATGTAGCTGTAATGAGATGTTGAATGTGACATACGCTGAAGTACTTGTTTGTTTGTTTTATAATGAAATACTTAACTGTTTTTCAAGAACATATAATTTGGCTTACCATCTTCGCACTATCTGTACGCACATGGGGTTAGGGCCCTTTAATATGTTGAATGGACCTTGATCAAGTATACTGAAATTTGTTCCTTTGCCTAGAACTCACCTATGCAAAGGATTTGAATAATGTTGTGTTCAAAGGTTTTTTATAATCATATTTACATAACAATGTGGATGAATCTATATCCAGCTATGGAGTTGTACAGTTTTGCGATCCACTCGGTAACATAAGATGCTATGTGTCTGCAGAAATAGGTGGACTATTATCTGACATATTGGATAGAGGACCCTAGCCGATCCACGGCTTTATTTTACTCTGTTTATGTCATAAACCCTATAAACTTTGTGTATACCCACTTCCTGTATGGACTTGCCCATCTATGGGCTTTATTGCATAACCTGTAATCATCTTTAGGTTGCATATATTGACACTCAAAGATGGCGTCCACAGTGACCACAGTGGGGTTGTCCTCTGTCTATGTCTATGGCTGTGACAAGAAAGTGAAAATGTCTTATATAATCCACCTAAAATGTAAAATGTTGTTACCACACTGACGAAGGCAGCACGCCGAAACGCGTTTGTGGAGAGTGCTTGCGAGAAATAAACCTGCATGCTAGAAAGTAACCCTCGAGTGCTGTTGTCTTCTTCATATACGAGGAGGAGTTGGAGCGTTATATATATATAAAATATATGCTGAAACACCGAGAGATCCAGAGGAGTCACGTGCTGTATGTAAAAACGGAGGTGGATTTGTCTCCGTAACGGACCCCTTCCTCGTTCTGTGGAAGCCGCCCTCAAATCAACTTTGCCTGGAAACCTCCTGTTTGGAATTTTCGGCGGCTTCCCCCTGGACGGCAAACAACAAGAAGCCACAGAGCGCAGCGGCGGCGGTAGAACTGCACTGTGGTCCGTGTCGAAGGGCGCGGCTTACAGGGCGGATCCTGCCTTCGCGGCTCGGTGAGTTACAGAAGCCTATTCCAGGTGGGGAAGTTTACGCAGCTTAATCTGACACGCGCGCGTTACCAAAACCCGGGTGGCTATCCGGTGCAAGACGGAGATAACGCGTGTGCGCATTTGAATAACGCCGGCAATAGAAACATATAACATTATGTCTGACGAGCTGGATAAACAGCGCGAGGAAGCTGCTCTTAATCTATTCAGTGATCAAAGCAGCGAAAACGGCAATACCAGAGTGCAAAATAGAACTACACAAGCGGAGCAAGTGAGAAATGTAAAAACGATTTTCAAAGAACTGGAGAAGTTAAAGAAACTGGAATGCACAAAGTGGTGGGAGCACAAATCCCTCAGCAAGTACGAGGAGGTGGGCCGGGTCCCTCGTGGGTTGCGGATCCTTCTAGCTCCAAGTTTTGAGAAACCAGACCCCGCCATGCTACAGGAGTGGGGGGAGAGCAACCTAGCAGCGTCCATGAATCTGGTTTGCATCTTAATTAAATATGCTGCCAAAGACAGAACTAGGTTGTTAGAAGAAATTAAAGCATTGGAAAATGAACTATCCACATATGCTGAAGGGGAAGAGATAAAAAAACTTGCGGATACCATGAATGAAAGGCTGAAAAAACATGAAGAAAAGATTAAAATTCGGAAAGCTACCAAGTTCACCCGCGATGCAAATGATTACCGTGATGGAAAAATATTCACATTTTCACGGAAATATGACTCTGCAAAGAGACAAGCATTCACGAAAAAGAAAACTGTCATTGGTAGTTCTGCCACAGGGGATACGCGTGCTGCCAGACAAACCAGCTCCACTGCAGGCGCACAAGGAATCAACCCACAAAGCAACAGCAGAGGTGATAACATATCCAATGATGAGGTAGCTGAAAGTAGTAGTCTGGATTCAGACGCAAGTTCTCTAATGAGTAATTCGAGTGATAACCTGACCGCCTCTTCTTCTATGGGCTCGGATTTAAACTTGGAAGGACTGACCAAACTCACATTGCAGGAGGAAATGGATTTTGTAGTAGAGGAGAGGCTACAGACTTTGAGACCAGGGCCAAGGCAAAAATCATTGCGAACAGACAAAGAAGAAACAAGCGAAGAAAAGAGAGGCGCAAACAGCACCAACGGCGCACAAGCGCAAACAAAAAAGAAGAAGCCATGGGTAAGACGCCGTTAAATGACAACACCATTATAAATCTTTCGAATGTGACACTAACTAAGGCAGAGCAACAACTACTGTCATTAGGCTTGAACTTTTGTCCTGTGCAAAGTTTTAATTACACTATGACTAGAGTAGATTTGTTCTTTTTCATTAGGAAGTTAAAACTGAAAAAACATTTTGCACTTAAATCTATCAAAGACCCTGTCAATAATATAGGCGATGACTTAACTTCTGACAACCTAAACATGTTATCTGCCTCAGATGTGCATACTTTTCTGGATGCCATTGACTTGAATACCTCTACATATGATACTGAGGCGGATTTAGATGCTCCAACACAGGCAAGACTAAGCAAGATATCGGTCTTACAAAAAGGAGCAGAGCTAAGTCCGTTTAAGAGCAAATCCAAATTTGTGCCTGTTACACCCAAAGACGCCATTGACGTCTTCCATGACTGTGTGATAAACGATATAAAAAAATTGTACAAGCAAACTAACTCTAAATCAAGGAAGAAAACAACATTCATGAGGAGAGAATACGGCAAACTAATAAAGAAACTTGGGGAAAATCATGAGATTGTAATAAAAAAATCGGACAAGGGAGGCAATCTTGTGATTTGGCCCAAACAAGATTACATTTTAGAGGCCAAGCGGCAACTTTCTGATCCCTTATGTTATAAAGTGTCTAATCAGAAGGAATACCTCCATGCCAAATGTGAACTGCAACAACTACTTTCCCAATGGAAGAGGGAAGGACTAATTTCCGGCGAGGAATACAAATACATGAATATAGAATTTCCTAGAATGCCATCTCTGTATTTGATCCCAAAGGTACACAAAGGTACAACGCCGGTGCCCGGTAGGCCAATAGTTTCCGCCATTGGCAGTATGGGTGAAAACGTTGGTCAATACATAGACTTCTTTCTCCAGGATATAGTGAAAAACCTTGTTAGTTATGTGCGTGACACCAGTGACTTCTTGGACAAAATTGCCTGCATAAATTGGGAAGATGATATGTGGTTAATATCATTAGACGTGGAATCATTATACACGAGTATTGACCACAAACACGGCATGCATGCAACCAAGTACTTCTTGGACAAAAGACCCATGGCTTTTTATGAGCATAACAAAGTAATTCTTGGGTTAATCAATTGGTGTCTACATAACAACTTTTTCACCTTTGGCAAAGATATCTATAGGCAAATGAGAGGCGTAGCGATGGGGGCCTGTTTCTCTCCCAGCTACGCGTGTTTACACGTGGGCTGGTGGGAGGAGCAGGTCCTCACCGTGACGCACCGGGCCACCATGGAAGATCATGTTGTCTGTTACCTAAGGTATATAGACGACATATTCATGGTGTGGAAAGGCCCTAAGGAGGGAGCCATTTCCTTTATAGACAATATGAACAATAATGCCATGAATCTCAAGTTTTCAGTCAACATCAGCCAATGTAGAATGCAATTTCTAGATGTAGAGATTTATGTTTCTGAGAACAAGCTTATGACCACACTCCATAGGAAGGCTACGGCGGGCAATATGACCTTACACGCCGCCAGTATGCACCCGAAACACACCATCGTGGGGATTCCCTATGGAGAAATTCTTAGATTAAAGAGAATTTGTAGTCGCCCCTCTGACTTTAAACAATGTTTAGAGGAATTGTTAGGGCGATTAAGAGCCAGGGGCTACTCTGAGAAAATTCTGAGGGAAGCGGTTGAAAAATCTAAATCCAGATCTAGAGAGAGTCTGTTCCCTTCCCGACAATCTGAGTCAGAAACTAATATTGTACATGACACTCTACATGATGGTCCTAGAATGATCACAGCCTTCAGCAGTGAAGACAGGAAATTGAAAGCAATTTTTAAAAAGAATTGGCCAATTGTTTTGAGTGACCATATATTAAATACTAGGTTACCAGCAAATCCCACTATCACCTTTAGACGGGCCAAAAACATGGGATCCGCATTGGATAAACTGGCCCCGGAATTGAAAGCAAAAACCCCTTGGTTAAAACCTTCGAGGGGTTTTTTCAAATGCTCCAGCTGTCGCGCATGTAGATTTGGGGAGAATACATCACAATATTTGACTCCATTTTCTACTGAACCCAGAAAGATCTTAGGCAATTTCAATTGCAAAACTGATTTTGCTGTGTACGTCCTGACATGTACTTGCGGCTTACAATATGTGGGTAGTACCAAGCTGCAGGTACATGTCAGGATTTTGCAGCATTTGCGCGCAATCCTACACAGTGACCCTGCCTACCCGGTGGCACGCCACTTTAAAAGAGTGCACAATAAAGATCTCTCGTGCTTGAAGTATTTTGTAATAGGGTCTGTGCCACCAATGAAAAGAGGAGGAGATAGGGAGTCACGGTTAAGACAGCTAGAAACCAGAATGATATTGGAGCTCGACACACGTTGGCCTAATGGATTGAACAACATAGATGAGTTACACCACTTCTTATAATCAGATTGATTTCCTGTCCTTTTATATTTCCGGCTGATATACACAGACCCAACTCCACTATTTTTCTCCCTCTTAGTTAGGTTCCCTATTTTGAGGTCGAGCGTGGGTCTGTACATGTTGGTCACCAAAATTGTAAATATGGTTGCATATCTTTTTCCATTGGTCGACAAATCTGAAATGAATAGAATCCTTTGATGAGTTGTGTTTATATATATGTGTGTATATATGTGTATATATGGATTTATTGTATATACATTTATGCATATGTATATATATGTAGTGTTTTGTACTTTTGTAATTTTCTACTTTTCCTGTTCTAGAGAGATTTTTGATACTGTTTTGCTACTATTTTTCTATTTTTCTATTTTTCTACTCTTGTACATATATGACTAGTTGATAAGATAATGGATGTGAACTTTGTAAATAAGCATATGTAAATTGGTGTGGGTTGTAAATATGAAATATAGAATTGTATATATATGCCTATGAAATTGAAAGGTGGTTATATACATCGATAATTGATTATCACAAACCCGGGTGTATTCTATTGTTCTAGGATCCTTTTTTAACTATTTATACTATTTATTATTATTAAAGTACGTGAAATATACACATGAAATGATAGGGTAATCAAAACCCACTATTAATTCATCTGTGAATAGATATTTGCTTATCGTACTAGATATAATGACTGGTATTGCACTTTTACTGGTTTAGCTTTCTCTTCTCATGCACTTTTACAAATTTTGCACTTTACCTTATTCACTTAGCACTTTATCATACGACCACTGATACATAGTCAGAAACACTCTTAGGCCTGAATTGTAGATATGAGAACTTTCTTGTTATTTATTATTGTGGAGTAGATGCATAACTGCTCTTTAAGTATGGGATATTATCTCTAACAATTATTGGACAGGCTGTGTTTTGATACATGAATGCCATAGGCGGATTTAACCGGTGAGAATCTATGGTTTATGTATACTAATATCTGGATTTAACCAGTGATGTTTTTCTGTCCTTTTGGTAAATCACCATTAGGTATACTGACATTTAACTGTGGTAGTATGTTGTTTATTTCTATGAAGTCACATGACTCACTATGTCACTGTGAGGGGATGGTCACATTGTGTAATTAGCATTTATCAAAGCATTGAGTTTGATGTACTTGTTGCAGCGTGAACAAGGGCATATCTTGCCAGAAACGCGTAGCTGCTTTCTGTTGTTCAATAAAAAACAACTCTGCTGATGTGATGTGGTCCGTCTCCTTCCTGTTTGCTGGTGTGCTGCGTGGTTGCTGAAACACCGAGAGATCCAGAGGATTCAAGTGCTGTATATATATATACAGCACGGGTAGTTATAGTTAGGATTGTTTTCCATAGGAAATCCTCAACATTCTATTTGGAATAACTTTGGCCCTGGTGGATGAATCTTTGTGAATTTCTCAAAGAAGATGGCTCGGTCCTTTCCTGAAAGTTTGGGGGGGATTCGTCAAGTGGGGGCTGAGATATTAGGGGGGTCCCAAAACGTGTTTTCTCCATGTTATTTTCCATAGGACCTTTAGACTCGGCTACAGGTCGAACGGCTGAATGGATTTATAAGAAATTTGGCAAAACTGTAGAGTCTTGTTCGCAGATTACACTTTTTTTGGAATGGTGTAAATCCGTTCAGTAGTTGTTGAGAAAATTAAAGTTAAAGTCAATTATATATCTATAGGCGCGCACACGTGCGCGCACCCAAGCGGCTGCGCGTGAGCGGAATTTTTTTTTGCTGCGTGACGTCTGTTAACGTTCGATTCGAAGGAAATCAGGAAGTTTTGTCCGCCATTTTGTCACTGCGAGTAAATATATTGTTCATTTCAAAGCGTTGAAACATGGAAAGGGGAGAAGGTAGAGATTGTCTTGCTGCGTAGGTTTTCTCGGGGTGTGCAGTAAGGCCCTTAAACGCGAAAAGATATAATTTTTTTCCGGAATAAAATAGCGGGGTGCGCGCACCCGGTCGCGCACACCTATTAACGAGAGTGTGAAAATGGAGAAAAATCAGAAGTTTGAGTGCTTAGATATAAGGTGGCTCTGAAAAGAGTCCTTGTGTTAATTGAGTGTTTTCTGCATTTATAAGTAAGTACCGATGCAGAGCCTGATGTTGCAGAGGAAGATTCTGTTTCCCTCATTCGTGAAATGAACACCGTCCCTCCTATAGACGTCTTGCATGTGGTATCGCAAGTTGTTGTGGTAAATAGAACCCATGCTATAATCTCCGAGGAACGCAGAAACAGATTTATTTACATGTCTCCTTGCTTTCTCAAATTGTGCACAATGTTGATTGGACCAATTCCATTTCTGTCTTTGGCATATATTGGAATATACCAAGGCAGATCGAGGAAAAAGTGTCATCAATTGTCGAAAGGTGTCTTTTAGAAGCATTTCCAGACCTACCCCAGTGATTGTGCCTAGATCGTTCCCACCACAGTGCATAATTATAAGGTTTGGTTCTGGGAGATGCATACATTTTTCACCAATGGAATCAATTGGTGACATTTCAATCCTCTTTTGGCAATCCATGTAATGTGTACATTTGGTAAGCCGAGGTTGCAAATTCGTCTGCTTACTGCATATTTTTCACTCAAGTGAATATAACTGTGTCCTATTAGCCAGACCTTCATTTTCAAGGGATTTGTAGTCGTCCTCCGATCGGTTCTGGAAGTGGAATGGGAGTTAGAAGTTGAAATTGTAAATAAAGAAAAAGGAAGAGGTTGTGTGTGGTTAAAAACATAAAAATGATTGGTTGATTATAATAAGTGGAGATTGAAGAGTACGTTGCATGTTAATGTTTATGTTAAACGAAAAGTAGTATTGGGTGTGAAAAAAAAGACATGTAACAGAGTTGTGGATTGGCAGGTGTTTCTGGAGGGAAAACAATCTTCTAAGTTTGCTGTAGAACGTTGAGACATGAACTTTTGACCTGTGCCTTCAGCAAGGTGTAGAATGAGGTGTTACCATGGAAACAGCCGGAGATGGCAGTTGGTGATGGGTGTCTCTCACGTGAGTCTGAAAATATTGTGAAGGACAACCAATTGAAATGTAAATTTGATTTTACAATTTTGCGTGAGGAAATGTGATTGGCTGAAGAGAGTTATATGAGTGTGTATTGACTGGATATCTGTGCCATTCAATTTTGGTTGCAGTGATAGAAGCAATTTTCAGAGTTCCGCTAACGAATATCTGTTTTTTGACTTTCACTGTTCTACATCGTTCAAAGCATTGGTAAAGGTAAGTGCGTAACTGTTTGTTTTGTCATGTACCGTATAATATAGTTTAATCAGAAACAATGATTGATTGGTGGCCGTGGCCTGCACTGGTGGGGGTGGGGCTGCACTGGTGGGGGTGGGACGAGAGGGACGGGGAAGGGGGCTAAAGTGGTAATGATTAAGGTATTCACAAAGTTTCTGTTAGACGTCAAAATTATAGTGCGGTTTCTGGTCGCCGTTTGCACTGGTGGGGTGAGGGAGGCGGTCGAGTGAAATAAAATGAAAAGCTTTGACCATGAGGTTGTATAGAGATTTGTGTAGTAAATGTGTTCGTACATTGAGGTTGGAAACGGAGTATATAAATATCTCTCTCAGTCCTGCTGTTTGACTGCATCTTAATGTCCCTTCTGTTTTCAATCTCCGTTGCCCTGTGTTATCTTATTGTCTGTGTGTGTCGCCTTCAATCCGGGTTGAGGAAGTTTGCTGTGGAGGCACACACAGATAGTACTATCAAAGTGATTGGAACGTTTCCAAAAAATAATTATATAATTGCATTTGTATTTTTAAAGAGCTACTGAATGTTTTCTTTCACAATTACCGCTTGGTTGCTTTCTCAGAGCAGAGGGTATGTCGTCTTTCACTCTTTGGTGCCTCTGCATCTGAGTCTGTTCTTTGGTGGGTGGCGGAGAACTGTTTGTTATTGTGGAGATGAAAGGGTGATAAGGAGAGAAATACGACATAGCGTCTGGCCTGTAGAAGCGTGGGAGCAGTGATTAACTCTGAGTGAAGCGGAACTGTGGCGGTGCTTGGTAACAGTAAAAAAAAAATTTAACTGTGGTATAACTGTCTGTACGGTGTGCGACCTACTAAGAAAGAGTTCACGGGCCGTAATTGGCTTGCAGGTTCTAGTATTAGTAAGTGAGGTCGAGAAAAGAAAACATTCAGGACTTTATTTATGAAGGTCTTGCGCCAACGGTGCGTTATTTTTTTCTCTTTTTAAAAAATGAGGCACCGGCGGCGGAAGGTCTTCATAAATAAGGTCCTCAGTGTCTACAGTTAAGGTTATGTGGAACCCATGAATAGTTTTTCAATATGAAATCATTTCAGTTGAGATTATGGATTAAAAGAGAAACTGTGAATATTTGAAATGTTTATTTAGAAATGTACTGTTTTAAAGGCAAATCATTATGTGCAAGTGGTTATACATCATTATTTTATCAATCAGCTGTCTACATGCGAAGCACTATCAAGTTTGTGTTGTTACTGTGTGAGGGAAAAAAAAGGCGCCAAAAGCGACAAAATGGCGGATTGGTGCATGTATGTAATCTGTTGGATGCTGCGCAAATCACTATTGAGGAGAACTATGGTATTGAGATATCTTTTGAAGGTTGCAGTATTGCATTTGAAATACAGCACAAGTAATAATGGAAATATTGTTGAAAGAACATATTTTTCTGTAAAGTTTTTTAAAAACATAATTTTATAGGAAATTAAAGGAGTAGAGGCGTGTGAGGCGGAAATAAGCAGTTGAGATGCGAAATGGCGTTTACAGTTATAAAAAACTCGTTTAAAATTTACACATTAATTAGGGAACATGTAGCATATATTAGCGAGTTTTGCATTGAGTCAATGGCTTGTATAAGAGTTATTGAAGCATTGTTTAGGCAAAATAGGTAGCTTCTGCTTCTAACAGGAAATCACTTTTATCATTTGAAAGTATGTCAGCTATCCAATGGAAAAGAGTAAAGCAGTACTCATGATCTGTTAAAATCGGAGCCTCTTTTATTTTCAGAGGGCAGCTCGGTGGGTTTTCGATGTAGTTCTCTGTTAGGAAAGAGTTAACCGTCCATTGTGTAGGCAAAATAGGCAGCAAGTGTTTGTAACAAGAAATCACTGTTATTGTCTGAAAACATGTCAGCCATCCAATTGAGAAGATGAAAGGAGCATTCATGATCTGTCATTATTGGAGCGTCTTTTACCATCATAGGGCAGCTCGGTGGGTTTTCGATGTAGCTCTGTGTTAGGAAATATTGCGCCGCTGCGAATATATTCCAATGACCCAGAACTGCTTGTATCTCTGCAAAGGACATAATCTCTTCGTCGGAACAAAGCTGTTCATGATCAATTAACGGATTCATGAGGTGATTGTAATTCGCTTCAGGAGGTACCAAATTGCAGAGATATAATTCCAGGGCCCACGTGAAATCACAGCTCAGGCAATGAAATACAGGCTGCACACAGGTGAAATACGAATATCGAAATGATAATCGATATGAAGTATTCAAAGTTGAGAGTGGTAAGGTGCCGTAGTACTGAAGCATTCTCTGTCGAGATAGTTGTATGTGGTCCGGTTCGTTTGCGAAGGCAGGAGGGACATCCATTTTGAATTTACGAAGGTGATAAAGGAAACGGCGCAGTACTGCCGGTCGTATAGGAACTGCACAGAATTAGGTCGCCGGCTATGCAGTGGAGAGGAGCATAATGACTTGATAAATTTTCTAGGAGTCTAGTCACTTAAATATTGCTAAGGAGTTTGCCACGGAAATATGTATCCATTTTTAGAAGTTTATTATATTAAGGATATATATTAACATGGTGGCTCTTGCTGTTTTGTGGTTCTGTGCAAGTGTACTGCTTGCATGTGTATAATGCTGGTTCTGTAGTTTTTCTCTATGGACATGGGGCCTTATTTATGTCGGATTTGCGTCACCCGTGCGTCACTTTTCCCATGGTAAAAGTGACGCAGTGGCGGCGCAATGTTTCATTAATAAGGCTTTTTTTGTTTTGTGACTTGGCCTTTTACTTTTGAAAGCCTACTGGTGTAGGTGCATGAATTTTAATATGGGGAAAAGTGACATATCTGTGGCACAATGCTTTTATAAATGAGAAATTTTGTATTTATTTTTAATGGAGAGTATTTTGTGAATCTTATTACTTATGCTTGTTCAATGCTATAATGATTGTATATTGTGTAGGAAATAAGTTTGTTATAAGTTAATAAAATTTTATTTTTTCCATTTTTAGAGTGTTTGGTGCCTGAAAGGAGCAACCTGCTATTTGAATTCATATATTGAGAGTATATATTCTTTTTTTCAGGTGAGTTCCTTTTTTGGGCTTTGGCAATTTCTGTGGGTGGTGATGAAAATAATAAAGAATAATTTGTAAATGTTTTGAACATGATTTTATCTCAAATTTTTCACATGTGGTCCTATCTGCTTATAGTACATATGTTTTTGGAGATGTTCTCTATTGACAGTTCAAATTATGTTTTAATGAGCTTGGGATATGTGATATTTTGCAAGGAGTTGAGATTTTGAAATCATTGGAGTATAATTCTTTCAGGTTTGTTTTAATAATACTTGTGAAGTGCTCATTATTTTTAAAATCTTGTTTTATTATGTTTGGCAGTGTTCCATTTTTAATTACAGAGAGGTATTATGATATGGATCTAAATTTAATGCTCATTTTCCTGCATATCTGTGAATATACTATGTATAGGCACTTTTTTAAATATTAATGTAGAGTTTTATTATGAGGTGGTTGTTCATGGTAAGTATGACATTTTGCATATGCTAAGACATTGACATGGTGAGTATACTGTTGTAATATAAATGGAACTGTCTCTGTGGGAAGTAGTAATCTCTAAAGTGAATTAAATGGTTTGTATAGTGTGATCCTTTTCTTTAGAGTGCATATATTTATATTGCACTTTGTAGTGATGAAATAAAAGAAATGGGTCTCTAAAAATTATTATACAGGTAATAAATATTTCAAATATGTAGAAAATCTAAAAATAAATTTTACAGTGAAATGTCTTTTATCAACAGTAATTATTTAATTTAAAAAAAAACACAGTGTCAATGTTTAGAGTTATATTGCCAATTTCTTTTTCAAAACAAGAGGAATGTGGTATCTTACAAATTATAGAGTTAATAAGTTAGAGATTATAAAATTTTCTGTAGTTTAAAAATTAGTAAAGGTAGTTTTAAATTATACACTTGTGGACAAAGATATAATTTAGTCTTTATATTTTTTTAAGAGGAAAAAGAAGAATTTATAGAAAAAAATACAATGGAATTTTTTTTTGAAGAAAATGAAGTGCATTTTGAAAATATAAATGAACTGATGGAGGAAATATTAGACGCGGTTGTTGGAGAGGAAGAAGATGAAAATGACTATTTTATGGACATTTCATTAGATTCAGCATATTTAGAGCTGATAGAAGAGGAGGACAATGGACTTGAGGAAGTCTCTGATGAACTGTTGTTAGAAGTTCTTTTAAATTATGAACTTTTAAATGAATAAAAAAAGTGATAGCAAACCATTCGTGATGATAGTTTTCTTGATATATTTGTCGATGAAGTGCTTCATGAGAGTGATAAGATATGTTCTCATGAAGTGTAAAAGAGATTGTAGAAAAAAAGATTAAAACAGTTATGATGACTGATAGTTTTTGAAAAAAGTGTACTGTTTGTATGCTTTTAAATTTTTTTTAAAAAAATTGTCAATGAAGTTTAAAGAAATATACAGTGTGATAAATTTAGAAGGAAAATTCACTACAGGATTTACTACTTTGTTCAGAGATTTTCTGTTATTATGTGTATTTTATTAAAAAATGAATGTGTGGTTTTAATTTGTACGGTATATGGTAGTACTGAACTATAATATTTGTTATTTTTGTGTCTTACAGGTTCACAATCTCATCAAAATTTTAAATTAAGATGCCGACCAGAATTGAAAAAAAGAAACTCTACAAGCGGACGTACAGTTTAAAGAAGAAAACTACAGAAATATTTTCAAAGACTGAGAGGACGGATACAAATAAGAGTACTCCTGGTAAGCAAACTAAAAAGTTTTTTAGAAGCATTTTGGGAAGGAAAAATGTAAATATTGAAGTTCAGAAGGAGAAAAGGATTTCATCATCTAAAAGGAAATCTGGAGTTAAACAAACTACTATTACTGGAATTCGGAAAGATGAAAGTCAGTACAGTAAAACCTGGACCAATCAATTTAGCCAAATCAGGAAGCGTATGTTTTACAACAGAGTTGTTGCGAATTTATTACAAAAGGAAAAAGTTTCTAAAAAAAGATCTGTTTTTCTTAAAAAAAACTATATATAGAGGCTTTTGTTGAGCGTGCATTTGAGACCAAACGAAAGTTATTTATTTTAATACTTAATAGAATAAATATTTTAAATAAGGCGATTCGAGTTTTCAAAAGTAAAAGTAAATGGAAGAGACATATAAATAGGAGTAATTTTTGTAAAGTGTTTTCTGGGAAGTGGATGCATACTTCAAGTTCTGAGCCATTTTTTAATGAAGAGAGTTAATTTCAAAGTAACGATCTGTTGCATGCAGTTGACACCACTGGTCGAGCGAATGAGGTGAAGGATGGTTGTGTTATTGAGAAAGAGAAAATTGTGGTTAGAAATGCAGAAGATGTTATGGGTAGAGAAGCTTTAGAGGGGCATTCTAATGCTCCTGTTTACAGTTGGAATTGTAGTAGAATTTGTAGTGTACGACAGGATTCAATTGATTTCTTTCGCAATTTCTTACGTAAGTACACTAAAGAAAGTCTAAAGAAAAAAATTAAAATGTTGCAAGAATTAGATGAATGCAGAGTGCGCGAGAAAATAGGTCTGCAAGGCCATTCTCTGGCTTGTCTCTCTAAAAAAATATGCCAGAGTGTGTTTCATCACTTCCGGATGTTAGCAGTGCATCACACTAAAATGAGAAAATTAGTGAGAAAGTTGTACTATGCAAAAAGTCCAGCACTTAAACTTAAACAGTTAAATAGTGCTCTTTTGTATGGATGTGAATTAGATGTTAAGAAGATTTGTGCAGAAATTGAGGTAAGTTATTTTGGTCCCGAGGAAGATAATGCAGAAGGTGATATAATTATAGAAGGAAATGTGTTAGAAAATGTTGGGAATGTAAATATTGAAAACTTTGAACAAGAAATAATAAAGTTTAAGATAATTGCAGGTGAGAAACCACATTTTTCTTGTGTCTGTTGCCGACGAATTCGTTACAAAAGTCAAACGAGGTTAGTTGATTTATATTTAAAAAGTGAAGATGAAAGTAATGGTCAATGGAAAGATTTTGCAACTTATTTGTTGGTGGAAAACTATTTTGATTTGGGTTTTGAGCAACGTGTTTGTAAATATTGTTATAATAAATTAGATGAAAATAAAATGCCTGCTAGAGCTGTTCACAATAATTTAGAGTTGGTAAATATTCCATCTGAATTGATGAATTTAAATACTTATGAGACGATTCTGATTCAATGTGTACATCCTTTTCAGGCTATTGTTCGAATGGAGCCTAAGACTGGTAAATTAAATCCTTCAGACTTACTAAGAGGATTAAAGGGTAGAGTTGTGTATTTGCCTCTTGATCTTAAAAAAAATATGGAAACAATTGGTGTTGAAAATGTAGAAGAGGAACCTCTAGTTATTCTAGTGAATGGTGTACCTACAAAGAGTAAGAAAATCTGGCAAGATTTAGTGGATGTTAGGAAAGTGAAAAAGGCAACGTTGTATTTAGTGCAAAATAATAAGTATTACAAAGATGTATACGTAGAACAAGAAGATGTAAGTGAAGAAGAGGATAGTGATTTGTGTAGTGGACAAATTGAAAAAGTTGATGTATCTAGATCTGAAGAAATTTATGAACATTACAGTGTTCATCCACTGCATTCCAAAGAAGCAATAGGGAATGCTATTGAATTATTTCAGATGAAAAAGGCGAAAGGAAATCCTATTAGTGTCTGGGAAGAAAGTTTGGAAGGTCGTTGTTTTCCACAGTTATTTCCTACAGGTGAAGGTACACGATATGATGATAGACCTATGCAGATTCCGTCATCTGAGTACCGGACAACTAGATTATATGCAGAAGATCCAAGGTTTCGCCAATGCATTCCATATCTGTTTCATCTTCTGTTTGAGAGTGACTTATCTGGTCTGTCTTATGCAGTAAATCATATCTTAAAAAGTGGTGTACATCTGCAAAATATTTCAGCAAAGGAATTTATGGATAGAGTGCATCAGAAAGATAGTGTTTTGGATTCTCATTTAATTAATTTAATGGCTTGTCAGCGGGGTACTAATGAGTATTGGTACCGTCGTCATGGAGATTTGAAGTGCATGCTTAGAAACTTAGGAGCACCAACATGGTTTTTAACTCTAAGCTGTGCAGAGTATGCTTGGGAAGATTTAATTGAATTTCTTCGGGAGGCGAATGCAAACATAGAAAATATAAAGTACAAGACACCTGGCGAACTGTGTTCATTAGATCCAGTTAATGTTTGCAGGTATTTTAATCATAGATTTGAAGCTATGATGTCTTTCATTACTAACAAGAAAAATCCGCCTCTTGGTGAAGTACTGGATTTCTTTTGGAGAAAAGAATATCAAGCAAGAGGTGCTCCTCATATTCATATGCTGCTATGGATCAAGGATGCTCCTAAATTTGGAATAGACTCGGATGAGACTGTACTGTCTTTTATTGAACAGTATGCCACTTGTGACATACCTAATAGTACCACTGATAAGGACTTAAGAGTAAAAGTGTTACGTTTTCAAAGTCATCGCTGTGGAAAATATTGTCGGCGAAAATTCAAATCAAAGAGAAAATTTTATACCAAATGTCGCTTTGGATTTGCACGACCGGTACTTTCAAAAGGAAGAGTCAACAATTTGATGTCATGTTTGCGACATAATATCAGAAGGAGGTCACCTAAACATATGTACAATTTAAGAAGAGGTGAAGAATCGAAATATATTAATGACTATAACCCAGTCATTTTGTCCATGTGGAATGCTAACATGGACATACAATATGTTGCAGACAACTCTATTGCTGTGGCTCGATATGTAACGTCTTACATCACGAAATCTGAAAAGACGGAACTGAAGGAGATGTGGGAAGACATTTCTCATGAAAAGAGCCTGAGCAAGAAATTATATACGTACAGTTTGAAGATGCTGTCTCATCGAGAAATTGGAGCATATGAATGTTGTGATAGATTATCATCAGCAAGTCTTTATGCGAAGTCAAGGACTATTCTCTGGGTGAGTTTGGGCCTAGCAGAAACACGAAACCGTGTTCTGAAACCTGTGCAAGAAATTGAGGACTTAGCCCAGAAAGAACCAAACAGTACAGACATTTTGAAAACAAATATGTTGGATACATACTATCCAAATAGAAGTACTGTGCTTGAAAACATTTGTTTGTATGAAATACTTCAAAATTATACTTTTAAGAGAAATGTTACCGAGAATATTGATAAAGGTGTACATGCTGGAATTGGACATGAAGGATGTCTGGTAAAACAAAGAAAAGGACACTTGATAAATCATCGGAAACTGAGTTGTGAAACACCTGATAAAAGAGAATTTTACTATTTTGCTCTTTTGCAACTCTTTAAACCATGGCGTAGAGAAGAGGAACTACTTGGAGACTTTGATAGTTATGAAGATTCATTCAACGCATCTAAAAGTAGTATTGAATGTCCTGTTTTCAGCAATTATCTGCAAATGTTGAATGACGAAATAGAGCAAGAAGCAACAATTGCAGCAGAGATTGCTAGAGATAGTTCACAAGGTAGTCAAAGTTCGGCATCATTAAGTCAAGATCCACTGGGACAACCAATTATTCAAAGTGAAGCAGCCACCGCGATGGATGAGGTGGAAAGCGCAATGCAGCAAGGTCAAGAGGAAGTAATCGACTTAGAAGAATTAAAGAAGCAGTTTAATGTTGAGCAAAGACAGATATATGATGAAGTGACAGAGCACATTGAGCATGGCTTTCGTCACGAGAGAAAAGATTGCTCATGTATGTCATTTGAGCCTATTCGATTATATGTAAGTGGAGAAGCAGGGACTGGTAAAAGTTTTCTAATTAAAGGAATTACTACATATTTACAGCAAACAACTCAGTCAACACTGTCGTGTGTTGTTACTGCTCCAACTGGATTGGCAGCACATAATATAAAAGGTGTTACTTTACATCGTTTGCTGATGCTGCCCGTTGAACATGAAAATAAATTACAATATCAGAAGCTATCTGGAGAAGCTTGTTTTGAAGTTTCTAGAGTCCTTAAAAAAATGAAACTTCTTATTATTGATGAAGTAAGCATGGTCTCCAATTTAATGCTTGCTTTTGTGCATTTAAGAATGCAACAGACACTTAAGACAGAGTATGATGTGTTATTTGGAGGTAAACATGTCATAGTTTTTGGAGATCTACTGCAGATGACTCCTGTGAAAGGACAACCTGTATTTGAAACTGTTACACATGAGGAGACTAGAAAGTGCCTGGGCAGTATTGGAAATGTAAATATATGGTCACATTTCAAATATATTGAACTGATTCAAAATATGCGACAGGCAAAGGATACTAAATATGGAAGTATTCTTCAAGATATTAGGATTGGAAAATTAACTGAAGATGCGAAACAGACTCTACGAACTCGATTACTTTCCAAGCTGTTTCCTAATGAAGATAATGTTCCTGAGAGAATATATAGTAAAGAGGTAGTAGATAAGACAGTGATATGCTTGATGCCAACTCTGAAAGAATGTTCAGTTTTTAATGAGAAAATGTTGAATTTAGAAAATCAAGAAATTAAGAAACTGGAAGCTAAAGATAGAATAGAGCATGAAGGTAGTACTATTGTTTTGTCTGAAAAGTTGAAATTGAAATTGGATTCTCTTCAAAAAACTATATCTAAAACTGCTGGTTTAGAGAAAAATCTGTATGTATGTTTAAATTGTCGGATAATTTTAAGAAGAAATTTACATGTAGAAAGAGGATTGGTAAATGGAGCAATGGGTAATGTTGTTGGTTTTGTCAATTATACCAATAGAGATGAGATTGAATTTTTGAGGATAAAATTTGATGGGATTGAGGAAGTTCAACAAATTAGTCGATGTTCAACTCGTTTTTTGCTTGCTAAAGACTTATATGTCCGTCGTAAGCAATTTCCAATTTGTTTAGCATATGCAGTGACTATACATAAATCTCAAGGTTTAAGTGTAGATGGTGCTTTGGTAAATATTGGAAGCACTGTATTCAAAGAGGGCATGGCGTATGTTGCTTTATCGTGTGTTAGAACTTTATGTGGACTTTATTTAATTGATTATGATGAGACAAAGATTAGTGCAGATTTAAATTGTGTGAAGGAGTATATATGGCTGAGATACCCGCCACCCCCTCTCAACACAATCCCCAAAAGGAAGGGAAACCGGAAACTGTTCTTAAAGTTTTTGGATGTGGGATGGAGTGACCATCCCGGCCGTATTTATTAAAACAAAAAATTAAACATTAAACGTTTTCATGTTATGTACAATTTCATTATCACATTACGATGTTTGGCTAACCTTAACATAATCTCTAATACAGAGGTTCTCCTAGCCGAACTAGCATCCTACAAAACATTCTCTAAGAACACTGAAATTGTACATCCTAACGTTTAAGGGCCAACGGCAAGGTCATAACCGGTGTCAAGATCCCTAACCAGACTTACCCCTCCCACTTAGGAGGGGCGATGGCACAGGGGCTTACCACAAGTGCAACTACTAACAATTTCCCTTGACTTGACGGGGGCACTTAAGACTCGACGCCATTTAAAGGTCGTTCGAACACTTGTGTGTGGTATCTAGAAGGTATCGTTGACCTCTCCCCACCCCACACAACTTACCGCATCTGCCGTCGCAGATGACACTAGCCCCGGGAAATTCCCCAGGAGGGGGCTGTAACCCCTCCTACAAAGGAAGGGGCCTTGACCGCCTTTCCTTTACTTCCGGCGACCCGCCCTTAGACGGGACCGCCTCCCCACTGAGGGGCCAATGGCCACCTCTCCCGAGCGCTCCCATCCGTGTTGGGTGACGCCCACTCATAGGGATCTACCAATTAGTGCTCACCGATCATGACCTTACCGCCTACCAAAAAATAAATACGACAATTCTTGAACCTATGAAAACATTGGTCGCTACGACCGAAGGAACATGCTAAAATGCAACATCACATCAAATCACTTTAATCGTAACAACCTAAACGATATTCACCATCTTTATTAACCACAAACTGATACTGTTATAGCCTGTAAACGAAACGGAAAAACAAACTTATCAATTCACTTTATTGCACAACAACTTTGCTGTCCTCAGGGGCTGGTGGGTGGGTCAAAATTGGCTCTTCGTTCCGTCCCGAGCTCACGTGTAGCGAGGAGGTGCAGCTTCGGAGCACAAGAACAAGAGGACGTCTTCTGGTCTTGCGCCTTCTTTTATCCGTCTTCAGGGCGGGCGAAAACCCGCCCCTGCCCGCCCCGGGGGCGTGGCTGGCTGCGTCGGTGTCTAGGCCAGCCCACTCTAGGGCGTGAAAAGGCGCGCCCCGGCTACGCCGCTTCGGGCATACCAGCCGAGACGCGCCTCCCGCCCCAAAATGGCTTCCCGGGGGGATCGAGGCACTCATCCATACGTTCGGGGGGACCGAGTGGTCGCCCCTTTCCATATGGCTGAGATACCCGCCACCCCCTCTCAACACAATCCCCAAAAGGAAGGGAAACCGGAAACTGTTCTTAAAGTTTTTGGATGTGGGATGGAGTGACCATCCCGGCCGTATTTATTAAAACAAAAAATTAAACATTAAACGTTTTCATGTTATGTACAATTTCATTATCACATTACGATGTTTGGCTAACCTTAACATAATCTCTAATACAGAGGTTCTCCTAGCCGAACTAGCATCCTACAAAACATTCTCTAAGAACACTGAAATTGTACATCCTAACGTTTAAGGGCCAACGGCAAGGTCATAACCGGTGTCAAGATCCCTAACCAGACTTACCCCTCCCACTTAGGAGGGGCGATGGCACAGGGGCTTACCACAAGTGCAACTACTAACAATTTCCCTTGACTTGACGGGGGCACTTAAGACTCGACGCCATTTAAAGGTCGTTCGAACACTTGTGTGTGGTATCTAGAAGGTATCGTTGACCTCTCCCCACCCCACACAACTTACCGCATCTGCCGTCGCAGATGACACTAGCCCCGGGAAATTCCCCAGGAGGGGGCTGTAACCCCTCCTACAAAGGAAGGGGCCTTGACCGCCTTTCCTTTACTTCCGGCGACCCGCCCTTAGACGGGACCGCCTCCCCACTGAGGGGCCAATGGCCACCTCTCCCGAGCGCTCCCATCCGTGTTGGGTGACGCCCACTCATAGGGATCTACCAATTAGTGCTCACCGATCATGACCTTACCGCCACAGGTCCGGATAGTTGACCGGCTATCCGGACCCCCCACAAAACTCCTACCTATAGGTCATGCTTTAAAGATTTTAACCAGGCTAGGAAGTCTCCTATGAGTAACTCGTTCCCCGCCCTCGACAGATGCACACCATCCCCCAGATACATACTATCATCATTAATACAATTATGCGAGATTGAATGCAATGTCTTGGACCGGAACAACCTACTTACTTTGTTATTCAACTTTTTAACAGAATGATTCAAAGCAGGGATCGAGATAGCCCCCCGCCACACTTTTCGTGGAATCATATGAGACCACGCAATTAGGCACCCCGGAACTCTCCTCGCTAACCAACTTACCGTGGAAAGCATAGCCTCCAGGAGCAGTCGTCTACCGGTGGTGACCAAATCATTGCCCCCCAAATGTACTATGACTATGGACGGCGGTGACCTCATCCGCCCTAACAGGCCCTCAAAAAATTCCTGAAACTGGTCAATACAGAGACCGCCCCTTCCGTAGAAGGACACTCTGTACCCGTATTCCCCAGCTATGTGAATCATGTCACCTGCTTTGAATACGTCTGCGGCCCGTCTCACGTATGAGTGGCCCACGACCCACACCTCCTTCTTCACAGCCGGTGACGTGCGACCGCTGGCCTGGTGTTGGGTCGACTGCTCAGTTTGCCCTGCCGCGTAAGCTTGCACAACTGAAAATAAACAAAAGACAAGAGGCGTGAGTACATGAATACAGCTTCACAACATGTGCAATCGCACGTACCTCTTATAACAATTGGAGGACCAACGCCCCACACGTTTCACTTGTTCTACATTAAGACCCCTGGCTGTAGCTTCAGTGGCAGCCCCTATACGAAAGGAGTGGGTCCCAAATTCGCCCGGGTCCAAGCCCGCTGCGGCAATGGCCATTGCAAGCACCCGTTGAAACTGAAACCTCGTCAGCGGGGTGGCGTCTGCATGCCTCAACAATGTCCCCCCCCATGCTGCCACTCTCTGTGCTAGGTAATCCTCTAAGCACTGTACCGGACACATGGATGACTCGGGGTTCCTGCGAATGATCGTACAGTCCCCTCTCCCATCTTGGTCAGTCTTAGACCGGGGAAAGGAGACAATCATCGCGTCCCCCCTGATCTGAACATGCTTCCTGCACAAGCCCCCCGTCACATCCTGTTTGTTCCTTGCAACCAGCTCACTAACTCTCATAGCCCCGTGAAACGCCAGCGTAAATGCAGTCCGGAACAAACAGGTCTCAAAAGGGGACGAGCATGTATTCGGGAGTGTGGCCAGTAACAGGGACAACCTGTCTAGACCTATCGGTCGCCTCACGTCTACTCTGCGACCCTCTAGGCGTTGCCACCCACGCAGCGCTTTCTGTACTGTGAAAGACGCTGTTGGGTCCAGGATGCCATGGGCCCTGGCAACAAAGGAAATGGCGGCACGATGCCTTTGGGCCGTAGCCACCGATTTCCCAGCCCTGTGTAAAGACATAAGAAAGAGTACTACCCACTCTTCCTGACCCCAAAGACCCCCTCTCTCTGCCCCCAAAAAGGCTAAATAGGCCTGGAACGCCCCTTCATATGCCTTCCTTGTCCTGGGTGCTAGACTCTCTCCCACGAGGTGACGAAGTTCGGGGCACCGAGAGACCAGAGAGCTTCGGGGAAGGGTGCCGGCTCCGGGTCCGCTGAAGGAAGGAAACCCGAGAAAGCCTGCATGTGAAAACGAGACAGTGCATCAGCAGCCTGATTCATCACCCCTGGGACATGTTTTGCTCTGAAAACCACGTTCAGTTGCATACATAGTAAGACAATTTCTTTGAGCAGCCTCAAAATCAATTTACAATGGGCTGACTGACTGTTGATGCACTCTACTACGGTCATATTGTCGGACCAAAAGACTACAGAATGATCCCTGAAACCTTCTGGCCAGGTTCTCAGGGCAACGAGAATGGGAAATAATTCAAGGAAAGCGATATTACTCGTTAGCCCCTTCTCGTGCCACCATAGGGGCCATCTTTGAGCAGACCAGCTCGTGCCGAAGATGGCGCCAAACCCTATGCTTCCTGCTGAATCCGTCCATAGCCCAAGCTCTTCCGAGGACACGGCTGGCTTGTTCCAGACGACTCGGCCATTGAAGTCCGCCAGGAATGCTAACCATATCCGCATGTCCTGGCGGACCTCAGCCGATAACCTCGTGCGATGATGACCCTCCTTCAGGCCGATCATCGCTTGGGCAATGGAGCGGGAAAAAGGGCGAGCCATTGGGATTACTCTCAAGGCAAAATTCAACTTCCCCACTAATTGTTGCAACTGATGCAGTGTAACCTTGGGTGTGTTCAAACATACTCGGAGGGCTGACCCGAATTGTAACACTTTGCTAGCCGGTAAACGGAAACACCCCTCCCTTGAGTCCAACTCGATCCCCAAAAACTCGAGGCAAGTCGTGGGACCCATAGTTTTACCCGGTGCCAACGGCACACCAAAATGACCCATCAACCCACAGAATTCGTTTAAGGCCTGGGCACATTCGGGATTTCCGGCGGGGCCAAGGAACAAAAAGTCGTCAAGGTAGTGCATCACATTTCGAAAACCCGTCTTTTTAGTAAACACCCATTGCAGGAAAGTACTGAATTGCTCAAAATATGCACATGATATAGAGCATCCCATTGGCATACACTTATCCATGTAAAATGATCCCTGGAACCCGAATCCCAAAAGACGCTGGTCGTCTGGGTGTACCGGGAGCAACCGGAACGCTGACTCGATATCGGATTTCGCCATCAACGTCCCGGGCCCCAGGCGATTCAAGATGGCCACTGCCTCATCAAACGATGCGTATCGCACCGAACAAACTTCAGGATCAATTGCGTCGTTCACCGAAAGGCCGTGTGGCGCAGACAGATTATGGATCAGACGAAACTCACCTGGATCCTTCTTGGGGACCACCCCTAACGGAGAACAAACAAAATCCGGTACCGGGGGTACACTAAACGGGCCAGCGACCCGTCCCCGGCTAACCTCTTTCTGAATTTTTTCCTGCACCACAGATGAATGTTGTAAAACAGAAAGCTGATTCTTGCAAATCCCTACACCCTGAAAGTCCCCTACCGGGATGCGGAAACCATGTGTAAAACCGTTCCGCAGCACCCCGGCAGACGCCCGATCGGGGTAATCACTGAGCCAGGGGATCATTGCCAAGGTATCAATCGGGGTCGGTAGAGGCGCCCCTCGGACTAAATTAGACCTGTTTGGCGCCTCCCTTGCCCCCATTCTCACCCGTTCTGGCTCTGCACGCTGACTCAGGATGGGATGACCCACACGTACTACATTCGTGTTTAAATTTACAGGACCCCGGAGGCCTGGTACATTTCCCTTTGTTGAAGTTATAACAGAAACCCTTTCTCCCGTTATTACCTGCGGGCCTCGACTGGTCGTCGGTGCTCGTACTTGGTCGAAAGGGCGACCCCACATTTTGGCGGGAGTAGTCAACAACATTACTCCCGACCAATGGCATTCGTAACATTCCCGATTCTTTCATTTTATCCCACGTTAAAGAATCGTAACAATCCCAGGTCAAACTCTTGTTATGTTCTTTTTCCTTCCTGAACAGATTATCATAACAAAACCAATGGTTACCTTGATACGCCGTCGAGTAACCCATAATTCGTGATTGGTAAACGGGAAACTCAGGAAGCAACTCAGGCCTACGTTCCCCCAAAATCGACGTAAAAATACCCCAGGCATTGCCCCAGTTCCCAATGTTCTCATTTACCTTAAAGGCGGCCATTTTTGCGCGCCAAACACTCGGATGCATTAGGTCCTTCTGACTTTTTACATGCTCCACATCGTAATGATCAACAAGCAAGGAAAAAATATTCACGTATTCCCCTGCCCAGATCTTTTCCTTTATGGCTAAAGGCACATGCTGTCCCAATCTCTCTCTACGAGAGGGTGCTGACTCGTCCCGTGCAATCGGCAATGGCCGCTTACCTGAACCGGACGCAGCTTCTGCCGCTTGCGGCTTGTCTATCCCTGCCAACGGTGCGGCCACTCTAGCCGCCACCTTCTTCTCGCGAAGTTTTTTGATCAGCGCCTGTGCCTCAGCAGCCGTGGCGCCATCACTGCTATCCCCCAACCATGCCGCTAGCTGTGCTGCCAGCTCGGGGGGCATGTCTTCCTTAGGTGTCGGGGTGACGACAACGGGGATTGGATTCCCCTCGATCGGTACTGGGGTCGGCGCCTCGAGCGGGGCAGAGGGAGCCGGGGCGTCCCCCCCAGCTGGAACCCTTTTCGATCTCTTAGGTCTCCCTCCAGCCGGTGGTTGGCCCGATCCCTCCTCCCCATCTCGCTCCGCCAGCCGCTTCTTTATGTCGGACATATCCTTAAAAAGGGCCCGAACCATCTGCTCGGTCGTCATTCTCTTTGGGCCTTTCTTGGGCATCTCTCCGACGAAGTCTCTGAAAGACAAAGAAAAAGATCAAAACGCTCAAAATTGGCTCTTCGTTCCGTCCCGAGCTCACGTGTAGCGAGGAGGTGCAGCTTCGGAGCACAAGAACAAGAGGACGTCTTCTGGTCTTGCGCCTTCTTTTATCCGTCTTCAGGGCGGGCGAAAACCCGCCCCTGCCCGCCCCGGGGGCGTGGCTGGCTGCGTCGGTGTCTAGGCCAGCCCACTCTAGGGCGTGAAAAGGCGCGCCCCGGCTACGCCGCTTCGGGCATACCAGCCGAGACGCGCCTCCCGCCCCAAAATGGCTTCCCGGGGGGATCGAGGCACTCATCCATACGTTCGGGGGGACCGAGTGGTCGCCCCTTTCCAATAGGTTAAGAAGAGAATATGCTCCAAGTTTACCTCAATATCCTTTAATTGAAAGGCGTATAGTTGGTCAGAAAAGGAAAAATGAGGACAAATGTGCTGAAGTAGTCCAGAAACGACGAAAAAAAGATGTAGCTGTTGTTGGTAGCTCTAGCAAAACTGTTAGTATTGAAGAGATTGTTGGATTTAAGTTGGAAAATAGGTGTGGTGTCAACTGCTATGCAAATGTAGTAGTTAATGTTGTTTTCTTTCTGAAAAATGTTAAGGAACAGATTATAGAAAATCAGGAGCATACCTTTTGTCATTCTTTAAATTCTATATTTGAAACATGTAGTAGTGGTGATAGTGAAGTAGGAAGTGTTTCGGAATTAAGGAATGTTTTAGACATATGTGCAGGAGTAAATCAGTTTTCTCAGAATATTCAGCAAGATTGTCAGGAATTTATTATGTATATGTTTACAGCTTTGGAAGATGAAGGTGTAGATATTGATAGTCTTTTTGGGCTTTCTTATAAATGGGAACATAAGTGTGATAATTGCTCCTTTTTAAGTAGTACTGAGATACCCAGTGAAAGATTTTTATATTTGACATTACCAGACTGCAAAGAAGTGCCTTTTCATAAACTAGTTAAAGATGCGCATCAAAACATGGTCTGTTCTCAATGCAAGTCTGAAATGTTATCAACTTTATTTATCCATAGATATGGACAATATGTAATTTTAATGTTTCAACGATGCAGAGCTGATGGGAGTAAATTATCCACTTTAATAAAAAAAATTGTGGCTTCTCAAGTTTCTATTTCTAGAAGAACATTTGTAACTGTAGCCATTATTTATCATGAAGGGCATTCTACATCATCAGGACATTATACAGCTTATTTGAAGTGTGCTAGTGGCTGGACACTTTGCAATGATAGTCAATTGACGTTTAAAAAACGTTTGCCTTTTGCCTTAAGTAACTGTTATTTGTTATTTTTGGAACCCAAATTTCAGAAGAATGGTTTGCTGTAGGAATATGTATACTATAAAGACCTGAAACTTACTAGTTTATAAATATTATGTAAATGAGGGTGTACAAATCTATAAATGAAATTTGTGTTTTGCATAGTGATAACATCAGGTACGAATTTACTTAATGTTTGATGGTATAAAATATGGTATACATTTTGATTGTGAAAGTACAGAAAACAATAGATAAGACTAAGATTAAATAATTTCAATAAAAAACTACTTAACTCATAGTATTTGGCCACATGGAAAAATATGAGAGAAGAAAATGAGTACTTTTGAGAATTATTTAGAAACTTATATGGACGCAAGTGTTTGGGAGAGGTATTTAAAAGATAATGAGTTACCTTATACAATTTGGCCACGCGGAAAGGTATGAGAGATGAAACTGTGTCTTTCTAATACATATTTTTAAAGGAGATTGCTGCACGGGGCTTTGTTGAGATATCTTGAAAAATAAGTGGTATACTTTAATTAGGTTGTAACTGTGGAAGATGTAGTGTGCTTACTCAAGAAATTGCGAATTTGAGGATTTAAGACATGTTTTTTTCAGGTATTTATAATATGTATGCAGATTTTGTATGGGTTTTTTAAACACAATCATTTTGATTGTGTTTTTTTTTCCCCGCTGTTATATGATGATTAATATTGAAATCACTCTTGATAGTGAAAATCAATGTATTCATAGAACAGCAAAAATAAATCATTTAATATGTTGTTTACTTATTTTGTTATGTTGCATTTAGAAATATGTATTATAATAGATTTTTTTTACTCTCCTCCACAGATATTATATGTATAAGGTAAGTTTAATTAATAATATCTGACAGTTTTCTTTGCATCTCTCTTATTGTTTCCTATTTTTTTCTTTAAATAATATACTTTATAATCTTATTTTTACTTTTTTTCCACAGCTGCTACGTTTTAATAAGAAATTTACTTTTTTTTTTCTTTTTATTAGGTAAGTATATATAATAAAGAAATGTTTACAACATTGTGTTATTTATTTCTCTATCCTTCTTAAAGCAATGTCATCTTTTATATTGAATACTTTCATATAGGATTGGGTGCATTGTTAGAAGGTATGCTTTAAAAGTGATTTAATAAAATGAGCGACATTTCACTGAGTGAGTTTAGCAAAAGTGATATATGAAAACAATGTTGTATATGATATTAAATGTTACATGGTGTTCTTTGCAGGACTTTAAATCCTGTGTTGCAGTGCCAATTCTGCCTCAAGGTTAGGGGGCTGGGGGGCTTAGTGGTACTTGTATGGTCATGATAGAGCTACTCCTTCTATGACCCATGGTTCAGATGTGTTTATGATAGAGTGGTTCCGTCATGGTTCTGCTTAGTGAATAGAACGTGTTAAGGAAGCACAATGTTAGTGTTCTGCATGCACAGCTGCAAGTTCATCACAAATGTTGTCCGTCCTGGGGACAGCTGAGGCAATGCTCATGATGGAGCAGCTTTGTGATGAGTATGGAAGCATTTAACAGCTGTTAAAAAAACCTGAAGGGTTTCTATAAAGACGAGGTATGTGTGTCATTCTAGAGCCGTGTATTATAAAGAAGTGTTCTTCTGAAGTAATACGTATTGAAAGTGGTTGACTGTAATTTATGAGATTTTACTCAGTGAGTTTCTGGGCCATATTCTTTCAAAACTGTGCATGTGATTGCTGCGTCAAGATCTACGCCTACTTCAATTTGAATATAGAGGTATATTATGAAGGGTGTTTATCTGTGTTTTTTTTGCTATAAATGTCAAGAAAGCAGAGATAAAATTATCTCTCTGTTGCTAACACCAGTTAGGAACACTTAGTAGAAGATAGTGAACATTTTGGGCCGCACTTTGCATGTCAGTTGCATTTATATCTAATGACATGCAAAGTGGGCATGCGAAGATGTTAGCGACTGAAAATAGTCTTTAACATCGCTATCTCTTATTACTAGCTTTTGGAGATATTTGCGCTTAGCGGGAATATTTCTAAAAGCTAACACCTGCCCTGAGGAGTTCTTAGCCATGTTATCCAATGGGAGGTGGATAACATGGCTAATAGCATTAGGTCGCTATGCATGAATAATCCTTATTTTTCAGTGATACTTATGCTTTGCAACGATTTTTACCGCATTTGCGTTAAACCTCATTAATACCAAGGTTTATTTGCGGAAGAAATCGTTGCAGTGCTGCGGTAAATGTTTAGTCTCTAACCAAGTAGAAGGACTGCTACATACTTGAATATTGTTTAGTGCTTATTTTCATTGAGACCGTCACAGAAGTTCAATGGATCCGAGACGCTGTTTTTGTGCATCTTGGCAACTGCCAAGCCTTTGTAGCAGTGGGAGTGAGGGCTCTCCAAGGGGCGCAGCGTAGCTCCTTTTGATGTTTATAATTGCAGATAGCAGGGTAGAAATGTCCGCGGAATTTATGGATGCTTTGTCACAGTATAGTGTACGTGGTGCTCTTAGCACCTCATTACGACACACAGGGGAGTCATGTTGCACAGTTGGAGATCACAGACTTAGGAAATAAAACTTTATAATAGCAAGGGCTCTAAGCGATACAAATCGCCCGTTCTCGGTGTAAAAAATATCACTGCTATGGTGGTATTTTCTACGGTGTTAGTGGTCGAAGGAGAATAGTAACATATATGTGAAAGAAAATTCTGTAACAGGCTCAGCATTTCACATTATCACGTGAAAACAAACAAAAGTTTTTCTCACATAGCAATAACTCTCTTATAATTAAGGGACGGAGTGTATCTAATGCTATTTACTACACTGCTATGGGAACGATGTCGAATGTTTTATAAGGGGAGGCTTTAAAAGTTTTTCGATAAACTGGTTTTCTAGGGAAGTGGGTGGAGTGTTCCGTGTAAATTGCAGAATAGAAACTAGTAAAAACCAATTGGAAGTGTTGTTTTTAAGTCACATGACTGAACATGCGTGTCTCGACGCCTGTACGCGATAGGTGGGTGCGCGCACCCGGTCGCGCACTAAATGAAAGCGGCGAGAAAAATATTAGCTAAGATGCTCTTGGAGCTCGTTTTGGTACAAAGAGTTAGTTCTGAAAAGAACTTTTTTTTTTTTTTTTTTTTGGAAACAAGTGTTATGATGCTTTTGATTTCTTAAAGTTGCTACAACATTTTTCAGTATGTCATACTATCCAAATAAAGTGAAGAAATTTAACTTTTCTAGGAGCATTTATGACTCTCAATTTTGTGTTTGATTAGAATAAAGCTTTGCTCTCCGTATACAAGAGGTTTTCCACAGTTGTTGCATTTTATGTGCACGTTCGCCAGACATGGTTTCAAGTCCATTTCAGCACTCGATGGAGATACAGGTCGTCCACCGGAAGATGTGCTGGTTACTTCTGATGGTAATAGCATAACCTCCGTTTTTCTTGTGAAAGGTGGTCGCTCATCTCCTTCAGATTCGGAAGATGAATGCGGAATGGTAGCCATTGTAGCGAAGTCTTCGGGAAGATGTTCGACGTTGTTCTCTCTTGAGAGTAGAAAAGAAAGTGATGGAAGTAGGTGGAGTGCTGCGTGTAAATTCCAGAATAGAAACTACCAAGAACCAATTAGAAGTGTTGTTTTGAAGTCACATGACTTCACATGCAAATCTCAGGTCCTGTACGCGATAGGAGGGTGCGCGCACCCGGTCGCGCACTAAAATAAAGCAGCGAAAAAACATGTCATAATATGCTCTTGGAGCACGTTTTGGTAGAAAGAGTTAGTTCTGAAAAGAACTTTTTTTTTTTTTTTTTGGGGGGGGGAACAAGTGTTATGATGCTTTCGATTTCTTAAAGTTGCTAGTACATTTTTCAGTATATAATACTATGAAAATGAAGTGAAGAAATTTATCTTTTCTCAGGGCATTTATGACTTTCAATTTTGAGTTGAATAAGAACGAGGCTCTGCTCTCCGTACAAAAGAAGTTCTCCACACTCGTTGCATTTCATGTGCACCTTCGCAAGATATGGTCTCAAGTCCATCTCAGCACTCGATGGAGATACAGGTCGTCCACCAGAAGATGTGCTGGCCACCTCTGATGGTAATAGCGTTGCCAGGGCTCTTGTTGATGCTTTTGCATAATGCTCAGCGTATCTTTGTTTAACATGCCGCAGCATGGTGTGTATAGAAAAGGAATATTTTCTATTTGGATTTCCCCTTGAGAGCTCCGAATTGCATATCGTGCAGGTTACTTTTGGCGCATTCACCTTCTTTTGATCTTCAGGATAAGTAAAAAATTGCCAAATGAAAGATTCCTTTTTTCTTCTTAACGGTGGTCGCTCATTTCCTTCAGATTCGGAAGATGAATGCGGAACGGCAGCCATTTCAGCAAAGTTTTCCGGAAGATGCTCGACGTTGTTGTCTCTTGAGAGTAGAAAAGATTGTGAGGAAAGTGGGTGGAGTGCTTCGTGTAAATTCCAGAACAGAAACTACTTAGAACCAATTGGAAGTCTTGTTTTCAAGTCACATGACTTTACATGCGCTTCTCAGGACGTGTAGGCGGTGACACTATCTAGTTACGAACGTGATTACATACTTAGGAACTAGCATTCAAAAAACCTATGAAATTCACTGAAAAAACCCTAGGTTTTACACACGTTATAGTTAGGAAGTAGCATTTGAAAAACCTATGCAATTCACTAAAAAAAACATAGGTTTGACACCAGTTATAGTTAGCTGGAAATTTTACTGACATAAAACCAATGAAATTTCACGTTATAGTTAGTTGGACTCACTATAACTTGCGCGTGTAATGCACTGCTGATGACATCACATAATACATGGCAACCAAGGTATCTATTAGTGACAATCGATGTAGTGTGCTAATACACCTCAATTAACCACGAAATGGGGATACAGGCAATCCGATACTTCCTTATGCAACGACCTGTCACAGAACTGGAACATTCGAAGATGCTAATCGAAATTATGACAATGTGCCTATACAACAACGTGTTTCTGTTCAACAAAAAGATCTATGAACAGAGTTGCGGTACAGCCATGGGAGTTTCCTTCTCTCCAAGCTACGCAAATCTCATGATGGGGTGGTGGGAGAGGAGCGTGTCTTGGAGAGAAGAAAACAACCACTACATGGCTAAAGTAGCGCTATGGTTGCGCTTCATTGATGATCTGTTCCTACTATGGAGAGGAACAGAATCAGAGTTTCAGACCTTCTTCACCATTCTCAATACAAATGATGTCGGATTAAGATTCACATGCACAGTTAGTGCCAAGGAAGTTGAGTTCTTGACACGAAGGACTATGTTAGAAACAACAAAATAGAGACCATTGTACACAGGAAGAAAACAGCTACAAATAGTGTACTGCATGGACTGAGCTTTCACTTACGAATGAAGAGAAACTGCTCAGATAATCTGGAAATGGAAAAGAAATTTGCAGAAACAAAAACGCGGTGCTTGCAACGAGGGTACAAACATGCAGACATTAACTTGGGGGAAATAAAAGCAAGGAATAAGACAAGAGCTGACACACTGATGAGTAAAGAAGAGACGAATGATCAGACAAGAAACGAAAGAGAGAACTAAGAAATGAGCAACCAAAACAATCAAACAGCCACAAATGAAGATCAGCCACAAATGATAATAACTTTCAGTAAAGAAAGTTATAAAATTCAGAAGATACTTATGAAGTATTGGCACATACTTCAAAAGGACCCAGACATAGGAATGAATATAGGAGAACACCCGCTGGTCTCATATCGAAGAGCACCGAACCTCTCTGACCATCTGGTGCAGAGTCATTTTGAATTGAAAAAACCCAAATCCTGGTTACAAACGAAAAGCAAAGGTTTAACAAAATGCATGATATGCAAAGCCTGCAAAATAGGATGCAACATCAACAATCTCAAAGACCCTGCAGGGAAGAAATCAGAAACAACATAACATGTGAATCATCCTTTGTTGTGTATATGTTGCAATGCTGCTGTGGGAAAACAATATATCGGCAGCACGATTTGTCCCCTAAAGAAGCGAATATTGGAGCACATTTGTGCGATCCAAAATGGAGATCAAACATATCCCATGGCCAAACACATCAGGATCCATCAAGGGAAAACATGGCAAGACATCAAATATTCAGGCTTAGCAACTATCCCACAACATGAACGAGGTGGGAATCGCATGCAGAAGCTCAGAAGATTGGAATCGAAGCTTATAATGAGATTTAAAACAAAACTACCATTAGGTTTGAACGGGGATGAAGAGATGTATGTCCACTTATGAGAAGATAAGACAAAAAGAGAAAAAAACAGGGACATACCAACAAGACCTCCCTCCGAACAGAATGGACTGAAGATAATGAAAGAACTGAAGCAAACTGAAATTTTGGGGGAAAACTGCAGTAGAAAGCGTTACACCTGATCAAGGACCACACAAACATATACAGTCCAGATGGGGGTATGTGCACAGCGGGGGCCAAGGGCACTCAGCCCTAGAAATATGATCGGACACTAAGTCATTAGATTACTCACACAGCCAATGGAAACGTTACTGCGACATTGGCAAACCGTTCATGGCTACGCCTTGAACGTTAAAAGCGTGTTCCATCTAACCTTAGATAAGCGCTGCATGCAAAGTAATATATTTTTAACCCCACTGATAGACACTATCACCACCTTGACATCAAAGCGCGCAAACAAAACCGCACAGTAAAGCGTGTTGAAACTCTCACTACATGGCCAAGAATGCACCACAATAAACACTAGGATGTAATTGGATAAATAGTGAAACTGAAAAGGGACACTTGTAAAACACTGCCGTAAACAAGGACTATGGTTCGAAATGCGTAGGAGTTTTGCTCGCAATTTGAAATAAATCAACGCGAAAACCACCAAGAAGTTTGCCGCGCCAATTCTTTGCATGGAATAATTATGAGACACTGTCCTGGTCTCAACGTGGGTACCGACTGAAAGCGCTCCCCTTGTGGCAGGACAAAACGAGTGTAAATATATATATACTTACCTCACTGACAACACAGGACTACAAATACCAGCCCCATGCTGGCTACCTCGAACAAGCCACGCCCACTGAGGCGGTACTTTCTTCAATAAAGGGAAGAAAACGGAGTTTCAGTGAAGTCTTTTTCTCCCTCTGTGCACAAGTCCCTGATGAAAAGGCGCTGATGCCTTGAAACGCGTCGGACATCGTTAATGAACATTGAAGGTCGAAGCTACATGCATCCCAAGGCACGAAAACCGGATGGCTGGCAGTTCGTTGTGTGACCTTTTAAAGCTCGAGGGCTTTGCTTTGGAAAATATATATATATATATATATATATATATATATATATATATATATATATATATATATGTAGATATATATATATATATATCTATATATATATATATATATATGTATATATATGTATATATATATATATATATATATATATATATATATATATATATATATATATATATATATATATATATATATATATATATATTCCGAAAGCCAGTGACGCTTGGGATGCCCAGCCTTTCGGGTCGGACTTGTTAGGGTGCTCAATCACCAAATATATTCCAAAAGAAACATGAACACCACCTCCAGTGCCATGGGTACAGGCCCATCCAAAGTGCTTCAATAAAATGTTCTTTATTAAAAAAAGAGCTTGACTCCCATGAGTCTTAATCAAGTGTAATAAATAAGGGTGGGCACTCATTTGTTCGTACTTAAGTGCAGCTTAAAACAGTGAGGAAGGACCAAGGTATTTTTGCATTCTAAATTTAAAGTGGCAGTGGGTCAGTTGTTACACAGTTCTGTGAAAATATATTGCGTGAACACAGTGTACACTTTTACATTTCATGCGCTGGTCATGCCACTGAAAATACACAGCTTAGCATTTCCAAATGTCAGGCACTGAATTCACTTTGCGCATTGCTCGCAATCATCAGGACCACAACTACCATAGTACTTTGTGATTGCTGGCATACAGTTTCCCAATTCTTCAATGTCTTACATTTTGTTAATTCATCACCTTTGCTTATTTGTTCCAAAATGCCCCTCTCATGCCTTTAGAGCAGACGTCTTCAAATTGTGGGGTGCGACCCCCAGGGGAACAGTGGAGCCCTGGGAAGGGGATCATGCATTCCCCAGCCTCACTTTGCCTGATTTCTAAAACATTTGCTTTGGTTTTGGAAAAGGATAACGGTCCTAGGACAGCTAATTTCGATAGTTTGAAATGCTTCTGCTGAGTCTCCTGTTCCGTGAAAGGCTTTTGTGTCAGGGTGCCTGGCCACCAGAAAGAAATGCAACTATGATTGCCCCATTATTTAATTTGGAACTCTAAAGGGTGCTTGAGACTGGTGAATGACTCCAACCTTTGTGATGACAAAGAGTTGTTTTTTTGAATGGTAGTGCAAAGAGTTAACAACTGGGCTGTGAAGTTGTTTGCTTTTAATCATAACTGTGTTCACACAGCCCTTGGTACCCCTAAGGAGGTGTTGAACGGACAGTTATTTAAAAAATAAATTGCATTACATAAGCCCTGGTATTCCGAAAATCTAAATTTTGGGAGAACCATTTTATTTAAAACTATTTATACATTTTGTATCAGTCTCTATTTTACTGTGTGTAATGCAATGCAAGTATAAAATAACGAGGGAGACGCCCGCCACTTTGCCGTTCGGGTTTTTATCACGGAACTTCGGATTGGCCGTTGTACGAGGATTTTTCTCTTCATTCATTGACCTCTGTTACTGTTACTCTGAGGGGAGCGACTGGGAAGGACACTGCATACCTGCGGTACCATTCGCACTCTTATTTATACTTCTTTATACCACGTTGCAATTATTGTGTTCCAGAAGAGTGGCTTTAATTAGCTTTGATTTTACCATTCCGTTGAATCTTCAATTGCCATACTACATATTATCGCAAGACTTTTCAAGGATTGTGATTGCTCTTCGGGTGAGACGGTCTTTTCCGGTACTTTAAAACGGATTCACACTGTGCTCGGGTCGAATACGAGAGCCCAGATTATTACTATACCTTAAGCCCTGATGAAGTTCCCAAGGCATGGGGGAACGAAACGCGTTGGCTATGTGCCGTTGTTGTTTCCAAAATAAACTCAATAATAAAGAAGAATTTCCTAAGATCCTACATTCTCTTGATTTGTTTAGTGCACCTTCCTTTTTGTCCTTTCTTATTGTTAAATTGCACCGATTGGCAGCGGGTGCTGGAAGTTGTTGCACTTGTAAATGTATTTGAAACTAAGTAAGTGATTGTGCTTGACCCTGGTCTGCTGCTGTTTTCTTATGCTCTAGTATAAAATAACGACTTACATACTCACAGTGCTTTCTGTCACAGGTTGTGATCACGTAGCACTAAAAATACGCTATTCTCCATTGCACCAACCAAGATTTAATTCTGTGTCTCTCTGGTTACACACAGATCTATGTAGTGCATTAACTAATAGAGGTTTCATAATGTACTGCAGTGCATTTCCCACTGAGTAACAACTTTTTACATTTATTTTTAATTTACACTGCCCATTATTGTATACGTAGGTACCTGATAGTGAAAGACCTAAAAAACATACAGAATATTTTGGGGCATATTTATGAGAGGCTTGCTCCACCAGAGCACCATTTTTTTTTACGCTCTGGGGGCGCGAGTGTCTCAACCATACCTATGAGGTGGTGCAAAGTCACCCTGCATGCCTTTGCATGGCCTCATAGATATGGAATAAGACAAAGTAGGGCAAGTTGCTGCCTTGCCTAACTCTGCATCAAGGAGGTGTTCCATGTGCGCTGCATGGGTGTTCCCACGCAACACCCATGTATTTTTATGCTGCCCCATATTTTTAAAATGACTTAAACCTGGGGCAGCACCAAAAATGTACATCTCCCCATTGAAGACATTTCTCCTTGTGTTTTCCTCTTTCCATGTGTGCTGCATTCTGCACCTCACATAGAAAGAGGAAAACGTCTCTTGGGATTATTTTTGTAAAGGAAGGTGCCCTTCCAGCACAAAAACAATCCTGCCAATAGTGGTGCGAGGCAGTAATTTGTGCGCCAAGGCAAGGGAAAAGGACAGGAATGCACCGTATTTCATAAATATGGTGCATTCCTGCCCTTCCACATTGGTATAGGGCAGCGCAGCAAGAGGACTTGCAGGGCTGCCGGACCCCAATTCCTAATAAATGAGGCCCTTTGTTTTTAGCTACACCTTTGACTACGCCCCCACACTCCCTGACCTATGGTTTGCCAAACATTGTTTAATATTATTTCCCCACTGTAAAAATTATTTTGTGTGGGAATTGGGGGCGTTTATGGTTGTCGTAATGAGGAGTACCAGGATCTATAAATTTTTATCAGAAGGGGGTCCTTACTCCTAAAAAAGTTTGAGAAGTGGGTCTCAGCATCAAAAAGTTTGAAGACCTCTGCTTTATGTATTAAATATTTTATTGAGCATAAGCAAAAAATGCACCTCATCTATTTCTGCAAAGGCCGTAACCAGTCTAGGGAGGCCGAAAATCAGCGGCCCCGCGGACGCGGACGCCCCGCCTAGGGCCAGCGGATAAGTCATCTCATTAACACAGCAAGCCGCCTACAACCCAAAAGGGCCGGCCGCGTCTTAAGAGGTGCTACAACGGTGCAACGGTGCAAGCTGATCAGTGCTAGTGCATTGTAAGAAAACGAGAATCAAAGAACTGTGAACAACCCCACCACCCACCCCCCCCGCCCCACCCCTCTCCTTGTCCATTTCCGGGCTCTAGCTATAGGTTGTGAACCCCTCTCAACAGTCAGTGGATGCCACGCGCGCGGGGCCTGTGCGTTTGCGAGCATGTGGTTTGGGGTCCGGGAGGGGCGTTTCCGCCAAGCGGAGCAGTCGCACGTAGCGTGGACAGCTCACCTCCCGGAACTCTCCAGTAAGCAAGGCGAGGAATGGCTGCCAAAGTTCCGCAAAGTCCGCCCCCCTCCCCGCTGCCGCCAGCGACAGTTTCTCCATTCCCAGGATTGCCCACAGACGGTGAAGCCACCCCAGCTGCTGCGGAGCCTGAGTCGCCAGTGCGCCACAATATTCTGGACTGCAGCCCCAAGCGCAAGCGCGATCAGGCGCCCGCGCCAGGATTTCAAAGGATACATGAGTGCGTTTGGGAGGCCTAGCAGAATGTACGCAGGGAAGCGCGGCAGCTGTGTGTCTAGATGTGCATCTATAAGATCCAGGATAGGGTCCCAGTAGGGGCGCAGCGCCTTACAGCTCCAAAGCAGATGTTCCAGTGTCCCTAGTTCCCCACATCCCCTCCAGCATCTGTCACTGATTCGGGCATCCCATTGGTGTAGTCTCTCAGGGGTGTGGTACCAGTATGTTGCCACCTTCGTCAAGGTCTCGGTAAGGCCAGTGTGGTGCGCCGAGTGTCTGGCTCTATGGTATATCCCCTCCCATTCCTTCCTAGTGAGCTGCCTCCCCAAGTCCCTCTCCCACCGGACCTGGCCCGCATTGTATGTGTGTGCCTGCGTGAGCAGCAGCTGCTGATAGAGATCCGATATCAGCTTCTTGTCGGAGGTGCGAGTCAGCAGCCATCGCTCATAAGGCGTGAGGTGCCGTTGGGCTCCGGGCTGGACCGAGGGGTGGAGCACCCAGTGGCGCACCTGCAGGTACTGCAAACGTTCCGATTCGGCCACGCCGTAATCTACCTTGACCTGCTGGAACGACAGTACGCCCTTGAGATCGAACATGTGTCCCGCCGCGAGGCAGGGTGTCGTCCGCCACGTCGTGAACGTGCCGGCGTCCAAGCCCGGAGTGAAGTCGGGGTTCTCAAAGATAGGGGTCATGGGTGAGGGGAAGGTGGTCAGCCCCTTGGCCACGGCCACTCTATCCCACACCCGCAGGGCTGTGCTGGTGATTGCAGAGGCGTACAGGTTGTGAGGGCGGTGTCGGCGCGGGAGGAAGGGCACACCCTGGAGGGTACGGCCGGCTACTGCCTGGTCGAGGAAGAGCCAGTGCTTACCGGACTCTAGCTGGAACCATTCCACAAAGGTGCGCAACTGGGCTGCCTGGAAATACAGTGTGAGGTCTGGCACCCCGACTCCTCCGTTCGCGGGGGGTAGAGTGGCGAGGGTGTGCTTGAACCTGGGTCGCCGGCCGTTCCAGATGAACCGTGACAGTTCCGAGTGCGTTTGCTGGAGCCAACCCGTCGGGGGGTCCAGGGGGAGCGTCTGGAACAGGTACAGAATCTGCGGCAGCAGTGTCATTTTGACTGCGGCAATTCTTCCCAACCACGACAGCGTGAGCGGCTTCCAGCGCCGGAGCTGCTCCCGGAGCTTGCGAGTGAGGGCCTCGTAGTTGGTCCGCGTAGTGTCTCGGACCGTAGGAGCCAGGCGAACGCCCAGGTATGGGACGGTTGCGCCCGACCATTGGATCTGGAATTCCGATTTAATCTCGGCCACCACAGCTGGGCTCAGCGAAACATTCAAAGCCTCAGATTTGGCTTCGTTGATCTTGAAGCCCGAGGCCAGGGCGAAGGTGTGCAGCTCCACGAAGAGAGCGCGCAGGGATCGCATCGGGTCAGTGAGGGACAGCAAGACGTCGTCAGCGTACAGGCTGATCTTATGCGTGTCGGCCCCAAATTTGATACCTGAGATGTGGGCATGTTGTCGCACCCTCTGGGCCATCGGCTCCATGTACAGAGCGAATAGGAGCGGCGACAGCGGGCATCCCTGGCGCGTACCTCTGCCGATGTCGAATCTCGGGGAGGTGTGCCCGTTCACCCGTACCGCGGCGTTGGGCCGGCGGTAGCAATTGAAGATGCGATGGCGGAGTTTCTCTCCGAATCCGAAGTGACGGAGGGCCTGGTTGAGGTACGGCCAGTGCACTCTGTCGAAGGCCTTCTCCGCATCAATGGTGAGCAGCATGCAGCCGGGTTTAGTGCGCGATCCGGCTTCAATGAGGTGCAGCACCCGCTTGGTGTTGTCGCTGGTCTGCCGTTGGGGGATAAAGCCCGCTTGGTCGGGATCTATCAGTTGTTGCATATATGGGGCAATGCGGCTCGCTAGTATGCCAGTGTAGAGCTTCAGGTCTACGTTCAGTAGCGATATGGGTCTGTAGGAGCCGCAGGCTGCCGGGTCACGACCGGGCTTGGGAATAACAGAAATCGACGCTTCCAGCAAGTCCGGGTGTATGGCGCCAGGCGTGTCAAACGTGTTGAACAGGTCACACAAGAGGGGGGCAAGCTGCTGGCAAAAAGTCTTGTAAAACGCCGCGGTATAGCCGTCGGGTCCCGGGGATTTCCCGACCTTGAGGCGGGCGATGGCCGAGATGACCTCTTCCAGGGCTATGGGCCTCTCCAGAAAGTCCGCCTGGGCCTGGGTGAGGGCGGGGAGGTCCGCACCCCGCACGTAGGCCCGGCCGGCATCCGGATCTAAATGATCCGCGTCATAGAGCGCCGCATAGAAATTGCCAAAGGCCGTCGCGATCGCTGCGTTTTCTGTGACCAGGTCGCCACTGGGCAACCGGAGCGAGCGCACCTGTTGCCTCTGGGTTTGCGCCCGAAGCCTACTCGCCAGCAGTCTCCCACAGCGGTCGCCACCGGTATAGTAGACGTGTTTAAGGCGCATTGCGGCGTATTCCGCCACATCTTGGTCCAAGGCAGCTAGCATTTTCCGCTCGGCGCATAGTTGACGCCACGCTCTGGCTGCCCCGGTGCGTTGGTGCATCTGTTCCAATTCCGCCACGCGCTGGGAGAGTTCGGCGCGTTTCAGCTCCCTCTCCTTGTTGTTGGCCGTGGCGACGGAGATGATTTCCCCGCGTAAGACCGCTTTGAGGGCTGCCCACTGGGTCGCTTTGGTAGTGTCATCATTGGCGTTGTGCTCCAGAAAACGGGTAATCGCCGTCGAAAGCCGGGCTTGGGTGTCAGCCGAGTGTAGGAGACCGTCCCGCAGCCTCCAGTGCCGCTGTGGAGTCGGCATCGCTCCTACCCGAAGTGTCGCTACCACCGGGGAGTGGTCCGAGAGCGAGGCTGGCAGTATCTCCACGCTCTCCACTTGTAGCGCCAGCTGCGAGGAGCCCAGAAAGTAGTCCAGCCTCGCGTATGTCTTATGCGCCGCCGAGTAGTACGTGTAGGCGGTAGTTTGGGGGTGTGTGTGCCGCCAGAGGTCGATGAGACCCAAGTCCGACAGATGCGCGTGACCCGCCGCCGTGAGCGCCCCTACCTGACCGGATCTCTGACCCGAGCGATCCGCAGTGTTATGAAAGACTATGTTGAGGTCCCCCCCCAGTAGCAAATGAGTGTGTGTGGTGGCTGTAACGGTCTCTAGAGCTGTGTGCAGGAACTTTTCCTGACCCTCGTTCGGGCCATAAACAGAACCCACTAGCAAGGTGTGGCCCGCTATTAGGAAGCTGTAGAGTAGGAGCCGCCCTCTAACTTCGGCCTCTTTTTGGAGGACTTTCCCCTCAAAGGATTTAGCTACAAGGATCGCCACCCCTGCGGTTTTCTTCGGGGAAGAGGAAAAGAACTGCCATGGGAACGCGCGGGATTTGAGTCTATGCTGGTCGCTGCGCACAAGGTGTGTTTCCTGAAGCAGGCAGATATCTGCTTTGGAGCGCTCGAGGTAGGACAATATCGCCCTGCGTTTATTCGGGCTGTTGAGACCCCGCACATTAAGCGTAAGCACTATAAGGTGTCGTGGCATAGCAGGGGTCGCGTCAGGAAAGCCAAGCTTGCCCAGCGGCCGGGATCGTAGGCCCGCGGGTCGCCAAAAAACACTGCGCTAGGGGTCGCGGCAGAACGCCGTTTGACGACTGAAGGCCCTGGACAAGGAGAACCCCCCCGCCCCTCCCCCCTCTCTCCCCAAGAACCCCCAACTTCAACCTGCCCCCCCAATCGGGACAAGTGTCCCACCTGAACCCCCCCCCTCTGCAGTGCAAACTCCCCCCGCTCAACACCCCCCACCCGTAACCCCCCCCAACCCCTCTCCCCAACAAGCAAAGAAACATGGTCTATCATTGTCCCAGGTCCAGCCCCATGGCCGCTGGACCCGTGGTGAGGTAAGTCCGTAGAATGGGAGCAGTGGCGACGTCGCAAGCAGGTCCGCTCACTCAGAGTGCACCAATGCCGGTGGAACGTCGGTTGCATCAGTAGGGGAGGACTAGGGGTGCGTCGCACGAACCCCCGCCACCGGGCTAGTGGAGCCCGGCATGACTAACTCCAGTACCACCAGTGCGTTGCTCTCTCCTCGGTCAGCCATTGTTCGCAGGCGCCAGGCCCTGTGCCACCGTCTCCACCGCAGACCTCCGCCCCTCCTCTATCTCCGTGTCCGCCGGGCGTCGCGGCCTGCGTCTGCGCCGCTGTTGCTGCCAGCGGCCTGGGCCCGCTTCGTTAGATGATTTGGCTCCTGGCGACTCGGCCTCAGCTCTCGGTTCGTCCAGTCCCAGCGCCTGGCAGGCCTCTCGAAGAGTGCGTGGTTGGTGTAGGACATTGCCCAGCCGAAACATCAGTCGGAAGGGGTGCCCCCAGCTGTAGGGAATGTTGCGCTGTCTCAGCTCCGCCGTTACCGGGCGGAAGGTGCGTCTCTTCTCCAAAGTTAGTGCAGCCAGGTCTTGGTAAAGCACCGGGGAGTGCCCGCCGAAGGAAATCTTTTCCATGTGGCGAGCCTTGTTCAGGATTTCCTCCTTCGTCTTGTAGTCTTGCACGCACAATAGGATGTCTGGCGGGTTCGTCGCGTTGGCCCTCGGCGGGCCCGTCCGGTGGGCTCTGTCCAGATGGAGGGGGGCATCTTCCTGACGGCCCAAGATGTGATTGAAGAGGCCCTGGGTGAACTGGAAGAGGTCCTCTGTGTCTGGGGACAGTTTCACACCTCTGATCCGAATATTATGCCGCCGGGAGCGGTTTTCTAAGTCCTCGGCGTGCGTCTGGAGGTCCACTTGCTGGTCGTGGATGCGAGCCAGTTCCTGTCGTAGGGCCTCTATTTCGGCGTCACGCGTGTCACTCTTGGTCTCCAGGTCTGCTACTCTCTCCCCTATGGCGTCGGTGTCACGGCGGACCTCCCTGATCTCATCTTGAAGTTCCTTCTTCAGGGCATGGATGTCCTCCCGCAGGCTAGAGAACAGGGACTCCAAGAAGGACCGCGTGACTGGAGCTTCGGGGTCGGCTTCCTCGTGGGGCGCTGAGGCCCCCCCCTTCTTGTCTGTGACCGCTTGGGGGGTAGCGCCTGCGGGGCCGCTCCGCTTCCCTGTGGTAGGGGGGGTGAAGAGGTCCTTGATGGAGCGGTCCTTCCTGGGCCTTCCGCCGGACATCGCGCTGCAGGGCCCTCAAGCTCGCCCCTCCGTCGGCTGCGAAGCACGTCCCAGGCCCCCTGGGTGCCAACCCGGGTCTGCGTGGCTAGAGTTGTGGAGGCGGTATCCCGCGGTCCCCAAAATCCAGGCGGGCAGTGCAGCGTCGCAGGGCGCGGTAGGGGCGCAGGAAAGGCGCTGGGACCCCGGGTCCAACGGTGGGGCGGGAAAAGTCAGCTAGGGAGCCGCCAAGATGGCGTCCGCCGCGGTTCGCCCTGCCTCCTCCAGGGCCAAGAGCGTAGCAAGGTAGCTGGGCCTTCTCACGTCCAGTAGGCCTCCTACACCTCCACGGGGACTGCTGTGGGAGCGCGTGGCTGCCGGTGTAGGCGTCCCTGGGGTACACTTCGCTACGACAGGCCGGGCGCCCTGCTTGGGGGACGAGGCTCGTAGGTGCAGTCTAGATGGGTGCAATCTTGCAGGGGCAGGCCCGCCGGGGGGGGGGGGGGGGGGGGGGGGAAGCCTGACCTCCCCCACTCCGCTCACCCCCGCTCTGTACTCTGCTCCCTTGGGTCCCCTGGGCTCTTCGGGCCGACTCCGGGCCAAGCTCCGCGGCCTCCTGGCGCCCCACAAATCCTCTGCGGCGCGGCGCGTGGTGCTCGGCCTCCGCGGCAGCAGCGCGCCGAGGGCAGGCCACCCAGGCCTGCGCTTCCTTGGTGCCGGGCGTTCACCCCAACTGGGCAGGCGGGAAGCGGGAGCTCCGCGGGGGGAAGGGGGGGCCCGCTGCCACTATCCTACCCCCCCCGGCACCTCCACTCCGCTGCAGTGAGTCCGCCTCGCGCTGGGGACACGTGTCTGCCCCGGGGCCTCACCTCCACACGCCAATCGCCGCTGCTGGGTCTCCAGGCGGGGGCCGGTGGCAAGCCGGTCGAGGGTCACTCCGCTGTCCCGGGTGTGCAGCAGGTCCGCAGAAGCCCCCACAGGTCGCCGTGGGAGGCCTCGCGCAGCTCCGCGCGGGCCGGACCTGCTACTGCCGATCTCGGGGGACTCCGGGCGGCTCCGTGGCTCCACCCACCTCGGCCTCGCTCTCGCCTCCAGCCAGGGCTCGGGAGCGCGCTAGGCCGCCGGCGGCGCTGCACTCGCGGTGGGAATCAGGTTGTCGCTGGACACTCGGCCGGCCCAAAAGTCGTCGCTGCCACTTCACTGGCGTCGGGTGGCCCTCGAGGGTCAGTTGCAGCCGGGCAAGTGCTGAAAATATGCTTAAATCAGCGGCCGGCGGCGGGAGCTCGGCGAGGCACGTCTGCTCACGCCGCCATCTTGGCCACGCCCCCTCAAGACCTCTGCTTTAAAGGATTAAATTCCATGTATGGCAGAGTCATTTAGCAGCAGTATGATGTCAAAGGAGATGCAGCTCCCTTTAAAAGAGCTGAGTTCTTAAATCAATTTATGACTTGCCTTTGTCCTCGTATTTCCATCAGCGCAGCATGAAAGGGTTAATTACCTCTGCAAACCCTAGCTGTTCCAACAGGGTTTTCCAAGTCAGGGCAGGCCTCACACTAGTGGCCCTGCCAACCACACTTTGTCCACTTCGTATGATTCAGCCAGCGCGCATCCCATTATCATACAGTCCAATAGCCAGTGATGCTAGGGACCCAGCCCCTTGGGTCGGGCCTGTTATGGTGTGTCAATCACCAAACATATTCCAAAGAAACATAAACACCACCTCCAGTGGCATGCATTCAGACCCATCCAAAGTGCTTCCATAAAAAGTTCTTTATTCAAAGGCAGAGCTCGACAGCATAACGCGTTTCAACTTCCACAAGCCTTAATCATATGCAGTAAATAAGAGTGGGCACTCATCGTATTTAAGTGCAGCTTACAACTGTGAGGAAGGACCTAGGTATTTCTTCATTCTAAATTTAAAGTGGAAATGTGAAGTTGTATATTTTGAGTGGTGATGTAATATGTGAGGTCATAAGCAGTGCATTGCAGAGGCGAGAGTTCTAGTTAGCACAGCTAACTGAATTTCACTAGTTTTGTACGAGTGAAACTCGAGCCTAACTATAACATCCCTGTAACATTTGTTTTTTTCAGTGAATTTCTAAGGTTTTTTTAAATTATATTTCTTAACTATAACGTCCCTGTAACTTTTAGTTTTTTTCAGTGAATTTCTCAGATTTTGTAAATGCAAATTCCTAACTAGAATGTCCCTGTAACATTTGTTTTTTTAGTGATTTCAAAGGTACTTTTAATTTTATTTCCTGACTGTAAGCTGTAAACTTTGAGAGTGGGTGTGTGAGTCGCTGTATAAGTTGTTGACTGGGTATCTGAGTGGCTGTATGGGTCTGTGAGTAAATGTATAATGTCTGGGTAATTATGTAAGTGCATGAGTAGTGCCCGGGTGATTGAATGATTGCATAGGTAGTGCATGTGTTATTCTATGAGTGCAATTGCCAAGAACGCACTGCGAATACCGGGTGTTTTTGACAAAGTGTAAAACCCATAAATAGACATATTTTACATAAAGTATTAGTGTTGCTATTAAGAAAGATACTAATTTAACTTTCTCTTTTGGATTCATTTGTTGAAATACCTACATCAAAAATTCATTTTCCTTCTTCGCAGCAACACCGGAGGTCACAATGACATCAGTAGCCATGAATACAAATGCCAAAGTATAAAACAGATATATAGATATATTTTACACAAAGTTTGAGCCTAGCTGTTTAGTAAAATATTGGTGTAATTTATTTTAACAACACATTTGTAAAAAAAACAATATTTTCAAAAAATAACTTTCAACATCTAAACTTACGCATCGAACATAACTACCAAACACCTATCAAACTACATATTGTTACCCAAACTCATGGGGAATCAAAAACTGCTGCAAAAATAGTGCAATTCACAATCTGTGACAAGACCATCTCTTTAGGGATGAACAAAACATATTCATGTGGGACTACGTTCATCTTATATCATTTTAAAACCTATCATAGTAAATGTCTACAGTTAGCTATCTAGCATAGGGAGACTGTATGGCCATCTACATCAGTGGCAGCAGCAACAATTCCTGGCCAGAAAGCCCTTTCAAAGGTGCACACTACTAAAACAGATATGGCTCCAGAGTTTTCAAGAATGGCCACGTATCGCATGGACTGTAGTGTTATTATAAGTGCTGGAGAGCAGTGTGTTACAGCTATTCACAATGCTGCAAAATTCATACATGCAAATTTCTTCCCCCTTTTATTCGAATTCCTCCTGTCCCAGTTGCCATTTCTGTTACAATAAAAACATTTTACAACTTTACAAAAACACCCCAAAAAAATAATGTTATGGGAAAATAAAGGAATATCATTTAATAATACACTTTTCAACTAAAATAATAAGAAGAGCACGCCCATCTAGCTTGAACATTCTTTAAGAGGAGTTCATAGTGAGCAGATTTGAGCAATGCGCAATGTGTCCCAAGACATTGTCAAGGGGTACAAATAAAAAATATTCGTATAGGACTACGTCCATGCTTTACCATCTCAAAACATACCAATAGTGTTAAAGCAGCAAAAAGGCAACGCAAGATTGAAGGACCCTCAACTTCAATAGCAGCCACAACAAAACCAGGGCAGAGAGTCCTTTCAGAGGTCTAATTTCAACTTCAAGAGTTGGCCCCTCACTTTTCCCTGATGGTATCTTACTGCATGGATTGTGGAGTTGTAGTGAGTGCTGGAGAGCAGTCCATAACAGCCCTTCGTAATGCTGCAAAGAATCATAAATATTGTTTTATTTTAACATTTTTGGCCAATTATAGTTTTTCTTCATTAGCAGGCATTTAATTATCTTATAACATGGGTATCTAATACCTATGTGTTGTTCATGTTATTATCTTCTAATTTATGGTAACACTTCTTCCATATAACTTGCCGTATGGACAAGTTAAAGCGTTACTCTACAAATAAAAACACAGCGAACGTTTGCCAGTTATCATTATTTACTTTTTCACTTTTTAAATACAAGTCAACAGTCTGCGTTTGAATTTTCTAGTGAGTGCATCAACAACATATACAAACATACTCTGGTTTTTCAGAGCACACTGTGTTAGATTTTGTAATCTCTTCTTCAAAACTATCAACAGTAATATGTGTGTCCTGTTCTGCAACTCCTCCTGTAAACAATTCTTCATTTTCCCTGGAAATCTGCTCAGGACCAAAAAAACGAAACCTCACATCATCACAAACCATTTCTACGTCTGCCACGCTATCATGTAGAAGTGCTCTTTTCATTTATTCTAATCATAAAGCGAGAGTTTTCACATAGGGCAACCTCCTAACTAAAGTTCAAATTCTTGAGTGGTGTACAGCTAACACCCTGAAATGATGAAAGGTGCATTGGCACACTTTGTTTGATGAACAAGCTAGTGAGTGTCCCTGCACATTTGTATGCTTTCTAACCTTGCAAGGATCCAATCCTTGTAAAAAAACTTATTTTGTGTTTTAAACTTTGCCTTGGAAAGATCTGTCAACATATCCTTAATATATTAATGGATTGCTGTTGAATACTACCAACACTACTACAATTCCATTTCTATTCAGGCGCCAGACTCCACCTTCCTTGTACCTGTTCTCCAGTAACTTGTTCCACATTTGTAGGTACCATCACCTCTTTAGCTATAGGAGTGCCAGTCTTCATTTCATAACAACGTCCTCTGTAATCAATAACATGAATTGATCTATTATATTGGAGATAGCTTTCTTCACCAAAGAAAGACTATGTACTAGACGTATGTGTGCATTCTCCACTAAAAACTGTACAAACGTTACTTCTATTCACTTATATTTTTTTCTGGTTATTTCTCCTCATGCACAACACGATTTTGCCAATGGTCTTCAATCTAACTATAAACAAAATGAAAAGCTTCCTCTTAAAAACAAAGGCTTTATCAACTACTCTCTCAACTTGTTCTTTCTGTTTCAGTGCCTCTCTCCTTCTTCTGTACTTTTTATTAGTTCTCAGTAGATTTCTAACTACTCTACTGTGAAACACCTGGCTCTGATTTCCTTAACCCCTTGCATGCTGATGATGGCCCCCAGCCATCATGCACTACGGCGCTCGTGTGCTGATGACAGCTGGGGGCCGTCATAAACCCGCCCACTCGCGATTTTGCCGCACAGGTGCAGAATCGCGGCCGCATGGAAGTGGTTAAACTGCTTATGTCTCCTGGTTAAGGTGTGTCCACCTTTGTTACATTCTTTCCTATTCTTGTTATAGAGATTTTGTCCACTGTTATTCTTTCTCATAGTTTGAATTTTATTTTCATTATTTTGTAATCTTTGGAAATGTCCACATATATTTTTAAGCAATTACTTTGTTCTCTTACCAGTAACTCTTTTTTCTTTCACCACTTTTTCTTCATTTGCCTCTTTTGTGTCTCAGTTCTGCATACATACTGTAGTTGCTTCTGTTCCTTTTTTCTCCAAGCTTTTGTAGGCAGTCTGTCTGTAGTTATGCAGATAGTGTTCTATAAAAAAATAAGTATATTTCAATTTTTATTCTAGCCAATGTAACAACTGCTTTATTACTGGCTTACGCATAATACAAAAACAGTTTTTAAGTTATGTTGCAGTTTTAAATCTACAGATAAACATAGCTGCATAACTACAAACACTTACTTCAATGTACCAAAACAAAACACAAAACTTAATTTATTAGTTACCCTTTAATATTATAGCACCCTCTTCTACAACACAGCTGCACCATATCTCAGTTCTAACTTATACATGCTAAAAGGCCACTTTATCCCTTTTGTAAATTTTAAAATAAATATCAACAAAAGTGTAAAAGTGCATACAGTGTCTAAATACTCTAAATCAGAAAACACAACATAAGAGCTATTTCTGTGGCTCTCTACCACTGTGTCACTGGTAGATTTACTGTTTCAGTACTTTTCTACTTAAATGTGTCAAATTTAAATTTTGAGAAACACAGCATATACAAATCTGCACATGAATCTGTATCACAGTATATAGCTCTCTAATTCTTCTGAATACATGCTAACAGTATGTGACAGGTTACATACATAATTCACCAGATGGTTTTAACAGAGTACATATTCCTCACTAAAACTTGTAAATCCATGTGTTTGTGGTTAGTACAACAATACTCTTGGATGATTGGATGAGTGCATAGATAGTGCCTATGTTATTCCCTTGGAATATAGGTAGTGCATGCATGATTCTCTGAGTATGTAGGAACTACATCAGTGGTCCCATCTCTGCATTGTTAGTGCCTGTGTATTCTCATGACTATATTTCTACTATATGGGTGATAAAATAATTGCCTGCGTAGTTCAATGAGTACATAATTAGTGCCTGCGTGATTGGAATAGTGCATGTGTAGTGCCTAGGTGATTGAATAATTCTAGATATCACGCTTGATATATAATTGCATACATGGGTCTCTAAGAGTATACATTGCTCTGTTACTCCGTGTGCACAATCATCAGTATGTTTCTAAAACAAAAAACAATTCTCACTTTTTCAAAGCACAAGACCTCATCTTAATTTGCATACATATATCATTTTGCAAATATGTATTGTGTCTTTAAAACATATATTCAGCATTTCTCAAAGAAAAGTTACATGCCAAGTGAAGCTGCACAAGAACTCTCAAAAGGCATTCTGCACTATTAACCCTTCTCAATTTTAACCATAGCATGGTTAAAGAAATTCATCACCCTCACCATATACATGAAATTTTGAACAGCCTTAAAGAACATAGATCACCAGTTAAACATATATGAGATTTCATAATAGATATACACCTTCAAGGCCAACTTTCCAAAAAGATATAGTTCTCTGCATCTTTAAGTAAACTCAGCAGTCTCATTGTACATATAACTATCTGCAACCACAAAAAACATATCTCACCCTCTAAGTATATGCAAACTGGTCATATAAGTTAAAAAACCACATGAACAAACACTTCCTAACAACTACTTTATTATTCATATGCAGGCACAGTACACTTTTTATGTTTTATTCATGACTACCCTACTGTTTAATAATGTAACTAACCATATTACAGTTCACAGAATGCAAATAACATAGATCTGTCTGTTCTGCACATGATGCTTCGAAATTTAAAACACGGTTATTTTTAAAGGCATTGCTCAAGGTAACTTTCAACAGTACTAACATCTTAAACACATACCCTCTGCCAGATACAATTCATCTATATATTTTTTTCATACCACTGTGATACTCTTTTTTATCAAACTTCAATATGCATCTTTATTTCTAATGCAAATTTTTAAATAACTAAACAGATACATACATACCAGTGAAATGAGTTTGTAGATTATGTTGTTTTAGCTCTTTCTGGATAGTTTTGACACTGTTAAGACTTGTAAAAACTAAGCACAAGAATGGCACACCACTCTCATACAAACCAACTACAAAATGGCACCCACTTCAACTTTCCAATCTATGATCATGAGAAAGGCAGCAAATGAAATAATCTCTTTCATTTTAGACTATTGTTTGTCCACTAGTGAATTGTTAGCATCTGTTGGTTCTTTCCCTTTCTTTCAAAACGAGGGTCCCATCTTCATGTGTTTGTGGTGTTTTACTATCATTGCGGAATAGTTGCAAAAAACAGGTGTCCAAACCAATATTTAGCTTCAGTGTTTTTTTTAAGTTAATGCTGAATAGTAGTTTATGACATAGTCCTGAGTTAGAAATTAAAGTTTGCTAGTACATATATTGTGTAATAACTCCTCAACTTAAAAAGAAGATTCTGTCTCTTTAACACCCTTCCCCCAATACACTCTTAGCTCAGTATACCTAGCAACCCAGAGGAACTAGTAGGTCACAAGTTCATAGCACATTCTAGAAGGAACATGCTACATCCAAATGAGATACAGCAGGTGTGGTTTACTCTACAGATGCAAAAGCATATCCATGACTGTATTACAATTCTTTTTTTAAACAAGAGCCAATAATAGGACTTCTTGCTAAGGCATCTAACACACTACCTAATTTTATTCACTGTCATGCTGACAGCATCCAATGAAATATATCTCAGTTTTAACAGCTTTTCATTTAGAAAACTACCTCATTCAGCTCCAGCTTTTTCCTGACTACTATTGCACATTCACTTCAAAATGCTTAGAGTGTGGATTGTGAATAAAGAGGCTACAAAAAAAGAGATATTGACAGGGACTCTGGCTTGCAAAATGAGGAGATTATTACTAGGTTTGGCCAGAGAGGGTTAAAGTTTCATCAGTTGCGGCCTTTGGTTAAATCCATTGAGGATTGCCGAGCTCCTCGCCTCATGATTTTGCACTGTGGTGGCAATAACCTAGCCACATTGCTTGTGGTAGGGCTGCAAATCCTAATGAGAGATAATTTTGCAGAACTGATGTTGCTTTTCCCTCACACTGTCTTGGTGTACTCTAATATATGCCAAAGACAGAAATGGAAGTGGTCAAATCTATTCTGCCACAGATTGACAAAGCCAAGAAACATGTTGGTAAAACTGTTGTTGCATTCCTCAGGGACCTTCGCATGGGCTGTATCTAAAACAACAATCTGCATTTTGACATGCATGGAATTTATACAAATGATGGAGTGCACTTTACAGACGAAGGCAAGAGGGTGTTTCCAAGTAACCTGTAAATCTGAATCCAGTCTTATGTGTAGCTGTCATAAACACACAATCAACACAAAGGCTATTGTCAGAGCCACCCTAGTAATTGAAATATTGTTAATTTTCTTTATAAATATTCTTTTTTTTACTTTTTGGCATCTTCACGAATATATAGCGAAATCGCAAAACAAAAGCAGACATTCAATTGCCATCAGCACATCTAAAAATATTAATCACAAAATTAATTCTAAACATTGCGCTACACATAATATTATTTATATCCTTCATTAAAAACATGTTTAAACTCATGTCTTTGTACTAAGTTTCCTTAAAATCCATCTTTATGATCTATTTTCTGTTTCTGCAGTTATTCTAGGAGTCATAACTACGCCATTAACCAAGATAATCGCACCTTTCCCATAAAGTGTAAAACACATAAATAAACACACATTGGAGTATTTTACACATTAGGGGTTTATTACTGTACACTTCAAACTCATGTTTTTCTAGTGTATTTCTAGAAGAACCATCTCTAAAACCTATTTTCCATTTTCGTGGTGAGGCCGGAGATCGTGATGACATCGGTAATCGTGATCCTCGCGGATACCGTGCGACAGCGGATAGCAAAAGCAGGAATTCAATAACCGCTACCACATTAAAAAAAATTATAGCTATATAATTAATTCTAACCATCAGACTAGATAAATCACTATCTAAATAACTCTATAAACTTTTTTATCAGAATCTCAATATAACACAATGTGTATTAATGATTCCCTGATATATATTTTTTATATTTCCACCATTATTCGCGGTGTCGCTGCGATACTCATAACGTCCCCACAACAGTACACGGGGGGCTATGCTGGTGGTCACGGCATCATTGCGAATATCATGTGTGATGAAAAACATCCATTTTGGACACATAACTTGTGCCATTAACACCCCCATTTCTGAAACATGGAGTCAGAGTACCTTCTCCCTGACCCCTTATGTTACCTTTCACACAAATTTTCAGCCCCGGAAACCATTCCCGAATAATAAAATGTCGTTCGCAACTTTCTGTTCAGGTTGTATCCAGCCAATCACAGTATTCCCGATGGCACGCTCATCCGCGATTAATCACGAAACCAGCGTGAAATGTCCGCGACCAAAGATATTTCTATATAAACTACTGGCCAGATTTGCACTAAATAACATGAAGCACAATCTACGTAACAACATCTACCTTTCTGCCAAATTTGCTGTAATTCCGTCCAGCGGTTCGGGCTTTAGGTTTGACAATGCATTCCTGAGGGAATTAACACTACAAATGAACCTTTTTTGCGCACTCCTGTTTCTCAGTCCCCAATGTATGGAAAACCCCCAAACTTTCCATGACACACACTTTGACCCTTTTTTGGGAAAATGTCATGAAGATTGGTCAAACGACGCCAAAGTTATAGGCAAGTCAAAAAATGCTTTTCCTATGGAAATTCGGTCCTAACTAGAACTACCTAGTGGTGACTGCCAGTATGTATGTATGTATGTATGTATGTATGTATCTATGTATGTGAATATATATATATATATATATATATATATATATATATATATTCACAGAAAAAACCATAGGTTATAGACCATATATAGTTAGGAATTTGCATTTACAAAACCTTGAAAATTCACTGAAAAAACCATAGGTTATAGACCATATATAGTTAGGGATTTGCATTTACAAAACCTTATTTTACTCGCATAAAACCATTGAAATTCCATATATAGTTAGTTGCGCTAACTATATATCGCGCACCCGCAATCCACTGCTGATGATGTCACATATTACATCATTCATGACATGGTCAGTGACATCACTGATGACATCACTGATGACATCTCAAATGACATCACTGATGACATCTCAAATGACATCACTGATGACATCACTGATGACATCTCATTTGACATTACTGATCACATCACTGATGATATCATTCATGTGATAATACGATGAACCTCTTCAGACTCTAATATAACCTTAGATACAATCAGTGTAAACAGACACTCACAGACTGTCACTCATCCATGGAGTTACTCACACACCTAGTCAGTCATGCAAAGAATCAATCGCACCTCCATTTCCTCAACTATACAGTTATACAAACTTTACTTATTCAAACATATACTAACACATATTTACTCTCTTATACAATCCCTGATACAAGTTCACAATGATCCATACAGCCACTCACACATTCACTGGCTCTTATGCACAGTTATTTATATATGTCAACTCTCACTTGTACTGTGTTTTACATATGTACTTACTTTGACATGTAGCACTGAGATATCCATTCACTCACCAATACACTCATGCACACAGTCAACCGCCCATACAGCTGTTTCCACATGCACTTTTGAAACCATACATCTAGTGAATCAACTGCTCACACATCTATGCACAGAGTCATACACCTCCCAGCCACCCACACACACACTCAGTCTCCCATACAAATACCTGGGCTACCAATCAATAACCCATATAGTTACTCATATAGCTACTTATCAACACATGCAGCAGTTTACAGAACAACAGACATAATAATGCACAAATTAAGACAGTTTAGTCACTAACCCATGCACTCAGTGAGACATATTTAATCACTCACTCATACAGTCAGTCATGCACCTACTAAATCCTTCATCCAGACACTTATAACTTTACAGAAACATACAGTCACTGGATGTTGTCATCAGTGATGTCATCAGTGATGTCACTGACCATGTCATGAATGATGTAATATGTGACATCATCAGCAGTGGATTGCGGGTGCGCGATATATAGTTAGCGCAACTAACTATATATGGAATTTCAATGGTTTTATGCGAGTAAAATAAGGTTTTGTAAATGCAAATCCCTAACTATATATGGTCTATAACCTATGGTTTTTTCAGTGAATTTTCAAGGTTTTGTAAATGCAAATTCCTAACTATATATGGTCTATAACCTATGGTTTTTTCTGTGAATTTCATTGGTTTTTTAAAAGCTAACATCTGTAACTGTAAAATATATTCTTCTTTAAATCTTAAAATATATTTTAGATGTTTATTAATAATTTTTTTTTAAATATTTTTTTTCTTCGCTTCCAGTTCGCGAACCGGGAAGCTTTCCGTTAGCTCATCTTGATGCCGCGACCTAGTCCGCGAACCGGTAAACGTTACGTTAGCGGAACTGTGACGCGTCGCGGAAGCGCGACGTATCACGTTGTCGCGTAATGCGTCTAATGACGCGCCGCGTTAGCGCTCCCGGAAGTGCTCCGGACCGCGAACCGGAAGCGATCCGAGACGCGGCGCGCACCGCGTAACGTAAGCGGAACAGGTCATGTGACTTGTTTATCAAAGTTTTCATTGGTTCATTTCACTTTTGGTTTCCAAATGATGTATGACTAGGTCATGTGACCTAAAAATAACACTTTTCATTGGTTCAGAACTTTTGCTTTTCCCAAATCATGTAAACCCCTCCTTCTTTCCTCACTCTGACTTTCATCTTGGTGAGAGAAAGACCATTTTCCTGGAGTTCAGCAATGGCTTCTATACTTGCTGCAGCTGGTGCACCCCCACCACCACCTCCACCTCCTCATAAGAAGAGAGGACCACCAAGTCAATTTATCTCCAACAGAGAGGAGGAAGAGGAGGAAGAAGAAGAAGAGGATAGAGATCAACCAGAATTTATCCCGGAGTTGCCCCGTGTTTCTAAAAGGAAAACAAGTTTCATATGGCAGTTTTTTTCCATCCCTCCAGGGGACAAGAAGGTCAATGCTAAATATGCCACCTGCCTCATCTGTAAATACAGATTGTCTAGAGGCACAGAGAAAAAATATAGTATGGGCAACTATACTATGCATCGCCATATGGCCAGGTGGCATCCCTTAAACTACAGCCGGGCAGAGTTAAGGGACCTACAAGATAATCCCCCGACAACTCCTGTGGCCAGATCTACGTCAACAATATCTTTGACAGGAAGAGAGGCACAGGAAACTGTGCCAAACATTCAGCCAAACTTTAAACATATGAAGTTTACCTGTATATATTGTGGTGCTATGCTCTCGTATGGGAACATGAGCGTGAACTTGATCAATATGGTGTTCGAAAACCATAAGTGCCCTAACGCACCCAAGCAGTAATTTTTTTTTTGCTCCTGTTGAGCCCTTTTCAATGCCTGTTTTTTTGTTGTTTCCCCTCCATAAAAAACACCAAAAAAACATAAAACTGTTCTAAAAATACAAAAAAATCAAAAAATGTTCAGAAAAAAAAAAAAAAAAAAACAACAAAAACAAAAAAAAAAAGTTCTTTTCAGAACTACCTCCCCTTTCAAATAAAATTGCTAGAATGTTTATCACTCTGGCAAGCTCTATTTCTTTTGGTTCGCTTTCCCGTTCGCTGCCCGGTTCGCGAACTTGAAGCGAACCAAAAATATATTTTTTTTAAAAAAAGAAGAGTTAGTATAAGGGAAGTAAACAGAGAGTAATGTTAAAAGAAAGACAGCTATAGGGAGTAAACCAGAGATACTGTTTAATAGATCTATTTATTAATTCAGGATGACGATAAGGTGTGATCTGTCCTGAGGTTTGTTTAAGGTGAGACCTACTCAGGGTTACAGATCAATTTTACACTTGTTGAAGAATACAGAGCAGATAATGCATGTGAAGGCCTACCAATGAAGTAAGTCATGTCCTCTTATTACATCATTCATGACATGGTCAGTGCCATCATCAGCAGTGCATTGCGGGTAAAAAGAGTAGAAAACATTTACCTTATAATTCTTGTTACCTTTTTAAAATATTTTTTCATACTTTCAATCTGTAAAAGAGAGAACAAACATTTCCAAAAATATTAAAACATGTATTTAAAAATTAGAAAAGACAAGGGAAAAGGTTCAAGAACAAACAGTTTTTCAACAACTTTGACATTTACAGAAGCCTCTGCTTCTCTACGTCCCCTACACAATCCTAAACATATATATTTTAAACAAACTGTATCTTGATGTTGATGAACTGAGGCCTATTTTGGAACATGGTGCTTCTTTTGCACTGCTAATGTCTCACAATAGTGATGCAATAGCAGCGCAAAAAAGATGTAAAGCCATCATAAAATTGAGTCTAACATTTTAAATGATTGTTTCAGGATGCAAATAAGATGTGTGCTTTCAAGAGCTTTCTTTGAGGTGAGGCCTATTCATTTTTTTTTAAAAAAAACAGTACCCAGAAGTACAGCTCTGTAAACATTAACATTGACACTTACAGAAGACTCAGTTACTCCATATCTACCTCACATTTCTAAATGTATATCATAAGTACAAAAAGCAGAACATTAATTATACATGTTAAATGGTTTATTTTTGCTGTTCTCAGAATGTATCAAATTTCACTTAAATCAGTGACTTGAAGGTATTCATCATGTAACAGCGGGGAAAAAAAAACACAATCAAAATGATTGTGTTTAAAAAACCCATTCAACATAAGAAATCTGAATTCAAAACTCCTTAAAATTAACTTACTTTCAATGACGTCGAAGGATGTCCTATGAACAGCGTCCACTGTGTTGTGCTATAAATATTGTCAGCCCGCCACTTTCTGAAAGAAAACCTCCAACGATTCGAAAAATATGTTACATACAAGAAAAGACTTCTCACATTCTACCACATGTTTCCACTTGGCCAAATCATGTTGCAGCTATTCACAAGTCTTGTAATTCTTCCAATCAAATCCCGTCATTTTCTATTTTCGCAACTTTCAAAAAGAAAACATTTAAGATAATTTTCACAATCCTGGACTACTAATATCTTACCCTTCTTTGTCACTCATGTTCTCCTTTTCCTATGACACTGATACTGCTTACTATGAAGCAGACTTACTTGCATCAGGTTTATATAGTCGGATTTTACAAAATGACATTATAATTAAAAGTTTTGGACCACTAATCTAGACAGCATTGCAGATTTACATTCCCTCAACTTCATGAACATTTTGCAATTCTTCACAGGAAATCCCGAGATTCTTTCTTTAAAATTTTGGTTTTAAAAACACCAGGTAAGAATTTTTAAGGTCAAACGGCAATTTTTTTTTTAAAGTTACAACGGAATCATTGCAGAATGACCAGCCGTTTCGAGACTTTAAATAAGCTGTATAATGTCCTGAAGTTGTTGAAGGACCATCGTGATAGATAATTGCTACAGTTACAAAAGTCCTTCCTGATATTGAAAGCTGAGAAGCCACAAAATTTTTTATTAAAGTTGACAATTTTGATCCATCAGGCCTACATCGTTGCATCATTAAAATGACATACTGTCCATATCTACGTATAAGTAATGTTGACATCATTTCAGATTTACATTGGCTACACTCCATGTTGTGATCCGCTGCATTTACTAGCTTATTAAAGGAGACTGATTTACTGTCTGGCAAAGTTAAATATATAAATCTTTCTGAGTCTACACTAGTAGTACTTGATACCCTACAATTCTCGCAGTCATGCTGCCATTGATAAGAAAGCCCAAACAGGTGATCTACATCTACACCCTCATCTTGCAATATATCAAGCATATACATTAAAAACTCCTGACAATCTTGCTGATTATTTTCAGAGAAGTCTGTTTGACCTGAACATTCATCTAACAGATAACGAACTTCTACTTTTGTTCGATCAGTGCTACATTTTACGAAAACAGAATTCAACAAACAGCATAAAATTTGTTCTGAATTCAACAGAATCTGTTCTTTTAAACTCTCTAGTGAAAAGAGAACATTAACCACTACATTTGCATAGCAGTTGACACCAGAACTGTTTTCAAATTGAAAACCGACAACATCTTCAACAGAATCCACTTTCTTTCTGCTAACAATTTTCGGTTCATTGACTTTTAGTCTTTTTGCAACAACCTCCCTACTATTACTGCTATTTCTACGTTTCCGGCCTACCACACGTTTCTCAAACAAAGGATATTGAGGCAAATGTGGCGCATACTCTCTTCTTAACCTATTGTATTCCTTAACACAATCTAGATCCGCACAAATGTTTGTGACATCACAGTCAATCAAGTACAATCCCGATAAAGTTCTAACTCGTGACAATGCCACATATGCCATACCCTCCTTGAACACAGAACTGCCAATATTCACCAATGCACAGTCTACACTTAAACCTTGCGATTTATGGATTGTCACCGCATATGCCAAGCAAACAGGAAACTGTTTACGGCGAACATATAAGTCTTTAACAAGCAAAAACCTAGCAGAACAACGACCAATTTGCTGTACTTCCTCAATGCCATCAAATTTAATTCTTAAAAATTCTACTCCATCTCTATTTCTGTATTTCTCAAAATCAACAACATTACCCATTGATCCATTTACCAGACCTCTTTCTACATGTAAATTCCTTCTCAAAATGATTCGGCAATTTAAACACACATTCAAAGTCTTTTCAAAACCCGCTGTTTTAGATATAGTCTTCTCTAATGAATCCAATTTTGATTTCAAATTGTCTGACAAAATAATTGTTGATCCCATATGCTCTAATTTGTCGATAGCTTCAAGTTTCACAATCTCTTGCTTTTCTAAATTCAACATTTTGTTGTTGAAGATGGCACATTCTGCAAGAGTTGGCTTGAGACATATCCCGGATTTCTTCTCAGTAATTTTCTGAAAAATATTCTCAGGCACAATCTCTTGTTTGGGATATAAATTTGACAGTAATCGTGCATTTAAAGCTTCTTTCCCATGCTCGGTCACTTTTCCAATTCTAATATCTTGTAGAATATTCTTGTAATCTTCATCCTTTGCCTGACGCATATTTTGATGCAGTTCAGCATAATTGAAGTTTAACCATATATTGACGTTGCCAATGCTCCCTAGGCACTTCCTGGTATCTTCATGCATGAGTATTTTGAACACAGGTTGACCTTTTACTGGTGTCAGCTGCAGAAGATCTCCGAAAACAATGATGTGTTTCCCACCAAATAACACATCATATTCAGTTTTAAGTACTTCTTGCATTCTCAAATGCACAAAGGCAAGCATGACATTGGAAACCATGCTTACTTCGTCAATGATAAGTAGTTTCATTTTCCTCAAGACTCTTGAAACTTCACAGCAAGCATCTCCAGATAACTTGTTGTATTGTAATTTGTTGTCATGCTCCACCGGCAGCATCAGTAGACGATGCAAAGTAATACCTTTAATGTTATGTGCTGCCAGTCCAGTAGGAGCGGTGACAACACAAGACAGCGATGACTCAGTCCTTTCCTGCAAATAACAAGAGATTGCTTTAATGAGGAAACTTTTTCCAGTTCCCGCTTCTCCACTCACGTACAGTCGGACAGGCTTCAACGATGTACATGAGCACTTGTTCTTCTCATGACTTAATCCGTGCTCAATTTCCTTGGTAACTTCATCATATATTTTCCTCTGCTCAACGTTGAGTTGTTTTTCCAAGTCTTCTAAGTTAACTGAATCCTCCTGAGCATGTGCCATGGCTCTTTCTACTTCATTCATAGCAGTGGCAGCTTCATTTTCGATAATAGGTCCTCCAAGTGGATCTTGACTCAATGAAACAGAACTCTGACTGTCCTGAGAACTGTCTCTGGCAATCTCGGCTGCAATCGTTGCTTCCTGCTCAATTTCCAAAGTTAGCATTTCTTGATATTTAGAAAAAGCAGGACATTCTATGGACTCCTTGGCTGCATTGAAAGAGTCTTCGTAACAGAGGAAATGTCCAAGCAGTTCCTCTTCTGCACGCCAAGGCTTGAAAAGTTGCAAAAGTGCTAAATAAAAAAACTCCTTTTTTTCTGGAGATTCACCACTCAATTTTCGATGGTTTACTAATTGGCATTTTCTTTGCTTGACCAGGCATCCCTCACTTCCAATTACAGCATACACTCCTTTCTCAATATCTTCTTTGATGTTCCTCTTGAATATATAATTTTGGAGAACCTCATATAGACAAACATTCTCAAGGTGACTGCTTCAATTTGGATAATATGTATCCAACATGTTGGTCTTCAAAATGTCGGTACTGTTTGGTTCCTTTTCTGCCAAATACTCAATTTCCCGGACAGGTTTTAGAACTCGATTTCGCGTTGCAGCAAGACCAAGACTCGCCCAAACGAGACTCCTGGATTTGGCATAGAGACTTGCTGAAGACAATCGATCAGAACATTCGTAAGCTCCGATTTCTCGATGCGACAACATCTTCAGACTGAAACTGTACAACTTCTTGCTGAGGCTCTTTTCATGGGAAATGTCCTCCCACATATCCTTCAGTTCGGTCTTTTCTTTTTTGGTGATGTAAGATGTCACATACCGAGCCACAGCCATACAGTTGTCAGCCACAAACTGTATATCCATGTTAGCATTCCACATGGACAAAATCACTGGGTTGTAGTCATTGATGTACTTGGACTCTTCGTTCCTTTTCAAATTGTATGTATTCTTGGGTGATTTCCTCGTCACATTATGTCGCAGCGAAGACATCAAACTGTTCACTCTTCCTTTAGAAATCACCGGTCGTGGAAAGTTGAAACGACATTTGGTGTAGAACTTGTCCTTGTTTCTGAATTTACGACGACAGTACTTTCCACAACGATGGCTTTGGAAACGTAGAACTTGTTCTCTTAGACTTTTCTTCTCCGTTGCGTTTGGAACAGCACACGTAGAATACTGTTCTATGAAATTCATCACTAAGTCATCCGGATCTGTTCCAAATTTAGGTGCATCCTTGATCCACAACAACATATGTATATGAGGGGCACCTCTTGCTTGGTACTCCTTTCTCCAGAAGAAATCCAACACCTCTCCAAGAGGTGGATTCTTTTTATTTGTGATGAAAGACATCATAGCTTCAAATCTATGATTGAAGTACCTGCATACATTCACTGGATCCAAAGAACACAGTTCTCCAGGTGTCTTGAATTCAATGTTTTCAATATTTCCATTTGCCTCTCGTAGAAATTCAAGTAAGTCTTCCCAGCCATACTCGGCACAGCTCAGAGTGAGGAACCATGTTGGAGTTCCTAAGTTCCTCAGCATACATTTTAAATCACCATGACGACGGTACCAGTACTCATTAGTACCACGCTGACACGCCATGAGATTAATTAAGTGAGAATCCAAAATACTGTCTTGGACATTGACTTTATGCATAAAGTCACTTGCCGAGATGTTTTGCATCTGTATACCACTTTTTAAAATGTGGTTCACTGCATATGACAGTCCTGACAGATCGCTTTCAAACAAGAGATGAAACAAATAGGGAATGCATTGCCGAAACCTAGGATCTTCTGCATACAATCGTAAAGTCCGGTATTCAGACGCAGGAATTTGATGAGGTCGCTCATCATATCTTCCTCCTTGACCTGTGGGAAATAGCTGTGGGAAACACCGAGCTTCCAAACTTTCCTCCCAAACACTAATGGGACTCCCTTTGGCTTGTTTCATTTGAAACAACTCAATAGCATTCCCCATGACTTCCTTGGAATGCAAAGGATGAACACTATAATGTTCATATATTTCTTCACTTTTAGAGGCCTCTACTTTCTCAATTTGGCCAGCACACAAATCGCTATCCTCTTCATCACTTACTTCCTCTTCTGCAACATATACATTCTTATAGTACTTATTATTTTTCTTCAAATACACTGTTGCCTTTTTGACTTTCCTAACATCCACTAAATCTTGCCATATTTTCTTATTCTTTTTAGGAACCCCATTAACCAAGATAACCAGAGGTTCCTCTTCCACTTTTTCTATTCCAATTGTGTTAATGTTTTTGTTCAAATCTAGAGGCAAATAAACAACTCTTCCCTTTAATCCTCTCTGTAAATCTGCTGGAGGCAACTTCCCTGTCTTTGGCTCCATTCTTACAATAGCCTGAAAGGGATGGATACTTTGAATCAAAATAGATTCATAAGTATTTAAATCCTTCAATTCTGAAGGAATCTCAACCAATTCCAGATTATTATGAACCGCCCTAGCAGGCATCTGGTTTTGGTTTAATTTGTTACAACAATAAGTACACACACGTTGGTCCACTCCCAAATCAAAACAATTTTCTACCATCAAGTATGTGGCAAAATCCTTCCATTCACTATTATTTTCCCTTTCACTTTTTGCATATAAATCCACTAACTTAGTCTGATTCTTATAATAAGTGCGTCGACAACATACACAAGTGAAATTAGGCCTCTCACTTGATTTCATCTGAAACGTGGCAATTTCCTTCTGAAAATAATCTGTACTGGAAACCTGTACATTATCTTCAACATTACCCTCTACTTCAGGGTCAATTTGAACATTCTCATCTTTACTACCAAAGTAACAAAACTCAATTTCTTCACAAATATTCTTCACATCTATTTCACAACCATGCAAAAGAGCAGCACATAATTGTTTAAGCATAATTGCTGGACTCTTAGCATAATACAACATTCTCACTAATTTTCTCACTTTATTATGATGCACTGCTAGCATCCTGAAATGATGAAAAACACTCTGGCATACTCTCCTGGAAAGACAAGCCAGTGAATGACCACGCAAACCTGTCATTTGTCTCACTCTGCAAGGATCTAAATCTTGCAACAACTTCATTTTCTGCTTCAAACTTTTCTTATTAAATGTCCGTATAAAATCACAAAGCAAATTGATGGAAATCTGTCGCACACTGCAAATAGAACTACACTTCCAAATGTACACAGGACCCTTAGGACGTCTTCCTAAAACCTCATCACTTAGCGCCTCTTCTGTCTCTGTTGTCACAAGTTGTTCTTTTTCAACTGGACAACCATCCTTCACTTCATAAGCTCGACCACTGGTGTCAACTGCAAACACCAAATCATTATCCTGAAAATAACTCTCTTCATTAAAAAATGCCTCACAACTTGAACTATGCATCCATTCTCCGAAAAAAACTTCACAAAAGTTAGTACGATTTACTACTCTCTTCCATCTACTTTTTGTTTTGAAATCAGAAATTACCTTGCTTAGTTTCCTAATTCTATTGATTACCAAAATAAACAACTTTCGCTTAATTTCAAAAGCATGATCAATAATTTTCTCTACATTTTTCTTCTTCTTATAAAATGCCGCTTTCTGTTGGCCTTTCTTTTTAATATTTTTCAATAAATTAACTAATATCCTATTACGGAACATTCGATTTCGAATGTCCCTAAACTGTTGTTTCCTTCTACTATCATGCACAGAGTTATCTCTTCCTCTACCAGTAACATTTGTGATGGGTCTCTCCTTTCCATTTAAATTACTTTTCTTTTTGTGGACTGAAACATTTTTTTGAGCAAAACTTTTTTTACTACAAATATTTCTTAAGAATGATTTCGTGCTCTTACCCGGACCTTTCTTGGTGTTTTGACAAGTATTTGGGGAAGAGGACTGCTGCAATAAAACATCATCCTGCTGTCTTTGACGTTTTCTAGCCTTTCTTATTCTACTTTTTGTAGGCATTTTCCAAACTATGAAAGAATCTGCAGTTGAATCTGTGGAAAAATATAATATAAAATGTTATTAACCACTATTACCAAACAGTAAATAAATAACAGTCATCTAAAACTTAATGCCCTACTAATTATTTAACATAGCAAATGTTTTCCACCAGCACTGCATCACAAAAATGACACTCAATGGTACAAAACAGGCATACAACAATCATAAATCACTCCCTAATATTTTAAATGATTAATTCAGGATGACGATAAGATGTAGCCTATCTAAAGATTTGTTTAGGCCCAGATCTTTAGACTGGGGTGAATGTGTGTCATTGATCCACATTCAGTCCATCACCTGTTTTGTTTATTTGAGGTGAGGCCAACACATGGTTACAGATAAGATTTTCACTGTAAAAAACCAAGGTAAAAAAACATGTGAAGGCCTACCAATGAAGTAAATCATTAAATGAAAACCAATACATTTCTGGAAATATGCACTGCTAGTGCTTCATAAGATGTTTTGGGTCATATTTATAAGGCATTTGAGTGTCTATTATGCTATTTTACGTTCTTCATGGTGCAAATTTATTGTAAATACGCTCCCACCTGCGGTTGGCAAATTTAGATTTTGATTATGGGAGTTACATAGGCATGTTAATAATTTCCCAAAAATGGTGTATGACCCCAAACAACCTTTGAAGCAAATGCTCTTAGCCATGTTATCCACCTCCCATTGGATAACATGGCTAAGAAGTGCTTGCAAATGGGAAAAAAAACGGCCGCAATGCATGAATATCGCAGAAAAGTCAGCGATATTCATGCATTTTCCAGCAAATGCTCTTAGCCATGTTATCCACTTCCTATTAAATAACATGGCTAAAAACTGCTCAGGGCCCCATGAGGAACACTTTCCATTTAAAAAGGGAAAAATAACATCAAAGACACTAAAATGCCTTCTAAATATGACCCCAAACAACCTATGAAGCTCTAACAGTACATATCCTGAAATTTAATTGATTTCAAAATTCGTTTTTAAACACAGCATATAAATCAATTGTATACCTGCATTCATGAAGAAATGACTAAAAATGTCCTTGAGACACATGAAAGTGTTTTCTGGAATGCCCTAGCACCATTTTTGGGACACTATTAACATGGCTAGGTAACTCCCATAATCAAAATCTAAATTTGCCAAGCGCAAGTGGGAGCGTATTTACAAGACACTTGCCCCAAGAGGAACGCTTTCCATTTAAAAAGGTAAACATAACATCAAAGACACTAAAATGCCTTCTAAATATGACCCCAAACAACCTATGAAGCTCTAAAAGTACATATCAAGAAATGTAATTGTTTATCACAAATGCGATTAAAAACGGCCGCAATGCATGAATATCGCTGAAAAGTCAACGATATTCATGCATTATCCAGCAAATGCTCTTAGCCATGTTATCCACCTCCCATTGGATAACATGGCTAAGAACTGCTCGCAAATGCGAAAAAAAACGGCCGCAATGCATGAATATCGCAGAAAAGTCAGCGATATTCATGCATTTTCCAGCAAATGCTCTTAGCCATGTTATCCACCTCCCATTGGATAACATGGCTAAGAACTGCTCGCAAATGCGAAAAAAAACGGCCACAATGCATGAATATCGCAGAAAAGTCAGCGATATTCATGCATTTTCCAGCAAATGCTCTTAGCCATGTTATCCACTTCCTATTAAATAACATGGCTAAGAACTGCTCAGGGCCCCATGAGGAACGCTTTCCATTTAAAAAGGGAAAAATAACATCAAAGACACTAAAATGCCTTCTAAATATGACCCCAAACAACCTATGAAGCTCTAACAGTACATATCCAGAAATTTAATTGATTTCAAAATTCGTTTTTAAACACAGCATATAAATCAATTGTATACCTGCATTCATGAAGAAATGACTAAAAATGTCCTTGAGACACATGAAAGTGTTTTCTGGAATGTCCTAGCACCATTTTTGGGACACTATTAACATGGCTAGGTAACTCCCATAATCAAAATCTAAATTTGCCAAGCGCAAGTGGGAGCGTATTTACAAGACACTTGCCCCATGAGGAACGCTTTCCATTTAAAAAGGTAAACATAACATCAAAGACAATGAAATGCCTTCTAAATATGACCCCAAACAACCTATGAAGCTCTAACAGTACATATCAAGAAATGTAATTGTTTATCACAAATGCGATTAAAAACGGCCGCAATGCATGAATATCACTGAAAAGTCAACGATATTCATGCATTATCCAGCAAATGCTCTTAGCCATGTTATCCACCTCCCATTGGATAACATGGCTAAGAACTGCTCGCAAATGCGAAAAAAAACGGCCGCAATGCATGAATATCGCTGAAAAGTCAGCGATATTCATGCATTTTCCAGCAAATGCTCTTAGCCATGTTATCCACCTCCCATTGGATAACATGGCTAAGAACTGCTCGCAAATGCGAAAAAAAACGCCCACAATGCATGAATATCGCAGAAAAGTCAGCAATATTCATGCATTTTCCAGCAAATACTCTTAGCCATGATATCCACTTCCCATTAAATAACATGGCTAAGAACTGCTCAGGGCCCCATGAGGAACGCTTTCCATTTAAAAAGGTAAACATAACATCAAAGACACTAAAATGCCTTCTAAATATGACCCCAAACAACCTATGAAGCTCTAACAGTACATATCAAGAAATGTAATTGATTTGAAAATTCGTTTTTAAACACAGCATATAAATCAACTGTATACCTGCATTCAAGAGGAAAGGACTGAAAATGTCCTAGAGACACAGAAAAACGTTTTCTTGAATGCCCTACCACCATTGTTTGGACATTATTAACATGGCTATGTAACTCCCATAATCAAAATCTAAATTTGCAAAGCACAAGTGGGAGCGTATTTACAAGACACTTGCCCCATGAGGAACACTTTACATTTTAAAAGGAAAACATAACATCAAAGACACTCAAATGCCTTATAAATATGGCTCAAAACAACCTATGAAGCTCTAGCAGTACATATCCAGAAATGTAATTGATTTCTTAAATCGTTTTTAAAAACAACATATCTGTTTCAGCTTACATAACAGACCATGGAATGGGCTCCATGTACCACAATAACTTGTGTTACTGCATGCCACAATGCTACACCGAATATGCAATTACAATTTCTCAAAGAAACTAATTCTATTAGTATATCACTAGAGACAAAACCACATTTTAAAAACACAGCTTTCTTCATCATTTTCTCCTTAAATCATACTATTCTCTATCTAAATTAAATAAATCTTTTCTCACCTTAGCAAATATTTTTTGAGTTTTGAAAACAGTCTCAGAAATACACCAAATTGTCTTCAGCAGAAGAAAAAGGATGCACTCCAAAGGCTGCAGCTATTGAAAGCACAGAAATACAGATATTCATTTCACATATCTCTCATATTAGCCAATCATACCTCTTCCCTCACTTTTTTCAAATCAAAACCCTTCCCCCCTCTGCCCTCTCTGCCTTGTTTCCATAGCAACCACCTCCTGGAAGACCTCTCATGTTTGCAAATTCACACAACAATGTTTCAATTGAACTCTGAACTCTCAGTGCACCTGCGTATCCAGTGCAATCTTTCATTAAATGTTTCTTCCTTGACCATTCAAATTACATGTTTCAAAGAACACATCCATGCACCCTAACTTTCTGTTTTCAGAAATGGAAATGCACCAATCACTGCTAATGAATCATTAGCATTGGAAATCCACAGTTTTTTTTCTTTAGAAACTCCTGCTGTTTCAACTGCCCTTTCATTACCACACTTCATCTGACTGCAGAACAACCTTCTCCCACCATGTTTAAGGTCTGGATTGTTGGACATAGTTACATCCACTGGGCTCAAAGGTATGCTGAGAACAGAAATTCACCTAACCTCAATTTACAAGATGTGGAAATTAAGTGGTTGGGCCAAAGAGGATTAAAATGTCACCAATTGATACCATTGGTGAAAACCTTTATGCATTTGCCAAAACCTGACCTGTTAATAGTGCACTGTGGAGGTAATGATTTGGGCACTTTGACAGGGGTAGGTCTGGAAATGCTTTTAAAGGACACCTTTGAGCAATTAATGGCACTTTTTCCTCAAACTGCCTTGGTATATTCCAATATATGCCAAAGACAGAAATGGAGGTGGTCCAACCAATTTTGTCCACAAATTGAGAAAGCGAGGAAGCATGTAAACAAATCTGTTTCAGCTTACATGAGAGACCATGGAATGGGCTCTCTGTACAACAATAACTTGCGTTACTACATGCAAGATATCTACAGAGGAGATGGAGTTCACTTCTCAGATGAGGGCAACAGAATTTTCATTCTGAATTTAAGACATCTGATCACTCACAATTATTATTTTTCTCTAACTTTTTTCACTAATTTTCCACAAAATACGCTCCCCGGAGCGCTACCCGGTTCGCTAACCGAAAGCTAACCTCGCGGATTTTTTTTTTTAAAAAAATTTTTCCGCACATATAAGCCTCCTCAGCCACCCTCAGAAAACCTAGGGGGTCAAGATAAGTCTACCATGACCCCTTCTACCCATTCTAAACATTATTTGCCCTCCATCTTGTATCTTAATGCGACCGAAACACAAAATGGTGGACTCCCGTGCCGCTTAAGGTTCGCTAACCGGGCCGCTTTCCGGAAAGCGGTCCTAAAAAAAGGTGGGAAGTAATTTACAGAAAAACGACTAGAGACACTCTCACCAAATATAGATTAGCTCATACTACATAACAATCCCTTTCATTTTCACAAATTTGATTGAAATTCCATTTAGCCATTAAGCCTGTAGACCTCTCTAAGTACCGTGAGGTAAATTACTTCACAAAACACATCTGAAGTGTTGGAATTGACAACCAATGAAAATGTTACTTTCATTTTCAATTTTTTTTTCCTGACATTTGATTGGTTATGTACCTGAATATATATAAAGGAAGAGAAGGAAACACAGCCATTTTGACTACTACTTCCTGAACTACATTTCAAGAGCCTTTTCACCTCCCTGTAAATTAAATTGATAATTTGTAAGTGGCACTTTAAATTAATTTGTAAAAACGTTTTTGATAATTATTTACTGTCCCCCTGCTATAGTTATAGATACAGATAGACTCCTCTGTTATATTTATTGATTGACTTACACTTCTCTGCTATAATTATGAATTTACTTACTTTAAGTTCACTGTTAAAAAAACAGAACTACCTGTCTGAACTTAAACCCAACAGTGCCCTAACTCTTCTAATTTAATTATTTTTTTTATGCAATTTACAGCAAAAAAATGGAAGGGGAGCAAGAAAAAACTAATGTTTCCTTCGAGATTACATCCGAAGACATGGTAACTGAAGAAAATGTGGATGAAGATTTTATGGATCAATCTTTTGACGAACAATTTATTCAAACCTTACAAGAGACAGAAACATCCATGTTTGACGAGATACCAGATGATATAATGCTGGAAGTTTTAATGAACTATGAAAATAATAAATAATTTTTTTTAAAATCAAAATAAATAAATAAATAAAAAAACGAACAAAAACAACAAATAATTAACATACAGTATTAGAAAAGTCTATCATTCTTTTATCCTTAAAGTTCGCTGCCCAGAACGCTTTCCGGTTCGCGAACTTGGCGCTTACCACGCAAAAAAAAAATTTTTTTTTTGGGACCCTCCTAGGCCCTTTTAAAACCTCCACATAAAACCTAGGGGGTCAACGAGGATCTACTATGCCCCCTTATGGTAATTTCCCCCTTTGTTTTGGCCTCCTCTTGTCTCTCGATCCTACCGAGAGACAAGATGGCGGCCGCTCCGGACTGTTTAGAATGTTGACAGACACCGGAGGGCCAATCAGCTTCGCATCGCAAAGTTCCGATACGCGAAAGGTTCGCTAACCGGATCGCTGCCCGGAGCGCTGTTACAGATATATATCTTGATTTAAACGTTAATTTCTCAAAATCCACTGAAGCACATATATTGAGACCTAGCAAAGGCACATCGGGCTAACAGTCCCTACAATTTTGCCAAGTTTCGTGCAAATCCATTCAGCCGTTCGGGCTAAAAGTGAGTCCAACCGCCCTATGGAAATTAACATGGAAAAAACGCGTTTTGGGACCCCCCTTTTTTCTCGGCCCCCCCTCCACAAAACCCCCCCAAATTTTCAAGGGCTGCTCAGAAACAAAATGTGGCATTTTCCTGAAAATTTCAGCCAATTCCGTCCACAAACGCCAAAGTTATTAGGCATAGAATTTTCAGAAATCCCATAGGGAAAAAATCCTAACTATATATACCTACTGGCGACCGCCAGTAGGTAATATATATATATATATATATATATATATATATATATATATATATATATATATATATATATATATATATATATATATTCACTGAAAAAACCATGTCATGAGTGATGTAATATGTGACGTCATCAGCAGTGCATTGCACGCGCAAGTTATAGTGAGTCCATCTAACTATAACGTGGGAATTTCAATGGTTTTATATCAGTAAAATTTCCAGCTAACTATAACTGGTGTGAAACCTATGGTTTTTTCAGTGAATTTAATAGGTTTTTTAAATGCTAATTCCTAGCTATAACTGGTGTGAAACCTATGGTTTTTTCAGTGAATTTCATAGGTTTTTTAAATGCTAATTCCCTTGTATATCGAGTTTCTAACCTTTTTTTTTTTTTTACAATTTGCTGTTTTTTTTAAAGTATTCATTTTTTTATATAATTTTTTTCTTTTGCGCTCTGGGTGCGCGCTCCGGGAAGCTTTCAGCTAAGCTCTCCGGTAAGCTTTTCCGTGAGCTCATCTGAAAGCGCACCCAGAGCGCTACTGTCGTTCGTGAAAAAAAATATGAATGAAAAGTTAATAATAATGCAAAACATTTCGTACCATACAAATAAAATTAGTTTTTTTTAATAAAGAAAATGATTATGCATTTCTGTAAAAGTTTGATGACGTCACTTCGGCGCGCAACGTAAGTGCCCTCGGAAGCGCCTACGTTCGCGGCGCGTAAACGCACGCAAAAGCGCCTACGATCGCGCCACGTTTGCGCCCCGGAAGCGCCTACGATCGCGCTGCGTAAACGCACCGGAAGTGCTCCGGAGCGCGTAGCGTAAACGCGTCGGGTCATGTGACCCTAAAATAACACTTTTCATTGGTTGCTAACAGTTTTTTTTTACAATGAATGAAATCCCCACCCATTTCCTTCACTTCTTCTTTCACTTTTGTGACTGAAAGACCTGCCTTTTTGCTCTTGCATATTTCTTGGATAATCATGGCTGCCAGACCATCCAGCAGTGAAGATGAGCCTGAATTCATTGATGAAGAGCCTCCTCAGCTGAAGGTCAAAGAGCATTTCATCTGGAAATGTTTTAAGTTTCCAGCAGACCAGAAAAAGGTGAATGCACCAAAAGTGGAGTGCAGGATCTGCAAACAGGTCCTGTCACGGGGTAACCCCCAAAAAAAGTACTCTTTTGGCAACTTTACCATGATTCGCCATGTGGAGAGGAGGCACCCCCAGAATTTTGCCTGGGAAAGTGTCAGGGCTCTGGCACAAGAGGTTCCCAGAGATGGGGCCTCTACATCAACCGGAGGAGCAACTTCTTCTGGGTGTGGTAAATATTTGATTTACCGTCCTAATTTCTATGCAGGTAAGTACTTAATCAATAATAACTCAATCGGAAAGAAAAAGGCAGAGTCCGTGGTGTTAGAGTTCTTAGGGGTTTTATTCCTTAAAAAGGAATGGTCATGACCGGATATCTTGTTCCTGCCACCACTGGGGTGCAGGAAGGGATAGAGCAATATTTTATTGACAATACATAGCTTATATACTTGCGTTACATTATAGAAACCAATATAGTAGGCGTAACAGCTGAGAGAAACAAGATAAAACACACACGTGGTAATAATACGTAATTAGAAGGCGTGAACTAGGCGTGAACATAGAGGTGTGTGCTAGAAACGTCTTAAGTAGGTGTCATAAGTGGGTGGCAACAAAAAGCAGAATCTTGCAATGTCAGCAGAAATCTGAGGCCTGGATGCGCGCGCAGCTGCATGACGTGTGATTGACGTGAAACTGGAGGGTGCAGGGGACTTGACATTTACAATGGCGGAAAGAGACAGAAGTCTGGCATGTCAGATCAACTCGTACCTCTATCATATCTGATATCTGATGTTTGGGAACCATACTATCTGGGCGGAAAGGTCTCTGGGGCAGAAGCTATTCTATACTGACTGTGAGTGCGTGTATAAGCGTCTAAGTGTCTGCATGAGATGCGAGGGGCATGGGCCTTCCATGGTAACAGAGGCTATGAATCACTTGCACGGAGACAGTAAGGCCAGGCCCTTCGCTCTGCAGCTGGGGGGATGTTTACTTAAACTAGTAGGCAGGAATGCATTTTCGGAGAGCGGAACAGATAACTCGAAGGTTGAATTCAGTCTTGGCAGGCAGCAGGCTGAGCTAAACGCGGTGAGCCGCGCAGGGAGTAAGGCAGAGGTCACGGGTACAGAGACAGCCTGGGCTGAGGCTTTCAGAGTCAGAAAGCGGAAAAAGGCTCGATGGCAGAATTCAGGGCCTGCTTCGCCAGAGCTGAAAAACGTGTAAAGTACACCACAAAAAGACGTTGGCATGGCATACTTAGGAACGGACTATTCAACCCATTTTGGGTGGGTCTGAAAGAGGACATGTTAACGTTGGACGCAAATGTATTTGCGTCGTCATAGCTGGCACAGGAGGGGAGTTACATGCACTTTAAGGTCGTACATGGAGACGGTGGGGTACACGATAGGGAACATAACTTGACCAAAAATTTATATTTCCTCATTCCCTCCTTGTTCCCTACGGACCCTTCATGATATCTCGATCCTCATGAATCGATCAGTCTGTTCTTGTAACATCATTTGCTCGTCTCTCTTCCGTTGTCGGTTTGAGAGAAAACTGGAATGTTCAATGCACGATGTGGCGCACAGTCCACAAATCGCTGGCCCACACTGTAGGCACAGGCAACAACTGAATACTATGGCAAGGGCAATGCCTAGGAAGGATAGGATCTTCCATCCCCAAGCGGTTAACGTTGTCCAGAACCAACCGGACCAAGTCCAGGTGCCTGGATTCTGATGTATCGAACTTGCAATCTTATGAAGACGTGTAATAGCTTTGTAGACAGTTGGCGCGTTTTCTGGAATGAAAACACAGCAACTTGACCCGATGACCTTACAGGCTCCACCTCTATCTGCCAAGATGACGTCAATAACAAGACGATTCTGAAGAACAACAATCCGCATAGCAGACTGTTCCTCTGTTAAGTTACCTAGAGCGGAGGCAGTTTCATTTACTACTGCTTCGAGTGTTCTGGTTAATCTACGTATTAATTTACTGTTTTGGACGGGGCCTGTGAAGAAAAAGAATCCCTTATTGAAATCTGTGTATTGCTCCCATGCCGTTTCGGTATAGTCGACAATCGGGAGATCTCTTCTGAGTCTACTCTTTACTAGATTTGTATTTCTGTGATAATCAGGAGGGGCTAGGAAAACAGGTGGCAGAAGGAAGGCAATGTAACAGGTACCATCCCAATCTGGAGGTAAGCGTATGTATGCGGTATGGCCACAAACAAAGTAGGAATGACGAGTAGCTTTAAAGGAGGACTTGCCATGATCACTGAATTCGACCACGGTAGTACATTTACTATGACCTAAGTGTACTGAACCCTTCTTTCTGACACACAAGTCACCTGTGATTGGTAGTACTGACATAGCAGGGAGAACTGGTGCGGCTTCGGATTCAACAGTGAGAATCATAAGGTTAATTGTATAATTACCTAATCCATATACTTCATTTTCTAGATCAGTTCCTACTCTAGTGGGGAGTCCCTTCTTGTCAGGGTAACAGGCATTAAGCAGAACTAAGTTCAAGTTTCCCCAAACCCAGCTCCCCTTAAAAACAGCGACATCAGGATCTAAGGAATTAATTATTCTAAACCATGCACCACAGGAGCCATTATGAGTGAACGGGTACGGAAAGAGGGGCAGAACTCCCTTGTATTTCTGGTAGGGAGGGAGTCGGCCACATATCCAACAGTTTGTAGCATTGTTAGTCTGATGGGAATGGTGTAACATACTAATGAATGTGTTGTTGCGCAGCGCAAGTCTGTAAGAAAGTTCGTGGGGAGGTAATTCGCTAAAAGAATGTTCAGCAGAAACATTGAAAGCAGATTGTTCACGTTTGAAGATAAGGTAGTATATGGGAAGCAATATGCTAGCAACAATAATCAGGAGACTTAAAAAGAACATAATCAATAAAGTCACTATACAGTGACTACGGAGTGATTTGCAATATGCACGTTTCTTGAATTGTCTCTCTCTCTCTCTATCTCGATCTAGGGGATACATGTCAGAAACTATTTAACCGATTCACCTAGGGGAGGACTTAAACAATTAAACTGTCTGACTTGCTAGATCGAAGTTTCAATCTATACTCCTCTTGGGGAGTTTTCTCTCGTTGGGGAACCTTAAAGTCACTAGGTTCGATACAGTCTTTGGAGGGGGTGGACGAGTCAGGGTCTGGTTTCAGTTCGTTGCACTTTTTAATATGACTCGTATGGATCCACCCCTTTCTGCCTTCCACCTTGATCGCGGTCTTCGTAGTAAGAAGGACGGTCTTCGGCTCTTTCCAGCGGGGCTCCAGCGGACTTTTCCTGTCGAAGTTCCTAATCAGGACAATGTCTCCTGGTCGGACATCGTGTGGCTTTACATCAGTGTTGTCAGGGAAGGCTGCAGCAACCTGTGAACGACATGATTGGAGTGCAGACATCAAGGAGGCAAGGTAATCTGTCAGCATATTACAATCGACATCAGTAATTTTCTTAGGCATGGGCGTCCCCCACATATTCGGTGGTCTACCAAAGACCACTTCGTACGGGGATAGTCCTGATCTCAAATGGGCAACCATTCTCATGTAGAATAATGCAACTGGCAGGGCGACTATCCAGTCAACCCCTTTCTCTCTACAAACTTTGGCAAGGCGGGTCTTTAGTGTCTGATTATGCCTTTCTACAAGGCCTGCGGCTTCGGGATGTCGGACACAATGGAATCTCCACTGATATCCTAACAGAAGGGAAACATGCTTCATAAGTTCAGATGAGAACGGCTGTCCGTTATCTGAGTACACGACACGAGGCAAGCCGTACCGTGGGAAGAATTCTCGAACCAGCTGCTTGGCAGTGGTCGGGGCAGTGTAATCTGGGACTGGATATGCTTCGGTCCAACGGGAGAGTGCACAAACAACTACGAGGACATATTTGAATCCTCAACAACGGTCCATCTGGATATAATCCATCTGGAGGACTTCAAAAGGGTGATCGGGTGGATGGAATCCACCTTGCTCTACAGGAACGCTTTTACCGGGATTGAACTGGCAACAGATCATGCAAGTATGCACTTTCTGTTTTGCTGCTGCTCGTAAGTGTTTGTTGTACCAGAGATTCTGTAAACTGTCTAACATAGCTTTCTCTCCTAGATGTGCCGGACTATGTGCTGTATTTATCATGATTTGAACCATTGAGTCGGGGAGAAACCATGTAGATTTTCCCTTCGTGACCCATCCTTGATCTGTCTGGATCCCTCCTAGTTCAGTCCATTTCTTTATTTCATCTGAAGTAGCATGTGTTTGGATATCGATTACATCTAGGGTGGGATCCCGGACTGACATACACTGTGTTGGTACTATTGTCTGTGTCACATCGGTAGTCTGGGTGTGAGTCAATGCTGTATGTTTTGCTGTCTGGTCTGCCAGGTCATTACCCTGGGAAACAGAATCCGTAACTTTAGTATGTGCTTTACACTTCATGACGGATATGCCTGAGGGCAGATGTATTGCTTCTAACAGTGCTTGAATGAGGGGACCGTGTTGTATCTTGGCACCATGAGAGGTCAAGAAACCTCGTTCTTGCCATAACACTCCGAAGTCGTGTACGACTCCGAACGCATAACGGGAATCAGTGTATATGTTAACATTTCTGTTCTTGGCTAGTATACAAGCTCGGGTCAGAGCGATGAGCTCCGCCGCTTGAGCAGACAGTGTGTCAATACGATGTGTTTCTTTAACTTCAGTTTCAGTGGTCACTGCATACGCGGCCACTAATTCTCCTGTACTTGTTCTCATGCATGAACTGTCCACGTAAAGTGTCAGGTCTGGATTTGTCAGTGGAACATCTGTTAAGTCTCGTCGAGGCTTTGTTACTGCATTAATGATCTCTATACAATCATGCGGGCTGGATCTGTCATAATTGTAGGTAACAATGTTGCGGGATTCAGAATGCTGCAGCGTCTGATTTCTATGTGTGGCTGGAATAGTGTCAATTCATAACCTGTCAGTCGTGCTATAGTCAAGTGCTGAGTCTGAGTTCTGTTTAAAAGAACCTCTACAGAATGTGGAACTTGTACTGTTAATTGATGTCCTAAAACAATTGAGTCGCTCTGTCTGATTGCTAGTGCTGTTGCTGCTACTGACTTCAAGCACGCAGGGAGTGCCTGGGCTACTGAATCCAATGTACTTGAAAAATAAGTGCAAGGCTTATGTGAACCTGCTTGGTCTTGAGTGAGGACAGACAATGCTGTACCATCACGTTCTGTAACAAAAAGTGTGAACGGTTTGCTGTAACATGGTGTCGCTAGAACTGGTGCTTGACATAAAGCTTTCTTTAATTCCTCAAAAGCCTGTGTATGTTCCTGAGTCCAAGGGAGGGCAGCCGAAGTCGCTGCCTCCTGTGTTGTTAACTGAATCAGTGGTTTAGCTAGAAATGCATACTGGGGAATCCATTGTCTGCAGTACGAGGTGAGGCCTATAAAGGCCCGCACTTCCTTTTGTGTCTGGGGTTGTGGCATACTTATAATTAACTGAATGCGATCGGGAGTGAACTGTCTCCCCACTTTGGACAGCAAGTGACCCAAGTACACAACTTGCTGAACACAGAATTGTAGCTTCGAAGGAGACACCTTGTGTCCCTTGTCGGCCAGAAAATGTAAAACTGTCAGTGATGCTTGTTCACATTCGGGCTCACTTCGTGCGGTGATCAGCAGATCATCGACGTATTGTAGTAAGGCAGTGTTAACTGGCATTATGAAAAATCAAGTAGTCTTTTCAGTGCTTGGCTATAGATGCTGGGGCTTTCTGTGAATCCTTGAGGTGCGCGTGAAAATTTGAAACTTCGTCCATTTAAACTGAATCCGAAGAGATATTGGCTCTCCGGGTCAATGGGTACACTGAAGAAGGCGTTCTTGAGGTCAATTACAGTAAAGAACGTTGCTTCTGAATCAATAGCAGTCAATAGGGAAGAGATGTCAGGAACCACAGGGTACTGTGGAACAATACATTTATTCAGTTCTCTTAAATCAATCACCAGCCGATATACTGGCGGTGCATTGGGATCAGTACGTTTAAGAATCGGAATGATAGGGGAATTACAAATATTGGAGTCGGTCTCTACGACCACTTCTTGGGCAATGAGCTCTTCAATGATTTCCAGTAAAGCCACTACAGCATCGGGTGGTAACTTGTATTGTCTGATTCTGGGTAGAACAACACCTTGTTTGAGTGTAACACGGTATGGTGTAATGTGCATACAACCTACATCAGTTGGGCCTTTTGCCCATAAGTGATCCGGTACATTTTTCAATCTGACATCAAACTCTCGTAATACATAATGACCCTTAAAGTCTCTCAAGAAAAGTCTAACTCCTTCCGGAGAACAGCAGATCACTGCTCCTAGAGCCTTCAATGTTTTTATTCCTAACAGATTTTCTGGACAAGATTTCGTGAGTAACAAGTCTGTAACACGTGATAATGGACCCACAGCCAGGGGGACTGGTTTCAATACCTCATTTACAATAGGCTGTCCTGAAAAACCAAGGGAAACATTCTGTGAGCCTGAGAGGGGTGCCCCTGGGACTTCATCATGGCTGATTGTGGTGCGACTTGCCCCTGTGTCAATTAAAAACTTTCTGTCTTTTCCCAATACTTGACTGTGTACATAAGGACCCTCTTGATCTACAGGAATTTCAATAAGAGGCAAGCCACCCTCCCTCTCTAGGCTGTTTCATGTGTATCGTGGATAATCGGGGTAATCAGATTGGGCATACTGGTACATCTGCTGCAAAACTTGCTGAGTCGCGGCAATGGGCTGTGGCTGTGACTGTCTCTGTGGTACTGCTACTGTCTGTGCTGCATGTGGTGAAACATGCATAGGCTGTGTATTCTGCATGGGCTGTATATTCTGTGAAGTCTGTTGCTGACCCTGATTTTGTCTAGGTGGATGCGGTCTTTCTTTAGTTTTACCTGTGGATATATTATGTTTCAGAACTGGGCATTCATGTACGTAGTGACCTGGCTGCTTGCAATAATTGCATGTCCCTTTAACGGGAGCTGTGGCGTGACCTGTCTGGGTCGTACCCTTTCCCTGACGGTCGGCTGGAACCGACTGGGCCACTAACATTTTCATTTTCGTGTCTTTCATACGTTTCTGTTCCTGATCCTGTTCTTCTCTGATTCTGTTCTGATGGTATTGTAACATCTGTAACATCTGAGATGGCGTATTTGCTTGCCAAGTACTTTCAACTTTGTACACGCGGTTCTTAACTAATGGCAGAGAATTCTCGACTAATTTTGATACAAAAAGATGCGGGTACGACTCGCTACTTGGCTTAAGGCCACTATTGATAATAAAACATTTCTCGAATCTTGAATAGAAGTCACTAGTATCTTCATCGTGTTTCTGTTTACAGGCCGAAATTGCGTCCCAGTCTTCCTTTCTAGTTGTCAGTAATCTTGGCAGAACCTGTACTATTAAACCTGGTAATGCTTTAGTTTTCTCCCCAAGGCCTAGCCCAGGGGTACGAAGTTTCTCCTCGTCCTCTATTTCTGTCCACACAATCTTTTTATCTCCCACCTCCCATTCTCTTTCCTTCAGCTTCTCGTAGATGCCCGTGGGCAGCAGTACCTTTAACATTTTCATAATATCTTCATATGTGTAATCTCCCATCAGTAACATGTCTTTAAGTTCTCTGTGAAAACCTGCAGGGTCTTTATCGTGACACGGTACTAGTTTCTTCATTTCCAATAGTTCTAACTTGGTCAGAGGTGTGTGTACATACACACGTTTCAGGGCGTTATCAGTACCCATGACTGGGTGTACTTCTCGTAAGGGGTTCTGACTTTCAATGCCATGCAGACGCTCCATATGATACATTTTTCTTTCTGGGGGCGGAGCGGGAACGTATTCGGAGCTTAAGAACGTGTTATATTTGTGCCGTTGTTCTAGAATTATTTGAATTAACTTGGTACTTAGGCCTCTCCATCTATCCATGAGTAGTGCTTCTAATGTATCGTGTAAGGGACCTGGGTCAGAATGTTGATGTCTGAATAACGTGAGGAGGTGCTGAATCATGTATACACCTGCTAATTTCTGCTCGTCTGGGGAAAGGTTCAGGAATGTCTGCGCTACTGTGTCATCATGGTATATGTTCGGATTGTCAGCCCATAGTACAGCTGACCGGGCTAGTTCTTGTTCATCCATAGAATTTAGTACATGGTACCCCATTCGTTCTCGAAGCATTTTATCAGTCTCTTGAAACTGATGTTCAGGAGAGTTCGGTTTTGTTATGCCAGAGAGGAAGACTCTCTTGCTTTCTGGACGAATGCCTTTCCTAAGATAAGTTCCTTTACCTACATACGCTATCATGTCTGTAGTCTTTTCTGGTTCTCCAGATCCTTCCTCCTCTTCAGAGGAAGCTTCTTCTTTCTCATTCTCGTGTACTTCTATTACTGCACTTCTTATTTTCATGTACATACTGGCTATGCAATTCTGTTTATCATGCTTTCCTTCGGCTATATTTTGACCCCACTTTGTTAGGGCATCCATTTCATCCTGTTCTGTCTCAGGCCTGTCCCGTTCTCTTATAAAGCAATTTATGAAAAAACGTAGTATATATGCTTGAGTGTCGACTTTCTGATGTGCCATGGCTTCCTTAATACTTTCAGGGTTTTCCCCAGTCCGGACAAAATGATATATCCTATCTAGGTGCTCTTTCATTCCTGAGAATAACACTAGGTAATCTGTAGCTTGTCGTAAACGTAGCGATGCCATCAACATCCTATCGTCTTTACCGGGTACTGGATCGTATCTGCAAACTTGAAGCGGTTCTTTGAGTATGTCGAGACGGGGTGATTGGAATGTAAAGGGCTTCTGCATGTCCCTAAGGTTTAATCTGTGTGTTGCTGGCGGGGTCTGGTAACCCCTGGTCGCACCTCCTGAGGCGGAGGCTGGAGCATTATCTCTCTGTGGAGTCTGTATCTGTACTTGAACTTGTCTTTTAGTAGGATCAGGCGCAAACGGATTCGGTATCTTAACCTTAGGTGAGGGAAGTGGTGGAGGTGAAGGAACGACAGGCTGTCGGTCAGGGGGAACTTGTTGCGGTAATGGCGGGGTGCGATCTGGAGGCGTGTTGCCATCTCCGTCACCGTCAGTAGGCGGGACGAGGGCACGTGGATTTGTGTAAGCGGGTGCTACATCATTTAGATAGGAATTCAGAAAGATGTCTTTAGTAGTCCTGTGGTTTACTTTAATTGGGACTAATGGTGGTGGCAGATTTTTCGGCATTTCTGAAGTGGCCTCAGGCGTACCTTCGGCTACTAAGTACATACCATTTACAAGATTGTTTCGTGCGCGGTCTACTTGTTCTGATTTTACTCGAATCCCTTCAGTAACTAATTCGTTTTCTCGGGCTTTATCTGATTCTTCTCTATGTCTGTCTTCTCTACGGAGTGCTTTTTCAGCACGTTTATGTGATTCTTTACGCCAAAATTCTATGGCGTCTTTCTGAGATTGTCTGGCTTTCTTTTTCCATAATGCTTCTTCTACCTTCATGATGCACTCGGCATCCCATGTTCCGGTAACAGGCCATCTGTGTCTTTCGTCTAGATGGTTAGTATAATCGGCCCATAAATCTAGATACAATATGGCGTCTATGCCATGTTTCTGATACATGAAGTTTCCAGGAGTGTCCCTAGGGGGAATAGGAATTTCTTCCTCTAGTATCCCTTTTCTAGTTCCTATCTGTTGTAACTTATTGAAAAACGGCATCTTGTCTATTTAGTACTGAATGCTCAATCCTAGCTGTTTAATTCTGACTCTGAACACAATTAATTACACAAGAACACAGTAATGCACATTAGAAACAGTCACTCATACCACGACATTGAACACCTAAAAAGACATTTGAAACATATATGACTACCCCCTATACTGGATGTACTGCTAAACAGCACAGATACACTGCTGAGAACAGTGCAAGAACTAGGATAACTGATATACTGCTAAACAGTACAGATACACTGTCTAAAACAGTGCAGACCGGATTTGTGTACCCAAACCCGTCTAGATACGTCCCAGCAATGGTACTCACCGGGAAGCACGGAAAACAGAAGGCCTCGGAAAACTCGACTGGACTGGACCGGACTCGACTCGACTCGCCACGTTGATACTTCGGAAAACTGGTGGGCCTCTTGACACCTCGGACCTTGCTTTTTTCGGCTAGGCTCTGGTCGGGATCCTCCGCGCTCCTCACCGCCTCGTCTGGGTGCTGATTGCAGTCTTCGTCGCCTCCGTGGGCCAGAGGGAGATACAGGAAATCCTGCCAGTACGCGTAGTTTCCGTCTAACTGATGGCAGGGGACAGAGCTTGCAACGCACCAACCGGCGCGTGAGGTGGGGGAGGGGTCCCTGTTCGGGCGCCAAAATAATGTGGTAAATATTTGATTTACCGTCCTAATTTCTATGCAGGTAAGTACTTAATCAATAATAACTCAATCGGAAAGAAAAAGGCAGAGTCTGTGGTGTTAGAGTTCTTAGGGGTTTTATTCCTTAAAAAGGAATGGTCATGACCGGATATCTTGTTCCTGCCACCACTGGGGTGCAGGAAGGGATAGAGCAATATTTTATTGACAATACATAGCTTATATACTTGCGTTACATTATAGAAACCAATATAGTAGGCGTAACAGCTGAGAGAAACAAGATAAAACACACATGTGGTAATAATACGTAATTAGAAGGCGTGAACTAGGCGTGAACATAGAGGTGTGTGCTAGAAACGTCATAAGTAGGTGTCATAAGTGGGTGGCAACAAAAAGCAGAATCTTGCAATGTCAGCAGAAATCTGAGGCCTGGATGCGCGCGCAGCTGCATGACGTGTGATTGACGTGAAACTGGAGGGTGCAGGGGACTTGACATTTACAATGGCGGAAAGAGACAGAAGTCTGGCATGTCAGATCAACTCGTACCTCTATCATATCTGATATCTGATGTTTGGGAACCATACTATCTGGGCGGAAAGGTCTCTGGGGCAGAAGCTATTCTATACTGACTGTGAGTGCGTGTATAAGCGTCTAAGTGTCTGCATGAGATGCGAGGGGCATGGGCCTTCCATGGTAACAGAGGCTATGAATCACTTGCACGGAGACAGTAAGGCCAGGCCCTTCGCTCTGCAGCTGGGGGGATGTTTACTTAAACTAGTAGGCAGGAATGCATTTTCGGAGAGCGGAACAGATAACTCGAAGGTTGAATTCAGTCTTGGCAGGCAGCAGGCTGAGCTAAACGCGGTGAGCCGCGCAGGGAGTAAGGCAGAGGTCACGGGTACAGAGACAGCCTGGGCTGAGGCTTTCAGAGTCAGAAAGCGGAAAAAGGCTCGATGGCAGAATTCAGGGCCTGCTTTGCCAGAGCTGAAAAACGTGTAAAGTACACCACAAAAAGACGTTGGCATGGCATACTTAGGAACGGACTATTCAACCCATTTTGGGTGGGTCTGAAAGAGGACATGTTAACGTTGGACGCAAATGTATTTGTGTCTTCATAGCTGGCACAGGAGGGAAGTTACATGCACTTTAAGCTCGTACATGGAGACGGTGGGGTACACGATAGGGAACATAACTTGACCAAAAATTTATATTTCCTCATGGGAGAGAGCAATCGCAGGAGCAGGTGGCAAACATGCAACCTGCATTTAACCATGGGGTCCTCAGATGCAGATACTGCAATCAACTCCTCACCTATGGGGAGCAAAGTGTCCTGCTCATGGTTCGAGCATTGGAGAACCATCGCTGCCCTTCCCACCCCTAATTTTTTTGTTTTCTTTTTGCTCCTGTTGAGCAGTTTCCATTCCCTGTTTTTGTTCCTGTTCAGAAAACCAAAAGTTCTTTTCAGAACTACCTCTAATTCTCATCAAAGAGCTATATTCTTAAAAAAATGAAGAGTAAGTGAAATATAGTGCATTGATAATTGAAAGGAGAATGAGTAAGAAAGAACAGAAAGGTATGAGAGGTGAAAGGAAGTGAAGTAGGAGGAATGAAAGAAGGTGAGTGTTAGAAAAGAAAGTTATGACACAGTGAATAAACTGGAGGCCTCATTTCTGAAAAGTGACGCATCGCTACGTGAAAACAGCGATGCGTCACTTTTGTGGACGCACTCCTTATGACATTCCAGATATGTCATATTTAATATATGACTAATCAATTCGCAAGGAGTTACAGATATGTCAGTATTTCTGACGTATCTGTAAACACAAAAGTAACGCATTGCTGGAGTGCGTCACAAAAGTGACGCAACTCCAGTAATGTGTCCTTTCACATGGAAAAAGCACCATGTGAAAGGTTTGCTGTGAAGCAGGCGCAAGATTTTGACGCAACAGCATCCTAAAAGTGACGCACTGCGTCATTATTACCAAGCTTTTTGCAGGGGAACACCCCCTCTGCATGCATTATACCTGACGCTACTTTTAAAAAGTGACGCATCTAGGTACATGGGTCACTTTTTAAAACTCTGCGCCACATTATATCTGCATCAGGTATAATGTATGCAGAGGGGGCAATCCCTCGCAAAAAGCTTCGTAATAACGACGTACTGAAATCTATGAGATTTCTCTGCGTCACTTTTAGGATGCTGTTGCGTCAAAATCTTGCGCCTGCCTCGCGTCACTTTCATGTTTACAGATATGTCAGAAATACTGACGTATCTGTAACTCCTTGCAACATGATTCGTCATACATTAAATATGACACATCTGGAATGTCATAAGGAGTGCGCACAGAAAAGTGACGCATCGCACCAGCAGTGTAAAAAAATGTGCCTCGTTGCACTATATTTAAAAAGTGACGCATCTAGATAGATGCGTCACTTTTTAAATATTGCGTAACAATGCGCATTTTTTTACACCGCTGGTGCGTCACAAAAAATTTTTTTCAAACCCCTTGTGTCTCGATTTTACCGAGACACAAGATGGCGGCCGCTCCAGACTGTTTAGAATGTTTACAGACACCCAAGAGCCAATCAGCTTTCTGCGCACAAGTCGCGTGTCGCGCCTGGAGCGCTCTCCGGTGCGCGCACCGGAGAGCGCCTATAGATATATATATTTTTTTGAACCTAAATTACTCAAAATCCACTGCAGCACATATCTTGAGACATAGCAAAGGCACATCGGGCTACCAGTCCCTTCAATTTTGCCAAGTTTGCTGGAAATCCATTCAGCCGTTCGGGCTAAAAGTGAAATCGACCGCCCTATGGAAATTTACATGGGGAAAACGCGTTTTGGGACCCCCCTTTTATCTCGGCCCCCGCTTGACGTATCCCCCCCAAACTTTCAAGGAAGGACCGGAGCTCGACGAGGCCATTTTCAGGAAATTTTCAGGCAGATTCGTCAACCGGTGCCAAAGTTATTCCAAATAGAATTTTGAGATTTAACATTGAAAAAAATCCTAACTATAACTACCTACTGGCGACCGCCAGTAGGTCATATATATATATATATATATATATATATATATATATATATATATATGTTTATACATATACAATGGCAGGTACCGCCATGTAGTTATAATTAGGACTTAGCCACCATAGGAAATGTTTTTTTTGCTTGCTAATAACTTTCGTACCGTTTGGCAAACCTTCACAGAACTTTCCAACATTAACATCATCCACCTCAGCTCCTTCCTGGAAAGTTTTGGGGTGATCCATCAAGCACGAACAAGAAAAGGGGGGTCCCAAAATGCAATATCCTCATACAATTTCCATCTGGATTTTTGACCAGTGCTACTGCTGAAATGGCTGAGCGGAACTACACCAAATTTGTCAGAATGCTGGATATTTAGCTTGCAAGTATTCCTTTTGTGATGTGGTGTAAATCCATTCAGTAGTTTTGAGAAATTAAGGTTGACACCTTGTTGATATCTGGTGGTTGGGTATGCGGGAGCCTTGCACGCATGCAACTTTAAATAATACAGCGATTTGATTGGTGGAAGGGCCTTTATATCTCCGTCGGACACCATGCTCCAGCTGGAGAAGAGGCTCCTGTAAGTCCTACGGGAGCTTGCACTGACTGCAACATGATGCAAAGTGTTATGGTTGCGGTTACAGGACCCAGGTGTAAGGGGACAGGGTAGCGCTACCATGACACTCTGGACCTTGTGGGAGGTTCCAGAGGGACCTCCCCGGGAACCAAATTTCATTTTCTTTCTTTCAAGTTTCGGCAGAAAGCGGGAGCTGACGCTACCCACTTACTCCCTGAACAGTTCGGCAAGAACACAGCGGCCCATCCTCTCTCCCGCGAGAGTCTCACAGGATCAAAAAGCTACCCATGCCTCAGGAATGGCAGCCTGCAACCGTTTGGGTGTACCCTGCCTCCAACCCCACGCCATGCATGGCCAATGGCTGTTCATGGCGGGGTTGGCATAGTTATGTATGGTAATAACATTTTACTTTACATAACAAAACCCTAGAAAGTCGCAAAAAAAAAAGTTTAAAGTGGCTTCACAGTTAGTTATAGTAATAATATCTTCCATTACATAAAAAAACATGAAATTACATATTTGATGACAACACTGTGCATCGTGGGGGCACGAGTTATAATTACTCAAGTTGACTATAATTGGTGAATTTCAATATTTTATATGGCTTAACAAATAAACAAGGAACATATGAATGATCCAAGCCCCTGTGTCGGTATCTGTTTCTGTTTAGACAAACAGGAGTTGAAAAAAAAAAAATATATATATATATTACCTACTGGTGATAGCCAGTAGGTATATATAGTTAGGACCTAGCTACCATAGGAAATCCGCAACATTCTATTGGAAATAACTTTGGCGCCGGTTGAGGAATTTGCGTGTAATTTTCCAAAATTTTGGCCAGCTCCGCTCCGCTCCTTCCCTGAAAGTTTCGGGGGGATTCGTGAAGTGGGGACTGAGAAAAAAGGGCGTCCCAAAACGTGTTTTCCCCATGTTAATTTCCATAGGACGTTCTGACACGGCTACAGCCCGAACCGCTAAACGGAATTACGCTAAACTTTGCAAAATTGTAGGGACTGGTACGCAGATGTGACTTTGCTATATTTGGTGAAAATTGCTCCAGTGGTTTTCTCAAAAATTAACTTCAAAAACACATATATATCTGGGCGGAGCCTAACCACACATCTCATCGTGAGATCTGATTGGCTGTCTGAAGTACCGAAAATTATTTACCACCTCCCAATTATAGTTATATTCACAACCAATCCCGTTCCCATTACCAATAATCAGTCAGTTAGCAGTGTAGAAGGTCCAAGCATTTATTATAACAAACAAACTCTGCCAGAGGAGCTCCTTGCGACCTAACCCCACGAGGTCCGCCAAGAAGACTGCTGGCACACTGTCAGAACATCACATATATACAGTTGCATTTGCAGAATCATTGCCCAAGATGGAAAAATACAAGTTGGTACAGGTTGGTGCAGAAAGGAAAGGCCATATATGGCAGACAAAGCATTCTTGGTTTAGCTCATCCTAGATTAGCAAGGTCGGACGGGTGACTCCCTTCTGCCAGCTCCGAGACAGTCCGCCCGCACCCCTCCCGGAATGTGCTTATCAGGCCTTCTCCTGCAACCTTCAACCTTGACGGGCCTAACGAGCTGAAACAGCAGTTCTGCAACAGTTGGGCTATTTCTCAGGAGAACGACTTTGGTGCAAGGAATGAATGGGGTCTGCTAATGCAAGACTTTGAGCGAGGCCACAAAATGGCATCGGTCGAGTCAAGTGAGTGTAAAATGCAGAAAGCGGTGCAAGCTAGAAATCTAAAAAACTGCAATACGAATTTATGCTAATGTTTTTGTGCGTATGCTAAATCATTTAGATACATCATGCTAATCTTAAGATATCGATTATAGGTGTTGCATAACCGAAAATCGATTCCGGTTCCTCAAACCCTCCTTTTAGCGTGGTGTAGCTAAATACGAAGGCAGGCATTAGTCTCTAAAAATCTCCTCATTAATGGCCATCAATTCATGAATCTCTTTTTGCAGCATCTGAAGTTTGGCGGGGACTGGGGCAGGCACGCACAGTGTTGTAACTCTGGAAGCACAATAGGAGCAGCAGGCCGGGCCACATTGTATCAGAACGCAGCAGGTAAAAATAACACCGGCTGCTCCACCCAAAATCAATAACAACTTCCATCCCCAGGTGGACAGGAGCCCCCAGAACCAACCCGACAGTGACCAGGACCCATTGTCATTATGCACTTCAGATGCAATGCGATGTAGCTTTTGAATGGATAGATGAACGGAGGGGGCGGAGTCTGGAATATACACGCAGCAAGAGCTGCCAATCACGCGGCATGCTCCGCCCCGATCAGCCAAGATAACGTCCAAAACCATACGGTTTTGGAGCGCAACAAGCCTGGTCGCCTGAAGCTCAACAGTTAGGTTGGCTAGGATGTCAGTAGTTATGTTAATGACGTTTTCCACTATCCTGGACAATCTTCTTATTTCTCGGCTATTAAATATGGGTCCCCAGAATGGCACTAAACCTTTGCTAAAATCCGTGAATTGTTGCAAAGAGGTGTCGGTCTAATCAACTTCTGACTTGACAAGCTGCCTACGTTGTCTATTGGGTACCGCATTGGGTGCTGCGCTTACAGGGTGTAGCTGGTGTGTCCTGTGATAATCGGATGGAGCTATGTATACAGGTGGGTATAGGAAGGACAAATAACAGTGCCCAGCCCAATCACGTGGTAACCAGGTATATGCATTTTCTCCACAGACGAAATACACATTGGGTGGTGTTAATAACGGGGGGCTGCTGAGTTTCTTCATACAATAGGTATAATTGCAGATACTGTCTCCAACCTGTACACGGCCTATCCCTTGTACACAGAATTTGGAAGAAGCATTCAAAAAAGGAATGGGTACAATACGGTCACTTGTAACATTTCGTTCAACAAAAAGCTGAAAATATTGAGAAGCATTAAAATGGCTAAAATCATAAAGTTCTTCCTGCAACCAGGTATCGTTCCTAGCCACCATGTACCTGTTCATGCATGCCTGTGGGTCGATCGACCCCCGTCCCCCATTTCCTTTTTGGTCAAAACCCCGATGCTCCTCAACATATGCTAAAATCATGTTGTACTCATTTACATCATAATGTCTGCGATTATCACTCCAGTGATGGTACATGGCGGAAAACAGTTTGAACCAGGCTTCACAGCTTCCTAAATAGGACAAAGGTAGTGAGCGAAACAGATAATGATTGTGCACCACGGATGGCAGAAGCCCACAAACCCAGCAATCAGTAGTGTTGGTAACACTGTGTGTCTGATGAAGCATTTCAACAAATACATTTTTTGCATAAGTCTGGCGATGTCGTTCTTTGTGGGGGGCTAAAGTGTACAGCAAATGCTCAGATGGTGCAGCAGTGGACGGTAAAAAATTCTGCAAAGGGTATTTATGTTCCAGGTATACAAACAAGCCCATGAACACGGCAATTATAACAGTTATAACCACTACAAAGGCTACTTTGACCCTCGTGGTCCATGTTGAGAACATTGGCTCATAGAATGGTACGTGTCATGGTGCAATTTGAAATTTTTCTTCTAAGACAATACGGCCAAAAGGATACATTCCTAGCTAAAAGTCCAAAACTAAGCTCGGGCCTAGCAGTCCGTCCTGCCAGAGGGTTCTTCTCCCTGTGTTCGTCAGAGTCTCACAGGTAGACTCCTATCGTTCATCTCAAGCACACAAAAGAGTGGTGGTCAAACTTTTATTCTGTCGTGCAACCTGGCCGTTTACAATAGCTGGTCTTTTTTCTGAACAGAGCACAGTTGTCAAAGTTCCAGCTCTCAACGTGTTCAGTCCAGTGTCTCGCTCAGCACCTCAGACCAACAAACTAGCAAACCCTATCTATTCAATCGAGTTTTTCCTTATCTCCTAGTGGTGGGGTCTGAGGCACCGTTGTTTGTTTTCCTTGGCCGCAGGTTATACCGCACATGACCCGGAACTTCCTGATCAGAAAATAGTACTGCAGGTACTTTTCGAGCATGAGAACTTTTGCTTGCCGGGGTACTCAAAACAGGATTCAAAGCAATTGCAGATTCAGCAGAGACCAATTCATCTGATCTCGTCACTCCCTCCTCTAGCCTTTGCTCAATCTCACAGGCGTCGGAGAAGGGTATGAATGCAGCAGCTCTCTCAGTTTCCTGTGTCAGAATTCCCCCTGGGCGTTGCTGATCATAGGGAAGTGGAAGCGGCAGCTTCTTCAGATGGGAGACGTGGATCCAATGTTTTCTCCCATCCACTTTAACCGCCGTCCGGGTGGCAAGCAGAATCTGCCGTGGCTCAGACCACCTTGGAGCCAAACTGGTGTCACGTTCAAACTTCTTGACTAGAACCCACTGGCCGGGTTGTAGTCGATGTCCGGAGCCCTCTGGCAGAGGCTGCAGTACGGAGGCTACCTGCTGATGAATAGAACGAAGATCTTTAGTCAAAGCATATAGGTAATCGATCAACATAGGATATTCAATGTCAGAAAAGGATCGTGGCCTGGGTACCCCTCATACGTTTGCGGGTCTGCCAAAGATAATCTCATACGGAGAAAGGCCAGAGCGGGAGTGTGGGGTAACCCGTAGTGACATAAGGGCTAAAGGCAAGGTGTCAGGCCATTTCAACCCTGTGCTTTCCTGAATATTGGCCTTTTTGAGTTTAAGGATACCATTATGTTTCTCCACTAGCCCTGCTGATTGTGGATGTCGGGCAGCATGGAATTTTTGTTTAATCTGTAGGCCCTCACAGATATGCTTGACAAGGGCCCCATGAAAGTGCCCCCCATTGTCCGACCAGATCAAGCGGGGCAAACCAAAGCGGGGTACAAACTCCTTGAGAAGGGCCTTCGCTGTGGCCATAGCAGTATTCTCCTTAGTAGGGTAGGCCTCAACCCATTTGCTAAAAGCACAAACCACCACCAGGACGTACTTCAAGTTATTAACACGCTCCATGTGAATGTAATCCATCTGGAGTACTTTAAAAGGCAGCGTTGGGGGTGCAAAATTTCCACTCAGGACACTTTCTCCCTTCCCCGGATTGTGTTGCAGACAGACCATGCAGTATTGGACCAACCGGACAGCCGTCCTTTGGATATTAGAGTTGTTCCAAACTGGGTCCAGGAGCCCGCAGATACCTTTTGCTCCTATGTGTTCAGGACCGTGTGCCATAGTCACAACGGCCTGTACTAGTGCATTGGGCAGTAACCATCTTTGTTTTTCTGTCAGATCAACCCAACAATTATTTTCATCCAGTCTTCCTACCTCCTTTTCCCATTTCTCTAATTCTGCGGGGGTAGCTTCCTTCTGTAATACTCTCACACTTTCCATGGTGTTATCAAACAGTTCAGATTCCTCCGCCCATCTTGTGGAGGAATTCACAAACATAGCTGACATTGGGGATTGTGCTGTCTGTTTGGCTACCTGGTCTGCAAAAGCATTTCCTTCCCCCACCTCATCGACTATTGCTTTGTGCGCACTGCATTTGATGATGGCTAATTTCTTGGGCAGGGTGAGGGCATTTAGCGGCCGCAAAACCAGGGGACCGTTCCTTATTTTCTGACCATAGGAAGTAAGGAAACCCCGCTCCCTCCACAGCCGCCCAAAGCTATGGGTCACGCCGAAGGCATATTGGCTGTCTGTGTAGATATTGACTTCGAGTCCCTCACTCAATTCGCAGGCTCATAGTAAGGCCATAAGTTCAGCAGCTTGGGCTGATCGGTGAGGTACTCGGAATGTTTCGACTACTGTCTTCAAAGTCGTAATTGCATATGCAGCTGTTGTTGTTACATCTGCTAGTTTAAAACAGGACACATCCACTTATAACTCTCCTTGAGGGTCAGATAGGGGAGTGTCAGTAAGGTCAATCCTGCCCTTAGTTTCTTCTTCAGTGCGATAAATGCAATCATGTGTGTCATTGGTAAGTTCACTCGGAGGGAGTGGTAACAGTGTAGCCGGGTTTAGTGTTGCACATCGAGTGATCGTGATGTGTGGTGCAAACAATGTTAATTCATATCCAGTGAGGCGTGCACTTGTAAGATGCTGTGTTTTTGTTTTATTTAGTAATGTGTCCACAGCATGCGGCACCATCACTGTCAGATTGGAATTTAGAACGAGTCCTTCCGACTGCCGGATTGCCACTGCAACAGCTGCTGTGGCCCGCAGACAGCTAGGAAGTGCTCTGGCGACATTATCCAGTGTGGCTGACAGATAAGCGCAAGGTCTTTGCTTACCACCAAAGTCCTGCGTTAACACTGAAAGTGAGCAACCGTCAACCTCGTGCAGGTACAGTACAAAAGGTTTCCGATAGTCAGGAGTGCCCAAGACAGGAGCAAAACATAAAGCAGTTTTCAAAGAGTCAAAAGAGTGCTGACATTCATCCGTCCAGGGGAGGGGTTCATGCACTTCCTTAGTGGTCAGATGCAACAGAGGTTTAGCAAGAAGAGAAAAATTAGGTATCCATTGGCGACAGTAAGAGGTGATGCCAAGAAAAGCACGAACTTCGCGCTGCGTGCAAGGAACAGACATTTTAGAAATAGTAGTAATATGTTCAGATGTTAGTCGTCTACCCTCCTTCGATAGTAGATGACCGAGGTAGGTCACCTCCTGTCGACAGTATTGGAATTTAGACAGGGATACTTTGTTCCCTGTAGCAGCTAAATGGTGCAACAATTTAACAGTAGCTGTTTTGCAGCCATCTTCCGTGTCCGAAGCAATGAGCAAGTCATCCACATACTGCAAAAGGACATTGCCTTCCGGCAAGTCCAGATCGTCTAGTAAATCCTTAAGGGCTTGGCTATATATGCTCGGACTTTCAGTATAGCCTTGAGGTGCGCGACAGAAGCGGAAGCTTCGTCCAGATAACGAGAATCCGAAGATCTGTCTGCTATCAGGATGGATAGGGATGCTGAAGAAGGCATTTTTCAGGTCTATGACCGAAAAGTACCGGGCAGTCGGCCGAATCATCATGAGGATCGTGGTGATGTCTGTCACCACAGGATACTGTGGTACCACAATCTTGTTAACAGCTCTAAGGTCAATCACAAAACGGTAAGCAGCACCATGCCCCTGTTCACCGGAATCAGAATTGCTTTTCAAAATCGGGAGAATCGGGCTATTGCAAATATTAGCAGCCGTTTCTTCTACCACCCCTTTGTCGATCAGATCTTGAATAATGGACAGCAAAGCCCGTTCTCCCGCCGGTGCTATTTTGTACTGCGGGATTCGAGGCATTTTTGCGCCTTGTTTCAGTGTAATGTGAACCGGGGGAATATCCAACTTACTCACATCAGCATCCCCTGTTGCCCAAAGCGTTGCGGAAATGCCATCAAACTCTGGGGGAAGGGGTTCATTTTTAGCAAAACATTGTTTCATGTGGTCAGCGTAGGGTTGTATTGTTAAATAAACCCCGTCAGCAGAGCAATGTATTGTCGCGTTTAATTTCTTTAACATATCCAAGCCCAGCAAGTTCTCCCCACAATGTGAGGTCAGCAAAAGAGGAGTGTCAATAGTGGCGGGACCGATCGTGAAGGGGAGAGGTTTGGAGATGGGACTGACAACTGGGACTCCCGAGAAACCCACTGAGACATTATTTTGCCCAGACAGAGCCGCCCCTGGAACAAATGATCGAGCAACAGAACTATTCATTGCTCCCTTGTCAATTAGGAAATTCTCAGAAGTCCCCATCACTTCCCCTTTTACATAAGGTCCCTTTTGATTGACCGGGATCAACACTTGGCCCCTACTCTGTCCCTGGCTGTCCTATGCTTGTACGTATGCATCTTCATCTTCGTATTCGTAATCGTTGTGATAGTACTGCTTGCCTTGGTAGTTATCGAAATGATTTCGCTCATACTTGCCTGATCCTTCCTCTCTGCGCATATCACTCCGATCGGGGCCGCCTCGTCCTCGCCCTCGCCCTCGGACTGCTCCGTTCTGGGCAAGCAACAACGACACTGTGCTTTCCAATGCCCCTCTTCTCTACAATAGGAACACTGGTTTAAACCCACAGTCGGAGCCCCGCCCGTGCCTCGGCCTGCACCCGCCCCTCTGGACATGGGCCCTCTGACTCCTCTCCCCCCTCCTTGTCCCCGGACTACCTGCTGAAGCAATACTCGTGTTTTAAGGTCTTTGGCCTTCTTCTCCACCTTTTCCTTACTCTCATTCTCCCTATGTTCATAGTACTGGGCCATGCTCAAAATTACAGAAGGGGTGGAGGTAGTCCAGGTACTTTCTGCCGCCTGTAATCGTGCAGAAATTTTCCGGAGCCAAATTCGTAACAAATCTGTTCACGAACAACATAGTTCCACCTTCCGTAGCCAAATCCTGTCCGCTAAAGTCAATGAAGACTCCTTCGAATCTAGTGAAGAAGTCGGACACGCTTTCATCCTTTTTCTGTCGGCAAGCAGTCAGTTTATCCCAGTCAACCTTCCTCGGCGGAATCAAAGTGTGCATAAAGGCTATAATTTTTGCTGGCAAAGATGTTATTTCACCCTTAGGTTTATATCCCGGTTTGCGATCCCAATCCCAACCCTTTAGCTCATCCCAGGTCCCCCCTAGTTCGGCGTGATCAGAGTCATGCACCTGCCGCCATATATCAACAGGCACAAGTAACCCAAAGAATAACTCAACGTCTGCCAATGTCATTACGGCAGATGCCGCAGCTTCAGTCAGTTCTTTATAGTAGGCTATAGGATTCTTTCGGGGGTCGGGCAGTTTTGATTTCAGAGCAAGGACCTCACTTCTTTTCCATGGAGTGTATACCCATTGCTCCTGAAACCGGGCGTCTATCCGGGCCCTTGTGATCTGTTGGTTATCATCGCGTAGTTCGGGAACTTCGGGTTGATAAATAGGATGCACCTCTCGCATGGGATGCTGTGAAGTCCAAAGAGGGCTCTTTAAGAACATTCTGCCTCGATATTGGACCAGGGTGACTACGTTTTTGTATACTTCCTCTGGTGTCATATTAAATCTATGGGTCCAGTCTCGAATATTATATAGTATCTGAGGAGCGCTCCCATTATCGAAACTGACCTCCCAAGACCCAATGAGGGAATTGGACATCTGGAATAACACATGTTGCTGCATTACCGGTTCTAAATCTTTTACCGTACTCCATATGTCAACCATGGTATACACATCACTCCGCATCCATATGACGGCTTGATCTGCTAATGCTTCCTTCTCACCATATGCCACAGATGATCTAGTGAATAGTCGTTTACCATCCAACCCTCCTGATTCCCTTTTTGGAGTCTGTTCCGACATACCGGGTGTGGTGCTGGCCGATTGGGACGCCCATACGGGACTCGGGACACTTAATTGCGTGCGAGGTGATGTTAGAGCCTGCCTAGAATCAGGGACAAGGGTGGCCAGGTCCCCTGCAGAGGGGGATGGAGCGCCGGCATCTCGTTTGGGGCTGACAGAGCCTCGTTCCTCCGGTGCGGAGGCTTGAGGCGCAGCCACTGTTTGAACAGGCACCGCAGGGTATATGCGCTGCGGGGCATATGGCGGGGGAGGTCTTTTGTCTAGCAGATCCTCTATCTCATCTTCGGCTTCATTTCGCGTTACATAGCTCTCATCTACCTGCAACCTAAATCGTCTATCTGCATTTTCAATACTCTTTTCTGTTCTATTTTTGTCATGCGCAATAGCTTTCTGAGTTATAGTTTGCCCTTGCTGTATCTTGAGGAGTTTTTCTGACCGAGTACGCCTTCTCTTCGCCTCTTTCTGCCGGCTGCGTTTAGCAAAGAGACGCTCTTGTAAATACTGAATCTTTTTCTCATCAAAAGATCCAGTTTTTGGCCACTGTAGTTCCACATTATCCTTTGTATACCTGTGCCACAGGGAATTAAAAAGAAGGGGGCTAATACCGTGCTTGCAATAGATATCGTGACTGGGTGTTCCTTCCGAAGGGGCTGCCTGACTTTCATCTAACCTCACGCTCTCTCGGTGAACACAGCCAAAGCATAATTTACTAAGGCACGGCATTTCCCTTTCTCTATTCTACTCGAGCTGAAAAGGAATCGAGGATTATTATTCACAAAAATAACAGAATCAAGTTTCATTAATCACAACTCTCTCATACGCATGGCCATGTTTTCATTCAAAGTCATACTCACATCGCAAAAATAAACCTTCAATTGGCCATAAAACAGAATCACAGAGGTTTTGTAAACGACAAAACGAAAACACCAATGTCTTGCAAACAGAAGGTGGAGCCCGTCGACTCCCACCTATGGAGAACCCTTTTTCCAAATATCCAAAGCTGCAAAGAACACCTTCTGACAACAGTCTTGTCCTTAGACTGCCTGGAGATAGCTACACAGGTTTTAAACCACAGACCAACCTACAGGCCATCCGACAGTATTCATGGTTCACCTCCCGGATTATGCTGGCTAAGCCCGCTTTTTCAAGCGCCGCTCCAGATCTGTCCGAGTGCTACCCAATCTCAACCATCGGCGTTCCCGAGAACAGTCTGGCCGAGCGAGAACCGCAGTTCCCACAAAAGGCGTATAGTCTCTATCTCCAGTGTTTCTACACAAGAGGCATCTGCACTTGCAATTTCAACGTTGCCCCGTCAGACCTCCTATTCAGAGTTTCTCCTTGGCCACAGGTCACCAAATGCCAAGTACCAAATCCGGAATTGAAAACGTAATCCAACAAAAAACGAGACAAAACACTCACCTGGTGCACGCAGGTCAGATTGCACGTTCTTCACTGCCAACTCTTGATAAGGCCAACATGGCTGGTTCTCGGGTCACACCCGAAGGACTCCGGCGTGGGGCCACTAGCAGCTGAGGTCCTCGAGATCGGGAGGGCGGAGCAAACCCCGAATTCTCGTTGGTCTATTCTGCAACCCCCCCGATCAGGAGCACCCCTTTCAATGTCCCTATTGTCATCTGAAATACAGAGGGACGACCCCAACGCGGAGTCCCGGCGGAGTCGCCAACTGAAGTACCGAAAATTATTTACCACCTCCCAATTATAGTTATATTCACAACCAATCCCGTTCCCATTACCAATAATCAGTCAGTTGGCAGCGTAGAAGGTCCAAGCATTTATTATAACAAACAAACTCTGCCAGAGGAGCTCCTTGCGACCTAAACTCACGAGGTCCACCAAGAAGACTGCTGGCACACTGTCAGAACATCACATATATAGAGTTGCATTTGCAGAATCATTGCCCAAGATGGAAAAATACAAGTTGGTACAGGTTGGTGCAGAAAGGAAAGGCCATATATGGCAGACAAAGCGCTCTTGGTTTAGCTCATCCTAGATTAGCAAGGTCGGATGGGTGACTCCCTTCTGCCAGCTCCTAGATAGTCCGCCCGCACCCCTCCTGGAATGTGCTTATCAGGCCTTCTCCTGCTACCTACAACCTTGACGGGCCTAACGAGCTGAAACAGCAGTTCTGCAACAGTTGGGCTATTTCTCAGGAGAACGACTTTGGTGCAAGGAATGAATGGGGTCTGCTAATGTAAGACTTCGAGCGAGGCCACAAAATGGCGTCGGTCGAGTCAAGTGAGTGTAAAATGTAGAAAGCTGTGCAAGCTAGAAATCTAAAATACTGCAATACGAATTTATGCTAATGTTTGCGTGTGTATGCTAAATCATTTAGATACATCATGCTAATCTTAAGATATCGATTATAGGTGTTGCATAACCGAAAATCGATTCCGGTTCCTCATGTCAGCACTTCATCCAAGAAATGTTGGCAGCCATCTCAGGACCAATATACAAGCTAGCACCTCATTAAAAAGCATTTTAGTTAATAGAACGTTTTAGGACTTTAGTTACATTATAAATCATTTGTTGATGGTACCATACTCATTTTAGGAATTGTGGGGTGTTCTAAGGTGATTTTACCATGTGAAAAAGCCTTCTGCTGGGATATCATGAATCATGTTTGAAAGAAAACTATTATCTAATGCTTTTCCCACAGTGGTTTGGAAGGGGATCTATAAGCTAAACTGAAAGCATATTTTCTGTAAATTCACATTATCACATTATCTTTCTCTGTCATGTGAGAATGAAGTCTGACATTCACAGTAAAACATGTACATCCAATAAGGACAGAGACTGTCAGTAGATTTCTTTGTGTTATACTGCAGCCTCCTAGAGTGTTCTAAATAACAACTAGAGCGCTAACAGTCCTACTTATTACAAAGGTATGGCACACCTGAAGCCATCTTGATTGGAATAAAGTGGTAACTCTTAAAACATTTAATTTAAGAAGAAACAAAATGAGGGGGTATATTTTGCCATAGAAAGTATGATTAGTACTGCAGAAAGAAAAATTAGGGCACACTTTGAGTCACTTCTCAAATCCTCTTCTATTTCATTAAAAAATTCTGACATGCAGTCTCCCAAGATGGCCACCAGAGACAAAAGAGCCCAAATGTAGCCCAAATATCACCCAGATGTAGCCCAAGTATAGCCCAATGACAGAATGTCCCAGAGTGTTCTAAAGAACAACTAGAGCGTTAACAGTTTTACTTTTGACAAAAGTATGGTACACCATAAGCCATCTTGATTGGAATGAAGTGGTAAGCCTGAAAACATTTAATTTAAAAAGGAAAAAAAATGAAGGGGTTCATTTTGCCATAGAAAGTATGATTAGTGCTTCAGAAAGAAAAATTAGGGCACATTTTGAGTGACTTCTCAAATCCTCTTCTATTTCATTAAAAAATTCTGACATGCAGTCTCCTGTAGTTCTGTGGTTTGAGGGTCCATGGTTCGGTGGTCCGAACCCGTTCAATAAAGGTCGTCGGAAATAGACGATTTTGGTGTCAACGGACTGCAAATCACGAGTGCGGTATGTACGGGTGTTTTCGCATTAATCGATCAATAAGAACACTACGTATTTAGAGATTTCGTTCAAACCCTTGGGTTCCATTTTGTGTGTGGCAGCCATTTTGTGTGGTTGCCCTCACATAGGCCGATGACTGCGGCCGAACGAGTCTTTGGGACACGTACACCTTAGTTGACTTCTGAATGACCTGGCCGAACTGAGTCCTTTGCCCGAGGCTGACCTCGTTGAGCCAGTTCCTTGTTAAGCAGCTGGTCAGATAAATATCAAAGAGCAGGACATGCCAGGGTTTACAGTACACTGCACCCACCTTTCTATCTTGCTACTAATCTGTTTCTGCTCCTTCCTTTACGATATAATCACTGATTTGGGTGGAGGGTTTTATGATGGGTTTGTCCGGCCTGACTGAACAGGATAATGGAATGTGCTTGGTCATTTCTGGTGGGCTGGACAACGGAAAATGGGATTGTCGACATGCAATATGTTTGAAATGTCACTCTACGATTGGTCAGTTTGTATGAACCCAATGCTAATTTGGAATGTTGCCTGAGGCTTGATTTTTGGCATAAAAGACCATGCTCCGCTCATTGAATTTGTGCAGTCTCTAGCGAACCACTTGTGTTGTGCTTCGTAGACCTCTGTTCCTGGTTGTAGCCAATAAACTTTGGTCTTTGACGTCATCAAGAACTGTCCCGTGTCTCTGTTTGCCAAGACAGGGGAACTCGAATGCATCGGACGTTTTCCCTGACGCCGCTGGGTTCTAAAACCCGGTCCTTCAATTGTCGCCCTACGTGGGGCGACTTCAGCGGTACCGGTCCAAGCCCAAAGATCGTCGAGAGCTTCGTGTGAAAATTCTGGAGGAAGGCCAACCACTTCATCAACTCCTGTATGTCGTTGTGGTCCGAAAGTCTTTGCTGCAAGGTTCCCCGCTTTCCGACGGCTACGAAGGACTGCTGCCCTGACTGTCGCCCTGTCTTGGAGCCTTAGACGTTTGTAGAGCGAGACGATTGACGGGTCTTCTGGTGACGCCATCGACATTTCAGTTAAGTATGAGTGGAGCGTCTCCTAGTCCTTAGTTTGTTTTGGTATCCCTTTAGTGGATCGCTTTGATTTGGTACCTGCAGGCCCCAAAGCGAAGGGACTCGTGTAATCGCGAGACTATCGTTTTGAGATTTCCCTTGTAGTTTGAAGCTAGACTAGTGAGCAAGATGCCTGGTCTTAGCAGACTTGGAAAGTTGTTTAGTTGTGGTTGTTCTAAGGATTCCCGGTTAGAGGATTCGTGTCCGGTTCCTCCAATTGAAACTCCTACATATGAATTATATGTGAAGCATGGTGTGGGCCCTATTAGTTATAATGAGATCTGGGTGAAGTATATGAGGAAAGACGGGGTCCTACAGTGGCCCCGTTACGGTAGTTTTGAATCGGAGATTCTAGATAATCTCGAAGTGAAATTGTTTAAGAAGAAAGCCCGGCTGGCAATGTTTGACTCTTTCCGCATATGGCGCAAAGAAGCCAAACAGAAAGAAATTAAATTAGCGAAGAAGAATAAACGAGAACGAGGTATGTCAATGGTGCAAGCTGCTATTGCGTATAGGGATAATGAGGAAGAGCAAGAGAGCGAACAGATGATTAGAGTTAAGAAGTTAGCGGTAGATAGATGCTACCCAGTTTTGCCGCTTAAAGAACAGGAAGAGAAGAAAGATCTTGCGAAAGATCCTTTAATGTCTCATCTATTGAGTTCGCCACCTCCTTATGCACAGAGTGCTACGGCACCACCGCCACCAGTTGTGGCTGTGCAACATCCAGTTGTTGTACCACCTGTGATTCCTCCACAGCCAGCTCCTCTTCCATTGGCTACTGTTCCTTTGGCGCAGCCTCCTCAGGGGCCGCCAACTTTGCTTCCTTCTTCGTCTTCTACTCCTACGCCTACCTATAATGCTCCGTCTGTTCCGACTTTGGATTCTTCTACTATTGTTCCATTTTCTCTTATTCTTCCATCTTCTCCTTCTACTAGACAGAGAATGACTGCTGCTTTTTCTGGTTTCCTTTCTCCTTTGTTGGGTCAATTGGGTATGTCTCCTGTTAACGAGCGTAGACAATTACGTAGTCAGTTGCCTGATACAGATGAGCGTACAGTTTTGGATCATATGGCGCGTAGATGGGTTACGTATACTTCTCATTATGATCATGAGGGTATTATGGATGTTTTCCGTCAATGGAAAGCACCAAAGCAACGGTACGTCTTTGAGATGATGTGTGTGTTCCTCCATGAACAATGGATTGACGAAGTGGGTAAGGCCCCCGAAGAATTGTATCGAGTGCGTTCTGAGTTTGCGAAAGGGACCATTGTGAGTCTTCATGACGTCGAGAGAGCAATTGCGACGTTGTTGTCGTTCCGTAATAATGCCCCTTCTGAGCGATTGTTTGAGCCTGATTCGTCAGTTAGGAGAAAAGCGCGTCAGTATCCGATGCGTGAGGTTCCTCCAGTTTGGAGACCTGCTGATCCTAATGCTGTTCCACTACTCATGCGCACTTTCAGCGAGTATGGGTACATGTTCCCTGGAAGCGTGTTGAAGTTTTAGCTATTAAGCAGTCTTTACCTGATCCGCGCAAAAATCTGGCAGGATATTATAAAGAGCTCACTCAAACTGTGGGTTCGTGCATCATGAATTTAGCGGACATAGACATGTTGTTTGGTAATGTCGTCCCACAGCCTATCTGGAGTACGATTCGTCATACGGATCATGATAATGAATTGGGTGATACATGGGTTAATATTGTTGCTGCGAATGATAGACAAGTTGGAGGTGCTAAGCCTGAAGATCTTATCACTCAACTTCCTGGTAGAATAATTAACTATATGAAGACTTTGATGCCCAAGGTGCGTGTTAATTGGAACAAGTTGTCTGCATGTAAGCAGAAGAAAGACGAGACTCTGTTCGACTTTTTCACACGGTTTGAGGAGACCTTTGTAGATCATAGTGGTCAGGATATGGCTACTGAGGGTGGCCAGAGATTGTTTGTTGACAAATTTGTGCATAATCTGCTTCCTGAGTTGTGCACTAAGTTGAAGGATTCCGAGAGTGCTTGGGCTGTTTCCACGTCAGCGCAGATCTTAGCTACGGCCCAGTACTATGAAAATAGGCGCAAGGATGAGTTAGAAAAAGCGGATAAGAAGACTAAGGAATTGAAGACTAAAGTTCTTCTACAACAAGCTTATCCACCCCGTACTACTAGTCAGCATGATTATCAGCAACCTCAGCAATATTCGAGAAACTCGAAAAGAAACAAGTCTTCTCAACAGCGTTTCCCGTATGGGCCTAATCAGTGTGCGTATTGCAAAGAAGAGGGTCACTTTAAAAATAGTTGTCCAGTTTTGTTACAGTGTATGAATGGTGCTTCTGGTATGAGAGGTCAAGGTGCTCAACAAGCGCCTAGAGGTAGAGGTCGTGGACAGAATGGACGTTCTTTGCCTCCACAGAACTCGATGAATAGTTTTGATCAGCAGCAAGGTTCGTCTGGTAGGACAGCACAATACTATATGGATGATTACTATGTTGAAGGTGAGGAAGTGGATGGTAATGATTGTTAGGACAGCCATGGACAAAGAGAGGGAGTTGTTTCAGTTCCAGTAGATCAGAGTGGACCTTATGTTGAAGTGATTGCATCAGGTGTGCCAGAGCCTTTTCTGCTAGACACTGGTGCTACAAAGAGTTCTATTATGCACTCTAAAATCCCTGGCGCACCTTTGTCTGGCTTTGACAATGTTGCTGTAGGTTTTTCTGGTGCCCCGTTACAAATCCGATTTCTGCTCCATTGTCTTTTTCTGTTGGACCTCGTAAGTTCGAAGCACCCCTTCTTTTGACTACAGGTGGTAATGAGAATTTGTTGGGATTGGATTTATTGAAGAGATTGTATGCGACGCTGTATTGTTCTCCGTCAGGAGTACATCTTACCTTGGGTGAGAGAGTGATCTCTCCAATGTATATGTCGAAAGACAGACTTCCACCCGAATTGACTTCTTTACCTGATTCATTGTGGGCTACTGATCCGAATGATGTCGGTCTTTTAGAAATTCCTCCATATGTTGTGACACTGAAGGCGAATGCTAAGTTACCACGCATTCCACAGTACCGTATCTCGAGTGATGGTGAGTGTGCACTTTTAGCGATCATTTATGATCTGATCGAAAAGGGTGTAATTGAGGAAACGAGAGGTAATGTGTGCAATAGTCCCGTTTTGCCTGTGTTGAAGAGAACTGATTCTTCACAACCTCCTGTATATAGGTTTGTAATCGATCTTCGCGAAGTGAACAAGATTGTTGTTCCACAATTTCCTGTTGTGCCTGATATCACCGCTTTGTTGACTCTGATTCCGGCTACAGCCACATGGTTTTCGGTGATCGACTTGAAGAATGCTTTCTTCAGTATCCCGATTGCCATGGAAAGTAGGGACATCTTTGGATTCTCTTTAGGAGGACGAAGTTTCCGATTTAAGCGCGCTCCTCAAGGCTATTGCGAGAGTCCATCGATCTATAGTCAAGCTTTGAAAACGCAACTTGATCTGTTGGTTTTACTTGATGGTGCAGCCCTTATTCAATATGTTGATGACTTGTTAGTTGCCGCTGATACTGAAGAGATTTGTAGGGAAGCTACCTTGTCACTGTTGCGCCACTTGTCTGATTTCCATCACAAAGTTTCTCTCTCCAAGTTGCAATATTGTCGACAAGAAGTAACCTACTTAGGTCACCTCTTATCGAAGGAGGGAAGGAAACTGACCCCAGAAAGAATTCAAGTTATTGTGAAAATGAGCGTTCCTAAGACACAGAAAGAAGTACGTGCGTTTTTGGGTATTACGTCGTACTGTAGACAGTGGATCCCTAATTTTTCATTGTTAGCGAAACTTTTGATAGCTCTTACTGTTAAGGATACTCCAAATCCTATTCCTTGGACTGATGAATGTCAGAAGAGTTTTTCTGAATTACGCTATGCGTTGTGTTCGGCTCCTGTGTTGGGTACTCCCGACTACAGTAAGCCTTTCACATTGTATGTTCACGAGAGAGAGGGATGTGCATTGTCAGTCTTGACTCAACAGTTCGGCGATAAGCAGCGTCCATGTGCGTACTTTTCGTCGACTTTAGATCCGGTAGCTAGAGCGTTGCCGAGTTGCTTGAGAGCTACACCAGCAGTGGCTGTTTCAATTCGACAGTCTGCTGGTTTGGTTATGGACAATACGTTAGTGGTAATGGTTCCACATGCAGTGGATACCTTGTTGAACCGTACCAAGACACAGCACTTAACTAGTGCTCGGTTGTCAGGTTACGAGTTGACCTTGTTAGCGAGTCATGTGCACATTAAACGATGCAACACGTTGAATCCAGCCACGTTGTTGCCAATTTCAGTTGAGACAGATATTGAAGAACAACATGATTGCTTTCTGAGAACTGAAGAAGAAACGAAAGGGAGGATTGACCTTAGGGACACCTCTCTTCTAGAGTGTGATGGTACTTTGTGGGTTGATGGTTCGTGTTTTAAGTTGCCGAATGGTGATACGACTGCGGCGTATGTTGTTACGACTTTGCATACGATTGTTGAAGCTGCACGTATCCCACATAATTCAGCACAAGCAGCGGAGTTGATTGCATTAGCGAGAGCACGTGTGTTGGCGAAAGGTAAACGAGTGAATGTGTACACTGACAGTCAATATGCCTTTGGCGTGGCTCATAGCTTTGGGCGTTTGTGGCGTGAACGTGGGTTCTTGACTTCGCATGGAACGAAGATCCAGCATGGGCAGTTGGTGAATGAACTTCTTGAATCTCTTACTTTGCCGTTGCAAGTAGCGATTGTGAAATGTAGTGCCCATAAGAAAGTTAAGGATGATGTTGGCCGCGGAAATGCGTTTGCGGATGAAGTCGCGAAAGATACTGCGAGAAATGTGATGAGCCGAATGTATGTTGCAGGTCCGGCGAGATGGGTTCCAGAGAAGAGTATGTGTGAAGATACGATTGAGAGTGTGAAATCCATTCAAGCCGAAGCTACAGAGAAAGAGTTGAATGCATGGAGAGAAAGTAAGGGTAGACTGGATTCGAATGGTTGTTGGACTGATTTGTCTGAGCATCAGAGATGGTTGTTGCCTGACGCGTATGTGCTTCCAGTTGTTACAATGGCTCATGGCATGGCACATATCAGCGTGAAAGGGATTTGCAAGTTGTTGGCTCCGGTTTGGCAGAATGCGGGAATTCCAAAATGTGCAGAGAATCTGGTTAGGAATTGTATGGTGTGCTTGGTGTATAATCCTGGTAAGGGAACTCCAACACCAGCTGGTCATTTTGCTCCTCCTACGTATCCGTTCGAGGCTTTGCAGCTAGATTTTATCCACATTGAGAGATGCAACAACTTGAAATATGTTTTAGTGGTTGTTTGCTCCTTTTCTAGATGGGTGGAAGCTTATCCCCTTAAGGACAATACTGCCTTGTCCACAGAGAAAGCCCTAATCAAGGAATTTTTCCCTAGATTTGGAATGCCGAGAATTATCTGGAGTGATAATGGGAGTGAATTTGTGGGTCAAGTCATGAAGAGAGTGTGTGAGGGATTAGGAATCCGGCAGAAATTCCACGCTGCAAATCACCCCCAATCAGCTGGTTTAGTTGAGTGCTATAATGGCACTTTAAAGCTAAAATTAGCTAAGATTCAAGCGAGCACTGGTTTACAATGGCCAGATGCTTTGCCTTTAGCGCTTTTGTCCACAAGAATGACTGTGCATTCGAGAATGGGTCTGAGTCCCTACGAGGTTGTCTTTGGTCGCCCAGCGAATATTTGGGGCGTACATAGGCCAACTAGGTGCAGCGAAATTGAATACCCTGTGTTGCTTGATTACTTGCGCGAACTGACGACTAAATTGTGTGTTTTACACCAACAGGTGCATGATAGTCTACCACAAGCTTCTGAGGATCCAGGCCACGCAATTGAACCTGGCAGTTGGATCTTCATCAAGAATTTTCAGCGGAGCAAGAACGATCAGCCCCGCTGGACAGGACCCTATCAAGTGCTCCTGTCTACACGTTCTGCAGTTCGAGTGCAAGGCAAGAAAAACTGGATCCACGGCGTACACTGTAAGCGAGCACCATTGCCCTTACCGTACGATCAGTGGGTCCAGGAAGGACTTCAAAACTCTGAAACGGAAACTGTTCCACAATTTGTGCCATTCAGCGATGCCCGTCTGATTGGTACGAACTCTGAGAAGGAAAGTGATGATATCTTGCAAGAAGCTGTGCCTCCTCTAAATCGATTGAACACTACTGAGTCTGATTTGTTGTTTAAGGACCAAACGTTTCCTGGAAAGGACCTCTATAATTTGCGACCAAGAGTCGTGGGACAAATAAAGTACAAATAAAGCTTTTATGATTTTTCTGTTTGCAGGTTAATTCTCCACCGAGGATCTACTCATTTTTGTTTTTCGAACCGCCATCCGGGTTCAGCTGTAGGGTCGCGGTGCCTAAGTCTTTGGAGTGCAAGCCGAGACACTAGGTCGAGGACTCTGGTTGGCCTAAGGGAGTTGCCCTGGGTTGACAGAGGCATTCCTTAGCATAGAACACCCTACCATCGCGAGCAGCATATTTAGTTAGGATGGATTTCTTCGAGTTGGAGAGACCTGCAAGGATAATGGTTTTTAAAAAGAAGATATGCAAACTCATATCAAAGAAACATTTTATAATACAGTGTTTGTTTTTACTATTGAGTTTAATGATATTTATAATTGGTTATGTGACATTCTCTTTTAAAGTGACGTTTAATCCCACTATGCAACCTACACCTCCACCCACCATCTCTTCTCATTCTTTTCATCCTTTGCCTGAACATGAAAGTAGTTAGACGATTGGAATTTGCCAATAATTCCTTTATTCAACTTATGCACCAACACCAGTTAGTGATGAACACAACGAGTTAGTCTGAGTGTTAACCAGCGAGCGAAAAGTTCTCCACCGATTTGGATAGTGCCCCATCAGGGTCCGTATTGTCTGCAGGGTAATGGCAAGAATCCGAGAGTCAGCTAGGGAAGAGCGTTTGTACTGACACCTACGTATTTACGTCTCAGTCTTCCCCAGCACTTCTAGCTGCTAAGGGTACCTACTTTGTTTGCTACGACAAAGCATATACATGGTTGCCCCCATATTTTTCGGGCACATGTTTTGTTTCTTTCCTGTTGGCCCCCACTTTTACAGCCGCGGCAGATTACCATAAGACGAGAGTTGCCAGAGGTGTCCTTAGTCAGGAAGACACTGCAGGGCAAGAGTTGGGTGATTTCTTTAAGGGTTTTCTGCTGTTTTGGGGACCGATGGCTAACAGCAGGAACATTCGTCAGTTGACGAGAGTGGTTGAGTCCACCATAGTCGAAACTGCCGGTGCCCTTAGTAACTTGACTGCTGAGCTCCAGTCGGATAGATTTATGACACTTCAAAATAGGGTTGCCCTTGATGTCATACTAGCAGATCGAGGTGGAGTATGTAAACTGATTCAATCGAGCTGCTGCGTTTTCATTCCAGACAACGCCCCGTCAGTCTTCCAGGCCATTTCCAAGCTACATAAGGTCTCCGATTCTGTCCATTTGGATAAAGGAGATTGGTCATTGATGGGATGGTTATGGGGATTGATATCCACGTGAGGTTGGAAGATTCTGATGGTCACTGGGATGGTCTTAGCTATCCTTTTCATGTTCTGTCTCTGTGTACAGTGTGCTCCTGCTATTTGTGGCCTTTGTACTAATTCGTGTGCAAGGAGGCCTGTCCAGAGAGAGGTACTAAGTACGAGGATGATGCTACAACAACATATCGATGATCTGATGAATATAGATCCAGATTCAGATTGACATGGGTTTGGGTCTGTTGCCTATGTAAGGGCAAAAGGAGGGTTTGTAGTTCTGTGGTTTGAGGGTCCATGGTTCGGTGGTCCGAACCCGTTCAATAAAGGTCGTCGGAAATAGACGATTTTGGTGTCAACGGACCGCAAATCAAGAGTGCGGTATGTACGAGTGTTTTCGCATTAATCGATCAATGAGAACACTACATATTTAGAGATCTCGTTCAAACCCTTGGGTTCCATTTTGTGTGTGGCAGCCATTTTGTGTGGTTGCCCTCACATAGGCCGATGACTGCAGCCGAACGAGTCTTTGGGACACGTACACCTTAGTTGACTTCTGAATGACCTGGCCGAACTGACTCCTTTGCCCGAGGCTGACCTCGTTGAGCCAGTTCCTTGCTAAGCAGCTGGTCAGATAAAGATCAAAGAGCAGGACATGCCAGGGTTTACAGTACACTGCACCCACCTTTCTATCTTGCCACTAATCTGTTTCTGCTCCTTCCTTTACGACATAATCACTGATTTGGGTTGAGGGTTTTATGATGGGTTTGTCCGGCCTGACTGAACAGGATAATGGAATGTGCTTGGTCATTTCTGGTGGGCTGGACAACGGAAAATGGGATTGTCGACGTGCGATATGTTTGAAATGTCACTCTACGATTGGTCAGTTTGTATGAACCCAATGCTAATTTGGAATGTTGCCTGAGGCTTGATTTTTGGCATAAAAGACCATGCTCCGATTATTGAATTTGTGCAGTCTCTAGCGAACCACCCGTGTTGTGCTTCGTAGACCTCTGTTCCTGGTTGCAGCCAATAAACTTTGGTATTTGACGTCATCAAGAAGTGTCCCGTGTCTCTGTTTGCCAAGACAGGGGAACTCGAAGGCATCGGGCGTTTTCCCTGACGCCGCTGGGTTCTAAAACCCGGTCCTTCACTACCAAGAGGGCCATTAGAGGCAAAAGAGCCCAAATGTAGAACAAATATCACCAAGATATAGCCCAAGTATAGCCCAATGACAGAATGTCCCAGAGTGTTCTAAAGAACAACTAGAGCGCTAACAGTCTTACTTATGACAAAAGTATGGCACACCAGAAGCCATCTTGATTGGAATGAAGTGGTAAGTCTGAAAACATTTAATTTAAAAAGGAACAAAATGAGGGGGTTCATTTTGCCATAGAAAGTATGATTAGTTCTTTAGAAAGAAATATTAGGGCACATTTTGAGTGACTTCTCAAATCCTCTTCATATTTCATTAAAAAATTCTGACATGCAGTCTCCCAAGATGGCCACCAGAGACAAAAGAGCCCAAATGTAGCCCAAATATCACCCAGATGTAGCCCAAGTATAGCCCAATGACAGAATGTCCCAGAGTGTTCTAAAGAACAACTAGAGCGCTAACAGTCTTACTTATAACAAAATTTGGCACACCAGAAGCCATCTTGATTGGAATGAAGTGGTAAGTCTGAAAACATTTAATTTAATTTAAAAAGGAACAAAATGAGGGGGTTAGTTTTGCCATAGAAAGTATGATTAGTGCTTCAGAAAGAAAAATTAGGGCACATTTTAAGTGACTTCTCAAATCCTCTTCTATTTCATTAAAAAAATTCTGACATGCAGACTGAAACATGCACTTTGAATACCAGCAGCAGACTTCCCTGGTGAGCAGTAGCTTTACTACAGTGATCTAATGAGCAACAAGAGTGCTAACATTCAGAATGTATGGCAAATGTGTGACACATCTGAATGCCTTCTTGATAGGACCAAAGTAAACAAGCATTGAAAATGCAATAGATCTCGCCCTCGTTTAAGTTAAAGCCAATCTGTTTGTAATGAGGTGGCTTTTTAGCTTTGCTTTTGTTAGTGTTTTTAAAACTTTCATGTAAATAACATGCATATGTATGCATATATGTATATGCATGCATGCATTTATATTTGTATTTATATAGATATGCAGATTATATATGTTTATATATGTATGTATATAAATACACATACATATATATAAATGCATATGCATATATATATGTGTATATGTGTGCGTGTAGAGAGGTAGAGAGGTAGAGGTAGAGACTAGTAGAGAGAGAAGTAGAGAGAGGTAGAGAGGTAGAAAGTAGAGAGTGAGTAATAGAGTTGAGAGTGAGTAGTAGAGAGTAGTAGAGAGCAGTAGAGAGAGTAGCAGAGAGTGAGTAGTAGAGAGTAGTAGAGTGAATAGTAGAGTGAGTAGTAGAGAGTAGTAGAGAGTGAGTAGTAGACAGTAGTAGAGAGTAAGTAGTAGAGTGAGTGGTAGAGAGCAGTAGAGAGTGAGTAGTAGAGTGAGTAGTAGAGAGTGAGTAGTAGAGAGTAGTAGAGAGAGAGTAGTAGAGGGTGAGTAGTAGAAAGTAGTAGAGAGTGAGAAGTAGAGAGTGAGTAGTAGAGAGTAGTAGAAAGTGAGTAGTAAAGAGTGAGTAGTAAAGAGAGAGTAGTAGAGAGTGAGTAGTAGAGAGAAGAGAGTAGTAGAGAGTGAGTAGTAGAGAGTAGTAGATAGTGAGTAGTAGGGAGTGAGAAGTAGAGAGAGAGTAGTAGAGAGTAGTAGAGTAGTAGAGAGTGAGTAGTAGAGAGTGAGTATTATAGAGTAGTAGAGTAGTAGAGAGTAAGTAGTAGAGAGTAATGGAGAATATTCCAAAGTTTGACACAGCACCACTTGCACAATAAGTCCAATCAAATCATATGACTTAGAGTCCTTATTGAAGCGCTGAATCTTGGTGTATATTCAAATGCTTTTATTTTCCTTAAGTTTATGTACCACAGCCAGCCGACGCGTTTCGTTCTGCACAACAGAACTTCTTCAGGGCGTTCTTATTTCCTTCAAGTTATGTTGGTATCCTGTTGTCATATAACTAGATATTTCTTCCAAATGTTAGACGAGACGTAAGTACATTCTAATTCAAAGTGACTAGGTATCAATTTTACCCACACAATTCGGGCAGACTTGAGTAATTTATAGCATCCTCAAAGTCAGTCTTTCAAAAGTGAATGTGAATGTGGTTTGCTTCGTTATTTAAATATGCATAATATATATAGCAATTTGCATTGAAGAATGAGTGGATATATAAAAATGAATATTTGGATGGAGGATTTAGTAGCAGTGTAATTGACTGTTTACTTGACCAATTTATAGTGTCTCACTAAATATAGTGGATAGTGACTAAACTGTTTGAATATCTGTATCACTTTGTCAGTTGTTGTGTAAACTGGTTCTCCAGTTAGTTACTAGCTATGTGAAAGTCTATATTAGTTATTGATTAGTTAACTGAGTATTTGTATGGGAGAGTGAATGTGTGTGTGGTTCGGTGGGGAGTGTGTGACTGCCCAAAGATGTGTGAATAGTTGATTCACTAGATATATGAAGTTAAAACTACATGTTCTACCAGTTGTTTGGGTGAGTGAATATCTTTATGGGTGTGGTGATGAGCAAATATATTTCTCAATGGTACATGTCCAACAAACTCGAAAAATAAAAGGTAGTGTATGTGTCAGTTGTTGTATATAAATAAGTATACATAAGACTCAATGATTGTGTGAGTGACTGTATGGATAACTTTATGCTTGTAATAATGATTTTATAATTCACTAAGTATGACTTACTATCTAAATGAATATATGAAGTTGTGTTTGTATAAGTGTGTAGCTAAGTAAATATGGAAGAATGATCCATTGTTTGCATAAGTGAGTAGGATGACTTCATATGTGAATAGGATGTGTGCTGGTGTGTAATGTCGATTTAGGTGTATAAGTATTTTTGATAGTGTTCTATTGTTCATTGACAGCATGTATGAGTGAATCTACAGGTAAGTGATTAGATGTGTGTATACATCTATGAATCACTGAGTGGGTTTTTAGATACTTGTATTGCTGTAACAATGGATTCAAATATGATACTCTGTATTTTACAAAGAGTGATGAAAGATTTTACTAGTGTACGAAAAGGTGTATGTGATTGTCACGTGGATGATGTCATCAGTGATGTCATCAGTGATGTCATTTGAGATGTCATCAGTGATGTCACTGACCATGTCATGAATGATGTAATTAGTGACATCATCAGCAGTGGATTGCGGGTGCGCGAAATATAGTCAGTACAACTAACTATATAGGAGCAATTTCAATAGTTTTGTATGAGAGAAATGACCAGCTAACTCTAACACCCCTAAAATTTATAGTTTTTTGAGTGAATTTTAAAGGTTTTTTAAATGCTAAATCCTAACTACATAAGGCCTGAAACCTATGTTTTTTTCAGTGAATTTCAAAGGTTTTTATAAATGCTAATTCCTAACTATATAAGGCCTGAAACCTATGGTTTTTTCAGTGAATATATATATATATATATATATATATATATATATATATATATATATATATATATATATATATATATATATATATATATATATATATATATATATATATATATATATATATATATATAAGCTCCAAGGTTCCCACCTATTGGAGACACGCTCAATCCACAGCAGCAACCTTTACGAGGCTAAAGCACACACTACAAGACCCACAAACCAACGCAGACTCATTCAAGTCACCCATTCGAGAGCTCATATTTTTAAGTGGGAGGTGTGGCCTCTATGCCAAAATGACTGTCGCGCCGCTGAAGAGTGCAATGAGCACGAAGCACGTCCGGTGTGAATCGACAGGCACGCTGTAAACTGGATCTGCCCGCCGATCCGGCTTTTACCTCATGAAGGTTGCTGCACTGGATGTCTGAGTGCGTCTCCAACAGGTGGGAACCTTGGAGCTTTGAGATATATATATATTCACTGAAAAAAACATAGGTTATAGACTATATATAGTTAGGAATTAGCCTTTAAAAAACCTTGGAAATTCACTGAAAAAGCCATAGGTTTTAGCCCTTATATAGTTAGGAATTAACATATAAAAAACCATTGAAATTCCTCCTATATAGTTAGCTGGACATTTTATTGATATAAAACCAATGAAATTCCACATATAGTTAGTTGCACTAACTATATATTTCGCACATCCGCAATCCAATGCTGATGATGTCACATATTACATCATTCATGACACGGTCAGCGACATCACTGATGACATCACTGATGACATCTCAAATGACATCACTGATGACATCATCCAGTGTCTGTGTGTTTTTGTAAAGTTTAAATATGTTTTACATATTGAAGAATGAGTGGATGTATAAGAGTATGGATGAAGGATTTGATTGTATAAGTGAGTAAGTATGTGTTAGTATATCTGTGAAAATGTAAGCTGTTCTGTGTTTAACTGTATAGATTAAGAAATCAAAGTGTGATTGATTCTTTACAGGACTGACTAGGTGTGTGAGTAACTCCATGGATGAGTGGCAGTGTGTGAGTGTCTGCATAGGTGTATGAGTGCATATGATAGTGTTGTAATGATGAGTGACTGTATGTACGAGTGACCTTATGGGTGAATGAATGAATGTGTGTGTAGACGTAGGAATCAGTGAGTGCGTATGTAGTAAATGGTATTGGTGTGTCAATAGTTTAAAAAATGATACTCTGTATTTTACACTAGGTGTAACAGATGTTATATTAGAGTGTAAGGAGGTGCATTGTATTATCACATGAAGTATATCATCAGTGGTGTGATCATTGATGTTAAATGAGATGTCATCAGTGATGTCATCAGTGATGTCACTGACCATGTCATGAATGATGTAATATGTGACATCATCAGCATTGGATTGCGGATGCGCGAAATATATAGTTAGTGCAACTATGTGGAATTTCATTGGTTTTATATCAATAAAATGTCCAGCTAACTATATAGGAGGAATTTCAATGGTTTTTTATATGTTAATTCCTAACTATATAAGGGCTAAAACCTATGGTTTTTTCAGTGAATTCCAAGGTTTTTTAAAGGCTAATTCCTAACTATATATAGTCGATAACCTATGGTTTTTTCAGTGAATTTCATTGGTTTTTTAAAAGCTAATATATACATCTATATATATATATATATATATATATATATATATATATATATATATATATATATTACCTACTGGCTATCGCCAGTAGGTATATATAGTTAGGATTAATTCCCTATGGGATTTCTGAAAATTCTATGTCTAATAATTTTGGCGTTTGTGGACGGAATCGGCTGAAATTTTCAGGAAAATGGCACATTTTGTTTCTGAGCAGCCCCTGAAAATTTGGTGGGGTTTCGTCAAGGGGGGGCTGAGAAAAAAGGGGGGTCCCAAAACACGTTTTTTGCATTGAGTTTTCCATAGGGCGGTTGGACTCACTTTTAGCTCGAACGGCTGAATGGATTTGCACGAAACTTGGCAAAATTGTAGGGACTGTTAGCCCGATGTGCCTTTGCTAGGTCTCAATATATGTGCTTCAGTGGATTTTGAGAAATTAACGTTTAAATCAAGATATATATCTGTAACAGCGCTCCGGGCACGATCCGGTCCGCTTAATTTTCGCGTTTCGAAACTTTGCGTGCAGAAAGCTGATTGGCTCTCCGGTGTCTGTCAACATTCTAAACAGTCCGGAGCGGCCGCCATCTTGTCTCTCGGTAGGATCGAGAGAGAAGAAGAGGTGAAAAACGAAAGGGGAATTTAATGAAAGGGGGCAAGGTATCCCCCTCTTGACCCCCTAGGAATGTTGTTGGGGTTATTAAAGGGTCCCGTGGGGAAAAGAAAAAAAAAATGATTTTTCACGGTAGAAGCGCTTCACGGGCCGCGAACTGGGCCGCAAACTGGTAGCGAAACGGGAATTCGCCATTTTGTGCTTCGTTTTAATTGTTTAGAGATAAAAATTATCGCCGCACATCGGCCACAATGCATGAGTATCGTTGAAAAGTCAGCGATATTCATGCATTATCCAGCAAATGCTCTTAGCCGTGTTATCCACCTTCCATTGGATAACATGGTTAAAAACTGCTCTGTGCGTGAGCTTTTTTTTTTTTTTTTTTTTTTTTTGCTGCGTGACGTTTGTTAACGTTCGATTCGATGGAAATCAGGAAGTGTTGACCACCATTTTGTCACTGCGAGTAAATATTTTGTTATAAATGAATCCTTATTGAAAAACATTGTCTGCGCCATCTTGCCTTTTTGTCCAATGCCACAATTTTGTCGTGCACGGCAGCCATTTTAGATGCCTTGACCAGGCCCACTCTCTGCACGCCGCCGATCCTCAGCATGGCTTCCCACCCTCGCAACAAGGGGTGGTGAGGGACAGAGTCTCTGAATTAAGCAGAAAGCTCTCACCCAGTCAAGAGATCAGGGCTAGATCCAACACCGTTTTTTAGCCCACTGCACCATCCCAGTTTCAGAACCTGGCTGTATGCAAATTAGGCTGTTCCTGTCCCAGTGCATGATGGGAACAGGGCAAACCAAACTACAAAAGCCAATTCTTACACTGGGAAGGAAACAAGCTCCCGGGGACCGGTTTCTGGCATTACAGCCGTCTTCGGCCCGGTTTGCTTGAATCCTGATGGTGCAATGAGCAAGGGTCTCACATCTGAGAATACCCTTCCACGCTTAGGGTGGACAAAAATATTTACAACAAGGGGTGGTGAGGGACAGAGTCTCTGAATTAAGCAGAAAGCTCTCACCCAGTCAAGAGATCAGGGCTAGATCCAACACCGTTTTTTAGCTCACTGCACCATCCCAGTTTCAGAACCTGGCTGTATGCAAATTAGTCTGTTCCTGTCCCAGTGCATGATGGGAACAGGGCAAACCAAACTACAAAAGCCAATTCTTACACTGGGAAGGAAACAAGCTCCCGGGGACCGGTTTCTGGCATTACAGCCGTCTTCGGCCCGGTTTGCTTGAATCCTGATGGTGCAATGAGCAAGGGTCTCACATCTGAGAATACCCTTCCACGCTTAGGGTGGACAAAAACATTTACAACAAGGGGTGGTGAGGGACAGAGTCTCTGAATTAAGCAGAAAGCTCTCACCCAGTCAAGAGATCAGGGCTAGATCCAACACCGTTTTTTAGCTCACTGCACCATCCCAGTTTCAGAACCTGGCTGTATGCAAATTAGTCTGTTCCTGTCCCAGTGCATGATGGGAACAGGGCAAACCAAACTACAAAAGCCAATTCTTACACTGGGAAGGAAACAAGCTCCCGGGGACCGGTTTCTGGCATTACAGCCGTCTTCGGCCCGGTTTGCTTGAATCCTGATGGTGCAATGAGCAAGGGTCTCACATCTGAGAATACCCTTCCACGCTTAGGGTGGACAAAAATATTTACAACAAGGGGTGGTGAGGGACAGAGTCTCTGAATTAAGCAGAAAGCTCTCACCCAGTCAAGAGATCAGGGCTAGATCCAACACCGTTTTTTAGCTCACTGCACCATCCCAGTTTCAGAACCTGGCTGTATGCAAATTAGTCTGTTCCTGTCCCAGTGCATGATGGGAACAGGGCAAACCAAACTACAAAAGCCAATTCTTACACTGGGAAGGAAACAAGCTCCCGGGGACCGGTTTCTGGCATTACAGCCGTCTTCGGCCCGGTTTGCTTGAATCCTGATGGTGCAATGAGCAAGGGTCTCACATCTGAGAATACCCTTCCACGCTTAGGGTGGACAAAAATATTTACAACAAGGGGTGGTGAGGGACAGAGTTTCTGAATTAAGCAGAAAGCTCTCACCCAGTCAAGAGATCAGGGCTAGATCCAACACCGTTTTTTAGCTCACTGCACCATCCCAGTTTCAGAACCTGGCTGTATGCAAATTAGTCTGTTCCTGTCCCAGTGCATGATGGGAACAGGGCAAACCAAACTACAAAAGCCAATTCTTACACTGGGAAGGAAACAAGCTCCCGGGGACCGGTTTCTGGCATTACAGCCGTCTTCGGCCCGGTTTGCTTGAATCCTGATGGTGCAATGAGCAAGGGTCTCACATCTGAGAATACCCTTCCACGCTTGGGGTGGACAAAAATATTTACAACAAGGGGTGGTGAGGGACAGAGTCTCTGAATTAAGCAGAAAGCTCTCACCCAGTCAAGAGATCAGGGCTAGATCCAACACCGTTTTTTAGCTCACTGCACCATCCCCGTTTCAGAACCTGGCTGTATGCAAATTAGTCTGTTCCTGTCCCAGTGCATGATGGGAACAGGGCAAACCAAACTACAAAAGCCAATTCTTACACTGGGAAGGAAACAAGCTCCCGGGGACCGGTTTCTGGCATTACAGCCGTCTTCGGCCCGGTTTGCTTGAATCCTGATGGTGCAATGAGCAAGGGTCTCACATCTGAGAATACCCTTCCACGCTTAGGGTGGACAAAAATATTTACAACAAGGGGTGGTGAGGGACAGAGTCTCTGAATTAAGCAGAAAGCTCTCACCCAGTCAAGAGATCAGGGCTAGATCCAACACCGTTTTTTAGCTCACTGCACCATCCCAGTTTCAGAACCTGGCTGTATGCAAATTAGTCTGTTCCTGTCCCAGTGCATGATGGGAACAGGGCAAACCAAACTACAAAAGCCAATTCTTACACTGGGAAGGAAACAAGCTCCCGGGGACCGGTTTCTGGCATTACAGCCGTCTTCGGCCCGGTTTGCTTGAATCCTGATGGTGCAATGAGCAAGGGTCTCACATCTGAGAATACCCTTCCACGCTTAGGGTGGACAAAAATATTTACAACAAGGGGTGGTGAGGGACAGAGTCTCTGAATTAAGCAGAAAGCTCTCACCCAGTCAAGAGATCAGGGCTAGATCCAACACCGTTTTTTAGCTCACTGCACCATCCCAGTTTCAGAACCTGGCTGTATGCAAATTAGTCTGTTCCTGTCCCAGTGCATGATGGGAACAGGGCAAACCAAACTACAAAAGCCAATTCTTACACTGGGAAGGAAACAAGCTCCCGGGGACCAGTTTCTGGCATTACAGCCGTCTTCGGCCCGGTTTGCTTGAATCCTGATGGTGCAATGAGCAAGGGTCTCACATCTGAGAATACCCTTCCACGCTTAGGGTGGACAAAAATATTTACAACAAGGGGTGGTGAGGGACAGAGTCTCTGAATTAAGCAGAAAGCTCTCACCCAGTCAAGAGATCAGGGCTAGATCCAACACCGTTTTTTAGCTCACTGCACCATCCCAGTTTCAGAACCTGGCTGTATGCAAATTAGTCTGTTCCTGTCCCAGTGCATGATGGGAACAGGGCAAACCAAACTACAAAAGCCAATTCTTACACTGGGAAGGAAACAAGCTCCCGGGGACCGGTTTCTGGCATTACAGCCGTCTTCGGCCCGGTTTGCTTGAATCCTGATGGTGCAATGAGCAAGGGTCTCACATCTGAGAATACCCTTCCACGCTTTGGGTGGACAAAAATATTTACAACAAGGGGTGGTGAGGGACAGAGTCTCTGAATTAAGCAGAAAGCTCTCACCCAGTCAAGAGATCAGGGCTAGATCCAACACCGTTTTTTAGCTCACTGCACCATCCCAGTTTCAGAACCTGGCTGTATGCAAATTAGTCTGTTCCTGTCCCAGTGCATGATGGGAACAGGGCAAACCAAACTACAAAAGCCAATTCTTACACTGGGAAGGAAACAAGCTCCCGGGGACCGGTTTCTGGCATTACAGCCGTCTTCGGCCCGGTTTGCTTGAATCCTGATGGTGCAATGAGCAAGGGTCTCACATCTGAGAATACCCTTCCACGCTTAGGGTGGACAAAAATATTTACAACAAGGGGTGGTGAGGGACAGAGTCTCTGAATTAAGCAGAAAGCTCTCACCCAGTCAAGAGATCAGGGCTAGATCCAACACCGTTTTTAGCTCACTGCACCATCCCAGTTTCAGAACCTGGCTGTATGCAAATTAGTCTGTTCCTGTCCCAGTGCATGATGGGAACAGGCCAAACCAAACTACAAAAGCCAATTCTTACACTGGGAAGGAAACAAGCTCCCGGGGACCGGTTTCTGGCATTACAGCCGTCTTCGGCCCGGTTTGCTTGAATCCTGATGGTGCAATGAGCAAGGGTCTCACATCTGAGAATACCCTTCCACGCTTAGGGTGGACAAAAATATTTACAACAAGGGGTGGTGAGGGACAGAGTCTCTGAATTAAGCAGAAAGCTCTCACCCAGTCAAGAGATCAGGGCTAGATCCAACACCGTTTTTTAGCTCACTGCACCATCCCAGTTTCAGAACCTGGCTGTATGCAAATTAGTCTGTTCCTGTCCCAGTGCATGATGGGAACAGGGCAAACCAAACTACAAAAGCCAATTCTTACACTGGGAAGGAAACAAGCTCCCGGGGACCGGTTTCTGGCATTACAGCCGTCTTCGGCCCGGTTTGCTTGAATCCTGTGATGGATCAAGCCCTGATCTTTGGACTGGGTAAGAGTGGTCTGCTTAATTCAGACACTCTGTTCATCACCACCCCCTTTTCTGAATCGTTTTTGGCCACTATAGGTGTGGCAGGGTATACTCAGACATGAGTCCCTTACTCACTGCTCCATCAGGATTCAAGCAAGCTGGGCCGACGACGGCTGAAATGCCAGAAACCGGTCCCCGGAAGCTTGTATCCTTTCTGGTGAAGAATTGGCTTGGTAGTTTGGTCTGCCCTGTTCCCATGATGCACTGGGCCAGGGACAGACTGATTTGTATATAGCCATGTTCTGAGCTGGGATGGGGCAGTGAGTTAAATAACGGTGATGGATCAAGCCCTGATCTTTGGACTGGGTAAGAGTGGTCTGCTTAATTCAGACACTGTGTTCATCACCACCCCCTTTTCTGAATCGTTCCCACCCTCGTAAGCATCTCCCCCACGCACTGGTCATCCCCGCTCTGTCTCTCATGCATGGGCCATATACTTCCCCCCATCTGCGCTGCTCTTCTCTGAGAATCACACCCTGTGCCCTCCCGACACCTCTCTTTCACCCTATTCACTACTGCACCCTCTGACACTCCTCTTCCTCTGTGTCCGATTGTCCAGGCCGGACCTAGGCTATCACCTATCCCTGCGGATGTAGTTTATGGCCCCAGCTGTAGAGAATTCAGACATGCCAACCCTCCCGATTCAGGCGTGTGACTACTGATTTCAGTGCTAGTCTCCCGCCTCCCGATTTCTGCAAGCAAAAACTCGGGGGCATATTACGAACAACTAGCGATAATTTTTGTCTCTTATTTGTTTAGAGACAAAAATTATCGCCGCACATCGGCGATGTTTATCGCAGATAAACCTTGCTATTATCGCAGAAAAGTCAGCGATATTCATGTATTATCGAGCAAATGCTCTTAGCCATGTTATCCACCTCCCATTGGATAACATGGCTAAGAACTGCTCAGGGCAGGTGTTAGATTTTGGAGATATTCGCGCTTAGCGCGAATATCTTCAAAAGTTGGTAATAGGAGATAGCGATGTTAGGGACTGTTTCCAGTCGCTAACATCTTGGCATGCCCGCTTTGCATGTCATTAGTGATAAGTATCACTGACATGCAAAGCGGGGCCCAAGATGGTCGCTATCTCCTTTTAGCTGTCACTAACTGGTGTTAGCGACAGCTTGGTAATAGGGAGATATTTTTATCTCCGCTTTCTTGGCTTTTAAAGCCAAAAAAGCGGAGATAAACCCCCTTGATAATATGCCCCACGATTCCTTGGGGGTTTCAGCTGACAGGGCTTGGTATTGTGTTACATGGTAATTTTTCCAGGAAACATCAGAGGGTCGATGCAGGGGTTCTAGAAGAGGTGATAAACCATTTAAGCCTCATGAACAAGCGCATGGTCTTTTAAAGATTTGTGAAGTACTCGGGGCGGCGGTGTGTGTGTGCCCTCTTTCAGGAGCGGGCGGGGGGGCACTGCCAGCAACTTGCCAGGTCAGGTGTTCAACACGTGCATCACCCTTTCTCTGCCTGATATTGCGCTCCATGCTTCGGAAAGGTAAGAAAAAGAACGTGCATTTGAGTTTGAAATGTCCGATCCTGCAGCAGCACACTTCCAAAGCCCACACATGACAATAACCCGATTCAAGGCCCCATTCACCCGTTTTTAAAAAAATAGATAACACTCCAACAAAGTAAGATTATAAAACTTTATTAACTATTAACTATAACGAACGGAACAAAAACTAAAAACATTTAAACATTTTTCAACACAAAAAGCAACAATGGTTAGAAGCTGTCTTTTGTGCGAATAGTCCCAAGGCAGCACAACATGCAGAGTTCTGGACGGCACCCAGGTGATGTCGCCTGGGTGCCGCACTGGTTTTGGGATCCTACAATGCAGCACAGAAAAACAGCGTGGGGCGTCCCGGGTGGTGCGGGGGGAGGCCTCGTCAGTAGCGGTCTGTTGTGCGAATAGTCCCAAGGCAGCAGAACGCGTTGAGATGTTGATGGGACTGTGTCCAGTGTCACATGGCTGACACAACATGTACGACAGGCACCCAGGTGATGTCCAGTAAACTGCCGCACTGGTTTTGGTATCCTACAATGCTGCTCCGAAAATTGGCGTGCGGCGGCCCGGGGGTGGGGGAGGCGGCGTGAACGGGCCTCCCCAGGTGGCGGCCATCTAGCTGAGTTGCGCTCGCTTTTGCGGCTACAGCGTCTCGCTCACCATGTTGTTGAGTTGCTTCCACTCTTGCAGTGCAGCGATAGGCGGCTGCCACATGGCTCTTAAAATGGCGGACGGCTCCTCGGTTTTGGGCCTGGTCCACTGAAATGGCCCTGGGACACCTTGGAACTCGGACGCTTGCCTGCTAGGGCTTGGGCTCCATTCTCGAAAAGCGTCCCCTCAGCCGTGAAGATTCTACAAAAGTTTTGGGGGCCCCCGACTCCCGCAGGCTTCCGGTGGGGAGCGGCTGCCATGATTGCTCGCGGAATGACCACGACGGAGCCACGAGATGGTGGTGCTCTCATGCTGACGCCAGCTTCAGTCTGAATGATCCAGAAACAAGGTGGGGCTTTCATCGTTTGGGAAAAAAAAATGTTCTAAACCAATGAAAAGTGTTATTTTTAGGTCATATGACCAAGCCTTCCATCTTTAGGAAACCAAAAGTAAAATGAACCAATGAAAAGTTTTATAAACAAGTCACATGACCTGTTATGCGGCATAGGGCTACAAAAAGCGTAGAAAATCCGTTGGCACGTGAGGCGGCGTCAGTAGCGGACCGATGTGCGAATAGGCCGAAGGCAGCACAACACGCCGAGATCCGGATGGCACCGAGGTGGTGTCCAGCAAATTGCCGCACTGGTGTGGCCATCCTACAATGCTGCGCCGAAAGACGGCGTGTCCAGCTGAGTTGCGGTCACTGTTGCGGTACAGTGACTCGAACGCGCCGAGATCCGGATGGCACCGAGGTGGTGTCCAGCAAATTGCCGCACTGGTGTGGCCATCCTACAATGCTGCGCCGAAAGACGGCGTGTCCAGCTGAATTGCGGTCACTGTTGCGGTACAGTGACTCGAACGCGCCGAGATCCGGATGGCACCGAGGTGGTGTCCAGCAAATTGCCGCACTGGTGTGGCCATCCTACAATGCTGCGCCGAAAGACGGCGTGTCCAGCTGAGTTGCGGTCACTGTTGCGGTACAGTGAGTCGAACGCGCCGAGATCTGGATGGCCCCGATGTTGTGTCCAGCAAGTTGCCGCACTGGTGTGGCCATCCTACAATGCTGCGCCGAAAGTCGGCGTGGGGTGCCCCGTTGGCTTATGAGGTGATGTCAGTAGTGGACCGATGTGTGAATAGGTCGGAACCAGCACAAGGCGCCAAGATCCGAACGGCAAGTCCTGGATGTTGAGTGCCTCAGTTGAGAGTTCTGAGCAGTGCTTGTAAGACTATCTGAAGTTTATTATAAGAATCAGAGTAAGTTGAAGACTGTCTGAAGCTTATTTGCACCTTTTGCAGCTTCACTATTGCCCAAGGTGGTGTTCAGCGGAACTTTTTTCCTTTTCCTTTCTGCTTCTTTTCCTACAATCCGTTTCATCTGAAGACACGACCAGGTCCCTGAATGTGTGTAGGGGGACGCTATTGAGTGAATGAAAATGGCGGCTTGTCCAGCTGAATTGCGGTCACTGTTGCGGTACAGTGAGTCGAACGCGCCGAGATCCAGGACCGATGTGTGAATAGGTCGGAACCAGCACAAGGCGCCAAGATTCGAATGGCAAGTCCTGGATGTTGAGTGCCTCAGTTGAGATTTCTGAGCAGTGCTTGTAAGATTGTCTGAAGCTTATTTGCATCTGCTGCAGCTTCACTATTGCCCTTGTGTGGCCAAAGGTCGCACATGACATAGGCGGCCGGCTCCCGAGGTCCGGCGGAACTTTTTGCCTTTTCCTTTCTGCTTCTTTTCCTACAATCCGTTTCATCTGAAGACACGACCAGGTCCCTGAATGTGTGCAGGGGGACGCTATTGATTGAATGAAAATGGCGGCTTGACACAAAGCTGACTCAAGCGTTACTGTTGATGCTATACAGACAAAAATTGGTTTTCAGTTTGTACATTCTTCATGTTTTTTTTTTCCATCCAAGTCTGATTAAGAGTTTGTAGAAAAATGGCTTCAGATTTTCCACATACTACTCTTCAACATTCTTCCTAAATGTAACAATGTGAAACTCACTAGGAGAACGGCTGTTTCTGTTTCCTTTCAAAATGCTGCCAACAATATTTTCTGAATGGAAGACACCATCTTGTAGCATAAAGGGCCGAAAGGGGTTCTGGTCTGGCCGATGGTTGGTGGAGACATTTTGACTATATCTTGGACCTGCCCGGCCTCGCCCAAAATGGCGCCGGTATAAATGGGACTCGTAACTCCTTGCCCGCAAATGTATATCTAGAAAATGTTATTGTAAGTGGCCCTGTCCTATTTTAATTACAAAATGTATGTCCACCGATTCCGCAACTGTTAGACACCTTAGTTCTTGCAACCTAATGGCCCGCTCGTTACGTTCCTCTACAGTGTAAATGTCTCCTCATCATATACGATTTCAGTTTGCTCCGTGGCCGGCCCACGTGGTTATAGGCCCGTATTTGTATACTGACATTTTCACAATAAAGGTTTTTAAAACAAAACACGGTAGTAGTATTTACATTGGTAAAGTTTTTACTTTTAGTCACTGTTTTCGAATCAGTAAAAGGCAAGTGAAATAAAGCAGTCCAATTACATGACGGATAAAAGGTATAATATGTAGGAACGCAGTAAAGATAAATGGTCAAGGGCAGTTGTGTTTTTCATGTCTGCAACATAAAGTGATCGATAAGAATCTGATAATCAGGCGTATCGGCGACTAAGACAGCAGGCCGAATCTCTTTTACTCAACGGTTCCGTCATGGAAGGAAGAAACGCCCTTTTTCTCGAAAAAGGAATATATTTTACTTGCAAGACAGTTGTAAATTTTCCGGGAAAGTACATTAGCCTGGAATATTATAACATATGTTTGAAAAAAAAATATTCGAAAACAATAAAAAGCGTAATTTTTAGGTCATATGACCAAGCTTTTCATCATTAAATTAACAAAAGTAAAATGAACCAATGAAAAGTTTTATTAACAAGTCACATGACCTGTTATGCTTACGTTACGCGCTGCGCGCTGCGCCTCGGATCACTTCCGGGTGCGCTAACGCGGCGTGTTATATAACGCATTACGCGACAACGTAGGTCAAGAATATTGTCAAAATGTCTCCACCAACCAGCGTTCAGAACACAACCCCTTTCAGCAGTCCAAAAAGTTCTGTTAAATGACAACAGAGGGGACAGGCAACAAGAACCATCAGTCAAAGAGGGGAGGGCAAGTTCTTCTCTTCCGGGTCATGTTGGGGCGCTACCGGAACTGATCGAATTGGTAGTCTACAGTGTTTCTGGATGTTTCAGACTAAAGCTGGCGTCAGCATGAGACCACTACCATCTCGTAGCTCCGTCGTGGCCATTCCACGAGCAATCATCGCAGCCGCTCCCCACCAGAAGCCTGCGGGAGTCGGAGGCCCCCAAGACTTTTGTAGAATCTTCACGGCTGAGGGGACGCTTTTCGAGAATGGGACCCAAGCCCTATCAGGGAAGCGTCCGAGTTCCAATGTGTCCCAGGGCCATTTTAGTGGACCAGGCCCAAAACCGAAGAGCCGGCCGCCATTTTGAGAGCCATGTGGCAGCCGCCTATCGCTGCACCGCAAGAGCGGGAGCAACTCAACTACATGGTGAGCGAGACGCTGTAGTCGCAAGAGCAGGCGGTAAACAGCTGAATGGCGGAAGAGGCACAGTGTAGCAAAAGCGGGCGGAATGGCAACTAAAACGGTAAAGGGGTGCCCCACTACAGCTTGTCTTCAGGTGAAACGGATTGTGGGACAAGGTCCAGAATTGAAGAGTCATCAAAAGGCAAAAAGTTCCGCCGGACCCCGGGAGCCGGCCGCCTATGTCGGGGGCGATCTCAGGCTACACCAGTGCTATAAGACTTGGGGAGGGTGTCGGAGCCAAGCGTCTTCTCCGAGTCCATGGCCATCACACCGCCCAAGTTTTCTAATGCAGTCAGGTCCACAAACGGCACTCACTTACTTTGAGAATAGTGAAGCTGCAGTAGGTGGAAATAAGCTTCAGACAGTGTTACAAGCGCTGCTCAGAACTCTGAACTATGGCACCCAACATCCAGAACTTATGCTATTTGAGAATGGCAGTGACATCGAAGCATCTCAGGGACCAAAACCATTAACGTACTTTCACGTATGAAAATCTTACTTGGGGAGGGGGCAGGAGCGAAGCGCCCCCTCCCAGTCAGCGCCACCACACCGTATGTTGAAAATTTGAAGCCATCGTTCTACAAAGTCAACCAAACTTGGATTGAAAAATCTAGAAAAATGTACAAACTGAAAACCAGTTTTGGTCTGCATAGCATCAGTAGCAACGCTTGAGTCAGCTTTGTGTCAAGCCGCCATTTTGATTCAACAAAGCACAGGCATTGAAAAAGGCTCAAATTCAGAACTCTAAACTATGGCACCCAACATCCAGGAGCTTGCCATCCGGATCTTGGAGCCTTGTGCTGCTTTTGATCTATTCACACATCGGTCCACTACTGATATCATCTTATAAACCAACGTTATGTAAATAGTTTTTTAATAAAATGTTTTACCCTGTTTCTTTGCTGGTGTGTTGTCTATATTTTTAATATTTGCATAGGGTTTGTCGTTATTTTGTGCGGGATGGGTGATGGAGCCGAGCTGTCTTGCAGCCCTCATGGTGTGGAGCTCAGTTCATCTCACTATTTTCGTATTTCTCATGAAGAGTTGTTCCTAATATTTCTATTTTAGCGAGGTCAAAAAGAGATCCAATTAGTGGCCTACTGATTTTGCTCGATTACTTTTATTTTTTTTACACGATTTTTCACTATCTGCAAAGACTAAACAGAGTATTGCGACTTTGTGCTTGTTTGTAAATAGAGAATGATCCAAAGAGAACCAATTCTAAAACAGTAAATGCTTGGACAACAATCAATCAAATGGAGAGACAAGCAGGCACGACGGATTACAACGGGGGCAAAGGCTTGCGTTAACTACCGTTCACTATCTGCAAAGAGAGAGTACTACTAAGACAAAAGAGGGGAGGGGGGGGGTGCAGCGTTCAAAGCACATCAGCGTGCATAAATACGAAAATGTTTTTATCTATCACGTACTTGACATTTTAAAGCTTTTCATATTTGCTATTAAAAAACCAATGAAATTCACAGAAAAAAACATAGGTTATAGTGGATATATAGTTAGGAATTTGCATTTACAAAACCTTGAAAATTCAATGAAAAAACCATTGGTTTTAGGCCATATATAGTTAGGGATTTGCATTTACAAAACCATATTTTACTCGCATAAAACCATTGAAATTCCATATATAGTTATAAGCGCTAACTATATATCGCGCACCCGCAATCCACTGCTGATGATGTCACATATTACATCATTCATGACATGGTTAGTGACATCACTGATGACATCACTGATGACATCTCAAATGACATCACTGATGACATCACTGAAAACATCTCATTTGACATGACTGATAACATCACTGATGATATCATTCATGTGATAATACGATGAACCTCTTCAGACTCTAATATAACCTTAGATACAATCAGTGTAAACAGACACTCACAGACTGTCACTCATCCATGGAGTTACTCACACACCTAGTCAGTCATGCAAAGAATCAATCACACCTTCATTTCCTCAACTATACAGTTATACAAACTTTACTTATTCAAACATATACTAACACATATTTACTCTATTATACAATCCCTGATACAAGTTCACAATGATCCATACAGCCACTCACACATTCACTGGCTCTTATGCACAGTTATTTATATATGTCAACTCTCACATGTACTGTGTTTTACATATGTACTTACTTTGACATGTAGCACTGAGATATCCATTCACTCTCCAATGCACTCATGCACACAGTCAACCGCCCATACAGCTGTTTCCACATGCACTTTTGAAACCATACATCTAGTGAATCAACTGCTCACACATCTATGCACAGAGTCATACACCTCCCAGCCACCTACACACACACTCAGTATCCCATACAAATACTTGGGCAACCAATCAATAACCCATATAGTTACTCATATAGCTACTTATCAACACATGCAACAGTTTACAGAACAACAGACATAATGATGCACAAATTAAGACAGTTTAGTCACTAACCCATGCACTCAGTGAGACACATTTAATCACTCACTCATACAGTCAGTCATGCACCTACTAAATCCTTCATCCAGACACTTATATATCCACTCATTCTTCAATATGTAAGAGATATTTTAACTTTACAGAAACATACAGTCACTGCATGTTGTCATCAGTGATGTCATCAGTGATGTCATTTGAGATGTCATCAGTGATGTCATCAGTGATGTCACTAACCATGTCATGAATGATGTAATATGTGACATCATCAGCAGTGGATTGCGGGTGCGCGATATATAGTTAGCGCTTATAACTATATATGGAATTTCAATGGCTTTATGCGAGTAAAATAAGGTTTTGTAAATGCAAATCCCTAACTATATATGGCCTAAAACCAATGGTTTTTTCATTGAATTTTCAAGGTTTTGTAAATGCAAATTCCTAACTATATATCCACTATAACCTATGGTTTTTTCTGTGAATATATATATATATATATATATATATATATACATATATATTCACTGAAAAAACCATAGGTTATAGACCATATATAGTTAGGGATTAGCATTTACAAAACCTTGAAAATTCACTGAAAAAACCATAGGTTATAGACCATATATAGTTAGGGATTAGCATTTACAAAACCTTAATTTACTCGCACAAAACCATAGAAATTCGCATATATATTTAGTTGCAATAACTATATATCGTGCACCCGCAATCCACTGCTGATGGTGTCACATATTACATCATTCATGACATGGTCAGTGACATCACTGATGACATCACTGATGACATCTCAAATGACATCACTGATGACATCACTGATGACATCTCAAATGACATCACTGATGACATCACTGATGACATCTCAATTGACATTACTGATCACATCACTGATGACATCATTCATGTGATAATACGGTGCACCTCTTCAGACTCTAATATAATCTTAGATACACTCAGAGTAAATAGACACTCACAGACTGTCACTCATCCATGGAGTTACTCACGCACCTAGTCAGTCATGCAAAGAATCAATCACACTTCCATTTTCTCAACTATACAGTTATACACACCTTACTTATTTAAACATATACTAACACATATTTACTCTCTTATACAATCCCTGATACAAGTTCACAATGATCCATACAGCCACTCACAAATTCACTGGCTCTTATGCACAGTTATTTATATATGTCAACTCTCACATGTGTAGAGTTTTTCACATATGTACTTACTTTGCACTGAGATATCCATTCACTCACCAATACACTCATGCACACAGTCAACCGCCCATACAGCTGTTTCCACATGCACTTTTGAACCTATACATCTAGTGAATCAACTGCTCACACATCTATGCACAGAGTCATACACCTCCCAGCCACCCACACACACACTCAGTCTCCCATACAAATACTTGGGCAACCAATCAATAACCCATATACTTAATCATAAAGCTACTGATCAACACAAGCAGCAGTTTACAGAACAACAGACATAATGATGCACAAATTAAGACAGTTTACTCACTAACCCATGCACTCAGTGAGACACATTTAATCACTCTCTCATACAGTCAGTCATGCACCTACTAAATCCTTCATCCAGACACTTATACATCCACTCATTCTTCAATATGTAAGACATATTTTAACTTTACAGAAACAGTCACTGGATGTTGTCATCAGTGATGTCATCAGTGATGTCATTTGAGATGTCATCAGTGATGTCATCAGTGATGTCACTGACCATGTCATGAATGATGTAATATGTGACATCATCAGCAGTGGATTGCGGGTGCGCGATATATAGTTATTGCAACTAACTATATATGCGAATTTCTATGGTTTTGTGCGAGTAAATTAAGGTTTTGTAAATGCTAATCCCTAACTATATATGGTCTATAACCTATGGTTTTTTCAGTGAATTTTCAAGGTTTTGTAAATGCTAATCCCTAACTATATATGGTCTATAACCTATGGTTTTTCCAGTGAATTTCATTAGTTTTATAAAAGCTAATATCTATAGCTGTAACATTTATTCTTATTCTAATTCACAAATATATTTTATATGTATTTGTATTATATTTTTTTAATTCAATTTATATTATAGTTTAAATTATATTTTCTTGTTTCGCTGCCGGTCCGCGAACCGGTAAACGTTCCGTTAGTGCAAATACCGCGTTAGAAAGGCACATCGTGAAGCGTCCCGTAAACGCAACATATCGCGTTACTACGTAATGCCCCTTATGACGTGCTGCGTTAGCGCACCCGGAAGCGTTCTGGAACGCAAACCAAGGCGCGAAACGCAAAGCCCCAGAAACGATCCGAGGTGCGGCACGGAACGCGGAACGTAAGCATAACAGGTAATGTGACTAGTTCATAAAACTTTTCAGTGGTTCATTTTACTTTTAGTTTCCTAATGATGGAACGCTTGATCATATGACGTAAAATAAACACTTTTCATTGGTTTAGAACATTTTTTTTTCTCAAATGATGAAAGTCCCACCTTTTTTCCTCACTCCGACTTTCATTTTTATGAGAGAAAGACCTGTTTTTGTTTGCTTAGACATGGCATTTGTATTAGCTGCAGCTGGTGGATCTCCACCACCTCCACCACCACCAAAGAAGAGAGGACCGACTAGCTAGGTCATCTTCCAACAAGAAGAAGAAGAAGAGGAAGACGGGGAACAGGAGCAAGGGACAATGGGGTTTTTGAAAGAAATGCCAAGGACGTCCCATGTGAAAGAGAATTTTATCTGGCAATTTTTTTCTTTTCCTTCTCATGAAAAGAAAGTAAATGCCAGGTACGTTACCTGCCTCATCTGCAAAAATAAACTCTCGAGAGGGACGAAAAAAAATATAGCTATGGTAATCATACCATGTATCGACACATGGAGAGGTGGCACCCTCTTAATTATAGTACTGCACAACTTAGAGATTTGGTGGATAACCCCCGACCGGCCAAAACATCCACCAATGACTTAGCAATAACTGAATCAGAGGCAAGGGAAACGGTCCCAAATCTCCAAAAGAACTTTGGGCAGATGAGATTGACATGTGTAGCTTGTGGAAAATTAATTTCTTGTGGAGAGAGGAGTATTACTCTAATAAATAGATCATATGAAAATCATCAATGTCCAAAACGTCCAAGAAAGTGATTTTTTTTTTGTTGCTCCTGTTGAGCCCTTTGAAGTGAATCATTTTTGTTTCCCCTTCCTCCAAATAAACACAAAAAAATGTTAAAACATCAAAAATATTTTAAAAAAAGTTCTTTTCAGAACTACCTTCCCTTTTAAAAAAAATTGCTAGAATGTTTAGCACTCTAGCATCCTCTATTTCTTTTGATACGCTTCCCGGTTTGCGTTCCGGTACGCGAACCGGGAGCAAACTAAAAAAAAATATTTTTTAAAAAAAGACGAATAAATAAACAGAGAGTAATGTGAAAAGAAAGACAAATAGAGAGAGTAACACACAGTTACTGTTGAAAGAGGGACTGATAAAAGAAGTGAAAAGAGTAGTATAAAAAAGTAATAGAAAAAGAAATGAAGGAAGTAGCAAAGGCAGGAAACTAAGGGTTAAAGAAATGAAGCAGTGGAACTAATAAAAGTTAAATCTGATAGACATGTAACGTAAAGAGTAGTAAACACTTACCTTATAATTGTCATTACCGTACTGAATTATCATTTTTATACTTTTAATCTGTGTAAGAAAGAACAAAAAAAATTTCATTAATACAAGGTGGTAAAAAAAGAGTGAGCATGAGACAAAATGAATACATATTATAAATCACAATTCAAAGTAGAAAATTAATTAAACATATTTAATAGTTTATTTTTGCTGTTATTAGAAAATATCAAATTTCACTTAAAACAGTGAGTTGAAGGTATTCATCATATAACAGCGGGGGAAAAAAAACGCAATCAAAATGATTGTGTTTAAAAAACCCAAATAATATAACTAAGCAGAAATAAGAACTCCTTCAAAGTAACTTACTTTCTATGACGTCAAAGGATATCCTATGAACAGCTTATACTCTGTTGTGCTGTTACTATTTTCTGCCCGCCACTTTCTGAAAGATAAACTCCATTGTTTTAAGAAAACTGAGACATACAAAGCAATTTAAAACAGCACACTAAGTTACAGCAACACCTAGAATGATTATAGTCCAATTACGTACCCTAAATTCTGACTTCAAAAATCAGGTCAAAAGGCAACATTGCTTCGTACTCAATTAGTAATGTTTGCTGAAAGACTAGCCTTTTTTAAATTTCAAATAAGCTGTGTAATATCCAGATGTTGTCAAAGGACCAGCATGTTATATAATAGCTGCAGTTGCAAATGTTCTTGCTGAAATCGATGACTGTGTAGCCCAAATATTTTTAATTACACTTGACAACTTATTTTCATCCAGTTTATGTAGTTGAAATTGTAAAATGACATTTCACCCATAAGTTTCTATAAAAAATATGGACAGCATTGCAGACTTACATTTCCTCTACTCTTTATTTTGATCTGCTGCCTGACTTAGCTTATAAAAACAAACAGTTTTCGCTCTGTACTACAATTATCCACAAGGCCATATAGAGTAGGAGCCATTAGAACCTCTGGAAATTCCTCTAAACAAATCCCAAGCTTCCTTTCCTAAAATTTTGGTTGTAAGAACACCAGGTAAGAATTTTGAAGGAGGAAAGGCAATCTTTTTTTGAAAGTTAAAACAGAATCATTGCAGAATGACCAACCTTTTCCAGATTTCAAATAAGCTGTATAATGTCCTGAATTAGTTGAAGGACCGTTATGATATATAATTGCAGTAGTTATAAAAGTCCTTCCTGATATTGACAACTGCGAAGCCACAAAATCATTAATTAAAGTTGTCAATTTAGTTCCATCAGGCCTACATCGTTGGAACATTAAAATGACATACTGGCCATAACTTCGTAAAATTAACGTGGACAGCATTCCAGACTTACATTGGCTGGACTCCATGTTTTGATCGGCTGCCTTTACTAGCTTATTGAAGGATACTGATTTACTGTCAGGCAAAGTTAAATATATAAATCTTTCTGAGTCTACACTAGTAGTACTTGATAGCCTACAGTTCTCGCAGTCATGCTGCCATTGATAAGAAAGGCCAAATAGATAATCTACATCTACACCGTCATCTTGCAATACATCAAGCATATACATTAAAAACTCCTGACAATCCTGCTGAATACTTTCAGAGAATTCTGTTTGACCTGAACATTCGTCTAACAGAAAACGAATTTCAGACACACTTTCTACTCTCGTTCTATCAGCACTACATTTCTCTAACACAGAATTCAACAAACAGCATAAACTTTGTTCCGAATTGATCACAATCTGTTCTTTGAAAGTCTCTAGTGAAAAGAGAACATTAACAACTACATTAGCATAGCAGTTGACACCAGAACTATTTTCAAATTTAAAACCAACAACATTTTCAACAGAATTTATTTTATTCTTGCATACAATTTTTGGATCATCGACTTTTGGTCTTTTTGCATCAACCTCCCTACTATTACTGATATTTCTTCGTTTCCGGCCTACCACACGTTTCTCAAACAAAGGATATTGAGGCAAATGTGGCGCATACTCTCTTCTTAACCTATTGTATTCCTTAACACAATCTAGATCCGCACAAATGTTTGTGACATCACAGTCAATCAAGTACAATCCCGATAAAGTTCTGACTCGTGACAATGCTACATAAGCCATACCCTCTTTGAATACAGAACTGCCAATATTCACTAAAGCAGTGTCTACACTTAAACCTTGCGATTTATGAATTGTCACCGCATATGCCAAGCAAACAGGAAACTGCTTACGGCGAACATATAAGTCTTTAACAAGCAAAAACCTAGCAGAGCAACGACCAATTAGCTGTACTTCCTCAATGCCATCAAATTTAATTTTTAAAAATTCAATTCCATCTCTACTTCTGTATTTCTCAAAATCAACAGCATTACCCATTGATCCATTTACCAGACCTCTTTCAACATGTAAATTCCTTCTCAAATTGATTCGGCAATTTAAGCACACATTCAAAGTCTTTTCAAAACCCGCAGTTTTAGTCTTCTCTAATGAATCCAATTTAGATTTCAAATTCTCAGACAAAATAATTGTTGCTCCCATATGCTCTATTTTGTCAATAGCTTCCAGTTTCACAATCTCTTGTTTTTCTAAATTCAACATTTTGTTGTTGAAGATGGAACATTCTGCAAGAGTTGGCATCAAACATATTCCAGATTTCTTCACAGTAATTTTCTGAAAAATATCCTCTGGCAAAACGTCTTCTTCTGGATATAAATTTGACAGTAAGCGTGCATGTAAAGCTTCTTTACCACGCTCAGTCACTTTCCCGATTCTAACATCTTGCAGAAAATTCTTGTAATCTTCGTCCTTCGCCTGACACATATTTTCTTATTAAATTTGTACTTTTTTACTCCTTCAAGTCATTCACACAGCCGTCAGCGCCTACAACCCGGAGGCCGGCGGCAGCAACAGGTCACACCCAAATCCCTGAGTACAGTTGATACACACAGCCACGATACCAACAGCCCGGAGGCCTGGCGGCGTAACAGTAGGTAGAAAAGAATGTGCAATAAGAACAGTCCATGGAAGCAGATTATGAGTGACCTCAGTTTGTCAAAGTAAGGTCCAACCGGCGGCGCTGGCGATGACACTTCCAAGCGTAGTTCAGTGTGCCGAGATAGCACGACCAGTATAAACATGTAATAGCAACTGCATGAAGACCCAAGGATGAAGGCTGACGACAGGGAAGAAAGGAAAAAGGTGTAGAAAAGAACCAAACCCTACTCTAACATAAACCCACCCACCCCAGAAACTAGCCAGACTACCTAAAACCGTGTCCACTCGCCCGCTCCCACCACACACCACAACCACAACCCCACTAGCGGGCTAAGGTTGCCGACTCAAGGGCCCGCGAGGGCAGGGCAAAGTTCAAGGGGGACAACGTCAACCCCCGCCCAGGATAGTCTCCTCAATCACTCACCCAGTACACAGACAGTTAAAAACCCAGGCACAATCCCTCCCTCATCGACGACACAGGAACATTCAGCCATCATTCTCCCCCGAATCAACCACCGCCACCCCATTCTCCAGCAGTACATCCAACTCCTCCCCCTCAAGGTCTGATTCACTGTCCCCTTGCGCGCTCCGGAATGCCTTAAACAACCCCCAGAAATTCTTGGGGCGAATCTTCGGTGGAAGTAGTTCACTATACACCTCCGACTGCGTGCAACAGTAAAGTAAGTCCGCCTCCCATCGCTTCTTCGTAGGAACTGACCCCCGCATCCAGCACGAGGCAACCAGGCGTTTGGCCACCAGCAACGCCATGTCCGCAAGCCGCCGCATTGCCACCGGTAGCGGCTTGGAGAAACCAATCAATGCAAGCGCCGGGCAGGGCAAAATCTCCTCATCTAATATAGAGCTAAGATCCGCAAAGACCTCTGTCCAAAACTTATGGATGTGAGGACAAGTCCAGGCCATATGGAGAAAATCAGCCGTGGGAAAGTGGCAGCGCTCACACTCTGCTGACTCCCTCAGCCCATACCTGTGCAGCCTTTCAGGTGTGTAGTAGACTCGCTGCAGGTATTTAAAGTGAATCAGGCGGTGCCTACTGTTGAGTGAAATCTTTCTAGTGTTAGCGGAACAATAACGCCACATCTCGTCCGAGATAGGAGTTTGGAGGTCAGCTTGCCAGGCCAACCGGGCCTTGGACGGGGGGCACTGCCGATGCCTATCACCCAGTGTCCTAAGGGCCGTGATCAGTTTACGAGAAGAGGGGGTCTTGATTACATACGAAAGCTCTGGCACCTCCTGCGGTTCCGCCAATTCCGGGCCCAGTGCGACTAACGACGCCTTACGAACCCTATGGTACTGGAAGCTATGTAATAGCGTAGCCCCAGGGCAGGCCTGGAGGGCCTGCTGAGACGTCTTCAGAGTGCCATTTACGAAGAGATCCCCCACCGTGACAATGCCCAATTCACGTAACGCTTTCAGGACCCCTCTCTCCGCGAGTGGAGCCAGCCAGACTGCCCATTCCACACGTAGCAGTGGCGAGTACAGCAACACACTCTCTCGGGAGCTTACCAATGCATGCCAAGCATGGTTCGTAGCGGCGATAGAGTCCAAGTTGACGATTCTACGATCGGCTGGATGGCATACCGTGGCCGGGAGAGGGACAGGGTCCGCAAAGAGGCGTTCCAGCTTCACATGAGGGATGCCAGGATCCCCATGAATCCATGTGTGAAGATGCGCTCCCTGAGCGATCCTATAGTACCGTTCTAGGTCTGGAGCCCCAAGCCCCCCTTGCTCATACGGAAGAACGAGTGTTTGCCATTGCACCCTCGGCTGTTTGCCCCCCCACGCAAGGCGAATAAGTGTCTGGGTAAGTTGCCGGAAGAAAGCCTTGGAGAGGACCACAGGTATGTTCGTAAATAGAAAAAGAAACCTGGGGAGCACTACCATTTTCATAAGCGCTATCCTGCCCATAAGAGAAAGCGGGAGCCTGCACCACACTTCGACATCGTCCACCAGTTTGGAATAGGCAACCCCATAGTTCTCTCGTATCAGGACCTCCGGGTCAGTGTGAACACGAATCCCCAGATAACGTATGGAGTCCGCAGTCCACTGCAATGGGTACTCCGAGTCGAATGGGAGCGTCACCGGAGTCAAGGGTAATGCTACCGATTTATCCCAGTTGACTCGAAGGTCCGACAGGGCCCCGAATCTCACCACTTCCCGCAGCACCGACGAGAGGTTTGCCTCCGGGTCACGGGCATATAGCAGAGTATCATCTGCGTATGTCGAGATACCAATCTGGTACGTCGGAAAGTTTATCCCCTCGAACCTATGATATTCTCGTATAGCGCAAGCGAGGGGCTCCGCCACCATGGCGTACAGCAGCGGAGAGAGGGGACAGCCCTGACGGGTGCCCCTTCCAATCTCGATCGGGGCAGTAACCAAGTTCCCTATTTTCAGCCGCGCGGTAGGCTTGTAATACAGAGCTCCCAACATTTGCAGAAACGGTTCACCGAGTCCATACTTACGGAGGACTCTGAGCATGAACGGCCACTCAACGGAGTCGAAGGCCTTTTCCATGTTAGGAAAATGGCTACCGCCTTATTTTCTTGCTTGACATGCTGTATTGTGCCCAACACCGTGCGGATATTGTAAGTGAGATTGCGTGACGGGACAAATCCAGCCTGCTCTGGAGCAACTAGTTCCGGAACCAGAAGCGCTAAACGTGTCGCCAGTACCTTCGCATACAGTTTCGCGTCCACGTTTATCAACGACAGTGGCCGGTAAGAGCTACATTGATTAGGGGGTTTACCTGGCTTCGGGATGGTAATAAGCAGCGCCTCCCTCATAGATTTCGTCATGCTGCCCTGTTGGCAGATATCATCAAACAGGAGCATCAGGTACGGGACAAGTTTATCTTGAAAGGCTTTGTAAAAAGCCACCGTGAGGCCATCCGCACCAGGGGCGATACCAGACTTCATACCTTCCAGCGCTTCCGTTATCTCCGCTCTCTGAATTGGGGCCATAAGAAACTCTCTCTGCCAGTCGGCCAAGAAGGGCATTTGTATGTAACCTAAGTAGTCGTCGATTTCCTCCTCAAGGTGGCTAGACCTCGATGAGTACAGAGCGGTATAATAAGAGTGAAATTCCGCCAGGATATCCTGCTCCTCCGTCACCGCGTCCCCAGCAGCCGTTACAATCTCTTCAATTACTAGTGGGGGCCTGCTGTTGCGCATCAGTTTGGCTAGGAGAGCACCTGGACGCTCCCGTTCACCATACGCGCGCGCTGTGGCGTATTTACTCAGATGTTTAATTTCCCTGTCCGCCTCTTCTTGAAATTCCTCTAGGAGGGGCTTAAGCTTGTCTGCGACCGTAGGAGTACCCGAGTCTCCCGCTTGCCGTTCCAAATCAGATAGTTGTGTTTCAAGCAGCTGCAGCCGGCGCCTGATAGCCTTGAGTACTCCTGAGTGCCTTGCCATCGTCATCCCTCTGATGTATACTTTAAACGCATCCCAAAGCACCTGAACATTATCTACCGACCCCACATTAGTCGAAAAGTAAGTCTCTATGTCCTCTGCCAGTTCCCCTCTGAAGGCTTCATCAAGTAGGGAATACGGAGGGAACCTCCAGGTAAACGGGGGAATCCTCCTAGCAGGGGCAGCCAGAAGCAAGAGTAGTGGGGAGTGGTCAGACAGTGTGCGAGGCAATACCGTACACCCCTTCACCGTATCAAGTAGGGAGCGGGAAACAAACCAGTAATCTATCCGCGTATGCAGGTTATAGTAGGCCGAGTAATGGGTGAACCCACCCCGCCCGAGTGCCTATGTCGCCACACATCTAGCAGGTCAAGTTTCATACATTCCGTCAACAGAAGCAACGCCGATGCAGCCGGGGACCTGGGGGCGCCCGCTGACCTGTCCAATTCCGGGTCCAACACTAAATTGAAATCCCCCCCCACAGCATCCTAGAGCCCACAAACTGCCTACAGCTGTCCGCTAGTGAGGTATAGAAATCAGGGGAGTCGTAGTTGGGGCCATACACATTCACCAGCAACAAGTCATGACTTTTCCCAACACAACGTGCAATTACATACCGACCCTCCGGGTCCACCGCCACCTGCCGTAGTGACAGTTGGGACTTGGGATTGGCCCAGGTGATTACCCCCCTAGCATGTGTGGTGAACCCCGCAGCAACACACGCGTCCCGAGACCCCTCGTCTGCAACATAGGACTGGACAGAGGCAGATGTGTTTCCTGCAGCAAAGCAAGGTCAATCCTGTGGCGCTGCAAGTACGCCAGGACCTTCCTAAGCTTACGGAAGTCGTTAAGCCCTCTCACATTCCACGATAGCAATCGTAGAGAGCCTGGGTCACTCTCCGGTCCTAGAGTCTCAACAGTCGACATAGCAAGTTAAAGATAACATCAGAGCAGAGCAGACGGTACATCAGACACCTTTCAGTAGTTGGCTTAAACAGACCCCCAACCCAACAGTCCCCAACCCCCTCATAACACATGAGCAACAATAGAAGAACATGACAACCAATCGCCCACCCACAGCCGACCAACCCCAACCCGGTCAGACAGAGCATGTCACTACCCACCCCGTACCCACCCCGAAACAACCCACTACAAACCCAAAGACCCTCTAGAGAGTCAAAAGCCGAAAGCACAGGGGCAGAGGTTCCCAGCCAGACAGCAATACAATCGAACAGGAACCAGGTACCACAGTAGGTCCCCATCCCACCCCTCAGTGTCTTCGGCACCCCACCCCAGCCCAAGCAAGAAAAGAAAAGCAGAGTGTCGGATAACAAGTCGCACTGTCTTCGAGCAGCACCCCCCCATAATGAAAAATCAAGCAGCAGACCTCAGAAAGAGCACGACCCAGCAGCCTGACGCAGGTCCCAGTAATCAGCTCCCATAAAGCAAATAAGAGGTTCATCGGACCTGAAAGTGCAGCACAACCGCCCGCGATGACTTAGCCAAGCCGGGTACAGGGACGAAGGGCGGTTCACCCCTGGGCATCCAGAGAGGCAGCCTCCTCCTCGTCTGCACGCTGTCCCCTCGGACTGTTACGCTGTTCCTTGGCCCATTCCTTAAGAGATTTTTTCAGGTCCGCTGGGTCCGTGAAAAAATTTGAGTGCCCCTGTTTGTTGATCCTGAGTCTCACCGGGTACAACATGGCGTAATCCAGGCCCATGTCCCTCATCTGCTTCTTGTAAGGGGCGAAGCGTTTCCGTTCCTCCTGTACTCTCGCCGTGAAGTCAGGGTAGAGGGAGATGTTCATGCCCTCAAACTGTAAATCCCCTTTCTCCCTCGCCAGCCGTAGTGCCAGGTCGCGATCCCTGTAATTCAAAAGCTTAGCAATGATTGGTCGTGGTGGAAGGCCAGGCTGCGGTTTCGGTCCCAGAGTACGATGGGCCCTCTCAACGATAAACATGGGGGAGAAGACGTCCTCCCCCAGCAGCGTGTGAAGTAATTTCTCCACAAACAGCTCCATCTTGCCAGTGTTGGTGGATTCCGCCACACCCGTGATGCGGACGTTGGAGCGCCGTGAGCAAGCCTCCAAGTCCTCCGTCTTGTCCTGTATGACCTGGAGTAGGCGACCGAACTGCTTACGGTCCTTATCCCACTCCGTCTGGGCCTCTTCCGCCTCCGTCAGCCTTCACTCCGCCATATCGAGCCTCTCAGCATGTTTGTCCACTCTCTCAGACATCCGGTCCATTCTGAAGGACAGGGCATCAATTTTCGTGCCAATCGCGGACATACTTTCCTGCCAGCCCTTCTCCATAGTACAGAGCATTTCACGAATGTCCGCGCAAAGCGAGCTATCAGCAGCTTGCGTCGAGGTCTCCGGAGGCGCCCCTTCCGCGCCCCTCGGCTTCCGCTGTTCGAACGAAAGCTTCGGCTGGTTTCTGTCGCCTTTCCCCATAGCGATGTTTATAGGACTTTGATGAGGCACGGTGCGGGGGGGCGCCGGGGAAGCAAACTCCGTTGTGCAGTTCGTTGCGTAGCAGAGAATGGAGGTCAAAATGGCGGCCGCAGGCAGCTAGGTACGGGTGGGTCCAGGGGGGCGATCTCAGCCGCAAGGCCCACACCACAGCGTAGGTCCCACCGCTGACCGGTGAAAAGTACCAACACACTTCAGCACACCTCCCGGCCCCTGTACGCCCCCAGTGCCCAAGCAGTTCAAGGTGGAAATGTCCTCCGCCAACCGGCGTCCGTAGGATGCAGGTTCCCGCCGCAGGGCTCCCGGGCTTCTCCGGAGCGCCCCAGGCCACCTCAACTAGTGCACCGATCACACACCACCAGTAGCCGTGCTACAGCGTCCACTGACCAAAGCGCCGGGGCGAGCTGCTCTGGAAGAATCACGGGATAGGAGGCAGTCCGGCAGCCCGAGACCTCACAGGCACTTCATGCCGCACGTAGTGTTACGCAGGGCGGGCAGCCCCAAGGATAGTCCGTGGATTGCGGCCTGGTCCGCCACGCCAAACTCCGCCGGCCCACAGATCGGTGCCACCACCGATTTCGATCGGGGAGGGTGCCCCCACTAGCTCTGGGTATCGTTGAAGCGATATCTGCCCCTGCAAGGGCCAGTGAGGCGCCAAAAAGGATATCTTTGTCGAATATTAAAGGGGCTTAGGCGAGGAGCTCAGCGCTCACACGTCTTCCATGGACGCCGGCAAGCTCCGCCCCCCGCCTGACGCATATTTTCACGCAGCTCAGCATAACTGAAGGTTAACCATATGTTAACGTTGCCAATGCTCCCTAGGCACTTCTTGGTATCTTCATGTGTAAGCAGTTTAAACACTGGTTGTCCTTTCACTGGTGTCAGCTGCAGAAGATCACCAAAAACAATCATGTGTTTGCCACCGAATAACACATCATACTCTGTTTTAAGAACTTCCTGCATTCTCAAATGCACAAAAGCAAGCATGGCATTGGAAACCATGCTTACTTCGTCAATGATAAGAAGTGTCATCTTCTTCAGGACTCTAGATACTTCACAACAAGCATCTCCAGATAACTTGTGGTATTGTAATTTGTTATCATGCTCCACTGGCAGCATCAGTAACCAATGCAAAGTAATCCCTTTAATGTTATGAGCTGCCAGTCCAGTTGGAGCGGTCACAACACAAGACAGCAATGACTCAGTCCTTTTCTGCAGATAACATGAAATTGCTTTAATAAGGAAACTTTTTCCAGTTCCTGCTTCTCCACTCACGTACAGTCGGACAGGCTTAAACGACGTACATGAGCACTCTTCCTTCTCATGACTTAATCCATGCTCAATTTGGTTGGTAACTTCGTCATATATTTTCCTCTGCTCAACGTTAAGTTGTCTTTCCAAATCTTCTAAGTTAACCGCATCCTTCTGAGCATGTGCCATGGCTCTTTCCACTTCAATCATGGCAGTGGCAGCTTCATTTTCAATAACTGGTTCTCCTAGTGGATCCTGACTCAATGAAACAGAACTCTGACTGTCCTGAGAACTGTCTCTAGCAATCTCGGCTGCAATTGTTGCTTCCTGCTCAATTTCTGCATTCAACATTTGTAGATATTTTGGAAAAACAGGACATTCTATGGACTCCTTGGCTGCATTGAAAGAGTCTTCGTAACAGAGGAAATCCCCAAGCAGTTCCTCTTCTGCATGCCAAGGCTTGAAAAGTTGCAAAAGAGCTAAATAGAAAAACTCTTTTCTTTCGGGAGATTCGCAATCCAATTTTCGATGATTTATCAATTGACATTTTTTTTGCTTGACCAGACATCCCTCACTTCCAATTACAGCATACACTCCTTTATCAATATCTTCTTTGATGTTCCTCTTGAAAACGTAATTTTGAAGAACATCATACAGACAAGCATTCTCCAGGTGACTGCTTCTATTTGGATAATATGTATCCAACATGTTGGTCTTCAAAATATCTGTACTGTTTGGCTCCTTCTCCGCCAAATACTCAATTTCCCGTACAGGTTTCAGAACTCAATTACGTGTTGCAGCAAGACCAAGACTCGCCCAAATGATACTCCTAGATTTGGCATAGAGACTTGCTGAAGATAACCGGTCAGAACATTCGTAAGCTCCGATTTCTCGATGCGACAACATCTTCAGACTGAAACTGTACAACTTCTTACTGAGGCTCTTTTCATGGGAAATATCCTCCCACATAACCTTCAGTTCTGTCTTTTCTTTTTTGGTGATGTAAGACGTCACATACCGAGCCACAGCCATACAGTTGTCAGCCACAAACTGTATATCCATGTTAGCATTCCACATGGACAAAATCACTGGGTTGTAGTCGTTGATGTACTTGGACTCTTCGTTTCTTTTCAAATTGTATGTGTTTTTGGGTGATTTCCTCGTCACATTATGTCGCAGCGAAGACATCAAATTGTTAACTCTTCCTTTTGATATCACCGACTGTGGAAATGAAAAACGACATTTGGTGTAGTACTTGTCCTTGTTTCTGAATTTACGACGACAGTACTTTCCACAACGATGGCTTTGAAACCGTAAAACTTGTTCTCTTAGACTTTTGTCTTCGTTTGTCTTTGGAACAGCACATGTAGCATACTGTTCTATGAAACTCATCACTAAGTCATCCGGATCTGTTCCAAATTTGGGTGCATCTTTGATCCATAGCAGCATATGTATATGAGGAGCACCTCTTGCTTGATACTCCTTTCTCCAGAAGAAATCCAACACCTCTCCAAGAGGTGGATTTTTCTTGTTCGTGATGAAAGACATCATAGCTTCAAATCTATGATTAAAGTACCTGCATACATTCACTGGATCCAAAGAGCACAGTTCTCCGGGTGTCTTGAATTCAATATTTTCAATGTTTCCATTTACCTCTCGTAGAAATTCAAGTAAGTCTTCCCAGCGATACTCAGCACAGCTGAGAGTGAGGAACCATGTGGGAGTTCCTAAATTCCTCAGCATACATTTTAAGTCACCATGACGACGGTACCAATACTCATTAGTACCACGCTGACAAGCCATGAGATTAATCAGGTGAGAATCCAAAATACTGTCTTGCACATTGACTTTATCCATAAAGTCCCTTGCCGAGATATTTCGCAGTTGTACACCACTTTCCAAGATGTGGTTCACTGCATAAGACAATCCAGAGAGATCACTTTCAAACAGTAGATGAAATAAATAGGGAATGCATTGTCGAAACCTAGGATCTTCTGTATACAATCGTAAAGTCCGGTATTCTGAAGCAGGAATTTGAACAGGTCGCTCATCATATCGTCCTCCTCGACCTGTGGGAAATAACTGTGGGAAACATCGAGCTTCCAAACTTTCCTCCCAAACACTAATGGGACTCCCTTTGGCTTGTTTCATTTGAAACAACTCAATAGCATTCCCCATGACTTCCTTGGAATGCAAAGGATGAACACTATAATGTTCATATATTTCTTCCTTTTTAGAGGCTTCTACTTTCTCAATTTGTCCAGGACACAAATCGCTGTCCTCTTCTTCACTTACTTCCTCTTCTGCAACACATACATTCTTGTAGTACTTATTATTTTTTATCAAATACAATGTTGCCTTTTTGACTTTCCTAACATCCACTAAATCTTGCCAGATTTTCTTACTCTTTGTCGGAACACCATTAACTATGATAACCAGAGGTTCCTCTTCCACTTTCTCTACTCCAATTGTATTAATGTTTTTCTTCAAATCCAAAGGCAAATAAACAACCCTTCACTTTAATCCTCTCTGTAAATCTGATGGAGGCAACTTCCCTGTCTTTGGCTCCATTCGTACAATAGCCTGGAAGGGATGGACACTTTGAATCAAAATAGATTCATAAGTATTTAAATCCTTCAATTCTGAAGGAATGTCATCTAATTCCAGATTATTATAAACCGCTCTAGCAGGCATCTGGTTTTGGTTTAATTTGTTATAGCAATAAGTACACATACGTTGGTCCGCTCCCAAATCAAAACAATTTTCTACCATCAAGTATGTGGCAAAACCCTTCCATTCACTATTGTTTTCCATATCACTTTTTGCATATATATCCACTAACTTAGTCTGATTCTTATAATAAGTCCGTTGACAACACACACAAGTGAAATTAGGCTTCTCACTTGATTTCACCATAAACGTGGAAATTTCCTTGTGAAACTTATCTGTACTGAAAATCTGTACACTGTCTTCCACATTACCTTCTTCTAGTGGTTCAATATCAACATTGTTCTCTTTACCAGCAAAGTAACAGAACTCAATTTCTTGACAAATATTCTTCACATCTACTTCAGAACCATGCAAAAGAGCTCTGCTTAATTTTTTAAGCATAATTGCTGGACTCTTAGCATACTACAACATTCTAACTAATTTCCTCACTTTATTATGATGCACTGCTAGCATCCTGAAACGATGAAAAACACTCTGGCATACTCTCCTAGAAAGACAAGCCAGTGAATGACCACGCAAACCTGTCACTTGTCTCACTCTGCAAGGATCTAATTCTTGCAACAACTTTATTTTTTGCTTTACACTTTTCTTATGAAATGTCCGTATAAAATCACAAAGCAAATTGATGGAATCCTGTCGCACACTGCAAATAGAACTACACTTCCAGGTGTACACTGGTCCCTTAGGACGTCTCCCTAAAACCTCATCACTTAACGCCTCTTCTGCATCTGCAGACACAAGTATTTCTTTTTCAACCGGACGACCATCTTTTACCTCATATGCTCAACCACTGCTGTCAACTGCATGCACCAAATCATTGTCCTGAAAATAACTCTCCTCATTAAAAATGCCTCACTATTTGAACTATGCATCCATTCTCCTAAGAAAACTTCACAAAAATTACTTCGATTAACTTCTCTCTTCCATCTACTATTAGATTTGAAAACATAGATTAGCTTGTTTAGTTTCCAAATTCTATTAATTACCAAAATAAATAACTTTCGCTTAATTTCGAAAGCCTGATCAATAATTTTCTCTACATTTTTCTTTTTCTTATAAAATGACACTTTCTGTTGACCTTTTTTAAATTGTTTTACCAAATTGACAATTACCCTGTTGCGGAACATTCGCTTACGAATGTCCCTGAATATATTTGCCCTTCTACTGCCATGCACAGAGTTATCTCCTGCTCTAGCACAAACTTTTTTGACGGGCCTTTCCTTTCCATTTAAATAGGCTCTCTTTTTCTGGACTAAAACTTGTTCTATAGTTATACTTTTGTTTCTACAAATGTTTCTAAGGAATGATTTCGTTCTCTTACCCGGTGTTCTCTTCGTGCGTTGAGGTAATTTTAATGTAGAGGACTGCTGCAAGCTTTTAGTCAACTGCTGTCTTTGACGTTTCGTAGCATTTCGAATTCTATCCTTAGACGGCATTGTCTAATTTCCAAATAATCTGCAGTTGAATCTGTGGTAAAATATAATAAAAAATGTTATTAACCACTATTACCAAACAGTAAATCAATAACAGTAAGAATTAGATTCAACAATGCTATAAAAATGATTCAATAAAATATTTTTAATTTTACTGTGATAGTGATAATATTACAGGGCTTTCATGCAAATGACTGCCCACCCTGCAACAAAAAACCCACATGAAACTTTACGCACATTAAATTGTGTACTTACCTGCAATAATCCATATGCCAGTGTTTACGTCCCTCCACCCTGCCCCTCCCCCTCCCCGTCTACCTGCCCCACCGTAACTCCCTCCACGACCCGCGGCTGCTGTTTTGCAACATGGTGCATCTTCTAAATCTCTCCTGCATTATAAAAGTGACGCAACAGCAACACAAAAGAGGCGCACAACCATCATAAATCTTTCCCTAAAACTTTAAGGGACAGATGTAGGTCGGTCGGTATCGGCCGAAAAACAGTATTTTCGGCCGTTACCGATCAGTTTACAAAATTTGTTATGTAGGAGGCAATATATTACCGAATCGGTAAAATTACCGAGTCGGTAATTTTACCGATTCGGTAAAATAAAACATCGGTAAATATACCGATTTGAAGCCACCCATATGTAGGTAGGACTCTTCAGAGTGCCAGGAGCCTTTACGAATCGGTATTTTACCATCAAAAACAATTTCACCGATTCTGTAAATGTAGATTTACCTACATGTGGCCTTGGATTTAGGCCCTTACATACCGATTGGCCATTTACCGGTCGGAAACGGCCAAAATCGGCCGTAACCGGTCGGTAAATGGCCTGAAACGACCACCTACATCGAGCCCTAAGTGTGCATGCATTTGATTTCAAACAAAGTTTTAAAACCTTTTATGTAAAACAATTATACATCTACATTCATGGGGAACTGACTTAAAATGCCCTAATACACATCAAAACGTTTTTTTAAGATACTTGCACCTTTTTTTCAATAACTTTTAACATGGCTATGTAACTCAAACAATCATAATGAAAATTTTACGGGCACACATAGGGGCGTATTTACAAGGGCCTTGCAGCACGGGGAAAGTGACTTCAAATGACCAGACACACATGGGGACCTATTTACAAGGCCCTTGTACCCGGGGGAAGTGACTTGAAATTGCTAAGCACACATAGGAGGGTATTTACAATGCCCGAGCAACACTTATGCATCATTTTCTTTTAACATGGCTATGTAACTCAAACAATTAATCATTCCTATGGGCTTTGAAGCCCATAGGAATGATTAGGCATTACCGATTCGGTATTTACCGAATCGGTAATTAAAGAATTCACAAGGGTGCAGGGGGTATCACTTTGACACCCTCTGGCACCCTCAAAACAGGCACAGGTGCCATGTGGCAGGCATACCTGCCCTAAGGGCAGGTCTGCCTTTCACATGACATAGGTGTACATGCACACATGTGCATGCACACCGGAATCAGTATTTTACCATGAAGTTGGATTTCATGCTAAAATACCGATTCGTTAAGGCCTTTGAGACTCAGAAGAGTCCCCCTTACATAGCAAATTTACAGAATCGGTAAAATTACCAATTCGGTATTTTACCGAACCAATAATTTTTCCGATTCTGTAAATGTAGATTTACCTACATGTGGCCTTGGATTTAGGCCCCTACATACCGATTGGCCATTTACCGGTCGGAAACGGCCGAAATCGGCCGTAACCGGTCGGTAAATGGCCTGAAACGACCACCTACATCGGGCCCTAAGTGTCCATGCATTTGATTTCAAAAAAAGTTTTTAAACCTTTTATGTAAAACAATAATACACCTACATTCATGGGGAACAGACTTAAAATGCCCTAATACACATGAAAACGTTTTTTTAAGGAACTTGCACCTTTTTTTCAATAACTTTTAACATGGCTATGTAACTCAAACAATCAAAATGAAAATTTTCCAGGCACACATGGGGGCGTATTTACAAGGGCCTTGCACTACGAGGAAAGTGACTTCAAATGATCAGACACACATGGGGACGTATTTACAAGGCCCTTGTACCTGGGGGAAGTGACTTGAAATTGCTAACCACACATAGGAGAGTATCTACAATGCCCGTGCAACACTTATGCATCATTTTTTACATATACACCGTAACAATAACAACACAAATGCATCATATATCTGTTCCGCAAAAGCGACGCATTGCAGGAGTCACATCACAAGTACATAATTTCTCATAATTTTTTAAAGCATGCCTTTTCCTTAAAAACGATTTTCTGATCATAATTTGAAAACACAGCACAGCTCCTATATACATACACACCTTGTCAGTACTAATACTTTACATTATCTACAATTACAATTGGTAAAAGAATCCAAAATCGCCTTTGAAAGCAGAATGCAAACACTTGACGCAAAACATCATTTTAAATACACAGCTGACTTTCTTATTTACGCAAAAAAGCATACTAGTCTTTACCTAAAATATATAAACGATAACTCACCTTTACAAATTCTTTTTAAAATTCAAAACAGACTCAGAAACACACCAATTATTCTTTAGCAGAATTAAAGGTATGCACTCCAGAGGCTGGAACCAACAAAGGCACTGAAACGCTGATATTCATCACACATATCTCTCATGTCAGCCAATCAAAACTCTTCCCTCACTTTTTTCAAATCAACACCCTTCCCCCCTCTGCCCTTTCTACCTCTTTTCCATAGCAACTACCGCCTGCCAGACCTGTCATGTTCACAAGTTCACACAACAATGTTTCAAATGAACTCTGAACTCTCAGTACACCTGCTAATTCACTGCAATCTTTCATAACAACATTTTTAAATAACCATTCAAAATATATCTTTCAAAGAACTCATCCATGCACCCTAACTTTCTGTTTTCAGCAATGGAAATACACCAATCACTGCTAATGAATCATTTGCACTTAAACTCCACAGTTTTTTTCATTACAAACTTCACTATTTCAACTGCCATTTCATTCCCACACTTCATCTGACTGCAGCAAAAACTCCTCTAGCCATGTTTTCAGTCTGGATTCTTGGACATAGCTACATCCACTGGGCTCACAGGTATGCTGATAACAGAAATTTACACAACCTCAATTTACAAAATGTGGAAATCAAATGGATTGGTCGAAGAGGATTGAAATGTCACCAATTGATACCATTGGTGAAAACCTTTTTACATTTTCCAACCCCTGACCTCATAATAGTGCACTGTGGAGGAAACGATTTGGGCACTTTGACTGGGGTAGGTCTGGAAATGCTCCTAAAAGACACCTTTGAGCAATTGATGACACTTTTTCCTCAAACTGCCTTGGTATATTCCAATATATGCCAAAGACAAAAATGGAGGTGGTCCAATCAATTTTGTCCACTAATTGAGAAATCGAGGAAGCATGTAAATAAGTCTGTTTCAGCTTACATGAGAGACCATGGAATGGGTGCTATCTACAACATTAACTTGCGTTACTACATGCAAGATATCTACAGAGGAGATGGCGTGCATTTCTCAGATGAGGGGAACAGAGTTTTCATACTAAATTTAAGAATGTGTATTGGTTCCTACTTATAAGTTTCTAGAACTTACACAGAACCCAAAAGCTCTTTTCAGAGCTACCTTACCTTAGTTTACTCTTTTGAAATTTCGAATGTACCTTTTTTCTTTTATTTTCACTTATATTCGCTTCCCGGTTCGCTACCCAGTTCGCGTACCGGCAGCCAACCACGCGAAAAAATCAATTTTTTTTTCTCGACATATATGAGCCTCCTCAGCCACCCTCAGAAAACTTAGGGAGACAGGATACGTCTAAAGTACCCCAATCTACCCATTCTGAACATTATTTACCCTCCATCTTGTATCTCAATTCTAACGAAACACAAAATGGAGGACTCCCGTAACGCTGCAAGTTCGCGTACCGGGAAACGCACTGACAAGCACTCGCTCAAAAAAGGTGGGAAAGTAATTTACAGAAAAACCACTGGAGACACTTTCACCAATTAAACATTAGCTCATACTACATACCAATCCCTACCACTTTCACAAATTTCGTTGGAATACCATTTAGCCATTTAGCATGTAGAACTCTCTAAAATCCCTGAGGTAAATTACTTCACAAAACATATCAGAAGTGTTGGAAATGACAACCAATTAAAATATTACTTTCAATTTCTACTATTATATCATGACATTTGATTGGTTATGTACCTGAATATATATAAACAAAGAGAGAGAAACACAGCCATTTTGACTACTACTTCGTGAAGTGCATAACCACTAAAAATCAACTGATAACTTCAAGTTATATTTAAAAGGTAAGATATTATTTTTAAAACTGAAGTATGTTCTGTACTGAAAGCTAATTAGAAAAACATTTTCTGACAGTTATATTCTATCACTCTGTAATACTTATAGAATAAAATAGACTTCTCTGTTTTAGTTATGGCAGGGCCAGTCCTAGGATTTGCGAGGCCCTGGGCTAAAAGGGAACGTGCGCGAGGCCCCCTCCAATTTACATAAGTGGCCCCTTGCAAGGAGAACATTCACAGACACTGTGGGGGCCCCATTGTCCAGCATTTTGACGCCCCTACAGTTTTAACTTTTACTCCACACGCATTTCTCACACCTTCATAGGTGTGAGAATTGATTGTGGTCTAAAAGTTAAAACTGTGGGTGCGCCAAAATGCTGGACAATGGGCCCCCCACAGTGTCTGTGAATGATCTCCTTGCAATTGAGGGAGCGTCTCCTTCTCCCTCCCCTATACCTCCTGACACCATCCATGAGAGGCCCAAGGAGGGGGCCCCCTCCAATGGACCTTAATTGCAGGCGACACCTTTCTTTGTGATAGATCTCCAGGAAAACAAAAAGACACATCACCAGTGCGTGGCCCCATGCTGGTGGGCTGAGTGCGAGGCCCTGAGCAGCAGCCCACGCTGCCCATGCCTAGCGCCGGCCCTGAGTTAAGGATAGAGTTAGACTTCTCTAGTATAATTCAGAATTGACTAAGAGTTTATTTGATAATTTTCTTCATATTTCTACTTCCAATTTGATACCATACACTGCCCAACGAAAAAAACACTGTTTAAATAACCAAACTGCCTGTCTGTACTGAAACTCAACAGTGTCCTATCTGTACTGATATATTTTTTAAAAATTCATTTTTCAGAATTCAAAATGGAAGGACAAGAAAATAACTTGAAAATTGAAACAGGAACACAAAAGGAGACGGAAGTTGACCAGGATTTCTACGACGATGCAATAAACAATGAACTTGTGCAATTTGTGGATGCAGTAGATTTTCTACTGGAAAATGAAGAAAAAAATGATCATCATTTTTTAGAATTTCTTTTAAATTTTGAGAAACAATCTGAATAATAAATTTGTATTTCTTAATTCAAAAATTGTTTGACACATTATTTATTTTTATATGTATATTGTAAACTAGTAGCAAATTGATTATAACGTAAAGTCAGCCTTTAAATATACTGTGCAACTTTTTGGTGTTACATACTAACTTTGTTCATAGTTACTTCCTTTCTCCCACTATATAATCTCCAATGTGTATTTAACATCTCTTTATCATCTCCTGCCTCCATGTTGTTTCGGCTTTCCAGACAGACTTTGGTATGAATTCCATATACCACAATAACTTCTTTAACAACAGGCAAGATATCTACAAAGGAGACGGTGTTTATTAATTTATAAACTCTGCATTGGTACCTACATGTTGCTAAGAAATAAAAAAAAAAAAAAAAACGAACATTCAATAAACATACAATAAGTTAAAAGTCAATCATTCTTGTTTCCTTATAGTACGCTCCCCAGACCGCTTTCCAGTACGCGTACCGGGCGCACCCCACGAAAAAAACGTTATTTTTTTTTTTTGCACGGCGGGCCCTTTTAAAGCCTCCACATCAAACCTAGGGGGTCAGGGAGGATCTACTATGCCCCCTTATGGGCATTTGCCCCTTCGTTCTGGCCTCCTCTTGTCTCTCGATCCTACCGAAAGACAAGATGGCGGCCGCTACGGACTGTTTAGAATGTTGACAGACACCGGAGAGCCAATCAGCTTCGCTTCGCAAAGCTCTGTTACGCAAAAAGTACGCGAACTGGTGCGCTATCCGGTACGCTGTCACAGATAAATCTGTTTTTTTAAACGTTAATTTCTCAAAATCCACTGGAGCACATATATTGAGACCCAGCAAAGGCACATCGGGCTAACAGTCCCTACAATTTTGCCAAGTTTCGTGCAAATCCATTCAGCCGTTCGAGCTAAAAGTGAGGCCAAACGCCCTATGGAAAAATGAATGGGAAAAACGCGTTTTGGGACCCCCCTTTTTTCTCGGCCCCCCCTTGACGAAACCCCCCCAAATTGTCAGGGGCTGATCAGAAACAAAATGTGTCATTTTCCTGAACATTTCAGCCGATTCCGTCCACAAACGCCAAAGTTATTAGACATAGAATTTTCAAAAGTTCCATAGAGAAAAAATCCAACTATATATACCTACTGGCGACCGCCAGTAGGTAATATATATATTTTCACTTCTCTCTCTTTCTCTTTCTTACGGACTCTCCCTTGAAAGTCCCACTGCCCATTCTCTCTCTCTCTGTCGAACTCCTTCTTACTCTGCTCCATCTTTCTCTCTCCACCCCTCTCTTCAACTCTACATTCTAGCTCTGATTTATTTCTTCTCACTCCCATCTCTATTTCTCTTCCTCTCGTTATCTGCATCACTCTCCCATTCGTCTCATATATATATATATGGAACCGTGGCAACCACGAAACTGAGGAAGTCTTCAGGGTGGAGTCGTGGTGTCATGGTTCAGAAACAGCTGACCTGCTTCGTCCTGCTCAGTAACGATCAACACTTGTGGAAACTGATGTCATGCATAATGGTAGCTCAGTGGGTGCAGGACAGGCTCCCGAGATATGCGTGAACACTGTTTGCGTAGGTTCCTACCACTTACTGATACTGCCTCGCGCCTTCTGTCGAGCTTTACATGTATCTTGTGGTGCACGGGTTCGAGTGCAGCAATACGCCCAATCACGCAAGCGCAAAGAGGCAGCTCAGTTTGCGGCATGCGCTATAAAAACCGCTCAAACCCAAATCAACAAAATACACCTCTTCACAGTATTGAGTGATTCTGGCCCACACAAGAATTGGACACCATTCATTATTGTAAACATGCGCAAGCGCCATTAGCTAAGGTAGCTCAGTGCACGAGCACCTGCTGCAGAGACCCGCCTGTGGCCTGGAAGCCCCAGCTCCTGCTTCCTTTTTCTGCAGACAACACAGCGAGAACCATTGTGAGGTAATATCAGCACCTCCCGCTAGCGCCTAGAAACAATAGTTAGTTTCTACTATATGTGTGTGCTTGGTGTGAACACAATATCATCCTTATGTAATTACTACTGTAAACCATTGCAGAACGCATCCGCACCACCCACGATAGTTCTAATACAAAAAAAAAACACAAACATGTATTTGCATATTCCTTGTTTGAATGGCTCAATACTCTAGCGTCTGCACGAGACAGCGAGGCTGGCTCCGCCTCGGGGGCACCGGCGATGGTGGCACTGTTCATGGCTCGCGCAAAGCGGTGAGTGTGTGTGTGTATATATATATATATTGGGTCTTCCGTGTTTTTTCCTGTTTGATGGTTGGAAATTTGAGCCTGTCGCAGAAAAAAGTGCAAGTGCGGAAATATATATATACCAAGCCCTCTGTGTAGGGCGAAACGTTATCCTGGCGTGGTGTGCGAAAAAATAAAAAACTCACCTGCACTCTGGGTCTTCCATGTCCTTGTTGGAGTTGGCTGATCATTGATAGCTGGCGCAGCGGTGGGGCACGAGTGGCGATATATATATATATATATATATATTACCTACTGGCGGTCGCCAGTAGGTAGTTATAGTTATAGTTAGGACCTAGTTTCCATAGGAAATCCTCAACATTCTATTTGGAATAACTTTGGCCCTGGTGGATGAGTCTTTGCGAATTTCTCAAAGAAGATGGCTCGGTCCGCTGCGCTCCTTCCCTGAAAGTTTGGGGGGGATTGGTCAAGTGGGGGCTGAGATATAAGGGGGGTCCCAAAACGTGTTTTCTCCATGTTATTTTCCATAGGACCTTTAGACTCGGCTACAGGTCGAACGGCTGAATGGATTTATAAGAAATTTGCCAAAACTGTAGAGTCTTGTTCGCAGATTACGCTTTTTTTGGAATGGTGTAAATCCGTTCAGTAGTTGTTGATAAAATTAAAGTTAAAGTCAATTATATATCTATAGGCGCGCACACGTGCGCGCACCCAAGCGGCTGCGTGTGAGCGGAATTTTTTTGGGCTGCGTGACGTCTGTTAACGTTCGATTCGAAGGAAATCAGGAAGTTTTGTCCGCCATTTTGTCATTGCGAGTAAATATATTGTTCATTTCAAAGCGTTGAAACATGGAAAGGGGAGAAGTTAGAGATTGTTTTGCTGCGTAGCTTTTCTCGGGGTGTGCAGTAATGCCCTTAAACGCGAAAAGATATAATTTTCCCTCGAAAAAAAATACGGGGTGCGCGCACCCGGTTGCGCACACCTATTTACAAGAGTGTGAAAATGGAGATAAATCAGAAGTTTGAGTGCTTAGATATAAGGTGGCTCTGAAAAGAGCCCTTGTGTTACTTGAGTGTTTTCTGCATTTATAAGTAAGTACCGATGCAGAGCCTGATGTTGCAGAGGAAGATTCTGTTTCCCTCATTCGTGAAATGAACACCGTCTCTCCTATAGACGTCTTGCATGTGGTATCGCAAGTTGTTGTGGTAAATAGAACCCATGCTATAATCTCTGAGGAACGCAGAAACAGATTTATTTACATGTCTCCTTGCTTTCTCAAATTGTGCACAATGTTGATTGGACCAATTCCATTTCTGTCTTTGGCATATATTGGAATATACCAAGGCAGATCGAGGAAAAAGTGTCATCAATTGTCGAAAGGTGTCTTTTAGAAGCATTTCCAGACCTACCCCAGTGATTGTGCCTAGATCGTTCCCACCACAGTGCACAATTATAAGGTCTGGTTCTGGGAGATGCATAAAAGTTTTCACCAATGGAATCAATTGGTGACATTTCAATCCTCTTTTGGAAATCCATGTTATGTGTACATTTGGTAAGCTGAGGTTGCAAATTCGTCTGCTTACTGCATATTTTTCACTCCAGTGAATATAACTGTGTCCTATTAGCCAGACCTTCATTTTCAAGGGATTTGTAGTCGTCCTCCGATCGGTTCTGGAAGTGGAATGGTAGTTAGAAGTTGAAATTCTAAATAAAGAAAAAGGAAGAGGCTGGGTGTGGTTTAAAAAATAAAAATGATTGGTTGATTGTAACAAGTGGAGATTGAACAGGTTAATGTTTATGTTAAACGAAAAGTACTATTGGGTGTGAAAAAACAAGATATGTAACAGAGCTGTGTATTGGCAGGTGTTTCTGGAGGGAAAATAGTGTTCTTAGTTTGTTGTAGAACGTTAAGACATGAACTTTTGACCTGTGCCTTCAGCAAGGTGCAGAATGAGGTGTAACCATGGAAACAGCCGGAGATGGCAGTTGGTGATGGGTTCACTCTTTGGGGCCTCTGCATCTGAGTCTGTTCTCTGGTGGCAGGCGGACAACTGTTTGTTATTGTGGAGATGAAAGGGTGATAAGGAGAGAAATACGACATAGCGTCTGGCCTGTAGAAGCGTGGGAGCTGTGATTAACTCTGAGTGAAGCGGAACTGTGTCGGTGCTTAGTAACAGAAAAAAAAATGTTAACAGTGGTATAACTGTCTTTACGGTGCGCGACCTACTAAGAAAGAGTTCACGGGCCGTAATTGGCTTGCAGGTTCTAGTATCAGTAAGTGAGGTCGTGAAAAGAAAACATTCAGGACTTTATTTATGAAGGCCTTGCGCCACCGGTGCGTTACTTTTTCCCATTTTAAAAAATGAGGCACTGGCGGCGGAAGGTCTTCATAAATAAGGTCCTCAGTGTCTACAGTTAAGGTTATGTGGAACCCATGAATAGTTTTTCAATATGAAATCATTTCATTTGAGATTATGGATTGAAAGAGAAACCGTGAATATTTGAAATGTTTATTTAGAAATGTACTGTTTTAAAGGCAAATCATTATGTAATATGAGTACAGAAATTGCAAAAAACACAGTAATTGGCATTGTCAGTAGTACATGGAATACAAACGCTATAGTTGAAGAAAAATGAATATAGTTGGAAAAAAACATTGTACAGTCTTATAAGGAAGTATATTATATTTTAATAAATGGAAGAAGGTTTCTGGCCTTTCAGTTTAGGAACGATATATGAAAATGCAAGTGGTTATACATCATTACTTTATGAATCAGCTGTCAAACAACACGAAATTATAATGTCCACTGTTAGTAAAGCAAATAGGTCTGTTCTTCAAAAGAAAATATGGAAAAGAACGTGAAGAATATAGAAAACCAAAAGGAAATGAGGACGTCAATGGCTTGTTTGAGAGTCATTGAGAGTCATTGAAGCATTGTTTAGGCAAAATAGGTAGCTTCTGCTTGAAACAGGAAATCAGTTTTATCATTTGAAAGTATGTCAGCTATCCAATGGAAAAGAGTAAAGCAGGACTGATGATCTGTTATAATCGGAGCCTCTTTTACCATCAGAGGGCAGGTCGGTGGGTTTTCGATGTAGCTCGCTGTTAGGAAAGAGTTAACCGTCTATTGTGTAGGCAAAGTATGCAGCAAGTGCCTCTAACATGAAATCATTGTTATCATCTGAAAACATGTCAGCCATCCAATTGAGAAGATGAAAGGAGCATTCATGATCTGTCATTATTGGGGCGTCTTTTACCATCATAGGGCAGCTCGGTGGGTTTTCGATGTAGCTCTCTGTTAGGAAATCTTGCGCCGCTGCGAATATATTCCAATGACCCAGAACTCCTTGTATCGCTGCAAAGGCCATAAACCCTCCGTTGTAACAAAGCTGTTCATGATCAAGTCATGAGGTGATTGTAATTCGGTTCAGGAGGTACCAAATTGCAAAGACATAAATCCAGGGCCCACGTGAAATCACAGCTCAGGCAATGAAATACAGGCTGCACACAGGTGAAATACGAATATCGAAATGATAATCGATATGAAGTATTCAAAGTTGAGAGTGGTAAGGTGCCGTAGTACAGAAGCATTCTCTGTCGAAATAGTTCTAAGTGGCCCGGCTCGTTTTCGAAGGCAGGAGGGACATCCATTTTGAATTTCCCAAGATGGTAAAGGAAACGGCGCAGCACCGCTGGTTGTATAGCAACTCCACAGAATTAGGTCGCCGGCTATGCAGTGGAGAGGAGCAGAATGACTTGATACATTTTCTAGGAGTCTAGTCACTTATATATTGCTTAGTGGTTATTAAAAAAGTAGCTTTTTTTGAACTGGAGGATGCATTAAAAAATAAGGGAGTGATTTGAGGGAGTTGTAAAGCAAGGTCAATTTTTTTTTAGATCAATGCTGTTTTCTGTGAATGTTAGCTTAGTGAAAGATATGTGTGTGAGCAGATGCAACGTTCAGTTTTAAATGTGACAATGGTGGTCTTGTTCATGTCTTCCGATTCAAGGTCGGTATTCGCTGCCAAATACAAAGATTAAGAAACGCATGCGTGGGGTACATAGTGTGCATTCTTAAAGGAAAGCAAATGAAGGGTTATTTTTACCGCGTTAGCATTGTCATTTAAAAAGTTATAGTGATTTCTATTATATGTGAAGAAAGTGTCACTGATGAAGACTGAAAATAAATCCTTATAAATGATAGGGACTGGTGTATTTTAGAAAAGGTGTGTAACATTACATGAATTGTGGAAAAAAAAATAATGTAATTGAAAGTGTATGGTTTGAAAATGAAAAGTAGAGGTTTATAGTTCATGTTTTGAAAGCAGTTCTAGAGGGTCAGATGAAAGTGTATGGTTTGAAAATGAAAAGTAGAGGTTTATAGTTCACGTTTTGAAAGCAGTTCTAGAGGGTCAGATGCATGATAGATTTATAAAAAATAGAACATGTTTTTAAATAGTATTTTGGAAAAAATATGTGCCTTTATGTACTATTTACATTATCTGCCTGTTGCGTATTCTTTGAGTTTTAGTAATCCTGTGTCTTATAAGTTTTCTAGGGGCGGTTTGAGGATCATGGTGGGTTTGGGCAGGGAGGGTAGGTTGGGGGTTTGTAATAGGGGGTTCGGGTGGGGTGGAGTGCGGAGTTTAGTGAAAAGTGAGGGGGGCGGGGAGTTACGGTGTTTGGTAATGGAGCAGAGTCAGAGGACGCCACATTTGTGTTATGGGGTGCCACGGAAATATGTATTTATTCTCAGAGGTTTATTATATTAAGGATATATATTAGTATGGTGGCTCTTGTCGTTTTGTGGTTCTGTGTATGTTTATAATGCTGGCCCTGTAGTTTTTGTTTATGGACCTTATTACGACACACAGGGGAGCTACGTTGCACAGTTGGAGATCAGAGACTTAGGAAATAAAACTTTATAATTGTAAGGGCTGTAAGGGATAGAAATCGCCCGTTCTCGGTGTAAAAAATATCACCGCTATTGGTGGTATTTTCTACGGTGTTAGTACTCGAAGGAGAATAGTAACATATATGTGAAATAAAATTATGTAATAGGCTCAGCATTTCACATTATCGCGTGAAAACAAAAGTTGCTTTTACATAGCAATAAGTCTCTTATAATTAAGGGACGGAGTGTATATAGTGCTATTTAGTACTCTGCTATGTGATTGATGTCGAATATTTCATAAGAGGAGGCTTTAAAAGTTTTTCGATAAACTGGTTTTCTAGGGAAGTGGGTGGAGTGTTCCGTGTAAACTACAGAATAGAAACTAGTAAGAACCAATTGGAAGTGTTGTTTTAAAGTCACATGACTGCACATGCGTGTCTCGACGCGATAGGTGGGTGCGCGCACCCGGTCGCGCACTATAAGAAAGCGGCGAGAAAATATCAGCTAATATGCTCTTGAAGCTTGTTTTGGTACAAAGAGTTAGTTCTGAAAAGAACTTTTTTTTTTTTTTTTTTTTTTTGGAAACAAGTGTTATGATGCTTTTGATTTCTTAAAGTTGCTACGAAATTTTTCAGTATGTTATACTATCCAAATAAAGTGAAGAAATTTAACTTTTCTTGGAGCATTTATGACTCTCAATTTTGTGTTTAATTAGAGTAAAGCTTTGCTCTCCGTATACAAGAAGTTCTCCACAGTTGTTGCATTTTATGTGCACCTTCGCCAGACATGGTTTCAAGTCCATTTCAGCACTCGATGGAGATACAGGTCGTCCACCGGAAGATGTGCTGATTACTTCTGATGGTAATAGCGTGGCCTCCGTTTTTCTTGTCAAAGGTGGTCGCTCATCTCCTTCAGATTCGGAAGATGAATGCGGAACGGTAGCCATTGTACCGAAGTCTTCGGGAAGATGTTCGACGTTGTTGTCTCTTGAGAGTAGAAAAGAAAGTGATGGAAGTGGGTGGAGTGCTGCGTGTAAATTCCAGAATAGAAACTACCAAGAACCAATTAGAAGTTTCGTTTAGAAGTCACATGACTTCACATGCAAGTGTCAGGTCCTGTACGCGATAGAAGGGTGCGCGCACCCGGTCTCGCACTAAAATAAAGCGGCGAAAAAACATCTTATAATATGCTCTTGGAGCATGTTTTGGTGGAAAGAGTTAGTTCTGAAAAGAACTTTTTATTTTTTTTATTTTTTGGAAACAAGTGTTTTGATGCTTTTGATTTCTTAAAGTTGCTACGACATTTTTCAGTATGTCATACTATCCAAATAAAGTGAAGAAATTTAACTTTTCTTGGAGCATTTATGACTCTCAATTGTGTGTTTAATTAGAGTAAAGCTTTGCTCTCCGTATACAAGAAGTTCTCCACAGTTCGTGCATTTCATGTGCACGTTCGCAAGATATGGTCTGAAGTCCATTTCAGCACTCGATGGAGATTCAGGTCGTCCTCCGGAAGATGTGCTGATTACTTCTGATGGTAATAGCGTGGCCTTCGTTTTTCTTGTCAAAGGTGGTCGCTCATTTCCTTCAGATTCGGAAGATAAATGCGGAACGGTAGCCATTGTAGCGAAGTCTTCGGGAAGATGTTCGACGTTGTTCTCTCTTTAGAGTAGAAAAGAAAGTGATGGAAGTGGGTGGAGTGCTGCGTGTAAATTCCAGAATAGAAACTACCAAGAACCAATGAGAAGTGTTGTTTAGAAGTCACATGACTTCACATGCAAGTGTCAGGTCCTGTACGCGATAGGAGGGTGCGCGCACCCGGTCGCGCACTGCAATGAAGCGGCGAAAAACATGTCATAAGATGCTCTTGGAGCATGTTTTGGTAGAAATAGTTAGTTCTGAAAAGAACTTTTTTTTTTTGGGGGGGGGAAACAAGTCGTATGATGCTTTCGATTTCTTAAAGTTTGTACTACATTTTTCAGTATGTAATACTATGAAAATGAAGTGAAGAAATTTATTTTTTCTTGGGCATTTATGACTTTCAATTTTGAGTTTAATAAGAACAAGGCTCTGCTCTCCATACAAAAGAATTTCTGCACACTGGTTGCATTTCATATGTACCTTCGCAAGATATGGTCTCAAGTCCATCTCAGCACTCGATGGAGATACAGGTCCTCCACCAGAAGATGTGCTGGCCACCTCTGATGGTAATAGCGTGGCCAGGTCTCTTGTCGATGCTTTTGCATAATGCTCAGGGTGCCTTTGTTTAACATGCCGCTGCATGGTATGTATAGAAAAGGAATATTTTTTATTTGGATTTCCCCTTGAGAGCTCCGAATTGCATATCGTGCAGGTTACTTTTGGCGCATTCACTTTCTTTTGATCTTCAGGATAAGTAAAAAATTGCCAAATGAAAGATTCCTTTTTTCTTCTTAACGGTGGTTGCTCATTTCCTTCTGATTCGGAAGATGAATGCAGAACGGCAGCCATTTCAGCAAACTTTTCCTGAAGATGCTCGACGTTGTTGTCTCTTGAGAGTAGAAAAGATTGTGAGGAAAGTGGGTGGAGTGCTTCGTGTAAATTTCAGAACAGAAACTACTAAGAACCAATTGGAAGTCTTGTTTTCAAGTCACATGACTTTACATGCGCTTCTCAGGACGTGTAGGCGGTGACACTATCTAGTTACGAACGTGATTACATACTTAGGAACTAGCATTCAAAAAAACTATGAAATTCACTGAAAAAACCCTAGGTTTTACACACGTTATAGTTTGGAAGTAGCATTTGAAAAACCTATGAAATTCACTAAAAAAACCATAGGTTTGACACCAGTTATAGTCAGCTGGAAATTTTACTGACATAAAACCAATGAAATTCCACGTTATAGTTAGTTGGACTCACTATAACTTGCGCGTGTAATGCACTGCTGATGACATCACATATTACATCACTAATGAGATCACTGATAACACCATCTAGTGAATGTCTGTCTTTTTTAAAAATAAATATGTTTTATATATGTATATGTAGAGGTCGATGTAAAAATAAATGTTTAAATAAGTGTCTTAATCGATGTGGAGGACTGTATGGATGGCTGAGTGTGTATATGTGTGTTAGTGAGTGAATGCCTGCCTCACTAGTGTGTTTATCAGTAGCGATATATGTTTTAATCTAGTTTATGTAAGTATTGATATATATAAGTGAGTATATGTGACAGTGAGAGATTGAAAGAGTTCCTCTTTAAATAAGTATGTGTTTCTATAAGTGATTGTTTAAAAGAGTAAGTAAGTGTAAGTTTACTTAGAAGTAAGGTGCTACTGTGTGTATATCTGTCTATGTAAATAAATGGATGTTTATTACTTTATTTGCAAGTGTGAATATGTGTGTGATTTACTTGTGGATGTCTGTCGGTATATAACAGGATGCATAGCTGTATCACTATACTTAATCAGTGAGTATATATACGAGTGACTATATAGAACTGTTATTGAATTATTGGATGTGTATATAAATGTTGGAATTACTGAATTGGTTGTTGTAACTGGTATAGGTATGTCCACTTTTTTTTATATGTTAGTTTTTTTTTCAAAATGTGTTTTAAGGGTTACTTTAGAGTGCAAGTAGGTTAGTCTCTCTGTCACAAAGATGGTATCATCAGTGATCTCATTAGTGACATCACTGACCATGTCATAAGTAATGTAATATGTGATGTCATCAGCAGTGCATTACACGCGCAAGTTATAGTGAGTCCAACTAACTATAACGTGGAATTTCATTGGTTTTATGTCAGTAAAATTTCCAGCTAACTATAACTGGTGTCAAACCTATGGTTTTTTCAGTGAATATATATATATATATATATATATATTAATTGCTGTCACACGTATATGCATACATATAATATATTAATTGCTGTCACACGTATGCAGCTTGGCATCGCCCTAAATAGCACGTGTTACGACCACCCAGTTGAGCTGTTTTTACCCACGCGTCTCCAGCATGCGCATCAACCCTCTTGGCTATCTTAAGAAACTGATCTGTCTTCGCGAACTGAGATTTTGTTTGGCTCCCGTGCAGGTGCGGAGTCGCTGTTATCGGATATAGGGGCGGCTGAGTCGCATGCTTGCCCCCCTCCCCACACACACACACACCCACAGGCAGACACACACACGAACACTGTTATTTGTCAGCCTGGCAAAGAGCCACACCATACACAGTATTGCGGCTGCAACATTGCACAGATTGTAAATATATGAAATTTTATAATTTTATGAAATTTTATAAGTATATGATGTACTTTTAGGAATACCTAGAATGTCCTCTATTCAAACTTCGTATGAATTATCGGATAATCCCACTGTATTTAAACATGTATCATTAAGACGTGGCCCAGTATTGCCTATCTTGCCTGCTTTGCACTTGCAAATGATTGTTTTAACAAATGTGTTGAATATTTCCACTAATTAAGTTGCAACCAATCATTGTCACCGTTGTTACTGCACTAGCACTTTAAATACACGCAACTCTTTCAGTGCGTCATGTGGCCAAGGCCTCTGTGCAGGCCGAAATGTTATCCTGGCGTGGTGTACTGGAAAATAAAAACTCACCTGCACTCTGGGTCTTCCGTGTTCTTACTCATTTGATGGCTGAGGATTGATAGCCTGTCGTGGTAGCGGGAACACAAGTGCGGAAACATTTAGAACCGGTTGAGTGTTTCTCCGCAAGTGGCCGAGCAGCAGGAAACCGTGACCTCCGGTAAACCGGAAGTCGTTACTTTCTCCCGTTGGGGAGTTACTGCTCTGGCCCCTGGACGTCTGGGACAATTGTTTGCTGTTGTTTTTCGTCGGGTGCCTCTTGGGACGGCCGTCTCAACCTGCGGCATCCGCATTCCAGCAGTGAACCTCAAAGAACTGTTCCGGTGGAGAAGTTGTGCTCAGTCGGAGCACGAGCAGTGATTACAGCAGCAGCCCCGTACTGAGTGAGTACGACAACAGTTGTAAATTTAGAATACACCATGGCGGCTGGCGCACGCAAAGGGAGAGAGGTTGCCGCTCTTGAAGCCTTTGATGATTCCCCGGCTGGGGGGTCTACAGTTACCACCAATGAGGATTTGGGCGTCACCGGCGGAGTTAATCTCCGTGACAAATTTAAAGCATTGGAGAAATTGTTAAAACGGGAGCAGTCTAAATGGTGGGAGCATCGCTCCCTCAGCCGGTATCTAGAAGTTAATCGGATACCGCGTGGACTAAGGGTTATGCTAGCTCCGAGTTACGAGTATATGGACCCAGCAATGCTTAAAGATTGGGCCGAATGGAGCTTAGACTCATCTCGCCGACTGGTTACAATGTTGGTGCGTTACGCAGAAAGCGACAGGTCAAAAATACAAACTGAGATTGACATACTAGAGGCAGAAATAGCGAGTTTGTGTGAGGATGATGCAAATATCACGCTGGAATGTAAGAAATATAGGGAAACAATGGAACAACGAGTGCAGAAAGAAGAGGACACAAGTTGAGAAAGAAACTAGCAAACCAGTGATAGTGTTATCGCCCTTATTTCAACCTCATTTCAGATATTGTCTACATGGACAGTAATGATTCACTTAGACAGTAATGTATCAAAAATATATGATTGTTTTATTTTTCATGCTATTTATTTACTTTTTATCTTTTTTTCATTTTCGACAAAACTCTATATTTCTTTTAGATAATGTGTTGATTAGTTCATAGAAAAACACATATATTTCATAACATTGACAATAAATAACATGCAATACTCATAGTGACCAAGAACAAGACATTTTACACATAAATACAAAAGGTGCTGTACGATATGTTCGGTCGATGGAAAATTTATGAAGGCAAATGCGGTAGAATGGGACACAACGCGTTTCGGCCTGAGGCCTTCATCAGGTGACCGTCATTCGTATTTTACACAAAAACTGGTGTACAACAAAAACTTTAATTTATTTTCATGTGGAGTTGATTCCGGTTATTTCATATAGAGGAGATCGAGTTATTTTTAGTATTTGAGGGACTTCGACGAGATCTATGTAGCACTGATATTTTCTGTTCCTACTTCTTTTTTCTTTTCTGGTTTCTCCTGAGATATGCAATTGGGTTCAAGATCCACGTTACGGGAAGTAGAGGTTCATAGGCTTTTTTTAAAACTTGTTTTGCTCCAGATTAGATCCACATAATAATCTTGATATAGAAGATTAGAAAGAAGGATATTTTTATAGCGCAATGATTATATCATCCTTATTTTTCACTTCGAGTGAAACCTTCTGATATTCCTCATATTTTAGTAGAAAGGACGTATTTCTTTTTATTCCTTGTTATTAGATGCAGGGAAGTCTGGTCTTACTAGGTAGTCTGTTCCAAAGTTTGGGATCTCGTAACTGTGAGCGCTTCTCCGCAACGAAGGGGTCTGCTGGTATGCACTTCCGAGCGTGCCGGCCTAGAAAGAAGAGGACGTCATCAGGAAACGTAAAGCATTCAAGTTTCAGCGTGACAAAACTGATTACAATGAAGGCAGAATCTTCACTTTCGCCCGTAAGTATGATGCAATCAAAGCATCTAAGATAAAGAGCTCACGGGCGGGCATCAGCACAACTCACGGAGCAGCTCAGGCACGATCCAACTCACCTGAAGGCTCAAGTCTCACGGACCTCAGCTCCAACATAGATAGTGGGTCTGAAGCAGAAGCCGGTAGACTTTCAGATCAATTGGGGTTTACACGGCTAACCATGGAGCAGGAACTGGAATGCGTCCGGCAGGACAGGCGCGAAGCGTTGCGCCCAAGATTTCCAGCACCCAGAAAACCCCAAACGCAAAGCGGCGGGAGCGGAGAAAAAGCCACGCCAAACGAAAAACCCAAGAAAAGAAATTACAGGCGGTGGAATGCCAACAAGAAGCAGTAACTAGCACGACTCAAGTAAACATTTTGGCGCAAACACTGGACAATGGCTTATCTGTTATTAATCTGACTGATACAAATTTCACTGATTTGGAAATCAGCATCTTGTCTAAAGGATTGTCGTACAGCCCCCCTAGCAGTTTCAATTACGTAGACACCAGAATAGACCTTTTTAAATTCACACGGAAATTGAAGCTCAAAAAACACTTTGCCAATAATAAATCTCGCAATTAGTTTAGAAAAAAGGCAACGGTGGAGGATTCCCAACAGAACAGCACCTAGTCAAGTATTCTCCCAAAATTACTTTAGACCCACACTATAATACATGGGACAATGTGTGTGCACACTTCAAAAAACACCCACCGTAACAGTGTTGGTTCAAAACATGAACTATGAAATATTTTACACAAGGTCAAGGTGCACCACTTCAATGTTTGCAGAGGATGTTAACTTTGATAGAGTTAACAAAAATAATCACATCAGCTATTACTTGTGTTCTTTAAGAATTCTTTTATTCAGTTCTGTTGAAAGTGACAGGTATATACAGGAGCTACAGCCGACGCGTTTCGTCCTCTTGGGACTTCTTCAGGGCAAAATTGATCATAAGGTGATATTCTTAGGTCTTAACCCGTGGTAATTGTGTGCGTAGGTATGTCCGTGACGTTCTATTGTAATGAAAGGGGCATCCTGTTTGACAAACAATTCTCAATGGAGAAATGCTGGAACCAGGGTATTAAGCATGGAATGACGGTTCTGTCTATCTATTATTGTTTGCTTGTTGTAGGTGAGGGCCGGCACCTGACGGAGGAGGACGTCGTATTGCAAGCTGAAGTAGGAACCAGGGGATGTTCTAACTTACTTTATCAAGAGAGCCCAAGTAGGAGGATTGAAACATATCTCACCTACAACAAGCAAACAATAATAGATAGACAGAACCGTCATTCCATGCTTAATACCCTGGTTCCAGCATTTTTTGGACTATCATCCTTTCTTTGATGAAACTTGTATGCACAATTTTGAAATTCCTTTCAATTCACCGCCTTTTAACAAGAACGGCTCTGCCACAACAGATTCCTCCATTATCTTTATCTTTATCCTTTGCCATCTTTTGAGTCTTGTAGGTGTTACTTGATTAAATATAACTATCCAAGAGAAGAAAGTTCAGGATATTTAATCAGCCCCCCTATAATCTATTGCTATAGATCCTCAGTAGGTGTGTTTAACTGTACCTTAAAATTCCAACTTCAGTTAGAACTGTTTTTTTAATTTTCACTTGTTTATTATGGTGTTTGTAACAACGGTATTTGTTCATGCGGTAACAGCAACCCTAGTTGGGCATCAGGAAATGTTGTAAGGCATGTACTAAATCGGGCCTTTTTTGTTATCCGTTCATCTACTACCAGTCAATAGAACAAATTGATTATGGGTAATAGTATACAAGATGTTAATTGTATATAGTTGTATATATATGAAATGTTTGTATATATTTTATAAGGAAGTTTGAGGACTTTCAGTTTGTGCATTATGGGCTATTTGATACATGGCATTTATGCAGTTATTACAAAAGAGCCACACCATACACAGTATTGCGGCTGCAACATTGCACAGATTGTAAATATATGAAATTTTATAATTTTATGAAATTTTATAAGTATATGATGTACTTTTAGGAATACCTAGAATGTCCTCTATTCAAACTTCGTTTGAATTATCGGATAATCCCACTGTATTTAAACATGTATCATTAAGACGTGGCCCAGTATTGCCTATCTTGCCTGCTTTGCACTTGCAAATGATTGTTTTAACAAATGTGTTGAATATTTCCACTAATTAAGTTGCAACCAATCATTGTCACCGTTGTTACTGCACTAGCACTTTAAATACACGCAACTCTTTCAGTGCGTCATGTGACCAAGGCCTCTGTGCAGGCCGAAACGTTATCCTGGAGTGGTGTACTGGAAAATAAAAACTCACCTGCACTCTGGGTCTTCCGTGTTCTTACTCGTTTGATGGCTGAGGATTGATAGCCTGTCGTGGTAGCGGGAACACAAGTGCGGATATATATATATATATATATATATATATATATATATATATATATATATATATATATATATATATATATATATATATATATTAATTGCTGTCACACATATATGCATACATATAATATATTAATTGCTGTCACACGTATGCAGCTTGGTATCGCCCTAAATAGCACGTGTTACGGCCACCCAGTTGAGCTGTTTTTACCCACGCGTCTCCAGCATGCGCATCAACCCTCTAGGCTATCTTAAGAAACTGATCTGTCTTCGCGAACTGAGATTTTGTTTGGCTCCTGTGCAGGTGCGGAGTCGCTGTTATCGGATATAGGGGCGGCTGAGTCGCATGCTTGCCCCCCTCCCCACACACACACACACCCACAGGCAGACACACACACGAACACTGTTATTTGTCAGCCTGGCAATAGCAGACCCAGCCTCCCGCCGCCGTCACATGCGCACACTTCGCTCACAAGCCTTCCTGTTACTACCCCGATTACATCTGAGAGAAGGATTTGGGAGTCTGCGGGCGGCTGCGCCGCAGATCAAAGGCTAGGTGAGTGCTCCCGCCCAGAGGCCATGGAAATGACAGGGGAGCGAGTCTTCCAATGAATATGACCCCCCCCCCTACCTCCCCCAAATTTCACTGACAAAAAAAACGTTTAGGCAACGGCAGGCAGACGGGGAGCTCCCCATTCAGGGCTCGGAAACAGTGACATCATCACAGGGCAAGCGCGGAGACACAAACATGCTGTCAAACACACGTGCACGCAATCACGCAATCACGCAATCACACCAAGGCACACGCAAGTAGAAACGCCTGCACAACCGCAGGTAGGGGCAAAACTACACCAAAGGCAACAGCACGAAAACACGACCATATCTAAACACACCTAACCGCACTCCCACAGATTACACAAACACACAATGCACACATGCACATATCCAAAGTTAGGCACACAACCACACGCGTGCGCACAATTGCAAAGACGCACGAGTAGAATCGGATGCATCGACACACAGCCGCAGTCACGCCACACCCACCAGAGCAGAATTAATTTGGTATAGCCGGGAATAAAACAACAGAAATGAAACGTAATTGTGTGTAGGCAGCCGTCATTTTCGACCCCGTTTGCTAATAGCAAGCACACAGAACCAGGGATGCCGCCTCACACACTGCCCCCCCCCCCACCTAGGAATGTCATTCACATTCTTGCTAGACTCCGCCCCCCTGAGTGGCACGGCCTGCCCTCCACTCCCCCCCCTCCCCCTAGCATGGGACTCTGAGCCGCGCTGACACCTGCAGACCTCGCTCACCAGGAAGGGACAGCCAGAGAATCCCCACTCTGCATTCCAAGCGAAGACATGTGTGACCCTGTGCATGTGCGAGCTTGTAGCTATGCGACTTCATTACGACACAGACAGGCCATGTCAGCGGTCTCAAAAGACCTCACGATGAACACACACATTTACATCAACCCAGAGCTCAAAACAATCACAGCTGACCAAATTCTGAATGGAAACGCGCAAGTTACACCTCCAACCCCGGTACTCAAAGACAACTCAACAGGTGAAAAGGTTACAACGCACTTCAGGCAGCAAGGGGTGGGGGAAGGGTCAAGTGTTAGCCGCAATGTGCACAGAAATAGTGTGCTGGGCACTGTCCGCTGTGATGGTGAACCATGGGCGTGTAAAACGTGGCCGTGCATAGTGATTTGTGTGGGTTGGGTGTGGTGTCTGCGCCTTTGGCTCTGCACGTGGAGAAATCGCTGCCTCTTAGGAGTTGTGAATACAGCCCTGTCCAGTGACGTACCCCGTGCGTCGCGAGCCCTAGTGCTAGAAAGGAAGTGCCCCTCCCCCTGGCCGCTGTTTGAAATGTGAAATACAGCAATAGTCAATGTGAAATACAGCAATAGTCAATGTTCGGTGACCCCTCCAGGCTCTGGTGCCACTGCACCTGCTGCACCAGGAAGCTACGCCCCAGGCGCCATCATTACAAACTTGATGCTCACAGTTGTCGGTCCCAGCTGCATCTTACCCCGTCGTGCTGCTTCTGAGACCCAACTGCTCTCGCAGCTGCAGAAGTGCAGATGACGCGCTCACACTCAGAGGCCCCTCTGCGCGTCACAATGTATCCCGGGCCCCGCCCACAACCAGGCGGCGGCCATCTTGAGGCGGCTCGGGCCGCGGCGTTGATCTCGGGGGTAAAACGAGGGGTGGGCACCCTCGAAATTAAAAAAAAAACATTATAAAATCAAAGACAGAAGCCCCCCAAGCCTCCCCCCCCAAAACATTTTTAACGGAAAATCGCGGGGTGCCAACACTTCTTCGATGAACTGCTGACAGCCAATCAGATCTCACGATGAGATGCTGACAGCCAATCAGATCTCACGATCAGAGATATGTGGTTAGGCTCCGCCCAGATATATAATTTGATTCTCTTCTGATTTTCTCAGGAACTACTGGAGGGATTTACACTATTTAACAAAAAGCGTGATCTGCGTACCAGACACTACCATTTTGACAAGTTTGGTGTAATTTCCTTCAGTGGTTCAAGCTGTAGCCGAGTCTAAAGGTCCTATGGAAATTAACATGGGTAAAACACGTTTTGGGACCCCCCTTTTTTCTCAGCCCCCACTTGACTAATCCCCCCTCAAACTTTCAGGGAAGGAGAGGAGCGGAGCGAGCCATCTTCTTTGAGAAATTTGCGAAGATTCATCAACCAGCGCCAAAGTTATTCCCAATAGAATGTTGGTGATTTCCTATGGAAACTAGGTCCTAACTATATATACCTACTGGCTACCGCCAGTAGGTAATATATATATATATATATATATATATATATATACATATATATATATATATATATGTAAAATGTCAAAATGGTAGAATTAAAAAAAATATATTATAGTTTAAAAAATATAATTTCTAAATTAAATTAACATATTTAATTTGAGTAACTATTTAAAATACATTTAACTTGAATTCATATTTTGTGACATGTTATTGTATTAGTTCTAAGTGAAAAATACATACATTTATATTATTCTTTTTTTTTTATAACTTTTTCTCATACATAATAAATGAGCAATCAGCAAGGCACTACATTGTTACAGTATACAATCGTTCAATCAAGACAGTAGGGTAGCGAATGAGGGGACTATCCCATACATACAGATTCATGCAATGGGGTGACATTTTACCAATGTGTTAATCAGCTATCGGTAATAACACCAGTATTTGTTCAAACAGAATAGGCATTCAATGATACCACGAAACTCAGGACCCATCACGGAATTCGGCCCACATATACTCAAGTGAACATGATACATAATAGCAACATTCAAGATGGTTACATTCCTTCCCATCTCCTTAGGCCCTCCGGGGCTCTAGCATCCAGTTGTGTAGGACTGTAGTGGTCCCCAGATATCTGCTGATCTAGATTTTATTGGTTGTGTTTCAACATATAAACTGTATTGGTCCTGACTGTGCAACATATCTTGGAGCCATTCCTTGAATTTCAGGGCTCTACCCCCTCCCCCATCGACACGTTAATCTCCGTTTAGCCCACAGAAGAGCAGTATCAATACATTTCTTGTATGTTCTGGGTATATGTGGTGTGTGTCCCAACAAAAATAGCAATGGATCCCTAGTCAGTGTGATAGACAACATATTCTCCAATGCACCGTGTATCTGTTCCCAATAGACCGCAACCTGTAGGCAAAGCCAGGCTAGGTGGAAGAAATCGGCCCCTGACTGCCCACACCTCTCACATTGGTCAGAGTCCGTGAAACGAAACCGATATTTCCGTGCAGGGGTATAGTAGATGCGATGTAGAAATTTATAGTGGATAATTTTAAATCTGCAACTGGACGTTATTCGACCTGTCAATTCGCAACAATACTCCCAGGTCTCATCAGGGATAGCCTCCCCTATGTTGTGTTCCCAGTATCTGCGCGCCTTCCCAGCAACCTCTAAGGTGTGTGCACGTATAGTTCCATATAAACCAGAGACCAGGTGCGCACCTTCAGTGCTATTAAGCAGTATGGCCAACGGAGGGACGACCTCAGGTTCATTAGGATATTCAGATAAAAGGTTTTTCATCCCTTCTCGAAGCCGCACATAATAAAAAACCTCCAGGGGAGTGGGGTCAGTGCTACCATAGAACTGCTCCCTAGTGCAGAATATTCCATTGAGAAACATGTCTCCCCATGTGGATTTCTGAAGTCTCCTGCACATGAGTTGGAACGCAGTCTCCTGCAACACTGCCAATTGTGGATGATACGTCATAGGCATACGTGGTGCATACAGTAAAGGGAGTTTTTAATCTGCGGATTATTTTATGCCACGCATCTATCGTACAGGAAACTGTCATAGGGTGCATGTCCAAGACGCCAGCCGGCCCATGAACCATGCCAGTTAGAGGTAGCGGGCGCGCTATCCAGTCTTCTGCCGCTAGTTGTAGCATATAATTAGTGGGTTGCAACCAGTGGTAAAGAAAATGTGCCTGGGCACTGAGGTAATAAGCCTCAAAATCGGGGATATCAAACCCCTCTTTAGCATATGACTGCACCATTACACTCCATTTAAGTCTAGGTTGCCGTCCACCCCATACCATCCTGATGAGCTCTGATCTTAGAGTTTTGAAGAAAAATAATATGGGATGTTTAGGAAAAAATAAAGAAAACGTGGGAGTACCACCATTTTGATCAAACAGATGCGACCCGCCATGGACAGGGGCAGCGCTATCCAGCGTGAAACGGTGTCTTTTAGTTTCGTAACAGCCGTTCCATAGTTCATGCGCAATGTTTCCTCCCTATCTCTTGAGACTCGCACCCCCAAGTATTTCAGAACGTCATCACACCATTCAATCAGAAAGTCCAACGGGAACCTGGTCACAGCAGGCGTCAATGGCAGAAATTGGGATTTAAACCAGTTTGTATTTATGTCCGATATTCTACCAAACACCAGGAATTCTCGGAATATCGCATTCAGGTTCGTTTGTGGGTCCTTGACGTAGAGTGTAACATCATCTGCGTACAGCGACACAGATATCTGTCTTTGAAAACAGCGGAAAGCACTATCCTTATGCATCTGTCGTATCCTGCATGCCAGTGGCTCTATTGTGATGGCAAACAATAGAGGGGATAGAGGACACCCCTGCCGAGTGCCCCTCGTAAGTGTTATCTCAGGTGCCAGATGACCGTTGACGAGTATTCGCGCGGTGGGCGCAGTGTACAACAGTTTCACCCATGCCATAAAGATAGGGGGAAAGCCCATTCTCCGTAACACCGTGAATAGGTAGCACCACTCTACAGAATCAAAAGCTTTGGAAGCATCTAAAAACACTGCAGCCAATGGGACCTCCGTTGCCACTGTGTTGACAAGGGAGAATAGGGTCCTAAGGTTATGACTTGTAGCTCTCGATGGGACGAACCCCGATTGGTCCGGAAGTACTATTCGAGTCATGAGCAGCGATAGCCTGGTGGCTAGAACCTTAGCCAATATCTACGCGTCACAGTTGATAAGTGACAGTGGCCAGTAGGAATCACATGTTGAGGGCTCCTTACCGGGCTTCAGGAGAGAAGTGATGACCACTTCGCGCATGGATCTAGGCAGGACTCCCGCCTCTAGTGACTCCTCAAAGACTTTGCGTAGCACCGGTGCCATGATAACAATGTAGCACATGTATATTGGCGGCTAGTGTCTTTCCAGGCCTTTCTCCCTCCCCATACCGTCTGGCATTCCAATATTTACTACGGAATCGCGTTTCACGTTCCGCCTCGTTCTCATATTCCGTTAGTTTACTCCTGAACTCAGCTTGCGCTCCATGACTATCTCCCCGCTGCATGCGATATTCCAAACCTCTCAGTTCGCCCTCCAACCTACTGATCGTACGTTGAATGTCCCGCAAGACCCCGAATCCCTTTGCACAACGTTTAGTGACCTTGAAGGCCTCCCATATATTCTCAACACTCTCAACAGATCCCCGATTTCGCGGAAAAAAGTCAGTAATGTCCTCCAGCAGTTCTTCCCTAAATACCATATCTAGGAGCGCCGTGGGTTGAAGACGCCAATGCGGTCTAGGGCAGTCTAGGCCCGGAACCTGCAGGGTAACTACCACAGGGCAGTGGTCAGAATACTGCGAGCTATGTGTTTCGCGCTCGACACAGTGCCCACCAAGTGATGTGTTAGTAGACATTAGTCCAACCGCGCCCAAGTCCCCGTATGAGAAGTGAAGTGTGTGCCCTCCAGCGTTTGGGGATGTAAGTGTCTCCAGCTGTCCACTAGCAGACTTTCCTCCATTATGTGCTGCAGCACCTCTCTGGATTTAGGGTGATATTTTGCTAGTCCATCCGCCCTGTGTACTGTCGGGACCAGTGCCACATTAAAATCCCCCCCCAAATTACATGCGTAGATCCTATGTCTAGTATCTTACCCCACAGAAGTACAAATAATTCAGGTGTATCTATATTGGGAGCATAACAATTCACTACCGTGACCGTGGACTCTCCCAGTCTACCCCAGACTATCACATATCTTCCTGCAGCATCAATTACCTTACCCTGTAGCAGGAATGGGACGTTACGTTTAATCAGTATTGCAACTCCTCGAGCATATGAGGAGTAGGAAGAGAAGTATCTGCCCCCTGCCCATCGGTTTGCAAATGAGGGAGTGGTCCGCGGGGGGTGTGCGTCTCCTGTAACATCACCAGTTGTGCTCCGTGTCTATCTAAATAAGACAATATCTGTCAACATTTTCTTGGATTATTGAGGCCCCTAACATTCCATGAAAGTATCGTCAACAGCTTATTTCTAGTATCACCGGGGATACCTATTGTCACGGTGGGGTCCCCACATCAGCAATGTCATCAATCTTGTGACCATCCCATCATCACCACCATTCCTTGCCGTCTCGTGTTGTGCCTGCATACCCTGACCATATTGGTCAACCGTTCCCCCCCATTGCATCCCATGAGTAACCACCCCCTCCCACTGAAGTGTCCCCAACTTGCCAGTACGTGTAGCCCTCCCCCCAACCCCCACCCCAACATCATCAATAAGAACAGAATACCCCGTAGGGGAACACCCTCTGTCTGAATCTCCAGAGCGCAGCACGACCACCCTCCCCCCCTCACGCCTTCGGACCTGTACCACCACTAGGCGTCAATCGAGGAAGGACAGCGGTCCCCGGGATACGATACCACTGGGACTACTGCAAGACTGCTGTCCTCTGCGCCATACATACGTTCGAAGCAAAGGCCATCACCTGTAGCCGCCATGGGAGTTAGTTACAGTCAGAATGTCATTGCTAGTCCAACATCGCAGATCAGTCCTCCTTGTCCATGCCATGCTCTCGTTCTCGCTGTGCAGCATCATGTGCCGGTCCGCCCCTGTGACCTCTCCGCAATGAACGTAGGTAGTCCTCCACCTGTTGAGGGCTCGTAAAGAAGTGCTGTCTGCCCTGGTGTGTCACCCGGAGGCGGGCAGGGTACAACAGTGCGTAATCAATTTGTGCCCCACACAACTTCTTCTTAACCTCAATGAATTTGCGACGTTGCTCCTGCACCATTGGGGTAAAATCCGGAAAGATGGAAAAGGAGACACCATTGTATGTCAGCTCCTATTTAGTTCGTGCAGCCCGCAACGCCACATCGCGGTCGCTATAGTTCAATAGGCATGCGATAATAGGCCTTGGAGGAGCTCCAGGTTTTGGTCTAGGGCCGAGGGACCTATGCGCTCTCTCCACTATAAACTGCGTAGAGAACTTCTCAGCACTTATAGAGGCGAGTAATAGCTTCTCAATAAAGTCCTCCATACGCCCAGTGTCTGTAGATTTGGGAACGCCCGTGACGCGGATGTAATTGCGTCGCCCCCGAGCTTCCAAATCCTCTTTCTTAGCGGCGATATCACGCAGTAGTTGGTCCATTCTCGCCAGCTGCGTGGAGTGGCTAGCCGTTGTGTCATCCACTCCGAGATTCTCCTCTCCGCTTCTTTGATGCGGACGTCGTGTTGGTCCACCTTATGGACAAGGGCATCCATCCTGGAGGACATGCGATCTACCTTATTCACAACAGTGGCAAAGCCTTGCCGCATTTCCTGCAGGATTTGGCGCATGTCTAGTTCAGAGGTACCTTCGCTTCCACTTTGCATATCCGAGTAGGAGCCTCACCGAATGGCGGCCATTCCACTTGTGCGCCCTCTAGCGCCCCTCTACATTTATATTATTCTTAAAATGATTTCTAATATATATTTTTTACAGAATAATAAACTTTACTAAAGTTATCCATACTTTCCCATTGGAAGATCTTCACTATAGCGAGGGAGAGCTCCACCTACGTGAGCAAAATTACTCATAGTAACTTTACACTCCTAAATCTTGTTGTAGGTTGTTCTATCCACTAATTTGAGGAGGTGGGGTATTGTACATTAGATGCAATCTAAACTTGGAAATGGTGGATGTTAAAAAAAGGGTAAGGTTTTAATCCTCAATGTAGTAGGATATGTACACATCAGAAAATATACACATGAATAGTCCCAAAAATGTTTGAAAGTGTATGAGTGTTGAAGTATATGAGAGCCTGTTACTGTGTGTGTGTGCGATTGTGTTGGTAATAAATGTGTTTTTCAGTATGAGCTATATATGTAACAGTTTGTGGATATAAGCCTGTATGTGGAAGACAGTATGACACTGGCTGTGTGTGACAGTTTGTAAGGATGAATGTGACAGTAATTGAAAGTGGCAACATGCATGTTTGTGCAAATGTGTGTCTGTGTAACACTATGGACCTGATGACAATGTCGGGTGGAAAGCCTCCGATCAGCTGTTGGAGGCTTTCCGCCCGACTTCACAGGTTTCAGTCCAACCGCCGTATTAGGATGATGGCAGTCGGAGTGAAACTTGCGGGAGGATTCCGATGTGCTTCCTATGTGCTCCAGGAGCCCGTTGGTACGTCGGAGGGCATCATAATCCACCAATTATTGCGTTAGGCTTGGCTCCGTCATCGGGATTCTGATGTCACTTTCCGCCTGCCCTTTCATGGTGGTCCGCTCGCCATGAAAAAACGGCAGAAAATGACTTTGGGGGCCCCTAGGAGTGCCCCCTTCCCCTCTGGACCTCCACTATGGGGCCTGGGGGCACCTATGGTGTGGCAGACCCTCAGGGTGCGCGCCACACGATGCTTGGATGTTTCCAAACATCTATTTTGCTATGACAGCTTGTGCTGCAGACCATTTCTGCCCGCTGCACAAGCTACCATAGCAAAATAGATGTTTCCAACCTCCCTCTGGGTGGTTGCATCCAAATAGTGAGGTCGGAACTGCCGACCTATAGTCAGGCGGTTCCAGACCAATACGGTGTCTGACATCATAATGAGGCCCTAAGTTACCGCATATTTGAGCGTGTGATTGTGTGGTATAAGAGTACATGTGAGGATGAACATAAGTGCCTGTATGTTAGAGTGGCTGCATGTTCAGAAGCTCTCAGACGGTACAAGTCTTTGCCAACTGATGAAATCTTATGACACATGGGCTCATTGCTTAAAAAACAATCAACCATTTTATAGACACTCTGTATGCTGAATGTGAATGATGATGAGTGTTGTAGGCCTTGACTAACAAATAATCATGTAGCGAAATTAATGATGTGTTTATTTTTCATGTATTGCAATTGAATTTAACGTGTTATTTTAACTGTTTTAGGAATGTTATTCTTGCTTTTACGTATTCCATTCTTCTTGTGCTCATGTAGCTTCGCTTTCTTTTTGTTTTGTTAGTGTCATAGGGCCATATGTATCATCCTCACCATTTGCAATTTCTAAATAGCGAATTTTAAGGAATTGCTATTTAGAAATCGCAAAACGGTATGTTTTGTACGAGCACCGACATCATCCTCTACACTTTACGCAGAGCACAGTGGAGGAACACGTTCCTCTCCATTCTCACTGTCACCACCACCAGAAAATCCGCTCATGGACTAACGCTCTCTATCACGCCATCCCAAGTTTTCCCAGGCAAGGCCACCATTACCATCTACAACAACGGGATCATCCTACTCCAATCGACAGACAGGAACCTTAACCTTCTCGACAACCTGTTCCCCACCTTCTTTGAACATATCTCCAACCTGCGGACCCCCTTTCCCAATTCCTCAGACTACTCAACACCCTCTACTTCCAATCATCAATCTAACCGTTTACAACACCTGTACAACACACTCGTCCCCTCTCCTCTCAGCGCGGTAGTCAGTCACCCACCCGTGGTAACTTCTCCAATCTCCTCACTCTCTGGCGAAGCTCACTCCTACACCCTCCATACCTCCACCCCCCCCCTAGTCCACACCCCACAATCACTGGCAAAGCTCACTCCCACACCCCGCATACCCCCACCCTCCCTAGCCCACACCTCACACCGCCTTCGAGTCTCGCACAACCTACCTCCCCCCCGATCGTATCTCCCCCGCCCCGTGACAGGACCATCTCCCTCTCACTCGTTGAGGAAGATCACTCCCCGGCATACACTCTACATACCCCAACCCTCCCTACCCCACACCTTTCACCCCCCACCAAGCAGGCAGAACCCATCACCGCCCTCTCTTCTCCCCTCCCCTGTGACAGGTCCCTCTATTACCCTATCTCCCCCTCCATTCTCACTCACCACCACCCCACGCTCCAAACCAGTCTCACAGAACTCACCTCCACCACCCTGAGCATATCTCCCATGCCCCGTGACATGAGCAATTCTCACCCCATCTCCCCCCCCATTCTCACTCCCCACTTCCCCACTCTTCCGGGCAGCCCCACGGAACACACCACCTCCCTTATCCTAACCCCCTATCCTCTAGCCCCCCTAGTCTTAGCCCCCACTTCCCTTCAGCCACTCCCACCTTCTCTGGCCTACACTCATCCCCCAACTCACATACGCCGCCTTCCACCAGCGCCATCACCTACGCTACCAACGGCCCCCCTTCCGCTTCCACGCTCCTTACTCACAAACTCTCTCATCCATTGAATGCCATCCCACCTGCTTCGGCCGCTGAGCCATGCACCCTCGCGTGCACACCCCGCCCCATTCGGTCCATTACCCATCCCATTGCCCCACTCACTCACTCACCCACTGCTTGCAGTCCCAATACCATCCCCAATCCAACCCTGGACATGATCATATCCACCCTCCTACAAGTCAAAGAAGATCTTCACACCATCAAAGATCTTCTTTTCGCACACCCCAGACACCCCCTATACACCACTTCCGCGCCCAACAAGTACACCACCCGTCCCTCAAACCTTTGCACTCATCACTCCCCGTGCTGGCCCTCCATCCCTGATCGCAAGGTCGCCGGCCGCCCCCGTCGTACCATAAACCCCCTCTCTGGGCGAGACTTATACACTCTACTCCGTTCATATGGCCCAGGTCCCACCAAACACCCACCCACACACCTTCCCATACCCACGATTCTCACAAATCCCCTCAGGCCCCCCACACTGAGCAACAGAAGCTCCGTCCCCAGCAACCTCAGAAAAGTCCCCCTCCCCACAGAACACTCGTCCACTCTCCTCACCCCCAGACTAAAGTGTATCCTGCTCAACTGCAGATCGGCCCCGAGACACTCGTCCGGCATCGCGGATCTCATCTTATCAATGGACCTTGATCTAGCCATTCTGACTGAAACGTGGCTAACTGAAGCCTCCACACCTATAATGGACATACTAGTCCCCCCCAATTATCACATTATTAGACTGGACAGAAATGGCAAGACGGGCGGGGGAATTGCATGCATCTATAGGAGCAACCTCGCCGTTACCAAAGGTCCCTCCCCCTCCCTCACCTCCTGCGAACTCATCTGCCTCGATATTACTAGCGAGGGCAAACCTGTATGCTCCCTTCATGTCATCTACCACCCACCTGGGGACAACCTCACCTTCTCCCAACAACTCATGGACACGATAACCACCAAAGCCGGTCGTCAGATCACTCAAATCTACCTGGGAGACTTCAACCTCCACTGGAACGACCAGAAAGACGCTGTGGTCAATAGCCTTAAAGCTTTCCTCAACGTGCTTGACCTGACCCAAATCTGCAACCGTCCGACTCATGAAAAAGGAGCTATCCTCGACCTTATCATCGCCAAAGAAGACTCTACTCAGCTGGAGGCAATCCAACCCTGTGACTGGTCAGACCATCACATTATCACCTTCTTCATTAACGAAAAGGTCAAACTGAACCCGGCTCAACCTACCAAAACAAAGATCTGGAAGAGGGACATGAAGAAGCTTAACCCAAACTCCTTGCCTGCCCACACAGGCAGTCTCCTTCTTCCCCCGACGGGCATCTCGGATGTTCATTCTCTGACCGACCTCTACCTAGACACTATGACTTCAATAATCAATGAAGCCGCCCCCCTGCAATTGAAAAGAGTCTCCACCAAAAACTCGAACTCATGGTATGGTGGTAGACTCAATGAAGACAGACGTGCTATGCGCATAGCAGAGCGCACGTGGAGATCTGACCCCTCAGCACTGCACCTTAAAACGCTTAAGAACAAGAGAAACGCCTATTTCAGAAAAATAAAACGCTCGAAATCAGTCTTCTTTAGCCAACAGCTTGACCAAGCAAAAAACTGACCAAGAAAACTGTTCGAGTTAGTCAATATCCAAACCAAGTCTCAACCTCTACAACCTAACATCTCAACAAATGATATCCCAAGTTGTGAGGACTTTTCTGCCTTCTTCAAGCAAAAGACCGACAATATAAGAAGTGACTTCCTCAAGGATGCAAAGCTATACGCCTGCTTCAACTGCATAACTAACACTCAACCTAAAAACAACGCTTCATGGACGTCCTTCGACACCTATTCGGAAGAATCAATTCACAAACTGCTTGGCACCTTGAAACCCGTTAATCACCTCACAGACCCCCTACCTGCCAATGCTGTTAAAGCCCTCACCCCCCTGCTCCTCCCACTCTGGACTAAAATCATCAATGGTTCCCTTCAACAAGGACTCATCCCAGACTCCCTCAAGATAGGGCAAGTCACGCCTATACTCAAGAAACCCACAGCTGACCCGGCTGACCTAAACAATTACCGCCCTATCACCAATATCCCCACTCTGGCCAAATTGCTAGAAAAATGCGTTCAACTCCAATTGACAAAACACATTGATCAGTTTGACCTCCTCAACCTTCACCATTCAGGATTCAGAGCAAAACATAGCACGGAAACGGCTATGACACACATAATTGATGACGCCCTCCAAATCCTTGATCACAATGAGTCCTGCCTCCTCATCCTTCTTGATCTCTCCTCCGCATTCGATACGGTCAAACACGAGAATCTACTGGAGCTGTTAAAAACCAGAATGGGCATATCCGGGACCGTTCTCAAATGGTTCACGTCCTTTATACATAACCGGTCTCAGAAGTTCAAGATCAACAACGCACTGTCCTCACCGGTGCCCGTAACACTTGGCGTCCCTCAAGGTTCCTCCCTATCCCCCACATTGTTCAACTTCGTCATGGAACCACTTACTACCCTGCTTCAAGCATCAAATGTACACTTGCATATGTACGCCGATGACACGCAACTCTACCTCAAGCTACAATCCCCGGAAGACATCAAGCTTTTGAACGCCACACTAAGAAACACCCAAGCATGGCTGGCTGATAATCACCTCAAACTTAATGCTCTGAAAACTGAATTCCTTCTGATCTCACCTCCTGCGAAAAGAGCCATCACCCAAACCTGGCTCACTCATCTAACCGCACTCAATGTTCAACCCACCATCGTGGACTCTGCGAAATCCCTTGGCATCACACTTGACTCCAATCTCAGCATGCAGCAGCATATTAGCAAAGCAACTAAAGGAGCCCACTTCCAAATCAACACTCTGAGAAAACTCAAACCCTTCCTTCCATCCAAGGACTTCCAAACTGCTGTACAAGCTCTAGTCATTCCTCGCATAGACTATGGAATTGTGGCTCTCAGCGGGCTCCCCCTAACAACAACGGCACCACTAAGAGCCTCTCTGAACGCCGCCGCAAGACTCATCACTGGCTCAAGAAAACACTCGCATATATCCCCTGACTTAAAAGCCCTGAACTGGCTGCCTTTTGAAGCCAGAGTTCAGCTGAAAATGGCCTGTATGACACACTCTGCCGTACACCACAAGTCACCCAACTACCTCACCCGCAAGCTGAATGTATCAGGAGGCTCAAGATCCAACAGAAGCACAAAAAACCTCCTCCTGAAACCGCGGAGATTCCGGAAGGAAAAAACATACAAACGCTCCTTCTCAGGAATGGCACTTAGGATATGGAATGCACTCCCGCCAGAAACTAGGCTTATCTCCTCCACTGTTCTCTTCAAGAAAGAGGTAAAAGCCATCCTTATGGCTAAGTTCACCTGAACACTATGTTACTGGAACATTGACATTACCCGATATCATCGGCTACCTGTGTGTTTCTCTGTGTTATACTCTTTTTTGAATGCAACTGGATCATAGTCATTGTACGGATTCTATATTATTGGTTTCCAGTTTGTTTATCAGGGTTTACACTATGATCTGATCATTCTACTAACTTGCAATCCACTTTTTTCTGACTACTATACTGTTGTTAACAGTGTGTTACTCACCCTCTAGGGGACTATAAGCTTATTCGATCGATACTGGAGCAAAGAAATGGCATGGCTCCTATTTTATTGTTCCCCCATTGTTATTAGTGTGTATACTTTTTTGCGATTGCTACCCTACCCTGCAACCCACTCATTACCTAATATTATATTGTTTCCAAGATTTTTCTACCCTACCTCCTGTTTTTGTAAAGCGCTCTGATATCTGCAAGGATCTTGTTCGCGCTATATAAAACCTTAAATAAATAAATAAATAAATAAATGCAGGAAATCGCTTATTTTTAGCGATTCCTTCACATTCCTAAATTGCGATTAGCAAATTGCTAATCGCAAATTTCCCATACATTTCTATGGGCCAGGAGGCCCATAGGAATGAAGGGGATATTTGCAATTAGCAATTTGCTAATCGCAAATTGCGAATATTTTCAAGGGTGCAGGGGTGTCACAAGAACACCCTGCTGCACCCCTGAAAATGACATGTGTGGGCATATGGCGCACATACATGCCCTAAGGGCATGTATGAGCGTCATATGCCACCTTTGATTTTTAAATGAATTGCTTTTTCAAAAGAATTCGCAACTTACTACCAACTAGAAGTTGGTGGTAATTTGCGAATCCTTAAGGGCATTTTTGCATTAATTTTTTTGGGATGCTTTGCATTTAAGGAATCGCTAAATTTGCGATTCCTTTAGTGCAATCGCAAAATAAGGAATGGCAAATTTTGCGATTCCTTATTTTGCTGCGAAAATGTTTCATACATTCCATTTCCCAAATTAGCATTCGCAAAGGCTGAAATTCTGCGAATTTCGGCCTTTGCGAATGCTAATTTGCTTGATACATATGGCCCATAGTTTTAATTAGCTCGCATTAATGCATTTACTATTACCATGATTTCATGGCAGTGTGCTGCAGTGTTACTTCTGCAGTGTTACTTTATGAAAGCATCAGTGAGAATGGCAGTGTAATTTGTGTGTGACAGTCTTGAAGTTATTTTTTTGTTAGAGACTGTGACAGAACAAGTTGGAGGCAATGAGTCAGTGAGAAACAGAGAACGAGTGAGGTAGTTTAGCTGTTGGTCGCCAGAGCCTGTGATATCTGTGGAACCTCAAGCATATCTGTTGTCTCAACAATGAGCATGTAGGGGGAGGAGCCAAGATGGCGGCCGCAACGGCTGCTTAGACGGCCGGCTGCCGTATCCTGATGCTATCCTGAGCTAGGACCGCAGTTTTACTAACGCGACGCTCTCTAGTCGCTGGCGGCGGTGTCCGGGACTTCCTACGTGCCCGAAGACTGAAGAACTCTCCTCCCGTAACACATGGCCTTATAAGTGCCGAGACAGGGGCGTTGCGTGCGGAGCGCAGCCGGACAACACGGTGTTCATATCGGCTGCTGGAGTCAGAAGGTGACGGCCTGCTGGAAAGTGCGAGGCGATCGACCCGAGCCTTGCTCCGCCCGGTCAGATTTACCTCCGGTGTGCTCTGGGATTGAATTGAGCGCCGTAAGCCAGTCTGTTGTTCTTTGGCGTGTGATTTGGCCGGGCCACTGTCCCAGTTTCATCGTGAGGAGCTGCTCCCCTCGGAATTCAATGGACCTTGTCGCCATATTGAGAGACCTCGGACAGTGGTGTTTTTGCTCATCGCATTGACCCGAGGCGAGTATCCGGGTGTTTGGCGCTTCCCCGAGTGAGGGGTTACAATACGGGACTCGGAGATTGGCCCAGGCACGCACTATGGAACCCACGATCCGAGACCTCCTTGCTGCTCTCAGCTCTCTACATGCCGCCATAAGGGGTGGAGTCGGGGACCCCGAACAAAAGCTGGATGCCATAGCTGTCCCATCGGTGATTGGGAACCCCGATGGTCATCAGACGAGGGATGCCACGTACGACCCTATACCAGCAAAAAAGGTCGTTGCTGCACACCTACAACTGGCTACGTGGGGGGCCCCGGCGAGTATGAGAGACGGGCTTCACTTTGCCGACCATACGAGTGCTGTGTGGGGGTTTGGAACCATGTTACAGGCTGACCATTTCCACGGAACAGTGCCTGTGCCCAACCGCTTTGCACCGCCTCTGCGCTCCGTCGCTGTGGCTCTCTATCCTTTACGGCCCTGGTTGTGTCGTGACTTGCCTGGAACCTTGTCATTAGACCTGGACATTCCTGAAATGTGTTCTGTTGATTCCTGGCGGCTGGAGCCTTTTGGAGCATTGGCTCTGCTTTGTTAGTCTGTTGCTTCGGGTCACATGGGATTGTACTGTTTGGCGACTGATCAGTTGACACACACCACTGGATGGGTTAGAGCGGGTCAGGGGTGAATTTCCCCCGGCTATTACGGGACGGATGCCTAGCCAGCGACTAAGTGGGGTTTGCTTTATTGTTCTTTTTATTCATGCTGCTATAACTGATTGACATTCCCCGGGTATACTTACGATCGGTCCTGGGTTACTCAGTTTGAGCGGGCGGGGATTGACCGGGGTCCAGTTTTGATGGCTCCTCCCCGTTTTTCCCTTACTTGGGGTTTTTCTTTTGGGGGGGCGATGGGCACGCTGGCAGGGGGGTAGGCCGTAGCCTCTTCAGATGTGCAGGGTTGGGGGTTGGGATAGGGGGGTCTTTAGTTTTGTGTATTCTTTAATTCTATGGCCTTCCTTTCTTTTTCGCTGCGTTCTCTCTCTGTTCTTGCCCGTTATGGGTTATCCCTTTCTTTAGTCTACTAGTTCTCTTCTCTTGCTGTATCTATATTTCGGGTACTCGTTTTATGGGCGACAGGCACGCTGCTAGGGGGGGGGGAGTAGGCCGTGGCCTCTGCAGAGGTGCAGGGTGGGAGTTGGGCAATGGGTTTTCTGTTTTGTCCTCTTTTAGTTACCATGGGCCTCTTTTCTTTCCGTCTCTTTCTTTCTTATTTCCCTTTTCTGCTTTTTCCTCTTTTGGGTCAGCATGGTGGGTCAGTGTGGTGTCCCTTGCTGTGTTAGCTCACAATCGTGTTGCAGGTGATACTTGTGTTCTTTCACGTGCCTGGGGTGGGCGATTACCGGTGCGATGTGTGCATATGTATCCCATTATCCTGATAAACTTCTTTTGGCACCGGTACTTTCCGGATGCTTCGTCGCCATCCTGATGTGATTTGCCTACTCGGTTTCCTTGTTTGATTGAATTGCAGCTGATCCTTCATACCCTTAACTTTAAAAATGAACCTTCTTTACTCCTGCGTCTCAGTGGTCACGTTTACCTTATGTGCTGTGCGAAATGATTGCTATCTTTGTATTGGTGGACTACTGAGCGGTAGTATATTTTGCGTAAGTGCTGCAAATTGATGTCGAGGCCGGCCGGGACGGTTGTAGGCCCGTAACTGTATGATAATATTGCACAATAAAGGTTTTCAAAAATAAAAAAAATAAAAAACAATGAGCATGTACATAAGTGTTACATTATTGAAAACTCTTCAATCTAAAGCCAGAGGCTGTGAAGTCTGATCTTCTGTGAGATAACTACTGTCTGAGCCAAACTTTGAGAAAACTGCTGTCTGAAGTCTGATGTTATACCTTCAAAGGCCATCGATGATAACAATTTTCTAATCGTAATACTAGATTTATCTAATCAAATGATATCTGCAGTTTAATTCCTGAGCCTGTGTAACCAGAGTGATAGTTCTGGTGTCCGAGGCCTTAACCTGTAAGACATGGGTAGTCAGAACACTTGCTTTATGGTCGGAGACCTGAATCTATAATATCTGTAATATGAGTGATAGCTTTGTTGTCCGAGAGGGGGCTTTAAGTGGGTGGGTTCCTTCGAGTCTCAGACCATGTAGTAATTAAAAATGGGCATTGAAACGGGTCTCTAGTGGGCCCTAAACACTGGTCCAATACTCCAAAATAAAGGTAAAAAAAAGTAAAGTAATCAATGTCATCGATTTCGTTTTTGTTTATAATTCACAAGTTTTACTCAATCTTGCATTCCCTAAGAATGTCAGCTATTTCCAGGATGTTGCGTTTCTGTATTTTTTTCATGTTGCATATTACTCTTGTGTAGCGCATACTTTCAAATCAGTCACCTCTGGATATTTATAATGGGCCACAATTGAGTGCTTTGGAATTGAGTCTGAAGGCAGTGGAAGTTTCTCACTGTACCTGTCAGTGCCCAGAAATCCTTGTCAAAGTGAAAACTAACTAAATTAACTTGCTTTGCTTATGCTTAAGCTTCTGATAGCTTGGCAAAAAGCAGTCAGATTTAACCTGGAGGCACTGCGTTAAGTATTTATACTACACACAAACAGAAGAAAATGAAAAACCAGCATGAGAAAAATCCCAAACCACTTTACAAAAATATTGTGAAATTTAATAAATGAAGTGCGACTAAAATGACAAAAATTCAATCAGGAGAACTGGAGATATGCAAATTTTCAGTTCTGAGTAAAAATACTGCCAAGAAGAAGTAAGCATTAACTGAGTATCTGATTGCGCTATACTGGAATAAAGTCACAAGTTCAGTCCAACTGTGAAGGAGTACGGGCCGGATACAGGATCAGGTTAGTCCTGATGAAAAAGTTACCTTCTCAAAGTCCAATGCACAGATTTCAAAACTCCATGATTTCACAGGAGGAACTCAACTGATGCCAGCCAAAGGATCAAGACCAGAGGAGGCACCTATTGGGGATCAGGAACTCACTCCAGCAGAGGCCAGCAGGGCTCAGGCAGGTCCAAGAAGGTCCATTTGCAGGTCCAGTTGCAGGTCCAGGCAGCAGGGCCAGTGGCAGCAGGTCAGCTGGGTAGTTGCAGGGACACCTCTGTAGTTTGTAGTCTCCCTGTAGCCTAGGACAGGTGATCTGCCAACTGACCCTGCAGGTCTGGTCTTCCTTCTCACAGAGCAGGGTAGGCCTCAAGCAGCAGGGAAGTCCTCTAGTAGCTGCAGGGTAGTCTACTAAAGAACAAGGCAGGCCTAAAGCAGCAGGGCAGTCCTCTGTTAAACAACGCAGTCCTTCTTTTCTAATGTAATGTCCACAGGACCAGGAGTGTACTGATAAGTGGCTCAGGAGTGGCTCAGGAAGGGCAATATTTATACCTGGTGCCACTCTTTCAAGTGGGGAAACTTCTAGTCCAACCCACACTTTGTTCTGGAAACTTCCTTCCTTCCCCTGTCCAGGCTCCAAGAGGTCTAGATTGATGTTGGAAGTTGGTTTATCAGTAGGTGCAGGTAGAAATAACACCACAATCACAAATAAGGTCCAGTCAAGTGTTCATAAACTAATCCCTGCTCAACCCTTTGTAGCTTGCCAAATGAGCAGTCAGGATGAACTTTTGGAGACAGGTCTGTAAAGCATTTAATATCACCAAAACAGTAAATACGTAAAAGACACAACACAATAAAAATCCAACACCGATTTATAACAATAGAGAATATTTTTATATTTAGAATGACACTAAAACGACAAAAGTCCAATGCAAAATTTTGAAAGTTTAAATGTAAAATGTGCATTCCAGCGCATAAAAAAGTAGAGCGCAAACCAGCTTTCTGCTCGCGCTGGACCAGGCCAAGTAAAAGTTTCAGACCGACAGGATGGAGCACGGGTCAGATATGATAAGTGGGTGAGCCCAGGCAAGTTTTACCTCCTGACTTTTTGGAGCTTTTTCTCTCGACGGTGAGTGATCGATCCTCAGATCTGGATTCCGATTCTACTATACCGACCTGCTGCAGCACAATGTCTCAATGATTCCCAGAGGTCTTTGTCTTCACTGTAGATGGCAAGGAGCCCTGGAGCTTTCAACCGGGCAAACCTGGGTGGGTAGGCCAAGTCTCATCATCGATGCCAGTCTTCTCATGGAGCTTTTTCACAAATGTTGGCAAAAATCTCTCAGACTTTCAGATCTTCCTCTGAAAGGTTGCTTGAGTGTCAGAAAGGGTACAAAACCCAAGCCAAGGGTTCAGAAGCTCTGGTTTGCCTCTTGGGGTTTGGGGCTCCAACACCCGCAATACACCTGGTCAATCCAAGTGAAATCCAGCTGGCATTGAAATGGATGTTGCAGGTTGCTTCTTCCAGCACTTTTCTATCTGATGCTGCTCAGGGAATCTACTCCTTATCTTTCAAGACAGGTAACGCCCTTCTTTTGGGGAGCCTTTATAGTGCAGCAAGTGTAGTCCTTCTCAGTGCAGTCCTCTCTTGTGCCGTCCAAGGGTCCAGCAGGGCAGTCCTTCTCCAGATGTTTCAGGAATAAATCTGAGTTGCTCTTGCAGCTCTCCCATTTTTATTCCACATTCTGGGCTGGCAAAAGGGGGACACACCTCAACTAATGGGGTTCAAGTTGCCACCCTCTGCCATGACAATTTCCTGGGAAGTGTGGCATTTGTTTGTCCTTGATTGCACATCTCAGCAAAAATCAAAATGGAGAAAATCTCTTCTTGAAGTTCGAGTCTAACTAACTCAACCCACAGGTGTGACTAACTTTGCCCTACACTCCCCTTCCAGCCCTCCTCCGAATCAAATGAGAGGGGCTCCCATCTGGCTAGGGATCAAGGGCGTGGGGGCTGACATGGGTTCTGTGACATCTGGGCTTCTCCGTTTAAAGACAACTTTCTCTCCCCAGTCCCCTTCCTGTCCCTGGCTTTTCAAAGAACCTAACCTCCTCCAACCAAATGGCTGTATTGTTTCAGCCCCAGGCCTCTTGGCACCTATTCAGGCTGTCAAAGACTGGCCAATCAGAAGAGGCTTTTACAGGGCTGCTTTAGGTAACTTCACAAAACTAATTTCCTGCAACAGTTATAATAAATCAACCCTAGGCAAGCGGTTGGAATTTTTTTAACTATTATTTTGATACTTTGAATTATGCTGCGAGCTAACTCCTGTCAAATGTTAGACTTTATTAAAGTTTAATAAAGCCATCCCATGTTAGCCTATGGAGCTAGCAGCACTACAATGGGGAAAACAACTTTGCCTGTTATTCCCTCACCAGGGCCAATAAAACGTCCTTTATAATGTCCCTGCTTTATTAAAACAAGGCACCCTACTCTTGGGGCACCCAGGGCAGACCTTATGTGTGACTTATATGTAATAAAAAGGTTTTTGACTTTTAGTTCCTACGTCAAATGTGAACACAGTTTTAGTGTATAACCAGCTTGCAAGGCAGGGATTGCTTCAAAATGACACCAGACACCACATCAGTTCATTAAGTCCACGGCGGTCTCTAAACCTACATGCCATACTGTTAGAGACGGGATCCCTGGCTGGCCAAGCCTCGCGCCAAGTCAGTCAGAGAGCACAATTTCTAACTCAGGGCAAGGGAGTTACACACCAAGATAACCCCTGCTCACCCTCTAGGTAACGTGACGCGAGCAGCAAGGCTTATCTCGGAGGCGATGTGTAAAGCGGTTGCGCGCGCACCCAGCAACAACACCCAAGGCCCACCACAAAGGAAACTCCACACAAGGTTATATAAACAAAATAGCCTTTGTGTTATAGTAAGAACACATTAGATAAACACCACACACTTTACAATGTGCCAACAGGCATGGGCAGAATTTACAGGGGATTATGTACAGGACAGGGCCACATGGACCACTGTCAGGGGTAGGCACTTTTAGAATTAGCACTTGTAGGTATAACACTTAGCACATAAACATATAATGACTGTAGCACCAAAATAGTAAATGTAGCACACAACCAGTAATCACTGGTAAGGGTAAATACCTCCTACGCAACCCTAAACACTGTAGGAAAATCACGCAGGGAACTGGACCTTATTATCAGGACCTATAGGCACATAAACAATCACCTAAGCAGGTCACATTTAGCAAGGCTAATACATAAACAATCCTCTAAGCAGGTCACTTTTAGCAAAGGGGAAAAAACATAAGACACATTGCACATGAGGCATTAAAACACATTTAGAGGTGCCGGTAGAACATTTGCGCAGGAATCACATAAGCATGTAAACCTTAAATGTGTAGGGTGCACGTAGCACAATACTAAAACGGTCCCCCAGGCCAACTGGCCTCGCAAGGGCTGAAATGCCCTGAGTCCAAATGTCAGGGAGGCTGCGCTGGCAGCCAGGAACACAAGCCTAAACGTAGCAACTGTCCACTAAGTGCTGGACAGTTGTAAATAATGATGGGCAAACGTTGGAGCCTCGTGGGCTCAAGAACACAATGGGAAGAACACAGCGTGGGAGCCACGGGGCTCTAACCACCTGCCTGTGTCCCTCAAGAGCCTCTCTGGGCTCGCAAAGCAAATAGACTGGCACGTAAGAGCTTCAGCGCTCTGAAACAATGAAATGCCCCCAGAGCCTCTCTGGGCTCTAAATCAACTGTGGGCTAGAGCCTCTCGGGGCTCAAAGATCAATGGGGGGCTTGGAGCCTTGTGGGTTCGAAAATCAAGATATGCTGCCTGAGCCTCGTGGACTCTGAATAAAGAAAATGTCCGGGCTCCTCTGGACGGACAGCGACAATCTGCCCCGATACGCCCCTGAAGCCTCTCTGGGCTCCCTCGCAATTGTGGGCGGAATGTTGGAGTCCCTCACTGGGGACTCAAAAGCAAGTGATGCCCCCGGAGCCCTCACAGGGCTCTAAACACAACGGGGGCCCCGCTCGGCCAGGCCCGCACACTGGAGGGGAGGGGTGGGTACCGGCAATGTGCCCTGACGCCCTCCTCCCTTCACTCCACTCACCGGCTGTCTCGTTGGGGCTGCGGGCGGGGCTCCTCTTCTTTGGGGCCTCGCTGGCGGCGCTTCTCTCCTCGCTGCCCGGCTGTGGGGGCAGGACTTCCGGCCGCCTCTCCCGGGCCGTGCAGCGATTGGCCGGCCGGCCCAACACTTCCGGGTCGCACTAGGCAGCGGCCCGGCAACGTCTGAGAACACTCCGGGGCTGCGGCGGTGAAAACACGGGGCAATGCCGGGTGGGCACCGGCTTTAATTATATTGTAAACCGAGGTGGGCACTCGTAATTAAATAACAAACACAGCAAGTTCGGCAAATGCCGGGTGGGCACCGGCGGGACAACCAGAGCGCTCCCTAGCGCTTTAAGGGCAAAGTCAAGCGCTCCCAGCACTAGGGAGGGAAATAAAGCGCTCCCAGTGCTAGCAGCAAAAGTACAGCGCTCTCAAGCGCTAGGGCCAAACGAAAAGGTCCAGCAAGGTCTGGAGGCAGGCAGGGGGCAAGGCTGGGCCCAGAGCCAGCTCACTGGTTCTCCAGGCAGGGAAACAATCCAAGTGGCGGTCCTCCTGGTCCCAGCAACAGCAGCAGCCCCCTCAGCTAGGATCCAAAAGCAGAACAACATTTATGGGGACATAGCCCCTTTTTATACAGTTAAATCCTTTGTGTGTAGGTGCAGGGTGGAGGGAAACCAGTCGCAGCTGGTTTTGGAGCACCCTTGATGGCTCAACCACCCCTTTCATTCACTAGCAGGGCTAGGGTCATCAGTCACACCACAGGGGGTGGAGCCAGCATTGTGTGGGAAAGTCCAGCCCCATCAGGAACCAGGTGCAGCCCTCCCCAGCCATCAACATGCTAATCTCACACTCACCACCGGGCAGACCCATCCAGCCTTCCTGAAGCCAGGCTCACCAGCCAGCTCTAGCCAATCACACGCCAGGCATATTTTACACTAATATGCCAACTCCTAGAAGTGGCACTTCCGCACAAGACACAATCATGCCATATACATCATTGCGAAGCATTCACTCTCACAAGTTCGCACATACCAAATTTGAGCCTGCACTCCCCATGCATCAGGAACTACCAGGGACACACACATTCCCCATGCATTCCTATGGGAGAGCAGGCCAGCCTAACTACATGCACGCACTTTACTCTGGGACACAGGGAAATAGTGCGCAGAGACCAAAAATCATCAACACAGATCATATATTAAAAGCAAAAAGATTAGGGGTGAACCTGCCATAAGGGCCAAGTCCAACACATACCATATACCAGGGAACAGGTAAGTTGTCTGAACCAATTTTATTTACACAAATTACCATATACCTTTGGAACAGAGAATTGGCTCTGGTTGGCAGAACTCAGGGTACATTCACAGTCAGTAACCACAAATCAGTCAAAGAAATAGGAGTGATCAGGGAAAATTATGACTTTCCTACAGTTGAAAAAGGGTTGGTGTCAGGATCATTTGTGAGTGTGCAGGAGGCAACCCATTGAAATGTAATTGGGGCAGGATATAGTTCTGTTCCTCCCACCTGGGCAGGTTGGTCATCTCCCAGCTACACCCAGTCCTATTGTTCACTGCCTGGGTCTAATATGCATTCCTGGTAAGGAAGCAATTAACAGGCCCAGGCAGCAGGAAACTCCCAGAAGGACTCAGAAAGTTTAGGGCAGGAAAATGACAATATTCTAGTAGGTGGATCTACATAATTGTCATAAAAAATCCAACTTTACCATTAAAGAGGATTTTAAATTACTTAAATTACAATTCATTTGAGTCCAAACATAACATTTCTGCCTGTTCCCAATAAAACATTAGCACTTATTAAATGTAATAAGATAACCCCATGTTATCCTATGGTAGAGGTTCACTCTACTGAAAAACTAAATTGGGAGATTTTCACTACCAGGACATGTAAAACTCAAAACTGCATGTCCTATTCTTTAAATACAATGCGCCCTACCCTATGGGCTGTTCATGGCCTACCTTAGCTGTGACTAATATGTTTTTTCTTTTAGTTTAATAAAAGCTTTATTAAAGTGTAATTCAAATGTACAGAATTATCTTGGTTTAAAACTAAAATCCAGATTATAAAATAAGAAAGAAAATAAAAAAGTAAAAGTACTTACAAGTGAAAGTATTTAAAATGGGAAAAAATAAATTGTACAATAAACTTAGTAAGATAATATCGTAATTCTGCACATACAAAATTGCATTTTATATTTTTGTAATAAGAGAAAAATAAGAAAAGAAAAGGAAGAAAAAACAGAAGATAGAGAAAAAAGAAAGAGAAGGAGAAGGAAGGAAAAGAAAAAAGAAATATGTATTACATAGCTGCATATGCATCACATAATAAACTTAATGTCATATAACGGTTCATTCTATATAGCAAAATCATGTCATATAACAACTTATTTCATAATAAGACAATGGTAAAATAACTATGAATAATGCTAAAGAGGAAAGAGAATAACAATCATGGGGGCTGAAAAGCCATCATGAAATCTTTGGAAGGTTTATACTTTTTGGTTAAATAATCAGTGAGTGGAGACCAAAAGAGGTTTTTATTAACCCTTTCGATGCTCATGACGAGCTCAGCTCGTCATGATGCACGGTTGAGCTGTGCTGATGACGAGCTGAGCTCGTCATGAAATGATGGAAATGACGAAAATTCAGCATAGGAGGGGAAAACACCTAGCAGCCAAGGTGTTAATCATCTGTAATGTGGATGTAGCCGATGCTGTTTCCAGTCTATGATGAGAGCAAAGAAGATTCCACCAACTAGTAGCATTAACAATGTTGGCATTCTTTCAGTTGGATGTAATAACTTGAAAAGCAATGGCAAGTGACAGGTCCAGAAATGTACCTAGTTTAGAACGAACTAGCCAAGAACATGAGGAACTTCCCAGAAAAAATGCATTGAATATCAAAGGGGAAATTAATGGAGCAAATAGTAGATATGGTTCTACACACCTGCAGCCAAAAATCTGTAATCGGTGGATAGTAAAAAAACATATATAAATAAGTACCAGTGAGGGTGTTACAAGACCAACACATAGTTGAATGAGTTGGGCTGTACTTATGTAAAGAGGATGGGGTAATGTATAAACTATTATAGAAATAATAAAGGGTTTCTGTTGTACTGGCATTACATGAGGTATGATGTATTTTGCTCCACACTAAGCCCCAGAATTTTAAAGAAAAGGAATGCTGAAGATCAGACTCCCACATTAATTCAGTTTTAGTTTTGGGATGGAAGAGGTACTGTAATGTAAAAAGTTATATATATATGATGCTTTAAGCGATGACGAAAGCCTAATTGGGTCAGGAGGTGAGGAACAAATAGAAGATTGTGATTGATTGACTATGGAAATAGCATGCAAAAGAGCACCTCTGAGAGGCTCATATTTGGTGGCACAAGCAGAGGGCAGATCAAATTTGTTTTGATTTTCCAAAAAAGAATGGAGTCATATCACACAATAATTGTTTGACTTGAATTATGCCCCTAAGAATCCACACCTTCCAGAAAATAGTACGATTCAAAATTCATATGGATTTGTTATGCCATATAGAGGATTCCAGAAATTCCTGTATCTGAGACATGGGATGTGTGAGACTAGGAGAAGATACTATGATATAAAATGTGATATTCGGAGCAGAAAATCCCAAAAAATGTGCTAAAGAATAAAAGGGAAAGGGTGACACAAGTAAATCTTCAAACGTGCTCCAAATATTATTCGGTGAGGTATCAGTAGGACTTATTTTAGAACAAAAGCTGTTTGATATTGTTGAAAATTTAGAAAACTTACGCCACCCAATTCTGTGCAATTACAGAGAGATGCTAAAGAGATTCCATAAAAATACGGTAAGCAATTTATTTCATGACTTAAAAAAATTAAAGGAAGTTTCATGGCAAGATGGACAGGTAAAAATTAATAACAGGTAGACACATCATCTTGATAGTGGCCAACCTTCCCCACCAAGAGAGATATAAAGGAGACCATTTCCCTGTTATTTGAAAAATGTTATGCTGGACATCATCTAAATTTGTCTGAATTGTCTTTGCCATGGAATTAGAATAATTCATTCCCGAACACTTAATAAAATGTGGAGACCATTTAAGCCCGGTGCCATCAAACATATCTTTCAGACAATACTTGTTATGGGAAGTACCTTGGATTTTGAAAAATTCAGTTTATATCCAGATACCTTGGAGCAAGATGATAAGAGATTAGTAAAGGCCGGTATTGATGATTCTGGTTCAGAAACATAAAGAGTCACATCGTTAGCATATGCCATGAACTTGATCTCAGTGCCTTTATGCCAGAAGCCATGAAATGATGAGGAATTTCATAGTGTATGTAAAAATGGTTCTAGGGGTAATATGAAAACCAAAGAAGATAAAGGACATCCCTGTCTGGTAACCCGTAAAAGAGGAAAATATGGAGACTGAGTGCCATTTAAAAAAACAAATGTCATCGGAGAAGAACATCGTAAAGCCACAAATTTAAGAAAAGTTGGACTAAAATCATGACATTTAAGAGGCCGCATCATAAATTTCCAATTGACACGATCAAAAGCCTTTCCAGCATCCAAAGTTACAGCAGCCATGGGTGTATTGTTAGCTGAGTCCTTATGTAAAATATCCAAAAACACCCTAAAGTTATCAGCCATGTGTCTTCCTTTAACTAATCCAGTTTGCTCGAATTCAATCAAATCTGAGATAAGAGGAGAAATTCTAATAGATAACATTTTGGCCAAAAGTTTGCAATCTGAATTAATATGAGAAATTGGTCTATAATTGGCACAGGAGGAAATATATTTTTGGGAATCAAACAAATTATAGCCTCCAAAAAAATTCCCTTAGCTTCATCCTGTGAGAGAAAATACTGATATAGAGTGAGTAGTAGCAGGAGTAAACGATGGGAAAAGCAAGACTAAAACTCAACAGAGAAACCCCACAGACCCAGTGCTTTATCTTTAGGCAGTGCATTAAGAGCGGTTTTTAGTTCAGTAATTTAAATTGGCTCATCAAAAAAAGAGATATCCTGTAACCGCTGTTGGCTTGGTAGAAGAGTTAAAAAAGGAATCTAATGCCTCATCTGTAGGAAAGTGATCAGGTGTGTAAAGGTTAATATAATAATCAGAAAAACACTTTAAGATTACAGTGTTTTTAAGATGCGGAGTCCCTCTGTCATCTGTGATCTTTACTATTTTGGATTTTTGAGATTGAACTTTTAAATAATTAGCAAGTAGCTTGCCGGCTTTATTTTGCTCACCATAAAGCTTGGAATTGATTTTCAACAATGTTCCAGCAGCTTCCTCAGTTGATGTTCTATTGAATACAGATTTGGCTATCATTAAGCTCTGTAACCCATTATAATTTTTGGTTGTGAAAAATTCATGTTCTAACTGTTTAATGGATTTTAACAGTAATGAGGATTCTTTAACAGCCTTTTTCTTTTTTGGCATGACATAGTTCATTATATGTCCTCGAGCAGAGGCCTTAAAGGCATCCCAGACTATATTAAATAGAATATCAGGTGTGCTATTAAGCTGAAACAATTCTTGTAGAAAACATTCAAAATTCTGTACAAATTCTTTTTCTTTAGTAAACTATTGTTAAAGCGCCATCTTTTCAGTTTAGAGATCTCAAGTAATAAATCTAAATCAACTATAACAGGAGCATGATCCGAAATTAATATTGACCCAATTTCAGCATGTGTAAGTGTAGCAACTAAAGGAGGGGGAAGGAATAAATAATCAATTCTGGATTGAGAGTTATGTGTTGGTAAATAAAAGGTGTATTCTAATGTGTCCAGAGAGTATAGTCTCCAGGCATCAACAAAGCCTCTGGAGTGAATGAATCGTGTAAATATTTTCTGCATTTTATTAGGAACATATTTGACTTGAGATTTCCTATCTAAAAAAAGGTCTACAATCTGGTTAAAATCACTGCCAACTATTTAATTTGAATTTGGGCAGGGGCATAACATAACAGATATTTGTTCCCACAATTGCACATCAATACCAGTCAGACCATAAACATTAAGAATGGAGATAGGTGTGTGATGAATAGTGGCGTGTATTAGTATCCATCGACCCTCTGCATCTCTTTGTTCTTTTTCTATTAGCAACGGAAGAGATTTGTGAACCAGTATAATAACCACACTTTTTGTGGTCAAGGGCTGGGTAACAGAAAACTTGACCAACCCAATTTCTATGCAGTGAATATAAATCTTTGTCAAGAAAATGTGTTTCCTGTAATGGGGCAATATTATACTTGTGACGTGCCATGTGAGTAAGAACTTGCTGTTTCTTAATAGGATTACGCAACCCCTTGACATTCCAAGAAATAATCTTAAGAGTGTTTACTATTGCAATAGATCAATATATATATATTGAATCACAATAACCATAAAAAGGAACTAAAACAACAAACCATCTGAATATAACTATCTAAAAAAATGACCTGACATTCGTATTCAATAAAGACCTATAATGACAAGGAGACCAAGGAATAAAAAAAGGAAAGACCAACGAGACAGGAAAGAAGAGAAAGGAAATAACAGAAATGAAAATGAAGAAAGGAACAATGAATCTGATAGAGACAAAAAAGATGACACAGAACCAAAAGGCTTCCGTCATGAAGAGAGTGGAACACATCGAGTGTGAAGAGACTATGGTGGAGGGGTAGAGAAGCGCAAAACTGAAGGTGGACAACATGCCAAGATCAAACGAAATTGGACAATGATGGCCACGGAGACAATCATTATAATAGAGAAGAGATAAAAAAATATAAAGAGACAGCAGTTATATATAGGATAAAACTGACGCAACACCAATACAAGTGAATCAACAATTCGAAATGCACAATACATAAAAGACAATAAATACCATTTATTAAGACCTGAGGTTAATATCGAAACAGTTGGTCTGCGAAGGGAGGTACTTGGAATACAACACATCAGAGAGGGGAAGCGGGTTTAGACAATAAACAGCTGCAACGGGAAATAAGTAAATAGCAAAATTAGATGAATAGAAAAATTAACTACAAATATCAACAATATCACAAGCACAGTTAACAATATACATAGTGCAGTTAATTATGTGAGAATTAACTCCCTGAAATAACAAATACAGTCAATTCAAAGAGAAGGTGTCCAAAATACAAGCATATGACAGATCAAGGAACACTAAAGAAAGAGTTCAGGCTTTCCCAAGGTCCATTGCTTCACCCTTGTGCTTAAGGATAAATTTCCTCAGGTATTCTGGACATTCAAATTAAAAATTGTGTTCCTAGTGGAGAAGTGTGGCTCAGGGGTTAGAGGCGGCAGACCCGGAAGCTGAGATCGGCCCTGGACCAGGGTTCAATTCCCCGCTCAGACGGGGGTTGGGCTCAATAATTCCACGGACTTGATAATTCTCGCTCCGGTGCCTACTCGACTCACGGGTTCACACTCTGCGACTCTGGGCAATAGCTTGCTTAATCTCCACAACGGCCCCTCGCGGCGGGATGCCTGGTTTTCACCTTGTGGATACCCTGCCGGGGTATCTCACAGGGGAATACCAGGACGGGTTCCCTAAGCAAGCGCATAGATGCCTGCGATGTGGGTGATTTGCGCTATATAAATACATGTACATTTACATTTACATTTTATAGGTGACTTTAAAGAAACATGAGTGTACAAGACCATATCTCACATTCAGGGCGGAAGGACAAGAACTCCCTCCGACGAGTGGCAGTTGCTCATGTGACATCTTGAGAGATAAAGACCCTCTGACCAGATTATAGCATTTGTTTCCTTTGCTTAGCTGCCAATATCAGCATAAGCAGTTCAGTATATTCCAAAAAGAGAACAATTATACCTCTAGGCCGGCCAGAACTTGAAGAACTGAGAGGTTTGGCTCCAATTCGGTGTGCACATGTAGGTCGAGACGTGCTCCTTCCTTAAGGCCCACTAGTTTAGGAATGTGGATCCCAAGAAAGGCAAGCATGATTGACCCCTCCGCTCCCTCTGGAATATCATAAATTTGGAGATTGTTGCGACTATTCTGATTTTCTAAGTCTTCCGTTTCCTGCTTCAAGAGCGCTATCTCCTTAGACATAACGTCCATCCCGGTGGCCACATCCCGCACCTCACCGATCTGCTGTTCAACATTCGACTCTCTGGACTCCAAAGTAGACCACTTTTCTTCAATACGTTGAAGTGTGACATTAGTCTCCATAACAAAAGGTTTCAAATGCTTAATTTCTTCCATGAGATCTTCCAAAATCGAAATGTAGGGTAGATTTTGTAGGGGATCCAGGATCTTTCTTTTGTCGTTTGGTAGGAGCATTCAAGTATTTAGGAACAGAGGGTATGAATGCAGATGAGGTGATAGCCTTCTGACTGGAGGGTGGAGAAGGCTCCATAGGCATAAAGAAGTAAGACAAAAACCCCGTAAAATACTCTAAATGCCACAGACTAAAAAATATCTGAAGAATGTACGTTAATCAGTGAGGTCAAGCACAGCTCCAGGAATGGACTGTATAGCACAAAGTTTTGTGGGGATACAAAATGACAAAATAGTACAGCGTTTGATGCACTTGCTCAGAAAAGGAAGAATACCCAAGGAGTAATTATCAGTTACGTTACTGATATCCTTATCCTCCCAGCTCACTATGAATGACAGGACATTGGAATTGGTTCACTGATGCTTTTCCTTCGTAATGTGCCAGCATTCAGTCAATTAGCACTTTAAAATGTGCAGAAAAGAACAAAGAAACTTTGCAACATGGAACTTGCCAGCCTTCTATGAGCACATGACTTGCATCCAGCTAGCGCGACTGAGTGGGAAAACCCGACTCCATCACGCTCTCTGATTGACAAGATGGCAGCCGCCACTGCCAAGGCTGATGTGAGCGACGCAGAACAGCCGGAGTGAGGCAAATGGCTTAATTAAAGCCCAAAAAAGAAAAATACCTGCTCTCCTCGCCGTCGCGCACCGGATTCTCCATGCCACATGCCCCTCTAAGGAAAACCGCTGTTCATATTAGCTGAGTCTCCGACGGCGAGTGGAGCTTCAAGAACCTTCAGCCATCTTGCGACGGTTCGGTCACACCCCAACTAATATGTATTAAAAAAGAGGGGTTATGGCTGACAAAAGGTTTATTTTGCCAAGTGGAATGTGCAGTTTAAAACTGCACACAAGCAGCAATGGCAGGTCTGAGACAAATTTTTAGAGGCCTACTTAAGTGGGTAACACAATAAGTGTCGCAGGCCCTACCGTAGCATTTAATTTACAGTCCCAAGGTACATGTAGTACCACTGTACCAGGGACGTATAGGTAAACTAAATGTGCCTATTGGGTGTAAGCCAATTTTACCATGTTTAAAAGAGAGAGCACAAGCACTTTAGTACTAGTAGGCAGTGGTAAAGTGCACGGAGATCTACTGCCAGAAATAAGAATTTCAGCAAACAGGAGGGGAGAAGGCAAAACGTTTGGGAGACAACCACACCAAGGCTATCAAGTCTAGTAATGATCATGCAATCCTTGGCCTCAGCAGAGCGCGGAGCATGGTCACGATTCCAGTTACAATTCTAATTCAGTGCAAATGTGTGTTTAGGAGGTACAAAGATGTCAAAATATTGAAAAGGCGAAAGTAAAAGAAAATGCAGTGCTCACAGGTGAGTGTGTGCATTGTGTGTTTGAGGGTGGTAAAGTGAAGGAGATGCGAGGAATCGCATTCAAGAGGGAGTGAAATGAGGATGCTAAAAAGGAAAGAGATGAGGTGTAAGATATGCAGAGGGATGATATGTGGAGAGAAAAGGGGTAAATATATCTAACATGGAGTGAACATAATGGAAGTGATTGAGACACTGTGAAGGCCAATGCCCCTCCATGAGCCTCAGTAATGTTTAAGCCACTGTCCCACAATTTCAGAATTTACAACAAAATCATTGTTGTTAATCAGGTATGTTAAGCAGCTAATAACATTGACAAAGCCAATAGTCCTGGCTGGTTTTAGGTATGCGTCAGTTATTGTGTTAAATATCTGGATACAATAACGGAAAGCTAAGCAACAGGCCAAAATACTGGTCAGGTTGCACACTATGGGAATCACAGAAATGTTGCTGAGATGCCAAGCCATGCCCCTAAATTACATAGGCCACGCCCCTTTTAGCCTTCCTCCCCCTCAAACACACACACTTTTAGCATCCCTCTTAAAGGCCTAGTTGCATGGTTGAATCTATAAAACTGTTGAGACAAGTAGGATTGCTCTGCTTTTTCAAAACGGTTTAATGATGAGCAGAAACGAATGCACACGTAATACCTAAACAGTGTGTGGTCCAGGAAGCAGAAAACCGCAAATTTTGGTTACCTTTTGTTGCTCCGTCCCTGGCCGACCCTAAATTTAAGCTTGTGTACACAGGAGAAGATGATGAGATTTCTGGCCACTATAAAACACTGCTTTCCATCACTCCCCAGGGTGATATTTCCTCCTCCTAATAAAACTTCGCAGACGGTTTCATGGTATCACATCTTATAATAGATTGCATTACTATTGACCTCGTTGCATTTTCCATGACAGCGAGTCACTCATTACAACATATCTGCAAATAGAGCAGGAAATTGTGTTAAAATTATGCTGCTGGGCTGTGAATGTGTCATTTACAGTAAGCCTGACATAAGGGAGTACATAGAAAGCTATTCCTTTTGCATACCACTTAGATATGATAAACGCATGCTGTTCACATCCTGTAATTTCTCAGAAACAGTTCACCTCCTTCTTACCTATGTACCAAGCTTCACTGTCAACTGCACAGACAGTAAGAAGCCATTAAACGTGTAAGCAGAGCTTTAAAACTACTTTAGCAGTGTAAGTTTTCTTTACAAATAATCATTTAAAAACCAATTTGAGCAAACATTTACATTTTTTAGGTTAGCATCGTTAACTGAATTTCTGTTTTAAATATTTTATCGAGTTTTGTACGGTTTTATTTTGTACTACAATTTGCACATCAGGTATTGCAATATGCTGTTGAATTAAATATCTATATATAATGTCTAATAACTAGCGCCAATTAGAAACTTCAAAAAACAATTACAAATCTCAATTAGGTTGGACTTTACATTCTGCATCCATGGTCCAATAAGTCGGCCCTGGTTACGATACTTAACTTCTGGCATATCGCTTCTAAAGTTTACAAATTTCTGTCTGATCCCCATTTACCAGAAGAGTCACTTATTTGCACAACGTGGGATAAACAATTTTGATAAAGGTTTTTTTTAGGATATTACAACTGACTCATGGCACACTATTGGTAAACTTTTCCTGTATAACAAAATTGCTCCAGCTCTTAATCAGTCAAAAATGTTCACAATTAATCTTTTACACTAGACTCCTGATCGGTTATACAAACTGAAACTAAGAGAGAATGACAAGTGCTGGAAGTGCAAACTTGAGGCTGGCACTCATCAACATATGTTTTTTGGATGTCACCTATTAAGCTCATACTGCACACCAATACAAATGTAGGTACCAGCTATTCTCAACACTCCCATTTCTCTGACCTTCATTATGGTAACACTAGGCCCTTGGGCTTCCACGACTGCTCTGACCTTAGATTCTACAGATATGGCCTTGTTAGACTTGCTCTTAACCATTGCAATTAAAGTCATACCTGCAGAATGGAAAACCTTTCCCAATCCATAGTACCACACCTGGTGGGCTTGGGTCTCCAATCTCCATGGGGCTCATACGTCACTCTTAGGCAAACATTCTGTACCACTAATCTCTAGTAGGGTTTGGGGGTACCTTGATAATTACATTGAACTAGGCTCTCAGGGTTCACTGACCCTTTCCACTATTGGTTCCTAGGGATCATTAAGGAGTCATGTGACAGACATCCCAACCTATTCCTTGACCTCCTTCCTTTCCCCCCCCCCCCTTATATGTGTCATAGGCGATACACACACTGTTAATTCTCGTGGTATTGCTTTGCATTATACTTAGTTTTCACTGGTTGTACAGCTATTTTCTTGATCACATTTGTGCTAACTGTTTATATTGTGGATGGGTCTCTCTGCTGTGTCCTTGCTCATCTGTTCCACTTCTTTAACTCTGACGTACCAATTTGTTATATGCATTTTGTATTAAATGGATTTACCTGTCTTATGTATTTCTGAATGTATGCCTCTTTTTTTATTATTTCTAACTAATAAAAACGACTTGAACACAAACAAAAAATCACAATTATGTTGGACTTTACATGCTGCATCCATTCTGTGTGAGTGCAGTTAAGTTAGTCAATATGTGCGTGAGTGATTCGTTCTCCTTGGATCTATTCAGATTTAAAATTCCTGGGATGTCGGCATCTACTTCCTGTGGTATCCATCAACAGTATATTTCCCTCTAACGCCCTAAATATGGAGTCAGGTGGAGTAGGATTGCCCTATGGAATTCTCCTCCACATGATGACGTCTAGCCCGGTGTACCAGAACCCAGTTTTCCCAGGTGTGGAAACACTGAACCAGATTTTACCAGTCAGTAATTTCGGCCATTAGACTCGTAGGAGGAATTGGCGGCAACATCAACCACGCAGTATCCCCCAGTCCCTGGGAAACTTAGGCAAGGGGGGAGAGTGCAATGCTCCAGACAGTGAAAACGTTTCTTTCCTGTCATTAGCCGTGCCCCAGCCCACCCCGCCTTGCCCCGCCCCCTTCCCTTCACCGCTACCTCGCAGGTTAGCGACCCCCCAGGATATAGCGGCATGGATTAGCAAATTTAGCGGCACAAAAATGGAAATTTAGCGGCACAAATATGGAAATTTAGCGGCAATTTTGCGGCATTTTATGTGGCCATTTTTCCTACAACAAACACAGATATCTTAGTTTTTTTAGTTATTTAACAACATGAAGCTATGTATATTTGGTTTCTTTACAATGTAGACACTTTGGGGCAGATTTACAAGCCCCTTGCGCTGCTTTTACGCCGCAGTTGCGTCACTTTTGTGACGCAGCGGCGGCGCAAAAGATGCACCATGGTGCGGGGTATTTACTACGTGACGCATCTCCCAGATGCGTCACGTTGCAAAGCCCTGCGCCAGAAGAGGCGTACCATTGCAGGTCAGTTTGTGTCTTGCAATAGCCTTAGAGCTTGGTGCCACTGTACCTGCTGCACTAATGATGGCTATACCTATCGCTTCTTTTATTAGTAAGCACGTTAAATGGCACAGTGTATTTTGAACACGACCTGATATCCCACCGGATAACCCGTTCAACAGACCTAACCACTAGAGAAAGAGCAGTCAAAACCGCCAAGTGGTCACTTGTTAAACAGTAGCGAACTGCATGTTGGTACTTGTAGTTTCGTTGAAAAATGTCAGCCTGCAAATCGTCTCCGATTTAAAAGCGGGGACTGGTTGAAGTTGACACCCATGACATGGGGCCACTTGACGCCCGTGTTAAATTTCTTGCCTCTAGGATTTTTCCCATGGCTCACTCCCAGGGGGAAATGGTCTGCAATAGGTGAGCTCAACCCTCTGACTTCATACCTTGTCCAGCGCGCCTCTGCAGATACCCCTTACCGTGTGCACCTCAGCTCTCTCGGCTGAGTGGTTCTGTCTGTTTATCTTGAGGGGCAGACATCTCTGCACGGCGCTCCGTCTCCAAGCCAGCGAATAGGGTGACCAACTGGCATTGGTGCAAATTCAGGACGGTGAGTGTAAAAATTCAGGACAAAGGGTCAAAATTCAGGACACAAATTCAGGACAGGAGCTCAAAATTCAGGACAAAACTTCAGGACAATAGGTACGTTTTACAGACACATCAGAGGTCGCGCAATAGTATATAAGTAAGCCCAGCCATTTCCAAACATATTCAACCGTTTGCAAACCTATCCATCATGTATCCTTCCATCTATCATTTCACTCATCCATCCCTTCATCCATCCCCTTATCCATCCTTTCACTCATCTCCATTATCCATCCACCCTTTCACCCTATCCATCTGTACACTTATCCATCCACTCTTCATCCCATCCATCCATTCACTCATCCATTCAGCCATTTACCCTTTCACCAATCCAGCCATCCTTTCACTTACTAATCCTTCCACCCATCCACTATTTTAGTCATCCATCCATCCTCCCTTTCTCTCTCCATTGACCCTTTCACTTAGCCATCCTTCCTTCCATCCATCCTTTCACCCACCCATCATCCATCCATCCATCCATCCATCCATCTGTCCTTCCCCTCATCATCCATCCTTCCCCTCATCACCCATCCATCCTTTTCCCTCATCATCCATCCATCCTTTTCCCTCATCATCCATCCATCCATCTACCCACCCACTCTTCATCCATCCATCCTTCCCCTCATCATCCATCCATCCTTCCCCTCATCATCCATCCATCCTTTCACCCGCCCCCCATCATCCATCCATTCCCTCATCATCCATCCATCCACCCTTCCCCTCATCATCCATCCTTTCACCCACCCCCTCATCAACCATCCATCCATCCCATCATCCATCCATCCTTTCACCCACCCATCCATCCATCCTTCCCCTCATCATCCATCCATCCTTCCCCTCATCATCCATCCATCCATCCATCCTTTCACCCGCCCCCCATCATCCATCCATTCCCTCATCATCCATCCATCCACCCTTCCCCTCATCATCCATCCTTTCACCCACCCCCTCATCAACCATCCATCCATCCATCCATCCCCTCATCATCCATCCATCCTTTCACCCACCCATCCATCCATCCATCAATCCCCTCATCATCCATCCATCCTTCCCCTCATCATCCATCCATCCTTCCCCTCATCATCCATCCATCCTTTCACCCGCCCCCTGATCATCCATCCATTCCCTCATCATCCATCCATCCACCCTTCCCCTCATCATCCATCCTTTCACCCACCCCCTCATCAATCATCCATCCATCCATCCCTTCATCATCCATCCATCCTTTCACCCACCCATCCATCCTTCCCCTCATCATCCATCCATCCTTTCACCTACCCATCCATCCATCCTTCCCCTCTATCCATCCCCTCATCCATCCATCCTTCCTCTCATCCATCCTTCCCCTCATCCATCCATCCTTCTCCTCATCCATCCATCCTTCCCCACCATCCATCCATCCTTCCCCTTACCCATCCATCCTTCCCCTCCATCCATCCATCCATCTCCTCATCCATCATCCTTCCCCTCATCCATCTTTCCCCTCATCCATCATCCAGCTACCCTTCCACCCATACATCCAGCTATTTACATTTTCTCACCATCCTTCCCCTCTCATCAACCCATCCATCCTCTCTCATTATCCATTTATTCAATCTTTCATTCATCCATTCACCCTTTCACTAATTCATCCAGCCATTCACCCATCCCTTCACTTACTTACTCGCCGACCTTTCCATATTAATTTTGAGCTGAGCCCTTTTGAGAAGAGGCCCATCAAGAACTTCACCCTCGCTGCAGGGGCCGTTCCAGGACTGGGACAGAAGCCACCCAGGGCGGAGACAGGATCCACCACAGGGGGGGGACAAGAGCCATCACAGGTGTAGATGGACTGGAGCCACAACATGGGGGGGCAGGAGCCATCACAGGCGGGGGGTGGACTGGATCCACCACATGGGGGGACAGGAGCCATCACTGAGGGGAGGGCAGGAGCCATCACAGGAGAGGGAACAGGATCCACCAGGGTGGGCACAGGGGTGGGCATGCAGTATTCTAGTATCAGCTTGGGCTCCTCGCCCCCTCCTGCACAAGACAACGAGAAGACAGGCTCTCTGTCCAAAATGCCATCCCCCACTGTGATGTACAGTACTTACAGGAGATACTCTAAGAGAACTGATTGAACTGATTGTCCTCCATACTCTGTTAATCAGTGTGGGTGCGATTGTGCCATTTCTGTATTTTCTTACATTATAGACTGCATGTTTGAAGAACCGAGGTTTGCTTACAATTTAGTGACAGTAATTACGCTCTGTGAAGAGAACCACGTGCCGCCTCGGTGTAATCAGGGGTGTAATCTGGCCGAGTCTCGGATGTTTGGGGCCCTGGGTAGAAATGGAATGTGTGAGCCCCCCTCTAAATAGCAGAGACATGACACATTCAGGGCTGTTTGCATGTGAATAGATGTTGCAGCTCCTGAACCTGCAGCCCCTCCCTCTCAGTCACCTTCGAAGCACCTCTTAACAGGTCATCAAGGGCTGGAGGTGTGAGGTTTGCCATCCCGCTGTGACGCTTCAATGCTGCTGAGTATCTGAGGAGCTTTGGTGCAGCATCGGAGACAGAGGCACAGGCGATAGCCACATAAAGCAGACCCCCCAGGATATAGCGAAAAATGCAGCGATTTCTACAAAAATGCTGATTTCGCGGGCATTTTTGTAAAAATCGCTGCATTTTTAAAAAAGTGCCGATTTCGCGGCAAATCGCGAAATCGCGAAATCGCGATATCCTGGAGGGTCTGAAGTCTAGCTCGCTTTACTGCCATTGTCCTCTCACTTCACTCAGCACTTTGCTCCAGCTTGAGAGCAGGACATGCGCCCTGTAAAGGCAGTCACGTGACAAGCCCATAAGCAGCAAGAGCAGGGTTGAGGAGATAGACCTCGAGCTTGGAATTAACTTCTAAGACTTCCACAAATAGGAGAAATTTCGTTAGCACGAAAAGTAGTACGTGTGAAACGAATGATTGTTACAGAACAACATTTAAGAAACACACCTGCTTTCGAAAAACTGTACAATGTATTCAAAAGCCTCGCGTGACTGATGGTAAATAAATTGGTGTCTATTCCCTTTTCTTCTACAGGCCAACGACGCTGTTCAATAAGAACTACGCAAAGTAAACAATTTCCCAGCTGTTTATATTTCCATTTGATGGTGAACGACTGTAAGCTGAAGAATTTGGACTTCAGATAATAGGCTGCTGAAAAAAGTAACCAGTTTCTCTGTCACTCGTTCAGAAGACTTTGCCAGAGGCTTTTTGCTTGTGGAGTACTGGTGTGGCACCTTCTTATTTTCTTACTATCTTTATGAAGATATCTTCAAATGGCCTAACGTGAACAGCCTATTTTCTCTTGCCAGTGGACAGATTTGTCACTTTTGATCAAAAAGTATCTAGGCTTTGTTTTTTCTCAGTGTAGATGTCGTAATTTGACAATGGCCGGGTTAGCGCTTAGCTTTGCTACACGTTATTTCCTTTAACTTGGCCTTATTTGAAAACGCCATTTTGTATGCTGCGGCGGCCATTTTAGGGAATGAGCGGCATCGTGGTCAGCATGCCTTTTAGTCCTTTGTCCGTGCCGCTGACCACTCGAGTTTGCCCAGCAACAGGCTATTTTTAGTAACGGTCAAGCCTGTACATGCGCAGTTCCTGCTGACCAGTCACCCCTCAGGAATGTTCCGCCAAACTGACCAGTGGAGTTGTAACCCCTCCCATGAGTTGGCTGTGTTCCAAAAATGACCATGTATGTACCTAAACTCTGTAACTTTGTACCGCCTACCTTTTTATTACCTGTAAATTGTATAAAAGAAGGACTCGCACCAACGTTCGGTGTGATACTTCTTGCATTGCCGAAGGGTGCTGTAGGAATGTACCACCACCCCATGGGGTCTTAATAAACTTGTCTTTTGTACTTTTCAGTTTCCGTGCCAACAGTTCTTTCGGTGTAAGTGGGTATTTCTGCGGAGCATGTAGGCCTTGGGAACCCAATACCACAAATTGGCGACCACGAAGGGACTCATCGGCGACTCGGATGCCCGAAGGAGAGGTCGTGACAAAGGATTGGAAACTCGCCATGGACGCGTACGCTGCCACTGAGTGACCCGAGTCTTGGCACCCACGGTGTTTTCTTCCTTTCCTTCTGATCTGACCTTCCAGGTGGCGCCGGTCCCCGACTGAGATTCTGATCGTCTGCGTTGCTGTACAGGGCCCGTTTGGCTGATTCGGTTAAAGACCTTGGCAGTTGAAATCTGGATATTTGAGATTGGGTAAGATTTGTGATCGGTAAGGTAGTCTACGGATGCTTACTGAAGTTCTATGATTGTGACTATGATTTGAGTTAGCTAACATTTTGACTTTGTGAACTTTGAACATATATGTGCAGTGCACTTCACATAGGTAGGCATGTAGAGATGTTTCTCTAATTTTGTTTGTACTCTGAGCAGCACATTTGTGTGAAGTACTGTAAGTGCCATTTTTATGGTATCACGCTTTCGTGGTACTTTTTGAACATGCCTGTTTTAAGCACACTCCGAGGGATGTGCTGTCTTGGAAATGGTACCACAATTAGGTTAACGCAATCTCAGCCGGCTGCTCCAGAGGGGACTCCCAATCGTGAGATGTATGTGAAATTTGGCCTTCCCCCTATACTGTACAGTAAATTGTGGCATAAATACACTAGAACCGATCCTGAGTTGCAATGGCCACTACATGGGTCGTTTGATTTGCGAAAGGTTCAGTTTGTGGAGCAATGTTTGTTTCAGCGCAGGTCTAGACAGGATATGTTTGATTGTGTGCGAATGTGGGAGAAAGCGGTGCGTGAACGTATGAAGCGTGAAGTTGCCTTGACGGACAAAGAGCAGCGCAAGGCTGCTCGAGATAAGGCTTTACAGCTTGAGGAAAAGGAGGCGCAGGAAAAGAAAGAGAGGGAGGCACGGGAACGTAATTTGCAAACGACCGGTCAATTTCCTATTCGACGACCGCTTTATCCTGTCCTTAATAATGAAATTGATGATTTTTCGTTATTAGATCGATCCCCGCCTCCGAATGTCCAGCCTACGGCTCCGACTGAAGATTCTGGTGATGAAGAACGGGATAAGTCGGATGGGGAGGATAAATCGAGTGTCAGGTTATCTGCGGAAAGATCCACGGAGTTGCGGAGTTATGCTAGAAAATTAAATTTGAATCACGTAACTGTGGCAGACGTTGTAGCTGAGAGGGGTAAATGGACAGAGCGAGAATTGATGTGTTTTTTGAATACTTTTGCAGATGAAGTTGTTACTCGATTTCGTAAACATTCAGAGACCTTAGAACCTAAGGTTGTGTCGGTTCATCGTGAGAATTTGGATAAAGGTTTATTTGTTCTTGCAGATGTCGATGACCTTTTCAAACAACTGCTCCAGCTACGGGATGAGGCGTCCAGATTGCGGGAAGAAGGGAAAAAAGCTAAGGAGTCCGTGCCGGGGTCGACGGAGCCGTCCAAAGAGTGTTCTCTCCGGGGTTCAGATAAGAATTCTAAAGTGCATGTTATGCCTATGCGTGAAGCTGCACCTTTGTATGTTCCCTCTAAAGGGGACGGTACAGATGATGATAAAACGTCGGCAAATTCAAAGGGGTATTTTGTATACAATTGGGTGTATACGCCTTGGAATAGAGCAGATGTTATGGAATTGAAAAACGCTTTACCTGATCTCCGTAAGAATCCGGCCGCATTCTATGAAGGGGTGGAGGGGGCCATTTCCTCATGTGTTATGACTCTTGTTGATATAGATCTCACCTTTGGATTAATTCTTCCGCCTGATATGTGGAGGTCGATTCGTAAGACTAATGATCAAACGATGCTTGGGGCAACTTGGAAAGAAATAAGCCAGGCTGACTTAGACAGGGAACCTGCATGCAAACGATGTGATTTAATTTTAGAACTCCGAACGGCTATTTTGGAAAAACTAAAAACGCTTGTTCCTCCTAAAAAGATTGATTGGACTATGTTAGCTTCGTGCAAACAGAAGCCAGACGAATCAGTATCTGACTTCTTTACACGCTTCGAAGAAGCGTTTCATGATTACAGTGGTCAATCGTTAACAGATGATACGGGTAGGCATTTGTTTGTTGATAAGTATGTGGCTAATCTCCTACCGGAGATTGCAAAGCGATTAAAAACGAGTGAAAGTGGGGGCGTGGCTGGCGGCCGAACATGGCGGCAGCATAGAGGACTAGCTCCGGCAGGGAAGCGGCCTCTCCATCTATCCGTACGATAATCCGTGACTGATTCTTACCTCCAACGGCGGCACTGAACGCCCGAGACCGGGCGGAACTGGCGGCAGGTTCCCGGACGGAAATCGTGGATTGGACGACGGAGTTATCGTCGAGTGCTGATCCGACTGGAACACAGGCCCACCTCCGGGCTCTCTAGTGGCAACTGAGGCCGACCGGAAGTGCAGCCCGCTCGGCTACTGCAGACAGGAAGTGGTCGGTGCTGGAGGTCCACACCCAGTGACGGCCCTGCCCGGTGACAAACTGCTTGCTATACCCAGCGGAGGTTCATAGGAAGGGTGGCCGTAGATTGTCAAGACAACCATCCGAACTTTACCCGGCAGTCTGCCCTGCGGGGACTATCGGGGCGTCTCCCCCATTGCAACGGAAGCCCTCTTCACCTTAAACTGAGGACCGCACCGTGACGGTGATTCCTCTTGATATCCCACCGAACCGACGAACTGTATTCTCTCCGCGACCGAACAATGGCCGGGAAAGGTGTGAAAGGCGGTACAACCCAGACTCGTATTGACCGCTTCACGAACGATAGAACCGCTTCCCCTCCGGCGGATGGGAAGAATCCCCCCGTAAAACCAGGCGAGCCTGCGGGGACGAAGAAGGCGACGCTGGATGACGTTATGAAGGCACTTTCGCAGGTCCAAACGACGGTGGGCTCTATCTCGTCCGAAATCACCCTTATCCGGGCGGACTTCCACAAGATGGCCGAAAAAGTAGGCTCGCTAGAGCTTGTCACGAAATCGCTGGTGGAGGATGTCTCGGAACTGCAGACGGCCATGGAAGCGGTCATGGCGGAAAACAAGCTCCTTAAAGACAAACTCGACGATCAGGAGGGACGTTCCAGGCGGAACAATGTGCGCATTCTTGGCGTTCCGGAGTCTGAAGGTGTGAGAGCGATGGATTTGTACGTAGAGGACCTCATTAAAACTCATCTTCAACCCAAAGGCCTGTCGGCCTTCTTTTCCGTGGAGCGAGCCCACAGGGTCCCGGGGGGTCAACCTAAACCAGGGGCCTCGCCTAGGCCGATCCTAGCAAGACTGTTTAACTACCACGACCGGGATGTCATCCTCCAGGCGGCACGAGTCTCACCACCGGTGAAAATCCTCAACTCAACGGTGGCATTTTTCCCGGATTACACGGCGGAGGTGGCCAGGCGGCGAAAAACATTCTTGGATGTTAAAAAGGAACTTAGAAAACGTGAACTCCCTTACTCCATGATCTTCCCAGCCAGGCTCCGGGTGGTGGCGGAGAATAGAACTTGGTTTTTTGACGACCCTGGAACTGCACGAGACTGGCTGGATGGTTGGTGTCCTGCATCCCACTCTCGCCGCCCTGGCCGGACTAAGAACGGCTCGCAACAACCTGACCGTAATGATGTTGGAGACTCTGGTACGAACAGTGGCAGAAGCTCACCAGTAAGGGACGAGGCTGACCTAAGTCAGGAGGTGGACCCATGAACAAGTATACGTGACATTGATGTTTGGGACTGCGGCTGGAACCGCCAAGAACACTGGGCCGAGGGCCTCCGTGGAGGGTACGAGGGGTCGCTAATTCCGGAGTGCTCCTCACCCCCAACGAGCAAGTAACTGTGTGTTTTCTTTGGGATGGGTTTAAGCACTCTGCTAAATTGGGGTGGCGGGCAGTTTGGAGTCCGTGTAGCAGGGAAGCAGGGTGGGTGGGGGTGTTGGGAACGGGGGGGTTAGGTTGGTCTGCTTGTTTGAATTGTTCGGCTCTATTCACCATTTTGAAACTGCTAGTAGTCACACATGACCGTATTCCTGGCACCGGGTGTGTCGCCTCTGATCCTCTAACACTGCTGGGAAATTCTTTGATCACTATGGCTCCGTCCTACCCTATGGGACACCAACTTGCACGCACGATTACAAAATGGCGGATCTCTCACAACCTACTACCGTAACGCCTGACACAGGGGTGGGGGCAGTGCCACCGCTACAAGTAATGTCATGGAATGTTCGGGGGTTGAAAGGTGAAGAGGGGGCTGGTCTTACAATGTATTAAGAGACTGAATTGTGATATCGCCCTCCTTCAGGAAACGCACTTAGTGGGGGCGGCCACCAAAGCCACCAAAGCTCTGGATAGGAGAGGGTATCGCATGGTAATACACTCGGACTTCACTTCAGGGTCCCGGGGGACGGGTGTCTGGGTGAAAAGAACGTCACGCTTCATACATCACTCCACGAAAGCGGACAAGCATGGCCGCATCGCGGCGGTGTGTGGGCAGTGGGAGGGCGTGCCCATTAATGTGGTGTCTGCGTACATCCCACCAGCGCTACACTCATCGGCACTCCCGGACCTGGGTAAATTTCTTTTGGAACTCCCGGAAGGGGACCTGCTGGTGGGCGGAGACTTCAATGCACTGGCCAACACTGACATGGACAGGTTTCCGGCTCGCTCCCTCCCTACTGGCCCAACGAAATTCAGGGACTTCTTGGAGGCACAGGGTCTGGTCGACATTTGGAGACAGCTTCACCCTATTGATCGCCACTATTCCTACTATTCATCCACCCATGACTGCCTGTCTCGCATTGACTATTTTCTCACATTGGGGGGTGGAAGACTCACTTTTGCCGATGTACAGATTGCGCCACGGGGTATATCAGACCACTCCCCCTTGATCGCTACACTGTCCTGCTCAGCCAGGGCTCGCAAACGACTCTATCCCATTCACCCCGGGTATCTTAAAATCCCTCCGATCCGAAAATCCCTCAAAACCGCTGTAGCGTTCTAGTTGATTCACGTCACGTCGACGTGACGCACGGCGGCCATGTTGGCGCCGGGTGCGCGCGCAGGCATTAGCGCGCTGACTACTGCACGGAGCAGAGCGCCGGCCGGCGCTCCTCGGACCAGATATAATTGTACTTAAATAAATACGAGTTTCACCCAGTACACTTGCTGTCTGTCATATGTGCCCAACGTTACAGTGGCGACGAGGTCGGGAGGAACAGCCAGACGACCACAAAGAAGAAAAAATAGAATCGTCGGCCCCACGTGGCAGCCACGAGGTACAGAAGGACCCAGAGACAACCATTTGGTCCACCCAGACACAGGCAAGAGCCACCTGACGCTACCTAGCCGACGAAACGAAGCACTGAGACACAGCAGGACACATCAGAGGTACAGGGGGAATCCGAGGAGCGTGGCAGTGCCACAGCTAAGCACAGAAGCGGCATATAGGCCAGAGCAGCGGCGCAACCACCCCACAGGCAACAGTACACACGTGTTGCATTCCTGATAACCGAAGCCAGGGAAGTGTAGCGCTGGCTACCAAAGAGGAGAAGGGGGGGACCAGCACCAAGAGTCCCCAGGAAGATACAAGCAGAGGGTTCAAGGACAACACCCCAGGCAGCCCCACCGGCAAAAGCACCGACGTAACAGGCATCAGGGAAGTGAAGATGAGCACACCGGCGGGGTACGCGATAGCACCAGTGCAATTCCTGCCGAAACCCGGGGAACCACTAATGAAGTGGGAGGACTGGAAAGAATACATAGACAATTTCATAGGGGTCTTGGAGGATGAAAATGAAGAAAAATTCACCCCCCAAAGAAAGAAACGGATTCTGTTGCTGAATCTGGGTCCGGAGGGACTCAGAATCTACAAAAGTTTGGCACCGAAAAAGAGAGAAGACACCGAAGACGATGTGTATGCACATGCGGTGGAAGACCTAGATGAACGCTATCGTCCCACCATCTGCGTCTCAGTGGACAGATACAATTTCCAACAAAGGAAACAAAAGGCGGGAGAAACTATTGAAGAATATGTAGCGGCCCTGAGGAAACTGGCGGCCACGTGCAAATACGCACTATGGGAGGATGAGTTCATCAAAGACCAGATTGTCATGCACACCACGAGCGCAAATGTACAAGACAAGCTGTAGGCTAGCGGCGACACCACACTCAAAGACGTATTGGTTATCGTGAAGAGGGCGGAACTCGCACGGCGGTGCGCAAACGCAACCAAGAAAGAAGTGGCCGCCCCGACGATGGTGAACAGAATACAAGAAGAGGAACACCGCAAAGACCAAAGAAGCAGGACACCAGGGACCAAAGGAACCAACAGATGGCAAGGGAAGCAGGCGAACAACGAAAGCAAGAAAACGTGCTACAGGTGCGGAAGTTGGTCCCATGAAGCACACGATAGAAGGTGTCCGGCATTCCGAGCCAAATGTCTACACTGTGGCATCATAGGCCATTATGAGAAGGTGTGCCGAAAGAAACAACAAAGGGGGACGGTGAAATATGTCGAACAAGATGAAGATGACCAGGAGGAAGTCAAAGAAGAAGAAGTGGTCACCGTCTTATGCATATACGACCAGGTACTAAGCGTAGATGGGAAAAGATCGACCAAACCTGTCCTAGACATGTCCATGGGCGGCATCACCATCACAGTGGTGGCAGACACCGGATCTCCATTTACCATTATTCAACAGGCAGTGTGGGAAGTAGAGTTCCAACCCCAGCTGGGCCCAGAATTGGAGAAACTAGACATTCGACCGGTCGCCTACAATGGTGATCGCATCCCCATGCTGGGATTCCGACGCCTGCTGTTTGAGTTCAGAGGCCGATCTGCATGGTGCAAACTATACGTCGCGGAAAAAGGACCCTCCGTCCTAGGATGGCTAGACCAGGGTGACCTGGGGATAAAACTAGACCCCGGAGGGAAGGAACAAATCCTACTCACAGAACAGGAGGAATGGCCGGACATGAACAGATGGAAGAAGAACTACCCGAAGGTGTTCGGAGGCACGGTGGGCAGAATGGAAAAGTTCCAACATAAGATCATGCTCAAAGAAGGAGCCATCCCAGTGGCACACAAGGTGAGGAACGTGCCCATAGCAGTGAGAGAAGCAGTCCAGACGGAACTCCAGGAGTTGGAGAGAAAGGGCATAATAGAACCAATCACCTGCGCGGAATGGCTGGCGCCCCTAGTTGTCGTAATGAAGCCCAACGGGAAGGTCAGGCTCTGTGTGGACCTGAGAGAACTGAACAAAAACATTGTCGTGGAGAAATTCCCCCTTCCCAGAATCGAAGAGATGCTAGCCAATACTAGAGGAGTGAGGTGGTACTCCACTATCGACTTGACCTCAGCCTACCACCAAATAGCACTGCATCCGGACAGCAAAAGCCTCACATCCTTCATCACCCCGTTTGGGTGCTATAGGTTCTGTCGAATGCCGTTCGGACTAGCCTCGGCGGCTGCAGTCTTTCAGAAGATGATGCACCAACTATTCAGAGACTGTGAGGGCGTCCAATATTTCCAGGACGACATCCTAGTGATGGGGTGTGATAGAATGGATCATGACCGGAAACTAGATAAAGTGCTACAAACGCTGGAAGTCAAAGGCCTTACGGCAGAATGGTCTAAATGTCGGTTGGGCCTGCAATCGGTGACATACCTAGGCCATGAAATTGGACAACAAGGGGTCACACCAAAGGCAGAAAACGTAAAGGCCATCGCTGAAGCACCGCCCCCCAAGAACAAGGAAGAAGTTGGGAATGGCGGAGTACTATAGTAAGTTCGTGGTACACTTTGCCTCAAAGACCTACAACATGAGGTTGCTGACCAGAGAGAGCACGGCGTTTCAGTGGACACCGGAAGCCCAAGCAGAGTTCGAAACCATCAAAAAGGAGGTCTCAGGAGCCATACCGCTCAAGGGGTACGACCCAGAGGGCACCACGGTGCTCACCACCGACGCCAGTGACAAAGGACTGGGCGCTGTACTGATGCAAGACCGAGGAAGAGGGGACATGGAGACCATCAGCTTCGCATCCAGGGCTTTGACGGATACCGAAAGTAAATACAGCGTCATCGAGAAGGAGATGCTAGCGGTGGTGTGGGCCATGACGAGGTTCCGGCAATTCTTGTGGGGTACCCGATTCCTGCTCAAGACAGATCACAAGCCGTTGGTGAAAGTATTAACGTCGTGTGGACATGCCAGCGCCACACCCAGGATATCCAAAATGTCCTTGAAGTTGCTAGAATTCAGGTACGATGTGGAGTACATCCCTGGGAACAAGAACCGAGTAGCGGACTACTTGAGTAGAACAGCGGCCATGGAGCCTGGAGAGGAAGACCCTGCAGACAGAGGAGAGATGGTAGCTCTCATAGAAGACCAAGAGAGACTAATCAGCCAACAAGAATGGACCGAAGCATATGAAGAAGATACCGACATCAAGGAAGTGAAGGCGCACATCATACAAGGATGGCCAGACAAGAGAAACTTGAAGACGAACCTTAGGCCATATCATGAAGTGAAGGAGGAACTGTCAGTAGGAGACAAGGGGATATTCATCTACAGAGGAGACAAGGTGATCCCCCCAAGGAACCTCATCAACAAGTTATTGGACTTATTACATGAAGGCCATTTGGGCATAGGAAAACTCAAGGCCAGATCGAAACAAAATTACTGGTGGCCAGGTATGGATATAAGAGCAGAGAGGCATGTCAGGGAGTGTCCACAATGTCAAGGAGCTGACAAAACATTGAGACCACTACGCCCAGCTCTTGGAAAGTTCGACAATCCATCCAACCCGTGGGAAGAGCTGTCCATAGACATCTTAGGACCTGTGCTAGATGACCTGGGCACACAGAAGTATGTGTGTGTCCTCATAGACCGATACTCCAAGTGGCCAGAGCTAAAAGTGAGCGAATCCATGGACACTGAGAACATCTTGAAGTTTTTGTCTGAAACGTTCACCAGGGAAGGAATCCCCAAGTCCATCTTAAGCGACAACGGGCCACAATTCAAGTCGGAAAGATGGAAACAGTTCATGGTAAGAAATGGCATCACCATCAGACACACGGCAATTTACCACCCAGCGGGAAATGGCCTAGTAGAACGATTTAACAGAGTAGTGATGGGGGCAATACAAGCGGCCATATCCAGCAACAAAGACTGGGAAAAGGCGCTGGAGAACATGGTATGGGCCTACAGAATAACTACCACAAGCACGGGGTACAGCCCGTTTCAAATATTGAGAGGACGTGAACCCTTCACACATGACAACAGGATCTGGAAGGAGAAGGTGGTAACCAGTGAGTGGTCCCCTGCTGTGGTAAGGGCCAACCTGGAAAGAGCACAAACAATCTACACTAATCACTACAACAAACGGAGGAATGTGAAAGAGACTGGCCTGGAAAAGGGAGAGTGGGTGAGAGTTAAGCTAGCCACCCTACAAAAGAAAGGAGACAGCAAGTATAGCGAGCCGATGCAAGTCAAGGAAGTATACGATCGAGCGGCTCTGCTGAGCGACGGTAATGTGTGGTCGCAGGACCGCATGGCCCGGTGCAACAAGATATTGAGATGGGGACGAAGGGACATGGAAGTCGAAGACATGGATGACTTGAATGTGGAAAGTAGGCCAAGTGGAAGTGAGCAAGGTGATGGAGCAAGTGCAGAGGAGGCGCGAGAAGGTGAAGAAGGGAGCGAGACCCAAGGAGCTGAGATGGACATGTCAGGAGGAAATACGAACAGTGATGGAGTGGTGAGCGAAGGTATGGAAGATATTGGAGCACAGTGTCAAGGGACTCGAGAGAACACTGGTAAGGTTACCAGGAGTGGAAGGCAAGTCGTAAGGCCATCCAGATTTCGAGACTTTGAACTAGACTACGAAGTGTAAGTGCCTGAACTTGGTTTTGGTAAAAGGGGGAGATATGTAGCGTTCTAGTTGATTCACGTCACGTCGACGTGACGCACGGCGGCCATGTTGGCGCCGGGTGCGCGCGCAGGCATTAGCGCGCTGACTACTGCACGGAGCAGAGCGCCGGCCGGCGCTCCTCGGACCAGATATAATTGTACTTAAATAAATACGAGTTTCACCCAGTACACTTGCTGTCTGTCATATGTGCCCAACGTTACAACCGCCACTAAGCATTACTTCCAGGAGAACTCCGGATCGGTATCCTCACCGACGATACTATGGGAGGCGTACAAGACAGTATTGAGGGGCCAGGCAATTGCGACCATAACCGATCATAAACGTAAACAAAAACAAGAACTGGTAGAACTGGAACTGCAGTTGGAACAGGCTAATGTGACGCACATGACCGCACCGTCAGAAGACACTCGACACGCGCTGACTCTATGTCAGCAAAGACATGACGACTTTCTCCGTCAACGGGTGTTAGAGCATATAGAGTCGACTGCATGCAGAGTTTATGATGTGGGCGACAAAGCCAACAAATTGCTGGCCTGGTTGGACAAGAAACGGGACGGAGGCAGGCACATTCTGCAGTTGCGGGACCGAGAAGGGACGTGTCACACGCTCCCTCCTAAAATCGTCGACCTCTTAGCAGACCATTTCCAAGGGGTATATACCCCAGAGGTGGTGGTCACGGCAGAGACGGCAGAATTAGCACTCCAAGATGTAGAATTAGAGATGTTGGCACCGGAGGCGAGGACCGAGTTGGAAGCGGACCTCACGGTAGAGGAACTCCGTACGGCGATGGGAGCACTACATACAGGCAGAGCATTGGGCCCCAATGGGATACCAATCGAATGGTTTCAAACGATGTCGGACACACTGGGCCCGCCAATGCTGGGCATGTTTGAGAACTGCCGTGAGACCGGAACACTGCCTTTAGACCACCGCTTGGCGACGATAGTGGCTATCCCTAAACCTGGCAGACCTCCAGAAGACTGCACGTCTTATTGCCCGATCTCGCTCATCAATGCAGAGGCGAAGATCCTAGCGAAATTGATTGCTAATAGGCTGACTCCATATCTCTCCCAGCTGATCCACCCTGACCAATCCGGCTTTATGCCACACAGGAGTACAGCGTTAAATCTCAGTAGAGTGCACGGCGCATTGGCACGAGCACATTCCCTGAAAGAACCGGCGGACATCTTGTCACTGGACGCCAGAATGGCTTTTGACATGGTAGAGTGGCAATACCTGTTCGCAGTTCTGACTCGGATGGGCTTCGGACCGAAGTTTCTATCATGGGTCCGACTACTCTACACGGACCCAGTAGCCCATGTGGCGGCCAATGGCCACATCTCACGAGTGATTTCTCTAGCTCGTGGGACTCGCCAGGCTGCCCCTTATCCCCGTTATTGTTCGCACTGGTCCTTGAGCCTCTCGCGATTGTTATCAGAAAGACACCACTACTGAAGGGTATTAGATGGACGGAGGCCTGGGAAGATAGAATATCATTATATGCTGATGATATGTTGGTCTACTTGTCTGCCCCCGAATCGAGTGTTCCGATATTACTGGCACTCTGCGATAAACATGGCTCGGCCTCTGGCTATACGATCAACTGGGCGAAATCGGTCCTTTATGTTCTGAAGGGCCCCTGGCCAGTCCTCCCTGATCACTGTCCTTTGGTGTTAACCGATGTCTCCTTCAAGTACTTAGGCATCCATGTCACCAACGATACGGCCGTATTCTACGACCGGAACTTGGCGCCTCCCCTCCTCCACCTAAAGGCAGACGTACGACATTGGTCATCCCTGCCGCTCACGCTCCTGAGCCGCGCGGCCCTGTTTAAAATGATGGCGCTTCCGCGCCTCCTGTACGTTTTGGAAAATACCCCAGATGTAATCCCGCCCTCCTACTTTCAAAGAATCACCGCAGCTATCACCACCTTGTTATGGGGTGAGCGTCCCCCGAGAATAGCTCACCTCAAACTTAACCGCGGTTGGTACGATGGAGGGATAGCACTACCGAATGTGCAGCTCTACTACTGGGCATCCCAACTCAAGGTACTCAATCAGTGGCTCCATGCATCGCACAATGACCCGGCCTATCTAGCTGACAGGGCCCAACTGGGAACGCAAAGTCTGTTGGCCCCTCTATACAACCCAAGCCTCCTCAAAGACCTGATTGGCCCTACTAAACATACAGTCACCTTATGGTAAAAGGCGCTCACCAGGCTACAATGGAAGGGAATCATTACGAAGCTTAACCCGCTTTGGGATACCAAGAAACTGGGCTGCCTCAGGACCAGTAAGGGGTTCACCCAGTGGGATAATATAGGCCTTTCTACGGTGGGGGATCTATGGTCGTCCGCAGGGGTGATTCCCTTCGAGCAACTTCAACAGCAATATGCCCTAGGCCCCAATGAAACATACAGATACATCCAAATCAGACACGCTCTCCTGGCGGTGTTGGAACCAGGAACTACGGTCCCGGAGTCCTCGCCTCTGGAAGACCGGCTTCTTACGGATTTTTTACAATCAAGGGCCACCTCACTCACATACCGCAAACTGATGAATAATCTTCCAGACCCCCTACAGAAACTGCGAGAAAAGTGGGAGGATGAGTTGGGAGCTATGGATGAGACGGACTGGAATGCTGCTATGGCGTCTCCGAGGGAGGCTGGGGTGTCGGCCAGGTTCAGGCTCATGCAGTTAAAAGTGCTGCACAGAGTGTACTATACAAGGACCACCTTACACAAAATGCACAGGGCTGATTCCCCTCACTGTCTCAGGGGATGTGGGGAGGACGGCACATTGTTACACACGCTGTGGGGTTGCCCTCTCATCGCCAGATACTGGCAACAGGTCATGCGCACAATCTCACAGGCCCTTGATACCTCCCTCACACCAGAGCCACGCCTCTGTCTCCCGAATATATGGGAGGGCACTGATCTTAACCTCCGACAACAGCAGTGGGTCACAATTGGTACAATGGTGGCAAAGCGCGATGTGGCGCAGAGATGGGGGGTGGCGGAGTTACCTACTTTGGCGTTATGGTGCAAGACCATGGACAAATTGATGCTAACTGAAAGAACTGTCTATAAACTCAGAGCGAACCCAAAGAAATAGAATAAGGTATGGGAGGCATGGAATAGATACAGAGGGGACCTGTGCGACCCGCTGCAGGAGGATGAAGACGAAGACTCAGATGATGAGGAGGAAATGATTGTTTAACCTGTAGGATGCCATGGGGGGGATTAGAAATATACTCTTGTCGTTGAAACTTCGGCTCACATTGTGCGTGGGGGTGAGGGGGGACGGCCAGGGGGTTGGGGGTTGGCGTGTTCTACTAGCAACTCTTTTTCCATATTGCCTTATGTCTATTCACTACAAATGGGAACAAAACAAAAAAGGACTTAAAAAGTAAAACTTCATGACTCCGAAAATTGCATCCTGAAGATTTGCCATATCATCCTCACCATGTGCTGCCGGACCGGAGGGTTGTCGGCTGAATAGCTGTGTAAAAGTACATGATGTTCTCTTATCTTACGCCATGCTTATTGTATAAATGTACTGCTGATACTTGGATGATGACTGTCAATAAAAGTTTTACACCAAAAAAAAAAAAAAACGAGTGAAAGTTCCTGGGCCACGGCTACCCCTGCACAAAAAACGCTAACTATATTCTTAACACCATGTTATATATTTTGAATTGCCTCTACAGATATTCTGAAAACATCATACATCTATTCTACATATCCTATGAAAACATCCAACACAAACTAATCCAATATACAAGAATACCCTTGTAAAAAATGTAAGTATACTTGTCATTTCTCAAAAACTGCCGAAAATAACACAAACTATGTTCTTAACAACATGTTATCTATTTAATATTTCCTCTACAGATATTCTAAATACATCATACAGCTATTCTACCTACAACAAAGAAAACAACTTATTAAGAAGTTAGTATACTTTTAAATATTTTCCATTTCCAAATGGTTCAATATAAAAATTATAATATTTTGCATTTTTTTCTTCTATCTACTCTACAGATCAAACCTGTACTAACTTGATGTACTCCAGCTATTACTACTACTCTACTATTTAAACAAGTAAGTATATGTAATGTTTACATCAAATGTACAAGTAAGCAAAAATGACAACTGCTTTTGAGTGGAAATACGTTTATTATGTGTAAACATTAACGTTGCTTTTCTATATTTTCATACCAACAGCAAATAAAGACATACATACAAGAACATCCTTCAAAAGACATTTCTGCTTCTGTGACTACTACTTTGATTAACTGTAAGTATAAATGCATCAATAATGATGTTAGCACCACAAAAGGAAAAAATGTGTTCTGATTTTGTTTCTTTCTACTCTTTCCTAGAACAAGTAAATCAAAATGACTGAAGGTGCAGAATTTGTCATGTCTCAGAAAAATAAATTACTATTATGCTACATGGGTTATGTATATAATCAGGAAAGACAAAGTGGTAGAAAAGTTTTTTGGAAGTGTACCAAATATTACTCCAACAAATGTTATGGGAGGGCCACTACTGAGGAAACTAATGTGCTATTTACTAGGGAACACAATCATCCCCCAAATGTCACAGAAATTGAAATTAGAGATGCTTTAGAAAGTATTAAAAGTGCTAGCACACAAAGTGACAAACCAACAACACAAATCCTTAAAGAAGAACTGGTAAAAGTCCCAGCCCATGCTTCAGGTCAACTACCCTCTATTGACTCCCTGAAACGCACAATTGCACGCACTAAACGACTCACTAGCACAACCCAACCCAACCCAACAACTTTTGAGGAAATTATTATTTCACCAGAAATGGCCATCACTCACAATAAAGATAAATGTATTCTTTTTGATAATGAAAGCAGTACAAACAGAATAATTATGTTTGCAACTGCAAGTAATTTACGCAAAATCCAACAGTGTCCCCAATGGATGATGGATGGAACATTTAAACCCTGCCCAAAACCTTTTTATCAACTGTATTCCATCCACGGTTTATACCATAATTCTAACATACCTTTCATTTACTGTTTGCTACCCAACAAACAGCAAACCACTTACACCGAAATATTAAATGTTCTGAAAACGGAAATCAATAATTATTTTCCTGAAAAAATAATTATTGATTTCGAATTAGCTATGTTTAATAGCATTTTGAGAACATTTCCCCACACAACAATCCAGGGTTGCTATTATCATTTTAATCAGAGTATATGGAGGCATCTCCAAAAATCTACTTTAAGTATACTATACTCTACAGATAGCACCTTTGCCTATCAAGTTAAAAAGTTAATAGCCCTGGCCTACGTCCCTGTTACAGATGTAGCTGAACATTACAATTTATTAATTGACAGCGCATATTACAAGAGGAATGAGGATAAACTAACCCCATTACTGGACTATTTTGAAGACACTTGGGTGGGAAGGTTGCACAGATCTGGACATCGACGCCAGCCCAAATTCCAAATCCCTTGGTGGAATGTCTATCTTAGTACTTTAAACCAAGAGGCTAAAACTAACAACAGTGTAGAAGGGTGGCATAATGCTTTCCAAGCAACTACAAACAGAGGCAAACCCACGTTCCATAACCTTCTAGAAGCTTTGAAAAAAGAACAAAGCTATCAGGAACTAAGAATGGAACAATCAGTGTCACAAATAGGTCCAAAACTCACTAAACAAACAAAACAAATGTTCCGACTACTTCAAAGTCAAGTCACACTATACCCTACAACTAGAGGATTAGAATACCTGGCAATAATAGCTAAAAGTCTACTACAAAAATGACAACTAAATATACGAATGTCTTCTTACAATAATAGTAAAATTTACATGTCATAAACATATATAATCAATTATAAATAATACATATTTGTTTGACAAACTTATTAAAATTATGAAAAAAAATTCGTAACAAATATGCAATGTTTATAATTTATTCACACATACACAAAACATTAAAAATCGACATTTCCCACCCAATCAAAATTGTTAATTAAATACTTACAATTTTTGGAGATGAGAGACGCAATCAAGGAAAAAGCAATCCATACAATCCAATCCAATATCTTACTATTCCAATATGGGAAACCCTCAAAAACCCGAAAATAAAGTGTAAAACGTAAAAAAACGCTCCAGGAAATCCTGAAAACAGTAGTGTGGACACTTTATTATTTAAAGTGATATACACACAATTTCTAAAAAACGGTCACGCATATCAATGTATCAATCCGAATCGAAACCCTCAAAAAAACCCGAAAAAGGTTGAAAAAGTGTTAAAACCGCTCCTGGCAAACACGAAAAATAGGAGATAAATGTCAAAATATAAGCATAATAACTCAAACATTTGTTTCTCCGTAAAAAAACACGCTTCCTTCCATGTAGTTTTCATGCGAGGAACCGAAACCTGTAAAATAACATACATAAGGAAACCCACCCACAAATACCCCCTTCACATTTGTAAATATACTAACAATTAACATTAACCATGTAAGAAGACATTTCCGAACACTTAAAATAAGACTTGAAGCAAAAAAAGCACGACACATCTATAACGGAGACTTTTCACCCAAACGCTACTTAAACTATTAATACATACACCAAAAAGCACTACAAAGTTCGATTATACCCTCAAACATGACCACTTACTTATAATTTGTAGGTAAAAATAACCTTACCTCTCTCCACGCGAAGCAACTCCCAAACGCGAGCTTCTCCAGTCCAGAATGGAGCGCAATAACCTTACGCGGTAAAAAAGTAGTCCCCTTAACCCATTTGTGTAAAAGGATAATAGAAAATACAATGTAATATGTAAAAAATATAATACATACACATGTATAATGTAACAAATTAATACACTATACTCATTACAATTTTCCTTATTTAAGAAAAATAAATATATTTAATATAAATTAATATATAATAATTATTATATATTAATAATATTAAAAAAATATGTAAGACTTTGAATAAAAGATGTAAATATTTGGTTATTGTGTATATTCATATGAATAAGTTTGTGTTTATTTTTAAGTAAACATTATAAATGTTTATGGTAATAATTAATAATGATAAATAATATAACTTATTTATTGTTATTAATATAACAATTTGAACAATTTACTATATAAACAATGGCCAGAAAAAAGTATTTATTTTATCTGTGAATGTATATATTTTTGCAAATAATAAATGAATGTTTATGTTTATTAATTAATAATAATAATAATTAATAAAATAATTATTATTTTTATTAATTATTACAAAATGTTTTATAATAATTTCTAACTATAACAAAAGTATAAAATAGCTTAACTAATATTTTGGCTATACCAGATATTATAATTAAACATATTGTTTGCCTATACAATTATAAACTTTACAACCGAATCGATTTCTATGTTTAATGTAAAAACAACTTTTTCAGAAATATACACCAAGAAATATTTTATTTTGTATTTCAATTTCTTCTAACAAATGTAATAATACTCATGTTACTTGTTAAATTAAAAAATGTTTTATATATATTTAATAATATTAATATTTAATATTAACATTATTAAATATTTATGTAAGAAATGTATAACAAATCATTGTTTTATGTATTTCTATATAAATACTTGAAACTGTAAGTGACTGATGGGAATATGTAAAATTTACTGAAAGAATGTTGTAAACAAATTTATTTTTATTATTGACAACATGTATATAAATGTAAATATGTTATTCTGTGAATACTAAAAGTCAAAAAAATGTGATGTTATATTTGTTTGTGATTGTATTGTAGTACACAATAAAAAATAAAAAAATTGTTTAATAAAGTTTTTTGAAAACATCCATGTTGCATTATTTGTTAATATTAAAAGACAGTAATGAACAAATGTATGCAAATGTGCTGCACACTGACCAATTTAATATGTTCTATTGCTACTCCAGTCAAGCTAATATCATAGAAGCTGCAGGACACTAGCTAAAAATTATTTACTATTCCTACTCCACTCAAGCTAATATCATAAAATGTGGTGGAGACTGACCAATGTTTATTTATTAATCCAACTCCAGTGTAGGTAATATCAGTGATGGTGCTGGACACTAACCAATAATAATTAGAATTCCAACTCCACTCTAGCTACTGTCTGGAAACATGCTAATACATATATTTTTTTGATCAAAGTAAAACTTAATAATGTAAAGTTATATTATTTTGTATTTTCGTATAATAGCTTTAATGTATAAGTGTTTAATGTTACACTATACACCAGCACTCTAAAATACCCAAAACTGTCCCTAAACACTAAAAATACCCCTTCACCCCAAAGCCCAAAACTGACCCAGAACCCTACAAATACCCCTTTATCCACAAACTTAAAACTGACCCTGAACCCTACAAATACCCCTTTACTCAGAAACTGAAAACTGACCCTCAACCCCAAAAATACCCCTTTACCCAAGAACAGAAAATTGACCCAGAGCCCCAAAAATACCCCTTTACCCACAAACTGAAAACTGACCCTGATCCCAAAAAATACACCTTTACCCAAGAACTGAAAACTGACCCTGACCCTTTAAAAAACTCCTTTACCCACAAACTGAAAACTGACCCTGAACCCTACAAATACCCCTTTACCCACAAACTAAAAACTGACCTCAACCCAAAAAATACCCCTTTACCCAAGAACTGAAAACTGACCCTGAACCCCAAATATACCCCTTTACCCACAAACTGAAAACTGACCCTGATCCCAAAAAATACACCTTTACCCAAGAACAGAAAACTGACCATGAACCTTAAAAAACTCCTTTACCCACAAACTGAAAACTGACCCTGAACCCTACAAATACCCCTTTACCCACAAACTGAAAACTGACCCTCAACCCTAAAAATACCCCTTTACCCAAGAACTGAAAACTGACCCAGAAGCCCAAAAATACCCCTTTACCCACAAACTGAAAACTGACCCTGATCCCAAAAAATACACCTTTACCCAAGAACTGAAAACTGACCCTGAACCTTAAAAAAAACTCCTTTACCCACAAACTGAAAACTGACCCTGAACCCTACAAATACCCCTTTACCCACAAACTGAAAACTGACCCTCAACCAAAAAAACCCTTTACCCAACACCTGAAAACTGACCCTGAACCCTATAAATACCACTTTACCCACAAACTGAAAAATGACCCTAAACACTATAAATACCCCTTTACCCACAAACTAAAAACTGAGCCTGACCCCAAAAAATACACCTTTACCCCTGAACTTAAAACTGACACTGATTATAAAAAAACACCCCTTAATCCACAAACTGAAAACTGACCCTTCACCCTTTCAAAACCCCTTTACCCAAAAACTTAAAAATGTCCCAAATCCCACTAAATACACCTTTAATCACGAACAGAAAAATTACCCTGAACCCTAAAAATGTACCCTATACCAAAAATGTATTAAACTGACCATGAACACTATAAATAATAATGAACACAACATTAAACATTAATATTTAATTAACAAAAAAATAATATTTAACAAAAACAACAAGAAAATATATTATCACATTAGCTATAATAATAAATTTGATTAATTAATATTGTTTAATTCCAATTAATTAATTAACATGAACATACATTTATACATTACATTTAAATGTATCCAATTAATGTAATTAAGTCATTATTATAAATTAATTACCAATTAATTATTTTAAATAATATGCAAAATATTAATAAGATCATTAACTAATTATAAATAATTTGTTAGCAATTTATAAATTTCAATAATATGCTAATTCATAATAAAATAAATCACTAATTATTTATAAATAATAACCAATTTATCAATTCAAATAATATACAAATCAATAAAAAAAATTAATAATAATTAATTAATCAATTAATCAATTAAATAATATGCTAAATACTTAATAAAACAATTAACTAATTAATATTAATTAATTACCAATTAAAATCTAATTAAAACAATTACCAAACATATATTGATTAATTAATTATTATTAAATTACTTCCCACCCTATTCCCCTATAAACCCACAACCCGCTCCTAAACATTAACTACTATTTTTTTATATATTATATATATATTTTTTTTAACATTTTTTTCTACATATTCTCGATATTTTTTACTTTCACTATATTTCGATATTTTGTCTGGTCGATATTTTTGAGTCGATATATTTGTATTCGATATTTTTGGGTCATTTTTTCAGTCAATATTTTGTCCAACGATATTCCTATAGTCGATATTTAGTTAATGTCGATATTTTTTCGTCGATATTTTGTCCATTCGATAATATGTAGTCGATATTATGTCCAGTTACCCATTCATCCTGATAGCAGATACCTATTTGGCTTCACGTTAAATAATAAATCATATAGATTTTGTCGTGTTCCTCAAGGTTACACAGAGAGTCCTAGCATCTATAACCAGGCTTTGAAAAGACAGCTCGATTCTTTTGAATTGCAATCTGGAGTGGCACTTATACAGTATGTCGACGACCTCCTGTTGGCAGCAGACACTTATGCACAATGTGAGGAGAGTACGCTTGCTTTGCTTTCCTTTTTGGCTCAGGACAATCATAAAGTCTCTAAGAAAAAGTTACAATACTGTAGACCCAAGTTGACCTACCTCGGTCATCTTTTGTCTAAGGAGGGGCGTGCATTAACATCAGATCGAATTCAGGCGATTTTAGACACACCAGTCCCCCGCACTCAGAGAGATGTACGCGCTTTCATAGGACTAACGTCCTTTTGTAGACAATGGATTATGGGGTTTTCGCACATTATAAAACCTTTGTTAGCGTCACTGTCCAAAACTACACCAATGCCCCTTGAATGGACAGATGAATGTCAGAATGCTTTTGAACAACTTAGACAGGCCCTTTGCTCTGCACCCGTGTTAGGTACACCAGATTATACAAAGATTTTTACATTGTACGTGCACGAGAAAGATGGGTGCGCGTTATCAGTGTTATTGCAAGCACACGGGGACAAGCAGAGGCCATGCGCGCACTTCTCAGCCATTCTTGATCCTGTAGCACGAGGGTTACCAGTGTGCTTTCGAGCAGTTGCAGCAACAGCGGTAGCTATACGACAGAGTGAGGGAATAGTTTTGTCGCATAAATTGTTGGTACTAGTTCCCCATGCGGTAGATGCTCTGTTAAATCAAACAAAGACTCAATATCTTACGAGTGCACGTTTAACAGGATATGAGCTCACACTCCTGGCGCCACACATTACACTGAAAAGATGTGCCACCCTGAACCCTGCCACTTTATTGCCTTATCCGGTTGAAGAGGGCCAGGAGGAAAAACATCATGATTGTGTTTTTCTGACCGAGGAACAAACAAAGGGTCGTATCGACTTACAGGATATGCCACTTCCAGATGTGGATGGGGAACTGTGGGTTGATGGATCGTGTTTGAGGCTGCCAGATGGCACGACTTCTGCAGCATATGCGATCACGACGCTTAAGACAGTGGTAGAAACAGCACGAATACCCCAGAAATCAGCCCAAGCAGCGGAGCTGATAGCCTTGACAAGAGCCTGCGAACTGAGTGCTGGCCTATGTGTGAATATCTACACAGACAGCCGGTACGCCTTCGGAGGAGCGCATGACTTCGGCTTACTCTGGAGAGAGCGTGGGTTTTTGACTTCTCATGGAGTACACATTATGCACGGAGAACTAGTGCGTGATCTCCTAAACGCGTTGCTTTGTCCAAAGAAAGTAGCGATAATTAAATGCAGTGCACATAAAAAGGTCACTGACAAGGTGGGACAAGGCAATGCCTTTGCAGACAGTATAGCAAGACAAACAGCTATGTCTCGAAATGACTCCCCTATGTATGTAGCGAAGTCGCAGGCCGAGCGATGGCATGATGCTAGAGCGGAGATACTAGATATTCAAAAATCAGCGACGGAAGCAGAACTGGTGGCATGGGCAGCAGAAGGGGTACTGGATGACGAGGGTTGTTGGAGGAGTAAGGACATGGAGAGATGGAAATTGCCTGCAGCTTACTTGCAGGCGAAGGTCCAGATGACACATGGGTTGGCACATGTAGGGGCTCTTGCAATCACTCGATTGTTAACACGAGTTTGGGAGCATCCTGAGATTGCCAATACTGCGAAGAGAGTAGTGCAGACCTGTTTAATATGTTTACGACACAAACCTGCAAAAGGGACGCATACTCCGAAAGGAGGGTTCGTTCCACCTTCCGCACCATTCGAGGTACTTCAAATGGATTACATCCAGCTTGAGCGTTGCAATAACCTTAAGTATGTCTTAGTGGTGGTGTGTGCTTTTAGCAAATGGGTTGAGGCCTTCCCCACGAAAGATAATACAGCTTTGACAACTGCAAAGGTTCTGCTCAAAGAGTACTTCCCTCGATTTGGAGTTTGCAAATTTTTGTGGAGCGATAATGGTCCTCATTTTGTTGGGAAAATTGTGGAGTACGTGCTAAAGGGACTGGGGATTCAGCAGAAGTTTCATGCTGTGTTCCACCCTCAGTCAGCAGGTCTTGTTGAGCGGTACAATGCTACGTTGAAATTGAAACTGGCTAAGATTGTGGCGTCCACGTCATTGAAGTGGCCGGATGCCTTGCCGCTAGCATTACTCTCTCTTAGATCAGTGCCCCATTCTCGAACTGGCCTCACACCGTATGAAGTGGTGTTCGGAAGACCTATGAATATATGGGGACTTCCTAAGCCGCGATTGTTACATGATGTGCCTTGTATAATGATGAACGATTATTTGGCACGATTAACAAATGATTTGCTTTCTATTGACCAACAGGTTCGAGAAGCGCTCCCTGACAATTCCATTGGAGAGGCTCATAATCTCCGTCCTGGAGATTATGTAATGATTAAGTTGTTTGAGAGAGCGAACAGCTTGGAACCGAGGTGGCGTGGCCCCGAGCAAGTTCTCCTGGCGACTCGAACGGCTGTGCGAGTGACCAACAGAAAGCGGTGGGTGCATTCAACTCACTGCCGTTGCGTCTCTCCGGACCTGGTGAATCCTACTGTGTTGTCCGACTACAAAGAGATCTTGGACGAAGAAAAGAGCCCAGCTGTGACATCGGCCGAATCTGAGGGAGCCTTCCCGGACCACACTGTTTCTGGACGACAGCGCTACGATCTGCGGCCAAGATAGGAAGAAGATTTTTTTTTGGGTGCGAGACTGGTTGGTTACCGCTCTGGGGTTTGTGAAACGGAAACCAGGAATCTCAAGGGGGGGATCAGTTTTGCCAAGAGTAGCGACACCCGTCGTGACCCCGGAAAAGAAAACAACGGCTACCTCGGAGCTCAGCACTATTTTTTATTTTTGTAGTTGTATACTTGAGACATTGTGAACTCTTTGAACTATGGCGTTTTCTGCATCACGAGACAAGAGAATTCTTGGTGCTATCTTGTTTGTACTGAAAATTGTGGTGATAGCAGTAATAGCCTGGGTAGTAGAACTTGTGGTGCCTGTACGAGAACATTTGCTGCCGACTACCCCGGCTCCATCTGAACATTTTCATTTCACCTTACCCTATCATGAAGAACGGCACCGACAGACTTACTTGAACAATAGCTTCATTCAAATCTTGCATCATACTCATAATATGACGAACACTTCAAATTGTTGGGTGTGTGGGATGTTGCCTGGGCATCAGAAGAAAGGGGGCACACCGCTCATCCCACTCCCGTTTTCCCATAACGGTTCTTGTAATGCTTGGTATACTCTTCTATTCACTTTGCGCTGGCCAACAAAAGGGGGGGTGCTGTTCCGTTTAAATAAAATATGCTACCATGACCGGGATGGTTATCCACAGGCTGAAGGTACTCGGTTTGAATGGGAGGAGTACCGCCCCGATAATGTATCTGCACCACGGGTTTACAGTAACCAAAGGAACATTAATATGTCCAGTTCTCACGTCATAAATGTCATTGATACTAATGCGGATTTGTGTATACGAAATAAAGGTACTATCCCGGTTGGGAAAAGTGAATGTAACACCACACTTACATTTGACAGTCCGAATGGTCTATCATTTGTGGCATCCCGAAATACATATTTCATTTGTGGTAATAAAGGCTACCATCAGCTCCCTTTAGGATGGTTAGGTACATGCTATATCTCCTTTGTATTGCCCCCTGTATTCATTGCCCCACCAATGTACCATAAGGACTATACTACTATACTCTGTACCACAACTTTGTGTTAAATAGAGTTAGACGTGCGGTGGTCTTGGATGAGATTGACTCGTGTTGTTGAGGCTGTAGCTAATGATACCGCTTTTGCATTGGGAAATATAACAGAAGAACTTCAAATATCCAGAATTGTTACGCTTCAGAACCAAATGGTTCTTGATGTGGTTCTAGCTGATCGGGGGGGGGGCATGTAGAATTATCGGAAGTAGCTGTTGTGTTTACGTGCCTGATAACTCACCATCTGTATATGATGCCATTTCCAAACTCCACAAAATTGCTGCTGAAATACACCCTGACAATGGTACATGGACCCTTTCGGGTGGTTCTGGTCAATGCTTAGTACGTGGGGCTGGAAGCTACTGACGATTTTATGTATTATAGTTGGGATACTATTCCTTGTGTGTTTATGTATACAATGTGGCCCTGCATTATGTTCTATGTGTTTATCAGCCTGTATTCCATCTAGACAAGCTCTTGCCCAACAGGAATTGATGCTTCATAAAGAAGTAGCTCAAATAATGTCAATTGATATCGAAGATGAGTATCCCGACTACGTCCACTATGAGGTAGCTTCAGCTAAACGCTAAAAGGGTCGTCTGTCGTAATTTGACAATGGCCGGGTTAGCGCTTAGCTTTGCTACACGTTATTTCCTTTAACTTGGCCTTATTTGAAAACGCCATTTTGTATGCTGCGGCGGCCATTTTAGGGAATGAGCGGCCTCGTGGTCAGCATGCCTTTTAGTCCTTTGTCTGTGCCGCTGACCACTCGAGTTTGCCCAGCAACAGGCTATTTTTAGTAACGGTCAAGCCTGTACATGCGCAGTTCCTGCTGACCAGTCACCCCTCAGGAATGTTCCGCCAAACTGACCAGTGGAGTTGTAACCCCTCCCATGAGTTAGCTGTGTTCCAAAAATTACCATATATGTACCTAAACTCTGTAACTTTGTACCGCCTACCTTTTTATTACCTGTAAATTGTATAAAAGAAGGACTCGCACCAACGTTCGGTGTGATACTTCTTGCATTGCCGAAGGGTGCTGTAGGAATGTACCACCACCCCATGGGGTCTTAATAAACTTGTCTTTTGTACTTTTCAGTTTCCGTGCCAACAGTTCTTTTGGTGTAAGTGGGTATTTCTGCGGAGCATGTAGGCCTTGGGAACCCAATACCACATAGAGGACAGCATTAATATATTTCAGCTCACAGACTACTCACCCAATCCATAGGATTGAAGGATGACCATACAATATTAACTCTACTTTTACCTGATAACTGTTCCTGATATGATTAAGTGATCTTGTAGCACCCTTTACTACGCATTTTCCTGAGGCACCAATTAAACCCTATTTTATTATCAGAATTCGATGTCTTATGCCGCTTTCTTTGTACTGAAGCCTTAAGGCATTCTAAAGGCATTCTGCCACAAGAATTGAAATACTGCTAAGCCATGCATATTGACTACATATACAATATATTGCTTGTCTAGCAGCAGCATTGATCAGTGGCTACTCTGGTAGATGCAGAAAACCCCTAGGTGTCTCGTAGAGTCACGGTCTTTAACTGATTATGATTTTGAAAATCTTAGTTTAATGTTATCAACAATATCTAATTCAGAAGTTTCATCTCAAGGAAAGTACTAATTCCTGTCCAAATCTAAAAACGTAGTTTTCCTCTGCCCTAGAATAGCAGCATTGCGGCTCTTTTGCGCCTTAATTGAGTTTTAGTTTTGTTGCCATTTTACGGTTAAAGATTTTGCATGCTGATATAGATCCTTAAATTTAGCATATACAGATTTTCAGATCGCATACTTTTTAAGTGAGGGGTAGAAACTGCCCTTAAGTTGATCACCTTTGGTCTGTGAAAGCACTATGGATCACCGCAAAACAAAATAATTATCAATCAATCAATCATAGGCATTTATAGAGCGCTCTACTTACCCGGAGGGTCTCAAGGCGCTAGGGGGGGGGGGTGCTGCTGCTACCCGAACAGCCAGGTCTTGAGCTTCTTCCTGAAGGCGAGGTGGTCTTGGGTCAGGCGCAGGTCGGTCGGGAGAGAGTTCCAGGTCTTGGCGGCCAGGTAGGAGAAGGACCTTCCTCCTGTTGTCGTTTTTCGGATGCGGGGGACGGCGGCGAGGGCGTGACTGGCTGATCGGAGGTGTCGTTTGGGAGCGTAGAAGTTGATGCGGTTGTTGAGGTAGCTCGGGCCTTGGTCGTGAAGAGCTTTGTGTGCGTGGGTAAGGAGACGGAAGGTGATTCTCTTGTTGACCGGGAGCCAGTGCAGGTCTCTTAGGTGTCCGGAGATGTGGCTGTGTCGTGGGATGTCGAGGATGAGTCTGGCTGAGGCGTTCTGGATCCGTTGGAGTCTCTTCTGGAGCTTGGCGGTGGTTCCGGCGTAGAGGGCGTTGCCGTAGTCCAGTCGGCTGGTGACGAGTGCCTGGGTGACAGTCTTCCTGGTCTCGGTGGGGATCCACCGGAAGATCTTCCGTAGCATGCGCAGGGTGTTGAAGTATGACGAGGAGACGGTGTTGACTTGCTTGGTCATGGAGAGGGAGGAGTCCAGGATGAAGCCCAGGTTGCGTGCGTGGTCTGTCGGTTTGGGTGCAGTGCCCAGGGCGGGGGGCCACCAGGAGTTGTCCCAGGCAGAGGGCGAGGATCCCAGGATGAGGACTTCCGTCTTGTCCGAGTTCAGCTTCAGGCGGCTGGTCGACATCCACTCGGCTACCTCTTTTATTCCTTCGTGAAGGTTGGCTCTGGCGGCGGCGGGGTTGTTGGTCAGGGAGAGGATCAGCTGGGTATCGTCGGCGTAACATCTATAAAGGTCGGATAGAGGGATAAAAGGATATAGCAACAACCTATTTAGTGGACGTTACCCGATTGCGAGCATTTAGCGATAATGTGCTACGAACAAAATCAAAGGACATATAGATAAAAAGATAAAGCAAGCACACTCTCCGGTATATCGTCCTCCTGTGTGTATGAAATTAGATACAATTTGTGGCTCCTGAAGAAGGCGTTTCTTATAACGCCGAAACGCGCGTCGAACGATATTGATTGCCACTCTGTAATTTTAGATATACATTCCTTTATGTATTGTATGGAAATTGTATAATTGCTTTGTTTACAATTAATGTTATTTTATTGATTGTTTTTAATATGAACACTTGTATATTTATTAAATGAAACAGTTTTTATAATTATTTTGTTTCGTGGTTCCTTCATGCACTTTCTCCCATTCATTTTGTTGATATTATGCTATGATTTTTACACTGTATATTTCCCTGTATTAAGAATTGATATTACGAACCGGGGGTCCTTGTTATTTACACTACTATGGATCACCATATCGAGGTCAGTGAGCGAGGCATGTCTCGACCTGGTTCAGGCTGTTTTGGGATCCAGATTAACGTGCTACTCACCGAAAAAGCGCTTCAACACCTCATCAGGGGTAGCAACGCTATATAAATGCAAACCTTTTCCTCCACTATCCCTCTCAATCGAAATAACAGACTAACATATCCACCGATCAAATTACTTCCACATTTCACTATACTAGTTCATCACTAATCGTTTATGGGTTCTGGAGTAGCATGCTACTTGCCGAAAAAGCACTTCAATGCCTCACCAGGGGTAGTAAGCGCTATATAAATGCAATTACAATACAATACAATGGGAGAATTAATATGCTATTTCATGTGGAATTACCCACAGTAATTACCTGTCCACATAGATATTCCCCATTCCAAGGAGTCTAACTTGTAATGGGAGGCATTGCATGTGAGATATTGGCCAGTAATAGTAATTCCAACCCTTGGATTCTCTGCAGGAAATTTAGCATAACTCAATATCATGGCCTATATCACATTTGTTTTACTCACTGTTCAGCCTATACTGCAAGCAAGTGTAATGTGCAAGCAGCCAGTGCACAGTCATGTTTCCTAAGCGAGTTTACCATTGTTTCCATCTTTAAGTATTTAGTTGTATTGTGTCCCACACTGCAATATCTACGTCTGACTGTCTTTGTATGGCCAGTCTAGTTATGGATGCCATTTCGTCTTCTTTTTATTTTAGTAGCTACCCTCACAAGGTTTTTATTTGTGGGGGCTCCGTTATTCCCATACCATGCGTATCTTCCTTTTGGAAAGGACCAAAGCCAGTTAAATTAATCGTCTCTTGTTTCCTTTATCTGAGCCTGGGTATTAGTGCGAACAGGCATGTGTAAGATTTGCATAAATCTTCCTATCAGTGACATTAATTGTTAACTTCGATACAGTACTGTGTGACAAGGAGACACATGGAGCTCATAGCTGATTTCTTTATTGATCGTACAATGTTCAACTAACGTTTCAATATCTCCTACCATTAACAGCCATACCTCCCCAAATGGTTACTTAACTCTCTCATTGAGTCATAGTCTTAAGACACTACATCTTCCCCTTTGTTAAACAAAAAGGTGTAAACAATTGCAGCATTTTATAATTCTTTGATAAGTTGTCCACACGCTGTTCAGCCAGATTGCATGGTATGAGGTCTTTAAGATGCACCCTGAGTAGAAACAGTGGGTACAGGAACTGATGTTTGATCTAGGCCGGTGGGACAGCCCCATCTGGGATTACAGGGACTGATGGATGTCGAGATAGACGTATGTCAAGATAGATGTCTGAAATGATGGACTTTCCATGACATTGTGCTGTTATCATATGTCCTTTGCACATCAAAATTCTCAGAGGTTCAGCAGCAAACAGAGGATCTGTTTTCTGTTTCTGTTTTTGTTTGACAACAGCCTAGTCACTAAATTTACAATGTTTGATAAGCACATCAAGTCTCTCAACAAACTCATCTATCGTTTCACCAGCTTGTTGTCTCTCTTATTTGAAAATGTACCTTTCATAGTCGACACTTGGCAGTGGATTGAACTTGGCTTCCAAAACGTCCTCTAATTTGATGGTATGATGCTGTATCAGCTTGCAATATTTTCTTCAGCACTTCTTTTACTCCGTCACCGGCAATGTTCTTTAGGTACCTAATGATTTTCTTATCATTTATTTCTTCTAGGGCATCTATGATATCATCGAACATCTCGATTCATGCAGTTTATCTGGTGCGGGTATTATGTTTCTTGGCCGTGTCGAATGGGGGTTTCAGAAACACAGCGGCCTTGTACTTTGCACTCTTTTTTACTGCCAATGAGAGTATATGCTGATCAGGTGACTGCAATTGTCCATCTGAGCCGAATCCTCCTGCAAGCACTGGCCGTATGTTTGTATTTGAGTTGCCATACCCAATCGCAGGTCATAATGCACCATCTTCTTTTTTTGATGGTAAGGGATAGTTTTTGTCTCTCGTACTTTTTTTGTTACTGTGTTCAGTTTTTGTATTGTCCATGGTTGTGGCAGCGTTTAGCACTTCGCTTTGGATTGATGATGGCTCTATGTTAGGCTGTGGTGCTGTATCACTTCATTCAGCCTTACCAGTGGGTGACTTATTCGTGGCCCGTATATGGGCTGCTTCTCATTGAAGCGGCACAACTGACACACATTAGCAGTTTTCTGGAGCATTGCAAACTCTCAGGGAGAGCGGACTAGTTTCTTCGGGGCACAGATGACGAAGTCATCACCAGTTGTAGCATCCTCCCCAACCTGGGAGCATTCAAAATTAACACACCACACACCTAAGCTCGTAACTGACGTCTTTATTGATCAGTATACAATGTTCTACTAACTTTTAATTATTTCCTAACTTTTAGTAACCACACCTCCCCAAATGGTTATGTAATTCTCTCATTACGTCCACCCAGAACAGCAGGGTCTTGGCACTCATAGTCTTAATACACTACAATTGTGCTACTGTGCACATTTGCAGATCCATGTCTGGAGGATTTTCTTGGCCAGTATTATGTGTGCTAGGAACTGTCCTGTTGGGACTGGGTAAAACAATCTGAGGCTGTCGAATGTGTAGAGGGCCAGTACCGTACTTATCTCATGAGGGTCAGACTGGCCTACAGGGCAACCTGACATTGCCAGAAGGGCTGGTCTGATAGGTCAGTGTATGGGACATTTTTGACTGGTTGTGGGCCGGTTTTATGGTCTGGTGGATCAGCTACCTGATTTCCATTCAATTACCACAAACATTGCATGCAGCAAGTACAAATGCGTGTAGTCTATCCCACCTTACCAAACACATATACAACGTGTCTTTCCAATTTCAAAACTGCCCCAATTGGCAAATGTGGGCCACTTATTTAGCTATCTGATTCACTAATGGAAGTCACTTTGAGTTTGGGGCTCAGGTCTATTTTCAGTTGCAGTCTGACCCTAAATGTCCTTAGCACTCAGCTCCTACCTCTGTCCACTTTGTCAATTGTTTTATTCAGCATGTTGAGCGTGGGAGCATACCATATCATGAGCGCAGTTGAATAGGCTTTTTTCATGTTTGTATGTTGAAGGCATCATTTCTCGCAGTGTTTGGTCTTGTTTATTAGTATGTTATGGAGCATGTGCCAGTCAGACCCAATCAAGTTCAATAGGTTCATCCTTGTGGTCATACTCACCCTACCACTTACATATTTAGCTACCTCTATATATGGACTCATAATAGCGGGCCACCCACTGCAGATGTGATGCTAGATAATATAATTCATGGTCCAGTGCTTCATCCAACCTCCATAAGCAGCTGTTGGAGCTTCCAAAGTGCTACTCTCATTCTGCTTGCTGCTTAGATCAAGTCCATCAGAAACCAATTCAATAATTCAAACATTCATTCACGAATCACCACCATAATATTGATATTTCTAAGGTAATACAGAAGGCTCAGCAGTACCACCATTTTTAACAATGCAATTTTGCTCCTAACGGACAGTGGTAATCCTTTGAAAAGCGTAATTGATCCTCTAGTTGATGCTATTGCCTTGATCCCCCCACTCCCAAGTTCTTTGGTATCATCATGATAGATCAGTATCCACAGGCATCAGGAGGAGCAGTATGTACTTCTCCATAAGCCCCTGTTCTCCATTTGTGCATCGTAGAAAGAGACAGGATTTATCTGAGTTTATTCTTAGCCAGGATTGATCAGCAAATGTGTCCAGTGTTGTCATTATCGGTTGTAAGTCTACTTGTGCATTTCTGAGGCTGTTATTTCAGCATATAGTGATATCATGCATGTGGCAATCTAATGGTATTCGCCTAGTGGGTTCCTTGCTGAGCACATAGATTGCAAATTACTCCATTGTCAAGGCTAAGATGATGAAACTCGGTAGTTTCATCATCATTTAACATCCTACGGAAAATAAAGAAACTCCTTCCATATCTTCCTACAACAGCAAAAAAAACACTAATTTCAACACTGGTGTTTTCACGCACTGACTACTGTAATGCCCTCCTCCTTAATGCACAAGAAAAGGTCATCTCCAAACTTCAAATGATACAGAATGCCTCAGCCAGAGTTTTACTGGGCATTCCAAAAGTCTGCTCTGTTTCTAGACATCTGGAACAACTACATTGGCTTCCGATAAGAAGCCGTACAAAATTTAAGTCCCTTTGTATTGTCTATAAGGCAATAAATAACATTGGACCTAAATTTCTTAGGAATTCATTCAAACCTCTAATAACCCCCAGAACGCTTCGCTCTAATACTGCTCACCTGCTTCACATACCCAGAACGAGGACAGTTAACTGGGGAGACAGATGCTTCACCATCGCAGCTGCAAAATTGTGGAACTCCCTTCCTCTTACCATAAAAACCAGTCCCACGCTGATTATCATTAGAAAGCAACTAAAGACATGGTTGTTCTCCCAATAATTTGTTTATTCAGAAAGTATACAAAGAAATGCTTCAGAGATCTCACATTAGTTGTATCAAACATAGCTCATAGCGCCGAGACACCCATGGGTAATTGCAGCACTTTAGAAATCGCACAAATAAGGCAAATTACAGGCAGGATAAGGGACAAGATTGATGTGTCCATCTTTAGAACCTTCCGATTGTCAGACATAAACCATCCTGTGTGGACTCAGCAGTAGGTTATGTATGCATTTGTTTTATCCTGGTTAATATACCCTCTCACAACCCCACCACCACTAGTACCCTGAATAGGAATTCCCATTTTAGCATCTCAAACGCTTTCTTCATATCTATGGAGGTGATCATAAGCACCTGCGTCTTGACTTCTTATTCAATAAGTGCACAGACATCTTTTGTTAGGAGATGTGTTATGTTATGGAGCACATCCTGATTCGTCTGAGTGTATTAGTTCTGGCAACACTCATAAAAGTTTGCCACTCATTTGCCAATACTCTTTTGTATTTTGCATTCCAAATGCAGCAGGGGCGGTGGTCTACAGGATCTGGTTACAAGGGAATTGTTCCTTTGTTTGGGTAATGCCACTATCAGTACCTCTTTTGTGGTGGGTTGTTAGTGGGCCATGTCTCTAACCCCCATTTGTATCTCCTGTAGTCAAGGTACTATCAGCCTGTGTATGCAGTGTAAATTACTATGGAGAGACCATTGCTCCTGTTATATTTCATATCTGTACCCTGATATAGGTCCAGGGAACATCATACACTTTCCCTACATCATCTCCCCGTCATTTCATATGAACGAGCCTAACATAACTCAAAAAAAGGACTGATTGCATTGTATGGACATAACGCCTTATAAGGACTGTAGCCTTTTATGGACTAAACCTTTCACCTAGTTCCATGCTGAGGGTGGGTTTTTTCCAATCAATATTGCTAAGACGTCATCCTTAGCACATATGAATAATTTATGACTACACTCTCCAGGAGGTACATTTCACCTCTCCCATCGACGCACAAGGTTTAATCCCCAACGTCACCCTAATACTGAACAATGGGGAACATACACACATAGACTGTATAAACACAGCACCTCTTGCTATCAGAGAGCAGGAGGGAACCACAACTTCAAGGCCAAAACACTGACCATAGACGATGCAGCTCCGGCATGCCATCGCTCCAGCTGACAGTGGTCTGACGATCCCTTGCGGGGTGTGCAGCTCAAGTCCAGGACGAAGTCCCACACTCTCACTATTCAGGTATGGGGGTTCGACTATATCCTAGTGGGATTCTTGGCGCTTAGACCTTGGCTCTTAGACTTAGGCCCTTAGACTTAGGCTTAGGCTCTTAGACTTAAGCTCTTTCGCACCTACTCACATGCTATGTTCACTTAGGTACAGATAGACAGGCATCTTAGGAGTATGCACTCTATTTTATAAATGCATTTTATATTCATGTATGTGGAGGAGCCAAGCTCGACATCGTGATGGCCGCACGGTAGCTCGGCTCCGCCGACCTCCCTGCCCAAACTCATCTATCCTGCCGCCCATCCTGCCCAAAAACGATAACATTTTATAGATGAAGGTTTGCTGATACTTACCACCCGTCCTGGTGGCTCCGGCGTTCAGTGGGTCCGCAGCGGCGTCCTCCCAGGAAGTGCGGCCTCCGTGGTGTGGAGACCGGGGCCTTGCCTTCAGCGAGTAGCCGGCGAGACGGTGTCAGTGACGGCCTCGGGTGGCGGATGGAGACCAGCCGGAGGAGGCCGTTGTGCGAAAAAGCCGGAGGCAACTGAACGCGCCTGGGACTACCGTCCGGTGATCCAGAGATGAGGTGCGGCAAGTTGTGTGTGGGGGACGCCGTGTTGGTGGCTCCCCCCCTTGTTGCCCTGCCCGGCCATTCCGAATTTCATTGCTCGGTGGCGGAGAGTGGCTCCAGCGGAGCGGTGGCGCCGGCGGGTCCCCCTCTTTTGGTGGCCCTCATTTCTGCATCGAGGTTGCTGTTTGGATGCTTGAGGGGGATCCCGTGGGGCCCTGCTTGTGAGCCCGCCCCAGGAGTTGGTTCCGAAAAGACGGCGCAGTAATCGCAAAATGGCGACTGATGCCGTGTGCTGTGGAACGCCCCGGGATGTCGATGCTGTACCTCTGTACTGTGATGGGGCCTGCACTGGGGAGTGTGAACCCACGATTGGCGACGTCCTATGAGCGCTGAAGATTTGGCAAGTGACCTTGGCCCGGGATTCTTGTGTGCAAGACAATGTGGTAACCGCCATTGCTCCCGGGCCGTCCCTCAGAGATGCGGATGGGCCCGAGGTGGTTGCTGTTTGTTTCCCGCATTTTGGTGGGGGTAGCGATGTCTTGGTTCGCCTGCGGGAAGATTTGCTGGGGATCATTGACACTGATGTACATGACTGCCGTAAACAGCTTTTGCATTACCGTCGGTGGAGGAGATCTCATGGGTTGCTTCCATTGGCCGTTCAGCGGCTGCTCCACTGCCTTTTCTCTCCGCTTTGTTTTATGCCCGCTACTTCGACATACATCGTGGAGATAGCTAAGAAAGGACTGGGGTGAGCCCGGTTTTTAATCCGGAGGACTGCTGTTCGGTGCACGGAGTTATGGACTGCCCCAAATTGAGATAATTTGTCGAATCCTTACTATGTATGGCTACCTGAAAAACATGCCAGTTTCGTTTTGGGCTGCACTAATTGTTTGTATGGGCGGGGGGTGGGGGCCGTGCGCCTTGTTACATGGTATCCTCCCCCCTGGCTTTCCTTTTTCCCTTTTTATCTGTTTTCTTGCCTTTCCCTATATTATCTCATTCTATATTTCGGGTTCATGTTTAGGGCGACAGGCACGCTGCTGGGAGGGTTAGCCATAGCCTTCTGCAGGGGTGCAGGGTGGGGCGGGTGGATTGGGGTCTATTAGATAGTTATTTGTTTCTATGGCTCTTTTGTGTCCTTTTCTTGGGTCTCCATGACTGTGCGTGCTTCCTGCGGGGTGAGTGCCTGGGGGGGGAGGTTTGGGTATTCCTATATAATATGGTACTTTCAGGTTCTGCTTATCCTGACTTAGCCGCCCCGCCCCTAAGAATGTTTGCTGTCTGGATTGTTGATCGCCATTAACGCCGTGGGGCAGGTACAGTAACGTGGAGTCCCTTTTTCCTTTTTTTCTAGTATTTTCGTTTTCTTTTACTCTCCGGGTTGGGCTGTATAATGATTGCATCTTTATCCGTCTCACTGATAATTTGATTTTCATGAGAGTGATGTTCTGCTTGTCTTTGGGCACATGAGGTTGCGGGTGGACACTGACTGAAGAAGAATTGCAAGGGCATCTATGGCTCGAACGCTTTGGACTATTCTGATGACAGATCTATGGATTCCCGATTATAATGTTGTTGGTTCTGTTCCCCGCCATGTGCACCAGGACTCTTATTGTACAACCGATCCTTTATTCTTTAACATAAAATTAACCTTCTGTGATCCTGTGCCGGGGGGTTACACTCAGTTAGCATAATGGACTCGCAGCATTGTGTAGTATTGCGTAACCACTCCGTACTCTTTATTGACATTGGTGCTTTCCAGTTTGTTCTGTGGCCGGCCTCTGGGTTGTAGGCCCGTATTTGTATGCAACCATCTACACAAATAAAGGTTTTCAAAAATTAAAAAAAAAAATGTATGTGTTCATGACTATTTCAAAATGGTAGAACAATACTATTTCTTTTTATTCACTGTACTGCTGGTTCTATATCTCTGCTACTGTGTTACAGTTGTAGCAGCGCACTTATTTTACATGAGAAGAACAACGGTACAATACATTCATATTGTAAACACGCTTGACTGTTTCTTCTGTGTATCTCTCTGAGAGCAAAACAAGTGAGCCTGAGTGATTGGGTGAAAAGTAGTATGTTGATTCCACAAGTCTGAGGTTAATATGTTCTGAGGTTGTCAGAAACTAATCTCTCTGAGAACAGGCAATTCTAGTGGCACTTCGAGCTGGCTAATGCGAAAACATAGGCTGTCATATTTGGTGGGGGTGTACAGAGTCAGTTTGCCACCAAACCCACAGTATAAGTTATCAGTAAATAGTGTAGGTCCTGCATGATAGGGTACTATCGGAACTACACTACACTCCCAATCATTTTACCCTTGGACAAGTCATCTATGGTGGTGTTTATCTAAAAAAAGAATGGACGATGAACGGAATGCTGAACAATTCAAACATTCACCCCCAGTCATAGATTTGGGTTCTGTCCATCATTTGTTTGCTCACCACTCCACCTCTGTTTGGACCCAGCCATATGCAAATTAGTCTTGACCCTGCTCCTCATGGGAACAGTCTAGCCTAAACTGCCAGATCAGGTCCTCCCTGGACCGGACACAAGCATCCTGGGACCGGCTTTGGGGTATCACCCCTCATGAGTCAGGCTAGCTTGAATCCAGTGGCCCAGTGAGCACCGGACCCGTGTCTCAGCATACCCTTCCCATGTAGGGTGACAAAAGCAACAAGCATTGGCATAGCTAATAGGTCTAGCCTTTGGGACCTTATAAGTGTTTAGCCATGCAACAGTTGATGTTGTTGCACCAAGGATATTTTGCTGGATAACTAAACACTAATAAGCTCTCAAAGGCAAGACCTATTGGCCATGCCAATGCTTGTTTTGTTCTTACATACATAGGCCATTTTGGCAAAACTGAGCGCCAAAGCGCTGACTCCACTGCCTCTCAAAAATGTCCTGTCTATAGCCAGCTGATAGGGTTTGTTTACTTTCCTTGGCACTTAAAAGGAACATCAAAGTCTTAAATAACGTCACAACATATACACGGCAACCACTTCCAGCGCACTGCAACTTGAGCGGACAGGCCATTAAGGAAGCACCCCATTTGAAGTGGCAACCATAAGTATATCTTACAAACTAGGACATCCTGTGATGTGCCTTCAACTGCTATGCGGTGAGTAGGCGTCCACCCTCTTTATGCCCTGCATTACCAAATTAGGCTGGCTGAAGCCGAAACAAAGAGGACTGGGCAACAAAAGTAGAATTAGCCCCTTCCAAAAGTAGGACTGATGCCCTACAAACTGGAAAAAATACAAGGTATCAGCGAAGCGCTTGCAGGGGAGTAGTGGTTTTCCGGTGTTAGAGTCTATTAGCAAAAATAGCATTCTCATTCGATCGGACAGAAAACAGCTACAGAGCGGTGAAACGAGGATGAGATCATGGTGGTGACACGGTGACCCCGTTAAGGAGAACCCCTATAAAGCCATCCCAAATAGGTTAGGCTCGTAAAATGAAAAGGACTTTCAAAAGTAAGTTAAGAATGGCCATATAAAATCATGCAGTACGAACGGCTCGGCATCCTTTACGGGCCCCCTATACAACCATCTCCAATGAGTTAGGCTCTGAAAATGAATACAGACTTTTCTAAAGTAAGCTAAAAAATATGGCCATAAAAAGTCATGCACTTCGAACGGCTAGGTATCTTAGGTGAACCATAACCCCGAAAATGGTGCTTATGCAATGGAAATGCGCCTGAGTATTATCAAGTAAGAAAAACCTTCCCAGCACTTACTCGAGTATGTGCTCCAGCGTTGAGAAAATATAGCCGTGCCCTGTCTGCGTCTTTTGTTCCGCGAGATGAGATGCGAACTCTGAAGCATATTCCAGCCCTGCTGCGTTGTACGAGTAAGTCTACTTCAGGGTAGCGGAAGACTAGAACGTGAACCAGAAAGTTGCTAAAAAGTGACTTCCGGCTATGTGATGTGTTGAGCTACGCACGATGAACAAAAAAAGTGAAAGCAAGAAGGGAAAGTCCTGAAAAATATATTTTATAGATAAAATATATTGCAAGACGTTGGGTAGAATAAGATTGTGCAGTGAATGATGATGTGGAACACAAAAGATGTGCACGCGAAGACTGGCTTTACTGGCGGCGAAAAAAAAAGTCCCCAGAGTGTCACACAGCCAATAAAGCATCCAATCCCCACGTTGACATCTTCTGTCCCTTCTGTTTCCCTGCGTGCACGCTTTGGAATCCTTATCGATTCCAAAAGGCCTTCACCATGGCGAGAGAAACACATTCGCCCTGTTAACGCCAGCCGAGACCTAAAAAGAACAGATGATGAACAATGCAAAAATTCACCCCTAGTCACAGATCTGGGTTTAATCCATCCATAGACAACGGTCTATAGCAGGGGTACTCATAGTACGGCCCGCGGGCCGGTGGCAGCCCGGCAAGCCTTCCTGGGCGGCCCGCGGACATTGCAGACACCTGTGTTTAAATTTAAATAAATTAAATAGTGTTCGCAAACACAGCCGCAGCAACTCGGACTCAGACTGTGCTCTGTGGGGGCCCAGGTGATTCCAGTGATTGTCAGAGGGGAGCTGCAGGGGCCTAGGAGGTGAAATTCAACAAAGCCTAATTAACATATAAATGGTCTTTTAAAGACCCATGAAGTACTTGGTGCGACTGTGTGCGCGCGACCGGGGAAGCTGACTCAGCCCAGGCTGAGGGCTGACACACACACACAGGTGAGAGGACAGAGAGGGAGGGAGGGAGACCCAAGGGGGGGAGAAGGGGGACACAGATAGAGGGCAGGAGGGAGGGAAACAGAGAGTGGGAGACAGGGAGGGAGACACAGAGGGAGGGAGGGAAACAGAGAGTGGGAGACAGGGAGGGAGACACAGAGGGAGGGAGACACAGAGGGAGGGAGGGAGACAGGGAGACAGGGAGGGAGGAGGGAGACACAGAGGGAGGGAGGGAAACAGAGTGGGAGACAGGGAGGGAGACACTGTGGGAGGGAGGGAGACACAGAGAGAGGGAGGGAGACAAGGAGGGAGACACAGAGAGAGGGAGGGAGACACAGAGGGAGGGAGGGAAACAGAGAGTGGGAGACAGGCAGGGAAACACAGTGGAAGGGAGGGAGACACAGAGGGAGGGAGGGAGGGAGACACTGAGGGAGGGAGACACAGAGGGAGGGAAACAGAGTGGGAGACAGGTAGGGAGACACAGAGGGAGAGTGGTAGACTGGGAGGGAGACACAGAGGGAGAGTGGGAGACAGGGAGGGAGACACAGAGGGAGAGTGGGAGACAGGGAGGGAGATACAGAGGGAGAGTGGGAGACAGGGAGGGAGACACAGAGGGAGAGTGGGAGACAGGGAGGAAGACACAGAGGGAGAGTGGGAGGCAGGGAGGGAGACACACCGGAAAGGGAGGGAGACACGGATGGAGGGAGACACAGAGGGAGGGAGGGAGACACAGAGGGAGAGGGAGAGAGGGAGAGAGGGCGAGGGAGAGGAGGGACAGAGAGAAAGATGTGTGTATGCTGGGTCTGGTGGCTCAGTGGACGAAGGTGTCTGCTGCAGGGACCTGTGTTTAACCTCATGGTCACAATTTTTGTTTGCTTTAGCCCCGCCTCCTCCTCCTCTGACCCCGACTCCACCGGTGCGGCCCTCAGCCACAAACCACACTGTAAAATTGGCCCCCAAGAGTAAGTTTGTGAGTACCCATGGTCTATAGGATATGGTGTCAAACGTTTTTGTTTGGGTAATGTCACTATCACAAACTCTTTTGTGGGAAGCGTCTATCGTCCATGTGTCTAATCACAATGTATATCTCCAGTAGTCGAGGTGCTATCAGCCCTCTGTATGCAACGTGCATTTCTATGGGGTGACCATTGCTCCCAATCATGTTACCCTTGGCCAAGTCATATATGGTGGTGTTTATGTCAGCCTGAAAATTGAAACCGTCTAAATATTCAGTCTGTGTCAGGTATAACTTTTTCAGTCAAGCCTCACAGCTTCCTGTAGGACTTCAAGGGTATGGGCAATCATTTAAGTGTTCAGATGTTTGTAGACACTATATTTCTCTTGCCTACAAGTCTACAGTGCATTTATGCAAGTTCCCACCGTGGTGTTCAACATAGTTAGCGTGATTTCTACTTCCATCAGCCTTCTGGGCAGTTTCTGTTGTTTTGCCCTTAGCAGTCCCAGGCTGACTTTGCCTACTTTGCTTTGTAGTGCTATGTGCGTTCCTTTAATGGTGTGCGGTATACTGTCCAATTTAACACAGAGTTGTGGAAAATTGATACGGTTTGGTAAACATTATCTGCGCCATCTTGCCTTTTCCCTCGATGCCACACTTTTTCGTGCACACCCGCCATTTTAGGTGCCTTGACCAGAACCACACTCTGCGCGCCACTGACCCCTAGCACGGCTCTTCACCCTCACAAACACATCCCCCGCACGCTGACAGCCCCCGCTCTCACATGCCTTGGGTCATAAACCTCTCTTCCACGCAGCTCTGCCTCGGAACCCCATCCTGTTCCCAGCGCGACACTTCCCTCCATCCCTTTCATGGCCCCGGATCCCTTGATAACACCCCTCTTTCCTTTGTGCCCGTTTGTCTCACTTGTTCCCAAGCCGCCACCTGGCCCTGCGGATACTGTCATTGCCCCCTTCCTCCTGTACAGTAGGAAACCCCCCCCCCATCAAAGGATCCTTGAGCTGATCAAAGCCCCTACCCCATGAGATCCGATCAACCTCACACATTCCGTGAATCGGCGGAATGTCCAGCTGTGCGATAATCATCATCTGTTGTGACCGGGGTGGGGACTTTAACTGTAAATATGTGTGGGAACGGGCCTGAAGCGGGGATTCCGAGGATGTCTTTCCGTACATCAAAAGGTTGACAGAGATGTGTTTTATGCAATAAAGTAATAAATCCGTGTATAAAAGGCCAGGCCTCAGAGATGCAGTTAGAGCACCTCATGACGATACTTGCTGTCTGAACTGATGTGTTCTCCTCCGGAGAGAATAAACCCGTGTTTCCAGCCTTCCAGTCTCCAGCGCCTGCCTCTTCATTGATTAATATTTTTGTGGGTTAAAGAGGCGACACCGCCGGGCAACACTTAAGGATCTTTGTTTACTGGTTGCTTCCTACCTTTTAACAATTGGCGCCCACGTGGGGCCGATCAGCGACACGTGGATCCAGTGGGAGAGGTCCTGACGACAGAGTGAACGACTGCAACGATCGGGAGAGCTCATGCCCAATAGACCCTCGTCTGGCAGCCGATCATCCGAACTTCACTGGTTCCGAATCGACCTCTCTCGAGTGATCTACGGTCCTGACTGGGAACCCTCAGGAGTGCCGTGGCAATATCGGAGATTGGAGGACGATCGGGCGCTGGACGCGGAAGACGAGAAACAGCCCATGTGGTCCGGGTAAGGTCGTGTAAACACGACGAATTGCAAAATGATTGTTTGATTGATCGGAAAATACTAGTATTACTCTTTGTTGATTCGTTTGGAGATTCGCTGTCTGCAAACGGAGGAACAATAGGCTCTCCCTTTGCAAGCAGTGAAGGATAGGTAACGCAGACTTTCGTCTCCATTGTAACCCATCGTGCCTATCTTTCTCCCCCACTGATTGATTGTTTGAAGATTGTTCTCTGGAGATTTCCTTCTCCCCCACTGATTAAATGATTGAACCCGAACCAACGTTCGCGGACTGTTTTCTGGAGATTCTCTATCTACAAACAGGAAAGAACAGATTTCCTCTTTGCAGATGGTGAAAGGGTAAGTAACGCAAACCTTTGCGGGCCTACTTATTCTCCCCACTGATCGATTGACTCTTTGACTGATTGATTGATTGTAAGGGTAGCTCCCTGTTTTATTGTCGGAATAGATTTTGCTTTTGAGATATTCACTATTTGCAAACAACGTAGAATAGCAATATTCTGTCTAGTCTTTGCAGGTAGTGAAGGATAGGCAACACGGACCTTTGTCCCCATAGTGACCTGTCATGCCTATCTTCTCCTCACTGATTGGTAGCTGGTTCAACCCGGACCGTTTATTAGAGGTGGACCATCTAGCTCCGCTGGAAGGCACCCCTAATAAAGACATGTTCACAAAATATGGATTAGTTACCATAGCCTATAGTAAGCTGTGGCATAAGTATACCAAAGAAAACCAAGAGAAACAGTGGCCACTGATAGGATCCTTCGACCTTGATAAAATAGAAACGTTAGAAACAGCCCTTTGTAACAGTAAGACGATGCCTATCATGCTCGACAGCCTCGGTATGTGGCGCAAAGAAGCAATGCAACGAAAGAAAAGAGACGAAGTCAGAGTAGATAGAGAAACGCGACAGACAAATACCTCCGCATCTGGTAGGCCAAAGGAAGGGATAGCGGCGACACGGTTCCGCGGAGTAAACACAGGAAGGGAACAGTGTAAAGGGGTATACTGACAGGACAACCCCAAGACACAACGACTCGAAAGTAATCCCCCGACACTACGCACAGGACGAACAGACTTAGGACAAAACCAATGTGCTTTTTGTAAATATTCCGGACACTGGAAAGCCCAATGCCCGACTCTACTGAACACGGGTAAGAGCAGAGGACCGACAGAAATAACAGGCCGCCCGAAAGGGAAAAGGCGTGAGACAAAGACGAATCACACTGACACGGACAGGCCGGATAGAACCACCCCGTTTGATTACGCCCGATGGCACAGATTTCGCCAGACAGATTTCAGCGGCATGTTTGAGTTCTCATAGGACGAACAACGCTAAGACGGGAAACCCAGTCAAACTCTAGGTTACCCGGTGACGAACCCCGTACTACCGCTACTGTTCCTGAACACAAAAGCCACCCTTTCGGATAACATACAGAAACAACACACAGAGTAGTTTCGGACAGATTAGTACACATTCCATTAATGCACTCAAACTTCGAGCGCAATGGGACTGATTACTCTCTGCTGCCCCCACTCTGGGGACAAAAGCAACTACAGGCTTGCATAGACAACCCCCGTTCAAGAAAACTGTTCTTGTGGACACCCTACCCCCCATTACCCAGGCATAAATACCTACCCCCGCTGCAGTAAGGTTCTCGTAGTAAAAAGATTCAAGGAAGCCAAGTCTCTGTCATATAATTTAAGATTTATTTTCAGTAAAGTAACACCATAATAATAGGAGCAATGCAATACATATTTCCGGAAGTTCCCAAAATGCAACAGGTCGCCGGTCACGCCCATCCGGAAGGTGGAACACTCAGCACGTGTGGGGCGGAGTCCTGCCAGCAACCAGCGATCACAGAGGTCACCGGTGGGATGTCCAGGAGGCACCATGGGCCCGGCTTGTCCCATCCTCTTCTCCCATATGGTCCCGCGGTTAGGATTCCTGGTTCTTCACCGCCGCGGCCCAGGCCACGAGTAGGGAGGGGGCGGAACCAGATGACCCCCTCCCTCGTATCTTCTGGTCCGGCCATCACGTATACCTCCGCTGAAATTGGTGCAGGGTGGGCTGGGAGAGGGAGGCGGCGCGAACGAGCCCCCCTCGCCTCCCCAGGTGGAGGTTTCCCAGCCCCGGCCCGGCGCAGAAGTCCTCCAGCCGGGCGACGACCCTACCTGCGCAGCACAGAACATGCAATGGCTGGCCACCCTACTTGCGCAGCACAGAGCATGGAATGGCCGGCCACCCTACTTGCGCAGCACCGGACACAGAATGACCAGCACCCCTACTTGCGCAGCACAAGACATACGATGGCCCTCAAGTGTACTGGTGGAGGCACCACAGCTGCACCCTAGCGCCCCGAGCCGAATGTCCTGCTCCCACGGCACAGTTCCGTCTTTTTTTTCGCCCCAAGAAGTCTATGTAACCAGGACGCTTGCCCACCTGGGCACGAGTTCCCACCTCCGACAGCATCTCCACGACCTTGAAGATTCTACAAGAGTCCCAGGAGCCCTCGGCCCCTACAGGCTTCCGGTGGGGAACGACTGCTTTGATCACTAACGACGTAGCCACAAGATGGTGGTGCTCTCGTGTCGGCGCCAGCTTCAGTCTGAACCATCCAGAAAGACTGTGGGCTAACGGATTCGAGCAAGCTCCAGCTGACCTCAACGTGACCCGGTAGGGAAAATTTTGCTTCCCTCCCCCCTTTTTGACTGATGGTTCACATTGCCTGCCCCTTCTGTTAGCACAAGTCTTTTTGAACTGCCGCAAGGGACTCTGGTCCAACCGCCGGTTGTTGGAGACATTTTGTCCCTGATGCTGTCTTCAGACTAACCCGGCCTCGCCCAAAATGGGGCCGGTGTCAACAGGAACTCACGAACGCCTCGTGGTGTTTTTTAGCTAATAAGACTTGATGTTCTGGAATATGTATATGATCCTTTTTACACTTGACGAAAAAGAGGGAGGGTTCACTTGGCGAACATGTAAAGGGATCCCGTTAAAATGTTGTTTTCAATGTACGATTTATTATGATATTATTGTAGCTGATACATAACGTCGCTTATGACACCCGCCCACGGTATGTATATAGGAAATTTGATTACAACTAATCTGACTATGCTTCCAATAATGAAATGAATGCCCCCCTGATCCCTCAACTATTGATAGATGTTTTTAGTTTCCTGCAAATAACTAATAAAAGCTTTTAAATGTTTTTAAAACTGCAAATATAGCTCCCCCGCCCCTACTGTACACGCTCCAGCCAACGCCGTGTCCGGCCGAATACGATTACACTCTCATATATACAGGCTGAATAATTGTGCAAATAAAGGTTTTTCAAACTATGAACAGGTATCGTATACTTTTGTAAATGTGGGATCAGCGGTAGGGTTTTCTGTGCGATCTGTTTTGTTCTCTTTTTAAGGTTACTAGAAAATGGTTGCTCAGCTCCGGATTGATGATCGAATCTAAAGCACGATACGCTGCCACCAAGTGTGCGACTGGCCCAGGAACAAACGCGTGGGGAAGGACCTCGACTTTTGAGAACGGGTAAAGTAAAGCGGTATGAACGATAACATGTTATAAGGGTATGGCACTCGAAGGTGCTAGGGAACAGGGTTGGCCGAAGAGCTGGTATGCCTTAGGACATCACAGCATTGGAAATGATTTAAGGATCCCGATAGCTAGATACCTCTACAAGCCAGGTACCTCGCACTAAACGCCTCTGATCTCTAACGTTTCCTTACACACGACCTATAATGCCACACTCGGACCGTCTCCCTCATGATCAACTTATCGCTCGCCATCCTTACCACACTGCCCGCCCCCACCCTGGCTTCAGAAACCAAGGCCCCAGGGATTACATCCCGAGGAGATAAGACGAGTATGTGGTAAGTAAAGGACTTTCGTGCCCGTACATGTGATATGCATGAATGCTGTCCCCCTCTCCCTTGCCCTCTTTTCCTCCCCCTACAGGTTACATTGGAATCTCGACGGGGGTATAATGAAAATCTGAAGCCGCGCCCTGTCGGATACACGAAGCGGACTAACGCTGCAAGGTGGCACCTAAGGACACCCACGAACTACCCTTGTAACGAACAAGCCAATTGTTGTATGATATGATGGGACGCGATCACCCCTAACCCGTGTTGCGTGAAGGAGCACATGTCACGTATGTCTGAAACTACGAGAAAATGCTTCCTATGCGACTGAAACATTGACTTGACTAGGCAAAGGACCGAGTGTACCCAGCCTAATGCTCGTCCGTCCCAAATTGCATGCTTTCTAAATTCTAACACTGACTTGTAAATGTCTCATGTTGTGTGATGCGCTGAATAGCCTATCCTAGTACATGACCACTCTCCATGTCTCACGTGTACTGTTTAGCCTATTGTTGCATCTCTCTCTCTCTCTCTCTCTCTCTCTCTCTCTCTCTCTCTTTCTCTCTCTCTCTCTCTCTCTCCTCCACACTCTCACTCTTCATAACGACTGGCACCTAATTGGCGAACCGCCATCCATGGTGCACCACCCAATTGGCTCCAAATACCGCAAGTATTTGCACAAAATTTGTCTTAATAAAATCACATTGATGCCATGTTACTACCTCTCCTTTCTGCTAAATATTGATAAAAAAAAAAAAAGACTAGATTGGCCAGAAGAGAAAGGACAGGTAAGACGACTGAGGTTCCCTAATCTGACCCGTAATCAGGGAACCACATGTCAGTGGCTTTTATGATAAAAATGCCTCAGGTAACGCGACCCTCCCCGTCCCGAATTGTCTCAATGCCCAAACAGTAAAAGTGATCGAAACATCCCCGTCTCCCCTGAACACCCCCAGTTTTGTATCAGCTGCCCCGAACGAGAGTTTGAAAAATGTGGCTCACCCCCCGGCTGTAAGAGATGGGTTGGCTTACAACTGACACAGACCAGCCGTTGTTCCTAGAAATAATTTTTGATGAACAAGCTACAAAGTTTAGAAATTCGAGAAATGTCCCTGAAACGCATACCAACTGAACTGTAGCCTTCTGCTAGATAACACCCTTATGACACAAAGCAAGACAATAGCCCCTCCCCTATTCTGCTATGTTCCTAGCCGTTTTCCATAAGACCCCGGTCACCCCAAGGATGAGTTGAATAGTTATCGCAAGCCCCCCGTTTTTAATGAAGTAGCTAGGTTGTAAAAGACTATGTAGAAATTAGAATGATGTTTGCGAAGTTAAGATTAGATCAAAATGAAGAAATTGTTGCAGTAAACCCTGTTGAAAGTGAAATGTTTCGCGAAGAAAAAAAAAATAGGATGCATCGACATAATGGAAAATTGTTTCGCCTATGTTCATCCCTCAGGAAGATATCTATCAGGCCATGGTGATAGCACGTTGCACTTTTTTCATAAAAATGCAGAGCCCTGAAGAGCGGTATGGCTTTGCAAGACTCGTACTAGAAAAGTAAGGTCTCAGCCAGAGGAACTGATGTGACTGTAATAAACAAATGCAATAAATAGGTATCAGACCTCGTACCACGACAATGAATGTAATACCAACAAACGCCAAAGAAATAGTTACGATGGAAAGTTGTAGGGAATCCAGCAAACCTATCATCAATCATTTATACGTTGGTTGTAAACCCCAATGTAACGGATGTTTCCCCAGTTGCTTGGAGTTGGGAGAGAAATAGACTTATGTGATTACCTTCCTCTGCCAGTTCTCTAAAGACTGTCTTTTCAAACTCATTTAAGGGTACCACTGTCGGAGGAGAGAAAGACCGGATGTGGGAGCACGCGGCCTGACTGCAGATCGTGGAACACCTGTGACATTGACCAAGGCGGGACCCCAACAGTAAGGAGTCGCAGGACGAGGCACTGTTTCCGTCAAAATGAAAGGAAAGGGCTGACCTGATGCCCCTACTCGATGATCAACATGTGCCGAAAAGTCCCCGCCCTTTGAGCCCGGTCTTGGGCCCACCTACCTGAAATTTTCCGTCCCCTTGGTCTGTTCCCGATCTGGCCCTGCTCCATCCCCTCTTCCCCCGACCTACCACAAGGACTACCCACACACCCCCTTCTTCCACCTGAACTCTTTGACAATCGACTCGAAAAAGAGCAACGACTGCAGTCCGATTGAATAGGGTTTTGTTGCAAACTACAAATGAAACTTGGGGGCCCTGTCTAAAGTACCCATGAAAAGAACACTTAGGACACAGGGCGGAAAAAAAGGGACCTTTTTGACCAGAAAAAAGAGGAAAAGGTCATGCCCTGCAACACAGGACCCGGAATAGAGCTGAACGCATAGCTCCACCGCCGGTGCTCAACAGTGCCAACGGAAGACGACAAAGAACGCTGAGAACTCACTAATAATGGTCTAGAACAATAAGACACTGGAAAAAAGCAACACCCCTCCTCTTCGAACAATGACACCTCTGATTATCGTTTTTACTACGTCTCATTTCTCTCCCAGCCACTATTGTATTGATTATGCTCCAACCAGATACGAAATGAACTTCCATACGTAATAACCTATCAGTTCATATTCCGAATGACTATAAGCATCTGTGAAATGTACCCAATGCTATCACTACAGAATCATTTTTTATCCGATATTGTATTACTATGACTTTCCTGCAACGAGCTTAACGAGGGGCTCGCCTCCTAAGATGAAAGATTCAAAATGTAATGTTTATGCATAATTCCTTCGCCTAGGTTCCTACTTCTTTACTTATGACTGCCACAGTAGACGTGAATAGGAAATAGGCCAGCAAGATGTCTTGTGAATGTTAAAGGGAGGACTGTGGAAAATTGATACGGTTTGGTAAACATTATCTGCACCATCTTGCCTTTTCCCTCGATGGCACACTTTTTCGTGCACACCCGCCATTTTAGGTGCCTTGACCAGAACCACACTGACCCCTAGCACGGCTCTTCGCCCTCACAAACACATCCCCCGCACGCTGACAGCCCCCGCTCTCACATGCCTTGGGTCATAAACCTCTCTTCCACGCAGCTCTGCCTCGGAACCCCATCCTGTTCCCAGCGCGACACTTCCCTCCATCCCTTTCATGGCCCCGGATCCCTTGATAACACCCCTCTTTTCTTTGTGCCCGTTTGTCTCACTCGTTCCCAAGCCGCCACCTGGTCCTGCGGATACTGTCATTGCCCCCTTCCTCCTGTACAGTAGGAAACCCCCCCCCCCCATCAAAGGATCCTTGAGCTGATCAAAGCCCCTACCCCATGAGATCCGATCAACCTCACACATTCCGTGAATCGGCGGAATGTCCAGCTGTGCGATAATCATCATCTGTTGTGACCGGGGTGGGGACTTTAACTGTAAATATGTGTGGGAACGGGCCTGAAGCGGGGATTCCGAGGATGTCTTTCCGTACATCAAAAGGTTGACAGAGATGTGTTTTATGCAATAAAGTAATAAATCCGTGTATAAAAGGCCAGGCCTCAGAGATGCAGTTAGAGCACCACGTGACGATACTTGCTGTCTGAACTGATGTGTTCTCCTCCGGAGAGAATAAACCCGTGTTTCCAGCCTTCCAGTCTCCAGCGCCTGCCTCTTCATTGATTAATATTTTTGTGGGTTAAAGAGGCGACACCGCCGGGCAACACTTAAGGATCTTTGTTTACTGGTTGCTTCCTACCTTTTACCAATTGGCGCCCACGTGGGGCCAATCAGCGACACGTGGATCCAGTGGGAGAGGTCCTGACGACAGAGTGAACGACTGCAACGATCGGGAGAGCTCATGCCCAACAGACCCTCGTCTGGCAGCCGATCATCCGAACTTCACTGGTTCCGAATCGACCTCTCTCGAGTGATCTACGGTCCTGACTGGGAACCCTCAGGAGTGCCGTGGCAATATCGGAGATTGGAGGACGATCGGTTGCTTCCTACCTTTTAACAGAGTGTTCCACTTTGTTTGTTTTGTAGCATTGCTATTTTTGGCCCCATCTTGTCTGCAGGCATATCTCAGAGTTTCCTCAAATGTCCGTTCCATTGTTTTCTGCCTGTCCTTTATCGCCGGGGCACGGGCTGCATCCTTCCAGTGATATTGTCGCCTGCCTGTTTCTTTCCTGTCAGTTGATCTCTATTGCACACATCAGTGGTGGTGGAGTTTCGCTGGTGTCTACATTCAAGTGTGTGGCTAGTCATTGGCCCATCGGTGTTTGGCCAGATTCTAGAGTTATTCCTCTTGCTTTGTTGAGGAGGAATGACGGCCTGGCTCTCTTGAAAAACCCATGAAAGCTGTGCAGGTTGTAAATTGGTGTATCTCCTTAAACCTGCCAAACATTTGTGTTCTGTGCTAGGCCCTAACTGTGGTTTGACTCTTTCACCCTTGGACTGCCTCTGCCATGTTTAGGAAACAGTTACGCCAGATAGTGCTTCCAGGTTTTATGTGCAACTCCCGATTACAGCCACCACTCGGAGGAGGGGCGTTTCACATTCTCTTTTTCGATGGTGGTGGGGGGGGGGGGTGCTTTCATATTCTCTTTTTCTATGATGCTACACATTTCTTCCTTCATTGGGTGGTAGTAGGTGGTGGTGAGCGCTCGTATTTCCCCACCACTGGCATTCTCATGTGTCCGAGTCCGGTCTTCTTTTCATCCCAGTCCTGCATCATGCCCAAATTGCATTAAACAGGGTCAGATTCGTTTTTTTTTTCTTTTTTAAGGCAAAGAGAGATAACTTGATTTGCTCAGAATCACATGTTGTTACCCTGATGGGAGACAGCAATTACAACCCCGAACCAAGCTTGCTTTTGCAACGCTCTGAACAACGAATGCTCCTTAACCACTCATTCCTTTACCACACATGTCATTACAAGGACATGCCGTAGGCAGTCACCGCCAGCAAGACTCGCGAATGGGGGTGAGCTCAGGGTCGCGCAGGGGGTCACGCAGGTTCACAGGGGAAGAGGCGAGGGGGGTGCTTAATTAAAATGTAAAAAAAAAGTACCTCCCGGGTCCTGCAACGTCGAGACTCCTGGCTGGGTCCCGTTTTCCGCCTCTTCTGCTGAACAGGAAGCGTTGTGATTGGTGGGGACGGCGCCCAGCCGGGTGTCTATGGGGAGGCCATTTTCTCTATGTAGGCGCTGCATGCAGCCTACATAGAGAAAAGTCAGAGTGCGCATGACTGGTTTGGTTGGCCCCAGAGGGCTGACTAAACAGTCAGGGCCCACAGCATTGGACAAGCCACTCCTCCCTGACCCATCCCCCCCCAACCAGGCATATCCTCTGCTTTCTTGCAATGCGAGAAAGCAGTGGGGTGACGCTCCTCCGCCCTAATGGAGGAGCCGTCCCTGGCCTTAGGTAAAGCGTCAATGGACTTTGAAGTCCAACGCTTTCCCTATTGTTGTGCAGACTGGAGTTGGAATAGTAAATTACACTGTTCCAAAGTCCAGCACTTTCCCGAAGGCAAGTCGTTGTAAAGACTTTGTGATAATGGAATGTGTGGTTACGACTGTGTTGTCCAGGAACGCGGGGTTTAGGCATGCATTGTTGTGTCATATAACCTGAGCTGATGCCTGGACTTGAACCTGGTTCCCAGTTGCAAAGTGGGTAGCTCTGGTGTTGGACCTCATCTCCTCCCTGGGATGGCTTTGATACTGTTGGATTACTATATATGCCAGTGGTTGAACTTTCTCCCACCCTGCCGCCATGGAATCTTAATTATTTTCAAAAAACAATATCACATAGGAAAATGTACAATATTTCTTAAGAGTTTGGAGTACCTAAATCACCTTTCATCCCTTTTCACAATGCAGCCATGGAGGATTCTACACGTTGGTACCACCACGTATTCCTTGATCTCTAGTAGGTGTGTCTCTCAAGCCCTAAATCAGTGTTTTGTTTTGTTTTTAAACAATTTTTTATTGAGATTTTAACATTTTAACCAGCCAACCCCCCCACCCCCCGCCCCTCCCCCCGCCCTCCACTACAGGCATATCATTTTATATATATATACATAGTCAGGTATAAACATAGTTTAAACATGTAGCATAAAAAATCAATCATATTCGACTCTGTATCCTAGTTCATCATATATCAGTGTTATTACTCTACTGTGAAATGGAGAGCTAAAACCTGAACTATTCAACGGAAAAACATAAATTGGAAACCTCTCAGGTGAACCTCTAAAACCTATTTACAATTACTTACCGTAACAAGAATCCCAGGGAAGGAACGGAGAGCCCCAGTGTTCATTGGATCCCTATATCTGGTGCAATTCACAAGATCAGCAACCTCACATTACATACAGAAGTCATCCACGTCGAAGTCTCCTTGGCCTTGGATATGAGAGGTTTCATCTCCAAGTGGAATCGAGCTATTCAGTTTATTCGTGAGAACAGATTGTGCCTCTCGATCCGCTCCTCCAATGACAAGTGCTACTCATATGCAGTATAACAGGAACATAAAAATAAAATGCCCTTATCTTACCAATCAAGAGAGAGCACAAGCATGGGCGTAGGAAGTGTGGGGGATGCGGGGGATATGTCCCCCCCAGATTTTGGAGTGGGGGGGACACGGGGTACAAGGGTTTGGGGGACGAGGGGACAAAATAATTTCCCCTCTCCCTTCTGTTATTCAGCAGGGCCATTAGCACGCAGAAGCGCTTCCTAATGGCCCTGCACTTGACCTGCCTGGAGTCAAAGAGGCCACCCGCCCTCTGCCCTTTGTTATGCTGCAGGAAGGGAGGCCTGGGAAGAGCAGAGAAGGGGAAAAAACTGCCTGTTTTCCTTCATACCTATTTCTGTCTCTGTCTCGCTCCTTCTTAAGTTCTGATTTCAAGAGCTCTTATTACTCTCTCTTGCATCTCCTTTTCTTAATTTGTTTCTCTGTGAAATGGATCCAAAATAGGCGGACACTGGCTGGATATTTCCTCATTCACTGACCGTTTTATAATTCCAAAGTAAAACCTTGGGACGGAGGGAAAAAAAATGAAATACCAAAATTAAGCAATACCGAGTGGTCAGCAGACAGGCCAGATTGTTATTTACACCCACACACATTAGAACCACTTTACAGAGTTTGCCAGTAAAAGCCCTACTTTCTTTTTTTCTTCTTTCTTTGAACAACATTGTTTTCCCATGGGAAGTGCACAATTTCTAAAGGGACTGCAATACCTGGTTGATGAGTGGAGTGAAAATGTTTAATATGATCGTTTTCAACAGTTTTAATTATTTTAGCTTATAAAATGTGTACTGCAGCTCTGTGTTCGGGAATGTGATTTTTTTTTTTAACCGAACTGCTTACATTTTGAAAGGATATAAGCGATGGACATTGAAACGGGTCCATTCCTGGTCCTGTAGCCATGTTCTGAATTTTTCAGACAAAATTACTTACTGATTTCTGAATAATGAGTTTATTACTGTTACGGTAACCATGTTGCTCCTGAATACATTTCACATGATTTGCTTATTCTTGCATTCCTTATGAGTGTTTGCTTTTTTCAGGGTGTTATTCATTTTTGTTAGGCAGCATTTTACTGTTGTCTAGTGCATAATTTGAATTTAGTTGCAGCACAATTGAGTTGTAGCTGAAGGCAGTGCAAGTTTCTCTCAGGGGGGCACTATGGTGTTCAGTGTGGGAGAGGATGTGGCACTCTGGCCAGAGCTGCTGAATTTGGAACTGGAGCCTTCATGACCAGTCCACCAGACCGCACTTCTCACAGAGCTCATTCCGATGCTACACCTTAGAAGGCCCAATAGACCTTAGAAGCCCTGGTGTCTTAGCACCTGCAGGTGGACCCCAACGGTGGCAAGTGTGAGTTAACCTGGAAGGCCTGTCCACCACAATCCATACTGCAGTTCACCTCCAGTCTTGCGAGCAGGCATACAAAGAAGCCCACCCTAGATCGACAGTGACTGTCACTGAAGTCACAAGATCCTTGAGGCCAGTCCATCGCACCCATTGGTACCTCCATTGGCCTCTTTCAGCAGTAGTGGTGCAACTTACCAGGGGTTGGCAATGTAGGATTTGCATGCACACCAAACTTAGGGGGTGATTATAATGAAGGTGGAACCGCCACGTCACCCCGTCAATGGCGGTCCCACTGCCATCGGTGACTGCATCAACGCCAACCATATCACAATGGCGGGTGCTTTCCTGGCGGTCGGAAAGACCAACCGCCACACACCCTACTGGCTACTTGAGCCCGCCAGTGCGGCGGAGGGGCTCTTGGTTCCTACAATGCTGGTGGTGCCTACCAGGCACCACAGTAGGGCTTACGATACCCCTTACCTGCCAGCCTATCCATGGCAGTTCACCCGCCATGGAAAAGTTGGCGGAAAGGGACATTGGAGGCCCATAGCGGGCCCCTTTCCCCTCAGCCCCCAGACATGGGACCTGACAGAGCGTCCGCCTCCCCCATTCCGCTCCAAAACCACAGAGATAATCTGCGACATATCCCAAGGCTCATCCCTCAGCCCAACGCTGTTCAATGTCTACATGGCACCACTCGCTCACATCGCCTGACAGCACGACCTAAACATCATCTCCTACACCGACGACACCCAGCTGATCCTCTCGCTCACCAAGGACCCCCACACTGCCAAAACCAACCTCCACGTAGGAATGAAGGCTGTCGCCGACTGGATGAGGGACAGCCGACTGAAGCTGAACTCGGACAAGACAGAGACCCTCATCTTTGGCTCAACCCCATCTGCCTGGGACGACTCCTGGTGGCCAACGGCACTAGGAGCACCCACCAACCAAGCACGAAACCTAGAGATCATCCTCGACCCTACACTCTCCATGACAAAGCAGGTCAACGCCGTCTCCTCCACCTGCTTCAACACCCTCTGCATGCTTCGCAGGATCTTCAAGTGGATCCCCACCGAAACTAGAAGGACTGTCACCCAAGCCCTCGTCAGCAGTAGACTGGGCTATGGCAACGCACTCTATGCAGGAGCCCGGGCCAAACTCCTGTCACGACTGCAACACATCCAGAATGCCTCCGCACGACTGATCCTCAACATACCCCGCCGCAGCCACATCACACCCCACCTGAAATGACCTGCACTGGCTCCCCATCAACAAGAGGATAACCTTCAAGCTCCTCACCCATGCACACAAGGCACTCCACAACACCGGACCGGCGTACCTCAACAGACGACTCGGCTTCTACACCCCCGCCCGCCAGCTTCGGTCCGCAGACTACGCCCTCGCCATCGTCCCCCGCTCCCGAAGAGTGACCACCGGTGGAAGATCATTCTCCCACCTCGCCACCAAGACATGGAACACCCTCCCCATCGGCCTACGACAAACCGAAGATCTTCTAACCTTCAAGAGACTCCTCAAGACCTGGCTCTTCGAACAGTAGAAGTCCCCCTCCCCCAGCGCCTTGAGACCCTCACAGGTATGTAGTGCGCTTTACAAATGCTATGATTGATTGCTTGACACGTCAGTTTTTACATTGTGGCAGATGATGCACCCAGCAGCACCTGCTGCAATGTAAAAGATAGGCACTGCGAATGCCATAGTGGCGGTTGCATTGTAATGCCTATCATCGGGCCGCCACCTTGAAGGCCAGCAATCCCATTCCCAAGGCCAAAATTATGTTGCAGTGTTGACTAAATGATGCAACAATAAAAAGGCTCAATCAATCAATCAATCAAAGAAATTTGTAGAGCGCGCTACTCTCCCGCTAGGGTCTCAAGGCGCTGGGAGGGGGGAGACGCTACTGCTCGAACGGCCAGGTCTTGAGATGTTTCCTGAAGGAGAGATGGTCCTGGGTCAGCCTTAGGTGGGTGGGGAGGGAGTTCCATGTCTTGGCCGCCAGGTAGGAGAAGGATCTTCCTCCGGCGGTGGATTTGCAAATTCGTGGGACGGAGGCGAGGGCGAGGTTGGCGGAATGGAGCTGGTGGGTGGGTGTGTAGAATGTGAGGCGGCTGTTGAGGTATTTCGGCCCATGTCGTGGAGAGCCTTGTGTGCGTGGGTGAGGAGTCTGAACGTGATCCTCTTGCTGACGGGGAGCCAGTGCAGGTCTTTCAGATGGGCAGAGATGTGGCTGCGACGAGGGATGTCCAGGATGAGTCGTGCAGAGGCGTTCTGTATGCGCTGGAGTCTTTTCTGGAGTTTGGCTGTGGTTGCAGCATAGAGGGTGTTCCCGTAGTCCAGTTGGCTGGTGACGAGGGCCTGGCTGACCGTCTTCCTGGTTTCGGTGGGGATCCACTGGAAGATCTTTCGGAGCATGCGCAGGGTGTTGAAGCCGGATGACGAGACGGCGTTGACTTGCTTGGTCATCATGAGGGAGGAGTTCAGGATGAAGCCCAGGTTGTGTGCATGGTCCTTTGGCTTGGGTGCGGTGCCCAGGGCAGGGGGCCACCAGGAGTCGTCCCAGGCAGAAGGGGATGGTCCCAGGATGAGGACTTCTGTCTTGTCTGAGTTCATTTTCAGACGGCTGAGCTTCATCCATTCTGCGACGTCTTTCATTCCTTCCTGGAGGCTGGTTCTGGCGGTAGCGGGGTTGTTGGTGAGGGAGAAGATCAGCTGGGTGTCGTCGGCGTAGGAGATGATGTTAAGGTTGTGTTGGTGTGCGGTGGCTGAGAGGAGGCTCATGTAGATGTTGAAGAGGGTTGGGCTGAGTGAAAATCCTTGCGGAACGCCGCATATGACTTCGGTGGCCACGGATCGGAACGGGGGTAGGTGGACTCTCTGGGTTCTTCCGGCGAGGAACGAGATGATCCACTCCAGGGCCGCTCCTTGGATTCCAGTGTTGCTGAGGCGCTGTATCAGGGTGCGGTGGCATACGGTGTCGAATGCTGCTGAGAGGTCTAGGAGGATGAGGGCAGCAGTTTTTCCGTGGTCGAGCAGGGACCTGATGTCATGCTGCGATGAGAGCGGTCTCGGTGCTGTGGTTTGCTCGGAAACCAGACTGTGAGGGGTCGAGGGATCCGTTTGTCTCGAGGAAGGCAGAGAGTTGTTTGTTGATGGACTTCTCGATGACTTTGGCCGGAAAAGGGAGGAGCGAGATGGGGCGGAATCTCTTGAGGTCCGTGGGGTCCGCGGTGGGTTTCTTCAGGAGGGCGCTCAGCTCGGCATGTTTCCAACTCTCCAGGAATGTGGCGGATGCGAAGGAGCTGTTGATGATGTTCCAGAGTTGGGGTGTGATGATGGAGTCGGCTTTGTTGAAGATATGGTGTGGTCAGTGGTCGGTTGGGGAGCCGGAGTGGATGGTGTTCATCAGGCGGGTGGTGTCTTCAGTGATGACAGGGGTCCAGATGCAAAGGGTGGTGGTGGGGGGCGTTGGTTCGGTGGTTGGGTGTGTGGTCTGTGCGCCAAAGCTGTTGTGTATGTCGGCGATCTTGCGGTGGAAGAACGAGGAGAGATAGTCACAGAGGTCTTGCGAGGGTGTGATGTCGTTGTTGCAGGCGCTGGGGTTGGAGAGCTCTTTAACGATGCTGAAGAGTTCCTTGCTGTTGTGGGTGTTGTTGTCCAGTCGTTCTTTGAATGTTGTCCTTTTGGTGGGTCGGATCATCTGGGGTTGTTTGCGGGTGGCGCTCTTGAGGGCTGTCATGTTGTCTGTTGTCTGGTCGTGGCGCCAGGCTTTCTCGAGGGTGCGGCAGGTTTTCTTGGAGTTTTTGAGGTCGTTGGTGAACCAAGAGGCTTTCCTGCTGCTGGGTCTGCTGGGAGGGTTCTTCAGTGGTGCGAGGTCATTGGCGCAGTTGGTGAGCCATTCTGTGAGGTTGCGGGCTGCTTCGTTGGGGTCTGTCATGTTGGTGGGTGGGTTCCGGCTGAGGGCGGTGGTGAGCTGGTCGGCGGTGATCTTGCTCCAGCTTCTGCGGGGAACCTGTTGCGGGTGGTGGTGCATCGTGGTTCTTCTGAAGTTGAAGTGGACGCAGCTGTGATCTGTCCAGTGTAGTCCGGTGGAGTGGCTGAATGAGATGTGCTTGCTTGAGGAGAAGATGGGGTCAAGCGTGTTGCCGGCGTAGTGGGTGGGGGTGTTCACCAGTTGCTTGAGTCCAAGGTTGGCGAGGTTGCCCAGCAGGACGGCGGTGTTGCAGTCCTTGTTGTTCTCCAGGTAGAAGTTGAGGTCCCCTAGGAGGATGTAGTCCAAGGAGGTGAGGACGTGTGGACTGACGAAGTCTAGGATGGCTTTGCTGAATTGTGTGCGTGGTCCCGGGGGTCTGTAGATGAGAGTGCCTTTGAGGGTGGTCTTGGGGTCGGTGTGTATCTGGAAGTGAAGGTGCTCGGCGGCGGTGAGGGTGTCATCGGAGTTGATCGTGATTCGGATGGTGTTTCTGTGGACGATGGCGATGCCTCCTCCGGTTTGGTTGACGCGGTCCCTCCGGGAGATCTTGTAGCCATCGCTTACCCATAGGCTGCAGCGTAATGCGGTGCATTTTATGATACTTTATTATTTAACATATTTATACATACTAACAGCCTCTGCAAAGCTTTTGCCTCATTAGTACCTGTGTAACATACAAATGCAGCACAGGGAAAGGTGACCAGTCAACCTTTGCAAGGGCCCTACACTTCACAGCAACATGTCACATTTCTTTTAGTAATTTTTGAACCGTTTGAGCTACAAAATTGTGTTCGGTCAAATCGTTAGATTATGCAGCAGATGATGTATTATGTGGCAAATATGATACAGCCATAGTTAAGTGGAATATTTTTTTCCACTTAACCTAATTTTGCCCCAGTATTGTAGTTGATCAATTTATAAGTTCCCCAAACCCAAAAGTCGAGTTTGGGCACAATTTGCATTTTAAAAGCAGTCCTACAATACAGGGCTACTTTTAAACTGACCTCAGGCTTCAGCAGTGCACACATGCAAACGCAGAAAGGGCTGCTGGCCTCTAAACTGCCATGCCCTAATATATTCTAGGGACTTAAAGGTAGTTCTAATCTCCCTGCCGTATTATGAGCTAGGGCCTTATAGGAGAGGTCATGCCAATCATAGGGGTACCCTAACCCATATTGTGCCCTAGTGTATGTAGGTGTTTTCACAGTATCTTTAAGTGTCTCTTTCAGAATAGCACTGGCCCTCTGCCTGTTCAGACAGAGGCCAGGGTCAGTCAGAGTCAGGTACCACCAGTACCAGTCAGCAAAACGTTGGGGATTGCCCAGGGCACAGGATGGCTTTGCAACACTAAAGAAGCACACACTCAGAATTTAAAACAAAACAACATGGTTGGGGGGTACTCTTCAATAATCAGAATTGATTTCTATCCTAATGAACCCATTTTCCAACATTAGGATAAGGAAATACTGGGGAAAAATCATAATGTTCTAATCTATACCTTGAAGTTTTCATGCAGCTCTTTGATGACGGTTAATAGCTCACTGTTCAATGTTAGGATTTTAACTTATAAACTGCAAATACCAACAGAATCTCTCAGACAAAGGCAGTAACTCACTGACCAATTTACATGGTATGCATTTTGTGATCTGCGTGGCACACATTTTTTGCAGCATGCATATTAACCCACTGTGTCTACCTTACCAAGAGTCAAAACTTCCACTAGACAAACCTTCGATCTCTCTCAATAAAGAACATTAATCATCAAAGTTATCTTCACATTTTTATTGTTGCCTGAAAATTGCTGGAGACCAGGAATGCAGCAGCAGGTACTTTTCAAATCATAATGCACTTGCAAACACGACGCCCCCACCCTAAGTCAGCCACCTATGTTTGCTTAGTGCATCAAGATGATTCATATACATGTTTTTTTAACATTTAGTCTGAATACTATATGAATGTAAATAACAATAAAGCATAAATGAAAATTGTTACGGTATGTTACTGTTACATCGCAACTTTTACATCGGAATGCTGTTACAACGCAGCTTTTACAACGCTGGTTCCATTACATCGGATGCCATTACAACGCAGGACATTACATAGCAGATGCTATTACAACGCATACCATTACATCGTAAGTATTGGTAAGTATATTATTATTTTTTTAATTTAATTTAATATTATTTATTTAATATAATTAATAATAATTATAAATAAATATATTTATTTATGTTTTTAATATTATAAATTAAATATATTAATTTAAGTTTTTTTTTTAATAAGTATGAGTATAGGAGTATATGTTTTGGGGTACTGAGGTATATGTTTTGGGGTGTTTGGGTATTTTTAGGTTTTAGGGCTGGGTTTAGGTTTTGGGGTACAGGGGTATTTTTAGGTTTTAGGGCTGGGTTTGGGTTTTGGGGTACAGGGGTATTTTTAGGTTTTAGGGCTGGGTTTGGGTTTTGGGGTACAGGGGTATTTTTAGGTTTTAGGGCTGGGTTTGGGTTTTGGGGTACAGGGGTATTTTTAGGTTTTAGGGCTGGGTTTGGGTTTTGGGGTACAGGGGTATTTTTAGGTTTTAGGGCTGGGTTTGGGTTTTGGGGTACAGGGGTATCTTTAGGTTTTAGGGCTGGGTTTGGGTTTTGGGGTACAGGGGTATTTTTAGGTTTTATGGCTGGGTTTGGGTTTTGGGGTACAGGGGTATTTTTAGGTTTTAGGGCTGGGATTGTGTTTTGGGGTACAGGGGTATTTTTAGGTTTTAGGGCTGGGTTTGGGTTTTGGGGTACAGGGGTATTTTTAGGTTTTAGGGCAGGGTTTGGGTTTTGGGGTACAGGGGTATTTTTAGGTTTTAGGGCTGGGTTTGGGTTTTGGGGTACAGGGGTATTTTTAGGTTTTAGGGCTGGGTTTGGGTTTTGGGGTACAGGGGTATTTTTAGGTTTTAGGGCTGGGTTTGGGTTTTGGGGTACAGGGGTATTTTTAGCTTTTAGGGCAGGGTTTGGGTTTTGGGGTACAGGGGTATTTTTAGGTTTTAGGGCTGGGTTTGGGTTTTGGGGTACAGGGGTATTTTTAGGTTTTAGGGCTGGGTTTAGGTTTTGGGGTTCAGGTGTATTTTTAGGTTTTAGGGCAGGGTTTGGGTTTTGGGGTACAGGGGTATTTTTAGGTTTTAGGGCTGGGTTTGGGTTTTGGGGTACAGGGGTGTTTTTAGGGTTTATTATTTTTAAAGTACGACTAATTAAATTAAATTAATTAAATTAATTGAATTTAATTTAATTTATTAAATTATATTAATTACAATTTTAAGTTTTATTTAATTATATTAATTAAATTAAATAAATTAAATTAAAATAATTAAATTACATTAATTTCATTTTTAAATTTAATTAAACTAAATTAAATAAATTAAATTAATTACAATGTTAAAATTTATTTCATTATATTAGTTAAATTAAATTAATTAAATTAACTTAATTACATTTTTTTTAAAAAGATATACTTACCTATACTTACGATGTAATGGTATGCGTTGTAATAGCATCTGCTATGTAATGTCCTGCGTTGTAATGGCATCCGATGTAATGGAACCTGCATTGTAAAAGTTGCGATGTTACAGCATGCGTTGTAAAATAACGCGTTGTAACATCATAGATCCATTGTTACAACATGCCTGCTTTTCTTAATATTTCACTTCAAAAGTATGCGATTTTATTTATTTTGGAATTTTATAAAGCGCCTGGCTTACGCGCACCGGCTTGTCCCCGCGCTGAGAGAGAGAATGAAGTGGCCAGAACAGGGAGATTACATCAGTACTGAGCGGAAAAGATGTGTTTTGAGAGCTCTGCGGAACTTTGCCTCCGAAGGTTCGAGAGGCAGCTCCATCGGAAGCATATTCCAGCTCTTGGCTGCGAGTAGCCTGAAGGATCTGCCTCCCATTCGGGCTTTATGAATTTTGGGGACTGCTAATAGCCCGGTGCCATAGGATCTAAACCTACGTCCTGGTCTATAGGGAGTGATATGGCATTGTAGGGGGTAGGGCGCCTTGCCCTCGATGATACGATGACACATGCATAGTGCTTTAAAGATAATCCTCTCCTTGACTAGAAGCCAATGGAGGGATTTCAAAGTGACTCTAGAGGCCGTTCTTCTTGGGAGCCTCAGCACCAGCCGGGCTGTGGCATTTTGAAGTACCTGGAGATGATTGAGGCTTTTAGCTGTTATTCCCAGATAGAGGAGGTTGGAGTAATCCAGTCTTGATGAAACCAAGGTATGCACCAGAGTCTGTCTGGCACCCACAGTAAGTAGGTCCAGGATCTTTCGTAGACTCTTGAGTATACCGAAGCACATCCCAACTACATGATCTATCTGGGGAGCAAATGACAGGGCGGAGTCAAACATTACCCCAAGATTTTTCGCCTGTTGGCAGGGCACTGGAGTGGAGCCCAAGCATGCAATCCATCATGCCGAGGACCACACATCCGGACCACCCCCTACCACGAGCACTTCAGTTTTGGACCCATCAGCTTCAGGCAGTTGTCAGACATCCAGGATGCAAGCTCCTGCATGCAAGCACTGAAGCTCACTGCCGCGCCATCGGGTGCCCATGACAGTGAGATGACCAGTTGTGTGTCATCGGCATATGACACTAGTTAGATACCATAGCTTTCCACAATGGTAGCCACCGGGGAAGCATAAAGGTTAAATAGGGTGGGGCTTACAGTCCCTCATCAAGGTTCAGCACACAGGGCCAAAACCCAGGGCAGCCCCTTGCGAGGCTGAGACACTTGAACTTTATTATCAAAAGCGAGCCCTGGAGGAAGCATTGACTCCTTACATCATTGTTTATCCTTTTTTGCTGCTGTACCCTTTAATAAAATACTTTAAACCTAAATAGGGTGGGGCTCATGGCCGAGCCCTGAGGCACCCCTTGATCAAGATCGAACATACGCGAGTAATGTTCACCTTGTCTGACCTGAAAACCCCGGTCGGTGAGGAAAGATTGAATCCATCTCAGCGCTGACCCCGTGACTCCACCTTTGTTAAGACACTGTAGCAGAGTATAATGTGCTACAGTGTCAAACGCTGCGCTTAGGTCAAGTAGAATGAGGGCCATAGTATGACCCTCATCTACCCCTTGTCTGATGGTCTCAGTGGCCATAAGCAACGCAGATTCCGTGGAATGGCGGGACCGGAAGCCAAACTGAGTAGGATGAAGCAGGTTAGCTTGCTCAACAAATGCCATAAGCTGGAGATTTGCCACCTTTTCTGCCACTTTGGCCAGGTAAGGGAGGAGTGAAATGGGGCGGAGATTATCCAGCCTGTCCCAACTAAGATTGTTTTTTTTTTAAGAGGGAGGACTACCGCCTGCTTCCAACTTTTAGGTACAGTATTGGATCTAAAGGAAAGATCCAGAACATCCCTAATATAGGGTTCTAGGATCTCAATACTTTCTCCAAGAAGTATAGGTGATGCCGGATCACGGGGGGATCCTGACTTAATGTAGCGGCATATCTGCTGGAGCACGTCGGGGGATGGAGTGGAAAAATGGTCCAGCCTGTTGACCCCCCCAACCTCCAGTGTGTTTTCTCTGAACTCAATTCCCTTTTTCTTTCCCCCTGAGAAAGTGGAATAGATGGTAGCCACTTTGTCAGAAAAGAAAGCAGCGATGCGGTTACAGGATTCCTCCGAAACTGAGGACGGGTCAGCAGATGAGCAGCAGAAAGAGATCTCTTTATAAATTTTAAACAACTCCATGGTCGAGTTTTTAGCTTCTCCATTCCTACCTGAGAAGGAAGTTGTTTTAGCAGGTTGTTGTGCTTAAAGGTTGTTTTCGCCTGCCCCCCTGTGCTGTTCTCCCCTCTGTTGACCCCTCTGCCCTCCCGCCCGCTCCCCGCTTCCCGCCTCCGTGAGGTTGGTCACGCCCCCTTTTCTTTCTGTGCCCTCCCCGCTCCCGCCTCCCAGCTGCTCCTCCCTCCCTCGCACTAGCCATAAATGGCGCCCGTGCGGCGCAGGTGAGTGTGACCTATTCCTAGGACACCACCGCGCCGCACGGCCACCAGCTGCAGCGTGTGCCCCCCGCCTGCCTCGCTGATCCTGCCTGCTGCCGGCTGACCACGCCCCCTGCTGTCGCTCGGCGTGGTCTCCTGCGGTCTGTGTACTCGTGATTATCTGTTGCCTTTTTAGGCATTTGCGCCCCTTATTTTTTGCTTCTGTGTGCCCCATTGTGCTTAAAGGTTGTTTTTCGCCTGCCCCCCTGTGCTGTTCGCCCCTCTGTTGACCCCCGTGCCCTCCCGCCCCGCTCCCCGCTTCCCGCCTCCGTGAGGTTGGTCACGCCCCCTTTTCTTTCTGTGCCCTCCCCGCTCCCGCCTCCCAGCTGCTCCTCCCTCCCTCGCACTTGGCCATAAATGGCGACCGTGCAGCGCAGGTGAGTGTGACCTATTCCTAGGACGAGCCCCACGCCGCACGGCCACCAGCTGTAGCGTGTGCCCCCCGCCTGCCTCGCTGATCCTGCCTGCTGCCGGCTGACCACGCCCCCTGCCGTCGCTCGGCGTGGTCTCCTGCGGTCTGTGTACTCGTGATTATCTGTTGCCTTTTTAGGCATTTGTGCCCCTTATTTTTTGCTTCTGTGTGCCCCATTGTGCTTAAAGGTTGTTTTTGCCTGCCCCCCTGTGCTGTTCTCCCCTCTGTTGACCCTTGTGCCCTCCCGCCCCGCTCCCCGCTTCCCGCCTCCGTGAGGTTGGTCACGCCCCCTTTTCTTTCTGTGCCCTCCCCGCTCCCGCCTCCCAGCTGCTCCTCCCTCCCTCGCACTTGGCCATAAATGGCGACCCTGCGGCGCAGTTGAGTGTGACCTATTCCTAGGACACCCCCGCGCCGCACGGCCACCAGCTGTAGCGTGTGCCTCCCGCCTGCCTCGCTGATCCTGCCTGCTGCCGGCTGACCACGCCCTCTGCCGGCGCTCGGCGTGGTCTCCTGCGGTCTGTGTACTCGTGATTATCTGTTGCCTTTTTAGGCATTTGTGCCCCTTATTTTTTGCTTCTGTGTGCCCCATTGTGCTTAAAGGTTGTTTTTCGCCTGCCCCCCTGTGCTGTTCTCCCCTCTGTTGACCCCTGTGCCCTCCCGCCCCGCTCCCCGCCTCCATGAGGTTGGTCACGCCCCCTTTTCTTTCTGTGCCCTCCCCGCTCCCGCCTCCCAGCTGCTCCTCCCTCCCTCGCACTTCGCCATAAATGGCGACCGTGCGAACGCGCAGCAGTCACGCGCAGCGGGCGCGCCGATTGTGCGCCGAAGGCGCGCCAAGGGTAAGCCCGTCTGCGCCCGTCCGCGCCTGGACCGCGCCCAGTGCCAGGACCCCTGGCTCCTGCAGACACCAGCCCACCCGCCGGACCTACGACGCCACCGAACTCTATGCACTCAACGGCGGCAGAATCCCGGGCTGCTATCGAGCCACCCGAGACGCACCCACGGACCCTTCTGCTGCCTCTCCTGCAAGTTCACCTGCATCCGGACCTGCACCACACCAGCACCGACCAAGCTGAACTCCAGCAGCAACCACCTCAAGTGCATCCTGATCAACACCCGCTCCGTCCACAGACACGCCGTCGAGCTCTGGAACCTGCTCGACACCACAGCCCCAGACGTCGCCTTCCTCACGGAAACCTGGATGAACGCCTCCTCAGCGCCCGACATCGCCGTCGCCATCCCGGACGGCTACAAGATCATCCGGAGGGATCGCGTCAACCAAACAGGAGGAGGCATCGTCATCGTCCACAGGAATTCCATCCGCGTCACGACCAACACCGACGACAAACTCGCACCCGCCGAACACCTGCACTTCCAGATCCACATCAACCCCAAGACCACCCTCAGAGGCACCCTCATCTACAGACCCCCGGGACCACGCACACAATTCAGCGAAGACATCGCCGACTTCATCAGCCCGAACGCCCTCCCCTCCGCTGACTACATCCTCCTCTGGGACCTCAACTTCCACCTGGAGAACAACACCAACCGCAACACCACCACCCTGCTGGACAACCTCGCCACCCTCGGTCTCAAGCAGCTGGTGACCACCCCCACCCACTACGCCGGACACACACTCGACCCCGTGTTCTCATCCAGCAAGGACATCGCCTTCAGCCACGCCACCGGACTACACTGGACGGACCACAGCTGCGCCCACTTCAGCTTTAGAAGGACCACGATCCATCACCACCAGCAACAGGTTGCACGCAGAAGTTGGAACAAGATCACAGCCGACCAGCTCGCGACCTCCCTGAGCTTGAACCCTCCCACCAGCGCAACGAACCCAAGCCAGGCAGCCACCAACCTTGCGAAGTGGATCAGCAACTGCGGAGACGACCTCGCCCCTCTGAAGACCCCGCCCAGCAGACCTGGCAGCAAGAAAGCCCCATGGTTCACCGACGAACTCAAGAGCTCCAAGAAGAACTGCTGAGCCCTCGAGAAAGCCTGGTGCAGAGACTCTACACCGAACAACATGACTGCCCTCAAGCTCACCACCCGAAAAAACACCACCAAGAAAACTGCCTTCAAGGAACGACTGGACAACAACGCACACAACAGCAAGGAACTCTTCAACATCGTCAAAGAGCTCTCCAACCCCAACGCCGGAAACAACGACATCACCCCTTCGCAAGACCTCTGCAACTCCCTCGCCTCCTACTTCCACAACAAGATCGCGGACATACACAACAGCTTCAGCTCTCAACCGACGCACGCCACGACTGAACCACCGCCCCCCACCACCACCCTTCGCGCCTGGACCCCGATCAGCACCGAAGACACCATCCGCACGATGAACTCCATCCACTCCGGATCTCCGACCGACCCCTGCCCTCACCACGTCTTCAACAAGGCCGACGCTGTCATCGCACCCCACCTGCGGGACATCATCAACACCTCCTTCGACACCGCTTCCTTCCCGGAGAGCTGGAAGCACGCCGAACTCAGCGCTCTACTAAAGAAGCCATCATCCGACCCCACCGACCTCAAGAACTACCGCCCCATCTCGCTGCTCCCGTTTCCTGCAAAAGTCATCGAGAAGACCGTCAACAAGCAGCTGGCCGCCTTCCTCGAGACGAACGGATCCCTCGACCCCTTGCAGTCTGGCTTCCGGGCCAACCACAGCACCGAGACCGCCCTGATCGCAGCTACCGATGACATCCGAGCCCTGCTCGACAACGGAGAAACAGCGGCCCTCATCCTCCTAGACCTCTCCGCGGCCTTCGACACTGTCTGCCACCGCACCCTAGTGCAGCGCCTCAGCAACGTCGGAATCCAGGAGAAGGCACTGGAATGGATCACCTCGTTCCTCGCCGGAAGGACACAGAGAGTCCGCCTCCCCCCGTTCAAATCAGAAGCCACCGAAGTCATCTGCGGCGTTCCTCAAGGCTCCTCGCTCAGCCCAACCCTCTTCAACGTCTACATGAGCCCCCTCGCAGCCATCGCACGCCAACACAACCTCAACATCATCTCCTACGCCGACGACACCCAGCTGTTCCTCTCCCTCACCAACGACCCCGCCACCGCCAGAGCCAACCTACACGAAGGGATGACAGACGTAGCCAAGTGGATGATGAGCAGCCGCCTGAAACTGAACTCGGACAAGACGGAAGTCCTCATCCTGGGATCTTCACCCTCTGCCTGGGACGACTCCTGGTGGCCTCCCGCCCTGGGCAGCGCACCCAAACCGACAGACCACGCACACAACCTGGGCTTCATCCTGGACTCCTCCCTGTCCATGACCAGACAAGTCAACGCCGTCTCCTCGTCATGCTTCAACATCCTGCGCATGCTACGTAAGATCTTCCGGTGGATCCCCACCGAGACCAGGAAGACGGTCACCCAGGCCCTCGTCACCAGCCGTCTGGACTACGGCAACTCCCTCTACGCCGGAACCACCACCAAACTCCAGAAGAGACTCCAACGGATCCAGAACGCCTCAGCACGACTCATTCTGGACATCCCCCGTCGCAGCCACATCTCCGGACACCTGAGAGATCTGCACTGGCTCCCGGTCAACAAGAGAATCACCTTCCGTCTCCTCACCCACGCACACAAGGCCCTTCACAACCAAGGCCCAGGATACCTCAACAGCCGCCTCAACTTCTACGCTCCCACACGCCAACTTCGATCGACCGCCACGCCCTCGCCGCCATCCCCCGCATCTGAAGAGCCACCGCAGGAGGAAGGTCCTACTTATACCTGGCCGCCAAGACCTGGAACTCCCTCCCGACTCACCTCCGCCTGACCCAGGACCACCTCGCCTTCCGGAAGCAGCTCAAGACCTGGCTGTTCGAGCAGTAGGGGACCCCCCCCCTAGCGCCTTGAGACCCTCCGGGTGAGTAGTGCGCTACATAAATGCTGTGATTGATTGATTGATTAGCACGCCTGATGGAGCTATGATATTCTCTGCATTTGTCTAAGTACCTCTGTTTAGCTTGGTCGAGGTATGCCACCCGCCACTGTCTTTCTAACTGCTTGCATTGTGATTTAGCTAAGCGAAGCTCATCACTGAACCAGGGGGCGGATTTCTGGGGTCTGCTGCCGAGGTTTTTCTGACAGAGAGGGGCTATTTCATCTAAGGCATTATTAATGCGGCCATCTAGTCTATCTGACGCCGTGTCAGCATCCTCACCTCCTGGTCTGCCGCCTTTAGTCAATGCAGTATGGAACTTGGCGTTGGAAAATGCAGACCATTTACGGCTCATATATTTAGAGTTAGTGAGTTTTTGAGTATTGCCAGCAGAAATATTTATAATGAAGGGTACTAAAAGGTGGTCAGACCAAGGAATAGGGATGGGAGCCTTAACTTCAATGTCTTCCCAATTGGCCAAAATAGGGTCCAATAAATGGCCCTTATGGTGGGTAGGGGCATTAGATCTGATGTGTAATTGGAGGGATAGTAGTTGCTGACAAAAGTCGGTAGCTCCTTTGTCAAGTTGGTCATCCAAATGGATGTTTAGGTCACCTAAAAGCATAAACTTGTCCCTACGTAGAGCAGCTTCTGTTAAGCCTTCAGTGAGGCTAGTAGTGAAGTTGGTAAAAGGGCCAGGGGGGCGATAGACCAGGAAGCCCTTCAGTGTGTTACTAGCGTTAACCTTAATGGAGAAGGCTCCTGTCTCACTGTGAGCGATAGCAAGAGGTTCAAGTTGACAGCAAAGTGGCTGTTTAGAAATTATGGCTACCCCACCACCTCTGCCCACAGTTCTATCCAGTCTTACCATGGTATAGCCAGCAGGGAGAGAAGCGACTATATCGGGTTCTGAGTTGGCATCCAGCCATGTCTCAGTAAGAAATAGGAGGTCAAGTTTCATATCTATGAGCAGGTCATAAATGTCAAGATTATGCTTCCGCATAGATCTGGTGTTAAGTAGTCCGCATGTAAGGCTAGTAATCTCAGCCTTAGATGTGGGTATGCTATGCCAGTTATACTGACACTCCTTACAGTTTTTAGAGCCTTCCACATTGAGGCTGTGGAAACAGGCTTCAGCAAATACAGGACAGAGGGCGTGGAGTTGCTGAGCACTCCAGTGAATTGCAGACCCATTTCGACCAGGGGTAGGGGCCCCTGCCGGCCGCGGACAGGCGCAGACGGGCTTGCCTTAGGCGCGCCTTTGGCGCGCTGTCGGCGCGCCCGCTGCGCGGACGAGTGGTCATTGCCTAATATAGGAAGGTAAAGGAAGTGACGCAGCTTGTATTTGTATTTGTTTAACGGGCGGTGATTTGTATAGGGTCACTGGAAAGTCCATAAGGTTGTCCCTGTCCCCCCCAGAATTTTAGTGTCTCCTACGCCCCTGAGCACAAGCAGTTTTGCAATTATTTTGAAATAAGGCACACTGTGGTAAGTGAGGCAAGGTTGTGTCACAAGTGTATCCTTCAGAAAGAGTAGGAGCACCGTTAACCTGCGGACACTTCAGAAGCCATGAGAACAGGAATGCACTTACACAAAAAATACTGCGCACATACGCCCGTAGTGTATTCTCTCTGAATATCACGTGGGAAATATTGATGTACCTAAATATCATAGCCTAAGTATGGGGGACTACGGTGCCGATATCTGCAACCCTCTCCAGCAACATTATTACATGCCTACTTAGCACACAAGGAACGAAATAAATCAGACAACATATGGGGGCATATTTACCGGCTCCTATCGCCACCACAACATCACTTTCAGTGACTTTGTAGTGGCGGTAGGGGCTTTGTCTTATTTACAAGGAGCTCGTATTTCCCCACCACTGGCATTCTCATGTGTCCGAGTCCGGTCTTCTTTTCATCCCAGTCCTGCACCATGCCCAAATTACATTAAACAGGGTCAGATTCGTTTTTTTTCTTTTTTAAGGCAAAGAGAGATAACTTGATTTGCTCAGAATCACAGGTTGTTACACTGATGGGAGACAGCAATTACAACCCCGAACCAAGCTTGCATTTGCAACGAGTTTGGAACAACGAATGCTCCTTAACCACTCATTCCTTTACCAAGCATGTCATTACAAGGACATGCCGTAGGCAGTCACCGCCAGTAAGACTCGCGAATGGGGGTGAGCTCAGGGTCGCGCAGGGGGTCACGCAGGTTCACAGGGGAAGAGGCGGGGGGTGCTTAATTGAAATGTAAAAAAAAGTACCTCCCGGGTCCCGCAACGTCAAGACTCCTGGCTGGGTCCCATTTTCCGGCTCTTCAGCTGAACAGGAAGCAGGCAACCTCCCTCCCCTAAGCCAATCACAACGCTGCAAAGGCAGCGTTGTGATAGGTGGGGGACGGCGCCCAGCCAGCTGTCTATGGGGAGGCCATTTTCTCTATGTAGGCTCTGCATGCAGTCTACATAGAGAAAAGTCAGATTGCGCATGACTGGTTTGGTCGGCCCCAGTGGGCTGACTAAACAGTTAGGGCCCACAGCATTGGACAAGCCACTCCTCCCTAACACACCCAACCGCCCCAAACCAGGCATACCCTCTGCTTTCTCGCAATGCGAGAAAGCAGTGGGGTGCCTCCCCTCCGCCCTAATGGAGGAGCCGCCACTGGCCTTAAGTAAAGCGTCATTGGACTTTGAAGTCCAACGCTTTCCCTATTGTTGTGCAGACTGGAGTTGGAATAGTAAATTACACTGTTCCAAAGTCCAGCACTTTCCCGAAGGCAAGTCGTTGTAAAGACTTTGTGATAATGGAATGTGTGGTTACGACTGTGTTGTCCAGGAACGCGGGGTTTAGGCATGCATTGTTGTTTCATATAACCTGAGCTGATGCCTGGACTTGAACCTGGTTCCCAGTTGCAAAGTGGGTAGCTCTGGTGTTGGACCTCATCTCCTCCCTGGGATGGCTTTGATACTGTTGGATTACTATATATGCCAGTGGTTGAACTTTCTCCCACCCTGCCGCCATGGAATCTTAATTATTTTCAAAAACCAATATCACATAGGAAAATGTACAATATTTCTTAAGAGTTTGGAGTACCTAAATCACCTTTCATCCCTTTTCACAATGCAGCCATGGAGGATTCTACACGTTGGTACCACCACATATTCCTTGATCTCTAGTAGGTGTGTCTCTCAAGCCCTAAATCAGTATTTTTTTTTAACAATTTTTTATTCAGATTTTAACATTTTAACCTAGCCAACGCCCCCCCCCCCCCCCGCGCCCCTCCTCCTGCCCTCCACTACAGGCATATCATTTTATATATACATACATAGTCAGGTATAAACATAGTTTAAACATGTAGCATAAAAAATCAATCATATTCGACTCCGTATCCTAGTTCATCATATATCAGTGTTATTACTCTACTGTGTAATGGAGAGCTAAAACCTGAACTATTCAACGAAAGAACATACATTGAAAACCTCTCAGGTGAACCTCTAAAACGTATTCACAATTACTTACAGTAACAAGAATCCCAGTGAAGGAACGGAGAGCTCCAGTGTTCATTGGATCCCTATATCTGGTGCAATTCACAAGATCAGCAACCTCACATTACATACAGAAGTCATCCAAGTCTAAGTCTCCTTGGCCTTGGATTAGAGAGGCTTCATCTCCAAGTGGAATCGAGCTATTCAGTTTATTCGTGAGAACAGATTGTGCCTCTCGATCCGCTTCTCCAATGACAAGTGCTACTCATATGCAGTATAACAGGAACATAAAAATAAAATGCCCTTATCTTACCAATCATGAGAGCGCACAAGCAGTTTTGCAATTATTTTGAAATAAGGCACTCTGTCGGTAAGTGAGGCAGGGTTGTGTCACAAATGTATCCTTCAGAAATTGTAGGAACACCGTTAACCTGCGGACACTTCAGAAGCCATGAGAACAGGAATGCACTTACACAATACAAACTGCGCACATACGCAAGAGTCCCCGCCCATGGTGTATTCTCTCTGAATAGCACGTGGGAAATATTGATGTACCAAAATATCATAGCCTAAATATCGAGGACTAAGGTGCCGATATCTGCAACCCTCTCCAGCAACATTATTACATGTCTACTTGGCACACAAGGAATTAAATAAATCAGACAACATATGGGGGCATATTTACCGGCCCCTATCACCACCACAACATCACTTTCAGTCACTTTGTGGAGGCGATAGGGGCTTCGCCTTATTTACAAGGCAGCGTTAAGCCACTTAACGAGCTTAACACTGCCTTGTAAAAAAGGCACCCTTTCACGCTGTATTTATTTGAAAGGGGAGGACAATGGGTGTTTTGGTGGGTGTTCCACTGCACCATCCATTGATTTTGATGCTGCCTCCTATTCACAAGGGGGGGGGAGTTACAGGAGTATCACCCATAAACCTAGTTGAGATCAGGGTTGTTATAGCAAGAATATACAACGATATCTCAACCAGATTCAATTATAAGTAGATACACTTGTATGTACAAGACATTACAGAAAGCGAACAGAAAAGGAGAGACTATGAATCAATCATTAAATGTGTCAAATACATCATATATTTTAGAAGACTGGATAAAACACAACAGTTGTAACAGCACTGTTAGGCAAAAAATGCATAGGCAACCCTAGAAGACTAAGTGCACATTGTGCTCATGACGGGATGTGACGGCACAAGTGACACAGTGAAAAAACACAGCGATAGACGCAAGGTGAAATGTAATATGCACTAAGTACAAAATGGATGGTTCAATACAATGATTTCTTTTGGAGAGTTAGCTATAATTTAGTAGCAGCTTTTTTAACCAAAGGAGAACATGTGCCATAGGATCCATGGAGGTTGGCTTTGGCGGTGATGGGGTCCTTGGTGAGGGAGAGGATCAGCTGAGTGTCGTTGGCGTAGAAGATTATGTTGAGGTCGTGCAGTCAGGCTACGTGTGCGAGCGGGGACATGTAAATGTTGAACAGCGTCGGGCTGAGGGAGAATCCCTGGGGTACAGATGATCTTGGAGGCTTTGGAACAGAATGGGGGGAGGCGGATGCTCTGGGTTCTGCCGGAGAGGAAGGAGGTGGTCTAATCCAGAGCCTTTTCTCAGATCCCTGCGGCGTTGAGGTGTGCGCGTAGTGTGAGGTGGCAGATGGTGTCTAAGGCGGCAGCGAGGTCTAGGAGGATGAGTGCTGCGGTCTCCCCGTTATTTAGCAGGGTCCTGATGTCATTGGTGGCGGCAATGAGGGCAGTCTCGGTGCTGTGGTTTCTGCGGAACCCTGACTGGGAAGGGTCCAGGAATCTGTTTTCTTCAAGGCATCGGGTTAGCTGTCTGTTGATGGTTTTCTCGATGACCTCGGCCGGGAAGTGGAACAGAGAGATGGGACGGAAGTTCTTGAGGTCTCTTGGGTCTGCCTTAGGTTTGTTGAGTAGGGTGTTGATCTCGGCGTGTTTCCAGAACTCTGGGAAGGTCACGGTCTTGAGGGAGAGATTGATGACGTTGCGCAGGTGGGGTGCGATGGAGCTGCTTGCTCTGTTGAAGATGTGGTGTGGGCTGTGGTCGATGGTGTGCAGAGGGTCTGTTGTGTTGCTGTCTGTTGGGGCTGTCTGGGTGTTGACGCTGTCGTGGATGTCTGCTATCTTGCGGTGGAAGAAGGTGGCGAAGGAGTCGCGCAGGGCTTGTGACGGCGGGGTGTCGTTGGTGTTGGAGCTGGGGTTGGACAGTTCCTTCACGATGTTGAAGAGCTCCTTGCTTTGTGTGCGTTGATGTCGAGGCGGTCTTTGAAGGAGGTCCTCGTGGCTGCCCTGATGAGGTGGTGGTGGTTGCGGATGGTGTCCTTGTGTGCTGCGTGGCTGTCCGGGTTCGTTCACTGTGCCATTTCTTCGCTAGTTTCCGGCAGGCTTGCTTGGAAGCTAGGAGTTATGGGATGAACCAACTGGCTCTCTTGCTGGTGTCTCTGTGGGGGGGTTTCTTTAGCAGGGTGAGGGTGTTGGCCCAGTCCTGGATCCAGCGTCTGAGGCTGTGGGCAGCGTCATCGGTGTTGGAGGGTTCGGTGGGTGGGCTGAGAGCGAGGTTTGCCTGTAGTTGGTCTTCGGTGATTTTGCTCCAGCAGCGGCGTGGGATCTGTTGGTTGCGGTGGTATGTGGTGGGCTTCTGGAAGGCGAAGTGGATGCAGCGGTGGTTGGTGCAGAGGAGTTCAGTTATATGGCTGACGGAGACGTGCGGGCTTGAGCAGAAGATGGGGTCGAGCGTGAGGCCGGCGGAGTGGGTGGGCATTGTGACAAGTGGCTTCTGTCCGACGTTGGCGAGGTTATCGATCGGGGTTGTGGAGTTGTTGTCGTTGTTGTTCTCAAGGTGAAAGTTTAGGTCTCCGATGAGCATGTAGTCGGTGGAGGTCAGGGCGTGCGTGCTGATCAAGTCGGCGATGGAATCGCTGAACTGGGGGCAGGGTCTGGGGGGTCGGTAAATGAGATGCCTTTGAGGGTGGAGTTAGGGTTGGTGTGGATCTGGAAATGCATGTGTTCGGCGGTGCTGAGCGCATCGTCGGTGCTAGTCGAGACCCTGAGGCTGTTCTTGTGGATGATGGCGATTCCTCCTCCGACTCTGTTGGTGCAGTCTCTGCGGGTGATCTTGTAGCCGTCTGGGTTGGCTATGGCAATGTCGGGTATGGAGGAGTCGTTAAACCAGGTCTCTGTCAGGAAGGCGACATCAAAGGATGTTGTGTCGAGCAGGTCCCAGAGCTCGACAGCATGCCTGCGTGCAGAGCGGGTGTTCAGTAGTGTGCATAGGAGGTGGTTGGGGTCTTTCTTGGTGGTTGGTTCGTCGGCTCTGAGGATGGTGTAGCTGCAGTTCCGGCAGGTTAAGGGGTCGTGTGTGCATTTCAGGGCGGCCTTGAAGCAGGTGTGGCTCTGTCCGGAGCTGAGAGAATGCAGAGTGCTGGCGTCGTAGTGGCGGCGGTCGTTGTGGCGTGTGCGGGGGCCAGGGGTTCTGGTGCTGGGCGTGGTCCAGGCACGAACGGGTGCAGACGGGCTTGCCTTAGGCACGCCTTCGGCACGCCAGCCGCGCAGCCGCACAGCGCCTGGCATATATGGGGAGGGGGGAGGGAGGAACATCTGGGAGGCGGGGGCAGCGAATGGGCAGTGGGCCTTCAGGGGGTGGGCCGCACGGGACGCAACGGCGAGGGCGGTGAGGGACAACGAAGGTAAAAGAAGGAAAAAGGGGCACAAAATCAAGGGAAAAATGAGTGGCATAGAAGGCAAAAGGGCACAAAAAACTAGTGAAACAGAAGGCAAAAGGGGCACAGAAACGAGGAAAAAATGAGTGGCACAGAGTGCAGAAGGGCACAAAAAATGAGTGGAACAGAAGGCAAAAGGGGCTCGAAAACAAGGGAAAAACGAGTGGCACAGCGGGCAGAAGGGCACAAAAAACGAGTGGAACAGAAGGCAAAAGGGGCACACAAAACAAGGGAAAACGAGTGGCACAGAAGGCAGAAGGACACAAAAAACAAGTGGAACAAAAGGCAAAGTGGGCACAAAAACTAGGGAAAACGAGTGGCACGGAGGGCAGAAGGCACAAAAAACGAGTGGAACAGAGGGCAGAAGGGCACAAAAATTAGTGGAACAGAAGGCAAAAGGGGCACAAAAACGAGGGAAAAACCGAGTAGCACAGAAGGCAGACGGGCACAAAAATCGAATGGAACAGAGGGCAAAGGGGGCACAAAAACGAGGGAAAATCGAGTGGCACAGAAGGGAAAAGGACACAGAAATACCGGAAAAACGAGTGGCACAGAGTCAAAATACAGAACACAGAAATACAGGGACAGCTAAGAACAGAAGGCAGAATGGGCAGAGAGGCACGGGGGCAGCGAGGGGAACAGAAGCGAAAATTGGGCAGAGACACGGGGCAGCGAAGGGAATAGAACCGAAAACTGGGCAGAGACACGGGGCAGCGAGGGGTGCAGAAGGAAAGACCGGGCAGAGAGAGCACGGGCATAGTGAGGGGAACAGAGGGAAGAACAGAGGGAAAAAAAGGGGCACGGACCACGTATAGGCAGCGGGGAAAGACAGATAACAGTATTCACAGACACAACAATGAAAATATAAGCAATGCAATAAAGCGGAGGATGAACAAACCTACCTACGGCCTACCACTGGCCACCAGGGATGAGGTGCAGGTGGTGGCCTGCGGGTGTTGGAGGGCCTCGAACTTCCTCAGCAGCGGCAGCTGGGGCAGGGAGACACAGGCGGTGCTGTGCGGAGGGGGAGCGACCGGGATTTGAGAGATAAAATCCAATTTGTCACAAGTGAGGCACAAGCTAGGAACATCATCTCCCCTAAAGACTTTGCTTTCCTCACCAACATACACCCACGTACGACTGTGATCAACGTCTTACCCAATGTTCACAAGTATATCAATAATCCACCAGGGAGACTGATTGTCTCTGCCTGCGGTTCAGTTCTGGAACCACTGGCCAAATATATTGATGCAGTCATCAAAGAATTTATTCCACTGACGGACACCTTCATACGTGATAGCATGGATCTCATCAGAACCATCGAAGATAGACCATACGATATTGACACAGAACTAATGGCTGGACTCGACATAGAGTCACCATACACAAACATTCCTCATGACGAGGGTCTCTTAGCCATTGAAGAACTCCTTGAAACCAGACCCAAACCTACTCAGATCCCCACCGATTTCATCATGGATCTGTTGCTCATCGCCCTTGAAAACAACTACTTCCTCTATCAAGATTAATTCTACTTACAAATCAATGGTGTATCGATGGGAGGATGAGTAACTTCTCACTTTCCTTTTTCCCGCACCCATGACGACCACATAGCGTCCCTAACAACACCCCGCCCACTCTCCTAGCGACCTATCCACTTGCGGTAACGTCATTGCGTGCCTCTCCGCCCATGCCTTCCCCTGCCCCACGTTGACGGTTCTTTAGTTCTTGCTCCACCAACTCTACTTCGAGACACCGCTTCCCGCACACGAAGGTGGCGGCCCGGTGCTACGTCCCAGAAGCGCCATCAAGGTAAGCCGTGGACTTCCTCTGACCGCATTCCATGTGCCTCATTCCTCACAACACGGACATACCCCTAACCCGTCTCCCCTCTGTTGTCTACAGGACGCATCCTACCCCCCAACCCCTCGTAGACGGTTTTCTGCCACAGAAATAGTGTCTAGGTAAGCCTTTTATTCCTGGAAATCCTGTTTCGGTCACATCCGCCCTGGGGTACACCTTGTTCCCTAACCCCTTTCATTCCTCCTATCAGAAATCCTCCCATCTCCCACGCAGTGGATCGGGGCTCCGACCCTGCACCCCCAGCTATACCGGACGGTGAGTTACCTGTCTACTAGTTGGTCCCTTCACCACCACACCTCCACCTATACATGCTATCACCAACCCTAACTTCCTCTCTCCTTAGGATCCTTTCCTATGACACGCTACCATCTGCAGACGTCTCCTGATGCTGCTACCCCTTCCCAGGTTAACCCCAGCCTCCTGGGTAACTTGAATTTACTGCGACAGGTAGGCCTTTCATTTTCCCCTTCTCCTTCCACTCCTCGACTCCCCCTCCCCTTCTTTCTTCTCCCTGCCCTTCTCTCTCCCTCCATCCCCCAACTGAACCCCCTGTCACCCACCCTTAGCCGCTCTGATACCTACCATTTGTCCTCACAGCACCTATCTACTTGACAACTCGGTCCTGATGATGATCCTAACCTGAAAGGAGCGAGACGCTGTCGACCCACCAGTGCAACTTATGGCGCACGTTCTACTTTGGGTCAAAAAACTGCTACTAAATTATAGCTAACTCTCCAAAAGAAATCATTGTATTGAACCATCCATTTTGTACATAGTGTATATTACATTTTATCTTGTGCCTATCGCTGTGTTTTTTCACTGTGTCACTTGTGCCGTCACATCCCGTCACAAGCACAATGTGCACTTAGTCTTCTAGGGTTGCTTATGCATTTTTTGCCTAACAGTGCTGTTACAACTGTTGCTTTATATCCAGTCTTCTAAAATATATGATGTCTTTGACACATTTAATGATTGATTCAAAGTCTCTCCTTTTCTGTTTGCTTTCTGTAATGTCTTGTACATACAAGTGAATCTATTTATAATTGAATCCGGTTGAGATATTGTTGTATATCCCTATTCACAAGGGCAGCACAAACAGGATGCAGCGCCAAAATTAAGACCAGGGTAAACCGGGTCTTAAACAGGCAGAACGAGGAGAAATGCTTTATTTTTCCTCGTTTTTGCTGTTTCCATGTGTACTGTACAGCACACATAGAAACAGCAAAAAGACATGATTGTTTATGTACAGGAAGGTCCCCCTTCCTGCTAATAAACAATCATTAACCCATTCCGTGCTCGTGTCGGCCAACGACTGATGCAAGCACTAAATCCTTGGTGGTGCGCACGACCGTGGCCAACGCAGCCCCACCCAACTATTAGAACGCCCGCAGCGCGGCAGAATTTGCGCCGTGGTAAACGGTTTAAAAAAATGGCGCTTTGCAACTTCTATGTGTGCTGCATTAAGCAGCACACATATAAGTTACAAAACGGCATTTAAAATTTGTTTTATGTGCAGGAAGGGGCACCTTCCTGCACATAAGCAATCTTACCCTCAAAACAGGTACCCCTGCATTATGGTGCAAGGGGGCATGCGTAGGCACTAGGCAGCAAACGTTAGCACCAGCGCAGGGGTAAACACAGGGCTGCACCATATACTAGTATATATGGTGCAGTCCTGCGTCTCTAAAGTGACGAAGCATGTCATTAGCCTTCTTGGCTTAACGACACGCTTCACCACTTTATTGTAAATATCCCCCATGGTTTGTTAGAAAACAGTTTGCTGCTGTTATATTTCATAAATGAAGGCAGCTATAAAATAGATAACAAAAGTCTCTGGCAGTTCTTCAAGACAATTAGGGCAACTTTATGTGGTCATAAAAAGCAGAAAGAAATGTTATACGTGCAAGGAGAAAAGCGAGCTTAATTTGTAAATAAGATCAATGTGAACTCATAACAACTCATGCAGAAGAAACAATACTTTAACACTGTATAAATAGAATAGCCGTACACTGCTTGAAAATACCCCATCGGAGGCAGGTTTTAAATAAAATGTTCAGGCACATAAATTTCGACAGTTGTAGAGTACAATTCTAGAAGAAACAGTTTTAAAACCAGTCCACACTGTTAATTTTGGAGAAACTGCAGCAAAGCATGCCCAGAAACCATGTGGTAAGAATGCCTGGTCCATGTATCAGATAAAATGCTACTACTTGTTTGCTGGCCCTTATGGCTAACTGCAAACAAGCCTCAAATGTATAAAAGAAAATGTGACACTGGCAGTATTGGGTTAGCACTGTTGATGATCTGCACAATTGACCTAACATTCCCCACTTCGCCATCAAGACTGCCACAAATAATTGTAGCACATCATTATATAACTGTAGCTTTAAAAGAAACGCGCTGTAAACCTATACAACCCTAATTGAATTAACTGCAATCTTTAATAGAAATATAAAATGAGATGTTAGTTAACGATTAAATAAAGTTCTTAAGACCCATTCTTAAAGGTGTTTTGACAACAAGTTTGCTCTATAACCCTCGAGTCCCACAGGATAATACATCGGGAACACGACCAGGAAGGATTGATCGAATATACAAGCGTTTACTGCACCAGTGACGTAACACAGGCTCCCACAGCACCCGTGGTGCAGGGGGGTGTCGAGCTCCTGGGGGGCCCTTCAGCATTGTACTCTGGCCTTAACGCTCCTGAGTAAGTCCAAATGGGGGGTCTTCATGTAAATTGCAGGGGGGGGGGGGGGGGGGGGGGCCTCAAGTTTTGTTACACCACTGTGCTGCACCCGCCCGCCTAGCAACATTCACTGCCACATAATGAAAGCATGCTGGCGCGATCCGCGATGGCAACATCACCAACCAATGTAAGCAATAATGACGAAGCCTGCTCGTGACAGCATTGCCCTCTCACTGCGCATTACCTCAGCCATGTTCATGGAAAGTCTAATGGTAGCTGTTGTGTCCTTAGGCAGCCCACTGGATTAGGGCTGGGGGACACACTTGGGGTCACACCTTGGGGCAATTTCGTTATAGGCCTACCAAACAAAACACGGACACAGGAGTGTGGTTATGCTGGTCACTACGCCGTCGCCCAACTGGCGTACGTGCGTGCATAGACCTCTTTTATTACTTTGAGGTCATGTGGTGCTTAGGTGTCACGCCTGTTACACCACAGGCTGCGACACTACATTCCTCCCCAACAAACAATAAACAAACACCAACAGATATCTCTTTGGTTACGCTCCCACTGGGTCAACTACAACTTCACATGGTAGTCAGCAGGCACATAGATATAAAGGAACAGTCTTACGTGAAGTAGTCTCTGAGCCGGCAGGATGGCACGGGATTCCGCCGCAATCGGTGTTGTGACAAACCCCGGCTCTGGGTTTTACCAACAGCAGCGTCAGGCGAGGTCTCGCCGGGCCGGAGCTCCTGGTTGCAGCCGCCACTCTCCCACTTGTCATCTGTCACTTCAATTCGCTGGGTCAGCGCCTGGTCAGGATACCGCCGACTTTCTGCCGGGAGGGACAAGTCCATCAACCCACTGGACTCCGTATCTTCTTGGGTCGGCGAGCACGAGCTCTCCTCACGCCTCGTGGGGGAACGCGCGGCGCCTGCAGATTGAGCATGGGCTTTGCAGCGTCTGGCATCAACTTGACTGTCATCAGGAGGCTCTGGCCACCACTGAGGATGGTGAGGTATTGAGTCCATAACTACTCGGCCCATGAGGAGATGCCCAGGGGCTACACCCGTTGTAGTGTGGGGTGTCTGACGATAACTCCTTAAAAACGTGAAGCTAGCCAGTTCCCGGGATTGTACTTTGTCAAAGGCAATTCGAATATTTAATGTTCGCATGAATCTTTCTACTTCGCCATTTGCTTGTGACCATCGGGGTGTGATTCGGTGATGTTGAATACCTAAAGCACTCAGGTAGGTGGCTAGTTCTTGACCTTGAAATGGGACTCCATAGTTAGTTCTCAGCTCGCGCATCAGTCCGTGCGCCGCCATGATCTTCTCCAGTTTGGGGATCACCTCGGTGGCGCTGAGTGCGGATATGATTTCCACCTCCGGATATTTAGAGTGGTGGTCAATGGCTATCATTGTGTGACGGCCGCCCGGGAGACTGCCAAAATCAAGGCTGACACATGCCCAGGGGGACTTTGGACGGGGTTCCACCATGATTGGAGCTGGTTGAGGGGCTTCTCCTGTCACTTGACACGCAGCGCAGGACTGGACTGTGGACTCTACCAGTTCGTCCATCAAGGGGAACCACACCTTGGTTCTGAGTCGCGACTTGGTCTTAACCATGCCTTGATGGCCCACATGAGCGAGTTGAACCACTGGGGCAGTTAGTGATGAGGGTATGACCAGCCGGTGTCCTCTAGCAGGCATCCAGTGTCATCTTCCGTGAGCATGTCTCTCATGTGCTGTAGACTGTCCATGACATGCTGTGCTTCGGTGGTCAGTATCTTCCATTCCTCCTTGGCCTTATGCCAATTTCCGCTTTGCAATGCCGCTTTAGCCCGTTGTAGGCAGTCGTCCCTTCTGGTGGCCTCCGCCAGGCTCTCCATGGATATCGGTATAGGACAGGATCGAGCGGTGACACACCGTACATATTCTTCAGTGTCAACCGCGTCTTCCATTTCTTCCCGGGTGACTGCTCGGGGATGTTGGGACCAGTAGTCGGCTGGGTTCCGAGATCCGGGCTGGTATTCTACTTTGCAATTGTAATTTAGAAGTTGTAACATCCATTTCTCAATCCGTGGTGGTGGCTTTGTGGAGGTCCCGGAGAAGAGGGTGACAAGTGGTTTGTGATCAGTTGCGACCATGAAGGGCTTTCCGTATACATAGATGTGGAAATGACGGCACCCCCAATGTATGGCAATCGTATCTTTCTCGATTTGGGAGTATCTCTGCTCCGTCTCGGTGAGGGATCGACTAGCAAAGGCTACGGGGGTCCAGTCTTCATCTTGGTGCCGCCGTTGCATCAACACTGCCCCTAGCCCCATGGGACCATCGTCCACGACCACTAATGTCAGTTTCCGGGGGTCAAAGAAGGCAAGTGTGGTGGCCTCTGAGAGTGCCTCTTTGATCTCTCGAAATGCCTTGGCTTGTTCCGGGCCCCATCTCCAGGGAGTGGAGTCTTTGGTGAGTTCCCTTAGTGGCAATGTTAGGTTGGCAAGGTCACAGATGAATCTTCCGCAATAGTTTACCATCCTGAGGAAACTTCCGGACTTCCCTGACGGTGGTGGGGGCAGCGGCGTCTTTGATATCTTTCACCTTTTCCGGGTTCCGGGTTGACGCCCTTGGTCGAGAAGGTGTATCCAAAAAATAGCAATTTTCGCTTTTACAACTCACACTTTTCTCAATGAAGGGTGAGCCCCGCATCTCGCAGGCGCCGGAGCACTTGAGTTAGGCAGTTATTATGCTCCGGAATGGTCTTCGCATGCATTATAATGTCATCGCTGACATTGATTACACCGGGGATGTCCGCAATGAGTTCCTGTATCACGTTTTGGAATACTTCAGCCGCGCTGGATACTCCGAAACTCAGTCGGGTGTATCTCCGGAGCCCAATGTGTGTTGAGAAGGTTGTGATGTTGCGGGATGCCTCGTCTAGCACCAGCTAGTGATAGCCTGATCGCAGATCCAGTTTGGAGAACCAGCCTGCTCCCGCCATTTCCCCTATGAGGTCATCTATGGTGGGAGTTATGCGGCGCTCCCGCTTGATGGCGGTATTGGGCAGTCACATGTCCACACAGATCCTCATCGCGCCAGGCTGTTTGGGTTTCCTCATGACAACAATAGGCGAGACCCAGGGGGTGGGACCGGTTACTTTCTCTATTATCCCGAGGCACTCCTTAGAGATTAATTTTCTCATACAGGATCATAATCTAGATATCCTGTTCTTGACGGAAACGTGGCTCACATCGAGCTCAGGGGTGGACATTGTACGAGCCCTCCCCCCAGGCTTTTTAATACACTTTCAGAACAGGCCTGTGGGTCGAGGGGGTGGCATTGCCATACTATATAAGGATTCATTTGTGTGTACTGAATAGCGGGGTGATGGACTGCGAGAGCTGTCAGTTCTCTTTGCAAATTTCACCTACGGTTTCTGTGTCAGGTTTATTGGTGTACCGCCCACCGGGGTGTGCTGGCAACTTTGTCAGCTCTCTGATGGAAACCGTCACGGTTTTGGCATCCACTACTACCATCTTTATGACGTTGGGAGATTTTAATCTCCATTTCAACGACCCGGCGGACCTGGTGGCGGCAGACCTACAATGTGATCTTAAGGCCTATGAGGTGGGCCTGATGAACTCTGGAGCAACACACAACAAGGGCCATTTGCGTGACCCGATCTTTGCAAACGTGCCCCTTTTTAGGGCCATGCCTTCCTACCCTCGCCCGTGGTCAGACCACTTTTTGGTCCCTTTCACCTGGCAAATTGAGGCCATGGCTACATCTCTTCCTAGTGCTCGTACTCTGGAAAGAGCCTGGTCCAGGTTGTCGGTTGAGAACTGGATCCTCACACTTGAACGTTCGCGTCCCCCCCCCAGTCTTGGACCCGGTAATGGCAGATGTGAACCTCGGTAACTGGTTGACCAGCTCACTCGATTCCATCCTCCCTAAAAGAAAAGTTTCAAAAAGGGAGAAGAGAATGGGCTCTGCCCCCTGGTATACGCCCGAGCTGAAAATTCTTAGAAAGGGCTGTAAGAAGCTTGAGCGCGTATGGAGGAAGGAGTGGGGCGAATCTAATAAAAATGAATACCGCTCCGCGATAAGGGCGTACAAATCTGCTCTTCACCGTACTAAGGCACAATTTTTTGATGAAAGAATTAAAAACTCCTCGAATTCCTCCAGAGAAACCTTCCTAGTGGTTAAGGAACTATTGAGAGTTCCCGAGCCCTCTTTAGCTCATGGCAACCCAGGAGACAAATGCAAGGATCTGGCAAACTATTTTTACACCAAAATAGAGAACATTCTAAGTACCCTGCCCCAGATTGACCAGAGAGCAGATGCCAGTAGGCAGCCGGTTGGAGCCCCCGTCCACCTGGAAGCCTTTGGACCAGTGTCAGTGGACGAGGTCCTTAAAGTGCTGGTCACTATTAAGAGCGGCTCCCCCAGCGACCCGGTCCCTATGAGGATCCTGAAACAGGTAGGAACCACTATAGCCACCCCTGTTACCGATTTAATCAATGCATCCTTTGCACGGGGTCTGGTGCCACCGAGCTGGTAGGGAGCAGTTGTGAAAGCCCTCCTAAAAAAGCCTCACCTAGATCCATCGGATCTGGCGAATTTCAGGCCTATTTCTGTGCTTCCTGGACTCAGTAAAATCGCGGAAAGGTTGGTGAACCAACATCTATCACTTTCTTGAGTCCAATGGCCTGTTGCGTAATTCGCAAACAGGCTTTTGGCCGGGTCAGGGCACCAACACCGCTCTTCTGGCAGTCGTTGAGGAAGCCAGAAGCATCTTGGATTCAGGAGGATCAGTGGCAGTGATCCTCCTGGATCTCAGTGCGGCTTTCGACACTGTTAATCACCAAGTGCTTATTCAACGGCTGTCAGATGTAGGAGTGACAGCGACGGCTTTGAAATGGCTCACGTCATTCCTTAGCGACCGGACTTACCAGGTATGGGAAGGCAGTGCACGATCAGCGTAAATCCCCCTCCATTGTGGTGTGCCACAGGGCTCATCCCTAAGCCCCACATTGTTTAATGTGTATATGGCCCCCCTGAATAATGTGGTCGCCCCATTTGGTTTCAAAATCGTGAGCTACGCTGATGATACTCAGCTGGTGGTCGCCTTATCCCAGCTTGCTAAAAGTCCAGACACGCTGCACTCCTGCATGTCCAAAGTCTATACTTGGATGTGTGAATCGGCACTGAAGCTGAATGGCTCAAAGACCGAAATAATGCTTTTAGGACACAAACGACCCTCACTCCCTCCGACTATCTGGCCCAGTTGTTTGGGCGAGCTCCCGAGTCCAAAGGAGGAGATTAAGAGTCTTGGGGTCTGGCTGGAACAAGATCTCTCTTTCAGGACCCAAGCAAAAAAAATGGCGGGAGTCTGCTTTGGTCTTCTCCACTCACCTCGGAAAGTTCTGCCCCTCCTTCCACCGCTATCCAGAAAGCTGCTTATTCAGGGGCTGATCGTATCAAGATTAGATGATAGTAATGTTATCTTTCTCGGTGCCCCTGAAGCAACGTTCAACAAACTCCAACAGATTCAAAACGCTGCTGCACGGCTTCTTAAGAGTACCTCAATGACGCGGTCAGCTAAACCCGCATTGAATGCGCTGCATTGGCTCCCGGTGCGCGAAAGGGTCACATTTAAGTCCCTTTGCATTGCGCATAAAATTCTTAAGGACAAGGGACCTCCTATCCTGAAGAACTTAGATGTGCTCTACAAGGCCAATAGAGCCTTGCGCTCAGATCAGAAACATTTGCTCAAAATTTCTGAAGTTAAAAAGGTACGTACGGCGGGGAGAAGATTCTCAGTGAACACAGCGATTCTTTGGAACGCACTCCCCCTGAGTCTGCGCTCGGAGACTTGTCTTCTCCGGTTTCGCAAACTCCTCAAAACGCAACTCTTTCCTAACTGATGCCTCTGAATAGGCTTGACTGCTACATTTCTGTTGCTCTGGAACAAGTGCTGGGATGCTCTAGGGTAACTACGCGCAATACAAAACTCGTAATAATAATAATATTAAAATTAATAATATTATTCCGGGCGGTCTCAAGCTTCTTGAGTTCTTCCTCGACCAGCGGTCGCAGGTGGAACGCTATGCGTCGGTGCCTCAGTGCACCGGCTGAACGGTATGATCAATATGGAGATGGACCTCTTTCCCTCTGAATTTACCGATTCCTTCAAAGACTTCTGAAAATTCTGTCAGCAGGTGTTGGATGGACTCTTGGTGGACACCGAAGGCAGTGTCACGATCCCTAGATCTTTGGCCGCCCGGCACCCCAGCAGCATGCCTTGTCCGTCATCCGTTACAAAGACGTTGGTTGTGATGGACCGTTCCCCATGGGAGATGGACGTTCTGAATTTGCCTCGTATTTTGAGAGGTGTGTCTTGTCCATAGGCAAACATGGTGATGGCTGACGGAAGAAGCACTGGCAGTGGGCTTAGAGTTTGATGAAGGGTGGATGCCATGATATTTATGGTCCAAAGGAGTTAGGTCCTTTATGGACGCGGACAATGCTGGACCATATATAAATGCAAAAAACACACAAATGCCTAGACCACTCTTTTTTTTAAAAACAAGAACAATTAATGAAGGTCAAGAATACTCTTTATTGAATTCTGACCATGTACTTATATTTTATACCTTTGACTTATTTTTTTACTTTCAAAGTTTTTTTGACATATATATTCATCAGCAAAGAAAGGACAAACTGTACATATATTTACAATACTATACAAACCAATTTATAAACAAAACATGTCACAATGTATTTACACAAACTCAAAAAATCAACATCATCACAACAAAAGAAAGGCAGGAAGGAAGGAGAGAGTAAGGAATAGAGTCAAATTAATGATACTCTTTCATGGTGTTAAAGCTAACAAATAGTTCTTGTGAGTAAATTATTCCTTCAAATGTGCCTCCAAGTGTGCCTGTGCCTCCAAGTATGCCGATGCGTTTCGATTACAGGAAACCAGTTCCTGGAATCTCATCAGGGCCTTTTTTCTTTTGTCCGTATGATGTGAACAACAAAACAATAACGTTTTGTGTTTAAAAATCTCACTGTTTATCTCCATTACAGTTGCACAAATGACCAATGCAATGTCTCTGACTTAAGACTACATACCAGATTTAGGAGGTGGACTGTGGAAGACTCTCTTGTTATGCTTGGAACTTTTTCTTTCTTTAATTCCCCAACGTTTTGGCAGTGAAAGGTGCAGGGGGCTGTTAAGAAAATGCGAAGTGTAAATTATTCAAACCTAGAGCCTCTCTAGCCTAGTGTGAAAGCCATTATGTGGCCTACCTTTGTATTCGTTGTTGGCAGATTCCTTTCTGATTCTTCGCGTTGTATGTGGAGTTTACTCAACACATGTACTCTTTCAAACACTCCATGTCATGAAAATACAGAGCTGCAAAACATTTTAAAAAGTTTCAATGCTGGTGTCCTGACTTTCAAACAATTCTAGCTTATTGGGGGGCTCCATTGGAGCAATGAGGCCCTTACCTGATCATCTAAAGTGATTTAAATGGCGTTTTTTTTGCCACACACGTTTGAGTACTGTAAAAGACAAAAGGGGAACATTGCAACCCCTTTGGGTAGCGCGCTTAGTCAAGCTGGTTTAACCACAAATCCGGCAAAGCGCCTACCTATTTCTCGAGTCACTCTGGGTGTAGCACACATCCCGGTCGATCACAACAAAGATGGCCGCTCATTTTGTGGGCATGCTTTATGTCATGCTCAGACCCGAGGATTGTGGTACTTGTAGTAAAATCTATTTTTTCAAATAAAATCCCTGATTGCAGTGTGGGATATGGATTAAAGGTATGTGTGGCTAGAGAAATGTTGCAAGCTAGTCATGTAGTTCTTCATTATGCCCAAGGACATGTTGTGTTTGCGCCTACCGTGTGGGCCTACCACTAAAACGCAGCATGTGAATTGAAAGGCTTCCTGTGTGTAGTGGCAATTGCCTTAATCCACGCAGCCCCAAGGTCACCGTTTTTCATTAAGGAAGAGGGCTCAAACCAAAAGATTAAAATGAGATGAGGGTCAGTGGTCACTAACTGCCAATTCAGTCCAAGTGGAGACGAAATATCATAGTCTTGCAACTTCAGATAGGTTATTCAACCCTGTCGGAGTGCTATTGAATTTTAGAATGAGGTAAGATTCCTTTTGTAAAAGGACTCTTTCTACATCAAGACAGCGATTGGTTTGCTTGGCCGTGAACAGGATAGACCATTTGAAGTCATGTTCATCGTGGCCTTTCTCGACAAAGTGCTCAACCATGGGTGCGCTCATAACTTTCTTCTTGATGCGTGAGCGATGTTGGCTGATTCGCATATTTACCTGTTGGCTTGTTTTGCCAATGTAAATCAACATGCACGGACGCTGTATCACATAAAGAACATGCTTAGTTCTGCAATTTGAGAAATCCTGATGTTTCAATTTTATTCCTGAATGGCAAAATTCTTTCCCTTCGATGGTATTGGGACATGCCACACAATTCCCACATTTATGGTGGCCCTCGATAGGTTTCATGTTCCACTGAGTTAACAAGTGATTTTTGGGTTTTGGCACTGTAATGTCAGCCCTAATTAGTTGTTGCCCTATGCTCTGGTTTTTCTTGTAAGCAAATATTGGTTTGGGAAAGGGACAATCTAGACCTTCCAACAAGTGCAAATTCTTCAATACAGCCTTTCTCATTTTATGTGTATCTGGACAAAAAGTTGTTACACACACTAATTTGTCAAGTGCTGCTCGCTTTCTTACTTGTAGGAGACATTCGCGGGGCGTGAAGCATGCTCTTTTAAAAGAATGTTTCAGCAATTTTTTTGGGTAACCGCAATGTTTCATTCCATACAAAAAATTTGGGCATGGGAATCATACTGGCACAAATCAGAGCAATTCCTCCTTATTCGCAACAGTTGGCCATAAGGCAAGTTTGCCTTAAGATTTCTAGGGTGTGCACTTCTGTGGTGCAAGATGTTCCTATCTGTTGGCTTTTTGTATAGAGATGTCTGTAATTGTCCCTGGAAGCATGTCAGTTCCACATCCAGAAATGTCATTTTAGTGGTGAAATCATTCTTTCTCAGTGCGATTTCAGCAAGCTTCAAAATAAAAGAAGTGGGCACCCTATGAGGTCTTTCACTTTTGTCCAAATAGAGTTCCATCACCTCCAATGCTTCTTCCTGCGGGATTTGTGTATAGAGGGATGTGACGTCCATTGTTGCCATAATCTGTAGCTTCGGGTCAAAGTGGGTACCTTCCACTTTAAACAGGAAGTCAGTAGTCAACGTATTTCGCAATAGGTTCGAGACAAGAGTCACATCCCGAAACTATCGTTCGGCCTGGTGGGTCTTTAAGATTTTTATGTATCTTCGGCAGAAGATATAGGACTGGAGTCGTAGGGAATTTTTTAACAAGGAAATCATATTCCTTGTTTCCCAGAAAGCCTTTCTCTTTGGCAAGTTCTAATATTTGGACAATCTGTCCTTGAATTTGTTTAACTGGATCTTCAGATAGTTTGTGGTACCAAGTCGTATTAGACACTTGTTTTAAATCTTCTGAAAGATACATCTCACGAGGCCAGATGACTACGGCCCCACCCTTGTCTGCCTGCTTTATGACAATCGATGGATCCTCTTTCAAAGATTTTATACAAGCCCGTTGTTTTTGGCTCATGTTCTGATGGGTGTAACTTTTGCCTCTCTCTAGTTTGTTGATGGATGATAACAATATCTGCTCGAAAGCCAATACTTGTTTGGGAATATTGTTGAGGGGAACAAAGGTAGATTTATTTCTGAGGCCTGTTGTTTCTGTATTCTCAATTGCTGGTACATTAGCAAAAAATGCTTTCAATCTCACTTTTCTACAGAATTAGTAGTTGCTTCGAGTTTAAGCTTTGTGAAATCCGTTTTTTTACTGGGCACAAATTTAAGACCCAGATTCAAAACTGACTCTTCTTCGGCAGATAAAACTCTTGTTGACAGATTAACAACAGTACCCGGACCACCTATGATTTGTAGAACCGGTTCCTCGTCCTCATTTCCCATGGTGCCTTGTACCGCGGCTTGGGTTGTTGGCCTTGGTCTAAAAAAGTAACCCCTTTCTTTTTATTATTTCTGTTGTCCGATCCAGAAGAATCTGATGAGAACGTATCAGAGAAGGTTGAAAATCTATTTCTAGACCGGCCTTGGTAATTCGTGAGTGCCCTGCGTGAATCAGGCTGAGTATAGTAATCGTCTTTCAAGAACGGGTAGACCTGTTCCATTTTAAAAGCTTTGATGTATTTTTCGTATTTTACACTCTTATCATTGATTGTGTTGTCTCTAAAGACCTGAATGTTTTTTTCAATCTTCTCAAGGAGCGACTTGGCGTCAGTGACCACCTGGCTATTCTGATTAGCTTGTGTGAGTTCTACTATCTCTTCTTCTTCTTTCCGACACAGTCTTTGAGCAGTTTCAATCGTATGGACCATAAGGTCATGACTGCATTTGGTGTTGATATAACTAAAGCCTTTTCTGTAGTCACTATCTTCAGTGAAAATCACAGGAACATTCTTCACCTGAAGACCCCAAGGGATAGTGCCTCCCTTTAGATGCTTCAGGAGAAAATGTCCATGTAACTCAATTCTGACGGGTTTTTTATGTAGTCTGATCAATTTCTCAGATTTGTTCTGCTGTTTAGCATTGGTACTCAGGGCAACTGTTGCGAAAGGAGATGAAGCAATCAAATTTTGAATATGACTTTCGCTGAAGGACAGTGTGTCCTTTTCTGCCATATTTCAGAGAGACAATTGTCCCTCAAGCTCAAATCACATAAGAATATGTAGAAAATGGAATCAATCTCATGCTGGATATTCTCTCGCGAGTGAAGACCCGCCCTGAAATTTATAACCCAAAGGAGTTAGGTCCTTTTTGGATGTGGATGAGGCTGGACCATATATAAATGCAAAAAACACACAAATGCCTAGACTACTCTTTTTTTTAAAAAAAGAAGAACAATTAATGAAGGTCAAGAATATTCTTTATTGAATTCTGACCATGTTCTTATATTTTATACCTTTGACTTCTTTTTTTACTTTCAAAGTTTTTTTTACATATATATTCATTAGCAAAGAAAGGACAAACTGTACATATATTTACAATACTATACAGACCAATTTATAAACAAAACATGGCACAATGTATCTACACAAACTCAAAAAAACAACATCATCACAACAAAAAACACATTACATTGATGTGTACTTAATCTCAATAAATGAGAGACAAAATCACAAGGAGGAAAAGAAAGGCAGGAAGAAAGGAGAGCGTAAGGAATAGAGTCAAATTAATGATACTCTTTCATGGTGTTAAAGCTAACAAATAGTTCTTGTGAGTAAATTATTCCTTCAAATGTGCCTCCAAGTGTGCCTGTGCCTCCAAGTATGGCGACGCATTATGATTACAGGAAACCAGTTCCTGGAATCTCATCAGGGCCTTTTTTCTTTTGTCTGTATGATGTGAACAACAAAACAATACAGTTTTGTGTTTAAAAATCTCTTTGTTTATCTCCATTACAGTTGCACAAATGACCAATGCAATGTCTCTGACTTAAGACTACATACCAGATTTAGGAGGCGGACTGTGGAAGACTCTCTTCTTATGCACAGAGGTTTTTCTTTCTTTAATTCCCCAACGTTTTGGCAGTGAAAGGTGCAGGAGGCTGTTAAGAAAATGCCAAGTGTAAATTATTCAAACCTAGAGCCTCCTTTTCCCCTTTTGTCGTTTACAGTACTCGAACGTGTGTGGCTGAAAACCGCCCTTTAAATCACTTTAGATGATCAGGTAAGGGCCTCATTGCTCCAATGGAGCCCCCCAATAAGCTAGAATTGTTTGAAAGGCAGGACAGCAGCATTGAAACGTTTTTAAATGTTTTGTAGCTCTGTTTCACTACATGGAGTGTTTGAAAGTGTACATGTGTTGAGTAAACTCCACATACAACGCGAAGAATCAGAAAGGAATCTGCCAACAACGAATACAAAGGTAGGCCACATAATGGCTTTCACACTAGGCTAGAGAGGCTCTAGGTTTGAATAATTTACACTTCGTATTTTCTTAACAGCCCCCTGCACCTTTCACTGCCAAAACGTTGGGGAATTAAAGAAAGAAAGATTTCCGAGCATAACAAGAGAGTCTTCCACAGTCCACCTCCTAAATCTGGTATGTAGTCTTAAGTCAGAGACATGGCATTGGTCATTTATGCAACTATAATGGAGATAATCAATGAGATGTTTAAACACAAAACCTTATTGTTTTGTTGTTCACATCATACAGACAAAAGAAAAAAGGCACTGATGAGATTCCAGGAACTGGTTTCCTGTAATCGAAACACGTCGGCATACTTGGAGGCACAGGCACACTTGGAGGCACATTTGAAGGAATAATTTACTCACAAGAACTATTTGTTAGCTTTAACACCATGAAAGAGTATCATTAATTTGACTCTATTCCTCATGCTCTCCTTCCTTCCTGCCTTTCTTTTCCTTCTTTTTTATTTTGTCTCTCATTTATTGAGAATAAGTACACATCAATTTAATGTGTTTTTTGTTGTGATGATGTTGTTTTTTTGAGTTTGTGTAGATACATTGTGACATGTTTTGTTTATAAATTGGTTTGTATAGTATTGTAAATATATTTACAGTTTGTCCTTTCTTTGCTAATGAATATATATGTAAAAAAAACTCTGAAAGTAAAAAAGAAGTCAAAGGTATAAAATATAAGTACATGGTCAGAATTCAATAAAAAATATTCTCGACCTTCGTTAATTGTTCTTGTTTTTTAAAAAAAGAGTGGTCGAGGCATTTGTGTGTTTTTTGCAATGATATTTATGGTGGCGCCTGTGTCCACGATCTCCATGACGTCTTGGGATCCTCCGCGGATGCCACACGGAGGCAGGCGGCGTGCCCTTCGAGTGGCAGTGCCGATCATGTGCACCTTGTGCACTATCCGTTCTTCCTCCTCGTCGTCGTCCATATCGCTTTGCCCTCGTTCCCCTTCTGGCACAGCGTTGACCACTTGTCTCGACTTGCGAAACTTCTTGGATCTGCAAACTTTATCAAAGTGGTTCAATCGTCCACATCCCGAGCATCGCTTGCCTTTGGCAGGACACTCCGCCGCTGGATGAGGTGATCCGCCACAATATCCACAGGACTTGGGCTGTCCTGAAGTAGATGCTCCTGATCCCTTCTTGTTCCACATTGTCGGAGGCTTCGTTGTTACACTGTTGACCGGTTCGGCTTTCACTGGCGCCTGGAGGGTGGCCTCCATGTGCGAGTCTTGGGCCTTTGACGGCTCCTTGGTGCACCCTAGGATTAGTATGTCGTCAAGAGGTTTGCCTGACTCTTCCAGGATCCGCTCCCGCAGCTTGATGGATGTGCAACCCTGAATGATATGGCCACGGATTTCTTCTGTAGGGTCGGCGAACCCGCTGGTAGATGCCAGGTTCTTGAGCCGGGCGTGGTACGTGTCTAGCGACTCCTTGGGTAACTGCCTGGCCTGCAGGAATATGAACCGTTCATAGTCCTGGTTTGCCATTGGTTCGAAGTGTCCATTAAGGGCATTTATTAATTTGTGGTGGTTCTTTGGTGTGACCTCCACCAGTGTCTTTGCGATGTTGTGGATATCTTTACCTCCGAGGTGGAGTACCATGGCCCTTTTCTGGTCCTCGTGTACCTTCGTTGCTTTAAAGAAGATGAGTAGATGATTCACCCAGTCCTTCCACTTGGGTGCGAGTGACAAGGGTGATCCCTCGACTATGAAGGGTTCTATTGGGAGTATCAAGGACATATTGGGTGTAGGGGTGCATGGCTGGCCCTACAGCGTCCATGTGTTGGTCTGTCTGCTATGTCCCTTCTGGCCGGCCCTCTGGGGTGCCCCCTTTTGGATGTATCAGTGTCATTTTGATTGGGCCAATGCTTGATTGTTTTTTTTTATTTTATTTTTTATTAAAATTTTCTTTTTTTTCCGCCTTCACTTGCGGGTGGCAATGCTTGTTTGCCTGTCTCTGGTGCCTTGCTCAAGGCTCCTAACCAGCTGGTGTATTTCTGGGGCCAGGGTATGTGGTGCCTCCTGTGTTGGGCCTCTCCACCTGCACACAGTGTTGCTGCGCCCACTAGACCCGTTATCAAGGCTTCCCCCCTTCTCCTTGGGTAATTGACTGCCCTCGCGGCTGTAGAGGGGCCTTTTGCTCTGTTGGGGGTGTGCTTCAGCGCTCGCTGGGATGTCACAGGGGAGAGCTGGCGCCTGGAGCTCTGTGTGCCTTCCCCCCTCCCTTCAGGGATCTGCCAACGAGGATCTCACACGTCCCGGGCAGGACACAATGTGGCTGCTAGCCGATGCACAGCTGCAACGATCCCTCACACACAGAGCCGTCACGCTCCTCACCTCTTCCACGCCGCAGGCTCAGCGGCGACCCCAGGGACTCCTCCTCAGACTCCGCCGAGAGCCGATGGTAGTGCTCGCAGCCGCCTCACCGCAGGATCGGCGACACGTGGCAAGGGCACGCCCACCCTCGTCGCCAGCTGTTGTGTCCTTAGGCAGCCCACTGGATTAGGGCTGGGGGACACACTTGGGGTCACACCTTGGGGCAATTTCGTTATAGGCCTACCAAAGAAAACACGGACACAGGAGTGTGGTTATGCTGGTCACTATGCCGTCGCCCAACTGGCGTATGTGCGTGCGTAGACCTCTTTAATTACTTTGAGGTCACGTGGTGCTTACGTGTCACGCCTGTTACGCCACCTGCTGCTACACTACAGTAGCGCTGGCTGAGCCTATGGGATAAATGAATCGGGGGCTTCCAGGCACGCTTATGAAGCTGTGGAATGCCCTGATTTTATTAGATCTGTCAGCGTCATTCGATACGGTCAGCCATAAAACCCTCTTGTCCCCCCTTGTCAATGTGGGTATAGAGCATGGGTACTCACAAATTTTCTCTCTGGGCCAAATTCACAGTGTGGTTTGTGGCCTAGGGCCGCACCGGTGGGGGCGGGGTCAGTGGGGGAGGGGGCGGGGCTCGAGCAACAAAAAAAACTGGTACCATGAGGTTGATCACTGGTCCCTGCAGCAGACGCCTTGTTCCACTGAGCCACCAGACCCGACATACACACATCTCTCTCTCTCGTTCTTTCTCAGTCTCTCTCTCTCTCTCTCTCTCTGTCTCTCTCTCTCTCGCTCTGTCTCCCTCCCTCTCTATTTCCCTCTTCCTCCCTCTCTCTACCTCTCTCTCCCTCTGTCTCTCTGTCTCCGTCTGTCTCACTCATTCTGACTGTCTCACTCCCTCTCACTCCTGCTTTTCCTCTGTCTCACTCACTCTGACGGTCTCACTCCCTCTGTCTCACTCACTCTGACTGTCTCACTCTCTCTCTGTCTTCCTCTCTCTGTTTCCCTCTCCCTGTTACCCTCTCTCTCTCTGTTACCCTCTCCCTCTCTGTTTCCCTCTCCTCACTCTATTTCCCTCTCCCTCTATCTCCTTCCCTTTCCCTGCTTCCCTCTGTCTCCCTCTGTCTCCTTCCCTCTCCCTTCTTCCCTCTGTCTCCCTCTCTCTCCTTCCCCCTCCCTCACTCTGAGGTCTCCCCCCCTCACTCTGTCTCCCTCCCTCGCTCTGTCTCCCTCGCTCTGTCTCCCTCCCTGGCTCTGTCTCCCTCCCTCGCTCTGCCTCCCTCCCTCGCTCTCCCTCTGTCTGCCTCTACCTCCCTCCCTCGCTCTCCCTCTGTCTGCCTTTGTCTCCCTCCCTTACTCTCCCTTGCTCTTCCTCGCTCTCCCTCTGTCTCCCTCCCTTGCTCTCCCTCTGTCTGCCTCTGTCTCCCTCCCTCAGCCTATGTCTGCCTCTCTCTTGCTCTCCTTCGCTCTCCCTCTGTCTGGCTCTCCCTCGCTCTCCCTTTGTCTCCCTCCCTCGCTCTCCCTCTGTCTCCCTCCCTCGCTCTCCGTCACTCTCCATCGCTCTCCCTCTGTCTGCCTCTCCCTCGCTCTCCCTCTGTCTGCCTCTCCCTTGCTCTCCCTCTGTCTGCCTCTCCCTCGCTCTAACTCTGTATGCCTCTGTCTCCCTCCTTTGGCCTCTGTCTCCCTCCCTCGCTCTCCCTTGCTTTCCCTCTGTCTGCTTCTCCCTCGCTCTCCTTCGCTCTCCCTCTGTCTGGCTCTTCCTCTGTCTCCCTCCCTCGCTCTCCATCACTCTCCTGCGCTCTCCCTCACTCTCCCTCTGTCTTTCTCTCCCTCGCTCCCCCTCTGTCTGCCTCTCCCTCGCTCTAACTCTGTCTGCCTCTGTCTCCCTCCCTCAGCCTCTGTCTCCCTCCCTTGCTCTCCCTTGCTCTCCCTCTTTCTGCTTCTCCCTCGCTCTCCCTCTGTCTGGCTCTCCCTCGTTCTCCCTCAGGGAGGGTGATGCGTGTCTGTCCTAAGCCCCCCAACACTCACCCCAGTGTATGTCAGGGGAAAGGAGATGTGTATCTGTCCTAAGCCCCAGCACAATGGTTTGGTGCCCAACCCGTCAAACCTTAACTGAGACCCTTAATTAAAACTCATTAGCCCCATCTAAACTAAGGATCAAACTCAAATTCCTCTCCATATATAGACATTTTAATATAACATATATTTGCTTTTGTTTTCCCTTAAAAACGTGTGCTATTTCTTGGAACACTTTTTCCCTTTTTAAATAGTGTTTCATTTTCCATTTTCTTCCAGATACAAACAGAATGACAAACCCTTCTATGCCAACCTAATAATATGATGTGACTGACTCCGCCCGCCTCATTTGATTTCCAGATAGGACCTAAACTGAGAAAATAGTCTGTGCATGTCTATAACAAAATCAGTGCGGCTGAGTTGTCATTTATCAGTAAAAACCGAGAAGGTGTTAAAGGTGAGACGATAGATATAATGTTGCTGCATACAGCTGCCTTTCTGCACTTTTAAATTGCAGTGACCAGCCTAGTAGTCTTTCTTCATCGTTTAGCTGCACAAGTGTGGCTGACGCTGGCCCAGCCCCGTCAGCCTTACAGGGTCTCACTCGCCCATAGCCCTCATTCCCTTAAAGATGCAAGGCTGACATGTGACTGGTTCTACCCTAGCTCCCCCTGACTTTCAAATGGCGCCATTTGGTAGGTTGGCAGACGGGGATGAATTGTACCTCTTTAAGACCAGGTAGCCATCCATCCTCCCCCTGGTGCCGGTTTGCTCAAAAATACCAAATATAGATGTTTTTAGATTCAGAAGCCAAACTATAGTTGGTATAGCTGGCATCAATCTCAACTAGATTTCCCCTTGTTTAAAGCACAAAGCCTACCAGATTTATACACACCTTTGTCTTCAAATCCTGCCTGTATGTTCCTGGGCTGAGACAGCTTCCGGGCACACACACACACACAGCCGCACCCGAGCAATTAACAGGTCTTTAAAAGACCATTCCCATGTTAATGAGGCTTTGTTCACCTCGTAGGCCCCTGCAGCTCCACGGAATCGCCCAGCCCCGGCCCCCACAGAGCAGCAGTCTCTTGACTCGCGCTGCCACCGGGGTGTTTGTTGACACTATTAAAAAATGTATATATATTAAAACACGGATACGATGTTTGGACGGTCCGCAGGCCGCCAGGGAAGGCTTGCCGGGCCGCCACCGGCCCGCGGGCCGTACTATCAGTACCCCTGGTATAGAGGGACCTGCCTACCAATGGCTTGAATCCTTCCTGTCCAATCGGACACAGAGGGTGCCTCTAGGTCAGGGGTACTCATAGTACGGCCCGCGGGCCAGTGGCGGCCCGGCAAGCCTTCCCTGGCGGCCCGCAGACCTTTCAGACATTGTACCCGAGTTTTTTTTTTTTAAAAGGCTGCCTGCAATTAGAGCTCGACTCAGAGACTCTGCTGCCTGTGGGGGCCGGGCGATTTCCGCCGTAGTCAGAGTGGGGCTGCAGGAGAGCTGTGAGGTGAAAAGAGCCTCATTAACATGCTAATGGTCTTTTGAAGACCTGTGAAATGCTTGGGTGAGGCTGTGTGCGCGCGCCTGGAAGCTGTCAGGGGGGGGGGGGGGGGGAGAGACAAACAGGCAGGGTCACGAGAAGGAGGCAGTCAGAGAAAAGGTGGAGTATGGGGTGATAGCAGGTGCGGGAGGGGGGTCCCGAGTTTACACCCGCCTCACTTCAGAGCTTAGAGACCACATGGCTAGCTTCCTGAAGCTGTAGAAGTCCTCAGCCTTCCAGATGCCCCCTGTTGGTCCCTGTTAAAGTTTGTTCGCTTTATTTAATGGTGAACTATGTGTGCGCCTCTATTTCCTTAGAATATGTTCATATCTCAGATGGGTTTCAGTAATGTTGCACGAATCTTGCATAACCGCACTGCAAGCCCGGTCACCTCAAGGTGTCTGTGTGAGTTCAGGGTGTGGGTGACTGTTCATGACTGGGCATGATTGAGAACTGCAGCTGAGGCTGAAGGCAGTTCGACTTTCTGACAGAGACTCGCATAACGGTGTTCTAACTAAATGCTCATCCAATCCTTGGCCTCTCTGCTGGGCGCCCAGAACGATGGCCACATGTGGGCCAATTGTAATGGCGATTCTATGGGAAAGTGTATGGTGGTGTGCAGCTGTCAAAATAGGGACAGTGCCAATGGAAAAGAAAATGTGGGGCGTGTGAGAGGCGATGTTGAGGAGGAGGAGTTATAAGGAAGGATGTGTAGGAGAGAGTGAAAGACAGTGGTGCAGATGGCGTGAAATATGTGGATGGAGAGACTTCAAAAAGATGAGTGGAGCACAGGTTGTACGTGAATGACAGAGAGAGGGGGCCTGCAGCAGGAAGTGATGTGACAGGAAGAAAGTGAGTTACTCCTTCATGTGACATAGAACAAAAATCTGTGCTAACAAGCATTGGTACAGGTAATGGATCGGGCATGTTTTTGGTGTTTGTGTTACCTGAAGTATGATGGTTTTATAAGCCCTACCAGACATCACACATAAAGGTGCCTTGAATACTTGTCAAGTGGCATGCAGAGTTTAGGTCCCGTTTAGGCCCAACCCATAATTTTTCCAAGATTTCCTAGTTACACCTAAATACCCCTTTTGGAGACACCACCACCTTTTCCATCCACTAAAGCACTGACATCGGGTCCCCAGAGAGCAGCTTTTGTGTTTTTGGGGGAGAGGTGAGGGTGAGAGAAGGAACGCATCTTCCGCATCTTTCAACAAGTTTAAAAACAAGCTATTAGCCTTGCGCCACTGCCAGTGATTGCTTGTGTTTTAAGGATTAAACACAGACAAAACCATATGAAAAATGAATTCCATTACGAGGGGGAGGTAGAGCGAGGGAGGGAGGGAGAGCGAGGGGGAGGGAGAGCGAGGGGGGAGGGAGAGCGAGGGAGGGAGGGAGAGCGAGGGAGAGAAGGAGAGCGAGGCAGGGAGGGAAAGGAAGGCAGACAGAGGGAGGGAGACAGAGGGAGGAAAGGGGAGGGAGAGGGAGATGGAGGGAGGGAGAGCGAGAGGGAGGGAAAGAGAGGGAGAGGGAAAGGGAGGCAGGGAAAGGGAGGGAGAGCGAGGGAGAGGGAGGGAGGGAGACAGAGGGACGGAGACAGGGGGAGTGAGGGAGGGAGGTAGACAGAGGGAGGGAGGGCGGGAGGGAGTCAGAGTGAGTGAGACAGGAAGAGAGGGAGTGAGAGAGTAAGAGTGAGTGAGGCAGAGGGAGAGATGGAGAGATGGAGACAGAGGGAGAGATGGAGAGATGGAGACAGAGGGAGTGAGAGGGAGTGATAGAGTCAGAGGGAGACAGAGAGTCAGAGGGAGACAGAGTCAGAGGGAGACAGAGAGTCAGAGGGAGACAGAGAGTCAGAGGGAGAGGGAGAGGGAAAGAGGGAGGTAGAGAGGGAGGGAAGGAGAGAGAGAGAGAGAGAGGGGGGAGTGAGAGGGAGAGGGGGAGAGGGAGAGAGATGTGTGTCTATGCTGGGTCTGGTGGCTCAGTAGACGAAGGCGTTCGCTGCAGGGACCTATGATCAACCTCATGGTCACAGTTTTTTTTGTTGCTCTAGCCCCGCCCCTTCCCCACTGACCCCGCCCCCACCGGTGCGGCCCTCGGACACAAACCACACTGTAAATTTGGCCCCCGAGAGAAAGTTTGTGAGTACCCATGCTCTAGGTGATCAGGTATTGTTCACTGGCCCCTTGACGTGTGGTGTCCCGCAGGGCTCGTCGTTGTCCCCCTTGCTTTTAAATCTATACCTACAACCACTGGTGGAGACCCTGGCCCAATTGGACTGCCAGGTCTTCAATTATGTAGACGATACCCAGCTCCTTGTACGGATTAACAACTCCAGTGTCCAGTGTTACTCAGGAACACGTACAAGAGGTGCTGCGCTTTACAGCAATCTGGATGACTGATAACTCACTTAAAATAAACCCAGACAAGACGGAAATTCTGGTCGTTCCACACATCAATAACCCTTGGTGTGACCTGTTCTGGCCACGGGAGCTGGGAATTATCCCTACCCCAGTCCCAGTGGTTAGAAGCTTGGGCATCAAAATCGACGCCGAACTTTCAATGAACAATCAAGTGGCGGCAGTGGTTGGTACCTGCACAGGGCTTTTGAGGTGCTTGCGGAAACTCGTTCCCCTTCTCACTACAGCTTCTCTACAAGCTATTGTTTCTGCCACAATTTTGTCCAGGTTGGACTATGGGAATGCCCTTTACATCGGCCTCCCATGGAAACTAACAAGAAGACTACAGGTTGTGCAGAACGATGCGGCACGCCTCATTTTTGATCTACCACGACGGACTTGCGCCTCTTCACTGCTCTCGAAATTACATTGGCTCCCTTTTAGGCAGGGAGCAGCTTTTAAGGGTCTTTGCATTGCTCATAAGGCCATCTACGGTGGAGTGGAGTGGCTCACTGGTTAGAGGCAGCAGACCTGGAAGCAGAGAACGGCCCGGGACCAGGGTTCAATTCCCGACGTGGCAGGGTCGTGAACCAGGGTCAGCGGACTCGATAATTCTCGCCTCGGTGCCTACTCTAACCAGGGATCACACTCGGCAACTCTGGGCATTAGCTTGCCTCATCTCTACAACTGCCCCCCACATTCGCTGGGGATGCCTGGTTTCACCTTGGAGATACCCAGTAGGGACCATCTCACAGGGATAGCCAGGACGGGTTCCCCAGCTACAGCACCACGACGCCTCAGGGCAGCAGTGCGCTTTACAAGACACATACATTACATTACATTACGGTCAGGCCCCATCATACATCAAGGACCGCCTGACGAGTTACATCCCAGCTCGGACCCTCCGTTCCTCTGTAGCTTGCCTCCTGGTCACCCCTCGCTTTAATTCTTCTCGTAAAGGGGGCAGAGCCTTCTCCACCTTGGTACCACAGCTCTGGAACAGCCTACCTGAAAATTTGCGCAAGGAACCAGTCCTCCTTTCGTTTAGAAAAAAACTCAAGACTATCTTGTTTGTGGAGGCACTGACTATGTAATAATTTGTCCACACTAGCTCACACGCATTGTCTGTTGTAATATTCCTCTAGAAGCGCGAAGAGACCTGATGGTGAACCAGCGCTATACAAAAGCCAATTAACATAACATAACATAACATCACTGTACCCTTACCGGGGAACCCATAAGTCATCGCTTAAAACCAGGAATGGCTATTCCAGTCATTCACTCTTCACAGAAGAGGAGGTGGGTGCTATTGAGTTTATCAAAGCACCAGCCTTCTTGTTCCAAGCTCTTGGAGACCAAAACTGTCATAATTTACAAGATTCTACTCTTTTAGCAGTATTTATTTGCCTTTATTTTTGGATAATAGTTGACCAAATACTGGTCTTTTTCGGTGCCACTTGGCATGCTGAAATGATGGCGCGCAACCACACACCAGTAGGCTTCCGTTGCACGAGGGTTGCAGTTTTGTAGCCTCTCTGCCTGCTGGGTAAACTCTCCAGAGCTCACTGCTCAGTTTCACCCTGGGGGGCGGCAGAAAGTTCGGGATGAGTCGCACTGTAGCACCTGAGCGGGCACCTACCAGAACTCCACCCTTAAACCATTATGCAAGTATCAACACATAAAATAAATCAAATACATAATGGAGTCGAAGCCAATAGTGAATGATTATATCACAAGACAGTCTGATGTGCGCAAGAAAAGGGGGACTTTGTTATGTAGCAAAATTAATAGTTGAAGCGGTATCAGAATACCTAGTGATCACGTGTCTCATTGGGCAAAGCCAACCCGTTGTTCGGCCGCACTTATGCAGTGGCCAGATGCAGTCCACTTGCACTGTGCACGACGAAGCGATGCTGCTTTCTCCGTTTGCGATGTTCATTGTAATCCTGTAATTGCTCGGCATTCGCCCAGGTACACATGAGAGTTGGTCAAATAGATTACATCAATGGGGGGTGGGAGGTTATCAGATATTAGGCAAAACAGATCGTCCACCAGAAACAGGATAGTCAGTAAATAAATTTCACCCCGTGGCCTGACGCATTGTTGCGCCACAGAAAACGCTGGAACATCATGCGAGGCTCTGTCTTCTACAAAATAAAAATAAATAGCCTCACGAAACTTCCTCTTTTAAAGTACGAAAAAATTGCAGAAAATATAGAGCCAACTCGGCCCGAAGGTCTTGGAGCGCTTTCCCAGAGCGCAAGATGCATTACACATGGTCATGTAAATGTAAATGTATTTTGGATTTGTATAACACCTATCACCCAGGGGTCTCTAAGCGCTGTACGAATACCGCTGTGGAGCCCTTCCTGGCCTGTTCCTGTGAGGTGTCCACTCCTGGGCACCCCCAAGGTGAAGCCAGGCATCCTAGCGTTGTTAGGGCCGGTGTGGAGATTAAGCAAGCTATTGCCCAGAGTTGCAGAGTGGAACCCATGATTAGAGTAGGCACTGAGGCGAGAATTATCAGGTCCGAGGACATTGAGCCCAAGACACTGCCGCGACGGGGATTGAACCCTGGTCCGGACCAGACCTCTGCCTCAGGGTCTGCCGCTCTAATCGGTGAGCCACACTTCTCCACTGTGCGCATTGTTTACAGGCGTGTGGCGATTAAGTGATTTGCCTGAATCACCTGATGTTGAGCCGATGCAGAGATTTTGTAATGAAATCCTTTTAATTTATAAACAGGCTAAAAGTGTTTCACCGCCAAAAGCACAGCATCTTGCATGCTAATTACAAGGTAATTTATTTTGCAGCGCATGGTTCAACATCGCTGTAACAGTCTCGTAAAGGAATTCCCTAATAATTCTCTTTTACCGTCACCCTAGTCCCAAACTCATCTATACTATCAGTAGTAGTTGACCCCTACAGCTGGATATGAACCCATGTCCCGATGGAGTCTGCCACGTCACAGGCACGAATCTGCACCACGGAATTATAGCTCCAACTTAACGACGCAAAAACAATTACTGGACTAAACTAAGGGCGTGTTGCAGAAAGGGCTTTTAAAACAGAGGCATTGTCCCCCGGAACGGACCCAAAACAGGGGTCGCGAGAACGAGCACAATGGCAAAGCAACTCCCAGTAGGGTATTAGTGTAACCCGTATTATTTGCGCAAAATATCCCTTCGTTTCTTCTGAAACATAGGAACAGAGGGCCATATTATCAAGCAAGGGCGATACATTATCGCCGCTTTTATCGTCAGTAAACTGCTGCTAAAGCGGAGATAATGGGCTTGATAATATGCCCTTGTGAATTCCCATAGAAGCCCAGGTTCTGGTTGTTGGACTTGGCCCTTCCTGCTGGGTCATCCCTAAACTTTTTGCTTTTTTCCTCCTATATTTCCCCTGACCTGTTTTTGTTGGCTTAATGACTCTGGGCACTTTACCACTGCTGACCAGTGCTAAAGTGCATATGCTCTCCCTGTTGTAAATTGTTACATTGATTGGTGTCCGTGTTTGGCTTATTTGGTCTACTGTCAGTCCCTAGTCAAGTGCACCAGGAGTGCCAGGGCTTGTAAATACAAATGCCACTAGTGGGCTTGCACCACTGGTTGTGCCACCCACAGAAGCGGCCTAGTAAAATGTGTCTAAGGTCTGCCGTTGCAGAACCTGCGTGCAGTCTGGTACTGTCATACTGACTGCGCAAGTGCACCTACTTGCCAGTCCCTAAACCTTCCCATTACTTCATATTAGTCACCCCTATGGTAGGCCCAAGGGCAGGGTGCATTGTAAGCATAAGTTAGGACAAGCCTTGATGTGTGTGTCATGTCCTAATAGTGAATTACAGCCAATTTCGTTTTTCACTATTGTAAGGCTACCTGTTCTCAAAGGCCAGAATGGGCTGCTGGAATTATTACACTCTATAATCCCAGCAGGCTCAGGGAACATGGTAGAAAGTCAGGTTTAGTATGCCTGAACTCAGAATAATAAAATACTTCTTTTAGTAAAGTTTATTTTAATATCCTGTGTTTGCAAATGCTACTTTTAGAAAGTTAGCGTTTGCTTGCCAAGCCATTTCAGCCCGCCTCTGCTCTTATGTGTATCTGCTGTCTGGGTTCTGTGAGTGACCGGGCTAGGGGTGACAGTTGGTGAATAGGGGGATTACACCAGGAAGGGTGGAGGGAGTGCCCCTTGACTCTGAATAGGGCTGTGCTCTGCCACCACAATGCTGGCTCCACCCCCTGGGGAGCTACTGATGACTCTGCCCTGCACCTGGCCCAGGAAGAGGGAAGACTGTCAACAGCGTACTCCTGGCTGTACTTGTCATCACAATGCTGGTACCACCTCCTGCAGAGCATCTGATGTCCCTGCCCTGCACACTGAAAGGAGAAACCAGAGCCTGCAAAACAAAGTGCTCAGAGACTGACTGGATTAGGCAAAGGCCCCCCCTGGCCTGCGAGAACAAAAGAAATGTCCTATAAAAGTAGGAGCCCTGCTCCTAACAAATCAGATCCTGTTTGCGCTAAGAAAAAACTCTGCCTGAAGAGAAGGACCTGGGAAAGCTGCATGGAGGACTACTGTCTCTAATCCTGAGAGACTGGCCTGTGGTGGGTGCCTTGCTGCAAGAAGGAGAGAAGATAAAAGACTGAGAAAGACTTTATTTATTCAACTTGTGCATTCTACTACAAAGATCTCCAAGGGCTTGCCTGTGAACTTGCCCCCTGAACTGCGCCCCAGGAACATTGGGCGCTAACCCCCTGAAAAAAGGAAGCTGCTGCTGGTGTGAACTTTTCCTTCAGCACTGACCCCAGAGACCTGAGTGCATCAGGGAAGCTGTCCCGCACTCTGAGAGCCCGTGTAGTTCATCCCACCGAGCAACGCGACCCCTGGACACCTGCAAATGCAACTCACACCGCAAAGGCCTGCCCCATCTGGCCCAAGCACCGTGAGCTGCTGCTACGAGTCAGGAGAGCACCGCAAGAACGGACTGACTGGTACAAGTAACGTGAACCTGAGCCCCGAGCCGTGGAACACACCACAAAGACTGCCTGCATCGGCGCTCGCCCCCCCCTTTGGCCTCAAGCAGCTGCCCCCTCTCCAGGACCCCAGGACTCTGCACTTGTGAGCCTGTGTCCCCCGAAGCACCGCCAACCAACAGAGAAGCAATCCTGTGGCCCCCGCGCCACCCCGCCCTCCAGGACGGCACCGCAACTTGGGACAACAGCCTAGAGCCATCTGCCCCGATCAATAAGAAGGTAAAGAACTGTGCACTTTGTGTTTGTGCATCCGAGTGCCTTGGGCGCAGCGTACACCCCTCCTGCCTCTAAAGCTGGCTGGACACGTCCCCCGGTACGCCTCGCACCCCTACGAACCAAAGGTACTGTACTTAAAGCCATAGTATGAGTCGCATTGAAGCTAAGCTTGCGCCGCCTGTGTGCTCCGAGGCCCCTGGTACGCCTCGACTTGTGCGCTGTGCCAGTCTCGCCTCGCACTGCCTGTTTAAACCCGAGGCCCCTGGTATGCCTCGAGCGGTGCACACACCCTGCGGGCAGTAGTGAACGTCCTTGGGTCCATCCTCCTGAAGGTACGAGTCGCACAGGCTTAGTACGACTCATACCCCTTGTCTGGACCAGCCGCGGTGTACGCGTCTCATGCGAGATGCGTGAGAGTTGGTAGGGCCTTCGGTGTACGCGTCTCACGTGAAATGCGTGAGATTTGGTAGGGCCTGTGCCGGTAATCGTACGGAGCGCACAGGAGTATTCCAGAGAGGCCAGACTTTAACTATACAGCACCTGGCCCCTAAAGACAGTGCCTAATGAACAAGGAAGGGGTTTTGAGAAATACTTAACCCTTTAAAAGAACTGAATATTGCATTTTAACGAACTGTGGCAGAATCAAAGTAACTGGAACCATTTCTAAGAATCTAAAGACTGTATTGATAAAGCCTGCTTGAGAGATTATATATAAAGATATATATTTTTACAGATCACCAGTCTTGTGACTCTGTGTGGTGGGTTGGTGGTGATTGTGTGTGATATTGCAAATGCTTAAACACATGTGCTCTGAGATTAGCCTTGACTGCTTGCGCCACACTACCTAGAGGGTGAGCAGGGGTTATTTCTGGAGAATAATCCTTTGCCCTGACTTAGAGGAGAGGGTCCCTGCTTGTCGCAAGTACATACCTGCACCAACCAGAGACCCCCAATTCTAACACTGGTGTTAACCTGGGCTTCTATGGGAATTCACAAGGGCATATTATCAAGCCCATTATCGCCGCTTTAGCAGCAGTTTCCTGCCGATGAAAGCGGCGATAATGTATCGCCCTTTCTTGATAATATGGCCCTGAATTTGTGATCCCTGGCCCACCATGCACATAATCGCCAGCCACTTCAAATGTCACATGCCGTCCGAGAGGCGCTTTGCCAACACTTTTATTTGCATGGCTTTCCTCACATCTGCCTCATGGATCAATAAACAATCAATTCTCGAATGTGTTTGGGGGCTGACCAAAAGGTATAGGTGTTATTGCGTGAACAGCATCTGCACCATATGTTGCACAAACCCATTGCAGTAAAAAATCAAGGCAAAAGGGTGGGTCACTGTGATGTGCATCCGGTATGGCCATGGTCCAAGCAGAAACCCTGTTAAAGCCTAAATCTATGATCAATCTTTCCAACTGGGAGCTGTGATATCAGACAAATTCATTCAAGCAAGGAAGAGGAAAAACGGGGAGGGCATTTCTTAATTTGAGGCAGTGGTTGCTGTTTGTCCCCCCCTTTTGCCCCCCCCTGTTGGGGCAATGCGGCACTCCATTTTGTGGACCAGCACTTTTTTTTTCCTCAGCTGATTTTGAACCAGAGCAAGAGTGGCAAAAACACAAAAGGCGGAAAGAAGGAGGCAGAGAAAGATAGGAAAACAGTGACAAAGTGAGAAAACATGGATGACAGTGATCCTGTAAGAGTGAAATAAAGGTGCAGAGAGTGTCTGATGGAGCACTAAAGAGGCATGAGGTGGAACCCAGGCTTTAAGTGGGATTAAAAACTGTGGGGTTTCTCAAAAGGGCATGGCCAATGTAATTAAGGGTATGGCTCAAAAACATGCAAGCTAAAAATCTGTGCTTAGCATAGTGCCCCCCAACTTGTATTTTGCAGTTCCAGCCATTGCTTCCAGATATATGATACAAGTAACATCACACCTATAACAAGTCAGGACAATTGGGTTTGTCAATGGTTGTTCATTGCATAAGATAAATAAGCAGCAACTATGGCTTGTATATAATATTGAAAAGCTTCCACTTCAAGCTGTGGTGACACCACAACAATGTTGCCGCTCCTGAGTTTCAAAAAGAGAAGGGAAATCCAGAGAGAAAATGACTCTCTTTAAAGGATTTCCCTTCTCCTACAACGCTCACCTGGCATGACGTCAAGCCGTAACTTCTCCACTTGTGAGAAGTGAGCAGTGTGAGCACGCACCCATCGATGTGCCTGCTGTCCCTGCAGTCCAGGGAAAAACAGACCGCCTGAGGAAACTGAGCCCGATAGTGACCCGATTCGAGGCCCCCTTTAAAAAACTGCTTGTGCTCAGCACCGGTGAAACCCGGCCCACTTAAAGCCAAGGCTGGAACTAAGACTATGGATTCACAGTATTTAGCACCCTGATTATTGATAGTGCTGGCTCCGAGACTCTGCAAACACATGGAGATGATGGACGGAGGGCTGAAGCTTTTCAGACACTTATCCCCTGTCACAGATCTGGGTTGAATCTATCATCGTTCTTTAGCTCACTTTGCCACCCCAGTTCAGACACAGCTATATGCAAATCAGTCTTGACCCTGTGCTTCATAGAAACAGTCCAGCCCGAACTGCCAAGCCATGTCTTCCCTGGACCGGAAACAAGCATCCTGAGACCGGTTTCGGGCTAACAGCCCACATCAGCCAGGCTAGCTAGAATCCAGTGGCATAGTGAGCAAGGGACCCACGTCTGGGCATACCCTGCCAAATCAGGGTGAACAGAGCAAACACAAGAAGATGATGGATGGAGCGCTGAAACTTTTCAGACACTCACCCCAGCCACAGATCCGGGTTGAATCCATCATCATTTTTTAGCTCCCATCACCACCCCAGTTCAGAAACATCTATATGCAAATCAATCTTGGCCCTGTGCCTCATGGGAACAGTCCAGCCTGAACTGCCAAGCCATGTCTTCCCTGGACCCGAAATAAGCCACATGCATGGGGGCGTGAGTGGCCAGGGCCCCCACCCCAAAGCACCTCATCTGGTAGTGTGCGAAGAGCCTCAAACTTTGAGGGTGTAGTGGTCTGACTGGGTGGCCCGCCATGAGGGCAGACATTCGATTGCACCTCCGGGGCCACCTGCTGATGGCGGACGCCCTTCAGGTGCATGAGTACTGGCGCTGTCTAGAGTGACTCCCACCGCTGGCGACCGTCAGGACAATTTGAGACAGCGTAGGCGAGTTGGAGCTTCTGCACAATGCATTGAGAGAGATAAGGTAGCCCCGGGCGCTGCTGCTAACAGGGAATGGATAAGGCCATCTACTCAGCAGCTGCCCCGTGGTGGGGGCCCGAGACAGTCTGTACGCACCTTGAACCCACCGATAAGGGTCCCACAGCAGAGAGGAGAGAGATGCAACCCCAGACAACTGAGGTGGGATGGGGCACAGAGCTCTCAGAGAAGGGGGACCTAGGGAGTGCCACAGGCATAAGAAGGTGGCAGCCACCAGGCACCAACAGGATACTACGATAAAGGAGCTCCACCAAATGCCTCCACAAAGAAAGGGAAGGGGGGCCCAAACAACCTAAACAAGCAGACCTTGATTCAGATCCACGAAGGGCCCACTCTCCATTAGAGGTTGAGCACTTCACCAAAGGCTTCATGCTCCAATTCTACACAGACATAAAATCTGTAATGAAGGCAGTCAGAGCAGACCCCAAACAGAATGTGTTAGAACTCAGACATAATCTTGATGACAAGGGGCAGAGAATCGACTCTCTGATGATGACCCAACCAACTGCTGTTGTATGTGATCACGTTCTTTTTCAAACTGAACACATTTTTCATACAGTCTACGAAAAACACTCAAAAGAATCCAACCTTTTATCCCTAAAGTACTATGCTTTTATTCCTCTTCAAAGGAAACTTTCTGCAAACATGCAACCACCTGTGCTGGCTTTGCAACCACCTCTGCTGGCTCAGCATCAGCCATATATGCATTCCAGCTTTCACTTAGCCCAGCACAATGAGCCCACTCGTGGGCAAGCATGCCATAGGGGCTACTTCCCACCCAGGTATCTCAGTTGGCATCTGAGAAACTGCCTTTGTATTTTTGGAAAACATTGTCCCCTTTCCCTTTAAAATCGTACCCCACTCCTGGTACCAAAAAGTCTTACTTTACATTCCCAAATAAAAGAAATGTAGCACTCCCAAGATGAGGCACTCGGCAAACTAGTAGAAACACTTGGAAAAGAGACTCAGCACTCACAAAATGAGACAAATTAACCTTCAAAAGTCAGTTTCAAAATAAAGCGTGGGGTTTTATTAATACAACACTCTCTAACAAAAAGACTTCCCTAGATGTCAAATGAAACAAGTAAAACAACATGCAATGTGTATATATGTAGGTGCACAAGCAAGTAATAATAAAACACTCACAAGTAATCCAACTATCAAATGCAGGAGACAAAACACAAGCAGGTAATAAATGTATACACAACATGGTAACATATGAAATAGACATATAAAGTGACTAATCAAAGATACATATTACACTACTTATCGAGATCAGCACATCATTCTAGTCACATGACTGGGAAGCCTTTTTCAGTCATCCAGAAGTCTCAATCGGGAGGCACTAAAGATTTTTCTCTGACGGTGCGTCCACCCCACAAGTGAGCTACTGTCTGATTGCCAAAAGTTCCTGTCTTTAATACATTTACTAACACAGAAAGAAGCTCCTAGAAATTACCACACCCTTCATCTATTGCAAAACCAAGGCTAACCGTACCTGTCTGTGTCGAGGTCAAGAAGAAGCTGGCCAAACTTCTGTGTTTTGACTCCAAGACAGAGAAGTACATTCCTCTCTCATGCTTTCAAATGTACATCCCACACGTTCTGTTCCAAGCAAGGCTGGTCTGCTCTCCTCTGTAAAGAAATAAAAAAACATTCCTCTCTGAAGCTGCAAGAAGGCACAAAATGAAATCAAGCAAGAGCACAAAATGATGTACATTCAAAATGGAGTCAATTAAAACACATAGGGCCCGATGTAGGTGGCAAATACCAGTCGGAAACGGCCGAATTCGGCCGTTTCCGACCGGTATTTGGCATCTTGAGATGTAGGGGGCCAGATTTTACAGATTCTGTAAATTTACCGAATCGGTAAATTTACAGAATCTGTAAAATACTGAATCGGTATTTTTACCGATTCGGTAATTCCCAGATGTAGGTGGGACTCTTCTGAGTCCCAAAGGCCCTACAAATTCGGTATTTTACCACCCAATCCAATTGGGTGTTAAAATACCGAATTCAGGTGTGCATGCACATGTGTGCATGCACACCTAGCCATGTGACAGACAGACATGCCCTTAGGGCATGTCTGTGTGCCACATGGCGCACATGCCTATTTTTGGGGTGCCAGAGGGTGTCAAAGTGACACCCCCTGCACCCTTGCAAAATTTGGTATTTACCGATTCTGTAATTACAGAATCGGTATTGCCCATTGATTCCTATGGGCTTTAAGGCCCATAGGAATCAATGGGCAATACCGATTCGATATTTACAGATTCGGTAAATACCGAATCTTAACGATTCGGTATTTACAGAATCTGTAATACCTACATCTCCCCCCTTCATATTTACCGACTCTTAAATACCGAATCGGTAAAATTCGGTATTTAAGAGTCGGTAAATATGAATTACCTACATCTGGCCCATAGAGTCGATGGTCACCACGTGATCTCACAATGCATATAAATGCATGTAGCATTACAAGTGCCAGACTGGCCGTAGCGGTCATTGGGCATTTTCTCTGTGGGTCGGAAGTGTGAGTGCTGCAATATCAGCCCCCTGTAATAAAAGCGGCAGTGGTTCTTGACACTAGCAATCCCCTGTCCCTCTTCCCCCCGCCCAGGCTGGTGCTTCTCAGTAGAACCCCGCCCCCCGTGCCGGTCGTGTGCAATTGGAAGGGCTGGTTTTTGTTCCTAGTCCAGCCGTGAGCACTACAGTACTGTAACTATTTTGCACACTGACAGCAGCGAAGATGAAGCAATGGGACATGGTGACGATGATTACAATCTGCAATATTACAATAAGGGCAGAAATGTTACCATGAATTTATATTGTAAATTAAGGAAAAGCAGGCAATGCTTATCCCCTAATGATATATTAACTATTGGAGAAAAGGACAGTCTTTCCCTTTTCAAATGGCCTAGCTGAGTACACCAAGCACAAGCCAAGTAAATTCCCTATACCATGGGGAATATGGGGGGATCTTTTGATGCACAGGATATGTCAACGGCACATTCATTACAAACATGATGGTGTGAGATTTATGATCAGCAGATGGGCTTGAGGTGAGCAACAGAATGTGTCCAGGAGTAAACAATTGTATTTAAAAGCCAGAAGAAATGTATATAAGGTATGCACAGTCAAATGTATATAAGGTATGCCTTGAGACTTGCCATATGTGTCTTAGCATGTGATACTTCAGCAGGTTTCCTTGCCGTAAATAAAGGTGATCCTAAGACACCAAGACAGAAGACTGGCATGGTTTTTGATAGGCAGAGGGCGATAAGAGACCACATTTGACGCTGCCTGCCTGCTTTAACCCGCCCACCCTTCAGGGCTGCAAAAAAACACTGCAATCAAACAAACCATTGAGTATAGGTAACATGTGTACGCTGCCAGAGTTGTTCAACCGTCATGATAAGGAATGTATGTGAACCCTAATCTGCTGTGTACTACACAAATTACTAGATTACATTTACTGTTTTTAGTCTCCATGTATGAGGCTTTTATCATCTCTGCCCGGAGAACTAAGAATGTGCTCATTATCAACTTGTATAGGCGTCCTTCTCTGCGTAATGTAGGTATAATCAAAGTTGGAAGGCAGTAACTTTGCACACTTCTCAGGGAAATAAGGGTCTGACACTTTTCATGTTCCAATTTAATCAAAACCCGGAAAAATCATTTTGAAAGGCAATTGTATACTTTTAGAAGTTTCATTTTTTATCCTGATTCAGCCAGGATGGTAACATGGTGTAACCAGGATTTGTTAGGAAGCACGTTAAAAAACACAATACAAGCATTTGCAGGGATGCGACTCTGTCTGGTTAGCATGAACCGGCCTGCAGACAAAAGCCTGATTTAGAGTTTGGGAGATGGATTACTGCGTCACAGACGTGACGGATATTCTACCCACCGTATTACAAGTGCCGTTAGATTTAATGGGCTTGTAATACGAGGACGGGATATCGTTACGTTTGTGACGGATTACAAGTGCCGTTAGATGTAATGGGCTTGTAATACGAGGACGGGATAGTGTTACGTTTGTGATGGATATCCTGCCCACCATATTACAAGTGCCTAGGTATAATGAGCTTGTAATACGAGGACGGGATATCGTTACGTTTGTGATGGAGTAACCTGCCTGCTGAATTCTAAAGCAGGCCCAAAGTCTGCTGATTCAAATTGGTTGTGTATTTATACAGAAGTTTAAACCGGTTATTTGCAAGTCTATCAATACACATGCAAATTAGAGGCAGAAAGTACAAGTTGAATGGATATCATTTCATTGAGAACAAATTTCTCTACATGTCTTGGGGCTTAGCACTCAAGTATCTGTAAAACAAACAGCACGTGACTTTCCGGACATATGTGTAAATGTCAAGTCTGGATCCTTTTCAGAATACGTCGTTCTCTCCCCCTCCTTGCCTTCATTCAAATCTATACCTACACATTATAACAGGGTGCATACTCTGGTTTCTGGCCTGGTACATTGTCTCTACTTCCACATACCCCTCTTTCCATGCTATGAAGCACAATTGGCCAACAGGAACGACTCCATCTCTTCCTTACACCTCTCCATCCCCTCCACGTATTGACCATTATTTCTTCCAGTATCTGTTTACCTCTTATGTTGAACTCCTTTTTGTTCATACAACACATATAGCCAATTCTCTCCTATAGTACAGTATGATGCAAAACATGATACAGATACATAGAATTATTATAACCAAAAGCCACAAATCTCCCCAGGAGGGAAAAAATCTCACCATCTTTCAAGTAGTATCTTCTGTTTACTGATACAGTTTGCCCTGCGATGAAGTGCTTAGAGAAATGTTCTTCCTCCACGGATTAAGGGGGATTTGTTGATAATTAGATGAGCGTCATAGCTTGTGAATGTGACCTCAATATTTTCCTTCTCTTCCCTTCATCCCTTCTTCTTCCCTTCTCTCCCTGTCCAGTTCTTCCACCCAGCTTTCATTGCACAGAGCCACATGGTATCGGTACTGGCCTGGGTAAAAAGGACAATTGGCTCAAGGCAAATGTCTTCCATACATCACACTCTTCCTGCAGTGACCACAATGTTCTCTCTGATGAGGTCCCACGGTACGTGCCATTAACTGACACCCATTAGCTGGTTTTGGAAGGCTTCCAGGTCCTGGAATTTCTTCTGTTGCTTCATCTCTCTCTCGAAGAGACAATAAACAGAAGATAGTGCCAAAGCACAAGCGGAAGTGACAATGTTGGAGCCGTTCCCAAAGAGCACTGAGACACTAGCTACAGTTGCTTCACTGGCATGGTAGCGAAGAGGCTCCACTGTCCTTTCCTGGTACCAATTGGGACCTCCATGTTGATCGCAAGCTTCCAGGATGGACATTTGAGTTGTACGGTGACAGGTCAAGAGAGTGCAGAATCAACCCATTCGCCAACCAGGAGCCTCATGACCTTTTAAATGTGACAAAACACACTCTCTGAATCAGGTCATATGGTATTAGGTCATTCACAAATTCTGATACTGTTAGTTGCATGAGGGTGAAGAGAGCATTAAAAGTCATGGTGTAGCCCACTAGTCGTGCAGTCGGGTTGGTGGCCCTCTTGATTCCCCCAGGATTTGTGTCTAGTACACGTGAGGTGAATTGCAGAGGCAGCTGGTCTATTTCATTGAACATCTAAAGTACCATCCATCAGGGTCTAATTAAGCTCCTAAGTCTTGAACCTTGGCAGATAGCGACCGTGAACCTTGGCCAGTTGCAAAGATGGCAGGAGGATGGAGTCTCTGCACGTTTGGTTCCATCCCAGAAGGCTAGCTACATTTTCCTGTTCATGGTGGAGGAATTTCAGATGTAACTCGTGCCTGACATCCATCCCTGGGTCTAGCAATCACCTGTGCAGCCCCTGCAATACTATTCTGACAGAAGCAAGGACAAGGAGCTGTGTTTTATGTAGTCTATTGCATAACTATACAGCTCCAGGCAATACCACGAGCGGGTGAAGCTGGGCTACATCACGAAAGGCAGTTACAGTAGTGGGAGATTTGTTCTTGTTTTTGCCTAAGACTCCCGGTGGTCCACTAATGTGCTAATTCACTCCTGATAATTTAGCAAACAGTGGGCTCTCAAGACTGTGCTGACTTCTTGTGCAAGAGTCCCTGAGTGGATGTGATAGAATATGATACAAGAGTAGTCCCCTCACAATTGTGCCCTGGAGCAAGCAAAACACCATTGCCATGCTAGTATCAACCCTAAGCCACCATTTCCACCACCGTTGTGCAAAGTGTAAGCCTTATGCTTGGCAGAGTGCAGCCCACGAGTCATAGGCTCAGTGTCCTCACTCAAGGCCTTATGAACACAAAAAAAGAAAAGTCGCCATTTTAAGTCCTGTACGGCCTCATTTCGTTTGCTTTTCCCTGCATTGCTTCTCAATATGACTTTGTCATTTTGTGCCGTATTTCTATCAATGCGAAACAAAACGGGATGATGGACGGAGCGTTTGAGCAAATCAAACACTCACCCCCAGTCAACTGATCTGGGTTTAACTCATCACCATTCTTTAGCTCACTCAGCCACCCTAGTTCAGACATGGCCATATGCAAATCAGTCTGACCCTGTGCCTCATGGGAACAGTCCATCCCGAACTGACAAGCCATGTCTTCCCTGGACCGGAAACTAAGCATACCCTGCCAATTTAGGGCGAACAAAGCGAAACAAAAGGGGATGATGGACGGAGCATTTGAGCAAATCACTCACTCACCCCCAGTCAACTGATCTGGGTTTAATCCATCACCATTCTTTAGCTCACTCAGCCACCCCTGTTCAGACATCACCACCCCCTTTTGTACCGCTTTTGGCCGCCATAAGTGTGGCAGGGTATGCTCAGATGTGAGTCCCTTGCTCACTTTGCCACTGGATTCAAGCAAGCCGGCTGAAGACGGTTGGAATGCCAGAAACCTGTCCTCGGAAGCTTGTTTCCGGTCCAGGGAAGACATGGCTTGGCAGTTCGGGCTGGACTGTTCCCATGAGGCACAGGGTCAGACTGATTTGCATATAGCCATGTCTGAACTGGGGTGGCAGAGTGGGCTAAAGAACGGTGATGGATTAAACCCAGATCTTTTGACTGGGTGTGAGTGTTTGCTTGATTCAGAGGCTCAGTCCATCACCACCCCCTTTTGTACCGTATTTCTATCAAAACATGCTTTGTGGGGGTGAACACTGGAGAATGTTGATTTCCAGCCCTCCTCTCTGAGCATCCTCCTCCTTGGCGAGAAGTAGCCTGAGTTCATCAGGCTTTTTTGTAACACCCTCTAACACTCAGATTCCTCAAGCCACAGAACCGCAAGTCTCTGGAATATTTTGTTACATCAAAACAATTTCTGTAGACAGGGCTTTTTCATCAGACTATCATTTCTTTGAGGTAGGTGATGTGCACATATTTATAGTGTTACTTTAGGTCGTGGAAGATCATATAGTCTGCATCCCTGTAGTAACTTTATCCTTTGCCTCAATCCCCCATATTCCTGATTTCACGTGGCTGCCATTTTACGCCCAGGTGCAAGGTCGCAATGTGCCCGACCTCATCATGACCACCCTAGAAATCCTAGGGCTCCCGCTCTTCCAAACTCCATTGTGTCAAATGCCCGGATGACCTGGTATTTGCCTGCTTATCTCCTCCAGTGGTTCCTCGTTTCAGTCGTCACACTCTCTTGTTTCCTCCATTGATTGGTCAGTTATATAAACCCCGACAATTATTGTCCCTCCGTAGTGCCTGCCAGCCCCGCTCCCAGCGAGCGCTAGTATCTCCTTCCTTGATCTGGGACGAACCTCTAGCAGATCTTCAAATAAGTCTATACATCCAGCCAAGGCGCTTGTGGGTTATATCAGGCGCGCAACACCCATTGGACTCACCGGGCTTCAGCCCCTGCCCGTCGTGTGTGGCAGCCCGGGATGAGACAGATCCCAGGCACACACAGAGCCACAACCGAACGTTTCAAAGGTCTTTAAAAAACCATTTGAATGTTAATTAGGCCTTGCAGCACACCTTCTAAGAGCCCCTGCAGCTCCACTCTGCCTACGGATTAAAGGTTCAGCCCCCCACCACGAAATTTTTTCTTAGCCCCCCTACCCTCCGCCAACCCCCCCCGCCCCGAAATTTGGCTCTAGTTGCGCCTCTGGTTTATATACTATTATGTACACCGAGTCACCGCAGCATAAGTCAAAATACCGTTTAACAAAAAGATTGTATTTGACAAAAAAGCAAACATTTTTGTATATGCAATGCAGATTTATCACGTTGCAGATAGCAAATGTTCCATTGTGTATATATATTAAATGTTTTAGTATGTTGTACGTATGGTCCAGGGCTTTAAGTGGGATGAAAAAACAGGGGGGCTCTCAAAGGGGCGTGGCCCTTGTAATTAGGGGCGTGGCTTAAAACCCCTAAACCCGTGGTTCCCAAAGTGTGCGCCGCGGCGCCCTGGTGCGCCGTGATGAGAAGCCAGGGGCGCCGCGACGCCGTGCAGGATGTGGGTCGTGAAAACTGCAGCCACAAGTCCTCCCCCTCCTTTGTGCTGCCAGGTCAATTGATCTCAGCCCTCGCCCTCTACATATGAATGGCTCATCAGCCCCAGCGCCTTGCCTGCTTCTGCCACCTCAGTAACGAGCTGCTAATTACTGCACTCCATTGACTGTGCAGATAAGGCCGGCCAGGGCGGGGGCTCTGTGATAACAGCTAATGTCAGGTGTGCATTTTACATAGCTGCCAAGGTTTCAGATTGTTATGTGTGACATTTTCATGATTTCATTGTAATTATGAGTGAATTTGAACGACTATGAGTGTCACTTTCACCCAATCAAAATCAAGCAATGAAGAAAACTAGGCAAACATATAAATATCAGAAATTACAGGCGTCTGAGCAATAAGAAACTACAAGATGATCTTTAAACTGCTCCGAAGAACCAGAAATGGAGGCGCACTAAACTAATGCCCTTGTAAGATCGTACTGTTATATAAATGTGCAATCATGATATTAAACAAGTCTTTTCGAGGAAGTATTTTATTATAGTCCTGTGCACATTTACAGACATGCAGTTAAATAGGAAAGGTAATACTAAATCAATAAAGTCAGCTGACTCGCGAACACTGACAGGCACTGGACATTAATTGGGCAAGCCTCAGCTGAGGCACACACAATCACATAACTCACAGCGGGCACCGAGGGTACGCTGATGTAGTGTATTATACTCTCCCAATTCATTAATTCCCTAAATCAGTCCCGTCTGCCCTGGTTGGCGTACAGCTACCTGCCAGCCCCTCAGCTACTCTATGATGGTGTTGTATGCATTGCGATGTACTTTATAAGATCTTTGTGATTGCAAATAAAGTTTTAAATGGTGATGGCTACTCTGAATCCTTCATCACGTCTAGGCTTGATTCTTCATGTAGACCAGTGGTTCCCAAAGTGTGCGCCGCGGTGCGCCGGTAAAAAAAATGGTGGGGAGCAACGGCCAACTGCCAATTAGGTCAAGGGAGCCACGGGTCAAAAAAGTTTGGGAACCACTGCCCTAAACCAACAATTTGTGCTCAGCATAGTGTACCGCCCGACTAGTATTTTGCTGTTTCTGTCTATCATTGTATCCAGATATATAATACACATATTATTATACCCACAACAATCCAGGACTATCGGCTTTGTCAGTGGTTGTTACTTGCATAAGATAAACAAGCAACAACTATGACTTCCTTGTATAGAATATTGGAAATGCTTGAGTTCTGAAATCATGAGACTGTTAAAGAACTAAAACAAGTCTCTTCGAAGTTACATCAAATGCAGTGAATGTTGGTACTGCTGCAGAGCTAAGAAATATGTTCATCCTGGGGTTGAGGGCAAAAATGGAGAGCCCGATAGGGACCAGTCTCAGCACGCGCTTTTTAGAACGGCCGGTGCTGAGCACCAGCGAGACCTGGCCCACTTAAAGTCCCGGTGTGGTCTAAGCAGGCGGGCAACTAGAGCCAAATTTCGGGGGGGGCTGAAAAGTATTTGGGGGAGGGGGGGGGCTAATTCTTCCAACCAAAGATAAAGAGGCTTTTGTTGTGTGTTCACCCCTTCTTACAGCCAGTAAGAAGGGGTGAACACACAAGAAAAGCCTCATTTACAAGTAAATGGCCTTTTAAAGACCTGTTAAGTACTCGGGAGCGGCTGCAATTAAATGCTCGCCAGCCCGGGCAGCTGTCTCCGCCCGGGCTGACTCACACGACGAGTGGGGGGGGGGAATAGGGGGTGGGGGGGCATACTTCTGAAACCCCGTGAGCCCAATGGGTGTTGCGCGCCTGGGTGTAAGTGTACTGTGTTCATTGTGGAACTCTCGAGAAAGCACGCGCAGCTGTGTGTGGTGACTCGGTGGCAAGCCTTGTTAGCCAAAGCTCTTGCAACCTCTATAGTTTACAAATTTTTCAGGAATGCTCTGGGCAAGCTTGTTTTCTGATAGATTCCGTTATGCCCGCTGAGGCCACTTCATCTGTGTCAAACGCAATTGCACAAACTCATTTTTCCAAGTTTAGCCTTTCGTCTCGATGCGTTATTTGGACCATCGGAAAGGTCACAGGCGGGCAGAGGCCCAGGAGAACATTCTCTGGTGGCAGCAGGCATCATTAATACATCAGCGTGAGTGATGAGAAGGAGCGCATCACACATACAAAGGCCATAAAGATGCCCGGCTCGGAAATAATTCAGAACCGCAGGCAAATCAAGATACTCTTCTGACTGCCACTTGGCCATAAGTTCAGTGATTTATACCTCAAGTGGTAAGGTGGAAATTGGCCTCTAAAAAGAAAAAATATGAATGCTGCTACACACAGAAAGTAGCTCGTTGTGCGTGATATACGACATAGCTGTAGGTAATCGAAATGTTTACAACAGCGAAAAACCCGAATGAAAAAAAGATGAAACGATATTTTACAACGTTTATTTTGTATTGAAGTGTAGTTGCATTTATATAGTGCTGAAGAGCATTAGCTGCTAGTGCATGCCATGGCCGGATAGACAGTGGGAGACTGCAGTACGTTTTATTTGGTAAGTGTTTGCGGATCGTGCCTCTTTGGCAAGGTCTGCTCCGCTGGTTCTCTGCAAGTGCATAGCTGCACCTATGCATGGATATGGGAGAAGCGTGTGAAAAAGAACACAGTTGTGCATACATGTGGATAACTTCCTGTTTTGGACTGGCCTGTATCATACCGTTTAAAACATATTGAATATGAATGTTCAATCCCATATCAACTAAAATATATGCCCTAGTTTGTCACGGAGACACCAACAGTAATGATCAGTATACAGACAGCCATAGAATATGCTCTCATGGGCGAACATGAAGTGAGAGATGAGTAACCGCTACGTGACCACCAGAGGCGTATAATAGTTTCAAGTTTATTATTCTAGTGTTTAGTTTTTTTAAAACCATTACACTGTATGTTAAATATAAAAACGTGAGAAACCTTCATAAAACCTTTTGTGCACTTATATTACAAAATTTCTTTAAAAAAAAATCATAGTGTCATCTCATTAAAATCCATAATATGCTTCACATATCTCTCATGAGACTGAACATTGGCAAACAAAGTTTCTTTACAGTTGGAGTAGGATACAAAGCGATTCCTTTGTTCCGCTCAGTTTTTGTTTAAACTGGGATTATTAATTAAGAGGCGTATACGTAAAGAGAACACTCAGGAGTGGCGGTGAGGAACCCACAGGAATGGGCCTTATACAAACAGCAATTGTATGTGCCCCAATGGGTCCACCTTAGAGTGGAACAGGAGCAATCATTACTCAGGAATCCATAGTATGTGCCTGAGAAGGCCATCTAGATGTGGCAGCAAGCTCCCCATGATGTAGTAACGTAAGACACGGTCTAGTGTCTCAGTTCCAGTGTAACCATACACCTAACACCCACCCACCACCAGGCGTCATAGGTCAGATGACCCTGGCTAATAAAAGGGGCTTAGCGCACGTGCTCATGGCCCATTACCTATCCCCAGCCACTGTGTCCGTGTCTGATAGCGTGATTGTATGCCTAGCGTAATGAGGGCCTAGAGCCCCCACCACAATCACCACAATGGCGACAAGGTCGGAGCTGTGCCCAGCATGCTACAGCTGAAGCAAAACATCGTGGGGAAAGAGGAGGGAGCTAAGAGGCGACGTTGCGCCCCCCCCCCTCCCCCACAGGATTGGTGCCGGCCTGCAGTACGGCCCGCGGGGCGGGTGCAGTGCCCCGGGCCTGGATGCCACACGAGGTGACCCGGAGCCCACCTCGCACCTCTCAAGCCTGCAGGAAGAACAGCGGACTAACCGGAGCCCACCCGCGTCGACCACGACTGACCCAGCTGAGAGGCGACCACAGTAGTGGCCACCTGCGTGGTAGAACAGGCCCACCGGCCGAAAGTGTGCACCAGCACGAAGCGGACTGACCGGAGCCCACCCGAGTCGGCCGCGGCAGCAGGGACCCCCACCGGAGATGAGTGCTGACCGGGCGGAGCCCACTCGCCACGGCCACAGACAAAGAAGAAGGCCCGTGGGCCGGAGGTGAGACGGGGCACTGTGAGGCAACTGGGGGGCCGCGCGTGCCTGCAGCGACCCCCCCCAGACCGAAAGAGAAGCGGAGCCCATCCGCGGGATGAGGGCGCTTGGCCGCGCGAGATGAGGCCGAAAATGAACATTAAGTGAAGCAGGACCAGCGGAGCCTACCCGCGGCCTGCCCGTGAACAGTAAGTGAACAGTGAGCCGGGTGGAGGGAAGCGAGGCCAGGACTAGGTACACACACACACCACGAGCTGCCCGCATCTGGTAGAAGCAGCGTTGGCCCCCCTGCGCAGCCTGAGTGTGATGAGGCCTGCAGCGTGGGGCAGAAAGACTGCATGTGGCCAACGCCGCCGAGAAGGTTGTTGGAGGGCAAGAGTGAGAACACACTAGCCAATTTGTTGTGGCCTCGAACGGCCGAAGTGGCTGAGAGCAGCGAGCGGCGGAAAACAGCCCCGCCCCCACCCCCACGCGCAGCGCGAGAGCTGAGGGGCGGCGGTGCGGAGGAGAGCAGAAGCAAATGCTCACAGTGACTATGTGCGACCAGAGACGCCCAAGAAAACACACTGTAGAGACACCGCCCCCCCGAAAGCACTGAACGTGCGTTGTAGCCCCCTTACACGGCCCAGGTAAAAGGATAACAAGAACCGCACCGGGGCACGGCTGGGCCAAAAGTGAAAAGCACACAGGATTGGTAGCATGCGAGGAACAAGCCAGGACCACGTGGAAACGTGCAACACTGCCACCTAGTGGACAGTATCAAGAATTACAGCAACTGCAGAAAACAAGCCTGCAACCAGCCAAGATGGCACCATGGCTACATACAGCACACGTGTAGGAGCGACAGAGCTCGCCAAGATGAACAGAGTGGCGAACAGTGATAACAGGTGCCAAGTCACCAGAGAACTTTGCCACCAGAGACACCAGGACAGCACAGCACTGCGCCGGACGGTGCAAGGAGTGAAGGAACTCCATACACAAGAGGATGCAACGAGAGCGTGGCGCAAGATCACTACACAGTCAGAGAGACGCCAAGCCACCGACAAGTGACTGCGCAGGACAGCGCAAGGAGTGAAGAAACTCCACGCACCAGAAGAAGGACGACGGAGCAGAAGCGCAATCCCTCAGAAGCACTGACGCCACAACAACGGAAAGCGCGGTGACGCCTAGTGGCCACAGGCTGTCACCGCTGCCAGAAGAAAGTAAAGGAGCACCACCACAAGACTCCCCACCAGGCAAGTGCGACACGGAGGAAGCGGGACGACCGCCGACACTGCTCCAAGATCCCCGAAGAAAGCAAGCATACCCAGTGACGTAACGGGAGCGACCTGAATACGAAGAAGCTCGGTGCGGTGACGTAACCCTCCGCACCCAAAGAAGCACAAGAAGAGCGCAGAGAAAAGCGCGCCAATGCTACAGCACCGGAATGGAGCAAACAGCGATCAAACAGAAGACAGCAAAGAGTGAAGACTCACGCAGAAGACCACCCCGATGGCCGCCCCACAAAGCCGACCCCTCAGACGGTCGCACAAAGAACCCGGACGGTCACACACGTGACGCACCCAAGAAGCCGGCCAGCCAGATGGCCGCACCAAAAGCCGACCCCTCAGACAGTCGCAGGAAGAATCCGGACGGTCACACACGTGACGCACCCGAGAAGCCGGCCAGCCAGATGGGGTCGCAGAGGGAGGTGACCGAAGCAAGGGTCAACAAACCGCAACACAGCAAGTATCCCACAAGAGGACAGAAGATAGCCTGCCACCATCGGCAGAGTGAACCGGCCAGAGGTCCCAGAAGTTCGAACATCAAGACACAGTCCACGAACAGTGACAAACGAACTTCACCAACCAAAAGTCAACACTCAACGTCTAGGGAGAGAGAGAAGATCGCAACGCCCGGTCCAGTCACAGTCTGGAAGAAGACAGTGTCCGTGAACCAGGACAAGACCAGAGGGAAGCAGGCGGAGTGCACGCTGCCTGGAGAAATCTGGCCAGAAAGATGAAGGCAGCAAGATGACCAGACCGCGTTGCGGAAAAGAAAGATGAAGAAAGGAGATAACTGTGTGGCACGTTGGCCACCACAGAGGAAAAGGAGGAAGAAGATGTCTAAGTGGCACGTCTGTCACCACCAAAGAGAAGGAAAAGGAGAAGAGGTCTGAGTGGCACGTCTGCCACCATCAAAGAGAAGAAAAGGAGAAGAGGTCTGAGAAGCACGACGACAGGAAGATAAGAGAATGGAGTAGAACCAAGAGGAGTGTGGACCAAGATACTACAACACACAAAAAGGGAAAACACCGAGGAGAATGTGAGAGGTGCACAACAGCCCACACGCACGACCGGGATAAGTAACATCACTGGAAGCGAGCATCCACGTGCGAACCCGACAGTCATCCAGGAAGGACAGAAACGAGCAGGCCGGTCTGTTGGCAACACCCACCTCTGGGATGGAACGGACACAAGGGCTGCGGAAATCGAGGGGCAGAGGCCTCGGGGACACCTGTGGCAGCGGATCCCCAACGAGAGACGGACTGTTGACGCTCACGCTGAAGATCCTGGAAGACAGACGGTCGCACACGACGGAACCAGTGCCAGCAACACCTTTTCAGGTGGAACTTCGGACACGGAGAGAGGGCCCATAGCGACGTCCTTCAACACTTTGGAGCGATAAGGCGGCATGTCCTCCGGTTCAGTGGGAGCCTGGCAAAAGGGCCTCCGGGTCGTCCAGTGAGAGGGGACACCCACGAGAGAGGGGTATCCGTGAGAGGGATAACCTGCAGCTGAAGATCCTGTCAGGAATAGACACCAGCTTGAGCAGAGCACTTTGGCCAGGACGGTCCAGCGGAAAGAAACACACTTGGGACCAGCTATGGATACTTCTACAGGTTCACAGGAAGTGAAACAGAGCGAGAGAGACTGTACAGCCCACTTACAAGCCGCAAGTCTGCCAAGGCAAGAAAAGACACCATTGCCAGCAATTGAAGTGACCGGCAGTAAAGAAGACTACGTGGGAGTCGTTGTGATTTGAGTTATGGGTTTTGTGTGAACTTTATTTTCTTTCCCACAGGTTGGACTTTAGTTAGTGTAATTTTATTAACTAAGGTTGGGAGGGATGTAGTTTCGTAAGACACGGTCTAGTGTCTCAGTTCCAGTGTAACTATACACCTAACACCCACCCACCACCAGGCGTCATAGGTCAGATGACCCTGGCTAATAAAAGGGGCTGAGCACACGTGCTCATGGCCCATTACCTATCTCCAGCCACTGTGTCCGTGTCTGATTGCGTGATTGTATGCCTAGCGTAATGAGGGCCTAGCGCCCCCACCCCAATCACCACACATAGGAATGGCCATTATTATACAGGAAGCCATGGTTGATTCTCTGATGGGTCACCGCAAAGGGAGAAGGGAGAAACTTTTATGTGATCAAATATATTACGGCTTGAAGGAGTTCACTCTGCTGTGTAAGAAAGCCATCAATAAGATTGGGCATTACACAACCAGCCAAAATACTTGCTATGAGCAGTGAGGGAGAGTCCCGCATGACTCACTGCTGAGCACTCATGGGCTCCACCCCCTGGTCAGAGGTCGCGCTTGAGACGACAAGCTGCCGCGTCAGCTTCCGGGCCGAGCACGCCGGAGCTGGGACAGGATGCGGCCGAATGTCTACAGCAACCGCTGTAGCTAATCTTTGTACTCTTCTGCGGCAGTGAGCAATGGACCGTGCATGGTGTCTGGTGTTAAAGCAAGGATCCTCAACAGTAAAGGAGACAAGAGGAAGCCGACAGCTGCATCACTGAGGGATGGAGGTCTCTGGTGTCGAGAAGTCATCACAATAGGCTAGTTCTTCCTAATAGAGGGTCCCTGTGGAGGCTCTCTCCCTACCCTCCTCTTTTTATTTTCTTCTTCTGTTTTTTTGGACAATTGTTCTTAAAGTTAATCCTGCCAAGGACATTAGGCACTATTATAACATATAAGTGGTATCAGAGAAACAAAATCACCTATATTTTGGTGGACAAGAGTATGCAGCAGATGGCCCTGAGGGGAATGGGACTCCAGACCTAAGTCCCACATCAGTAAATCAAATGGCGAAGACAAAAGCTGCACAAACGCACATTCTTGCAGCAAGAAGGGAGAAAAACTTTGTAAAAAAAAAAAAGGCAATGCACCAGATAAGGTGACGGAGCAGTTATTACCAGTCTTTAGAGACAGCATATCACGCCCTCCCCTCCTTCCCACGTTGTTCTTACCTAGAAGCAGCTTCCACTGGTACGGTATCTGTGTCTGATACGGAGAATATGAATGGCAGGTCCAACCCCCAACAACAGAATAGTGGTAAAATTGGGGAAAAGGATATGCCTAACAGAAGTGGGGAGAAAGATAAAACAACGAAAGTGGTTGGTAAAGAACACAAAGATTATCCTCTGCTTGCTAAAAATCGAAAAACCACTCGGGAGAGTTTGACTATACAGACAGAAGGTTTGAAAGAAGTCAGAGTATTTACAACATGTTACTCTGACACAGGATTGGCACCAGCTTCTGTAGATAGTTTATTTGTGTCAAATGTTGATCCAATGGTTAGAACGGGTAGGAAAGGTTTCAGATTCATTGCCCCAAATTACAGAAACACTGAGGCCTGAAAGGATGGGTCAGGATTTGTCAACTGGAATTCAAAGACCCCAGGGTGTAGAACATGATAACTCTTCAGGACAGTAGGACCAGCAGCAAAGTAACGAGATGTGTAATGCTGGTCAATCTTCGATGTACCAGGTCCAGCAGTTTTTTTAACCTATTCTAGCCAATTAGAGAATGTAAAACCTCTCAGGCTCAGGAAATTACCTCAGTTCATCAATGGTTTGGCAAGATCGAGAGAATGGTGCAACAAATTCCAGAACGAATTAAGAAACATGAGCAAAGAGTATCAGACATGGAGGATCGTTCTCTTAGCTGGGATAAAGATAATGATATTCTTCAGAAAAAAGTACAGGCTTCAAAATTGAAAGTAGATGAAGTGGAGAACTATGCGAGACGATCTAATCTGCGTTTCATCAGCATTCAGGAGAAAAATGATCATATAAATGGGCAGACAATTCAGTTGATGTATATGGAAACAATGATAAAGGAAAATTAAGGAGCACGCACCGGACGATCTTACTATAATGCAGGCACATAGGGTCCCTGCTCAGCATACATCTGGTGCTAAATACCCAAGGACAATGATAGTAACTTTTGCAGATTATAGTATAAAACAAGCCTTCTTTATTAAGGCGGTTCAGTAAAAAGCATTTCTTCTAACTGATGGGTCAAGAGTGAGAGTATTTTCAGTTATGTCGGCATTAGTGGCGCGCTGACAAAGGAATTTCTTGGGCTTGATTGGTCAGTTTAAAAACGTTGGGGCACAGGAGATCATTGTTCAACAATCCAAACTAAAAGTGTTATTTAAGGGTCAATTCCATCCCCGTGTTACTCTGGAGGAAGTCCAGGAGGTGTTGCAGAAGGTCGTCAAGGGAAGTGAGGTGCCGGGTTTTTGGGAACCCCGTGGTGCCAGGGGAAAACACCCGAAGACCTCTTGAGTTCTTCCTGTTCCGGACCACAGAAACACGGAGTCTTCTAGGTGAAGTCAAAGATTCAGTTTTATTGGCTGCAACCAAGTAACAAGCGTCCTAGAAGTACAACAGCACGGGTTGTAGATTCTCAGGAGACTGTTCGTTTTTACAGAACCAGCCTTCTCCTTTTATACAAAAATAACATCTGCAGGCAAGAATTCTTTAGTTTACAATACAGTCATATACATATTTCCAAAATAATGAAAAAGCAAAGTCATGATGGCAAACCCACATTTTCGATGTCCAGTTTGTGATAGATGACCCAGTTCGGCCCAGAACTACCATCAGATATCGATGAAAACCCTAATAAAATCGGGCACCTCCACATCGTAAAACCGGCCATAAACAGGAAACATGGACAGGTGTATGTGTGTGGATAACATGGTTTGTATGTAGTGAATGGTTTATGGCATGTTGTGCCTTGATGCTATCTTACTCGGCCACTGGGCGAGGAACTGCCCGAACAGGTTTGGCTGGAGGCAATGGAGTCAGCTCGGCCGGGTCATGGGGAAGTCAGCTAAGGTGGACGTGTCCTTTCAGATCAAACTCGGCCTCAATAAATTGACTATATGAGGGCAAGCCACAAGATGGATGCCGTTCACAAAATGGAACCCGAGGGTTCGAGACGGAAACCATGGTTTAAGGGCGATAGCATCACTCAATCACAACGCAAATGAATAGGGATAATGTCCTAAACATTACCGGTCTGCCGATACCAAATTCGTCAGGGTACGATGATATTTTGTGACACAAGTGTTGGGCCTCGGTACCATATTGTGCAGGGCCCAGAATTTTCAGAACCACAGAAGCAAAGGATAGAGGCGAAGCAGGGGGAAGCCAGAATAAGTTAGAAAGAGACATAAAAGATTACGAACTGACACAGTGGTTATTCAGAGTAAGTTAATTATTAATCACTTTCGTTTTATGTTTTTTTTAGGTATGCGTTTAGGCACCAGTCACTTTCTTATAGCAGATTGTAGTGCTCGGTTGATGGTTTTGAAGATAATATAATGCATAACCATCTCTAGTCTCTAGTCTGCTAAAACTAGGCACTATGCACTTTGTTAAAATAGCAATAATATAATGCTGCTGAATGTTGGGTGTCAATAGAACAAACATTTCTAAATCTGCTAAAATTAGCCACTATGCACTTTGTTATAATAGCACTTTTAAGGTACGTTGGCACTTTTACATACTTAAACCTGGTTTCCAGGGAGAAGATGAGAGCTGCTGAAATATGCAGTTGAATACCAATTATCTTGTAAGTGAAGCGAGAGGGTGTGCGCAGGTGCCAGGTCATGGCACCAAAACTCTTGGGAGGACTGAGGAAAGGAGGCACAGGCCATCCTTTTCCTCAGATGGGTTTGGGGTGGGGAGGTGGTTGGGGAAGTGTGGTAGTGGGGGGGGCATGCAGATAAAAAGGTGCAGGCTATGGTTGGACAATAAACAAGAGCAAGAGATGAATGGGAGGGGAAGTGAAAATAGAGGAAGATAGGAAAATGGGTCAAGTCCAGTAAGTAAATGTCAGCAATGATATAAAAAAGCACATTTCTGAGTCAACAAGTTTCCAGCTTCGGGTCAAAATTAGGAAATGCCACAGTTCACCCAGAAGCCGAAGTGAATAGCACTATAAATTAGCTATCCTGCATGGCCTGAGGAGCCTCAGCAGGAACTTTAGAGGAGCAATTAAAAGCTATAGGAGTAATGTATTCCAGAGTACTTCCAGGAGGAGCAACTCATAGGAATGCACATTATACAACCACTCATGCTACATGAACTGTGTAATCGCCCATGTGTGGAAAAGACTTAGAATAGGAGTCAGATGTCTTTGAAGAGTCAGATCTGAGGAGTCCCCCATTACATCGGAGTACTCCCTGAGGACAGGGTGCGTCTCGGGAAGAGGCAGGGGTGTACGTTATGTGCTACATTCACTGGTAGCGAATGGCATCGGATGATATGTTTGCTACTGTGGGGCCAGCTTCTCGCATTGATTATCATAAGGGACTAATGGAAAGGCTATTGAGCAGTATTTGCCTACATGCAGATGAGTAGCAGTATAGTGTTTGATAACGATGAGTTAGTAGTGGCAAATACTCTTTGATTATGCAAGTGGATTTGACATTACTAATGTGGAAATGCCACTATGGGAAAGTAAGAATTTCTGTGCTTGTGGCTCTGTGTGCCTGTCTCCAATCCACATCTGGGTGCTGGGAGGACAACTACATCTGTGCGTTCCTGATAGAAGGCCAGAAACTAGGGCTCAAGGGAAACTGCAGACCTCTGACTGAGAGGCCTTCCTGGGATGGATAAGAGGGGGTGTCATTGGCACCTGCATTCCGAGACCCTGCTGCTTGGGTGCAATTTGTATTGTTGGCTGGTGTAGTTTGAGTGGCTGAGGGACTGAGTCACGAGGTGTAGTCAAAGACTGTGATTTCTTAATCACTACAAGTGCACAAGTATGTGATATTGGGAATGTTGTATTTTATGATAATGTGTTAGCAGGACACTAGAATACCTCTGAACAACCTGCATATATGTTTCTGCCACTTGTGATGTGGGAGGGATTACTTGGATCATGAACACCTCGGCGAAGTATGCACATGGGTTTATGTTACTTACTAGACTGAGGGGAGAACGGGGCAGGTGAATACCTACAACTAGTAGATATATGTTCATGCCGTCATGCTGCTAATGGGAGAGTTTGACAATTACATATAGCTGTAAATCATATATCCATTGTGCATGCCATTTTCATTTAAATGTGGAATAGAAAGATCAGTGTTTTATACATATGTAGTGGAGGCTTTTAGTAGAGTACCTAGTGTGTTGTGAGGGTGGTGTTGTGCCAGGAATTTACACTTTAACCCCGAGGACAAGCCTGACTGCCCTGAGCCAAGCTACCCAAAGGTGAGCATGGGTTGTCGAATAAGTGTATCATACTCATCCTATCTAAGGCAGTGGCTTCTCTCTGGCTTCGATGCGTCCCAGCCAGCCAGAAATCGCTGGGTCTAGCGTTCACCCTCTCTTCTCTATAGCCAAATAGCAGCCCTCATTTTTATAGTCACCCCTCACCTCTTTCCTTTCGTCTTGGTCACCATCCTTCCTTTGCTATTGCTCTTTATCTCCACTACCTGCCTCTCTTTTTTTTCTCTGTTTTTTCTGTATCCCACCATTCATCCCTCTTGCTACTCTTTTTCTCTATATACAATTGCCTTTCATAAAACGAGTGTGGTGTATACAGCCTCTTAATGCTTGCCCGCTTCTCTTCTTCTTGCCTGGAGTCTGTTGGACACTCTCTTGAAGAAAGTATTCTGTAGCCACCCGGAAGGAGGAAACAGAGCTATGGTCTAGGGACACATTCACAAAAAACATTCAGATCGCGAGGGGCGATTTGTTAAACTACAGCCAATGCAGAGCATGCTTGTCCCCATCTCACTCTGAGCCCTGGTGCCACTACACTACTGAAATATTTGGCCCTGTTTAAGTGTACCTAGTATGGTTAGCTCATCAAGACCATACTTTTGCTTTGTATTCTGCGACTTGTAGTACTGTTTGAGGATGGGATCATCGGAGCTACAAGCCCCAGAAGGAAACACAAAAACATGGAATGGATCCGCTACTCATGCATAAACATAGAAAACTTTAGAGCCCTGCCTTCGTCCACACTTTCATGTGAGTAGAGCACTAAGGATTCCCTCTTCCATGCATGAGTGTCTCATCCGGTCCAGATTTATTTGTGACCAGAGACTTGTAGTCCAGCTTTTATAAATAGATAATTAATCAATCAATCAATCAATCAAACGACTTTATTTCGATCACTGGTGATCATAAAAGTCCACCATGAAACTAGACAATTACAAACACACAATACAAATAAAACATTTCATTATAAATAAACATTCACAGTCTATTTCCAAACACAGCAAAGTGAGTCAGTCAAAGTGCATCAGTGTTTGTGCAAAAAAGAGAATTCACTATAGTAGCAGCAAGATTATAAAAATTGCATAATTGTTTACAGTTTCAAGCTTCATCACGCTGTACTTGGAAGGAAAATAGAATATAATTAAGACTATACTCTTTTTTAAAAAGAAAAATAGGACATAACATTGTGAATAGACATTCAGAGGCTATTCACAATACAGCAATATTGGTCGATTAAAGTGCATCAGTGTTTGTGCTGATACATCCTTATTAATACTTAGAAACCTCATCTTGTGAAATTTTAAAAGAGGAATTAAAAGAATGTTAAAATGCTATGTGCTTATACTTATAAAATAGGACATAACCCACGATAAAAGCTTTATGGCGCTGTAGAAAGTGGTGCGCCATAAAACCTACACCCTAGAGGCTGTCAGGAGAATACTTAGTGCGCCTGATCCACACAGAGATTTAAAACGTATCTATACAAAATACAATCATACGCGTTGGGTTTCTCTTCAATATTCTGTATGCCTCCTTGTATCTCCTTACTCCCAGATTTCTGCAAAGGGGAGCAATCCACTTAAGTCGTGATCGGGAGCACAAGGGACAAAAGAATAAAACATGTTCAGGTGACTCAGGAATCCCTTGACAACAGGGACAATATTCTTCAGCACTCTCTCCTGCTTTACACCGATTTCTTTTAAAGTAATTTAGAGGTAGGCAGGCATACCTAAACTGTATGTATAGTTTCCTCGCTAGAGGAGGTTCAATTTCCTCCAATGTAGGCTCAAATAACAAACTCTGTTTAAAATTCATAAAATCATTCGAAAGTGATGCCTTGCAGTTCATTATCAGGTCAGTTTCGATAAAACCCCAATATACAGCTTTGAGACTAAATTTATTAATCTGGCTAAGGGTTTCCGGATCTCTCCAATAGGCAGCCAGTCTTAGTTTAACTAGCAGATGCTTGACTGTGAGCATCCAGGAAATCTTGTCCACACAAGATGCTATCATTAGCTCACAAATTCCACCCTATAGGAGGTGAGTGCTGTAGTGGTCCATAACCATTGCCAAAACATAAGTATCCGCAGGCCGATTTTATGTAAAATCTTCTTCTGGCCAAGATCTAAATAGAGTGGAATCAACGGAGTAGACACCAGAAGATTCACTAGTGATCTTAAGAATTTTAGTTCAGTAACTGGGTGGTTCCTACAATTAGAGCAACCCCAGAGCTCTGCGCCTTATAAGGTCACACCTAGGGCTTTAGTATTATAAAGCCAGCTTTCTAGATCTAGTTCTCCTATGAATTTTCAGTATGCTTGCCGTTTGAAATAGATAAACATCAAAACAAATTCTAAAAAGCAAAGAAAACCACCTGCACACGCATGAAACGGGAAAACGTGAGAGTTCTGGGTGTGTGGGCCATCTTTTTCTTCAACTGAAGCATCAAAATGCACAGTTGCAGTGTAGGGGTGAGGACCTTTGCTACCAACAAAAGGTACCCTTCCACAGGCATTGTGCAATACTGCCAGAGCTGTAAAACCAGATCCTCTCCCTCCCCCACCATGACTGTCGTGTGCTTGGCCTATCACATGCTGTTGTATGGCCGATTAGGCAGAAGCGCATGGGAAGCCAGGAAATTCGGGCATCGAGGTGACCTAATTCCTTCTCCTCCCTGATATGTGTCCTATATGTTTTGTGGGCAGGGAAACTACTATGTCCCAGGAGTGAGCTCCCCAGGACACAGTAACTGAACTTGTCCTGGGGGATAGGGTCCCCTAGGGGCTTTAGAGGTTTCACGTTTTCTGGACCAAGATCAAGCTGTCTGCTAAATTTGGTGTAATTCTGTTCAACTGCTTTTGTAGTATCACTGTTCAATTTTCTGATGGAATATTGCATGGGTAAAACGCATCTTAGGAACCTCCCTTTTTCTCAGCCCCCGCTTCACAGGTCACCCTGAACTTTGCATGAAGAAGCTGAGGTGGAGGAACTTTATTTGTTTAAAGTTTCATGAAGATTTGTCAAATGGTGCCAAAGTCATTAGCAAACCAAAAAAAAAACATTTAATATTGAGACATATATCTCGCGCTATCGCCATTCAATCAATCAATCAAAGACATTTATAGAGCGCACTACTTACCCGTAGGGTCTCAAGGCGCTTGGGGGGGCGGGGGGTGCCGTTACTGCTCGAACAGCCAGGTCTTGAGCTTCTTCCTGAAGGAGAGGTGGTCTTGGGTCAAGCACAGGTCGGTCGGGAGGGAGTTCCAGGTCTTAGCGGCCAGGTAGGAGAAGGACCTTCCTCCTGTTGTCGCTCTTCGGATGCGGGGGACGGCGGCGAGGGCGTGGCTGGCTGATCGGAGGTGGCGTTTGGGAGCGTAGAAGTTGATTCGGTTGTTGAGGTAGCTCGGGCCTTGATCGTGTAGGGCTTTGTGTGCGTGGGTGAGGAGACGGAAGGTGATTCTTTTGTTGACGGGTAGCCAATGCAGGTCTCTCAGATGTCCGGAGATGTGGCTGTTACGTGGGATGTCGAGGATGAGTCTGGCTGAGGCGTTCTGGATCCGATGGAGTCTCTTCTGGAGCTTGGCGGTGGTTCCGGCGTAGAGGGCGTTGCCGTAGTCCAGTCGGCTGGTGACGAGGGCCTGGGTGACAGTCTTCCTGGTCTCGGTGGGGATCCACCAGAAGATCCTCCGTAGCATGCGCAGGATGTTGAAGCACGACGAGGAGACGGCGTTGACTTGTCTGGTCATGGAGAGGGAGGAGTCCAGGATGAAGCCCAGGTTGCGTGCGTGGTCCGTCGGTTTGGGTGTGGTGCCCAGGGCGGGGGGCCACCAGGAGTCGTCCCAGGCGGAGGGCGAGGAGCCCAGGATGAGGACCTCCGTCTTGTCTGAGTTCAGTTTCAGGCGGCTGGTCGTCATCCACTCGGCTACATCTTTCATCCCTTCGTGCAGGTTGGCTCTGGCGGCGGCGGGGTCGTTGGTCAGGGAGAGGATCAGCTGGGTGTCGTCGGCGTAGGAGATTATGTTGAGGTTGTGTTGGCGTGCGATGGCCGCGAGGGGGCTCATGTAGACGTTGAAGAGGGTGGGGCTCAGCGAGGATCCTTGAGGGACGCCGCAGATGACTTCGGTGGCTTCTGACTTGTACGGTGGTAGGCGGACTCTCTGTGTTCTTCCGTCGAGGAAGGAGACGATCCATTCCAGTGCCTTCTCCTGGATTCCGACGTTGCTGAGGCGCTGCACTAGGGTGCGGTGGCAGACAGTGTCGAATGCTGCGGAGAGGTCTAGGAGGATGAGGGCCGCTGTTTCTCCGTTGTCCATCAGGGCTCGGATGTCGTCGGTGGCGGCGATGAGGGCGGTCTCGGTGCTGTGGTTCATTCACAGTTTTCTTATCAATAATTTAATTGCAAATGTTGCAGTAATATTATCAATGATGGCATAGAAGATGTCATGAGTGACGTATTATGTGGAGCAATTAGCAGATCATGGCGAGGGCGCGAGTTATCATTTACCTTAGGGCACGATTTATAATTACCAGAGTTAACTATAACTGGTAAATTTCAGTGGTTTTGTACGTTCTCACCTAACTATAATGTTACTTTAACTTTATTTTTTCCCAGTGAATTTCTAGTTTTTTTAAATGTAAAGTAATATTTGGTTACCATACGTAAAGCCAATCCCCCTCTGCACACAGCCTTCACCCCTGTGGGGCAGGGGCTTGGCCCATGGCAAGGCCCTATGTCCCACCCCCACAGGCAGACCAAACCACACTGCACACAACTTTTGGCTCGAAAGGATTAGATTAATACAGGATTCACAGGCCGGTTTTTAAAGGCTCCCTCAGCATCTCGTATATTATACTGTTTATAAGTATACACCAATGGTCACCAAAACTTAGTGTGCTTTACTGATTTCTCTAACACATATGACGATGCAATTTATAGTATGATACGGTCATTGTTGGAATCGAGGGCAATGAGAAAAGGTATGCTCAGGTTAATAGTAGAACTACATTGCCATATTTTGGACTCAATTAAACTGCTCCTGCGATGGTCTGCATACTAATGAAGTGCCTGACAGGCCTAAGAAATTCTATACCTATGAACAAAGTGATAGACACTAATAGGCCATGGGCGGAGCAACTCTCAGATCAAGTAATATGTTTATCAAGATTCTGTAGAGAGGTTGGGCACCCTCTGTTGTTCCGCCCATCATCTGTCACTTTACCCCCCGGCTGCCTCATTTGCACATGTGAAATTACAAGAAAGACAAGGAAGGAAATGCCTTGGCAGAAGATGTCTGGAAGAGTGAATATCAACACTCTGCAGAGAGTTCAATGGATTCCTAATTAAAACAGTAGCTTTATGACCTTTTATATTTAAAATACTTTAAAAAGCATAAAACTAACAGGTAGATACAGTAATCTTAGTAGAATTTGCTCTGGCTGCCCTCCAGTCCATGGTCGGGTCTGGTTGAGAAAGCAGCGGCTGTGTTACATATTGCGTGCAGTATACATAGAATGTGCATTGAAGCATCCCTTCTAACTCAGAGGCGCAGTGGAGGGCATGAGAGACTATTACTATGAAAAACAAGCCGGGTGAAAGTGGTGCCGAAAAAAACACGGCTTCTTTCATTCACTTGCTTCCCCGTGATATGGAAAAAAACAAGTGGTGTGCGCGTCACGCCTGTGTCTGGGAAAGATCATAGCTCCTCACACGGCCTATTGGTGTCTATTATGCGCGCGCCTCGGGCCAATTGCATGGAGTCTTTAACAATAAGATGCACGCAAAGGCCAATGGGGGAGCTCCAAAGGAAACGCACACGCACGAGCTTGTGCGATTCCTAGGTTAGCTCACATTCCCCGTTTTTCACTTATTAAAGGTCTTGCGACCTATGCAAGCTCTGCTGCGCAGTGCAACACAGGTCGTAAGACCTAAAAATGCACTGCCACCAAGGCCCCAGCCCACCCGACGAGGGGCTTGACCACATGTGGGAACCAAAGCTGTTTTAAAAATGTTGCTACAGATTCGCAGATCCACCGCAAATTTGCAGCAAAATTTAAAAATTAAATGTTTTTGGCCACCAGGTCTAGGGGGTCAGGGTATTCCTATCATGCCCCCTACGCCTTTTTTTGTGTTTCTAGAACTGAGCCCCAAATCCAAAGATGGCTGCTCACCACATCTTTGTTGATGTGATTGCAATCATATCTCAGAAGGAGATTTTTTCGGTCCACAGAGTTTCCGAGGCATGAAATATACAAAAGTTTTGACCCTTAATTGCTCAAAAACGACAGAACGGATTTACACAAAAGCACTCTTCCTGGACAAAGACATGTTTCCCCTATTAATTTATCCATAGGAACTTTAGTCACAGCTACGCTCAAATGCCTAAATTGATTTACACTAAATTTGGCATAGAGCCAGATCTTGGTCAAGAAAGAGTGCTTTTTGTGGTTTGGTGTATATCCATTAAACAGTTTTTGAGCAATTAATGCTCAAAAGCTTTGTAGATTTATACCACGGATGCTCTGCAGACTTCACATTTCTTATGCTGAGATCTGATTGGCCACCACTGCATCAAGAAGGATGTGGCGGCAGCCATCTTAGGACTCTGGACTCTTTGCTTAGTCCTTAAAAAAGGTGAAAAAAAGACATAAGAGGCAGGTTAGGGAGACCTTGATCTCTGGATAAGGAAATGGAAACACTTGTGAACTCATGCCCAGGCGACTTTTTTATCCTCTAGGCTGTGGATTTTAAAATTCAATGCTGCAGTTATAATTCTAATAAGATCTGCTGCTGGCTGGGCGATGAGGGCAAGTCGTCTACACATTTCCTGCATTCTAGGTATGAGGAGGCTTTCAATAATTTCTTCATCAAGTATGATCTATTGTTTGCTTAGGATTTTTTTATCTAAACTGAAATGAGGTTGCCATCTTAGTTGGGCATGGTAAATCCAGCTCTATTGTCATAGTCAATCAACTTTATTTGTCGCAAAAGAGCCATAAAAGTGAATAATGCAAATATAATAATGCATATTAAAACAACGAGCCAATAAAAACATTCATAAATTCACTCAAGGCACCCTAGAGCACAAGGGCAATTTCCCTGTAAAAGCACACAAAACCAGGGCTAAAAAGGGTTAAACATGCCATTTAGGGTATTAAAGAGCTAACAGAGGTTATTTAAAAGCCCCTAAACATAAAAAAGATACAACTCCAAATAGAAATTTCGCTACAAACAAGTACAAATTAATAATCAGTGTGCATAATATATAATCATCACATCAACCAAGCAGCTACTTACTGATCCTAATAGCCCATATCAGGAAACTAGCTACGTTAAAACATATGAGTGGGCTTGTCCACATTTGCAAGTAGATCTAGGCTAGTCTCACTTGCCCAAAAGGTTGGTCCTTAAATAAAGGCAGTATATAAAGAGACCACAAAGCTCTGTAATAATCACAAAAAAAGATAAAATGCAGAGTATCTTGTGTCGAGAAGTCATCACACGAATGGGGCCATGTATCTTCCACATTATGTCCACCTAATGGGACCACCAGAGACCAATGTAGAAGATTGAATCTGAATCTGGTCAGCAAGAATTGATGATGAGACAGCATGATTATGGTCAGATAAGGCTCCATCGAGGGGCAAGTTTTTAACACAATGCTGGACCAAACTGTAAGTTTAGAGAATTTCTGCAAGTCCCTTTCTGAGTCTATCATGCAAATAAAGTGTTTATTCACCTAATACAAATCCCTTTTTGTAATGCAATACAGATTTTAAATAAGTCAGGGAGGCCCAATTTAAGAGTGACATCCTTGATGTATTTAATCCATGGGATGGGAAGTGCTCTGTCTAAGGTCAGATAGTGCTCTATAATTGGACGATTAAGATCAAGCACAGGATTACTCCATACCCTGATCCATCTAAGCACGGGTGCAAGTGCTAATTGGTCGTGTATATATACCCTAGCCCCAACTCATGTATAATATATGTGGGAAATGGCTGAGGAACTGCCAACATATTTCTTAAAAATGTATTTTCTACAGTCTGAAGGACCCTCCCATACTAATAACCCCCAGATACTACCATAACAGGCAAATACAGTGCATTTATGCGGAGATACTTAAATGAGTGCCTACATAGGTTTGGCACCCAGTCTTTAAGCAAAATCAAGGATCACAACTACAGCTCTTGAGATTGCATTTCTTTTTATCTTCTTTTGTGGTGCCCAAGAGCCTCTTTTTTCAGCGAGAACCCCTAAATGTGAGAAGGTAGGGACCTTGACCAACTCTATGCCTCCCCCCCAGAACTCCCCCAATCATTTTATTTCTGGTGATTCCTGACTCCCACAACCATGGTGCTTGATTTGGAGTAATTATTACTCAGATCTAATGCTGTTATAAGGGCCACAAAGGAATCAACCAACTGCTGGAGACCTACAGCCATCCTAGCACTTAAAACAACTTTGTCCGCATAAAGGAGGGAGGGCACTAGCAATGAGCCAACCCTTGGAATATCTTTGCAAGCTGCACATATATTAGAACCCAAATTATTAATATATTAAATAAATAAAGACGGGGCAAAAATGCAGCTTTGTCTTGCCCCCCTATGAAGATTCATGGACTCTGAAAGGTTTCCAGCATGATTATACCATATCAAGGCCGCAAGATCCAAATGTAAGTCATGTAGGAAATTTACCATGTCCTGTACACACCCCCAACTCAATCACCACGCTCCACAATTTTGATTTGTTCATGTGATCAAGAGCAGAGGTGAGATCCATAAATGCCATATGCAATAAACCCTTCTTTGCCACTGTGTACTTTCCGATAATCAATTGTAGGTTCAGGCATTGATCCAGGGTACCCTTACCTGGCCTGACCCCATATTGAAGACCAGGGTTCAATTTGTTCTCCTCAGCCCACTCCACTAGCCTGGCTAGTATAACTTTCCCTATGACCTTCACGGTTGTATTTAAAATGGAAATTGGTCAATAGAATTTTGGGTCTGATCTTAACCCCATTTTAAACACAGGAACATATATAGCCTTAGACCAGGACAGTGGAATCCCTTTTCTGCAGAAGGCATACATACATGGCTTAACATATTTGTCCAAACTTGTGGTTCAGCCTTAAATAAATATATAGGTACCCGATCAGGACATGGGGCCTTAAGATTGGGCATTGTTATGACAGTATCAAATATCTCCTCCTGAGTTAAGCCCAGATTGTAATCACCACTCCATACACCCTGTTCCACAGTCTGCATCTCATCCATAGCGGTGTCATAGATTCCCTTAAAGTGCGAGATCCAAATAGCTGTAGAGATGGTACAGTCCATTGCATTATTTCTAGATTCCTTTAAAAAGGGGCTATTGACCACCTTCCAAGAATATGCACTATTATTCAATACGCTAACCTGCAGGAGTTCATCTCAAGCTCTCTTTTTAATATCTGCATTCCTAGTAAGCAGGGCTTGTTTATAAGCTTTCCTCCTCTTTGCTATCACATTTCTGCCCCTGCAGGTCTGTCTCAGGGCCCTCATCAGGTCCTGGTGGGCCTTTGGGCAGGAGTGGTCAAACCATCTCCCCCCCCTCTCTTCCCCACAGGCCTACTAAGATCTTTAGCTGCCTGCCCACAAATCTGATGAAAGGCAGACAAAACCTCCTCATCATATTCATCCGTACCTAAACAAACATTAAAGTCAGCTTTACAAACACTATGGAGATTACTAACAAAAGACTCTGGTATAATTGTTTCCAATTTATTTTGTCGCCACTGATCTGTAGTTGTTATCTCCCTACCTCCTCCACCCATGCATAGCCCCACAGATGCCTCGATATCCCAATCTAATTTGAACTCAAGGGAATTGTAATCTCCAAACTGGCTCCTCATCATCTCAAAATGTTTATGAATCCAAGTAGCAGAAACTACAGTGTAATTGACTGTTAAATTACAACCCAGCCCAATAAAAGAAGAGATGGGGACCACTGCCTGCTCATTTATGAGGCACTGCAAATTACAATACACCAAGATAGTCTCTAATAACTCGCCTTGTGACGTATGTTCAAAGTTAGTGGTCTCTAAGTCCTCGGCAAGTAAGCCATCATTAATCACACACCAATGAGCAGTTATGCAAGTTAAAATCATCCAGAATAAGCACTGAGTATGGGGAGTGATACCCATCGGCAAACGAATCCAGAAAGTTTTTATGGCTAAGAAAATGCTCATTTGTGTAAGCCCACACAAAGGAGTTGTAAAAATTGATAACAACTAGACTTTGTGCTATCTTAAAGTCTAGCTTGACAACTAACAAGTTGTCAGAGCCAGAATTTACTACACAAGAGGAGCAAGGGATATCCAAGAAAGTAAGGTAAGCAAACCCCCACTAGCTCTTCCTCTTCCATGGTTCGAAGGTATAGCAGCTGTATAAAAGGATGAGTACCCATCAATAAAAAACAATTTGCCCACATCCCATGTGTCCTGCAGGGCTATGATCTGGTGGCTCCCACAAAATGTATCCACCTCTCGTCATCTTTTTTTATTGTTAAGGCCAGCTATATTCCAACAGACTACTTTTCCCAAGGTACCTATGTTATTCACACTTTTAGTCACGACCACACTGCTTTCCTCTACCTGACTCAATCCCATGCAGCTGGAGTTCAGTTAATCAATACAGTCCAGGCAGCTCCAACCTATTATTGGAAAAAATCAGCCTAAGCCGGTCCCTGCGCCCCCCACCCACCCCACCTTTTACACTGGGCCTCCACTCAATAGGGGGAGAACTGCTAGAGCGGTAAAAGTAGTCCAACGGGAGAACTCTAAGACCTGTGACAGGCCCGTTACTACATTGGATATGTTGTAATACACTCCTCACAACACCTTGATGCCTAAAGTTTAAAACAATGCAGTCCCCCTCTAGGCAGTCCCTGCAGGTTTTCTTGATTTGCCACGAAATTGGGACTTTTGTAAAAATGCCGCGATTTTTAACAAAGTGCCCGTGAAATCTGCACTCTTTTACATTTCTGTGATAATTCTTCACTTCAACTCCTAAATTAAGCCAATCTTTGCACCCCACAAACGCGGCTGCCGCTCTCCAGTCTTCACAGTGTTATCTTTATCGCCAGTTTAATGTGGTTTAAACAACTGTGTGAGTCTAGGTGCAGAGCTTGAAGGAAAGCACAGCCGCATTTCTTGCACACAGCCGGGTTTGATATGGCGAGTAATGCTTCTGTTATTAAGCATTATAAATAGCAAGAGCTATTACTGTCTAGTTTAGTGTCACTGGACACAGTGACACAACCGGTGACCTGCAGGCCCCACACAGATGTCACTAGCACTCTTTTATCTCATTGAGACATTAGACCCTTAAAAAAGCCCAGCCATCAAGCGACAGTAAAGTTCTCCGCTCAAAAAAACCCCAGCATTCACTGGTATGATTACAATACTAACTTGCAAGTCGTTTTACAGGAATTCATAATCAGGAACCAGTAAATATGAAAATAATATAAAACAAGTTATAGAAAAACAAGTCTGATTAGACTAACAGCAGGTAACTATGATCCTGAGAAATATGAGACAGCTGCAGGAAAATACTATAAAAGCAAGCAGAATAAACAATACTATGTACTTTTCCTTAATCAAGATATCGCCAAAGGGCAGCGTTTCTGAAGTTGTACAAAACAAATCACTCTTCTCACTAGTCTCTCTCTGCTCCCCATGGAATGGTGGGAGCTGCACGTTGCTGACTCTGGGGGTCACCAGCCGGACTATAATTCACATCAGAAGAAAAGGAATAATAGCAGTTAATATCAGTTTCACTAACACTGTGACAAGAAGCTATTTTGGAGGCAACTCGAAAATGTGAAAGCAGAGAGATAGGCATTGGTGGTGCAGAGAAGTTAATGCTCTAAAGAACGTGCACAGAGGAGACTGCTCTGTACATAGCTTTACTGTGAGCATGCACAGAAGGTACGGAGCGCACTTAAAGCTATTGTTTTTTAAATCCCGGAAGGACTCACAGCAGCAAGCGAATAACTCGCTGTGCCATTGCAACGTTTCACATTTGCTACTAATTTGGGCAGTGGGCTGCAATGCTGGCACATGTCTTGTTCTCAGATTGGGATATTTCAAATTCTCCGAGGAGACATGTGACTTCACGCAATCATTTGGCTACCCTGAAGTCAGGTTTGAGGTGCCTCTTCCAGAGAATGTGGCTATGTGCCATATCATTTCAGAGCAGAGTGCTCTGAATAAAGCACATTCCCACAACAAGCATTTACAATGCAACGATCTCGCCTTTGCAAAAGTTAGAGCTATTGGCATTGTAAATGACAACATTTTTATTTATGTGTTGGTTTTGAAAACAGATAAATAAATGGCATTGTCATTTACTTTGCCAATAGCTTAATCTCTCACAAATGTGAAACCTATTGCATTTGCACACACACACAGCCACACACACACAGACAGAGCCACACACACACAGCGCCACACACACACACACACACACCCAGAGCCACACACACACACACACACAGAACTACGAACACTCACAGAGCCACACACACACAGAGCCCCCCCACACACACACAGAGCCCCCCCCACACACACAGAGCCCCCCACACACAGAGCCCCCCACACACACAGAGCCACACACACACACACACACACAGAGCCCCCCAACACACACACAGAGCCCCACACACACACAGAGGAGCCCCACACACACACAGAGCCCCCCCCACACACACACACAGAGCCCCCCCCATACACACACAGAGCCCCCCACACACACACAGAGCCCCCCCCACACACACAGCCCCACACACACACAGAGCCCAACACACACACACAAATCACTGCTATAGCGTAATCATATTAAACAAACTTTAGGAGGGGGGTAAAAAAAAATGCACGCGTTAGTTTAGAGTGGTGAAACAAGTTAGGCCACTTCTACTCAGGCCCCCTGCCCCCACTCAGTATGTGCACACATTAATGGGCTGGCCAGCGAGACAAAGGGAGCGACCCCTTTTGACTGTTGCTAAACGGAGGTAATGAGCGCCCATCTGCCTCTAGAAAGGCCACTCAGACACCTACTGGGCCGCTGGCTGTATTCGAACAATAGAGACAGCGCCCAAATGGCCACCCCAGACTGCTAAAAAAAAGAGGCCCACAGCAGCACTCGGACACCGGCCCCTCGGGTATTGCACGAATGCCCGCGTTACCAATCCGACGCTGTCCTCCGGTTATTGGAACACACACACACATCTATGAGCGCACCTCACTCCTGACCTCTAACACTCCCTGCCATCAACTTCTGACACCAACACATATATCTTCCATCTCTATCCCAGCACTGGGCCGGATGTACAACTGTGGTCAATGCACACCACGATGACCTGCAAGGACCCTCGCCATCCAGTTATTGTAGATCTGCATCAACACACTGCTCTGCCAGGGCACCCTACCTCACCTCATGCCACGGCATTAGCCCTGTGGCCATAAAAAAACACTCAAAGAGCTCATCTGTCCTGACACCAGCGCTTTCAGTCGTTCAATTACCAAATCACGGTCTGCTGCACCCATGCTGACCTGGTAGTGCCCCCTACACAGCCCTGTCACGGTGCACTATCAGGCCCTAGTGTCCATGCAGCCCATGGTTTGTGCCCCAATGCCCCAGCCTTCTCTTTCAGGGCACGTACACTCCGGGTGCCAGGGGGACGTGCAAACGGAGTGCTGGAGACAGAGAGGGCCTGATTTATGAGGCCAATGGCTCGGAGGCAGTGAGTGCTGCAGACGAACCTGCCCTGAATATTAAAACCATCTGGAGTAGTAGACACGCTCCGGTCCTCAAACGAACACGCCCGAGCACACAGCGCGATGAGAAGGCGAGAGAGCCACAGCCGTGATGAAAGAAAGAGCCAGACACCGGGTACAGATGCCACCCAGACACAGAGGAACAAAGGCATACACGAGGTAGCAAAAGGTACATTACAGGAGGAATATACGAACTCGAATGTTTCAAACCGGCATCCCGGAGCAGATGTCTTTGGAGCTCCACTTGTAACAATTAAGATGGACTGTGTATACCAATGTTCTTTGTATTGTGTTTGCTGGGAGAAATACAGCAATGTTTACTGTTGAACTCTTGGGTGACATGAAGTAGAGATAAGGTATTATGGGCAGCTGGGAAGGCAGGGGCAATCATATAAGTGTGTGAGAAGTAAAGGGGGCCATTGGCAATTAGGAAAGAAGAGGAAAAGCTTCAGGCGGTGGCAGAAGACTAGCTTGTGTTTGCTGCGTGGTACCTGGTCTGAAGGCTGTGGGAAGCCGGATGTGAAGAATCTCCAACAGGGAAGGGGTCTTACTGGCTCGAGAATCTGACCAGAAGACAGCACCTGGCAAAGTCTGAGCAACCCAGGACAGCGCTCCCTCCTGGAGGGGTTGGGCTGGCTCGAGAGTTGGAGAACAGAGCAGACACTCAATCCCCTTACTTTGTTGCTTGCCTCTACTGTGGAGAGCTCTTCTACAGTGCACGGTCTTAAAAAATCATCCTCCAAGAAGGATGGGGTAGATAAAGTACTGTATTTAAGTATTTTATTCATCATTTCTTTTCTATGGCAGTGTATATAAAAGCCCTGTTGCAATATCACCTGCTGTGTACAGCGCTATGAACCTATAAAGTGTGTAACAGCTAGCGCTATATTAAAACCTGTTATATTATTTTTATTAGGATTATATCAGTCAACTTTTAATAGTGCTGTGAATTATGTATATACACATATACACAGCAGCATTGTTCAAACAAAACATACTGTTCCAAAACTAGCATTAACCGCACATCATCGTCCCAAGTCAGTCGGGTTAGTGTGTAGTTAGACTTCTCCATCCTAAAAAAATTTCTCTGGTAATATCCGAGCTGCTAAATACATGCATGGTGGCTCTCCTCTCTCAGTAATTATAAAACGGGACACGACAACCATTGAAGAACTTTCACCTGGTCTGTGAGTGAGGAGTTGGAGGTCTCTGGCAGGGTAGCCAGCGCTAGCTATCGTGGTAACTCGGAGGATGAGTAATGATGTAGATGTGACCAGACAACAGTCGCCATAGCAACTGTAACCTCCAATACCTGCGTAACTGTAGCTGGGTTTATTGTGCCAGGGGCCAACCGGGCCAAGAGTAAAATGAAGCAGCGAGCATTGCTCTTCGACGAGTGCCCTCACTTGTAATCAAGGCTCACAGGCGCAGAGTTCTCGCCTCTGCCTGTGTGCGTGGTTCATCGCACCCAACAAAGACCACAGAGCAGTAAAGTGTCACGAGGTGAGCGCTTCGGTTGAGTTCGATTGCTGAGACATGTCTTCCATGAAGTAACTAAGCAGCAACATCGTACTTAAGGGACAAAACGCAGAGGCTGTGCACCCCAGCTTCCGCTCAGAGCAGCTCTTGCGACGGATTCAAGTGCCACCCGGAAGTAGCCAATGTCACATTCCATGCAAGCAAGACAGAGCCACATTATAGAGCAAACGGGCCACCCAAGCCTGCAGCTTATTTTAGACATTATTGTTAGCGGCACATTCAGTTAGTCCACCTGCTCTCACGCGTGCCCGCTCCCCCGGAGTGAACACTGCCACCCGACACCCCGGGCGGGGCACACAACCTGCTGCCCAGGAACAATCATGCCAGGCGCATTTCTCAAGGGCCATCAGCCGAGCACTCCACAGCCCGCAACAAAGCAAAGCAGAAAATGGCGATCGATGAACTGTACACTAACAAGTCAGTCCGCAGTGCCGCTGGTTCAAGACGGCACTGCGGAGCGAACACTGCCACCCGACTCCCCGGGCGGGGCACACAACCTGCTGCCCAGGAACAATCATGCCAGGCGTATTTCTCAAGGGCCGTCATCCGAGCACTCCACAGCCCGCAACAAAGCAAAGCAGAAAATGTCGATCGATGAACTGTGCACTAACAAGTCAGTCCGCAGTGGGGGGGCGTGGCTTAGCAGGCCACGATGGCGGCTGTGTCCTGCTGAGGCTCCGCGATCGGGCTAGCATCCAGCCCAGTTCCCGAGATCGCCGGGAGCCTCAGCCCACTGGAAAAGCACCTGGGACTCCCCCCGTGCATTGGGGTGCCGCTCCAACGACCTCTGACAGCGGCGGACAGGCAACACAGGCCGATTCTCCAAAATTGGAGCCGGGCGCCTCAATTCAAGATGGCGGGCGGGCTCCGTCCGGCGGGCGCGTACGCCGCCAGGAGCCGACCCAGTGACCGAAGACCCCAGGAGGCGGAACCGGCGACCGCCTGCGAGGGATCCCGGAGCAACGGCGAGACCGACCCCCCCGGAGTGCGCACCAGACGGCACCTTCTCCTGATCCACCACCCCGGCGCGCAAGATGGCGGCCGCCGCACCAGGGCTCCACCGCACTGACGCTGCGACCTCACCGGGAGCCTGAACATTCTCCGACATCAACCGCTCCGCCGCCGCGGGGCGCGGAGGACCGGCGGACGTGCTGCCGGCGTGGTGGTGGGCCATTCCAGGCCCGGCAAACGTACCAGCAAAACGGCGGTGAGTGGCCGCCTCTCTCCCCCCCTTCCCCCGAGACACTTGGTGCCTGTGGCCCCCCCTGCGACCTCGGGGGCTCAGCAAGTCGATAAAACTCACACCGCTGGCTAACTCGGGGACCCAGGGTGCCCCCGCGGCCCCGCAACGACCATCGGACCTAAGCGCCTGACCCTAAGATGGCGCCCACAGAGGCCTGAACACCGCAAACAGCGCGAGCCTCACCACTGGGACCCCCTCGAACTCCCACCATCTGCCCTCTGGCCCTCCCGGCCGATACTGACGCTGTGCCACACGCCGAGGGAGACCCGCATGCCTTTTGACACCGGGACTGTCGGCTCCGACCGCCTTTGTCGCCCTGTTCTAGTGCTTGTCCCCTGAGACGAGGGGAGGCCGCCCCAGACCCTGAGGGGACAGGAAAGACCAGCAGACGTTAAACTGCCCCCTGACCCAGCCACGTTGACCTGCTGTGCCCGGAGCACACGACCTCACCCCACGGAGCAGGGGGGATCCTCACGCGGTCGGAGCAGCCGGCCCCTGGCAACCGCAAACCTCTCCTGACGCCCCTGGTGGGGGCTCCCCGAGGTGGAACAGACCTCGCCTTGGGCCTGGAAGGGACCGAGGGAACTGACCAGCACCCGACTGCCGCCCACCCGGTAACACTGCGTGGCGACAACCTATCTCCCTCGGGACACGCAACGATCAGGGGGAACCCCCCTCTCCCTCCTAGCAGCACCCATGGGGAAGCCGAGAGCCACACAGACGACGGCGGTCCCGGAAACAGCCGTCGAGAAGATGCCACAGACGAGAGCATGGACACAAACCAATATGTCGCAAGCCGACCCTACGCTATCAGCGAAGCTGGACCAGGTGTTGGCAGCAATAGAAATGTCTCGCCTCTCGATGGAGGAAAGATTGGGCACCCTGACGACAGACATTAGCCTAATTCGGGATGAACACCGTAAACTGGCAGACAGGGTGAAAGAGGGTGAGCGGATTGTGACTGAACTACAACCAGCGGTGAAATCGCAGGAGGCAGACATGCAGGAGATCCTGCGCCGCGTGACGACCCTGGAGGAACGCACAGTGGATTTAGAGGGGCGCTCGAGACGCTGTAACATTCGCGTCCTGGGCCTGCCGGAGGGGATCGAAAATTCGGACCCCCTGACATACATGGAATCCTGGACTAAATCGTTCACCCCAGACTGCGACCGATCGCCGTTCTTCTCCATCGAAAGGGCCCACAGGGTCCCAGCCCGGGCGCCCAAACCTGGTCTTCCCCCACGACCCATGCTGGCCAAGTTCCTACACTTCTGAGACCGGGATGCAGTGCTCCGCGCGGCCCGGACGGCGGGCCCCCTGCGGGTGGAAGACCAGCACGTCATGGTGTTCCCGGACTATGCCCGAGAGGTCCAACAGCGACGATCCACGTTTCTGGAAGTCAAAATGCGCCTCCGCGCAAACGATCTTCAATATTGCCTGCTGTTCCCTGCCCGCCTCAAGGTAATCCACAAAGGGAAAGCCCTCTTCTTCGATACGGCGGCGGACGCGCAGGATTGGACTGAATTTCATTGCCCACTGATCCCTAAACCCGGACCCCAGAAGACACGCAACAATGACTCCAGACGATCCAGGAGACGGGGCGTGAGCCACGGGCGATCTGGACACCCCAAGAGCCAGGCGTCCTCCCAAGCGGGCTCACCCGACCTCGCACAAATCATACAGGAGCGGCGAGACGCCCTACGGGCGGCGACCGGACTGCACTCGTCGCCCCCGGCTTCGGACCTGGAAGGTCAACCGCACTTGTTCACCCCAGAGAAAGACCGAGACAGTGATGGAACTATGTCGGGATTTGGCCCAATCTCTTCCCCCCTCGTGGTGACACACACATTGGACGCTACCCTAGCCAGCCAGCCTACCACCTCTTCGTGAATACCTGAACTGTCAACTGACATATCCTTTTCATGATTGCCTGTTGTAATGCGCGACATCTAGAAGCCTAGACTGCTCTACCAGATAACTGCGAGCTCCAGCGAGCGATACACACTTCTCCTGCTAGAGCCCGACCCGCGCACAGGCCCAGCAGCGACACATGCTGCCACCCCCGCGAATTTCTGTTGGTTTTCTCCCCTAGTGGGACACTAGTTTGGATATGCCACCCCCAGTGACGTATCCTCAGAATTGGGACAGTTGCCCACCCAAAGTTCTAGTTGTTGTTAACTCCCCCAGTCCCCCCCCACGTTTAAGGAAGCTTGGCGCGCAGGAACATACACGACACGCACACATGGGCGGCACACGGGAACTGTAGAGGTGCCCCTCCCCCAACCACGTCACCCTAGAAATGGCTGTCCCCCACTCTGACGTTAGTATCCTTACACTAAATGTACGGGGCCTACACACGCCCAACAAGCGCTACTCTGTATACTCCTACATACGGCGCATGGCGGCCAACATTACGTTCTTACAAGAGACGCACATTAACGCTACTGAACTCATTCGCCTACAGGCCAAATGGCGAGGGACCATCTGCGCCACACAATATTCAGCGTTTGCACGCGGCGCATTAATCTGGGTGAGACCTGGTACTCCCTTCCGGGCGCTCCGGCGAGTAGTAGATAGAGAGGGCAGATACGCGCTACTGGAGGGAATTCTTGATGGGCAAGGGGTACTTCTTGGCAGCATATACGCCCCTAATACGGATCAGGACCGGTTCTGGGATCACCTTACGGGCGTCCTGGCCCAGTTCACCACAGTCCCATGGGTGCTGGGAGGCGACTTTAACTGCACACTAGACCCCTCGCTGGACCGCTCACATCCTCCCCCCACGCACTCCCCGGCCCCCCGGCAGGCGGCCCTCTTCAGGGCATGGACCACACACTGGGCGCTCACTGATGCATGGCGACACCTACACCCACTGGCTCGCATCTACTCCTTCCACTCGATTCCACACAACCTTCGGGTCCGCCTAGACCGTTTCCTCTGCTCTGCTCCGATCCTCCCTAAGGTTACATCTACAGATTACCTGGGACGGATCCTCTCAGATCATGATGCCCACATAATACGGCTTACCTGGCGCCCCCCGCATCCACCGGTCCCCACCTGGCGCCTCCCCAGAGACTGCCTAGCGGACCCGGTCTTCCAGGACGCGCACAAAACCAGCATACGCGACTACTTTATGCACAACGAGAACACAGCGTCATCGGTACTAGTGGAGTGGGACGCGTATAAAGTGGTGGCGAGAGGAGAATGCATCAAACAGATAGTGGGGGTCCGCCACACCTTAGAACGATCGCTCTTAACGACGGAACAGGCTCTAGCTGCTCTCACCAAACGGCCTGATGACTCGGAGGAACACGCCGTACTCACGGCGGAGGCCAAAACGGAATATCAAACTGCCTGCGCTGACCTCCGTAAGTATAATTTCAGGGCATACGCCTCTCGGGTGCACAAAGACAGAGATAAAACCAGGGCGCTTCTGGCCTGGATGGCGAAGCAAGACACCGAAATCAAGCCGATCACAGACATTCTCAACCCGGAGGGTGTGCTGGTGCAATCACAAGATGAGATTCTCCTAGCATTCCAACGCCATTATACACGAGTGTACGAAGCCCCGGCATGCTGTACCCTGTTTACTGCGGATCGGTTTTTAGACCCTCTGATGCTACCCACGATATCGGATTCCGACAAGCGCACACTAGACGCCAAGATAATTCCCTCTGACATCACCCAAGCGATACGCGCCATGTCCCGAAATAAAGCACCGGGACTGGACGGCTTCCCACTAGAATACTACGCAACATTCTCTCCCCTGGTGGTTCCCCGTCTGTCACGGATGTTCGGGGCGTCACTCCACCTGGGGAAACTACCCCAGTCGCTACGGGAATCCGTGATTGTCACCTTTCTTAAGCCCCACAGAGATCCGCTTCACATGGGGTCATACCGGCCTATCACTCTCCTGTCGGCTGATTGTAAGATACTGGGGAAGATCCTAGCTGATCGTTATGCGCAGATCATACGCCCGCTGGTCCACCCCGACCAATGCGGCTTCGTCCCCGGGAGGAATACCTCCCAGAACCTCCGCCGAGTCTTCCAGGTACGCAACAGATTTCCCCGCGCTGCCTGCCTCATTATGGACCTAGAGAAGGCGTTTGACACCCTCACCTGGCCCTACCTGTTTTCGGTCCTGCGTCGCCTTAATCTCGGCCCGACGCTCATGGCATATACCCGCCTCCTATACACCGACCTCACTACTCGAGTTCGTATCGGGAAACGTATCTCACCGGCGTTTGCAGTCCGACGAGGCACAAGACAAGGTTGCCCCTTGTCGCCCCTCTTGTTCGCGCTAGCGGTCGAGCCGCTGGCGGTTCGACTGCGTCGGGAAGGTGGGAACTGGGGAATACCGCTTGCAGACGGGACCCATTGTGTGTCCATGTACGCGGATGATCTCCTCATATATGTCCGAGACATTGAAATGGACCTAACCCCCATAGGGGCCACATTGGCGGACTTTGCAACTGCCTCGGGTCTACAAGTCAACTGGGACAAGTCCGTGGTTTACCCCCTACACCCGGACCTACCCCCCCGAGACATCGACCTCGGACCACATAGTCTTTCATGGTCCGCGGAAGCTCCCCGATACCTTGGCGTCCACTTATACCATTCTCCGACGGACATCCTTGAAGGCAATCACCGCCCGGTACTCGAGAGTCTGCGCCCGACGGTCGCCTTCTGGAATAAATTACCACTGGCCCCGATTGGACGGATAGCCCTTGCTAAAATGGTGATGCTCCCCCGGCTCCTCTACCATTTCACAAACCTGCCGGTGATACCACCCAGGTCCTTTTTTCGCGACGTTGATTCCCTCTTAGGAACTCTCATCTGGGGAGCAGGCCGCCACAGAGTCGCCCTGAAAACTCTTCAACTCCCCACAACACAGGGGGGACTCGGAGCTCCATCCTTCGAGGCATATTTCCTCGCAGCACAGCTCCAGTGGCTGTCCTACTGGACAGCGGACCGTTACCCTCAGGAAACGGTTACTCCTACTGGTAGAATCACGACCCCGGAACTCACCCGTCTGCTCCTCCCGGGCACCAAGCCACGGCGCACTTACCCCCTTCAGGTGACGATAGCGCGCCGATGTATGCTGCGGATACACCGGCTGTCCCCCGCTAGGCCCCCATACTCCCCGCTGCTGCCGCTAATAGGCGGCCCCAAGCAGGATACTCGCCGACTGGTCCCGCTGTGGTATCACAGATCTAGAATCACTCTTCGAGGAGGGTCAACTGAAACCGCTGGACCGCCTGATCGCAGAATACGGGCTCTCCCCAGGCCAATTCCTCAGGTATAGGCAACTACTCGACGGATACCGACCCCATTTCAATCTCCAAAATGGCGAGCCAGACACGCATCCAGTAATACATACTATTCTACATATGGGGGTGGGTCGCCACCTGGTCACATGGCTATACAAATCCATCCGGGAACTCTCACACACCCCCCTGGCGACTCTACGAGCCACTTGGGAAGATGACATAGGCCGTGTTCTGCACGACTCGGAGTGGACTAAAGGTCTTGAGGCCCCTAAACGCGTCTCTAGGAACGCCCGCTTCAAAAATATTCAATATTATATATTACACAGGGCGTATCTCACCCCAGCGCGATTACAGAAGTTCTACCCCTCCACGCCATTCCTGTGCCCCAGATGCTGTTTCCCAGCTGCGAACTTCCGTCACATGTTCTGGGACTGTCCCAATCTTCAACCTTTCTGGCAGGGGGTACACAACACACTACGGGAACTCACGGGTCTCACTACACTAGCCACCTGGGAGTCCTGTGCATTAGGCATCCTCCACATCTCTAAGCGTGAGCCGGTGCATAGGCGCTTCGTGTCCTTAGCGCTCCTACTGGCCAATAGATGTATAACCATGCGCTGGCGATCCCCAGAGGGTCCCCCCATAGCACAATGGAAGGGGGCGGTTAGCAAATGGGCGGCAGCGGAGGAAGACGCTTTAAGGGAAGAAGAAGCCAAGGGCGCGCGCAAACTTCCCATCTCCATGGAATGGGCCATGCTCCTTCACAGCTTCCGCCAGTCCACGCAGGCTGGTGACCCGCCTGACCCTTCCCCTCCCCCCACCCAAGAAGACCGGTAGCCTTCACCTGAAGTGAGTCACCCGAGAATCGGACCCGGATAACCCCCTACGTCCTAGGCAACCTCTCGCATGTCCGGCCATCCGTAGGCTTCTTCCCCCCCCCCCCCTCGACACCCGCCGCCATCATCCCCCTACTTAGACCCTGCTAGCGCCTACATGCTTCCCTCCCACAGTTCTGTTACCCCCCTGTTCACTGGTAACACTGTTATGTGCACAGTACAGATCCAGATCCGGCGCTGTTACAGCACGAAAGTGCCCATCTGATCTTATTCATCGCCCCTATGGCGATACCGTCCCATCACCGCTCAGCCTGCAGGAGCCTTTAGATGATTATAATGCACTGATTCACCGAAGTCATGTTTATGTGTACCAGTTCTATATAGCAAGAAAATGTTGCACACATAGCTGTTCGTGGCTGAATGTTGAGGCCACGTCGGCGGACTGTTTATGCTGTACTGAGATACTTTACTGCAACAATAAAAACAAATTTAAATTAAAAAAAAGTCAGTTAGCAAGTAAGCTACTGCCCGGGCGCCATCTTCGGAGGAATGACAAAAACAAACCTTTGAAGAAAAAAAAAAAACGCCCACCGCTGCATGACGGAGAAAAGGGGCGGAGCTTAAAAAACACAGAAACACCCACGAATCTGCTCCCACAATGATTGACACATCTCTCTTCCAATGGCTAGCCTCAATTTATGGAGCTAGCCAGTGGAAGAGAGAGGCGGGTTAAAGCCCCAGTACTGGAGATCAAAAAATGTTGCCTGCGCGACACTGCTGCGCAGTGAACGCCAGGCGAAACCTAAAAACCAATCCCCCCAGAGCATACACAAAGGTAGGTTCTAAAATGCCATTTCCTACAGGATGCTACCAGGCCGTCTTTGATGGGCTTCTCAGGACCTATACTAAAGCAAATGGAGGATTGCATTTCCAAGGGATAGCAGCCTTCACCTATGGGCTACTTCCTCTGTTCCATATCCCAGGTTGCCTATTTTAAAGTGGAATACTCTGCTAAAACAGCTTCCATTGTTTTAAATCTGAAAATGAATGATTATGAGTAAAACAAAGTGCCACAAAAATGCAGCTAAATTTCCATATTTGTGCCACTAATTTTCCATATTTGCGCCTCTAAATTTGCGAATCGATGCTGCTTTATCCTGGGGAGTCTGCTAGGTCTTTTTCCCTTACCCCCACCCACCCCACTCTTCTAGCCGTCGTGTGTGGCATCCCGGGATGAGACAGATCCCGGGCACACACAGAGCCGCACCCAAACGTTTCACAGGTCTTTAAAAGACCATTTGAATGTTAATTAGGCCTTGCAGTTGTTTCGCCCCTTCTAAGAGCCCCTGCAGCTCCACTCTGCCTACTGATTAAAGGTTCAGCTCCCCTCCGAAATTTGTTCTTAGCCCCCCCCCCCCCCGAAATTTGGCTCCAGTTGCGCCTGTGACTCCTCTCCTATACACTTTGATTTATGAGATACAGGCCCATGATCGCCAGCCTGTTTCTCCCTTTTAAATAGTAAATTATATTGAACTTTGTGAGCTGTTCCCTGCCCCATCAACACCTCCCACAAGTGTCAACAGAGCCCAAGCCTGGCTAGGCGGCCTGCATTAAAGAACTACTAGGAGCGTTGCACACCCCCAGCACATTCTACTCACTAGTGATCGAAGGCGCACCCCCACTCCTTGTTACCAAAGCTTTCAGTTTCAGCACAGATGATTACATTATTCCCAACTTTGTATGTAAGTCCTCTACGGTGTCTGGCAGGATTTTAACAATATCAACAAAAACGTTAAGCGCAGACTCCAGAGGAGATTTTAGCTGTCATTCAAGGGCATTTAAACCCGCTAAAGTGCCAATAGGGGCGGCAGACTGTGCGCCAATGGTAAGCTAGTGTCCATTTTAGACGTCAAAGAAATAGGTGCAGTGCACCCATTAATTTCAAGACCTTCCTTCCTTCCTTTTGACCTCCAGCAATCCGGCCGTCCTTATTAATTCTGCCACCCGAACTGACCTCTGCAGGGGTTTGTGTGAGTGACTGTCCTGTCCCCTCGGTGTCAGTCATTTCTGGGATGTGAACAGCTGAAGTCTCCAATAAAGGGGCAAAACGATTAGTTCAAATGAAGGTGTCGGCACATGCTTCTATGCTTGAAATTGCTGGTAAGGCCAGGGAAGCAGGAGGGGAAAATGGGAGTGGGACAATTTGGAAGGTGGTGGAGAAATCCTGACCCTGCTTTATATGTTTTACAAACATCCAAGGTATTTTATGCTGGTTATCAATTTCATACTGAATAGAAGGACTAAGCTCTCTGGGAAGGGGATAGATGGGGTCCGGCACCAAAATTTGCTCACACTCTATTAACAAATTGTCAATCCTACCACGGACACAATTGTCCCCTACAGATTTATAGGCCTTTTTGAATTTCTTGGATTCAGCTGCTCCATGTCCTCCCTATGTAGCCTTTCTTTTGGACATCGTTTATAGCCCAAAAGATAGAAAGTCAATATAATTAAAACTCACAAGATGTAATAACAAACAAGCATTTACAATGCAATAGGTCTCGCATCATTAAAGTTTGAGTTACTGGCATTGTAAATGACAATGCTTTGTATACATTTTTTTTTATTTGCAATTGGTATATAAACATTGTTTGTGAATGGTTAGCTGTTGCTTATGCTAAGCAAAGTTGGCAGTGAAGCTGTATAAATAAATGAATGCTAGTAATCGTATTGCTAGTACCATCAGAAGACTAGACCAAATAATCGCAGGGGATCCAGGAGGAACATCGTAACCTTAAAAGTGTCTTACCAGAAGCACCCTGTTATGTACAGTATTTAACCTATGCGTAACTGTTCAGAGCTTTTGTAATCGGAGGATTGCCTGCTGGCACTGCATGGGACAGCGGAGAGAGGATGTCATGCTGGGTGGCAATATGTGGAAGGAGGAGAAGCTGAAAAAGAGATACCGATGACAGGCCCATCAGTCAAAAGGGGCCTGTTTCCCCCTGTATTTTTACACCATTATTAGCTGTTTTGGCCCTCTCCTGACCCATGGGTTGGACAAAGCTCATTGACATGTCTCACAATTCACGATCTGCTACAGATCGCGTCCCCAAGTTAGTTTAGTGGTTTATCTCGATAGCCCCTCATCATATTACTGATCACCCTCCACTGTTTGTGACAGGCTCAGTGTGTTTTTAAATGTCAGTTTTAGTTTTCCCGAAAGTATCCCATCCTTGTACTGATAAAACTGTGTGCTGTGAAAAGTCTCGAATCGTGATTTGTCAGTGTGGACGCCCAGCACGGGTTTAGCCGACGAGAAAGCGCACACACACGCAGTCCTTATGCACTGCGCATGCGTGCTGCCAACTTTGCCTGGGAGCGCGTGGCCGTGTTTGGCTCCCGTGAGCTGAGGGAGCCGTGCGTTTTCGGAGCCTGGAGCAGTGTCCGGAGCCCCCGTGAGCTGAGGGAGCCCCGGATTTTTGGAGCCTGTACAAGAAAGAGCCCGGTGAGTGGTGGGGGGAGGGGTGCATGTTTGTGTGTGTGGGCGTGTGTCTGCATATGTCTACGTGTGTGTGTGTGTGCGCGTGTCTGCGTGTGTGTGTGTGTGTGCGTGTGTCTGTGTACGTGTGTCTGTGTGTACCTGTCTGTTTGTGTGTGCGCGTCGATATCCATTGTGTGTGTGTGAACAGCCTACCGGAATCGGAGCGCTTGTTCACGTGCGCGACCTGATCTGATTCCAGCAGGCTGCGTGCGCGTGACAGTCTCTTGTCTCCTCTTGGTAGTCCTTGAAAGCTGAAACGACTGAAACGATCACAATAGACTCGCTTTGCGACAGCAGGGCTTTTCTCCCTGCAATCGCAGGCGCGAGACCTAAAAAGGGCAGGTGATCTCTGAAACGGATAACAGTTTCAATGTAGCACAAGGGCAGGTGGAACAACTTACAGCAATACCTCCGAGTAGTAGGTTTTTAAGTGGTGGCCCACCTCAGCCTCCTCTGGGCGCAGGACGGGCACGCCCTTGGCCTACGTTTTGCCCGGGCATGGCTCATGTGCATCCCGCTCTGCGGGACTGCAGCACACCCAGAACTTTAAGTGGACCGGCTCTTAAGGGGTCTGAGCACCGGCAGTTTTTTAAAAGGGGCCTCGAAAAGGGTCTCTATCGGGCTCTGTTTTGAGCCCTGACACAGGTGGTCCGTTTTTTTCCCGGACTGCAGTGACACGTCTGGAAAAAAGTGCCAGGGCGCAAAACAGCCTGATAAAGACCCGTTTCGAGACAGCAAGCCCATCGATGTGCGCTGCCCACACTGCTCACTTCTCACTAGTGGAGAAGTTATGGCATGACGTCATGCCAGGTGAGCGTTGTGGGGGAAGGGAAATCCTTTAAAGAGCCATTTTCTTTCTGGATTTCCCTTCTCTTTCTGAAACGCAAGAACAACAACATTGTGGTAGAGTCACCAGGGCTTTAATTGGAAGCTTTTTCAATATTATATGTAACAAGCCATAGTTGCAGCTTATTTATCTTATGCAACTAATAACCATTGACAAAGCCAATAGTCCTCACTTGTTGTAGGTATGATGTTACTTGTTGTATCACATATCTGGATGCAATGACAGAAACAGCAAAATATAAGTCGGGCAGCACACTATGCTAAACACAGATTTTTAGCGTGCTTTAAAGACACACCCCTAATTACACTGGCCACGCCCATTGAGAGACCCTCCAGTTTTTTCATCCCACTTAAAGCCCTGAGCACATTTTTTATCCCCACTGAAAATTAACACAGGTGTGCCGATGGAGGGAATTGTGGTACTTGTCCCCAGCAGCAGCAGGTGCGTCCGAGGCTTCCCCCATCTGTTAACAATGTCCCTGAAGGTAGATGGAAGTCTCCTCAGGTTAGCGGGAGCAAAACAGAAGTGCTTTCCCAGCAGCAGACACAATTGTAGGAGGCACTTGCCACGCGATGCGAGACTGCAGCACACTTTTTATCCCAGAGCCAGCCAATGTTTAAATGGCATATGTAGTTAGTAAAATGTAGATTCCTCCCCAAGCATAGAGTGTTTACTTTTATAGAGGTAGATCGGCCAGCCGCTTGTTCCTTACAAGAACTTGGCTCAATGACTATGCAATAGCAAGGGATGACCAGGTAGATAAGAAAGGGGAGGAATTGCAATGATTGTGAAAAAAGACCTACATTGTAAGTTCACTCCAGTAACAATTGCAGGTAGTGAAAATGTGGCCTTTTGTATCAGACTTTCTCACAATTTCACATTCTCTGGGATGCTGATATACAGGGCCCCAGGTTCAGCAGCAGAGTTTATGAAGCTGGTGCCTGACATATTAACAGTGTCTAGCCTGAATTCAGCTAAAATTACAATATTAGGGCACCTAAGCATCCATATAGAAAACTCTTCCCGTGAACAGGTTATCAACTTTCTACACGACCTGTCAGTGATCCATCTTACTCAGTTGGTCAATTTTCCAGCACACAACAAAGGTCACAACTGGACCCAACTTTTACTAACAGACTCCACCTGACAGTAGGTCAACCTTTGCTAACAATCTGGACCAACCATTACATTGTTCCATTCTCGATTCCTAAGGTGGGGAAACCCACATCCAAAGCCACACACTTTAAGTCTTCCCAGCTATGGGCAAAACTTAATCTAACTAGGTGGGAGCAAGCCCTTTGTCAACCAGCCCCCAGTTTTCTCTTGGAAGAAGAGGTCTCGCTGTCACATGCAGTAGTTTTCACCAGAGCGGCAACAACTAAAAAAAGAATGTAAAAAATATGAAAGGAAATGAAGAGTGAAATATGATAACAAATAAACAGATCTACAAAGCATTGTTGGAAAAATATAATCAAGTCATTAGAAGAGCCCATACAAATGATTTTGACGAGAGGATTAAGCAATCTGCTAACTCCTCAAAAGAGATCTATAATATAGTGGACTCCTTTCTTAATCATGATACATCTGAAACTGGATCTATGGCATCAATAGAACAATGTGAATCTCTAGCTAATTACTTTCTCGGGAAAATGAAAAACATATATGATACAGTATTAGGCTCTCCAGACCACAGGTTTAATATAGATATGCCAATATGTGGGTCCCATGCTTACTATCACTGGAACTAAGCTGTACCTGGTTGATAGGCCATAACTAGAGCAAAACCGGTCCTGGGTTGCTTGTGTTCCAGTTCAGGGAGGACCTGGCTTGGCAGTTCGGGCTGGACTGTTCCCATGAGGAGCAGGGTCAAGGCGGATTTCCATATGGTTGGGTCCAAATTGAGGCGGTATAGTAAGCAAAAAAACGATGGGTTGGAGTGCTACCACGAGCTATTGCTAGTGGTTAGACCTATTGCAAACAGCATCCCATCATCTTTTGTGTGTTATAGGCAAAAATGTCCAAGTCACCAGATAACCTCTTCTTTTTTTATATCAATTTAATATTGATTTCCATTAAACTGCAATCTATTAAGGCCAACGAAATAGACCGCAAATTTCAAACAACAACTATAACCATTAACCATCTCTTACATATCTGTCTGATTGCAACAGGTCAAACACAGTACAAGAGAGTTCTCCACACCAACCACAGTGGAAATAGGAGCAGTCAACAGAGTCATCAACCCCCATGGAGACAGCATTCCCCGGCCTCTAATTCTCTTAGATAACCTCTTGAGTGACATCTTAGCCAGTTCATGAAAATTTGATATATACTAAATATGTTATATTTAGGCCCAGTAGAAGGTGGAAGCTGAAACGCGTTGGCCTGAGAGTTGAATTTATTTGCACATCTTGCACTTCAAATGAATGATATTTTGAAAATAATTGAAAAATGAAAAAATAATAAAAGGGTGACACTCACAAAGGACGGCGTCTGAGGAGTTTGTGCCAGCGTATCACAGGTCAGGAAGGGTATATATATATAGTTATTCAGACAAACTACTGAAGGAAGCACTAGCTAAAACTGCCCTTAGACCGAGAGTTAGCCTGTTGCCCCTGCCTAGCGTAGCAGAAGTTGATACTAACAGTTCCCCTGAACCTTTGGCTATTTCTGAGATGAATTGTAATGACCAATGTCCTAGACTAATAACAACTTTCAGTGAGAATGAACGGAAAATCAGGTCCATTGTTAACAGGCACTGGGCAATAGTTTTAACTGATCCTGTTTTGAGAATGAACTTGCCCCCGAGTCCAACTATTACATTCAGTAGAGCAAGGAACATGGGATCCTTATTGGATCCAACTAGTCCAGAAATCGGAACTAAATCGAATTGGCTGAAACCCAAATCTGGTTTCTATAAATGCTCCTCGTGCCGTGCTTGTAGATTCAGGGTTAATAAAACAGAGTATCAAACACCCTTTTGCCCAACACCACATAAGATAGTAGGTAATTACAACTGCAAGACTGAGTTCGCAGTCTATGTTCTCACGTGCATCTGTGGTCTCAATTATATTGGCAGCACCAAGCTACAGGTGCACGTGAGAATCCTGCAGCACTTACGTGCCATTCTGCATAGTGATCCTAATTACCCTGTGGCGCGCCACTTCAAACAGGTGCATGATAACAACTTAAACTGTTTGCAATATTATGTGGTATCCTCTTTCCCTAAACAGCGTAGAGGGGGCAATAGGGAACTGTTGCTCAGGAGATTGGAAACCAAGTTCATCCTCAATTTTGATAGCATGTGTCCTAATGGACTTAACAACACGGAAGATATGTACACTTGTCTATACAAATCGCTATTTCTGTTCTATGGTCTAGAGAAGTTGCATGTATTTAAAAACCTAAATATAAAATAAGGATCTGATCAGGATTGTTTCGCCTTATTGCTTGTATTTTAAATTGATTTTCAAGGAAATTTGGGGTTCCCTTTATATTTATTTTTATAGGGATAGTAGATAAAATCACTTTTATTTTATTTATTTGCACTAATGCCAGGGATATGTACAATAGATTGCACATGAGAGATGTGGGTGATTCTGATACTAAGGACAAAAAAGTTTTTCTTGGTCCGTTATTACATCTATTATCTTGTGTTGTAATCTATTTGTCTGCCTTGATATTTTAATTTTATCTCGATTTCGAGATTTTGTTTTGCACTATTTCACATATATAAAATTGCTGATATGCTTAACTTTGCACATCCTATTTATTAGTGCCATGATGGTCGTAAGCTTATTGCATTTATGCAGATAGAAATTTGGCCTTTTTTTTAATATAATATTATATATATGGATTTATCCAGAAATATTTTAATGAAAAGGATTTATGATGAATTGTGTTTAGATAAGGAATGGATAATATACACATTCTAATATTGTTGTAGTTGAACATTTTTAATATGTCACAATAATATGTGAAAATAGTTCGTCTGCAACTGTAATCAATTCCAAAGTCTGTTTTCCATGTTCATGCCAATTAGCTGATCATGTGACCTAAGTGGGATGTGGCATGACGTTTAAAAATGGCTACAATCTAACCAGCCTTTATGTGATCAAGGGCTCTCGAGCCCGAAACGCGTCTTCTGTTGATTGCTGTGGATATGGTTGAATAAAGAACATCTACCCTGAGAAAGTGGTTCGCTTCTCCTTCTTCGCCGCCATGGCTTTGGTGGAAGTGGCTGGAGTGTTTACTTGATATATATGTATATATCTATCTATCTATCTATCTATCTATATATATATATATATATATATATATATATATATATATATATATACACACACATATATATGTATAAATGCTCACATATACATGCATATATACCTACTGGCGGTCGCCAGTAGGTAGTTATAGTTAGGATCTATTTTCCATAGGAAATCCGCAACATTCTATTACCAATAACTTTGCCTCCAGATGACAAATCTTTGCAAAATTTCCAAAACTTTTGGCCAGCTCCGGTCCTAAACTATACTGAAAGTCTCGGGGTAATTAGTCAAGTGGGGGCCGAGAAAAAAGGTGGGCCCCAAAACGTCTTTTCCCCATGCAATTTTCCATAGGAACCTTTAGTCGCAGCTACAGCCCGAACTGCTGAACGGAATTACACCAAATTTGGCAAAGAGGTAGCCCTTGGTTCAGACTCGTGCCTTTTTGTTAAATGGTGTAAATCCGTTCCGTATTTGCTGGGAAAATCAAAAGTAAAATCATATATATATCTATGGGCGCGGTGGATCCGTGCACCCTGTGCGCACCCTACACACACCCTCCCGATCATGAGCTGCATGGTAATTGGCTGTCAACATTCCAAACCAGGAAGTGTTGGCAGCCATTTTGTGCCTCTGTAGAACCGAGGCATCAGAAATCCTTCCAAAAAGTGTGCAAAAAGCAAAAAGGGGGCAGGGTAGAAACACCCTGACCCCCTAGGCCTGCTTAGGGGGTCCCACAAGGACCCCAGGGACCCCAAATCTTTTTATACACAGAAAAATGCACGCAGGGTGTGCGGATCCTGCAGTAAAAAAAAAACAAAGCACGGGCTCCCGCGCTTTTTTAATAATTAGCCCCCAGGGGGGGGCCAAATCCCGGGGCAAAAATATTTAATTTAATGGGGGCCCAGAGGAGCCTCTGAGCCCCGGGGACCGCCACCCCCGGGGCTACAAAATAAATGGGTGGGGGGCTCAAAGGCCCCCCCAGAAAATTACATGGATGAGGGGAGCTCAAAGGCCACTGCCCCCGGGGTTTTCAAATAAATGGGTGTGGGGGCCTCAAAAGCCTCCACAAGCCCCTGGGACCAACACCCTGGGGCTTTGTACATCGTGGGCGCCGTCGAGGGCCCTGGGGACCGCCACCCGCCAAGGCCGGCTCCTGCAGTGTCTCGGGGTCCCCACCCCCAAGGCACTGCTGTTTGCTATGGCAGGGCGGGAGGCTCGAGGCTCCCGCCCTGCCATAGCAAACTTGGTTTGGATTTTGAAAGCGAGAGCAGGGAAGCCTGCTTTCTCTTTCAAAACCAGCTTGCTTTTCCACACGGGCAGCTGCATGTTTGCAGCTTTCATGTGGAAAAGCAATGCCGGCTCCTGAAGGACGCGAGGAGCTGGTGGGACTGTGGGGGCATTGGGGCTCCCCCCACGGCCCACAATGCTGTATGTAGGCCCCGGGGGATGGGTTCCCCAGGGATAATAGAAATTAGAGGTAGCTGCAAATCTTTTTTTTACGGTAAAATTAGGAGTCGCGCACCCAGTGCAGCGCTCAGCGTGGCACTCTGGTTTGCACGTGCAGGGTGCGCAACTCCTAATGAGTTGGGAGCACGACTCCTAGTGCGTTGGGTGTGCGAATCCTAACGCGTTGGGTGCGAGACTCCAAGCAAAAAAAAGTAATATTTATCAGATATATATCACTCCTATGTGTTTAGATCTTGGGTGGCTCTAAAAAGAGCCGTTGTGTCTATTGAGAGAGTTTGGTACCTACAAGTAAGTACTGATGCAGAGTCTAAAGTTGTTGAGGAGGACTCTGTTACCCTCATCTGTAAAATATACACCATCTCTCCTGTAGATGCCATCCATATTAAAACGCAGATTGTTGTTGTAAATGGACCCCATTCTATAATCTCTCAGATAAGCAGAAACAGCTTTATTGACATGTTTTCTAGCTTTCTCAATCTGTGGACAAAATTGATTGGAACAGTTCCATATCTTTCTTTGGCATATGATAGAATACACAAAGGCAGTTTAGAGGAAAAGTGACATCAATTCTCCAAAGGTGTCCTTCATAAGCATTTCCAGACCTACCCCAGTCAAAGTGCCTAGGTCATTGCCACCACAGTGCATAATTATGAGGCCAGGGTGTTGGAGATGCAAAAAGGATTTAACCAATGGCTGTCAAGAGGACTGTACCTGAACTCCTGTATTCTGTGGGGACCATCTGGAGAGGGCCTTCAGATGAGAATTTCCCAACTCCCCTACACCCCTGGTCCCAGAGGACTCTGAGCTCAGGAATGAGGGGGAAAGGGGAAGTGGATAACAAACAGAGAGACTGCCAAACCCTGGTGTCTTCCAAAATTTGTTGTCGCTTTGGAAACCTGTAAGAGTAACACAACATTAATACATTCCCTTAAGTCTTGGTCAATCTTCATTAGAGTCTAATATCATGCTATGAATACCTGGAATGGGTGCGGAATGCACCTCTCCCTGAATAAGTAATTGAGTTGATGCAAGCTATGTAGATGGTAATGAAGAATTAATCCAGAAGATTAAAGGTCAGTAGAAGTTCAACTAAACAAACCACAACAGTGAATAAGGGTATAACCTATATGTGCATATATTATAACCCTAAACACTACCAATATGATCTGCTAGTTCTTTTCTGTGGATGATGACACTTGAACTTCTCTATTGCATTTATTTCTCTGGACTTTCAATAAAAGCTGCATTCAGTAAATGTTTCTCTCAGGAGACTGCAAAGGAATATACTGGTGACTGCGCTGCTTGCCTTTTTCCAAAAGAGCTCAGAAATTACTCGAATTTACAGAGTTCATATTTTAATCTGAGCAATTCTGCCAAGTTCAAAAAGTCAATTGCAATCCCAGCATTGAACACTGCAGGTGAACTGACGAGACGTCGTTTCTCAGGGGAATGAGTTCCAGCAAACTAGCGCAGTTATGAAAATCAATTTGACCTGCTGCGCTGATACTCCAAACAACGTGACTCAACCTTGTGTCAGGATTCTTCGTGCGCAAAACAATTAATCACTGTTCAAAGCGCTCCTGCGGCTTACAGTACTGGTTTATTTTTTTTCATAAAAGGAAAATACTGCCGCTGAAATCCAGATGTGGACAAAATACACAATCAGCCTCAAGAAGTGTCTTACCTCGACTCTGGAGGGGAATGGGAATTCCGGAGGAGACTCACAAACTGCTCTGAAAATACCTCCGACAGCTACTCCGCTTGACGGGAAGATTTCCGAATTCTTCAAACTTCGGAAACGAACACCAAAATGGTTGCGGTAGCTGAAATTAGAGACGCCTCAGCAGAGACTCTCAAGAATACGACCGCTCCCTCTCAGAAGGCAGTTGAAGTGCGCAGCGCTCAGGAAGCGCGCGCACGAAATGGCGGCTCAAAAATAAAAGACTACAACGCCAACCTCCATGCTAACGTAATACAGTGGCAGATTCGGTTTTTCCCAATTTCCTACAATGTTTATGCCAGCGAATTCTTTCTCCAGAAATGAGAACGATGAAACCAGGGAAACTTCTTCAGCTTAGTACCAGGTAGGGAAGCAAAAGGCTGTGACACCAGAACGGGCTTGACAGTACCCCCCACCAAAGCCCCCTCTCCAGGTTTCTGTGGGAAGGATTTGTGAAATGCTGCTACTAGCCTGGGGGCATGTACATTACAACTAGGCTCCCAAGATCTCTCCTCAAGCCCATAACCTTTCCAGTCCACCAAATAGAACAATCTACCTCTCTTCAACTTGGAGTCTAAGATTCTTTTGACCTCAAACTCTTCAGAGGACTGGACTTGAACAGGAGCGGGGGGGCTTCCTACCTTAGATGAGGCGGACTTTTTCTCACCAGGGAGACGTGAAAGGCAGGATGGATCTTCATGGACCTTGGAAGAGTGACTCTCACACTGACGGGGTTTACCATCTTTTCAACTGGAAAAGGGCCCACAAACCTCGGTTGGAACTTTCTATTACCACGCAATCTCATGTGTTTGGTGGAAATCCAAACCAAATCTCCAGATTCAAACTGAGGACTTTCCCTTCTCTTACGGTTCGCTAACCTCTTGTAACTCTCCTTAGCCTTAGAAAGGTTGGAAAAAGCCAACTGATAGGATTGTTGTAAATTTAAAAGAACCTCTTGGGCAGCTGGAACCTCAACCTCAATCTTCCCCACCATCATATTCGGATGCCTTCCGGAATTTAAAAAGAAGGGGGAGAAGCCTGTGGCCGAGTGAACAGAATTATTGTAAGCAAACTCCACAGTACTAAGTAAGGATGGCCACTCGCCTTCCCGATCCATTAGATACAAACGGAGATATTGCTCCAGGTCCTGATTTACACGCTCGGTCTGTCCATCCATTTCTGGATGGAAACTGGTGGACAGACGAGAATCCACTCCCAAACCCTTCAAGAAGGATCTCCAAAAGCGAGACACAAATTGCGGTCTGCGATCCGAGATCACAATCTTGGGAATTCCGTGAAGCCTAACCATATGCTGAACAAACAAGTTGGCCAGTTGAGGTGCAGTAGGAAGGGCCTTCAAAGGAATGAAGTGGCTCATTTTTGTGAACTGATCTACCACCACCCATATTACAGTACTACCCTGACTAGAAGGTAAGTCTACAATAAAATCCATAGATATGGTGTGCCAAGGAGATGGGGCCATCGGCAACGGCTGAAGTAAACCCTGTGGGAGCTGTCTAATGTTTTTTCCTTTGACACATTGCTCACAAGTGGCTACATACTGCCTCACCTGAGCTTCCATGTCCGGCCAGATTAAATCTCTCTTTACCAACTCCAAGGTCTTAGCAACTCCCTTATGTCCTGCCAACAAATGATCATGAAACTGCTGTATGATTCTACTTTGAGTTCTTCACTTGGAACAAATATCTTTCCAGATTGATAGGGTTTTCCTTCCTTTATCACTCGATCTGGGCCTTCCTTATCCCAATTTTCAAACTTCTCTTGAGCGAACTCAACACAAATTCTGTTGCCCAAGTCATCTTCCACAGAGGTAGCTACAATCTTTTCTTCAGGGATGACAAAATGCTCCACCTGGTGCTCAGCTTCACTTCCTAACTCCAACCGAGAGAAGGCATCCCCTTTAGCATTAGCTGCTCCTGGCTTATAAAAGTTAGAACAAAGTCATAGTCTGCAAAGAAGAGAGACCACCTTAATTGACGAGGGGATAAAGTTCGAGCAGACTTCAGAAATTGCAGATTTCTATGATCAGTGAAGACCGTAATAGTATGCCTGGCTCCTAATAAATAATGCCGCCAGGCCTGGAAGGTGTCCTTCACTGCCAATAGTTCCTTGTCGGCAATTGAGTAATTTATCTCTGCTGGAGTTAATTTACGAGAATGGTAGGCAACCGGATGCAACTGGCCAGTGCTCTTTTGTTTCTGGGACAGGATTCCTCCAATTGCTAAATTTGAAGCATCGGCCTCCACATAAAAAGGTTCATTCAAGTCTGGATGCTGAAGCACAGGTGCCGTGGTGAACGCCTCTTTCAACAATTGAAAAGCCTCCTCAGTAACAGGTTCCCAGACAAACTTTTCATTTTTTAGCAGCAATCTAGTTATGGGACTCACTTTGCTCGAAAAAATTGTGAATGAACCGTCTGTAGAAATTGGCAAATCCTAAAAAACTTTGTATCTCTTTTACTGATCGAGGAGCTGGCCAATTCTTAATTGCTTGAAGTTTGGTGTCATCCATTGACACACTATCTGGAGATAGGATGAAGCCTAAAAACTCTACTTTGGACGAATGGAAAACACACTTTTCCAGCTTCACATATAGTTGATGTTCAAGAAGTCGTTCCAGAATGGTTCGCACATGAATCACATGTTCTTCCCGACTGTTGGAGAAAATCAAAATATCGTCTATATAGACAACTGCAAAGCGATCCAAAAACTCACGAAGAATATCACTAACACAGTGCTGGAACGCAGCCGGGGCGTTGCAGAGCCCAAAGGGCATCACCTGGTATTCAAATAATCCCTCCCTGGTGCGAAACGCTGTCTTCCATTCTTCCCCTTCGGCCATTCGAACCAAATGATACGCTCCTCTTAGGTCTAATTTTGTGTAAATATGAGCCTCCTTAACCTGATCCAAGAGTTCGGAGATGAGTGGCAAAGGATAGCGATTCTTCTTAGTGACCAAATTGAGCGCTCTGTAATCTATACAGGTTCTTAAAGTACCATCCTTCTTGGGGATGAAAAAGAGAGGAGAAGACACTGGGGACTTGGATGGGCGTATGAAACCATTGGCAAGATTCTGTTCAATGTACTCCTTTAAGTGCAGATTCTCTGGTTCAGATAGTGCATAACCGCGACTGCATGGGAGGGAGGCACCAGGTTCCAATTCTATGCGGCAATCGTAGGCCCGATGAGGTGGCAACTTTTGAGCCTCCTGTTCATAAAACACCTCCGCCCAATCTTGATATTCTTCAGGGATCTCAGGAACTTCCAGAGCACAGATGATTTGAATTTGATCCGCCAAACTGGAAGACATGGTCTGATGAGGAATTTCAGAAAGGGGGTGAAAACAATGTTCTTGGCAAAACTCAGATGTCATGTCCAAAGTGCGCTTGGCGCAGTCAATCTTTGGATTGTGCTCCGTAAGCCAGGGCAATCCTAATATTAACTGAAACTGGGGAGCATCAATTAAATTGAATCGGACAAAACTCTGAAGATCTCCCGGGCCAAGCACAGTGATGACTTCAGTGTCAGCTACGATAGGTCCTGAAGACAGGTTAGTACCATCCACTGCCCGAACTGGCTCTGGCCTCAACTTCCTTTCAAAACGAATACCCCACGACTTAGCAAACTGGGTGTCGCAGAAGTTGCCCGTAGCTCCGGAATCAATCATGATAGAAATGTTTTCATTAGCCGCCTCAGCAAACTGGATTTTACTGGACAAAATTAGATGGGGAGCTGAAGACTGTAAAGTATTTGCTAAAGACTGTAATTTTGGAGATGACTCTTGTGCCGCTCCCACCAGAGCAACTCCGTCTACTGGTGGAGCTGATCTTTTACCCACGCAGAGGGCTTTGGCTTCTTCGGACATTCTCGAACAAAATGGCCCGATTGACCACAATACATACAAAGCTATCCTCGCTCATCCTTGCTGAGAGGGCCCCGTACAGTTCCTATTTGCATGGGTTCCTCGCCAAGACTCCCATCATCGCTCTTACTCGCTTCCGACCGAGCACGGTCATATCTGGGCGGAATCGTCCGAGAGTCCTTGCGACGTTCGCTCCGCCTTTCAGATTGTCGTTGGTATATGTGCAACACTAAGTCTATTAATTCAGAAAAGTCGGTAGGCCTCTTTGGAATTTGGGCCAACCCACCCTTGAACTCGTCCTTAAGCCCTCTATAGAAAATGGCTGCTCTCTTGGCCGCTGGCCAATTAGTTTCAACTATGAGTTTATTAAATTGGGCTAGGTACGCCACCAGCTCCTTGTTTCCCTGCTTTAAATCCAACAGCTCATTGTCCGTCGTCTGCGAGATGGTTCTTCTATCGAAAATTCATAAAAATTCTGCTTTAAATTCTTCAAATTTGTACAGCATCGGATCATCAGTTGATACTAAGGGCATAGACCATGCTGCGGCATCCCCACTCAGGTAAGAAAGAACAAACGCCACTTTGGACTGATCCTCCTTAAACAAAATTGGTTTGCACAAAAAGTGCAAAGAGCATTGTGTCAGGATCTCCCTGGAATCTTTCGGGTGGGGCCAAAGGAATTGTGGGCGACATAGCATGCACCACTTGTGTTGTTAACTCAGATGAGGATGAGGATGGTGTAAAACTCTGAAACTTGGATCTTTCAAAACTTGGACTGGGACTAATGGCTATCTCATCTAGTCTCTGACGTAAATAACTAGTCTCCAGATAGGACTTCTTTACCTCCTCCTGAGTCTCACTCAGCTGTTTTTGCATACTTTCCAGGATGGAGGTCAAAGCCTTAACATCCCAACCCTCAGCCATCTCGCCCAGACAGAAGGCACTTAGTGTGGCACTTCAATCTGTCAAGAGGACTGTACCTGATCTCCTGTATTCTGTGGGGATGATCTGGAGAGGGTCTTCAGATGAGAATTTCCCAACTCCCCTACACCCCTGGTCCCAGAGGACTCTGAGCTCAGGAATGAGGGGGGAAGGGGAAGTGGATAACAAACAGAGAGACTGCCACACCCTGGTGTCTTCCAAAACTTCGTTGTCGCTTTGGATACCTGTAAGAGTAACACAACATTAATACATTCCCTTAAGTCTTGGTCAATCTTCACTAGAGTCTTATATCATGCTATGAATACCTGGAATGGGTGCGGAATGCGTCTCTCTCTGAATAAGTAATTGAGTTGATGCAAGCTATGTAGATGGTAATGAAGAATTAATCCATAAGATGAAAAGGTCAGTAGAAGTTCAACTAAACAAACCACAACAGTGAATAAGGATATAACCTATATGCGCATATATTATAACCCTAAACACTACCAATATGATCTGCTAGTTCTTTTCTGTGGATGATGACACTTGAACTTCTCTATTGTATTTCTTTCTCTGGACTATCAATAAAAGCTGCATTCAGTAAATGTTTCTCTCAGGAGACTGCAAAGGAATATACTGGTGACTGCGCTGCTTGCCTTTTTCCAAAAGAGCTCAGAAATTACTCGAATTTACAGAGTTCATATTTTAATCTGAGCAATTCTGCCAAGTTCAAAAAGTCAATTGCAATCCCAGCATTGAACACTGCAGGTGAACTGACAAGACGTCGTTTCTCAGGGGAATGAGTTCCAGCAAACTAGCGCAGTTATGAAAATCAATTTGACCTGCTGCGCTGATACTCCAAACAACGTGACTCAACCTTGTGTCAGGATTCTTCGTGCGCAAAACAATTAATCACTGTTCAAAGCGCTCCTGCGGCTTACAGTACTGGTTTATTTTCTTTTCATAAAAGGAAAATACTGCCGCTGAAATCCGGATGTGGACAAAATACACAATCAGCCTCAAGAAGCATCTTACCTCGACTCCGGAGGGGAATGGGAATTCCGGAGGAGACTCACAAACTGCTCTGAAAATACCCCTGACAGCTACTCCGCTTGACAGGAAGATTTCCAAATTCTTCAAACTTCGGAAACGAACACCAAAAAAGGTTGCGATAGTCGAAATTAGAGACGCCTCAGCAGAGACTCTCAAGAATACGACCGCTCCCTTTCAGAAGGCAGTTGAAATGCGCAGCGCTCAGGAAGCACGCGCACGAAATGGCAGCTCAAAAATAAAAGACTAGAACGCCAAACTCCATGCTAGTGTAATACAGTGGCAGATTAGGTTTTTCCCAATTTCCTACAATGTTTATGCCAGCGAATTCTTTCTCCAGAAATGAGAACGATGAAACCAGGGAAACTTCTTCAGCTTAGTCCCAGGTAGGGAAGCAAAAGGCTGTGACACCAGAGCGGGCTTGACAATGGCATCAATTGGTGCCACTTTAATCCTCTCTGTCCAATCCATTTAATGTCTACATTTGGCAAAGCTCAATCTTTGTCAATACCTCTGTTTTCTGCATACCTTTGGCTCCAGAAAATATAGCTGTGTCCCACAATCCACACTCTAATCATCTTCAAGGGAAGTCAGGATGCACCCAGAAGGAGTCTGTATGTGAAAAGGCAGTTTGAGAACTAAGACTTTTCTAAAATGGTGGATAAGCTACAGTTTTGAAAAAGGAAGAGAAATGATTGGCTGTTTGAGAACATTATAGACTGAAAAGTAGGGTCCATGTTTTTTTGTTTTGAAAGCATGTTTCTTATTGGTTAGTAAAAACTGTTTGAAAGGAACATTGCATAGGATAAGCTGATATTTTGAAAAGTCAAGCACACTTGCTGTTTGGATTTGCAAATGTGCTGAACGTGTAGTCTGTGTGTTCAGTTGAGTGTTCCATGAACTGTTACTATGGTAACAGGCATTAAGCAGAGTGGGGGGGTAGGGTTCAAAGTTATGTCATTTGGAAAGGGTTGAAATGTGTAACCAATAGACATGTGTGTTAGCTTTTGCATTAATGTGGGAAGCAATGCGATTTGATATTTACATGTATATGTGTGCAGAATGAGAGGGAAAGTTTGCAATTATTTGGTCATGCTAAGAGCAGTGCAGTACAGACATTCTGTATAAGACAATCTGATGTGTGACCGATATACTTCTTAATCTACAAATCAATTTGAAAGGTGAGTTATTAATTTGTGAGGGGTTGTATGTGGTGCCTTTGTTTTTAATAAGACTAATGTGTTTCTTCTGCTAAAGTCCAGGGAGTACTCTTGCTTGTCTAGAATCACACTGTGAGTATGTGTGCATTTGAGCAACCATTGTGAGAGAAACATTTGGTTACTTCATGTCTTTTCTGCCACATAACTGTTTAAAAAAACTATCCTGTTAACACGTTGTAGTAGTATTAGAAGCCATATATTGCTTATGCATTTGCAGAATGGGTCAGGCATTGACACTAGAGTGCTGTAGTGAAATATGTAGAATGTGTGCAGTCACCTTACCCCTTCCAGACTAATGAGTCTGTTTTGCTAAAGTCTAAGGAATAGTGTTGTTTGTCTTGAATCACTGTGAGTCTGTGTTCATTTGGGCAACCATTGTGAGAGAAGCATTTGGTTACTTCATGTATTTGCTGACACATAACTGCGTAAAAACCTATCCTGTACTCACGTTTTAGTAGTATTTGAAATCAGTCATTGTTTATGCATTTGCAGAATGAGTCAGGTTTCAAGTCTTTATTTCGATTGAAAAAAAATCATGAAAGACACATTGTAACACACATTAATAAATAAATAAGTTTCTTAGTTTTAGTTAATCTAATCGTTATACAGTTATAATTGTTATTAATTAAAATGTCGCTACAACAACGGCTAGATTCAATTATATAAACAAGACAGTACAACACTAAGCTGAAACCAGAATCAGATAAACTAAACTAAGGTAAACTATACAATACTAAACTATACCGAAATTTATTAAAGATAAATTTTAAAAAAATATTAAACATCTTGAATGGGAAACCTGATATGAACATAAAAGTTAGCAAATACATTCTAATCTAGAACCTTTGGTATGAAACCGTTCCAAATATAAGGTGCAAAGGGTGCAGCCGTGTATTTACAGCAGAAAAACGTACAGCCTTATAGTGGAGCATCAGAGGGCACTATCAGGGATTTGTCAGCTGTTTTGACCTAATGATCCAAGCCCACCCTAGATACTTAGCTAGACTCACTACAAACACCTCAGAGGTATTAGTTTTTAGCGCCCAGATGGCCTCTGCAGATTTTCTAAAAGGAAGACGCCTGAACAGCGGTTTTAGCCACTTGGTGCGCGGCGCTGAGTAGCTGGGGCAGGCAAATAAAAAGTGGCCTTCTGATTCCTTCTGACCTGGGCAACCTCTACAGAGATCCAAAGCACCAATGGACCATTTGTTTATAAAGGTGTTCAATGGCAGGGCTCCTACCCGAAACTGGTAGTAGAGTTTCTTGTCCAGCGATTTGGTGATTACATCCCAGTAAGGTTCACGGGACGGATCCAACTTGAAAGTCAGGAACCTACCCGTGAGACTAGTAAAGCTGGAGACTGTAACTCGAGTATGGCGGAGCGAGGCCCAATACAATGCTTTAAATTCTTGTTTGGAGGGAAAGGCGTTAGTTGAGGGGGCTGTCCATAGCTGTTCTAACCCCATATCTACCAAGATGGTTTTTACCGCTTGGAGCCAAGGAATTTTCCCAGAACCTCCAATTGACCTGACTTCTGCTAATTCTTTTGCAAATAAAGTCAGGTCAGGGGAGGTCCATAATCGCCTCCAAAAGGCCACCAATCTGAATCTGTCCATCTCATTAATCGGAGGGCATCCCAGATCCAAACAAAGAGGGATGGATGGGGACGACTGAGGTAGTCCTACTAAGTTCCGTAGAAACTTACATTGGGTTTTAAACAGATTTAAGAGGTCCATGTGACCCCAGAGATCTGGGCCATATAAGATTGCAGTGCTAATCTTGGCGTCATAGATCTTGAGAGCTGGGGTAACCCGCTTAGTGATGGATCTCCTTTGCTCCTTTTTTAAACAACCAGTAAGTCGGGCGAGCTTGAGATGTTGTGCACCGACTTGGTCTTTCCATCTCAGACGGCTATCTAGAGTGACCCCCAAGTATGTCATAGTCTCAACTTGCTCTAGGTTGACTCCACTCATGCTTACAGAGCTCCGGACAGGGTGGTTTTTCGTAAGGACCATAAACTTCGTTTTGCCCACGTTCACCTTAAGGTCATTTATGGCACAAAACTCCTCAAAGCGGTCCAACGCCCGCTGTAATCCACAACGTGTTCTAGAAAGGAGTAGGGTGTCATCAGCGAAGATGAGCATTGGGAACCTTGTCCCAGCCAACATTGGGGCATCAGTGGGAGTACTTGAAAAGAATTTCACCACTTGATCAATGAGCAAGAGAAAAAGTGTTGGTGCCAGGACACACCCCTGACGGACGCCTCGAGTTACGGGAAAGGATTCTGTCACTTGTCCCTGGGCTCCCCACCTCACCCTCGCGTAATTATCCTCGTGTAATTTAATTATTAGGTCGAGTAGTTCCGTTGGTATTCCCAATCTTCTCAAAACTCCCCACAATTTGTCCCTCGGGACGAGATCGAAGGCGGACTTCAGATCGATGAATGCTGCGAAGATGGTGCCGCCACCGAGCAAAACCACTTTCCAGTAGATCAGACAAAATCTGAACACCTGGTCAATGGTGCTTATGCCTGATCTGAAGCCCGCCTGCATGGGAGATAATATATCCTCAGATTCGATCCAGCCCTGAACCCTGCCCAGGACCATGCGTGCAATGATTTTTTGTATGGAGTCGATGAGGCTAATCGGGCGATAGTTGCCTGGATTGGACCTATCGCCTTTTTTAAATATTGGTATTATCTCGGCCCCCTTCCAGGACTTGGGGATTCTTGCTCCTTTAACTAGTGAGTTAGCAATCTTGGTTATATAGGGCAGCCACAAAGCGGGGTTAGCTTTGAACAGATCGGCGGGGATGAGGTCCATCCCCGGCGCTTTCCCTCGCAAGGTCAAGCCTAGTGCAAGATCAACCTCTATTTCTGAGAAGATGAGTTTCTCCCCGTAGGTATGTAACGGAGGTGCCTCTCCCAGAGTATGTGAGGGTTTGAGGTTCTCAACACTAAATTGGGCTGAATAAAAAGTCACCCACTCTTCAGGAGGTACATGATTTGCGGGGGTGCGCAAATCAGAATCCTTCCCCCACTTAACTAGGTCCCAAAATGTTATCAGATTGTTCGAGGTGGAGGCATCCAGGAGATCCAACCAGTACTTGTCCTCCCACTCCCGTTTGGCTTCCCACTGTATTTTCCTATATTGCAGCCTAGCTGATTTAATTACACCCATATCTCGAGATTCAATTGCTTTAATAAGGTGTGTGTGGGCCTCCCTGCATTTTTTATTATACCATTTCTGGTGGTGGACGTTTACTTTAGTGGCTCCCTTCCGACACGGGAGAGAAAGTAGGGACTTTAACTGGTCAAAACAGCGGTTGTGGAGATTAATAACATTATTAGCCATTTCTAGGCTACCCCCCAACAAATCATGTTTCAGCATTTCATTATAAACATTTGTAACCACAGTATTAACATTGTCCCGTAGAGTTTCATCCTCCATGATCCTGGACCATTTTAACCTCTTCCTGTCATTAGTTAAGAGGACATCCCCTGTCCGTGAGGTACTAGACTCCTCCAGTCTCTTTAAGCCTGGTAACCTAAGTTGGAGTGACAGAGGGTTGTGGTCGCTTTCTGGGCGGGATACTACTTCCATGTCCACTAACAGGGGCCAGTGTTCCAACTTTAGCAGAATATAGTCAATACGACTTCTCCTTAGGCCGTTGTCAAAAGTATAATTGGCTCCTTTGTCAGATCTTGTGCGGCCATTGCTAGCCCGAAAACCCCGAGTTAGGCAAAGAGCCATCCAGTTCACTGCCGCCTCGGTCGCATTGACAGATTTATCAGACATCAGGTCAGGAATGTCCCAAGCAGCGTCCTCTGCTGAGCCCCAACTGTCCCCTAAGTCGTACAATAGTTCAAAGGTACAGTTTAAATCGCTGCTAGAAGGATAACATTTTCACTACTTAATCCAGCAAGGTTATGGTCTAATACATCCAACAGGTCAGTGCTGCGACCACCAGGTAGACCTCGAGCATATATGTTAAACATGATCAAATCCCGATGTCCAGCCTTACTCAGCCTAATTATGAGAAGGTCCGGGTTCTGTACAAATAGCTCTGTGGGGTGGAATCCCAGTGACTGCTTCACCCAGATCAATAAACCCCCTTATGCACGCCCTTCAACCCCTCTGATCACAGGTTTAAAGAAATTAACATAGCCCAACCTAAAGATTGGATCGGGTGCCCAGGTTTCCTGAAATAGGATGATGTTGAATTTATCCACAAACTCCAACCAGTCTTCAGAGAGCATACGGCCCTTTACCCCAGCAATATTCCAGGATACTATGTTTAGTTTTTCTATCGTAGGAACTACAGGGGGGAGCATCAGAACTGGAGCTGCAGGGATTACCTGTTCACCCCCACTGCCCCACCTATTCTCAAAGCTCATAAAGTTATCCGGGATGTCCCCACCCTTCGTAGTCTCTATTACATCTTTGGGTACTAATATGGTGACCTCCGTCGTGACTAAATCCCCCATAGTTTCCTCGACTAAATCCCCCATAGTTTCCTCGCTAAATCCCCCATAGTTTCCTCTGAGTCAGTTATTCCCACTAGAGTGCAGTAGTGAAATATGTAGAATGTGTGCAGTCACCTTGCCCCTTCCAGACTAGTGGGTGTGTTTTGATAAAGTACAAGGAGTAGTGTTGCTTGTCTCTACTTATTAGTCTTATAGTTAAGGATTGGCCTTGCCACTAACCCAGTACAAGTCCATTTCTTTATATACTATGCATGCACACCTGCAAGAAGCTACAAAGTATTAATACAGTCTTCAAAATACTCAGTTTATATCTATGTAGTTTTGGAATGTCTCTGTCATAGGATACCATGTGATCTGAAAGAAATAGATTTGATTGGTTCATAACATTTTCCATTGTACCTATTGAAGAACCGCAATCATTTCAATCATTCTTCTTTGAGCATCTTTGGAGGGATAACTCTGTGCTTACCTCTTGTCACTCTCATGCAATGAATCAACTAGCAATATGTTCTTATTGTAACAGTCTGCTAATACCTAAGCACTTATGGGGAAAATGTGGAAGCATCCTGTGCCAACAATATGTCACTTTTTGTAACGTAGTGATGGCGCCAGACACACTTTCATATTTACAAGGAGAGGAAAAGGTTCTCTCTGTAGCTTTTCTTCTCCGTGTAAATATGACCTCATCATATACACTACTTTGCGTTGAAGGGGCATTCTATAGGTGTTGCTGTACGTGTTTGCACAGAACACTAGTAGAATAAGACACATCTCCAGATTTATCAGAAATCATAAATCTGGACACGTGTGTGAATGCTGCACCATCCTCCAAATGGTGTAGCAAGGCACAACAAGGAGAAATGTTTGCACAGCATACATTGAAGGAGAAAAATGTTTCTACTGATTTTTTGTGTGCAGGAAGGTGTGTCTTCCTGCACAAAAACAAACTCCACATGACACAGATATCCTTGCACAATGGTGCCTGTGTCACCACATGGCTGCAGTTTAAGCAGCAGTGCGGAGGGAAGCACAGACTTGTAACATATTTATGTACATATGTTGCATGCCTATGCTTTGGAAGTACCACCACACACTGCATCTAAAGAGCTTACAGTGTCATGCTGCTGCACTTCCTTATAGTTCTGCACTTATACATCCACCATACACTACTAATGCATTCTTTTTAGTCAATTATGCACTACGCATACATTCAACCAAACTTTCACACACTATCATACGAATGTAGCTCTTTTTTTAACCAGAGAAGTTAGTTCAGAAAAAAATATTTTTTCGTTTTTTGCTGTTTTATATTTTTTTTGTCGTTTTTTAACAATTTTTTTGATTTTCTTTTTTTTAAAAGAAAAAAACAGAACAGGAGGAATAAAATAGTGAACTGCAGGAAAAAAAGAAACAAAAATCTAAAAACGGTGATTCTTCTGCGCTGTACAAATTAGATCAATGGACTGCTCTACATAGCACAGCAGTTTGTTGCATTTAATGCAATGAATTTTTAATTGTCCAAATCCTGGAGGTATTTCCGGTTGTCCAGCCAATGATGAACTTCCAGCTGAAGTGCTTGCCACCTCTGGCGGAGGGTTTTCTCTGAGTCTTCTGCACTCCTCCTGAGCCAGGTTTACAAGGTGCAGCGTCTTGAGGTGTATCATCATGCTCGCTGTACCGCAAGAATACTTTTTTGTTGGATCTCCTCTGGAAAGAACCCTTTCACAGATTTTACATGTCACCTTAGTGGCGTTGACCTTTTTTTGTACTTCAGGTATTGAAAAAAATGTACACACCACTGTGTTGGGATTTAGATCGGGCTGAACCTTAGTCCTCTCTCTATGCACATGCTGATGGTCACACCCCTCCCTCCTTGACCCATGTGATCACATTTAACGGAGAGGGACCGGACATTCATTGCTTGGTTTTGAAACCGGTCACGTTGTCTTTCCTGGTGACCGTGCTGCATGGGATTGTTCTGCTGAGTTCATGTTTTCGCTCAGGGACTATTTTGGATGACAGAGCGAGGCTTCGTTCTGGAAAGGAAGAACATTTCGGATTCTGGATCTGTATTAAGGACGTTGGATCGCTGGGCTTTGCAAGTGACTCTAAAACTTGCTCTGGATTTGCGTTGGATTCTGTACGCGGCTGCGTGCGGTCACTGGAAACACGCCAGTGCATTCATTTCCGGGTGTTGGATTTCTCTCGGCGTCCTTGTGTGGAATTTAGGTTCTTTTACGAACCAGCTGCTAGTCGGCGTTTTGTTTCATTTTTTCCTTTTGTGGCCACTGATTTTTCGGGTAGTTTGGGAAGCGGGATGTTTATTTTGCACGCATCATTTGGAAAGGGTTTTTTTCAGTCAGAAGACTTTTTCCCCTAATGCAAACAACAATACAAGGAAACTCTCCTAGAGTGGTGTTCACTCTTGAAGGCTCCAGTCCAGGTCAAGAGGAACGGAGTCTCCGATACAGCACTGCTGAAGCCCTCATCGGGTAAGAAGGTGAAGGGGTTGTTGTTGGTACTGATATGGTATGTGCGTAGAGAGAGAGAGTCTAGGAGTGATTTCTTATCATTATTCTTTCTGTTTATCTCTCCTCTGCAGGGTGCGAGGTTCTTTCTATACCCCTTGAGATTAATGAGAGCTGGAGACTTACTGGGTTCTCTGAAGCCTTCTTCCTCCCCGGGTTTGTTATTTTTACCCTTCCCTCTCTCCTGGCTCCGGCTGTAGTGTGCAGTGGTATCTATATTGCAGACTGCAGTCTGTGCGGGGGTAGAGAGAGGGGAATATCGTCGCTCCTGCAGCGTGGTTCCCAGTGGGTGACAATTTGACAGAAAACCAAGCCCACGAATATTTGCGCTGCCCGAGCGAGGATGGACATTGATAAAGCTGAGGATAGTGGGCAGGAAGAGAGGGTCCCCACTATGCAGGAATTAATGGGAGCTATTACTGCTTTACAGACGCAATTGCAGGACTTAAAACAGGAGAACCAGGGGTTATGTCAGGAGTTAAATATGGCTAGGTCACGAGATCAGGGAAGTTGGGGAATGGGAAAACCCTTGCTGCAACCCGCTACCTTTCAGTATGACAGAGGAGCTGGAAGTAGCACCGCTCCTATGACGGTTAACGTGACTACTCCTACTCCTGTTCCTCTCGCTGTTCCTGAACGCTTTACAGGGGATTCAAATAAATTCGCAGTCTTTATGAATCAGTGCCATCTCCATTTTTTGTGCAGACCTACAGCCTTCCCGAATGATTCAGCCAAGGTGGCGTTTGTGATCTCTTATTTAGCAGGGACGGCTGCTACATGGGCTGTGCCTTTAGTGGAGAATGATGATCCTGTGTTGAATAATTATGACTTATTCAAGGAATTGATGCATGTCCTTTTCGCTAAACATGCGTTTATACAAGCTAGTGATGCTGAGCTATTGAAGTTACGACAGGGCAAACAAGATCTACTTACTTATGTGTCTACCTTCAATAGATTGGTGTCTGAGACGCATTGGCCTGTAGACAAGAGAACCTCGTTATTTTATCAGGGGTTAAGCGAGGAATTAAAAGATGTGGTCTCCCAGGTTGTTAATCCTCCGTCAGATTGTACAGAGTTTATTGATCTGGTTGTGAAGTTGAATCACAGGTTGTTGGAAAGGAAGGGGGAAAGATCTAGACACTTCGTGTCGAGACCCCTGCCTATTCGGAGTGAGTCACGGGGTTCTGGGGGGGAACTAAAACAGACACCCGAACTGATGGAGATTGGTGGAGTAAGGGGACCCTTGAGTTCGGTAGAGAAGGAAAGACGTCGGTCCAACAATCTGTGCTTATATTGTGGACATGGGGGACATTATGCAAGGGACTGTCCTGTAAAACCTTCTAATGAGCCTTCTCACAAGGCTGTGGCTTGTGTGCACAGAGAAGCAGTGGTGAAGGACTCCAAGGTTCAATGTACTCCTTATCAGATACTCGGCATTGTGTAGAGGGTTCCCAGACACTTTACCATCACGGTTTGTTTGGTTATCTCAAACAACCATAGAGCTCCGGTTTCAGCATTGTTGGATTCCGGTGCTACGGGGAATTTTATGGATATCAAGTTGGCTGAAAGAATGGGTGTTACCTGGGTTTACAAAGAACAGCCGGAGCCAGTGCGTGCCATAGACGGAACTGAATTGTCTTCTGGTACGATTACGCGACAGACTGAACCCCTGTGTATGGTCGGTGACAATGGTCATTCTGAGGAAATAGGATTTGATTTGATTGATGCTCCTTCCTTTGGAGTTGTTTTGGGAGTACCGTGGTTGCAGAAACATAATCCCAAAATAGACTGGATCAGGAGAACGGTGACTCTTGACTCTGTTCACTGTTTGCAGAGTTGTTATAAGGTAGCCACGGATTGGATAACACCATTGACTTGTGCTGTGGGTACTGGTGGGAACAGTGAAGAGGAGTCGGGGGTCCCTGAAACCTATTCGGTCTTTAGCGAAGTGTTTGATAAAGAAAAGGCTAGAGAACTTCCCCCTCACCGCCCTTTTGATTGTCGGATCGATTTGATGCCAGGGGCTACGCTACCTTGTAGTCGTGTCTATGCTTTGTCGGGCCCCGAAGAACAGCATTTGAAGGAGTACATCAAAGAGATGTTGGAGAAAGGATTTATTCGTCCCTCCTCATCGCCTGTGTCATCGGCCATCTTCTTCATTCCGAAGAAGGAGGGTGGCCTTCGGGCATGTGTGGACTATAAAGCGCTCAACAAGGGTACGATTAAGAACAAGTACCCTCTTCCCTTGATACCTGTGTTACTTGATCAACTGAAGTATGCAACGGTGTTCACTAAACTCAATCTCAGAGGTGCTTACCATCTCATTCGCGTCCGTGAAGGCGATGAATGGAAAACTGCCTTCCGGACCAAATTTGGCCTTTACGAGTATTGCGTTATGCCTTTTGGGCTATGTAACGCTCCGGCTGCTTTTCAGTTTTTTATTAACGAGGTGTTGAGGGAATATTTGGATTTGAGCGTCATAGTCTACATTGTCGATATCCTTGTGTTCTCTAATACTGTTGAGGAACACAAAGTCCATGTTGGGCAGGTGTTATCTTTGAGGTCAAGGGAATGCTACAAGGGACTTGATTCTAGGAAAACAAAATGCACTTAGTTGGGAGTCGTATGGAAGTTATCGCACTCCAGAGTATCAACACGATATCACATGAAAGGAACAATCTAGACTAATGGAATCAATCTCTGGAAGGAGGAGAATCAAAGATACACGGGGAGATTGAACCTGTATTCAAAGAAAATTTTATAAGTTTTAGGAGATGTAAATCACACAAAAAATGTCTGGGGAGACAAGTAAAAATTAATTTAAGCAAAGAAGTTGTGAACAGAGGTATGAGCAACTTAAACACATCAGTTCAAAACTTAACATCAACTCCAGAAAATTGCAACAAACAACCAGAATAATTAATCAACAGTGGTTGTAGGTGTGTTCCAAAGAAACAATGGTGGAGATGATGAGGTTGTCGACGTTTCGGTCTATATTGCTGTCGTCGAGCAGACCATCATCAGGCCCAAACAATTCATTGCTGGTAAAAAGACGCCCTAAATTAAAACAATAAAACATCAATTACTATGTAAACTAATAAAAAAATGATACAATTATAAAAAAGATTCTTCCGTGTATCGCAAAAAAAGTGAAAAAAGAGATATCCTACAAAGTACCCCTTCCCGGTACTACTTATTGCAGGGAGAAAGCGTCAATCATATCTCATGTAAAATCATCAGCATGAAATTATTTAATGATACTGATCAGAAACTTAAGAGACATATCGAGAACGAACCATAATTGAAAATGGTTGCTATAAATCATATAACATGTATAATCAACAAACTGGGAATGTTTAAAAATATTTGTCAAGAAAGAGAGAAATATCAGGACATGTCTAATACAATTAGCAGTATCATTCAATGTTAGCAGGTGTTACAGCGCCTGAAAGAACATCAGTTGTACGTACGACTAGAGAAGTGTCGTTTTCACACATCCAAGGTGGAGTTTTTGGGGTTTGTGATTTCAGCAGAGGGGATCATGATGGATCCCAAGAAAATAGAAGCTATCACTTCAGGTTTTACTTGGGTTCGCCAATTTTTATCGGCGGTTTATCTCACATTTTTCAGAGATCATAGCCCCCATGACGGTGTTGTTAAGGAAGGGAGTACCTTTTGTTTGGTCAGACCATGCTCAATCAGCTTTGGATTTGTTGATTGAAAGGTTTACTTCGGCACCTGTTTTGTTTCACCCTGATCCTACATTGCCTTTTTTTGTTGAGGCGGATGCCTCCTTGTGCGCCGTGGGAGGGGTGTTGTCCCCGAGAGATGTGGAGAACGGATACATGCATCCAATTGCCTATTTTTCTGAAACCTTGTTGCCAGCGGAAAGGAATTATACCATGGCCGAGCGTGAATTGTTGGCCATTAAACTATCTTTTGAGGAGTGGCGTCATCATTTGTGGGGTGCTCGGCATCCAATAACGATTTTCACTGATCATAAGAACTTGAAGTTCTTCCGTTCTGCGCGGGCTTTAACCCCTCGCCAGATGCGGTGGGTTTCTTTTTTTAATGAGTATGATTTTATCATCACCTATAGGCCTGCAGTACAGCAACTAAAGTCGGATGCATTGTCCCGTATCCATGTGAACCACACCGACCAGATTGTAGAGAAAGAGAGGGGTTCATTCATTGCTCCGGACAGGATAGTGGGCAGCATTTCCACTGAAGACTTTAAGGAGTTGGTTCAACTAAGGATGGGAAAGATAGATCTTACACCTTGGCTGCCCCAACCATTGTTTTCCATAAAGAACGGGCTGTTGTATCATGAGGACAAATTGTTTATTCCCCCTGACCTTCGGGATATGGTTTTGGAATGGTGCCATTCTTCATCTCTAGCTGGGCACCCTGGTACGAATAAAACCATGGAGTTGTGTTTGCGGTGGTTTTGGTGGGAGTCAGTGGCAAAAGATGTACAGTCTTATGTTAAGGCCTGTCCTGTGTGCGCTATAAATAAACCGACCCATACTAACCCTTCTGGGTTGTTGCATCCTCTCCCGGTTTGACCGCTCCATGGCAAACAATAAGTATGGATTTTGTGACCGACTTACCCTTAGAGTCGGGATTCACAGCCATATTAGTAGTAGTGGATTCGTTTACCAAGATGGCGCATTTTGTGCCTTTAGCTAAGTTGCCCACAGCTGGGGAATTGGCTCTGATCTTTGTGTCTTCCGTGGTACGCTTGCATGGATTGCCTTTCGCTATTGTGTCAGATAGGGGGGCTCAGTTTATTTCTCATTTCTGGACTGAGTTGTGTGCTGCTTTGCGGATGAAACTGTGTCTGTCATCCGCATATCATCCTTAATCGGATGGTCAGACTGAGCGCACCAATCAGACCATGGAACAGTATCTGAGGTGTCTTGTAACATCATTGTCATGCAGTTGGGTTGCGGCTCTTCCTCTGGCTGAATTCGCATATAACAACAGTGTGCATTCAGCTGTTGGAGTGACCCCTTTCTTTTGTTCCATGGGGTTTCATCCCAGAGCGATCCCTATTCAACCCTCGGGCCAGGTACATGCGGTGACCACATTGGGGCTCTCATTGGTTCAGATTTGGAACACGGCATTGGAACATCTAGAGAGGGCCAAGGTTGACATGAAGAAGCAGGCAGACAAACATAGGGCCCCTGCTCCCTCTTACCAGGTGGGGGATAAGGTGTGGCTTTCCACAAAGAATTTGAGACTAGGGGGGTCTCGAAAACTACAGCCTAGGTTTGTGGGTCCTTTTCCTATCATTAAAGTGGTGAATCCCGTGGCAATGAAATTGGGGTTACCAGATGAGTACGGGATTCATCCTGTTTTTCATACCTCCCTTTTGAAACCATACACAGCTACCACGCAGGTCTTGCCCCCCCCTCCCCCTGTGGTGGTAGGTGAGGATGAGGAGTTCGAAGTTAATGCTATCTTGGATTCCAGAAGAAGGGGTGGGAAACTCATGTACTTGATTGACTGGAAGGGTTATCTCCCAGAGGATCGTACTTGGGAGGGAGCAAGCGGGGTGCATGCCCCTAGGCTAGTGAGGCTGTTCCATTTACGCCACCCATCCAAGCCCCGTCCGGTAGGGAGGCCTTTGCGGGGAGGTACTGTTGGGATTTAGATCGGGCTGAACCTTAGTCCTCTCTCTATGCGCATGCTGATGGTCACACCCCTCCCTCCTTGACCCATGTGATCGCATTTAACAGAGCGGGACCGGACATTCATTGCTTGGTTTTGAAACCGGTCACGTTGTCTTTCCTGGTGACCGTGCTGTATGGGATTGTTCTGCTGAGTTCGTGTTTTCGCTCAGGGACTATTTTGGATGACAGAGCGAGGCTTCGTTCTGGAAAGGAAGAACATTTCGGATTCTGGATCTGTATTAAGGACATTGGATCGCTGGGCTTTGCAAGTGACTCTAAAACTTGCTCCGGATTTGCGTTGGATTCTGTACGCGGCTGCGTGCGGACACTGGAAACACGCCGGTGCATTCATTTCCGGGTGTTGGATTTCTCTCGGCGTCCTTGTGTGGAAGTAAGCGAACCAGCTGCTAGTCGGCGTTTTGCTTCATTTTTTCCTTTTGTGGCCACTGATTTTTCGGGTAGTTTGGAAAGCGGGATGTTTATTTTGCAGGCATCATTTGGAAAGGGTTTTTTTCAGTCAGAAGACTTTTTCCCCTAATGTGAACAACAATACGAGGAAACTCTCCTAGAGTGGTGTTCACTCTTGAAGGCTCCAGTCCAGGTCAAGAGGAACAGAGTCTCCGATACAGCACTGCTGAAGCCCTCCTCGGGTAAGAAGGTGAAGGGGTTGTTGTTGGTACTGATATGGTATGTGCGTAGAGAGAGAGTCTAGGAGTGATTTCTTATCATTATTCTTTCTGTTTATCTCTCCTCTGCAGGGTGCGAGGTTCTTTCTATACCCCTTGAGATTAATGAGAGCTGGAGACTTACTGGGTTCTCTGAAGCCTTCTTCCTCCCCGGGTTTGTTATTTTTACCCTTCCCTCTCTCCTGGCTCCGGCTGTAGTGTGCAGTGGTATCTATATTGCGGACTGCAGTCTGTGCGGGGGTAGAAAGAGGGGAATATCGTCACTCCTGCAGCGTGGTTCCCAGTGGGTGACAATTTGACACACTGAAGTTGGTCTTTCAGGACGTGGAGGTTCAGGGACAAACTCTTCATCAGAAGAATGCGCCGAATCCGGTGCTGGCTGTTGTCCAGAAGCCATTCTGTGCAGATGTAAAAGAATAGCACACAGTAAATCACCCCAAAAAAGCTCTTCTCAGGTCTGAGATGTTCCTCCAAAGAAGGTGTAAGAAGAATGATTGAAATGGGTGGGGTCCTTCAATAGTTACAATAGGAAATGTTATGAACCAATCAAATCTTTTTTTATCGGGTCACATGGGGTCCTCGAACCCTGCGCTAAGGCAGCACGCACCCAACGCGACTTCGCAAAATTGCATTCAAAAGTAATACATTTATTAAAAGTATATTATTTTAATGATAGCTTAGACAATGTCTTGCCCTAATATGTATATTAGATACATATATATATCATTTTGGACATTAAAAAATGTTGTGCGAGTCGGACACCCACCTGGTCGAAAAAACGTATAGGACGTCACGCGGAAGTGCGCGAGCGCCGCGTAACGTAATACGTATGTGTTGCGTATGCGCCTGGAGTCGTGTACCGGTCGCATAGCGATCGAGCACGAAAATACACACCCGTCGCACACCCTATGCGGATCCTACACAACAATCCTAAAATGGCGGCCAGGTTCCACGCAGTGATCGAGATAGGTACGCTTTGGGTGCGCGACTCCAAAAAAAAAAACGAACAAAAATTATATAAATATATTAAAAAACATAATAAAACAAAAAAAACATTAGTTTCAATATTTAAATTTTTTTTTCCATTTATAATAAAAATATATAATGTAAATTAAAAAATAAAATATGAAAAAATAAATAGTTGAAAAAATGTAGAAAATCAGTATCAAAAAAATAAATATAACTATTATTACATTTAAAAATTATCATTTAAAAACCTTTGAAATTCACAGAAAAAAGCATAAGTTTCAGGGGTGTTATATTTAGGAATTGTCATTTAAAAAACTTTTAAATTCACTGAAAAATCCATAGGCTTCAGACATGTTATAGTTAGAAATTATCATTTAAAAAATCTTAGAAATTCACTGAAAAAACCATAGGTTTCAAGGGTGTTTTTGTTAGCTGGACATTTCACTCGTACAAAACCATTGAAATGCCTACGTTATAGTTAGTTCTACTAATTATAACTCGCACCTCCGCAATCCACTGCTGATGATGTTACATATTACATCATTCATGACTTGGTCAGTAACATCACTGATGACATCTCAAATGACATCGCTGATGACATCACTGATGACATCATCCATGTGACAATCTGATACACCTCATCATACACTAGTATAACCTTTCATCACTCACTATAAAGTATAGAGTACCGTATTTGAAACCATTTCCACACCAATACAAGTTTTTAAAAACCCACTCAGTGATTCCTAGATCTACACATACATCTAAACACTTACCTATAGATTCACTCATGTATGCTGACAATGATCAATAAATTAGTATCAAATATACTTATACACCTACATCAACATTACACACCAGCATACATCCTATTCACATATGCAGTCATCTTACTCACTTATGCAAACAATTTATCATACTTATATTTACTCAGCTACACACTTATACAAACACCACTTCATTTATTCATAGATAGTAACTCATACTTAGTGTGTTATAAAATCACTATTACAAGTATACAGTTATCCATACAGTCACTCATAGAATCACTGAGTCTTATGTATACTTATTTATATACAACAACTGTCACATACACTGCCTTTAATATTTTTACTTTGTTGGACATGGATCATTGAGAAACATATTTACTCATCACTACACCCATAAATACATTCACTCACCCAAATAACTGTTTCCACATGCAGTCTTAACCTCATATACCTACTAAAAAAACTTTTACACATCTTTGGACAGTCACACGCCTTCCACCCAACCACACACACACATTCACTCTCCCATACAAGTTGTCACTTAACTAATCAATAACTAATATAGACTTTCACGTAGCTACTAACCAACTTATGCAGTAGTTTACACAACACGAGACAGACTAATACAGATATTCACAGTTTAATTACTATCCCATATATTTAGCGAGACACTTTAAATTAGTCACTTAAACAGTCAATCACACTGCTACTAAATTCTCCATCCACACACTTATACATTAACTCATTCTTCAATGCATATTGCTATATATATAATACATATTTAAATATAGAAACAAACCACATTCACTGGATGATGTCATCAGTAATGTCATTTGAGATGTCATCAGTGATGTCATCAGTGATGTCACTGACCATGTCATGAATGATGTAATATGTGACATCATCAGCAGCAATCCACTGCTGATGATGTCACATATTACATCATTCATGACATGGTTAGTGACATCACTGATGACATCACTGATGACATCTCAAATGACATCACTGATGACATCTCAAATGACATCACTGACTAAAAAAAGTGCCCATCAGTTCCCATTCGGTACCGCCCTATTCATCATCTGGGCTCACCTAACCCAGGTGAAAGTGTGGTCTGCCACTAGATATTTATTTTTGTGACAAACAATCAAAGCAAGATGGAAATTATTGATAAAGGGTGGAACCGAAAAAATTAGTACACCAGGGTAACTGAATTGCAGTGCATGGGTGTTAAGTGAAAAAAGAGTGAAGTGTTTTAAAATTGGGTAGAATAGAGTAGAGGTAGGCAATTTTAATAATTTCTCTCAATTATCCCAATATTAAAAATATAGGAAACTGACAGATTTAATAACTAGTCATATATCTTTTATTCGGTTTCCATAATTTTTTAGGAACCATAAAAAGTACATTACAATAAACAGTGTATAAAAGTCGGACGGCAAAACGAATTATACCAAAAAACAGATTTTACATAAAAAGGATACATTTTTTAATAAAAAACAGACAGGGTTATTAGACAGAATATTGATAAAGTGCAAGTGCATTAAAAGACAAATTAATCATAATTACACCGATATTTTATACAAGTTTTAAGGAAACCAGCTACACATTTAGCAATAAATTCTGAATCTAAATATTGCAAAGCAAGAAAAGCGGCACGGCAAGATCTTAACACCATAGATGACAATAGGGGGATAATCCAGCACTTTCGGAGTAAATCATAAAATCTGCAAAAAAGCGTAACATGGATTGTGGATTGTTCCGAGGTATCATCACATGGGCACTTAGTGATAGATTTTGACCAATCTTGTTTTTTCGGAAAGGAAACAATACGAAAGAATGTTTTATAACGAAACCGAGACAAGAGATATTTTTCATATGCATTCAGATGGTATTTCAGGTAGGGTTGGATGCCTAAGGAAGATTGAACACTTAGGATCTGGATATTAGAGATCTTGGTGATTTCCTGAGATATACGAAGTTCCCTCAAATGTGATAAGCATAAGATTTTTAGATTTTTCCTTGACAAGCTTAGTAAGGTTGAGGGCTCAAAGAAATACGTAGTGATATTTATATCCTTAAAAAAGTTACTCACATAGGCCAGCCAGGGGATTTTTTTCCAATTGGCCAGGCCCAGGCAATCCATAATGAGTGAACGGGTCAACTTATACTGCTCCGTGGTCCAAACTCGGTGCCATAAGAGAATGGGCTGGATTTTAATGTTATCCGTAATATAGTCCATTCCCAATTCAAGGTGACTACCGTAGGTTGGAGCACTTTTTGGGATTGCCAGCGTGTACCTAATAAAGTCATTCTCCACCACCTGTAAAGTTTCTACGGCAGCATAGCCCCACACGCCCGCGCCATAAACTGCCACACTGTGGCATTTGGCATGGTATATTTTTAAGAGTTCTTCGGGGGAGGCTTACCAAGTTTGCGCGCGAATGTTGTCAGGGCAGTTGTTGCACGTAGAAACATTAATTTCCTACTGCACATGGCCTGCTTCCAGGACATTTTACTATCAAATAAGGTGCCTAGATAGGGGTACGTAGTGGTACATTCCAGCTTGTCTTTTGTGATAAAGATCGGTTTAGGCTTCTTTACCCGCTTTCCGATGTGCATTACTAAGGTCTTTTTAATATTGACCGTTAGGTCCAAGGATGACATAAACTTGCAGTAATTATTGAGAAGGAGCTGCAGCTGATTTGGGGTTCTTGCTATTATCACAGAATCATCGGCATACAGTAATGCGGGAATAGGGCGGTGATGAATTGTTGGTAGGTCCTGGCTCCTTGCCAGCATGGCCAACTCAAGGCCATTGGTGTAAAGGTTAAAAAGGAAGTGAGCCAGGACACAGCCCTGTCTAACTCCCCTGGTGACGGCGAAAGATGGAGTAAGTTCGCCGTTCACCCCGTATCTCACTCTTGCCGAGGCGTCAGAATAGAGTTCTCGTAAAAATGTGACCAGGGGTGGATCGACACCCACTTCGGCAAGAATCAACCAGAGTTTGGAGTGAGACACGCAATTGAACGCTGCAGACAAGTCTACATACACTAGATGCAGATTGCCAATCTTAGCCCCAACATACTTACCAATAAAAAGGGAGAGATTTAACGCCTGCTCTACAGTTCCCAATCCCTCCCGAAACCCATATTGCAAGTCGGTCAAGACGTTGTTAGCAGCGGCCCAGTCCTGCAGTCGCTCAAGGACCAGCCGACCGGCCACTTTGCCAAGGGAATCGAGGAGGGATATGGGCCTGTAGCATGCAGGGTTATTGCGGTCTCCCTTTTTGAAAATGGGGAGCAGGATTGAAGTAGACCAAGAGTCAATTAGCCCCAAAGATGTAAAAGCTTCAAAAAAACGGGTCAAGATCGGAGACCATAGTTCCTGATTATGAATAAGAACATCTAACGGTACCCGCTCCAGGCCGGGCGCCTTGCCAGGTTTGGAGGCTGACAGGGCAGTGATGATTTCATTATGCCCAAATGCTAACTGGATGGGGTAAGAGTTAGTAGTGTGGGGGCACATTCTCTAGCTTTCTCGCTGTCAGATTGTGTTAGATTTTCTGCACAGAAAATTTTCGAGAAGTGGTTAACCCAGCTCTCTGCGGTTACATCCACTTCTAGCCTAGGTGCAGAGCTTGAATCAGAGAGGAAGGGGGATTTGACCACTCGCAAGAAAGCAGAGGAATCCTTGGTTCGACAGCTCTCATGGAGCTGTTCCCAAAGATCGTTTTTAATTTCCCGTCTGCGATTCTTAATGGCCAGATTGTATTCTTTCCTTAATTTTCTAACTACGGGAGGATCTCTTATAGGATTGCATAAAGCCTCCTTTAAGAGAGATAAGGCCCTACGACATTGAGGGTTAATTTATTAGAATTATGCTTTCGGAAAAGTTCATCTCTAATTATTTTATTAATCTCTGCAAAACTGGATCGAATCAATTCTTTTGGGGACTCTAAGTCTAGACATTTTTCCAATAAAGGGAGTGCTTTTTTTTATTATATTAGCGGATAATACATTCGGGTCTGTTTTCGACCATTTGATTGAGTAGCCGTTCAGCTTTGCCAGGGTCAAAGCCTGTTGATTAAGCAGGCTAGGAATCTTGTGTTGTTGAGGGATACTCTGGACTGTAATAGTGAGACTATTGGGAATAATCGTCACTGCTAATATCCACTCCTGTTACAAAGTTTGACAATTGTGCTTGCGTGTTATGTGTACATAATATGAAGTCTATAACACTCGATAAACCCCTCCCATGGAATGTAGGTGAAAAGCCCATAGGAGGGACTACCAGATCATTTGCAAAACCCAAATCTAAGGAAACAAGGTGTTCATTTAAGCAATTCCCTGGGTTAGAATGAAAATAATGAGCTAGGGGGCACCCACATTCATCAGTAATACCACACTTGACATTATCATAATTTTGACACAAAGGAATATTAAAATCACCGCCCCATATCACATTAAAAGAAGATATTAAGTATCTGGACCGTTGCGACGTTAAAATGACTGATATTTAATTTAAAACATTTACAGAATCCAAAAGAGACACATGGTTATAAAAGTTAACCAGAAAATACAAAGACCCTTTCTTCACCTTTATTCTAAGAATTTGATAGTTCTCAGCTATCTTTATTTCAGATATTTCTTGTAGAGGGAGGTCATTGGATAGATAGATAATTAGACCTCCTTTAGATCTACCTGAGGGAGTAGGGCGAGCAGTTGAAAAGAATGTCTTGTAGCCCTGCAAATGGATAGGAGAGAGCAACCAGGTCTCCTGGAGACATACTATATTATGTTTATAAATTGTTTCTATCCAGGAATATTGGTCGATTTTTGTACGTAGCCCTGCTATGTTCCAATAGATTAAGGTCAGGGTTAAAGAACAAATTGGTTCATTGGGGGGAAAAAGAGAGACTTGGAAAGCTTCAATTGCAGGAGAAAGGACGGGAAGATGGAATTGGGTGGGGATATGGGGGGACCATCCACCACTAGGCTTCGGTCCTGGTTCTGGAATTTAGGAATGCTCTCTTAGAGAGGATTGTAGGAAGGAGCTTCCAAACTAGGGACATCTACATTCTGAGTACCTAAGTTAATTGGAATTACATAGTCCTTTTGAGTCTTGTTGAGCTTATCTGCAAGTCAGTCTACCCCCTCTAAGGACGAGAGAGCCACAAAACGATTGGAAGTAGCGATATTAAAAGTTGGGCCCATGATGCTCTTAGGGTTCATGGGATTTTGAACTTCAACCAAGGCTCTAGGGTAAAAATAGTTTAGTGATCTAGTTGATATGCCTCCCTCATAGCTATCACTGTACCAGTCTCGAATAAAATTTGTGACCCTATAGCACGGGTACTCAAAGTACGGCCCGCGGGCCAGTGGCGGCCCGGCAAGCCTTCCCTGGCGGCCCGCGGACCTTGAGTCATCATGCCCGTGTTTTAATATTTTTTTTTTAAGAGTGTCTGCAGCAGCGCGAGAGACTCTGCTGCTCTGTGGGGGCCGGGCGATCCTAGCGATAGCGAGAGTAAAGCTGCAGGGGCCTAAGAGGTGACATCAAGGCCTCATTAACATGAAAATGGTCTTTTAAAGACCTGTTAAGTGCTCGGGTGCGGCTGTGAATGTGTGTGCGCCCCGGCGGACACACAGGCAGGGTGAGATGAAAGGGAGGGGGACTTATAAACACACGCACACCTCAAAAGAAAAGCGCATTCTTTAGCTGGAAAATCACCTACTTAATCGGCACTTCTCGCTTGCTCAGTCTATTGCCCCACATTCAGGGTCTACCACGGAATGCAAGACCACCCGAGAGAAAATTAAGATTTACATTTTTGTTAAAAAATAATCAGCGCTAACAAATGCTACTGCAGCTTTGAGTAACCTTCTTACGTGTAATCGGTTTAAAACCCAAACAAGGTAATTTAGCACTTTCCCTATCCTGGATGCCTGTTATAATTCGAATACTCTTTCATATTCAGCAACACATTTATAGAACAGGTCAGGTTTTAGTAAGAGGGATTGCCCAGCGTTTATTTGGTTAAAGTAGTGTGTGTACTATTGATTCAGCGCCAACTATTAATTCTATATTTGACCCTATGGCTTCCGGAAATTATGCGCTACATTTGTTTTAAAAAATATTATGTTTTTGTGGGTGTTATCTAATCACAACCCTGTTTGCTCTGTTTGCGGCTGTGAGTGTGTGTGCGCCCCGGCTGACACACAGGCAGGGTGAGATGAGAGTGAGAGGGAGAAAAGGGGAGGGAGAGGGAGAGAGACAGAGAGAAAGGGAGGGAAAGGGAGGGAGACGGAGAGGGAGTGAGAGGGAGGGAAAGGGAGGGAGACGGATGGAGAGAAAGGGAGGGAAAGTGAGAGGGAGAGAAAGGGAGTGAGACGGAGAGGGAGTGAGAGAAAGAGGGAGAGAGAGAGAGGGAGTGAGACAGAGTGAGTGAGAGAGAGTGAGTGAGAGAGAGGGAGTGAGAGAGAGTGAGTGAGACAGAGTGAGTGAGACAGAGGGAGAGAGGGAGTGAGAGTGAGAGAGAGAGAGTGAGAGGGAGTGAGAGAAAGAGAGTGAGATGAAGTGAGACAGGGAGAGAGGGAGGGAGAGAGAGAGAGCTAGAGCGAGAGAGGGAGACCAAGAGAGATGTGTGTATGCCGGGTCTGGTAGCTCAGTGGACAAAGGCATCCGCAGCAGGGACCTGTGATCAACCTCATGGTCAGTTTTTTTATTGCTCTAGCCCCGACCCCGCCCCCACCGGTGCGGCCCTCGGACACAAACCAAACTGTAAATTTGGCCCCCGAGAGAAAGTTTGTGAGTACCCATGCCCTATAGTCTTTAAAGTTTATAATTACACTATCCCCTGGAATATCCTTGGGTCTTTGTCCCAACCATGGTAGCCTCGTAACATTTAAAGATTTTCCATCAATGCTTGAGGGTAGTGGCCTATTGACACTTAACCAGTGAGTGACCTTGTTTTTCAGGATCTGGTAATTTTCGAATTGTCCTGGCTTCAATTCAGGAACCCCAGTTAGTACTATTATGTAGGGTTCTGATTCAGGCGGGAGGTTTACATGCTGAACAATCCCTCTGGGATATTTAACCGCCATTTGCCTCCCCCCAAGGTTATCATCTGCCTGTCCCCTGTTATGAGTTTGCTCTGATTCTCGGATTTCTCTGGGGTTAGAGGTGGGGAGCTAGCTTAATAGGCTGGGTAGTGGGGGGAATATCTTGTGAGGTTAATTGAGACTTACCCCTAGACGGGCACTCGCTAGGTTTAGGATTTTCTGCAGGTACAAGGGGGTTCGAGGAAACCCTGGTTATAGATAATTCTCTAAGTAAATTCATGTTCGAGATACCAGTGGTTTGGACTGACCCAAGTAGGTCTGCTATTCGCTTAACCCTTTCTACGAGAGGGAGCAATAAGGATTTCAACAGGTGCTCTATGTTTCTAAGGAGATCGTCCGAAAAAAGGGTGTGCAGAGGATTTTGTTCGATTTTACCTTGTGGATCAGTGCTAGGGGTTTTGGTGGGTATTATGGGTTTTGAGGGTTTAGGGTTTTTTGTTCTTGAACCCTTTTGTTTATTTAGTCCCCGGTTTTTTTTTAATGGGAAGGGATGGCGCAGGTGTTCCAGCACTAGCAATTCTAGCTGGGAGTTGCTCTTCAAAAGAGCTGTCCGTGGGGGAATCGATTATGATGTTAGTAGAATTACAGACCCCCAAACTGTCCGGAGATAGATCTTGAAGTTGGGGCGGGATACCAATGTCTGTTAATAAAGCAGAGGCAGAGTGTGGCAAAGATGGAGATACGGCTTTCTGAATGGTGCCTAAGGAAGAGCGTTTGTTATGCCATTCTGATGATATACGCCGTTCAGCCTGCTCTATTTCTCATTCTACAACTGAAACGGCCCTAGTGATATAATTATCTAGGGTCCCTTTAAAGGATGCGGATGAGCCCCCTGCTAATGACTTCCCACCCAGACTAGCTTTTGTGGTCATGTTAGGTTAAGGAACATACAGTGTTAATGCAAGATGTTAAACAGGATTGTTCACAACAGTTCTTACTTCGAAGTCCAAGGTGGAATTAGCAGATGTCTAAACGAAGGGGGGTGGCCCAGCCCAGCCTGGCCAGCCCCGGACGGCCACAGACGGCCCGCCCTTTGCCCGAGCTTAGCCCAGCGCGTCTTGCGCGTGTCCTCGCGGGACGAGGGACCTGTTGAGTCTTTATGCGCCTCCTGGTGCGTTTCTGATCCCGTAGTCGCGCCCCTAAAGATCCTGGGGCAAGTAGTTTGAAGTTGGACCGGCGGAGCCAAGCCCGGCCGGTCGTTCACTGTGCGGGAGGGGCGGAGCAAAGCCCGGCCTCGGGGAGAGGTCTCTGAGTGCACCGGTTCGGAGGAGCAGCCCCAAAGAAAAACAGCTAGCAGGACGCCAGGACACCAGGGGACTCGGCCACTGTCGAGTCTTTATGCACCTCCTGACACGTTCCTTATCCCGTTGTCGCGCCCCTAAGGATCCTGGGGCATGTAGTCTGAAGTTGGACCGGCGGAGCCAAGCCCGGCCGGTTGTTCACTGTGCGGGAGGGGCGGAGCAAAGCCCGGCCTCGGGGAGAGGTCTCTGATTGCACCGGTTTGGAGGAGCAGCCACAAAGAAAACAGCTAGCAGGACGCCAGGACACCCGGGGACTCGGCCCCTGTTGAGTCTTTATGCGCCTCCTGGCGCGTTCCTGATCCCGTTTTCGCACCCCTAAGGATCCTGGGGCATGTAGTTTGAAGTTGGACTGGCGGAGCCAAGCCCGGCCGGTCGTTCACTGTGCGGGAGGGGCGGAGCAAAGCCCGGCCTCGGGGAGAGGTCTCTGAATGCACCGGTTCAGAGGAGCAGCCCCAAAGAAAACAGCTAGCAGGATTTATCAAATCGTTAATCAAGCACCATACACAGCATAATGTAGAGCACAACCAAATGACATCAAGTTCAGATGGTCTAATAAAGCGTGATAAGTGCACCGAGTTCAGACGCTCTAGTGAAGCTGTGTATGGTGCTTGATTAACGATTTGATAAATGTATATAATCGTTATAAGCTGACTGCGCCATGAGACGGGCGCTCCTAGGTGACGTGAGTACTAGAGACTGTTCCTTCACTTATTATGATTCCAAAACTACATGCCTGTGAATGTTTAAATGCGAGTTGTCTTGTTTGTTCTGTTTTTTTACCAGAGCGGTGCTCCACACACCTGAGCTGCAGCCAGGTGGGGGGAGGTAATTTCCTCCTACCAAATAGGTAAGCGGGGGTTGGTTTGGATAATGGAATTGATTACCATATTCATGCGACATGGTGTACTAGAGGCACTTAATTGTTGAACTACATACAAAGGTTCATTTTTCTTTTTTTCTCCTTGTGGTTCTCTGTGTTTTCCTGTTTGGGCGCAAACTTTTTCCTCAGTTTTTTGGAGGAGATCGAGCAAGACCTGAAACTATACAGGTGACAATTTTTATTATTATTGCAGTAGCTGTGAATACTCCGGTCCTGAAGAAGGCAGTGGCGTAACTCCAGCCACATTTGCCGAAACATGTCAACCCTACTTGCAGGCAGATGTTTTGTTAAATCTGTCAGTTTCCTATATTTTTAATATTGGGCGAATTGAGAGAAATTATTAAAATTGCCTACCTCTACTCTATTCTACCTAATTTTACAACACTTCACTCTTTTTTCACTTAACACCCATGCACTGCAATTCAGTTACCCTGATGTACTAATTTCTTTGCTTCCACCCTTTGTCAATAATTTCCATCTTGCTTTGATTGTCTGTCACAAAAAAACATCTAGTGGCCGGCCACACTTTCATCTGGGTTAGGTGAGCTCAGATGATGAATAGGGCAGTACCGAATGGAAACTGATGGGCACTTTTTTCCTACTTAAGGAATTTAGTGCGTTCTGTTGCACATTTGCACTAGTCACTTTTTGGTTTGCCTTGGTTGTGCTACACTTTAGGTTACACAGTAGAACCCTATTCCTTCTTTTCTGACCCGCAGACATATTTTGTTATGTATATGCAGTGTTAGGGCACGTGTCTGTTATGGGTCGTTAATCTATCCCTTGGACCCTCACCAAGTTGTTTATTTTTTGTTTGCAATTTTATTTCACCACAAGACTCACGATGGGCAAATGAAAGTGATATTAGGCGCACTGTTTATTATCAACAGAAAGGGCACTGGCCAACAACGAACAATCATTCTCACCCCCTTGAAAGCCAACTGTATGGGAAAGATTAAGGGTTGCAGAGGTAATTCGCCCCAACTCTCCATCAACACATTTTACGTTTTCCTGGCTGTTAAGAGGTGGCACGATAGGGTCATGAGCACCTTTCATGAACAATTTCTTTCATCGAGGTAAGTTTTGCAATTTTGCCCTGGGAGGGTTAATCTACCATATACATTCGGGTAGTTGCTTTTGTGTAACTCTTGTCATCTGAATGCACTCGAATTGAGTTGAATATACTATGATGCAAAACTCTGCATATATGCCCACATGCAATAAAATGCAGATGCCATAGTAAAAAGAAAAAAAAATTGATTCCGTAAAAGAAAATGTTGTTGGCAAAGAAACTGCATACAGTCAATATCTTTGGAGGCCATGTGTTACATTGAGGGGATGAGTGACATGATCTTAATATATTGCCTCTATTAAGCACATTGCGGACCACACTAAAGTCCTATTCTGGGTTTTGAAGTATAACTATAGATTGAGGACACCGAGCCTCTCAACCGTCCCTATCCTTTCAGTATTTTTGGTGGGCACTGGATTAATTGTATGTAACTGGGCAAACATCCACACGGTAGAATTGAGTCCTAGTACCAGAGATGAGGAGACTGATCTTAATTGTATGCTTTATCTTTCATTTGTGAGGAACTAGAAGGATAATAAAAAGTGCGGCCAAGAGATTATGGCAATTGTGGCAATGGGAAAGAGCAGTTGTGGTAGCCTCAGTCCGAAACAACCAATTCCCTGATACCAGGAATGAAATTCCTTGATGCAACGTCAGTCGAATGACCAAAAGGAATTTCTTGTACGTCATCTATTTTTGGACAGAAGCCAGTTGTGAATTGTTTGCAACACGTTTCTAGGTAATGAGTTAGGTTCAAAAGTGCCCACAATCTGGATCCAGAGAGGGATCCTGGTGAATTATGAATTGTCACAAGTGGGAGCAAGGGATTATTAATCACTGAATGGGAAGTCTCTCTGATGGACCTGACATTCTCTGGTAGGTCACCCCAGAAATCTTTGCCTTCATCCCTCCTGTTTCTGCTCAGTTTTTGTTGGCTTTTATGACTCAGTGCACTTTACCACTGCCAACCCATTTACTGTGCTCTCTCTTTAACCAAGGTAAAATTGTCTAAAACCCAATTGGCACATTATATTTACTTGTAAGTCCCTAGTAAAGTGGTACTACTTGCATCCAGGGCCTGTAAATTGAATGCCACTGGTGGGCGTGCAACACTTACTGTACAAGTAGCCCATAACACATGTATCAGGCCTGTAATTTCAGCCAGTGTGCAGTTTTATACTGCCATTTTGACTCAGCAAAATAACGCTTTTGCCAGGCCTAAACCTTCCTTTTTAATACATATAAGTAACAACTAGTGTAGGCCCTAAAACAGCCCTGTAGGGCAAGGTCCATTGTATGTAAAAAGTTGGACATGTACTTTTAAGTTTTACATATACTGGTAGTGAAAAAACTCAAATTCGTTTTTCACTATTGCGAGGCCTATCTCTCCCATAGGGTAACATTGGGTTACCTTTTTCCAATTAATAAGAGATAAATTTTGTTTGGGGGTAGGCAGCAATCTCGTGTTTGGTGTCTGAGGAATTGTAATTTAAAGCCTACTTTATTTGTAAAGTTGGATTTTATGTCACAATTCTGAAAATGCCACCTCTAGAAGGTTGGCATTATCTTGTCCTAACCATTTGGTACTTGTAGCCTGTTTCCTGGGTCACAATGACTAGATGTAGTTGGCAGATGGCCTTTGTGTATTCCTCCCAGACATCCACACAATACAGGGTCTGGGTATTGGTATGATGGGCCATCTTTACTTGATGAGAGCGGTGGAGCTGTCACCTGTCACTTTACACTTCAAAGACACTGCCTCAGCTTGCAAACAAAGAACCTGACACCAGCCTATTGTAACTACAGACAGATTGGGTCCATGGCAAGGAGGCAGGAGATTCCAGACACCTCTGTTTAGGAAAACTACAGAAGCTTCTCCCATTTCAAAGTAGGCATTAGGTACACAAATGGGACCCTCAGACATGCTTTTCAGTATACTGCTGGACGTATGAAGACTACAGAAGAAGGACTGCACTGCCGCTTAAGAAGACTGGACCTACACTCTTCATCCCAGGCTACCTGAGTGAATCCATGGGCTAGTTAGCTGGCCTTCTGTTCTGAGCTACAGGGACACAACAAGCTCCAAAGATCTCCCTGCAACTGCCCAGCTGACCTGCTGCACTGGACCTACCTGGACTTGCAACTAGACCTGCCTGAACCCTGCTGAAGTACTGGCCCCAAAATGTGCCTCCCAGGTCCTGGTCCCCTAGTATGGCAGATGTTGAGCTCTTCCTAGACAAAGAAGAAATCCAGAGATTCTGGAGCTCTTCATGACCACTAATGTGCTTGTTCACATCAAGATCTTGCTGCCTATGCCTACCGCCAACGCGAAGCTTCGGTGAACCCATCTCTTCACGCTACAGCGATCGCCAGCAACAACCGGCAATGTGAGATCTGCACTTCGGGCTTTACACATTGCCTCCAAGTTAAGCTTGACTGCTTTTGTGCGAAGCTACCGGAGGGTTAAGCACATGTTAATTTGGTCACTTTTATACATCACCCTGACAAGAACGGCAGCTGTTGCTTGAGTAGTGTTTCACTCCTACATAAACAACAACCTAATTTCTCACACCACCCCTCCAAAAGGACACTCCATGACTGACATGCCCCACATGTCTCACTAAAAAGAGAGGCAAGTTGGCTGACTATAGGTGACTTAATAGTTTACTCTGTTGTTAAATGGGAAATAAGACTCTCTGATAGAGCCAGAACCTTTACTCAATTCTTATAAACTGGAAAAAAAGGACTCGTTGTTCCTTTAATTTGGAATCCTTTGGTGACATAACATTATTATTTTTTTGTAGCCTTGTTAATTTTTATACAATTTCTTTTTATTCTTCTGAGGGAGGAAGGGAAGGACTGCAGACCATTTTCTGAGCAGAGTACTTCTGGATAATTTTTATGGTTAAAATCTTTCATTAAATTTTCAAGTGTTAGAACTGGCCATTTCTGGTAGGCTAAGGCTGACGCCAAAGCCAGGCAGAAACCACCATTCTAGTCAGGGCAAGGGAGTCACACGCCAAGATAACTCCTGCTCACCCCCTGGTAGCTTGGCACGAGCAGTAAGGCTAACCTCGGGGGCAATGTGTAAAGCATTTGCGCCAGCACACAACAGCAACAACATACTAGGCACACCACAAAAGGAACTCCACATAAGGTTATTATAAAATAACTTTTGCATTGTAAAAACACATCAGATAGTATCACACAATATACATGGCGCCAACTGGCATGGGCAATATTCACAAGGGATTATGTACAGGACAGGGCCACATGGGCCACTGTCAGAATCAACACTTTTGGAATTAGAATATAGGATATAAAATCACTTCTAGAACTTAGAATAAGTATAGCACAAAATAACAGTTACAAATCACATCCAGTAACTACTGGGAACAGGTACCAGGACCACCTGTACTAAAAAGAACCACCACCTAAGTATCACACAGCATTTAGGGGTATAAGCACAACACATTACACATGATGCATGAAATCACATTCAGCGGTGTAGTAAAGGGAAACACATGATGCCTAAAAACATTCAGAGGTGTAAGACAAGGGAAACACATGATGCATAAACCTACACATTCAGTGGTGTTCAGAACAAAGCACATGATGCAATAAAATTCATTCAGGGGTGCAGCGCAAGAAGACACATGATGCCTAAAACATTCAGAGGTGCAGCGCAGGGAAAAGGAAGACACATGATGCCTAAAAACATTCAGAGGTGCCAGAAAAATACAATAGCGCAAAAATCACATGATGCCTAAAAACATTCAGAGGTACAGGAATAACACATGATGCAAGAAAACACATTCAGAGGTGCAATAACCATACAATTGCGCAAAACTTACATAAGCCACCACCTGTGGCAGTCCCTAGGCCAACTGGCCTTGTTGGGGCTAAGACGCCCTGTGTCTCAATGTCAGGGCCTAAACGGTGCAGATGCCCACTAATTGCTGGGCAGCTGTAAAACAACAAAACTGCGCCAGGGCCCTCACTGACCGTTAGGCGCAAACTGCGCCACTGCTGGAGCCACACAGGCTCGGAACTGCGCACTTGGAGCCACACAGGCTCTTAAACAATTATAGGCCCCTGGAGCCCTCAGGCTCTGAAAACAATGGTGCCCCCTAGAGCCTCACTGGACTCTAAACCTAACACTCGCAGGCAGGAGGGGGCGGGCACCGGCAATGTGCCCCGGCACCCCCTCTAACTAAAAAGAAAGGCCCCAGAGCCTTCTCAGGCTCTCCAAACGTTGGGGCGACCCACTGCCAACCGGGGCCGCCCTTGAAGCCCTCGTGGCTTCACACTGACCATAAGCGCGAGCTCGCGCTACTGGGTAGGGGGCGGACACCGACAATGTGTCCCGGCGCCCCTCCCTTCTCTTCTGCCCCACTCACCGAGTCTCCAGACGATCAACGGCTCTCCTCACTCGGGGCTCTCCCTCCATTCGAGGAGCCTCGCGCCGGACTTCTCTCTCTCTCTGGGGCTCCCTCAGCACACGGGAGCCCCAGAAGCAGGCCACGCTTCCTCCTCTCTTCCCGGGGTTGGTGGCCCCGATCACGGGCCCTGTAGGTTATCTCCGGTCTCCCTCGGCATTCGGGAGACCAGAAAAGCGGGAAGTGGCTTCTCTTCACGGGGAGCACGGGTGATCCTCCAATCAATGCCCAGCTCCGCAGGCGAGCCCCCAGTGACACCGGGACTGCAGCCACTCACAGCGCGGCTTTCCCGATGACGCGACGGCCCGGGAACCTATCCCAGCACAGCGTTGCTGAGGGGGCTCGTCGCTTCCAGCCAATCAGGGCTCTGCTCCTTCGGTTTCTCGGCCATTTCAAGCCCCGGGCAGCGGCAGTGAATTGGGAGCAAATGCCGGGTGAGCACCGGCGTCCTTAACCAATAATCAACAATAAATCGAGGTGGGCACTCAATAGGCTCCTCAATCTGGGGCAAACGCCGGGTGGGCACCGGCCTCAATCAAACACAAAAACAAAAGCGCTACTAAGCGCTTGGGCAAAGCAAAGCGCTCCAAAGCGCTAGAAAACCGGCAGAGCGCTCCCAGGCGCTCAGGAGGAAGCACAGCGCTTCCAGGCGCTGGAAACACAAATCAAGCACTCTCCACAGGAAAATGCAGCCTCTCCATGCTGCATAGGTCCCAGGGATTCCCAGGGGGGCAAACCCAAGTCCCCCCATCAGCCCAAGCAAGGCAGAGGGGTCCCCCAGGAGTCCAGGAAAGTCCATCAGGTGCCTAGGGGCTGGGCAGGGCCCAGGGATTCCCCCAGGCCCAAGCAGCAGCACGCCCCTGGCAGATTCAAGTCCAAAAACAAGAACCAATTGGAAGGGGACACAGCCCCTGCTTATACAGAAAAAAGTCTTTGAAGTCTTTGTGCAGGCAGTGTGAGAACCAGCTAGAACTGGTTATAGGCAACTCTCTTCAGTGTCAGGGACAGAGGTGACAGACGCCCAGTGGGAGGTGGAGCCAGCATTGTGGTCAGGCAGGCACAGCCCTAGTCACTCCCAGGTGCCATCTCCTCCCACTTCCCTGGCAGCAGATGCAGCCTTTCATCCACGGGCTGACTCAGACAACCTCCTGGGGCTCCCCAGCCCCTGTCATCCTCAAACCAGACAGTCAATCCACAAGCAGGCCCAGGCACTCCTGGACCAGGCTCACCAGCCAATCACACACCAGACAAAAATTACACAAATATACCAACTTCTAAAAGTGGCACTTCTAGACTAGGCACAGTCATGCCGCATATACCATTATGCAGCAATCAATCTCACGAGTTCGCACATATCAAACTCGCCCCTGCACTCCCCACACATCACGAACTACCATGGGCATACATATTCCCCATTCATTCCTATGGGAGCGCAGGTCACTCACCACACATACACAGAGAGCTCAAGCAATTTACACTGTACCACAGTGAACAAGCATTTACAATGCAATGGTTTTGCCTTTGTTAAAGTTTGAGCTATTGGCAATGCTCTTGACATTATTTTTATTTATGTTTTTTGTTTTAACATAAATAAATGGCATTGTCATTTGCAATGCCACTAGCTTTATCTTTCGCAAATGACACCCACAAACACCTACAGAGAGGTCCCCCAACACACACCCACACAGAGCCCCCCCACACACTGCGAGCCCCCCACACTGCGAGGCCCCCCACACACACTGCGAGCCCCCCACACACACTGCGAGCTCCCTCCACACACTGCAAGCCTTTTCCACACACTGCGAGCCCCCCCCACACACTGAGAGCCCCACACACTGAGAGCCCCCTTATCGTAACGGTCCTTCATGCTCTCACTAAATCTAGAGTTGACACGAACACATGCTTGTGCTCAGCTGACTCTCAGCCCCACGATTTCAGCACGATAAATAAAATCTGGCATCGCACAGAAACAGGGCATCCTAAATGTACATATTGACAAATTACAATAAATAACAAAGGCCTTAACAAAGCTTACATGCGCAAACATTTACATCTTAAATGCACAGTTTGCCGATGTATAACTTTGCACTGAAAGTCGTCGGATCTGACCATATCCTAACGGTCCTTCATGCTCTCTCTAAATCTAGAGTTCACACGAACACATGCTTGTACTCAGCTGACTCTCAGTCCCACGATTTCAGCACGATAAATCAAATCTGGCATTGCACAGAAACAGGGCATCCAAAATGTACATATTGACGAATTACAATAAATAACAGAAAGGCCTTAAAATGTAAGCATTTGTTAGAATTTGCAAAGTCCAGGAATAAAGTTGACATGCGCAAACATTTATATCGTAAATATACCTATTGACGATGTACAAAAAAGAACTCAAAGGCATTTAAAAAAAAACATGGTTAAATTGGCCAAATGTATATGCAACACAATTTAAATGTAAAGTGATACGTATTCTTACTGCTTTGTATGTGCGTATAAAACAGAAAAATGTGCTAGTAAAATACCTGAATAAGTCACGGCAGGATCAAAATCCCGCCAATAGCAGCGCGTCCAGAGCAGGAAGGCAGATGCCAGCCATGCCGGACCAGATTCAGGGGCGTTCCCGAGAATTGGGAGAGACTGAACAACCAACAAAGCGCCTAGAAAATTGACTAGCACCAAAAACAATAGCCTGTGACTTAACCCTGGATCGAAAACCCAAGCACTAATGCAAACAATGGCACATCCCTGGATGAATCATCACTTACACTGACAACAACCACACATACGACCCACGATAACACCAAAACTGTTTGGTGGATCGTTTTCCTTAGGAGAGAAAAAACACCGGCTAACCCGCTGCTGAAAAAACTCAGGACAGCGCAAACACGCCAGCTCGCGAAAAACACTTGAGCAAGGGGGGCAACTCTGAGATAGTAAGGAGAAAAGCAAGACAGAGAAGGATCCCACCTAGCAGAGAAAAGACTTACCGCACACCATGCACCAGCAGCACATCACTGGCTCAAAATCTGTCAACACTATTATAGCCATGCGCACACAAGACACACTGTTTCTAGACCGTGGACAAGCCTAAACTCCACTCCTAACCATGAACATATTTTAGCCTCTTTAGGTGCTGCGCCTATTCCATCGGCCGACGGCACCACTACCTCAGGAGTGCTGCCGTCGGCAGTTGGACGTTCGAACCTCACCTGCGCAATGGAACGTTCAGCACTGGAGCTGGACGTTCCATAGCTGCTAAGAGGCTAGTCTGGGACAACCCAGTGTTTGGCAATACTGAGCAGAGGACTCCAGTTCTATGAGAAAACATAGCTCCAGGACAGCACAACTCCGGGCCATAAACATGCAAAGCAAAAAACAGCTGTTAAAGCATGGAAATCAGCAAATTGCATATTCTACAGCAACACATTCTGTGGCAGGTCATGTGATCACTCATTAATCCACATGTCCCATGTCCTTTGCGTGTATCTTGCCACTTATATTTTGCAAAGGAGGGACGGATTCAAAGTGGACAGGAGCAACAGATATTCCCGAGAGGAAAAGAAAGCGATCCCTGTAGGGAAGCTCGAAGGGTCATTGATTGTGGTGGGTCAGTAATCCAGGGGAGGAAAGGAGAGCATCGGGATGAGGCAAAGTCTCCTAAAAATGCGGGAGGTGGCAAGGTAGGGGGCATCGGCGCGTAAATGGTGCCAGGGGGACAGCTTCTAAAACGGAGAGAGATACACAGTGTGAAGGAGTGCACCAATTCTTTATTCCCATTGAGAGGGGCCTCTTGATTGCCAAGGGGGGCGGGTATGGGAGCAGTAATAGCTGAGGTCGATTGATACATGTAGCGCAGTAGTCGACACCTCTTCTTGTAAAGTTTAAATCCTCACTTTAATCAAATAAAAAAAACATCCTTTACAAAATGATGAGAGCTACTTTCTTAGATCATGGCATTAAATGCTGACCATGATCGGTGAATAGCGAATCTGGTCCTGCGTTGACGGACAAACGTGTCTTCCAATGGCTTGCCTCCATTTATGGAGCTAGCCAATGGAAGACTGGGGCGGATTCCAAGCCCCATACTATACTCATTAGGTTTTCTCCTGCGCGAAAAAGCTGCGCAGAGCGCAGCTTTCGCCAGGCAAGACCTAAAAACAGCGTCGTAGAATATCAGTCCTGCAGAATTCCCCTACGCCATAAAAAAAAAACACAAAACCATGTCATGCACCAGGTACAACTGAGCTCCCATGAGAGTAGAAGATTATAAAAAAAATCCTCAACCAAAGTATCGGGCCACATGCTATCATAACAGTCCACATATTACACCCCTGGAAGGTTAGGAGCACAACTGAAGACAGTGGATTTTCCGAGGGCTAATAATGGCTGCTACAGACCTTCTGCTCAAATATTCCAGTATTTGTTTAATTATTTTGTCAATATAATTTAGAACAATTTACACTTAGAGGGAGAAATTTTCTGGTAGCTTGATAGCATTTCTGCTTCCAGCATTAACAGTCATTAAAGGCCCTCCCTCATTTGGTCCCACATCTGCAGCTTAGGTGCATAACTGTCCACATATTACACCCCTGGAAGGTTAGGAGCACAACTGAAGACAGTGGATTTTCCGAGGGCTAATAATGGCTGCTACAGACCTTCTGCTCAAATATTCCAGTATTTGTTTAATTATTTTGTCAATATAATTTAGAACAATTTACACTTAGAGGGAGAAATTTTCTGGTAGCTTGATAGCATTTCTGCTTCCAGCATTAACAGTCATTAAAGGCCCTCCCTCATTTGGTCCCACATCTGCAGCTTAGGTGCATAACTTGGTAGACAGCCAATGAAGAACTCACCAGGGGGGTTGATGATATAGTGAAATGGTCTATGATAAAAATAAGATGCCCTTTAGAATAAGGAGGTCCAATATAAACGAGCCTCACATGGGATGTTGCATAATACAGATACACCATTTTACTGAAGACATCAATGGTCAGATGTTCAAAGGATACTGGTAAAAAAAAAGTTGTCAGAATTTACCACCACACTTTCTGAGACCAATCCTTAATTTTGCAAACCGACCACGGAGATAAAAAATCCGTTCACAGAAAAAGAATCACCTAAGAACAACCTTCCTCATAAATATATGTTAGGCAGGTCACAATTTGCTCCCGACTGTTATTGGCTGCAGTCACACAGATGTTGGCCTGCAAGGGACATCAGACTACCATCCCAGGCAATGTTTCAAAATTGACTACAGAAGAAAGCATATGGGCCTCATCGTCAGCCCTACACCGCACTTATTTCTGGCATACCCGATGGAGTGTGAGAAAGAGGGCTTTGGAAGTGCCTGAAGTGTGCAATGCAAAGGCCACACAGCATCGTGACAGCACTACAAAAAGTGTGGCTATATATAGCGCTCCCTGCTCTGCAGACTTCACTAGGAGGCGATAACATACTCATCTAATCGATGGGTTGTTGTTACTAGGGCGACTGACAGAACCCAGCGCAAGTGTCAAAAGCTGGCAAAGTGGGATGGAATGGGGGTCGGGCACAAGGATGTCAAGCTGCGAGATTCTCCTCCTCTGCTGCGTGAGGCTGACACTTATAATGCACAGTGCTCTTCTGGTGTATGCAATAAAAGCCATCCTAGCGTTAGTACAAGCAGTGCGGAATGCAGCCTCCCGGCCACCTACAGCCACAATCACATCACCTCACTTCTGATATCACAATATTGCCTGTCATTTTCTAACCTACGTCGCCATCTATATAGGCCATTGTGAAGGTGCACACACACAGTACAGTGAGAACACTTTGAGGCAAATTCAGAATGAAACAGATAGTATAAGACCTGGAACATTGGTGCAGACTGATCAAAGGGTATTTGGGTTATTAGCAAAAACTAACAAACATTGGCAAAGCCGATTAATTTGATCTTGCTAACCTATTGGCTTTGCCACTGCTTTTAACCAATAATTAAAAAAAAATAGAGAGAAAGGCCCCAAGGTAGCCACTCCTGTCTGTTATGTCATTCAACAGACGTGCGCAAGCATGATGATGTATACTCCATCATACATGTGTGCTTATGCAGAAAAGTGGTTTAAATACTGCTGACCTGCCAGCACAAACGGATGCTGTCAAGCCCTCCCAAAAGAAATACAAATACTACACAGCTAGGGGAGCAAATGAGAAGCAGGTTGGGGGGTATTTGATGAGGGGGAAGCAGCACAAAATGAAACAAATTAATGACCTAAGTACTAGATTCCTTAAAAACTGAGATCTATATTGTCCAGCTGTCATTTTAGAATTGGCGACAGTGACTGTAGGTACAGTTAAAACGAAAGACCCACATGAAATGTTTTCTACTGATTACTAGTAACTTTTACATCATTTGACAACATTTTCCATCCTTAAAAAAAAAGGAAAATATATGCCTCAGAGATGGTTCCCAAACAGCTTTGCGCACGCTTGTCAAATGATGGCGTGTTTGATATTACACTACATTTGCCATAAAAGACGGCATTTAATCCAATTTAGTCGGTTTCATTTGAAAAAAAAACCCAAATAAAACCTAATTGAATAAGAGGGTTCATGAGTCAGAATCTGGCTGGCTCTGCCAGTCAGCTCACACAGCAATTCCCTGTTTGAGAACCACTTTATGGGAAGAGAAGACAGTGGGTGACGTTTCAGGAGAATGGGCATGCTGCCTCCTAGGAAGACTGGAACAAATCCTATGTCAAGTGTGAAGAGTGCCCTTTGTCTAAAAAATAAATAGTTATGTTTGACCAGAAGGCCGGCAAACTCAAATTAGTTTCTTTGAGTCAACATGCACGTTTTCTTTCCCATGAAATGCCGCCCATTCAATCAGCACTAGTACTGAAGCAGAGAAACACGGTTTGGGGAGCGCTTCACAGTCTTTGTGTATGCGTTTTGTGTCTGAGTGAGGGAACCACAAAGCTCAAACGTGTTTTGTGGTTATGCAAACATGAATGATTGTCAATTGCACGTGGATTGTGTTGTAGGGGGTATCCGGTTGCCAATCCACAAAATGGCTCCATATGCTGTATGGTTGTGGACTGACAGTAATGATTAATTATACATCTGTGTGGGTAGTCTGCTATCGCCTCGTCGCAGTATACGCATATAGCATGCAAACGAGGGCCCAGCTCTGTTTACACTACACAGAGAGAGCGAACGCCGAGGCAGCCTTCGTGGACCCGGCAAGCTTGAACCCCTCCGCAACAGCATTTTATCAAACGTCGTGGGGCAGGCCAAGGGCAACAGTTTTCACTTGGGCAGGGCACGTGCAAGCATAACGGCCGATGTGAGCTTTCCTATGTGCAAGAACAGATGCAAGTGCAGGGAGGACACTGCCAGTGCTGACTGCAGACTAGGGTTAACATCTTCAAGCGGCTCGTGCCTTCACCAGAGGTCCCTCCCTGGTACTTACCTCAGTACATTAAACCCTCCTTTGGGCATAGTCTTTACCCCTTTACTAGGCCTGCTAGCTGTTTGGATGATTAACAGGTCACCAAGGGCACTCATTAGTTATTCCATTTTCTTGCTCACTCTACGTGGGCTCAATGCATTTCTGCGGGGACTCGAGTTATGTGCGATGCTGGACATCAATAGCAAAGACCGCAGTAGAGCGCCTACTGGCATTTGAGATTATGTAGCGCTATACAAGGTCTTTCATGTGTTAATAAAAGTGAGCAGGGTCGACAGCCCTAGATGCCAGGTTATGACGCGACAGAAGGTAAAATACACTCACTTCACACTAACAGACTGCTCCGATTATTCATTAACAAGAATTACACCAGGGGCAGACCTTCGGGTCCGTGACGTGCACTCTTGAGCCCAACAGAACAGTACCTTTGATACGGGGTTTATTTATAAAGTTTTATATAGCGCAAACTTGATCCCGAATTTGAGGCAAAGGTACCAAATCAGAACAGAGTGTTTGGATTGTTTCCCCAGTCTTTCACTATCCTAGAAAAAGGGTCCATTTGGATATAAATAAAGTATGATTATTATAGAGAACCCCAACCATGGTATTATGTTTACAATTCTGAGTTTGTGCTTCTCCAGACCAAGCACTCTTAAACTATACTGTCTACCAGTTTGGATGACACCTGGCAACCACACCTTGCAGTCCTCTGTCCTACGCAACATCTCCTATACACCGATCCACACACCCACGATCGACTGTCTCTGCGCAGTGTGCGTGACGTGAAGTGCTCCTACACCCCACACTGGCATGAGTGGCACTATGAAAAAAATTAAATGCATCTGTGTGGTGCACGGTGGCATTCCCTCCCCATGCCTCGCCCCCTTTCCGCTTCCCTCTAAATCAGCTTGAAAAAAAGCGTAGCCACACTATTTGTCTGGGTCTAAAATGAAGCAATCAACAAAAGCTGCACTGCTTGCACGACCCAACAACCCACCCACCCGCAAAGCTTAAATACAAAAAAAAACACTGAATGGATTCTCTGCAAGTAGTTCAAATTACTTGGCACAGTTATCTTCGAAAACTATGTGAGGAGAAAGAAGAAAGACACATGGCCCGTCTTCATTTGAAGTGAAGTAAAGCTGGCTAGCATCTTGGCAGCGTGCTTTCCGCTCTGTAGCCATGGGCATCGAAAGGGTGCTGGGCCCTACTGCAAGCTGGCATGGGGTAAAATGCCATCAGGCCCCCTTTGCAGGTGCGGGCCGGCTGGGCATTGTTCTGGGATGCAGTCACCGTGCAGTAAAGGGGCGCACACAACAGTGTAGCGACGCCTGCCCCATTCATTCCCGGTCACTGCGGCCCTCGAGGAGAGAGCCGGAAGGAAGCCGCGGACCCGGCTGTGCACATGGCGATAGTGCGGGGTGGAAACGTGGAACCGTGGCAACCACGAAACTTAGGAAGTCTTCAGGGTGGAGTCGTGGTGTCATGGTTCAGAAACAGCTGACCTGCCTCGTCCTGCTCAGTAGCGATCAAAACTTGTGGAAACTGATGTCATGCATAATGGTAGCTCAGTGGGTGCAGGACCCGCTCCTGAGATATGCGCGGGTTCCTACCACTTACTGATACTGCCTCGCGCCTTCTGTCGAGCTTTACGTGTATTTCGTGGCACACTGGTTCGAGTGCTGCAATACGTCCAATCATACAAGCACAAAGAGACAGCCCAGTTTGCGGTATGCGCTATAAAAACAGCTCAAACCCAAATCAACAAAATACACCTCTTCAGAGTATTGAGTGATCCTGTCCCACACAAGAATTGGGCACCATTCATTATTTTAAACATTCGCATGCACCATTAGCTAAGGTAGCTCAGTGCACGAGCGCCTGCTGCAGAGACCCTCTTTTGGCCTGGAAGGCCCCAGCTCCTGCTTCCTTTTATCTGCACACAGCAAGAACCATTGTGAGGTAATATTAGCACCTTCCGCTACCGCCTAGAAACGATAGTTAGTTTCTACTATATGCTCTGCGAGCTGTCAGGGGCGATGCGGGAAGTGCACTTTAGAGCGGCCCGTACTCCTTTGAACAGGGCAGCTCCTCTGTGTGGCGCAGCCTCGGGGATTCCCTCTGGTGCGGGGTGGGTAAATACACTTTGCGAGCTGTCAGATGCGATGCGGGAAGTGCACTTTAGAGCGGCCCGTACTCCTTTGAACAGGGCAGCTCCTGTGTGTGGCGCAGCCTCGGGGATTCCCTCTGGTGCGGGGTGGGTAAATACACTTTGCGAGCTGTCAGGGGCGATGCGGGAAGTGCACTTTAGAGCGGCCCGTACTCCTTTGAACAGGGCAGCTCCTCTGTGTGGCGCAGCCTCGGGGATTCCCTCTGGTGCGGGGTGGGTAAATACACTTTGCCGGCGTTGTGACACGGGCCGGATACCGGGGAGCAGGCAAGAAGGGGAGGCGGCGCTCAAGTGCACGCACCTTTTAATCTGCTCACTCGGGTCCCGGGAGCTCGTGGGGGGCTGCAAGGCGGGCGGTGCACTTCTCCTCGGAGATGGGTGGAGGCAGGGTGCGGGGCGGCCCCTGAGGACACGGTGTGGCGGCGGCTGCGATCAGCGGCGGCACACGGGTCAGGGCGGCCACGGCACGGCTCCAAGCACAAGGAGGCCGAGTTGAAAAGCCGGGACTTGGGGGTGCGGGCGGGGGGAGGGAGGGAGGGGGAGGACTTGCGCAGGGGTTAAAAAGTAAATTTTTTTTACAATAAGAAAACTTACCTGACTGCCCGTGTCCGCGTCAGAGCAGAGGAAGCAGCTCTAGTGATGACGCGGCGGAGGCTCTGCCGGCGGGCAAGTCTGGCTACTAAAGGAACAGAGTTACGATAGGTTTCCCCCGGGCTGCGGGGGGGCGGGCACTTCCGGCCGGCCGCGCTAGGATTGGCCGGCCGGCCGGTCACTTCCGGGTCGCCGCGGGCAGCGCGGCGGCCCGTCTCTAGCTCAGGCAGGCGGGCGGCGAAGTTTCCCGAGGAGTGGGCTCCCTCGCGGACCAGCAGTGACGTCGCAGCTTCACCAATCAGGAACAGGATAGTCACTGGTGCCGGCAATGCCGGACCAGATTCGGGGGCGTTCCCGGCTTTCGGCTGACGTCGCGTGACGTCGGCAAAAGCCAAAGAATCTCGGGAACGCCCCCGTGTCTGGTCCGGCATTGACGGACAGGCCCCTCGTCCAATGGCTAGGCTCCATTTATGGAGCCAGCCAATGAATGACTAGGGCCGACCCAAACCCACACACACAACTCAAGAGGTTTTTTGGCACATGCGCAAAGCGCATGGCCAGTCAAAACCTAAAAAGTGTGCAGAGGCCTAAAATCACCACCACCAGGTTCCAGAAACAGGCTAGGAAAAAGCAAAAAGTCTTGGGGTGAACCTGCCAAAAGGGCCGGGTCCAACACAACCCCCTTCCAGCCAAAACGCAGGGTAGACCAATCACTCCACTGATGGGATTCCTTGCTTTGGGCGACAAAACACGGACACGGGCCCGCTTTGCAGGGACACCCTCCAGTTTTTCGCCACTCTGAACCTACTTGGTTTCCTCCAAACAAGAACTCTCTGACACAACTAGGATACCCCACTGGTACTCACTAGTCAACCACAGCCAGGACCAGGCCCTAGGCCATCCAAATATCACAGGTCCTAACCAATCCACAGAGCGGGGGACAGTAACCCCTGGCACACAATAGCCATTCTCCACTCTCTCTCTCAGTGTAGCTACAACTACCACTGATCCTTCAACCTAGGGACCATACCCTCAGGCTGACCAGAGGTCACGGGCAAGACTGCCCCACCCTACCTCTACTTCTGGGTTCCCGCACCCTCACAGGGAAGCACTCACCAGAACACAATTCTACCAGAGCAGGACCTCACTCCATCACTGGTCTACTACCTGGAAACTATTCCACTTCTGAGGTACAAAGCACACAGCACAGTTTCTCTTCAAGCAGGTGGGGGGGACACAGCACACAGCAAAGTCCCCTTTCAAGCAGGTGGGGGGACACAGCACACAGCAAAGTCCCCTTTCCTCTACCTTAGTGGAAACAACAAACTGCAGGTGAGCCCCAGATCACACAGCAAGGGCAGCCCCCTCAGTCTCTTCAGCTGATCCACTTTGGTAGAGATTCCTCTTGACCTGGAAGCTTCCTAATCTCCCAACCTAGGATCTAAACCCTCAGGTTACACCAGGGTCAGAAGTACACAGTCCCTCTGCACCCCCTTCCAGAGTTCTGTACCCTCCACTTAGGAGCGTTACCCCTAGAAGCCAAACACCAGGACCGCCGGAGTTCTGGTTACAGACACTCCTCGTCCTCTAGACACAGGAAGATCCTCCTCAAATGACCTGTATGTACAGCCTAGGCCCCTGACCTGGAGCTCCCTTAGGGAACCCTCCAGGCCCTGAGATAGGGTTTCGGGCCAACGTGGGACACACCGTCCCACACTCACTCCGCCTCCACTGAGACAGGGCGTGAGCCCCTACACCCCTACCATACTACTGGGACCTAGCTGGGTTACACATGAACCTCTTCCCCTACACAGGATCATCAGATACACAAGCCACTTTTAGATTAACTTCCTAATGCCTCTGCAAGACATCTAGCACACCACCAGACATCCACCTTCTTGTCCAGTGCCTCTGCGGGACCTCCTGCACACCACCTGAGGTACACCTCACGTGCAAGCTCCTTAAAAAAAAACTCACACCGACTCCTCCAGTTCAAGACACCACTCATCCACACACTCCCCCTCCAGACTGGTGAGGCAGTTCCTCACTGCCTCTGACTCACAACCTGTACCCCTCTTACTGAGCCCCAGGCACCTTACTCTGGGAACTGGGAATGGGACTTCACGCACTGGACATATTTAAGCTGCCACCATTGGATCCTACCATACTGGGGAATCCAGACACACACACTACACTCAGGCGATAACCACCCTCCCAAGCTAGTAATTTCTCCTCCACACTCCCTCTCTTCCATCTACCCACACAGGGACAGGGACAGGAACAGGGATTGGGCACTGGTCTTAGCAAGGGATTCCTAATCTATGGGAACCTCCCCCTCTACTGGCGTCCCGCCCTGTCAATTTCTCTCATCTGCCACTAAAAATAAAGTGCAGAAACACATTTGAAAATGACACTCTTGAGGAAAAACAAAAATCAAAAACAATAATCCCAAACATGTGACTATCTAAAAAAATGCAGAGTTTTGTAATGTAGCCAGCTGTCGCTGTGGCACTGTGCAAACACAAGTCCAAATCCGCACCGCTGACCAGCAATGTTAGAAATGGGATCCCTGGATGGCCAAAGTCAGTCAGAGACCACCACTCCTAAGTCAGGGCAAGGGAGTCACACGCCAAGATAACCCCTGCTCACCCCCTGGTAGCTTGGCACGAGCAGTAAGGCTAAACTCGGAGGCAATGTGTAAAGCATTTGCGCCAGCACACAACAGCAACAACATACTAGGCACACCACAAAAGGAACCCCACACAAGGTTATTGTAAAATAACGTTTGTATTGTAAAAACACATCAGATAGTATCACACAATATACATGGTGCCAACTGGCACGGGCAATATTCACAAGGGATTATGTACAGGACAGGGCCACATGGGCCACTCTCAGAATCAACACTTTTGGAATTAGAATATAGGATATAAAATCACTTCTAGAACTTAGAATAAGTATAGCACAAAATAACAGTTATAAATCACATCCAGTAACTACTGGGAACAGGTACCAGGACCTCACTAGGACCACCTGTACTAAAAAGAACCACCACCTAAGTATCACACAGCATTTAGGGGTATAAGCACAACACATTACACATGATGCATGAAATCACATTCAGCAGTGCAGTAAAGGGAAACACATGATGTTTAAAAACATTCAGAGGTGTAAGACAAGGGAAACACATGATGCATAAACCTACACATTCAGCGGTGTTCAGAACAAAGCACATGATGCAATAAAATACATTCAGGGGTGCAGCGCAAGAAGACACATGATGCCTAACACATTCAGAGGTGCAGCGCAGGGAAAAGGAAGACACATGATGCCTAAAAACATTCAGAGGTGCCAGAACAATACAATAGCGCAAAAATGACATGATGCCTAAAAACATTCAGAGGTGCAGGAATAACACATGATGCAAGAAAACACATTCAGAGGTGCAATAACCATACAATTGTGCAAAACTTACATAAGCCACCACCTGTGGCAGTCCCTAGGCCAACTGGCCTTGTTGGGGCTAAGACGCCCTGTGTCTCAATGTCAGGGTCTAAACGGTGCAGCTGCCCACTAATTGCTGGGCAGCTGGAAATCAACAAAACTGCGCCAGGGCCCCCACTGACCCTTAGGCGCAAACTGCGCCACTGCTGGAGCCACACAGGCTTGGAACTGCGCACTAGGAGCCACACAGGATCTTAAACAATTATAGGCCCCTGGAGCCCTCAGGCTCTGAAAACAATGGTGCCCCCTAGAGCCTCACTGGACTCTAAACCTAGCACTCGCAGGCAGGAGGGGCGGGCACCGGCAATGTGCCCAGGCGCCCCCTCTAACTAAAAACAATGGCCCCAGAGCCTTCTCAGGGCTCTCCAAACGTTGGGGCGACCCACTGCCAACCGGGGCCGCCCTTGAAGCCCTCGTGGCTTCACACTGACCATAAGCGCAAGCTCGTGCTACTGGGGAGGGGGGCGGACACCGACAACGTGTCCCGGCGCCCCTCCCTTCTCTTCTGCCCCACTCACCGGGTCTCCAGACGATCAGCGGCTCTCCTCACTCGGGGCTCTCCCTCCATTCGGGGAGCCTCGTGCCGGACCTCTCTCTCTCTCTGGGGCTCCCTCAGCACACGGGAGCCCCAGCAGCAGGCCACGCTTCCTCCTCTCTTCCCGGGGTTGGTGGCCCCGGTCACGGGCCTTGTAGGTTATCTCCGGTCTCCCTCGGCATTCAGGAGACCGGAAAAGCGGGAAGTGGCTTCTCTTCACGAGGAGCACGGGCGATCCTCCAATCGATGCCCAGCTCTGCAGGCGAGCCCCCAGTGACACCGGGACTGCAGCCACTCACAGCGCGGCTTTCCCGATGACGCGACGGCCCGGGAACCAATCCCAGTGCGGCGTTGCTGAGGGGGCTCGTCGCTTCCAGCCAATCAGGGCTCTGCTCCATCAGATTCTCGGCCATTTCAAGCCCCGGGCAGCGGCGGTGAATTGGGAGCAAATGCCGGGTGAGCACCGGCGTCCTTAACCAAGAATCAACAATATATGGTGGGCACTCGATAGGCTCCTCAATCCGGGGCAAACGCCAGGTGGGCACCGGCCTCAATCAAACACAAAAATAAAAGCGCTACTAAGCGCTTGGGCAAAGCAAAGCGCTTCAAAGCGCTAGAAAACCGGCAGAGCGCTCCCAGGCGCTCAGGGGGAAGCACAGTGCTTCCAGGCGCTGGAAACACAAATCAAGCGCTCTCCACAGAAAAATGCAGCCTCTCCATGCTGCAAAGGTCCCAGGGATTCCCAGGGGGGCAAAGCCAAGTCCCCCCCATCAGCCCAATCAAGGCAGAGGGGTCCCCCAGGAGTCCAGGAAAGTCCATCAGGTGTCCAGGGGCTGGGCAGGGCCCAAGGATTCCCCCAGGCCCAAGCAGCAGCACGCCCCTGGCAGATTCAAGACCAAATACGAGAACCAATTGGAAGGGGACACAGCCCCTTCTTATACTGAAAAAAGTCTTTGAAGTCTTTGTGCAGGCAGTGTGAGAACCAGCAAGAACTGGTTATAGGGAACTCTCATCAGTGTCAGGGACAGAGGTGACAGTCGCCCAGCGGGAGGTGGAGCCAGCATTGTGGTCAGGCAGGCACAGCCCTAGTCACTCCCAGGTGCCATCTCCTCCCACTTCCCTGGCAGCAGATGCAGCCTTTCATCCACGGGCTGACTCAGACAGCCTGCTGGGGCTCCCCAGCCCCTGTCATCCTCAAACCAAACAGTCAATCCACAAGCAGGCCCAGGCACTCCTGGACCATGCTCACCAGCCAATCACACGCCAGACACAAATTACACAAATATACCAACTTCTAAAAGTGGCACTTCTAGACTAGACACAGTCATGCTGCATATACCATTATGCAGCATTCAATATCACGAGTTTGCACATATCAAACTCGCCCCTGCACATTCCCCATTCATTCCTATGGGAGGGCAGGTCACTCACCACACATACACAGAGAGCTCAAGCACTTTACAATGTACCACAGTGAAAAAGTGCGCAGAGGCCTAAAATCACCACCACCAGGTTCCAGAAACAGGCTAGGAAAAAGCAAAAAGTCTCGGGGTGAACCTGCCAAAAGGGCCGGGTCCAACATCAAGCAATAAGAAAAACAAGACCCCCAGCTCCGTGTGGACAATGCAATATGGACAACAAGTGTCTTAGGTAGTAGTATTACCAAGGTAAGATGAGCGGAGCGGGTCCGGGGGAAATCAACAATAAAAGGGAAAGAGCAAACATCAAAGCAAACGACTTGAATCCAACATTACCATCCCCCATCCCTCCTCGTCCACCAGAAAAAAGGAAAGGGAATAATATGGGAATCAGCGTGGTCGCGTGCAATGTTGTGAGGAATCATTATGTAGGAGTAGTGTGTCTGAAAGACGGAGAAGTCTGAGGTATCGGGGGTATGTCAGTTCTCGGAACTCCAATGTGAGAAGGGTCAACAAGGGCCGTCACAGTTCTGGGAAGTCAGACCCCTTACCAGCTAATGCAAGGGTTAATTTCTCCATACGTTACACAAGGCCAAAGTTGTTGTAGCCATCCGGAAAGTGTTAGGGGCTGCGCAATACGCCAGTGTATCAGGATGTTCTGTGTGGCCGCGCCTAATGCGACGGCAATCAGTCGACCCCTCCAGGATTTGAGCGGATATGTTATGGGATTGGGTAAACCCAGGAGAATATATGCTGGAAATCTCGGAAGCTGTGTCTCGAATTGGGTATCTATCTCATCGAGCACCTGCGACCAGTATGATTGGATACGGTCACAGCCCCATAGGAGATGCACCACCTATCCACAACCCCTCCAGCAAAGGACGCTTTGTCGTGAATCAAATCGGTGCAGGAGCTCCGGCGTGTAATACCAATATGTGGCTACTTTAGTCAGTGTCTCAGTGAGTCCCATGTGATATGCTAAGTGCCGAGCCCTATGATATATGCCGTCCCATTCTTCGTGACTAAGTGTCCTTCCCAAGTCTCGACCGGCGTTGTATGTGTGCGTGTTAGATGCCAGTAACTTTTTATACAGGTCGGAAATTATTTTTTTATCAGATATGCAGGCGATGAGCCATTGTTCGTAAGGGGTCAGAAGGTGTTGAGCCTCAGGTTTGATGTGCGGGTGAAGTACACAATGTTGGAGCTGTAGATAGGGCAGGCGTTCCGATTCAGCAAGGTCATAGTCGGCCTTAAGTTGTGGGAATGGAATAACCCCTCCAAGTCGAAGAGGTGATACAGGGACCTACAAGGGGTGAGGCGCCAGGTGGGAAAGGCCTTAATACCCATACCAGGCTGGAATTTTGAGTTATCGAATAGTGATGTGAGGGGAGAGGGATAGGTAGTCAGGTTGTGGGCAGTGTTAGTGCGATCCCAGGCCTCCATAATCGTGCTTGTGATATATGATGCATAGAGATTGGGTGGTCTGTGTGGTTTATGGAGGAAGGGAATGCCTTGGAGAGGCATGGCCGCTACTGCCTGATCCTGGAACAGCCAGTGTTTCACCGATTCCAGGTGGTGCCATTCCACTAAATATCGGAGCTGTGAAGCATAAAAGTAAAGTTGGAGATCATCAGGAACCCCTACGCCTCCCCTCTCTGGTAGAAGGATTGCTATCGCATGTTTAACCCCGGGCTTGCGACCCTGCCAGATACATTTTGCCTGTTCTGATTGGGTCTGTTGGATCCAGCCTGAGGGAGGGCGAAGAGGTAGGGTCTGAAAGAGATACAGGATCTGGGAGAGGATGGTCATCTTAGTAGCCGCGATCCTAACAAGCCAGGATAGAGTATAATGTTTCCACTGGCCTAGCTCCTTACATATGTGCGAGCGAAGTATTGAATAGTTGGTTTCAGCCGTGGCCTGTATGTAGGGGGCTAGTTGAATTCCCAGATACGGGATCGACAAAGTTGACCATTATATGGGATGTTCTTCCTGTAGATGAGCTAAAGTGTGCGGGGAGAGGGAAATGTTAAGTGCACTCGACTTCCCCCATGTTAATCTTGAACCCCGAAGCCGGCGCAAAGCAATGCATTTCAATGAAAAGGCATTGTAGTGCAGGGATCAGGCTTGAGAGGGAAAGCAAGATGTCATCCGCGTACAAACTTATAGTGTGTACATCTCTTCCAAACTTGATCCCAGAAATGAGGAGGAGGGGCCTAATCCGTGATGCTAAGGGTTCCATGTAGAGCGCGAAAAAAAGGGGTGAAAGAGGGCTCCCTTGCCTGGTGCCTCTGCCAATGGGAAAGCGAGAGGACGTGTGGCCATTAACCCGAAATGTCGCTATGGGGGAGCGGTAGCAATTAAGTATGTGAGTGCGCATTTTCTCACCGATGCCAACGTGTGCTAGGACCTGTTCCAGGTAGGGCCACTGTACCCTGTCGAAGGACTTCTCCGCATCGATGGCCAATAGCATGTATTCTCCCTGAGTACGAGACGCCTTTTCGATTAGGTGGAGGACACGTTTTGTTGTGTCATCACTCGTTTGTCTCTGTGGGATAAATCCTGCCTGGTCCGGCTCAACTAGTTGGGACATGTAGGGTGCTAGGCGAGTCACCAATATGCTAGTATACAGTTTAATATCTATATTCAACAGGTATATCAGTCTATATGCGCCGCAGTATATGTTCTATCTTTTCCGGGTTTCGGGATGACTACTACTGATGCTTCAAGCATCTCTTCTGGGATAGCCCTGGTCTGTGCGAAGGAGTCTGTCAGGAGGGGGGCCACCAGGCTGCAGAAGGTCTTGTAAAAGGCCGCCGAGTAGCCGTACGGCCCGGTGACTTCCCCACTTTGAGGAGGGAAATCACTGCTATTACTTCTTCTGTCCTAATGTCTCTATTTAAATAGTCGGCCTGCGCCTGAGTGAGGGAGGGTGTGTGTGCTTCTGTCAGATAGTCGGCGCTAAGGTGGGCGTCCAGTAGTTCACCCAAATAGAGCTCCGCATAGAAGTCTCGAAAGACTTTCGCTATTGCAGCCACCTGAGTAGTGAGTTCACCTCTAAGAGAGTGGATGGCCTGGACACCCTGCCCTTGCCTGGTTTCCCGCAGTTTGTGGGCTAGGAGGCGGCCGCACCTATCGCAATCCGTTTAGTATGAGTGGTGGAGACGGAGAGCTGCAAATTCCGTCCTGTCCTGATCCAATGCTGCAAGTTGCTTCCGCTCTATACACAATTGGCGCCAAGTCCGGGAAGCGCCAGTCCGCGGGTGCATTTGCTCCAGTTCCGCAGCCCGTTGAGAGTGCTCGGCCCGCTTGCGACTGCGCTTGAGGTTGTTGGCTATACATTCCCCCGTATAACTGCCTTTAGTGCCGCCCACTGTGTCGCTAAGGTGGTATCCGAGTTGGCATTAAGGGCAAGATAGTTTGTAATGGCTTTCTGGATCTGGTCTACTATGGAAGCTTGATGGAGCAAAGTATCGTGCAGGTGCCAATGTCTGATGGGCTGTTGTGTCGGTGGGAACTTAAAGGTGGCAATAACTGGGGAGTGGTCCGATAGAGAGGCCGTCAAGATCTCGGTGTCAGTCGCTAGTGCGTGTAGTGGGGAGAACCAAGCAGATAGTCCAATCTAGCATATGTTTTGTGCGCACCTGAGTAAAAGGTGTAAGCTCGACTGCGGGGGTGGAAGTGGTGCCAGAGATCTATGAACCCCAGGTCCTGAAGACGGGCCCTTCCAGCAGATGAGAGTGCGCCGGTCTGGCCTGTCCTCTGGCAGGAACGGTTGCTAATGTTGTCAAAGACCAACAGCTACTACGGCGTTGTTCCGTAGTAGCTGTTGCCTCAGTGAGTACGTGCTGAAAGAACTTGTCTTGCCCCTCATTGGGTGCATTTACAGACCCCACTATAAAAGTCACCTCTCCGACAAGGAACTGATACATGAGCAATTGGCCTCTGATCTCAGCTTACTTCTGTAACACTCTGCCATGAAAGGATCAGGAAATTAAAATGGCAACGCCAGCAGACTTGGTGGGATTAGAGGAAAACATCTGTGTAGGGAAGGCACGGGATTTCATCCTATGGTGATCTTGGGGAGGAGGTGAGTCTCCTGTTGGAGGCATATGTCAGCTTTGGAATTCTCCAGATAGTGAAGGACGGATCTAACCTCGCATGTTTAGGGTAAGAATTTTGAGAGAGTTGTGTGGCATCTAAGTTTGGGAGATGATGAATGCTATGGCTTGGGCTGTAGTTCCTAGTGGGTTAAGAGGTGCAGGGGGGAGGGGACCATAGTCTGCTTTTGTATAACATCCACGGCACAGTGAGGGGGATGGACAAGGGGTCAAAAGCCGAAAAACTCAGAAACCCTCCAAAAACAAAATTCCAAAATAGAGCAAGAACTATAACGTTTAGGAAAAATAGAGTCAGAAAAAATAGTCCTTCATCTCTGGATGACCAGAAGAACAACAGAGTGGGGTCCATAGTGTGACCAAGTATGGAGTCTCAGCCCCACCCGCCGCCCACCCAAGATCAAAGGGAGAAAATGCAAAGAAATCAGTGACCCCTGTCCATTCACTTGTCGCCAGAACCCGCTTTCGGCGCAGAGGTGAGGGCTGCCTGTTGACTCGTGGCTATTTCAGTCTTGTTCGGTTTCTGGATGCGCCTCCGCCGGCCCTGTCGTTGCCACCCCGATGGGGAGATCTCAGGCCCCGAAGTGGTCGTCTTCATCAGATGGTGCGGTGAGGCCGAGGAGCCGGCAAGAGTCCGTGAGCGAGCGGAGTTGGTGGAGTTTGCCATTATGACGAAATATAAGTCGAAAGGGATGACCCCCGGAGTATGGAATTCCTTGCTGTTGAAGGTGCTCAGTCACAGGGCGGAATTGCCAGCGGCGCTGAAGCGCGATCAGAGCCAGATCTTGGCATAGCACTGGAGATTGTACCTGGAAAGAGATGGGGTGGAGAGATCTCGGCTTGGTAAGGATGTCCTCTTTGGTTCAGAAGTCCTGAACACACACAAGGATGTCTGCAGGAGGAGCGTTATTCGCCCGGGGTGGTCCGACCCTGTGCGCTCAGTCTAGTATGATCTCGGCTTCGTGGGAGTCGTCCAGGATGTGGTGGAACAGGCCCTTGGCGAATGCAAACAAGTCTCCGGTGTCCTCTGTGGCCCTCACTCCCCGGATCCAGATGTTGTGTCTGCGAGACCTATTTTCCAAATCTTCCAGGTGAGTTTGGATGTCAACATGTTGGTCTTGCAGTCGGATCACCTCTTGTTGAAGCACAGTTGACTCAGTCACTGCAGTGTTGCTCTTCTCCTCCAGGGCAGCCACCCGATCTCCAACGTCATCCACATCTCTGTGAATCTCTTTAATCTCAGCAGTGAGGTCATTTTTCACTGTTCACAGTTCTTCTCTGAGAGTTAGGAATGCCTTCATGATGGGCTCATCGCCAGTGCATGTAGTTTATGTCAAGGTCGTGGCATCCGGGGCCGCGCTCCCCATGTTGGGGATAGATTGTGAGCGTCCAAAGATGTGCTTCAAGGGCTTCACCTTCTTCGTCCTGGAAGAGGACATGCTCAGTTGGCACCCCCAGATGAATCGTTGGTTGGGATATGGACGCTGAAGAGATTTCAGCCGGCCTGGGGGTGCCAGTGCGCTGGGCCGCAGGGAGCACCAGGTGAGTAGTGTGTGCCTTCGTGTTGCTTCTGTGGATCAGCGTGAAGCTGTTCTGCTGGTTTCTGTAGAGGGGTTGTTAAGGCAAAGGCAGGTGGGCGCACCAGGCCCCGGGGTGGGGGAAGCCAGGTAGCCTCGCTGGTCCCGACCACCGTGTGGGAGCTGTCACTTGTGTGAGCTGCAGCTGTGTGGTAGTATGGGGTTAAGGTCCGAGATATCCACCGTCAGGCCGGGCCTCAAGTCAATATCACCTCAGGCCAGAATCTCCCAGGTAGGCCGCAGCCCCCTTGCGTCTCTCCCGGTGCTCGGAGACGGTGTCCCCCGACCACGGCACGTCCAGTGGTCTCTGGCAGGCAATGGCAAACCTCTCCCAGGTTGCGTGGCCTCTCTCCGTGCTCGGCTGGAGAGTGCGCGCTCTTACCGGGCGTCCACAGGGGTTAAGAGTCTCCCAGCGGCAGGGCCCACCTCTCCGTGTGCTTTGGCGCGCAGGCGTTGATGGAGTGCCGGTCTGGCGAGCAGCTCAATAGCCGGGGCCAGGGGCAGCCCCCAACCCCCAGACACGTAGATAGGGCACCGGGCAGTCCACTCGCCCTCCGGAAGATCCAAGGACCCGTCAAGCCCATCGCTCCTGGCCTCTGCACTCCAGGCGGACGACCCCAAAATCGAGGCCGAGGATCCTCACGGCCCTGCGGGCTACTAGGCCTTTCTAGTGTGCGAGCATCCGGCATCTTCGGCCACAAAGGTAACCTGCCTGGGCCCCTGTGAGCCGTCCGGGTGAAGCGAGAAGCAATCAAACCTGTCCCTGTGGGCTCCGGCCACTCTCGCGAGCAGCCCGAAAATCAAGGTGGGGTATGCGCTTGGGCCTCTGTCCCCGGAGCCTCCCATGTTGAGTCTAGGTTGGCAGTCTCAGCCAGACGGGTGTAGTGCTGGGCAACCTGCGGGTCTTCTGGGTTGCCCAGTAGGCGGATGGGCTTGGAGCTGCAGGCCTTGATGCTCTAAATCCTAGAACCACCGCGTTGTTGAAGCCGCCTCTTGACGTCGGCAAGGGGGAAGCCGGGTCGTCTCCCTCGCAGTCCCCACGAGGCAGCTGCGTTTGGCGTCGCTGCTGGGTTCTTAGGGCAGCTGTGGGCCGATTCCCATCAGGGAGAAGCTCCGAGGGGACCTTGAGCTACTTCTGTGCCCCGCGGGGACCTATATGTGCCAAATGGGGCAGACGGCGGGCAGGAGCTCCGAGCAATGCGTCCTACCTCGCCGCCATCTTGGCCACCTCTGGATAATTATTAGCTCTATAGTATCTTATTTGCAAACCCGTCGTTAGAAACCAGATCCAGAGTTTCTGAAGTTGTCATTCTATCATCTACAGGGTGGGGCAAGTCTGCCAAGTTTTAGAACGCTGCATTAGGATTTTATTTAATATATCTTGCAGTACTGCCGGAAGCATAGAAAGCATATCAACAATGTGAACATGAGCACAAAGTGGCACAATGATTTTCTTTTCTTTATTTTATGAAAAGAATAACTCAAATTCCCCAATCTGGCATTCAGTGGAGGCTACGGAAATGGCCAATGTTTGGAGTAAATCAATTTGAATTTCAAATGTATTTGATCACTGATTGAGGGGAGAGAAATAGTATCTTCTGAGGTGCTGAGGAGGGAGGTGAAGTCAGCAGGTAGTGTTCAGTCAACAGCTTAACAGCGCCTACAATCTACATCCCCTCAGCCAATCATCCTAGGGGCAACAATGCCTCTTTTGCAGGGTACAACAAAGCAAAGGATCCGGGGATGAAGACCGGCAGTATGGTTGATAGAAGAGAGAGTGGTTGTGACACCTGACCCAATCCTCAGTGCTCCACAATAGGCGGAAATAGGTTGAAGTAGCTATGCCACTAATGTCAATGCTTTGCTCTTAAATCTTGTTAATACACCTTTTTTAATATTGCCTTCAGTTTGCCCCAGTGTTATGGGATTAAAAATGATACAATAAAAGGAATATTATCATGAAAGTTTGGTATTTTCTGAATCTACCTTTCTTGGTAATCAAAGGCAATGGAAGTTGAACTGATTGCACTGCAAAACTTAATTGGGCACCGCACTTTTATTTTCTGTAGCCCCAGACCAATGGGAGTGTTTCTGTGGGGAATCTCCCTCTCCTGCACCGTGGCCTTGAGCTGGGGATGACTTTTAATGAGACAGCGGGCAAGTGCCCCATGGTGCAAAAGTTGCAAGTCAGCTGCACACAACAAAATTCAGTAATGTTGCACCGCCTTGACGTTTCAGGTTATTTTCGTATGGATGCCGACCTGTGGGAGCGCTGTTATGCCTTCACTCCGCCTCTCTCATAGATCTTCACATCCTGCATGCAGCCTAGTGCCTGTTAAGTCTTTCAAATAATGAAAGAGCAAGAGTCAGTTGCCTACAACACTGATCAGTTCAGTTCACTACTTTTTCTGGTAAAATCAAAACTACAAGTATGGAAAGTACTGTTGGTTTAACAATGCCAGGGCTCTTATAATATAGCCTTATCACCTGCTCTAGCATCTATACTAGCCATTAAAGGCTAGTTCCAGCTTTAAAGGCCCGAGCGAATGCGAGGGCCTTTAACAAGGGAGCAGGACTTTAATGCGGTATAGCCCAGCTACCGAGAGCTTTAAGCCTATCAAAACATTCTGCCACTAGAGGGCAGAATGTTCTAACAAATAAAACAAAGACCTCACTTTGTTCACAGATACAGCTGTGAAGACAAGCATTGGAATGTTGGATCTTCAGGCTTCTACAGTCCATTAGAAGCTACTTAGAACATTAGAATGTTGGGAGCTCTATTGAAAACAATGGAGTGGTCTGGGCTTCTAATGGCTGGTAGAAGCCCAGAGCTCCAACATTCCAATGTGGTCGTTCACAGCTGTTGTTGTGAACAAAGGCCTCATGGAGCCCAAGGGAGTTTCAATCCCCTCAGGCTCTGTGAGACCTTTGTTTTATGGATTGGTGTCACTACAACGCATGCTTTTACATCGCATGCCTTTACAACGCGGTTTTTACCACGCAGTCCATTACAACGCATAATGCTTTTAGGCACTGGATAGTGAATTATTTAATTTACTATTCCAACTCCAGTCCCCGTGGATAGCAGGGAAGGTGTTGGATAGTAAATTAAATATATTCCCTATCCTAGAGCGCCCCCCAGCGCAATGCGTTGTAATGGTATGCGTTGTAATGGTTGCGATGTAATGGTAGTGCGTTGTAAAAAATGCGTTGTAAGTGATGTTCCCCTTGTTTTATTGTTAGAACATTGTGGTATCTTCTGGATTAGGGGACGACTGTCCTGTGGCCGCACCCCTCCCTTCCGAGTCATATTGTTTTTACCCGTCCTTAGATGCTTTAGAATGTTGCCTCACCGAAGGTTCTGAGTCGAGCTCCCTGCGTGGGGACAGCGGGCACCGGTGGTGTGAGCTGTGGCGGAGGTTAATTGCTGTCAAAAACAATAAAGCTCTTATCTGAGATAATTCACGTTTCCTCATGATGTTTCATGCAAGCAAGGATTCCTCTTGAATTTCAAACTGGCGACCGAGGATGGGATGTGGGAACAAAGTGAGTGACAGCGTATTTTGACCTCCACACGCGAGGATCATCGATCTTATCTTTTGGAAGGCTGTGGTGCCGTGAGTAATTACGGTAGAGTCCCTGCCGATTGCGAGGCTGGCTGTGGGCCGCTGTGCAGAGAGTTGAGACCGATGAACTCACTGCTGTGTGAGAAGCTGGAAGGGGGTTGAGATACCTGGAATAAGCACCCAACAGCTCTTTACCGTTTTTCTGCTGTCTGTCATCTGCGGTGCTGTGAAGTAACTCCTATGTGGACGTTGCTATATTGAGACAGAATGCATAGTTTGTAACCATCTGACGCATTTTTATTTTGAGCTGTCACCGTCTAGACATCAGCTCCTCAGGGAAAACCTGTCTGCCGCTTGGCGCTGGGTATTCAGTAACTTACAGGTCTTTTATAGCACCTTACTATCCTGCCTCCTTCACGCTATTCTTTTGAAGCACCTTCACCCTCAGGATCTGCTTCAGAATGCTGCTGTACCCATCTCATCAGCTTGCAGTTCCGCTGCTGTTTTGGTGCCCGTTGGTAGCCTTGGTGGGGAATGTGGATTGAGCATCTGGGGGAGTTCAGAGTGTTGAAAATTGTGCTCTTACAATTGCTGGTCGAGGTTGCTTGAACCAGTGGTGTAACGAGACTTGAGGGGGCCCCCCTGCATAGCACATGGAGGGGGCCCCCCAGAGGCCCGGCCCACCGCCTACCACTTTGCCCCACCGCCCAAAAATCTGGTATATTTTGATTTGAAACCTCCAACATTTAATGAAATGCCTCTATATTGTCTTGCTCAACGTTCTAATGAGAAAATTGGAAAAAACTCTTAACATATAAGCGGCGCCATTTGTAACAATACTGTCAAAAGCAGATTATTTAACTGAGGCAGCAATCAGAACAATGCCAAGGAGTGATCCTATTATCTCAGGAACTGCCTCTGGCTGAAGAACAAAGAACTATGAAGGGTCTGAATTAAAATTGACATTAATGGACAATAACTTGCAACTTTGAAAGACAAACCCAAACTTCCAATTCCATAGACTCAACTGACAATATACAGGAGAAGTACACAAGATATAACTCAGTATCCTGTGAAATTCAAGAGAAATAGACTGGTGCATTATCTGCATGTCACACACTAGCGATTGTCATGAGTCACAGAAAGTGTCACAGACACACTAGTCCAGATTCGAAATGTGTTTCCATGTAATATTCAGGGATAGTGATGTGTGTTTTCAATATTGTAACACAGCAGCTGCTCGCTAATATTACTGCAAATAATCTCCGTGACACCCTCACATTTCTCATATGCGTGAGGTCCTTTGATCCAAAATAAACTATTTTATAGATGTTGCATGAAACACAACATTCCTCTACAAAATGCCTGTAATAGACACACATATCACCAATTTTGAAAAAAGCAAAGGTAAGTGGTATTTAAAACAATCTGTTCAAGAATCATTTAATGCCATCGCGGGAAGACTCTGCAGAACAGAGCTGGTTTTATCAGGGGGCCCCCTAAAAGTCTGGGGCCCTGGGTCGGAGCCCACTTTGCCCATGCCTTAAAACGTCTCTGGATGGCATCTGCCTTTAATGGATGCAACAATCTCCCATCAAGTAATGGCAGCTTCCAAGGCAGCACATGTGACCTGGGGAAAGTAAAGGAGGCCCTGCAAGAGGCGATACCAAGGATATGTCTCAACAAACATGACAAGTGGCTGAGCACTTAGAATCAGGCCTGGGCCCTGGCATGGAAAAGGAGCTGAGAATTTACTGTACGTGAAAGGAAGTGTTAAGGAAGATAGCAGCCCGTCACGAAATGGTGGGCATGAAAATGCAAGTAACAGGGTGGCCAGAGGCGGTCCAGCAGGCAAAGTAGCACCAAAACCAACACACCTAAATAATGTGAAAAGATGTCTTGCAGCCCCTCGTGTTGGGTTGCAACTTGGAAAACCAAAGCATGTACATTTCTGTAAGAAGCATTCAAAGCTGCTCAAGCGACACATGATTTCTAACAAATAGTAGCGTGTTATAAGTTTGCTTTTAAAATATGTGTAAACATGTTTTTTTCCAATATACTCCTTTCTCATGTAACAGTTCTCCACCTGAGCAAGTCTATTTTGAAATGTTTAAGGTGTTCAGAGTAAAGCTGGATAACGTGGTTAGTTGTTAAAGGAAAAGTAAGATGCCAATCACCTTCCTTTCTCTTTTGCCAATGAATGCAATAGAATTTTAGAAGGTAGTAAAGCAAACTATATTAAGGAGAGTGATGAACACATCCTTTTTTCCACAGAGATGAATCCCTGATCTTCAAAAATGTAGATGAATATTGCACATTCGGTGAATCATTAACATCAATACTGAGAGTAGTAAGAGACTTATGTGCCCTCACATTATAAACACTGTTGTCTACAAAAAATATACATTTTCGACTCAAGAAACTTGTTATTTTCAACATGATTGACAATTCTGTATTAGCTTAGCAGTATGCTTAAAAAAATCAAAGTTCATATTCAACTCTGTGAGCTATAACTCATGGTTCAAAACGCATGGTTCTAAACTTCGGGGGTGGGGCTACCACTCCCAGGCAGGGCTGGCCCTAGCACTGGTCACACACAGTGCAAGTCTCTTTTGCAACCCCTCCCACCATTTCCTCCTTCTCCATGAATTCCCTCACTACCACTAACCAACAATGCACCTCATCTCTCTATAGCACCATTCTGACAAACATTTCATTATTTTATAGTGCTACTCATAGTTTACTCACACTAAGTTCTGTGATCTGCATGGTACAAGTTCTTTGTAGCAGGCACATTGACCCTCTGCCCTTTGTGGGTGGCAGGAATGCCCATGTGAGTGCACGGTGAGCGATGTGACAGTGTGAGAGTTGGGTAAGAGGAGTGACTGCAGGGTGAGTGAGGTAACCATATGAATTTGGGTACAGATGTAAGTGCAGAGTGGTACAAAAGAGAATGCATGGTTAGTGATGGGCTTGTTTGAGTGAGATTGCAGGTGGAGCAGTGAGGGGGACAGGTGAGTGAGGTGAAGTGTCACATGAGTGCAGGGTGAGTAGGGTGCTCATGTGACTGCAGGGTGAGATACAGGGTGAACAGTGCAAGTGCATTGTGAGTGCGGAGTGATCACTGAGTGCAGGGTGAGCGGGTGAATGGTGTGAGTGCATGGTGATCAGTGAGTGCATTGCGTTTGCTGGGAGTGCAGGGCGAGCTGGGAGTGCAGAGTGCATTCCCAGACACTTGAAATAACTGCATGTTATTGAGGGCGGCATAGGGATTCATATATAAGTTAAACTATTGCTATTAAACAGGGACCAAGGGTGTAGGAAATAAATAATGTGCTGTTCTTGCAACAAACTTCCAGTCTTATGATTAGGGTTGCCAGCTCATTATTTTGATGTCCCACATGACACAAAAATAAGCAGTCACCTAAAGCCGTATTTTCTGCACTTATCTGTGCATACTTCTAACTGTAAATATAAATAGAAAGCATTTCTTATTGTGTTCTAGAGCTGCCTGAATGATGAGATCGATGACTGATTATTAAAGGGAACAAAGACAGAAAAGTCACATTACAAATTAATACATACTTTTTTATTTATAACCCTATTTAGTGCCAAGGCGTGGTCTTTCCAGGCTCTTTAAACAACACATGGCTGACATTTTTCTTTTGACAAACCTACTTTATATTCCTTTTTATGAAACACATTCTCACACTACAGCAGTAAATGTAAATTTCAAATTCAAGGAATAGGCAGTGTGAGAGCCCAGGGGGTACTGGAACCAGAAAAAAACTGCCTCTGTAACCAGTTTACAAAGGTACGCCTCTTGGCGTGCTCTTGATTTGGGATGACAGTATGATGACTGCAGTGGGGAACGTGAAGTATTTCTTCCATATTCAGTGTTGAATTAGCATGTAAAGAGCGCTCAAAATGGTGATGTGTTTGGATTGAGAAAGGCTGTCGATTCAGCTGAAACGTGTCTCCTATCAACTACAGCTATAACTATTTTTTTAGTTCTGCTTGATGAAAGAACAAGTGCATTTTTTCTTTTTAACTCTGTGCAACTTGGTGCAATAAAGATGTGGACAGTATCGGATCTTCGAGTGCAGGCTTTCTTTTATTTAAGAAGGCACTCTTAACAAGGCGCTAGCTGTAACTTTTTTTACCTGCACCACCTGTGTTTTGGCTGCAAGTCGGAAAGCCGGAACTTCTTGCAGATATATATATATATATATATATATATATATATATATATATATATATATATATTACCTACTGGCGGTCGCCAGTAGGTAGTTATAGTTAGGATTTTTTTCAATGTTAAATCTGAAAATTCTATTTGGAATAACTTTGGCGCCGGTTGACGAATCTGCCTGAAAATTTCCTCAAAATGGCCTCGCGGCGTTCCGGTCCTTCCCTGAAAGTTTGGGGGGGATTCGTCAAGCGGGGGCCGAGATAAAAGGGGGGTCCCAAAACGCGTTTTCCCCATGTTAATTTCCATAGGGCGGTCGATTTCACTTTTAGCCCGAACGGCTGAATGGATTTCCACCAAACTTGGCAAAATTGTAGGGACTGGTAGCCCGATGTGCCTTTGCTATGTCTCAAGATATGTGCTCCAGTGGATTTTGAGTAATTAAGGTTCAAAAAAATATATATATCTATAGCCGCGCTCCGGTACGCGCACCGGTACGCGCACCGGGCGCTTACCGCGACTTGCGCGCAGAAAGCTGATTGGCTCTGGGGTGTCTGTAAACATTCTAAACAGTCCGGAGCGGCCGCCATCTTGTGTCTCGGTAGGATCGAGACACGAGAGGTGGCCAAAACAAAGAGGGAAATGACCATAAGGGGGCAGAGTAGACCCCCCTTGACCCCCTAGGTTTGATGTGGGGGCCATAAAAGGGCCCCGCGGAGCAAAAAAAAAATAAAAACATTTTTTGATTTTCGCGGGGTGAGCGCCCGGTACGCGCACCGGTACGCGCACCGGTAAGCGTACCGGGGAGCGTACCATGGGGAAAAAGAATGCCAGTTTTAAAAGTAGCTGTTTAAAAAAAAAATGTTTTGTTGTTTTTTTTATACATACACATACATATATATATAAATGCATATGCATATATATATATGCATATATGTGTATATGTGTGCGTGTAGAGAGAGGTAGAGAGGTAGAGGTGTAGAGGTAGAGAGGTAGAGAGGTAGCGGTAGAGAGGTAGAGATTAGTAGAGAGAGAAGAAGAGAGAGGTAGAGAGGTAGAGAGTAGAGAGTGAGTAATAGAGAGTAGAGAGTGAGTAGTAGAGAGCAGTAGAGAGAGTAGCAGAGAGTGAGTAGTAGAGAGTAGTAGAGTGAATAGTAGAGTGAGTAGTAGAGAGTAGTAGAGAGTGAGTAGTAGAGAGTGAGTAGTAGACAGTAGTAGAGAGTAAGTAGTAGAGTGAGTAGTAGAGAGCAGTAGAAAGTGAGTAGTAGAGAGTAGTAAAGAGTGAGTAGTAGAGAGTGAGTAGTAGAGAGTAGTAGAGAATGAGTAGCAGAGAGAATAGTAGTGAGTAGTAGAGAGTAGTAGAGAATGAGTAGCAGAGAGAATAGTAGTGAGTAGTAGAGAGTGAGTAGTAGAGTGAGTAGTAGAGACTAGTAGAGAGACAGTAGTAGAGAGTGAGTAGTAGACAGTAGTAGAGAGTGAGAAGTAGAGAGTGAGTAGTAGAGAGTAGTAGTGAGTAGTAAAGAGTGAGTAGTAGAGAGAGAGTAGTAGAGAGTGAGTAGTAGAGAGTAGTAGATAGTGAGTAGTAGGGAGTAGTGAGTAGCGAGTAGTAGGGAGTGAGTAGTAGAGAGAGAGTAGTAGAGAGTAGTAGAGTAGTAGAGAATGAGTAGTAGACAGTGAGTATTTGAGAGTAGTGGAGTAGGAGAGAGTAAGTAGTAGAGAGTAGTGGAGAATATTCCAAAGTTTGGCACAGCACCACTTTCACAATGAGTCCAATCAAATCATATCACTTAGAGTCCTTATTGAAGCGCTGAATCTTGGTGTATATTCAAATGCTTTTATTTTCCTTAAGTTTATGTACCACAGCCAGCCGAAAGGTTTCGTTCTGTACAACAGAACTTCTTCAGGGCGTTCTTATTTCCTTCAAGTTATGTCGGTATCCAGTTGTCATATAACTAGATATTTCTTCCAAATGTTAGACGAGACATAAGTATATTCTTATTCAAAGTGACTAGTTATCAATTTTACCCACACAATTCGGGCAGACTTGAGTAATTTATAGCATCCTCAAAGTCAGTCTTTCAAAAATTCCAAAGTATAGGACATGATAATCCAAATCCAAATGTTTCTCAAGAAAAGTAATTTACAATCGTTCGGAATATCGGTGTTTGGGCAGATATGATCCAGGGACCCCCAGTATGCAAGGGGAATTAGTCCCCCCTCTACAAACGCGGCAGTGGCCTGCATTGCAGAGAGGTGTAACAAGGGTGTGGCCTCATTACACTTCTCTGCAATGCAGCTCCCTCGCGCATACTGGAGGCTCCTGGTGGACCAGTTGACCCCAGGGACCCCCAGTATGCAAGGGGAATTAGTTCCCCCTCTGCAAACGCGGCAGTGGGCTGCGTTGCAGAGAGGTGTAACAAGGGGCATAGTCTCATTACACCTCTGCAATGCAGCCCCTGGCGCATACTGGAGGTTCCAGGTGGGCTAATTGGCCCCCAGGGGCCCCCAGTATGCAAGGGGAATTAGTTCCCCCTCTTCAAACATGCACGGGGGCTGCGTTGCAGAGAGGTGTAAAAAGGGTTGTGGCTTCATTACACCTCTCTGCAATGCAGTCCCCTGGCGCATACTGGAGATTCCTGGTGGGCTTTCAGGTCTTATATAGTTAGGAATTAGCATTAAAAAAACCTTTGAAATTCACTGAAAAAACCATAGGTTTCACACCAGTTATAGTTAGGAATTAGCATTTAAAAAACCTTTGAAATTCACTGAAAAAACCATAGGTTTCACACCAGTTATAGTTAGGAATTAGCATTTAAAAAACCTATTAAATTCACTGACAAAACCATAGATTTCACACCATTTATAGTTAGCTGGAAATTTTACTGACATAAAACCATTGAAATTCCCACGTTATAGTTAGTTGGACTCACTATAACTTGCGCGCCTGTAATGCACTGCTGATGACGTCACATATTACATCACTCATGACATGGTCAGTGACATCACTCATGACATCACTGATGACACCATCCTTGTGACAGAGTGACAGACCTAATTTCAGTGTAATGTAACGCTTGAAACACATATTCAAAAATAGAAACAAACATTTTCAAAAAAATGGAGATACCCAAACCAGTAACAACAACCAATTCAGTAATTCCACCATCTATATACACATCCACTCATTCACCAACAGTTCTATATAGTCACTCATATATATACTCACTCATCATATGTAGTGATACACCTATACATCCTGTTACACATCAGCAGTCATCCAAAAGTTACTCACACACATACTCACACATGCAAATAAACTATTGAACATCCATTTATTTGCATATACATTTATACACACACTACCACCTTACTTCTAAGGAAACTTACCCATACTTACTCTCTTAAACAATCACTTATAGAAACACATACTTATTTAAACAGGAACTCCTACAATCTCTCACTATATATACTATACTCACTTATATACATCAATACTCACATATACTAGATTAAAACATATGTCGTTACTAATGAAGACACTAGTGAGACAGTCATTCACTCACTAACACACACATATACACACTCATCCACCCATACAGTCCTGCACATATGCTGTCTTCAAAACACATACAAACAGTGAGTCAGTCACCAACCCCTGCAGCCACTTATACACAAAGAGAAACACTGATACAAACATTTAAATATTTAAACAATACTCGCTAATATATGTATTCACTAAGATACACGTAATAAGCCAGTTACCCAACCAATTTTTAAAAAAAAAAATATCCATTTACACACTTATTTAAACATTTATTCTTCCATCGACCTTTACAAATACATATATAAAACAAATTTATTTTTCAGAAAGACACACATTCACTGGATGGTGTCATCAGTGATGTCATGAGTGATGTCACTGACCATGTCATGAGTGATGTAATATGTGACGTCATCAGCAGTGCATTACAGGCGCGCAAGTTATAGTGAGTCCAACTAACTATAACGTGGGAATTTCAATGGTTTTATGTCAGTAAAATTTCCAGCTAACTATAAATGGTGTGAAATCTATGGTTTTGTCAGTGAATTTAATAGGTTTTTTAAATGCTAATTCCTAACTATAACTGGTGTGAAACCTATGGTTTTTTCAGTGAATATATATATATATATATATATATATTCAATGAAAAAACCACAGGTTTTAGCCCATATATAGTTAGGGATTAGCATTTACAAAACCTTATTTTACTCGCATAAAACCATTGAAATTCGCATATATAGTTAGATGCGCTAACTATATATCGCGCACTCGCAATCCACTACTGATGATGTCACATATTACATCATTCATGACATGCTCAGTGACATCACTGATGACATCACTGATGACATCTTCCAGTGACTGTATGTTTCTGTAAAGTTAAAATATGTCTCACATATTGAAGAATGAGTGGATGTATAAGTGTCTGGATGAAGGATTTAGTAGGTGCATGACTGACTGTATGAGTGAGTGATTAAATGTGTCTCACTGAGTGCATGGGTTAGTGACTAAACTGTCTTAATTTGTACATCATTATGTCTGTTGTTCTGTAAACTGCTGCATGTGTTAATCAGTAGCTATATGAGTAACTATATGGGTTATTGATTGGTTGCCCAAGTATTTGTATGGGAAACTGAGTGTGTGTGGGGGTGGCTGGGAGGTGTGTGACTCTGTGCATAGATGTGTGAGCAGTTGATTCACTAGATGTATGAGTTCAAGAGTGCATGTGGAAACAGCTGCATGGGCGGTTGACTGTGTGCATGAGTGTATTGCTGAGTGAATGGATATCTCAGTGCTACATGTCAAAGTAAGTACATATGTAAAACACAGTACATGTGAGAGTTGACATATATAAATAACTGTGCATAAGAGCCAGTGAATGTGTGAGTGGCTGTATGGATCATTGTGAACTTGTATCAGGGATTGTATAAGAGAGTAAATATGTGTTAATATATGTTTGAATAAGTAAGGTGTGTATAACTGTATTGTAGAGGAAATGGAGGTGTGATTGATTCTTTGCATGACTGACTAGGTGTGTGAGTAACTCCATGGATGAGTGAGTCTGAGTTTTTGTTTACACTGAGTGTATCTAAGGTTATATTAGAGTCTGAAGAGGTTAATCGTATTATCACATGAATGATGTCATTAGTGATGTGCTCAGTAATGTCAAATGAGATGTCAAATGAGATGTCATCAGTGATGTCATTTGGGATGTCTTCAGTGATGTCATCAGTGATGGCATCAGTGATGTCATTTGAGATGTCATCAGTGATGTCATCAGTGATGTCATTTGAGATGTCATCAGTGATGTCACTGAGCATGTCATGAATGATGTAATATGTGACATCATCAGCAGTGGATTGCGGGTGCGCGATATATAGTTAGCGCATCTAACTATATATGCGAATTTCAATGGTTTTATGCGAGTAAAATAAGGTTTTGTAAATGCTAATCCCTAACTATATATGGGCTAAAACCTGTGGTTTTTTCATTGAATTTCAATGGTTTTTTAATAACAAATATCAAAAGCTGTCAAATGTCAAGTACGTGATAGGTAAAAACATTTTCGTGTTTATGCACGCTGATGTGCTTTAAACGCTGCCCCCCCCCTCTTTTCTCTTAGAAGTACTCTCTCTTTGCAGAAAGTGAAGGGTAGTTAACGCAGGCCTTTGCCCCCGTTGTAATCCGTCGTGCCTGCTTGTCTCTCCATTTGATTGATTGTTATCCAAGCATTTACTATTTTAGAATTTATTCTCTTTGGTTCATTCTCTATTTACTAACAAGCACAAAGCCGCAATACTCTGTTTAGTCTTTGCAGATAGTGAAAAATCGTGTTAAAAAAAAAAATAATCGAGCAAAATCAGTACACCACTAATGGGATCTCTTTTTGACCTCGCTAAAATAGAAACATTAGGAGCAACCCTTCATGAGAAATACGAAACTAGTGAGATGAACTGAGCTCCACACCATGATGGCTGCAAGACAGCTCGGCTCCGCCACCCACCCCGCCCAAAATAACGATAAACTCTATGCAAATATTATAAATATATACAACACACCAGCAAAGTAACAGGGTAAAACATTTTATTAAATAACTATTTACATAACTATTTTATACTTTTTGTTGCCTGACCGGCTAGCTCAATCGATCGAGCATGAAACTCATGCATTCTGATAGCAAGCGTTGCTGCTGATGCTATGCAAACAAAAACTGGTTTTCAGTTTGTACATTCTTCAAGATTTTTCATCCAAGGCTGGTTGAGAGTTTGTAGAACGATGGCTTCAGATTTTCAACATACGGTGTGGTGGCGCGGACTGGGAAGGTGCGCTTGACTTCTGCCCCCTCCCCAAGTCGTGTTGCCCTGGCGTGGCCTAAGATCGCCCCCGACATAGGCGGCCGGCTCCCGGGGTCCGGCGGAACTTTTTGCCTTATGATGACTCTTCCATTCTGGACCTTATCCCACAATCCGTTTGACCTGAAGACACGCTGTAGTGGGGCGCCCCTATACCGTTTCAGTTGCCATTCCGCCCGCTTTTGCTACACTGTGCCTCATCCGCCATTCAGCTGTTTACTACCCGCTCTTGCGACTACAGCGTCTCGCTCACCATGTAGTTGAGTTGCTCCCGCTCTTGCGATGCAACTATAGGCGGCTGCCACAGGACTCTCAAAATGGCGGCCGCCTCTTCAGATTTGGGCGTGGTCCACTAAAATGGCCATGGGACACCTTGGAACTCGGACGCTTGTCTGCTAGGGCTTGGGCCCCATTCTCGTAAAGCGTCCACTGAGCCTTGAAGATTCTACAAAAGTCTTGGGGGCCCCCGACTCCCGCAGGCTTCTGGTGGGGAGCGGCTGCCATGATTGCTCGTGGAATGGCCACGACTGAGATACGAGATGGTGGTGCTCTCATGCTAACGCCAGCTTCAGTCTGAAACATCCAGAAACACTGTAGACTACCAATTCGATCAGTTCCGGTAGCGCCCCAACGTGACCCGGTAGGGAAGAACTTGCCCTCCCCTCTTTGACTGATGGTTCTTGTTGCCTGTCCCTTCTGTTGTCATTTAACAGAACTTTTTAGACTGCTGAAAGGGGTTGTGTTCCGACCGCTGGTTGGTGGAGACATTTTGACTATATTCTGGACCTACGTTGTCGCGTAATGCGTTATATGACACGCCGCGTTAGCGCACCCGGAAGTACTCCAGTGCGCGAAGCGCAGCTTCCCGGAAGAGATCCGGGGCGCGGCGCGCAGCGCGTAACGTAAGCATAACAGGTCATGTGACTTGTTAATAAAACTTTTCATTGGTTCATTTTACTTTTGTTATACTAATGATGAAAGGCTTGGTCATATGACCTAAAAATTACGCTTTTTATTGCTTTCGAACATTATTTTTTCTTAAACATATATGTTATAATGTTCCAGGCTAATGTATTTTCCCGGAAAATTTACAACTGTCCTGCAAGTAAAATATATTCCTTTTTCTAGCAAAAGGGCGTTTCTTCGTCCCATGACGGAGCCGTTGAGCAAAAGATGCTCGGCCTGCTGTCTTAGTCGCCGATACGCCCGAATATCAGATTCTTATCGATCACTTTATGTTGCAGGAGTAAAAAACACAACAGCCCTTGACCATTTATCTTTACTGCGTTCCTGCGTATTATACCTTTTTTCCGTCATGTAATTGGACTGCTTTATTTCACTTGCCTTTTACTGATTCGCAAACAGTGACTAAAATTAAAAACTTTACCAATGTAAATACTACTACCATGTTTTGTTTTAAAAACCTTTATTGTGAAAATGTCAGTATACAAATACGGGCCTATAACCACGTGGGCCGGCCACGGAGCAAACTGGAATCGTATATGATGAGGAGACATTTACACTGTAGAGGAACGCAACGAGCGGGCCATTAGGTTGCAAGAACTAAGGTGTCTAACAGTTGCGGAATCGGTGGACGTACATTTTGTAATTAAAATACGACAGGGCCACTTACAATAAAATTATCTAGATATACATTTGCGGGCAAGTACCATGGGTGACGTTAATTCGAACTTTCAATAGTACAGTAATCAATAACACATCAGAACTTAATATCAATAGGGATGTCGAAATATTCAATCAATTCTCATTCCCGCCCGCCATGTGCTTCAAAACTGCATACGTATCTCGTGATATCAAGGTTGTACAACCAGTACACAACAAGGAGGTACGAGTCCCATTTATACCGGCGCCATTTTGGGCGAGGCCGGGCAGGTCCAGGATATAGTCAAAATATCTCCACCAACCAGCGGTCGGACCAGAACCCCTTTCGGCAGTCAAAAAAGGTTCAGTTAAATGACAACAGAAGATATAGGCAACAAGACCAACAGTCAAAAGAGGGGAGGGCAAGATCTAAAGCCATTGTTCTACAAACTCTCAAGCAGACTTGGATGGAAAAATCCTGAAGAATGTACAAACTGAAAACCATTTTTTGTCTGTATAGCATCACCAGCAACGCTTGAGTCAGCTTTGTGTGAAGCCGCCATTTTGATTCAATCAATAGCGTCCCCCTGCACACATTCAGGGACCTGGTCGTGTCTAAAGGTTAAACGGATTGTGGGACAAGATGCAGAAAGGAAAAGGAAAAAAGTTCCGCCGGACCATGGAACTTTCGGCGCAGCATTGTAGGATGGCCACACCAGTGCGGCAACTTGCTAGACACCACCTCGGTGCCATCCAGATCTCGGCGCGTTGTGCTTCCTTCGGCCTACTGTAGCCGCAAGTGCGGACGCAACTCAGCTGGATAGCGAGTGAAACACCAAGCGGCGCCCCACTGCAGCCGAGGAGCCTCCATCTTGGGGGCGACGCACAGCATCACATTGCTTTCTTAAACAGCCCCCACTGACTGACGCGACCTCACAGGCCAACGGGGCGCCCCACGCCGAATTTCGGCGCAGCATTGTAGGATGGCCACACCAGTGCGGCAATTTGCTGGACACCACCTCGGTGCCATCCGGATCTTGGCGCGTTGTGCTGCCTTCGGCCTACTGTAGCAGCAAGTGCGGGCGCAACTCTGCTGGTCGGCGAGTGAAAAGATAAGGGGCGCCGCACTGCACATCAGGTGCCTCCACCTGAGGAGGCGAGAGAGGCCAGTTTGCGCCACCTCCCCCCCCCAGGCACCCCACGCCGACTTTCGGCGCAGCATTGTAGGATGGCCACACCAGTGCAACTTGCTGGACACCACCTCGGTGCCATCCGGATCTCGGCGCGTTGTGCTGCCTTCGGCCTATTCGCACATCGGTCCACTACTGACGCCGCCTCACGTGCCAACGGATTTTCTACGCTTTTTATAGCAGCGCGTAATGTAAGCATAACAGGTCATGTGACTTCTTTATAAAACTTTTCATTGGTTCATTTTACCTTTGGTTTCCTAATGATGGAAGGCTTGATCATATGACCTAAAAATATCACTTTTCATTGGATTAAAACATTTTTTTTTCCCAAACGATGAAAGCCCCACCTTGTTTCTAGATGTTTCAGACTGAAGCTGGCGTCAGCCTGAGAGCACCACCATCTCGTGGCTCCGTCGTGGTCATTCCGCGAGCAATCATGGCAGCCGCTCCCCACCGGAAGCCTGCAGGAGTCGGGAGCCCCCAAGACTTTTGTAAAATCTTCAAGGCTCAGGGGACGTCCGAGTTCCAAGGTGTCCCAGGGCCATGTTAGTGGACCAGGCCCAAATCCGAAGAGCCGTCCGCCATTTTAAGAGTCCTGTGGCAGCCGCCTATCGCTGCACCGCAAGAGTGGGCGCAACTCAACTACATGGTGAGCGAGACGCTGTAGCCACAAGAGCGGGCGATAAACAGCTGAATGGAGGATGAGGCACAGTGTAGCAAAAGCGGGCGGAATGGCAACTGAAACGGTAAAGGGGCGCCCCAGTACAGCCGACGAGCCTCCACCTGGGGAGACCCGTTCACGCCGCCTCCCCCCCCCCACCCCCTCGGGGCGCCCCACGCCGTTTTTCGGAGCAGCATTGTAGGATGCCAAAACCAGTGCGACAACTTACTGGACATCACCTGGGTGCCATTCACATCTCAGCGCGTTCTGCTGCCTTGGGACTATTCGCACAACAGACCGCTACTGACGAGGCCTCCCCGCGCACCCCCCGGGACGCCCCACACCGTTTTTTGGAGCTGCATTGTAGGATACCAAAAACGAGTGCGGCACCCAGGTAACATCACCTGGGTGCCCTCCAGAACTCAGCACGTTGTGCTGCCTTGGGACTATTCGCACAAAACACAGCTACTGACCATTGTTGCTTCTTTTTAAAAAATTTTTTAAATGTATTTACTGTTTTTGTTGCGTTCTATATATTTATAAGTTATTAAAGTGTTATTTTCCTTCTACTTTGTTGGAGTGCTATATATTTTTAATGTGACACATAATTGTAAAAACTTTGATGTACATAGAGGCATCCCTGGAATCTTCCGCTTCAGGCTTGGTCCCACACACCCTCACAGTGAGAATCCCTTCCCCAAGCACAATACAGGATGGTTATCAGATAGTAGGAACGCGTGTGGTGTGACGGATCTCATCGGGTGGGGGCCTTGATCTACTGTAACTCCTTTGAAGAGGGGTGATTCTCTACAGCTGGGGCCATAAACTACATCTGCAGGGCTAGGTGATAGCCTGGGACCGGCCTGGACAATCGGACACAGAGGAAGAGGAGTGTTAGAGGGTGCGGTAGTGAATAGGGTGAAAGGGTGGTGTCGGGCGGGCACAGGGTGTGATTATCAGGGAAGAGCAGCGCACATGGGAGGAGGTTTCTGGCCCATGCATGAGAGAGAGAGCGGGGGTGACCAGTGCGTGGGGGAGATGCTTGCGAGGGTGAAGAGCCATGCTGAGGATCGGCGGCGTGCAGAGAGTGGGTCTGGTCAAGGCATCTAAAATGGCTGCCGTGCTCAACAAAAGTGTGGCATTGCAAAAAAGACAAGATGGCGCAGACAATGTTTATCAATAAGGATTAATTTATAACAATTATTTAAAACAAAATATTTACTCGCAGTGACAAAATGGCGGTCAAAACTTCCTGATTTCCATCGAATCAAACGTTAACAGACGCCACGCAAAAAAAAAAAAACGCTCACGCACAGCCGCTGGAAGACATGTATCAACATATATGAGCCTCCTCAGCCACCCTCAGAAAACAAAAGGGGTCAGGATACGTCTCCCGTACCCCCTTATACCTAGTAATTTAATGAAATTGAAACACAAAATGGCGAATTCACGTTTCGCTACCAGTTTGCGAACCGAGAAGCGCTTCTACCGCGAAAAATCAAATTTTTATTATTTGCCCCACGGGACCCTTTAATAACCCCAACATCATTCCTAGGGGGTCAAGAGAGGTCTACCTAGCCCCCTTTCATTAAATTCCCCCTTCGTTTTTCTCCTCCTCTTGTCTGTCGATCCTACCGACAGACAAGATGGCGGCCGCACCGGACTGTTTAGAATGTTGACAGACACCGGAGAGCCAATCAGCTTCGCTACGCAAAGCTCCGTTACGCGAAAAGTACGCGATCTGGAGCGCTATCTGGGACGCTGTCACAGATATACCTGTTTTTTAAACGTTAATTTCTCAAAATCCACTGGAGCACATATATTGAGACCCAGCAAAGGCACATCGGACTAACAGTCCCTATAATTTTGCCAAGTTTCGTGCAAATCCATTCAGCCGTTAATTTGCGAACCGAGAAGCGCTTCTACCGTGAAAAATCAAATTCTTTTCATTTTCCCCACGGGACCCTTTAATAACCCCAACATCATTCCTAGGGGGTCAAGAGAGGTCTACCTAGCCCCCTTTCATTAAATTCCCCCTTCGTTTTTCTCCTCCTCTTGTCTGTCGATCCTACCGACAGACAAGATGGCGGCCGCACCGGACTGTTTAGAATGTTGACAGACACCGGAGAGCCAATCAGCTTCGCTACGCAAAGCTCCGTTACGCGAAAAGTACGCGATCTGGAGCGCTATCTTGGACGCTGTCACAGATATATAAATTTTTTAAACGTTAATTTCTCAAAATCCACTGGAGCCCATATATTGAGACCCAGCAAAGGCACATCGGGCTAACAGTCCCTACAATTTTGCCAAGTTTCGTGCAAATCCATTCAGCCGTTCGAGCTAAAAGTGAGGCCAAACGCCCTATGGAAATTAACATGGGAAAAATGCGTTTTGGGACCCCCCTTTTTTCTCGGCCCCCCCTTGACGGACCCCCCCCCCCCAAAGTTTTAGGGGCTGCTCAGAAACAAAATGTGCCATTTTCCTGAAAATTTCAGCCGATTCCGTCCACAAACGCCAAAGTTATTAGACATAGAATTTTCAAAAGTCCCATAGAGAAAAAATCCTAACTATATATACCTACTGGCGATAGCCAGTAGGTAATATATACATATATATATATATATATATATATATATATATATATATATATATATATATATATATATATATATATATATATATATATATATATATATATATATATATATATATATATATATATATATATATATATATATATATATATATATATATATATATATCACGGGGTTATTGACTGGCAAGGAAGCCGATTGGTTTGTGCCTATCTGTGTTTATATCTTACTATCCTTAGACCTGCACCCCAAAAATGGTAGATTACCTTAAGGAATACTTAGTGAGCCAGCTTGATTTAAATGTTTCGAGGGTCAGAGTTAGCCAACTCCGCAGTTATGCAATACTATGTAGTGGGCCTGCACTGTTTGGACTCTGGGGGTCATCATTTCAAAATGTTGAATAAATGCGTCTGATCAGTTTTTTTCCAATGTAAACGTTTGGTGAAACAGCATTGGAGTGCAACCCTGTTAAAGAACATAGGACCACCCTGTAAAAAACACTAAACATGGAGTACCACTGGCCAGTAACCAATGAATGCTTCACCACCACCAATAAAGTCCTCGAATCAGTCACTGGGCTAGGTGAACAGACATAAATCAACAAAACATTTAGACATTTATTTTTCCTGTGTTAATCAGACAATAAAATCTGAATTATCAAAAGATACCCGGGTATGAGCAGCCTACTCCTAAAAAATAGGGTATGTTTGTTGTAGCTGACTCTCCTCTTAAAAGGGGATCTACACATTTCCACAGACTCTTAGGTGTTAGTTATTTTCCTTTTTTACACTGGGTTCTTTGTTTCACTTTGTGTTGTGGACCTTGTGCTCTTGGTCCCTAAGACTGGTCATGTTACTGTTTTTTTTACTTTTTCTTTAGACTATCTATTTGGATATATGACATGACTGTGTATGTATGAACCTTGACTTGCTCCTGTTTGTGACCATTTTTTGGCACAATTTTTTATGTATTTAATGCCTTCATTGAACTGTCCTTTTCGCCCACAGATATGCTTCTCCAGCCCTTATGCACTATTGGGACTTGCTCTACATCGTGCCGTCATAGGATCTCCATTGAGGCCTGTGTTTTTGATGATATGCGCCCTGATGAAGGAATTCCCCATATTGGCACTGTTCCGAAACGCGCGTCGGCACTTTCAGTGTTTGCCTGAATACATGTGGTAGCTGACTGTGTTCGGTATGAATGTTTATGGTTTGGGAATGAGTCAGTATTTGATAGAATGAGTGAGTGATTTGTGTGCCAATTTTTATTGTTCTTTGTGTCCCTGGGCTGATGTTGTAGCACTCTTTGATTCTTATTCATGAAATAATGTATGTTTTATTGAGCTATGCAAAATGTGCTATACTTTTCTATGAAAATAAATAAGTTATGTTAGTATGAATTTGTAGAGCGCGCGTTCGCCCTGGGGTTTCTTGGCGCTGTGTACCGCTGGGGAACCCGTCCTGGCTTTCCCTGTGATATGGTCCCTATTGGGCATCCCCAAGGTGAAGCCAGGCATCCTTGGCAGTGAGGGGGCCGTTTTGGAGATTAAGCAAGCTATTGCCCAGAGTTGCAGTGTGGGACCCATGGTTAGAGAGGCACCGAGGCGAGATTTATCGAGCCCGCTGACATTGGTTCCGTACCCTGACGCGTCGGGAATTGAACCCTGGTCCCAGGCCGACCTCTGCTTCTGGGTCTGCTGCCTCTAACCGGTGAGCCACACTTCTCCAGTGAATTAATAATTTGAGAATCTTGAGCTGTTCTGTGGGTGCTCCCTACTTGCTGCTGGAACCCTTTTGGGTCCTCTTAAAGACTGGGAACTCCCCTTTTTTCATGTTGTTCTTGATATATTCTGTCCTGGTGGGTTGTTCCCCCTCCCTTTATCCTGTTTAGGCTTCAGGGTCCCTCTTTCATTTTTACATTGACCACCATAGCCCCCCGATCTGACATCCATTCTTTGGATTTTCAATTTGCCTCTTGACACCTTCTCAAATTCCTCTGTGGGGAATAAAGGCCAGTTTGGAGCCAGATTCAAACATGGCTTCAATCTCTGTCTCTTCAATGGCTATGAAGTCTTTCAGGTAACTCGCAGCCACATTCTCAACTTGCAACACAATTGCTTCACACACTGTGTTTTGTCATCTCTACTGCATCTTTTGTAGTTAGCGTTACTCCTGCAGCAGGTTCTAAAATGTCCCATCCTACCACGCTTGTTGCAGGTTGCCTTGAGTGCAGGGCACTCTCTACTATTTGCCGAATGGCCTACCTTCCCACACCTGTAGCAATTGCCTTTAGAATTCCAACCACTGTTGTTTTCCTTCCGATCAATTTTAGCTCCTTTAACCGCTAGTACACTTTCACTCTCACTCTTTCTTTCATTAACCTTTGTCTTCCCTTTGTAATCTAGTTTAATTTCACTGACACACTTCATCATGTGCTCAACCTGCTTAGCAAAAATTAAAACATCCCCCAGAGGAGAGTAATCTTTCTGCCAAAGCTCTTCGCGTATTCCCTCTATCTTACACGTTAAATAGAAACAGATCTCTTATTCTTTCTTCACATGCGCCCCCCCCCCCCCCCGAATTTTCAACTTGCGGACAGTTTTCTTAACTCAAACACAAATTCTTCTACTGTCCTCTCTTTCCAAAATGGTACAGTTCCATGATGGTGCTGATTTTTTACAAGAAATGTATGTCTAGTCTTTTTAAGCTTATTTCATATTTGTTTAACCCTCTGGCATCGTTAGCATTCAAATCGGGGAGATGTTCCAGAATTTGTTGACCTTCAGCCCCTAGGTTGTGCAACACCAATGCCACTTTCCTTTCCAAAACAAAATTTGGACCACATACTCTAGCAAACCTTTTTCCACTTGATCCATTTCAGAGTAGGCTCCCCTGGTGTGACCAAAAAGAATGGTGGAGGTGTAACATTCTGCATGTTGTATGTAAATGGTTAAACATTTCTACTATGAAACAATTGAGAAACCATCCTCTATAGTTGTCCCTTAGTAGACACACCGACCCAAATTTAAGAATGAAAATCAACCAGAGATCTTGCTTAGACAAGAGGACTTCAGCAATGAAACAGCGAGAAAAGCAAAAAAACTTCCACTAGATGGCAGTGTTGTTCAATCTCTGTACCGTGAGAGTAGAAGTTTGCTCTTTCTTTTATTTGTAGGTAGTTATTGATTACTGTTCACCAACAGACACCTTTGGTGAGATGAAGTATAGTAAATTCTTAAGCACAATTTCCAGGTGACCGCAAATTCATAGAAACAGGAAAGCGAGAGCAGAAAGGGAGGAATGTGTGCTTCTTGGGAAAAAGGTTAACATTAAAAGTTCCAAAATACTCTCAGGCTAAAACCAAAACTCGCTGTGCCAGTCAGGGTGACCGGCTTAGACCTTCTGTAGTGCGTGCGAGTGTCCTATGAGAACCGTAAAGACGCACAGCTGTGCTAATCAGCGCGACCAACGTTCACTCCATGCACGTTATAGAGTGGATGGCTCCTCACCGATGACACAAATGAAATGCTTTGCCTGTCAGTGTGATCAGCAAAAAAGATTTTCCCCACACAGCTGCTCTAAAGAACGCAGAGTGAAAACCTGAAGTTAGGGCAGTTGTAGAAGCGCTGTTTCCTGTCCAGTGATGTCACTGTTTACACACAAAAAACTCAGGCAGTTCTGTAGGGATCAAGGATGGTAAAAGGCAAGGTGAGGACTACGAAATGAGGAGTGAGAATGTGTATGTCATCACTCAAGGGGCGGTGGATAAAGAACAATGGAAGGAGGAGTTGAGTGCAGATGTGTTTCTTCAAAGAGTTTGTGAGAAAATCAAGGGTGGCTGGTCTGATCTAGACAAAAGGGAAGTCTCTCAGGCCATACTGGATGGTCAGAGATGAGCTTTCCGTCACAGACAATTGTCTCTTTTGTAGTACAAAGTTAGTTCCTCCAGGAAACTTTTCTGGTTAACTTGGCTCCTGGGCATTACCAAAACCAAGCAGAGGTTACGCCTGGATTATTGGTGGCTAAATATGGATTTAGAGATAGAGAGGAAAATAAGAGAGTGTGTACCATGCTCCACCAGTGATAAGGTACTTAAACAACACAAACCTTCCATGCACTGAAGGTCACCAGCGGAAGGTCCGTGGGCTGATGTAGCTTTAGACATAGTAGGACCGTTGACAGTAGAACCCCGCACTCCAACATACTAGTACTCATGGATTTATACTCCAAGTGGCCTGAGGTAAAGCTTGTGTCAGAAATCACAACTAAGTCAGTCATTGAGTTTCTACTGGAGGTGTTCCTTCGTGAGGGCTTACAGAGCATTCTGACGGACAATGGGGTACAGCTCTGCTCTAAAGAGATGAGGGAATTCCTTGAGTGCAATTGGATCAAATACAAGTTGTGTGCTCTCTACCATCCGGAGAGTAACGGGATGGTTGAATGATTTAACAAGACCCTCAAAGAAAGCATCCCGTTAGCTAAGGCCAGTGGGTTGAGCTGGAAAGACAAGGTTGCCAAACGTCTGGAGGCCTACAGGTTAACTCCCCATCAAACGACGGGCATGACACCATTTGAGCTATTGAGAGCTAAAAAAACAACTCTAGATTGGTGACAGGGTGGATGAAATGGTACAAGGGGTGGACCACTCTAACCAAAGAGACACCATGGAGGGACAGAGAAAGGAAGGCCAGGGCGGATAGGAAGATGGGGTTTGACAAAACCCACGCAGTAAAAGAGATTCAATTCAAAGTAGGTTACCTAGTTAAGGTCAGAGCCCCGACAGGGAGACCGAGCTGGTCAGAGTACACAAACCCACAAAAATTGTGAAACTCTTCAGAAATGCTGTCAAGACTCAGGATGGGCGAATCTGGAATCTGGTGAGTGTGGCGAGTTGCACTGTTCCCACAGCGCATAGGGACAAGCCTAAAAGTGTGGAGCCAGGCAAGCCGGATTCTGCCATGTCTTGTTAGTCCACAGCTGCTGGGAAGATCAACACTCACCGAAGGTTGAGTCGTTGGATAGCCTGTCGTCCCAAAAATTTGGAACAGTATATTGATAAGTAATCCAGGGTTTTCCTGTTCTATATCTTGCTAATTCTCCTCTGTTTTAATTGTAGAGGAGGGGGATGTGTGGTATCTTCTGTGTTAGGGGACGACTGTCCTGTGGCCGCACCCCTCCCCTCCGAGTCATAATGTTCTTACCCGTCCTTAAATTCTTTAGAATGTTGCTGCACCAAAGGTTCTGAGTCGAGCTCCATGCGTGTAGATGGCGGGCACCGGCAGTGTGAGCTGTGGCTGAGGTTAATTGCTGTCAAGAACAATAAAGCTCCTAACTGAGATAGTTCATGTTTCCTAGTGTTGTTTCATACCCGCATGGATTCCTCTTGAATTTCACACACAGGTTGAGAGCTCCATTGAAGAAAATAATCCCCCGACCAACCCGCCAAACATGCCTAGCCACCCACAAATCCCCTTACCAAGGGTTCACAATACAGGTCAACCTAGCCCCGCTACCATGCTACCAGTGTCTGCCCACAGAAACGATCGCAAGCCAGTGGCCTCATGCCCGCAAGGTCATCCCCCTGACATGGAAACTTAAACTCTCCCTTAGGCCTACAACACAAGTCAACCTAGCCCCGCTCACCTACTACCTGCACTCTCCATTAGAATTGCGCTCGACCCACCGACCTCCTGCCCACAAGCGTTTTCCCTCTTATTGGGATATTGAAACTCTGCACCACAGAGCAGCCAAACTAACTCAGAACATCCATAACTCCATTCTGGAACTAAAGAACCTCCTTAACCTCACTGAACTCTCCTTCTCAAATTTCAAGCTCCTACACAACTGCAACCCAACCCCTCCCTCCGAGTCCCCCATCACCCATTACCGCTATCCTTGAGACACCTTTCCCCTCGCAAAGCAGCCCTGCCACCTCTCAGAGAAGGAAATTCTAGCCCTCCTCCTCTCCTACAATTCCACCCTGTAATCCCAAGTCCACTACACCCGACAGAAGAGGAAATTCTAGCCAACCTCCTCACCCACAATTCTGCACCAGAAATCCCCTGTCCACCTGAAATGAATGTCTAACAGGCATCCACACGGTCATGATCAACCCCAACAGATCAGCTACACTCCGCAACAGAAATGTAGTTGATAGCAACCTAGCGCCAGTACCCCTGTCTGTCCCAACTCTCATCTCTCTCGCCGACCCCTCTTAATCAACTGCCGCTCAGCAGTTAAGCACACCGCAGACATCGCTAATCTCAGCCTGAGCCAAAATCTCAATTTAGCAATCCTGACCGAAACGTGGCTCAATAAATCTTCATCTCCTTGCCTTGACCTCATAGTCCCACCCAACTACAACATTACAAGGCTGGACAGACAATCTAAAAAAATAGGGCGAGGCATAGCCACCATCTACCGCTCTAACCTCCTCGTCACTGAACTCCTGGCAGAGTCTACAGACTCCTGCGAATACCTTGCACTTTCCTTATGCAGCAACACAACCCAACTGTGCAGCTTGCACATCTTTTACCACACCCCAGGCATGACTGACGCTTCAACTATCCGCCTCATGGAAGTCATCACAGCCAAGGGCTCATCCACCTCTAAAGACATTTTCCTTCGTGATTTCAATCTGCACTGGAACGCCCTCAAGGATCCTCGGGTCAACACCATCAAAGACCTCCTGGCCGACAAAGCCCTTACCCAAGTCTGCTCACTCCCAATACACTCGAAACACGCCATTCTAGACTGGATCATCGCTAAGGAATCTGCAGTCAAGTGTATCGCTATAGACCCATGGGACTGGTCTGATCACCACCCTGTCACCTTCCTATTACCTGGCACCCACAAGACAAGGGCACTGCAACCGGTGATTCCTAAACGTTGGGTCAGAGACACCAAGAACCTTGGTCACAGAGAATTGGCGGCTCGCTGCAAGTCGGACCTCCCCCGCGACCATAAGTAACATTCTTGATGATCTTGCCCCGCTCAAATTAAAAAGAACCCAAATCAAAGACAGAAACCCCTGGTTCAACAGGTCACCTCAACAGTGAGGGGTGATCCCTCCGGCAGACTGAAAGAAAGTGGAGGCAGCACCCCTCAGCCGTACACTTAAAACTTCAACGCCAGGCCAGCAATGCCAATAATAGGAACATCCTCAACTCAAAAAAAGAATTCTTCAGATCGGAAATGGGGAACGCCAAAAACAGACCTCGCAAGCTGTTCAAAATGATCAAACTGGCGAAAACCTCTAAAGAATTCCCCAAATTCCTATTTTCATCAGACAAATTCTCCACCTTTTTCTCCGACAAAAGCACAACCCTCGGAAACAAACTCCGATCTACCACCCACTCCCAGCCCCTTCCGGATCAGCCCCCTCCCGCCGCACTGCACCAGCAGGCATCATCCAAAAACCAAGCGCACTGGACCAATTTCAAAGTGTATGACGAACACTCTGTCTCAAAAATACTATCCTTCCTAAACCTGAACAACCACTTTAATGATCCACTCCCCCCCAGCTGCCTAGCTGCCGCTGCTCAATCCATCATTCCTAGTTGGACTGCAATAATTAACGCCTCCCTTCTACAGGGGTCGATACCTGATTCTCTGAAAGCCGGACAAGTCCTCTCCATTTTAAAAAAAACCTCGCTGGATCCTGCTTCCCCGGACAATTTCAGACCGAGATCTAATATCCCACTCCTAGCTAAAGTTCTGGATAAATGTGTGCAACAGCAGCTGAGTCAATACATCACCAACTTCCACTTACTAGATGACTTCCAAGCCGGATTCAGGCCAGGGCACAGCACTGAAACTACCATTCTCCACATCATGGATGATGCCCTCCAAGCCCTTGACTAAGGCAAAACCTGTCTCCTAATCCTCCTAGATCTATCCTCGGCTTTCGATACGGTCAACCATGAAAAACTACTTGAACGCCTCAAACTCAGGATGGGACTGGATTGCCCTGTTCTTGCATGGTTTAGGTCCTTCCTCGAAAAATGGTCAGAGGCTCCTAATCAACAGTAACCTGTCCTCTCCCTTTCCAATCACGGTTGGAGTCCCCCAAGGATCAACCCTGTCCGCCACCCTCTTCAACCTTTACCTCGAATCGCTAGCTGAAGTACTACGCAAAGCAAATATCTCTTACCACATGTATGCCGACGACACACAGATCTATATAAAAATCTCTTCTCTCAAGGAGATTCTCTCCCGGAATGAGACTTTGAAATTGACTGTCCAATGGCTCACCTCTAACCAGTTCAAACTTAACGCAAAAAAACTGAATTCCTCCTAATCTCCCCACCTAATACAAACCCTGACATTCAGGAATAGACCAAGGCGATCGCAGCTTCAAACTGCCCACCAACCATAGTACACTCTGCAAAATCCCTTGGAATAACCATTGACTGCAGTTTAAACATGTGTGACCATATCAACTCGATGGCCAAATAAGCCAGATTTCACCTGAGCTACTTAAGGCAACTGAAACCTTTCCTCAACACTCCCGACCTAAAAATGACAGTCTAGGCTCTTGTCATATCCAGACTGGAATATGGCTGCTCTACCCTCTCAGGTTTACTCAAGACCACTCTTGCCCCTCTGAAAGCCTGCCTCAATGCGGCCGCCAAACTACTAACTGGCTCAAGAAAATTCGACCACATTTCTCCACACCTGAAAGCTCTGAACTGGCTGCCTCTGGAGGCCAGAATCCATCTTAAATTGGCATGCATCACACACAAGGCCCTTTACTCAAACTCCCCGGCATTTCTTTCCCAGAAACTCGTGATATCCGGAGGAACCAGAAACTCCCGTTCCGCCAGAGACCTTTTGCTCCAACCAGCAATCTTGTGGGAAAAAAAACGTACAAATCGAGCCTTTGCTGGGGCAGCACCAAGAATTTGGAACTCACTCCCGCCCGCTATACGAATCTCTTGCTCGCTTTAAAAAGGATGCCAAAACCTTCCTAATGGGCAAATTCCTCTCCTAAATACGGACTTTAAATCACCTCAGCGACCTTGTTCCCGCTTCCATTTACTTGCGACTACTACCTCTCATCTAGTCTATCCTGTTGCAATCCACCCAGTTCCTCTGGGCACCCCACCCTGGAATCTGAGACTCTCAGTTTCTCGTAAAATGTTTTTTCCTGTGTTTATCGCAAATTCCCCCCCTCCCCCGCCCCCCCGACACTAATCCTCTTGTTTATCATTTGCAGATTCTGTAAAGCGCTCTGATACCCTTTGGGCCAAGTTCACTTGTGGTTACCCCAAATGTATCCCCCACCCCCTCGAAGTCTCTTGATTACATCTTATGAATCCTGTAAAGCGCTCTGATACCCTAACGGGTCAAGTTTGCGCTCTATAAAACACAAATAAATAAATAAAAATGGAGCAGCAGTGACCTTTATGAACTGGCATAGACCTGCTGCTCTCAACATTTCAATGTCCTAATACACAGCATCTGCTTTTCTCTTTCCCCTGTCACTCGAAAATAATGATTTAGGCAGGAGGACACAAGACACCTTCCCCCTTCCCTCATCTTGTAGCTAAATATCACTAGGGTTTCAGAAGGAAGTATTGGTGAATGCTGCTCAGCTCCTCGGTCTCCCTGGCTTGGCCGAACAACAAAAAGCAGTTCAGCCAAGCCGGGGAGAACCAGGGGCTGACTTCAGCCCCCTTTAACTGCTGTTGCTGTGAATGTTCAACAGCTAACAGCCGTGGCTCTGTGCGCGTAGTTAGCTGTAGAACATTCACAGCAAGAGCCTTGAAACAAAGGCTTCGGAACCGGAGGAGGGATTTCAACCTCCTTGGGCTCCGAAAGGCCTTTGTGTTTTTTAATTAGAACATTCAGCCCTCATGGGGCAGAATGTTCTAATAGCTTTGTAGCCCGCTGTAGCTAGGCTATACCGGTCCCTTGTTAAAGGCACTTGCCTTTGGCTCGGGCCTTTAACGCTGAAAAGGACTTTTATTGGTGGGTATAGCCCAGTACGCCGGGCTATGAAGCTAGATTGACCCACTTGATAGCTATGCCTACAGACAAGGTATTACTTTTAACAATTATCCCCAAGGCCGGAAGAAGCATCTTGAAGCTATTTTTCTTATTTATCACAATTTTAATTTTAGATTTTATGTAGCACGCAAGAACTGAATGGCCACAAAGTGCTATGAATACAAAAAACAAATCATCAGTGAGACTGCCCTCATTATAATATAATATACTATACAGTTTTCATTCATGTTTTATTTGGCAGTCTATTGCCTTCACTTCACACAACACAATTGTATCATATGATTCTATTTAAATATTAATTGCTTTATGTTTTAGCATGGCCTTTATTTCACACCCAGGAGTACAATAGCGCCATCTGGTTGTGGTTTGAATGGGGTTTGATAAGAGCACCACCTCTGGATTCCTACCTGTCTGTCAAATGCCACATAATGCACCATCTTGCGCAAAACATATGTGAAATGTATTGGTTCCATCTTAAATGGATCAATAGTTATATGGAAAAAAACATGAAGCTCCACACATGGAAGCATAAAGTGGCTAACCCCCTGCAAAGGTTAACTTGTCACCTTTAGTTGCCAATTAATTAATTCCAGTCATCCTGGATGTCATAGAATGAAGACCAGAGCTAAAGGCAGAGGTGAAATGAGATTATGAGAAGACACAGAAAGGGAGAGGAACGTGAAAGGAGAAAGGCAGAGGTTACTTTCAGTAAAGGGTATAGGTGCCTCTCAAGCAAAACTTGCTGCTACAAAGGTCTAACTAGCTAACAAACTAAGAATAACTTGAGGTCAAAACCAGACAAGGAGTTCTGGCATCATCAGGTTAGAGACTAAAAACTGCAGGAAGAGAAAACAAGCATTTTCAGCCTACACCCTCAAGATCAGGAACAACAGCCTCTGCGACGTCAGAACAGCACTAACCCTCCTAAATTTTAAGAAGAAAATAAAAACTACCTAATAAAGGCTGATAACTGCCTCCTTTGGCAAGCTCTGTCCCATCAACCCTATCCCACCCCACCACCCACGTATCCTCACCAGGGTGGCCCCCTGTACAGAGCCCCATTGATAGCCAGCTAGGTTGACGTTATAGATACCAATCCGTACATACACATATACAAAAGAGACATTTTTACTGCTTTGGTGTCCATCAAGGCCAACGACCGACCTTCGGGCCCTAAAAAATCACCTGCGATTGCTTCCCTGGCATTGTAACATTACAATAAGTTTACTCTTACATGCCCAGACAGCCGTGAAGTGCCTACACTTAAACGGATTTAACGTGCATTTGTAGATCAAGAGCAAAATTAATTGATTAATGTGGACAAGGTATACATTTAATGTCTGGAGTGTCCGGAATTGGAAAATACAAACAGAAGGGTAGCATATTAGTGTTGTGACAGAAACCGATCCTGCATTTAACAAATTGATTGTTATAGAGGTCAGGCTATTTCAATAACACAGCCGACACGTTGTTAATTGAGTGAAATATATCTTTTATTTACTCGAGCGCCGGGACTGCTGCCGATAAATAGCTTTTACCCGCGGCTACTGACAATGGCTGCTCTTACGCTCCCAGCATGCACCAGGGCGTGCTCTAAAAGACTAGAGTGCAACACCACATATCTTCCCCCCTTTGATGGGAAAGGACAGGAAGGGGGAGGGGCACACAACATAAGTACTTAACAGTCTTACTTCGCTTTCATGTTAAAGTCCTCAAATCTTTTCGGAAACTTAACCAGTCTACCTAACCTGGTCCGTTGAGGTGTCGGGGTGACGTCCACACGTTGGTCCCTTGCTGGATGTCTTCCTTCCTACATTGCTTCCGCATGTCTCTCTCTCTCCATTCCACTGGCACTTGGACTCCGCAGTGTTGACTGACTGGCTACTTCCGCACATTCACTCCCTTCCCAGGCGTGTATATCTTCGCTCTCTCGGCTGGGAGACGTTGGGCCTTGCGTTGTTCTCCCCAGTGCCTGCACCTTCCCTGGCCCTTTGCTTCCTTCTGGAGTAGGCAGACTCACCTCTCCCGGCTCTTCCCACTTCATTATTTTGTTGCATCTTGCCATTCTATCTTGTGACCATACCTTCCCATCGTTCAATAGAGCCGACCTGGCATACGGCTCCACTACTTGTAACGGTGGGCTGAACTTCTCGTCACCCTTCTTTTTCAGCACGGCCTGTTTCACTCTTACCCACTCGCCCTTTTCCAGGATTACTTCCTTGACATTTCGACGCTTGTTGTAATGTTCAGTGTATAAGGCTTGGGCCTTATCAAGGTTGCGACGCACCACCGCCGGGAACAACTTGCTTAGGATTACGAGTTGTTTCCACGCTAAGTTGTCCCTTGTGAAGGGGCCACGTCCACGTAAAATCTTGAATGGACTGTACCCAGTGTTTGTTGGGGTGATGCGGTAAGCCCATATCATTCGTTTGAGTTCTTTCTCCCAATCTTGTCCAGCACTTATCGCTGCCTGTATCAAACCCATTATTACTCTGTTGAACCTTTCTGCTAGTCTGTTTCCCACCGGGTGGTATACTGGGGTGTGTTTGACTTCGATCCCGTTATGGTCCATGAACACGTTCCATTTCGCCGAAGTAAATTGCGCTCTATTGTCGCAGATCACTATCTTTGGAATCCCTTCTCTTAAAAATGTTGTGGTAAGGAAAGATAACACCGCTTCTGAGTCGGCCACTTTGCATACCTCTACCTCCGGCCACTTGGAGTATCTGTCTACCAGTACTATGGCATACTTGGGTACACCATTGGTGTCCAGAATGGGACCCAGGATGTCCACCGAAAGCATCTCCCATGGACTGGAAGGACAAGTAAATTTCCCTAGTGGTGGGCGTAGTAGGACTTGAGCCTTGTCTGCTCGGTTGCATTGTTCACACAATCTGACGTGTTTCTCTACTTGACTGTCCATGGCCGGCCACCAGTATGCCTGTTTTGCTCTTGCTTTAGTCTTCATTATCCCCAGGTGTCCTTCGTGCAGAATGATTAGGAGATGAGTTACTAAGGGTTGTGGGAGAACCACCTTGTCTCCTCTTAGTAGGAACACTGGATTGTCTCCAACGGATAGTTCTTCCCAGAACTTCCTCAAATTGCTGTCTAGATGCTTCTTGTCCGGCCACCCTTGCGTTACATAACTCTTGACGGCCTTCAGTGTGTCATCGCTGGCATACGCTTCTTCCCACTTCTGCTTACTTATCACCTCTTCGTGGTCTTGTGTGATCGCCACCATGTATTCTTCCTATTCTGATGGTTCTTGGTCCACTGCTAGTTCCATCACTGCTGACCTGTTTAAGAAATCAGCCACTTTATTCTTTGTGCTGGGAAGGTATTCTACTTCGTACACATAATCCAATACTCCCAGGGTTATCTTTGCTATGTGAGGTGTCGCATGTGCATGTCCACAGGAGGGTAGGACTCTCACCAGGGATTTGTGATCTGTGCGGAGCAAGAACTTAGAGCCCCATAAGAACTGTCTGAACCGCTTCATGGCCCAGACTGCTGCCAACACTTCTTTTTCTATCACACTGAATTTTTCCTTGTTGGGCGCTAGTGACCTGGAGGCAAAGCTCATCATGGTTACTTCTCCTCCCTGGGACCTCTGCGTCAGCACTGCGCCCAGCCCCTTGTCGCTGGCGTCTGTGGTTAGGATGGACAGTGCTGTTTGGTCAAATCCTTTGAGGGGGATGGTGGCACAAATGCCTCGTTTTAAAAGGTGAAACTCTGATTGTTCTGCTTCTGCCATTTGAATGTGTTCTTCTCCTTCAGGAGTTGTCTCAAATGGTGTGTCTTTGACGCGAAGTGGGGAACGAACTTGCTGTAAAACTCCGCCATCCCTAGAAAAGAGCGGACATCCTCCTTTTGTTTGGCCGTGGGTGCGTATTTGATGGCTGATACGTTGGCTCGTTTAGGCTCTATTCCCCTCTCGCTAATCTCGTGGCCCAGGTACGTCACAGATCCCACTCCCAAACTGCATTTCTCCCACTCTGCGGTGAGTCCATTTTGTGCCAGTATGGTCAGGACACTATTCAGTTTTGCATCGGGGTCCTCCTTGGTTTTTCCCATGATGAGGATGTCGTCCTGGAAGTATTGCACTCCGTCTACTTTTTGGAATAAGCGGTGCATACGTTATTGGAATACTGCTGCTGCAGACGCTAAGCGGAAGGGCATCCTGAGGAACTTATAGCACCCAAAAGGTGTGATGAACGATGTCAGGTGATTGCACAATGGATGCAATGCAATTTGATGGTATGCCGAGGTAAGATCCACTGTGGAAAACCACCTGACTCCCTTTGTCTTCGCCAACATCTCATTTATCCGGGGTAGTGGGAACTTGTCCATAACAATGTTCTTGGTTTTTTTTTTGTTTTTTTTTAAATTTTAAAACCTTTATTTTCAAACAATGCACACAGCTATTCAGCCTTACATCCCGGAGGATAGGCAGCAGAATGGAGCACAGTAAGTCAAAGTGCAAGAAACAGTATACCAGAACGAATGAAGGTTAAATTTTCAAGTTTTATATAACAAATAGAAGAAAAGGGAAAGGGACGGGAAGAAGTGCCAAAACGGGCGCAAAGAAGAAGGCAATGAAACTAATATGCAGTGAGGCATAGGCAAGGGGCCGGTCAATCACAATGAACACAGTGATAACCAGTACAATAGAGATACTAGGAACGCAGGGGGAGGGAAACACAGGATAACAAAATATCAAATCGCCAGTTGGAATCATAGGCTATGGGGACAGGTGTTCTTCTTGTGGAGCGGACTCCGGAGGTACGCAAATGTCACCCCTATACTCATTCCAGGCCCCCCATATTTTCTGCCATTTTTTAGGTTTACCCCTGGCAACATACACAGTCTTTTCCCGGAACATACACCAATCCATATTGGCCTTCCACTGTACCACCTTCGGGGCCGTTGTAGCTCCCCACATCTGTGCGATGTCCCGTTTCGCAACCATGTTACCAAGGGTCACCCATTGTGTCTGGGCCACGTTATGATCTGTCGGGCCCCATATATTCAAGAGGCATCTTCGTGCCTCTGCATGTACTTCCACCCCAGTCACCTCACTCATTATCGTGTGCACTCGTCTCCAATAGGAAGCTATGGCGTTACATTCCCAAATAATGTGCATGAATGTGGCGAGAGCACCATAACCACGCCTACAGAGGCCATCAACGGAGTGTCCCATGTGTATAAGCCTGGGGCCAGTGACATAAACCCTGTGCAAGATCTTTAGCTGCACCAGCCGGAGACGGGAAGAGATAGCGACCTCCTTGGGGGATGATACAGCACACTGCCAATCTTCGTCGTTGATCTCTATCCCGTCCCGCACCCACTGATCTCTCACCCCCAAGAGGAGGTCTGTACGAGCATTTATCAGTTTCTTATACGTCAAGGAGATGGCACTGTCCGGCATGTGGCCATCCAGTACCCTATCCTCCAAGGGAGAACTGTCGGGAATCGCCTCACCCTCCGGCATGGCGGACAATAGCGCATGTCTCAGCTGAGCGTACCGGAAATATTCCGTTCCACCCAGCTGAAACTCTGCCTGTAGTTGGGCAAAAGATTTCACCTCGCCTCTCAGCAACATGTCCTCCACCCTGGAGATGCCGATCAGGTCCCACTTATCGAAGCCTTTAGTGTGCCATAGTCTATCCAGGATGTCCGAGTCATAGAGTGGGATCACCTTTGTTAGCCTGCCTTTCCACCCCTGTGTCTTTGTAATTGCTCTCCAGATGTGTACAGTGGTTTTCATTGGTCCGGACATCCGCCTGTCAAGAGACCTCGTGTAGAGTGCCCTATGATATTTCCCGCCACCCAAAAGCCACCGATCCATGGCGTACCCCGGATTGTCTACTGGACCATATAGGCCATGGTTAATGGCTGCTAACTGAGAGGCCCAGTAATATCTACGCACATCTGGCAGCGCTATCCCCCCATCATACCACGGAAGCGTAAGCTTCGTGATAGCAATGCGAGGCCGACCATCCCAAAGTAGGGCGCGTTGCAAGCTCTCAATCTCACCAAAGTAACGGGCTGGGACTGGGTCTTGAGTGTTTTGCAGGGCGTAGAGGAATCTGGGTAAGGACATCATTTTGAACAGTGCCGCGCGCCCAAGCAGAGAAAGTGGAAGTTTACGCCATCCCTCCACGTCTCGCCGAAGGCGGAGAAGAGGGGGGAGCAAATTATACTCATAGCGCGCTTTGGGGTCCGTGGAGATGTAGATCCCCAAGTATTTGAAGCCTTGTCTCGCCACCTGTATGCCGCAGCCTCTCGGGAGGCGAGGCGTCCCCCCTTTCAGAACGTACAAATGCGACTTTGACCAGTTGATAACTAGGCCGGAGTACTGACCAAAAAGTCGTAGCACGTCGCAGGCCACAATGAGGGACTTGCAAGGGGAAGTGAGGTACAGCAGGATGTCATCTGCATATAACGACACACGGTCCTCGAAGTCAGGGGACCACCGGATGCCATGTAAATCAGGGTGGCTGCGTAGCCAGGCTGCCAGTGGTTCGAGTGCGAGTGCAAACAGGAGGGGCGACAGACTGCCTGGTGCCCCTCTGAAGAACAAAGGGTGCTGAAACTCGACCATTGACCGCTACAGTAGCCAGTGGACCAGCGTATAAAAGTTTGACCAACCCCACAAACTCCTGGCTGAAACCGAGCTTCGCCAACACTGCCCACAGGTAACTCCACTCAAGGGAGTCAAAGGCCATCGTGGCATCCAATGACGCCAGGACAGCCGGCTCCTCAAGCGTATGGGCCCTGGCCAGGGCACCGTGAAGTCTCCGAAGGTTAAGAGCAGTGTTGCGGTGTGGAATAAAGCCCGACTGGTCCGGGTGCACTAAGTCGCCGATGACGCCAATCAGTCGGTTGGCGAGCATTTTGGCTAAAATCTTAGGCTCCGCGTTTAACAGAGAAATGGGGCAATATGATCGGCACAAGTCTCTTGGCTTCCCTTCCTTGTGGATAACCACGATGGTGGCCAACCTCTGGTCGTGGGGAAGTATGCCAGCCTCCCGCGCCTCCAGGAACATGTTCCGCAAGTGCGGGGAAACCACTTCCGGTTTGATTTTATAAAGCTCCACCGGAATACCATTAGGGCCGGGCGCCTTGCCGGACCGTAAAGAGCGAATGGCGAGGGCAACCTGGTCCGCAGTAATGTCCCTGTCCAGATCGTCACGATCCGCCTCCGACAGGCACGGGAGCTCAATATCTGCCAGGAGAGCGCACGAGTCGGCCTCAGACCGATCCGAGACAGAGGAATAAACGCCCCGAAAGTAATCCGAGAACGACTCAACAATTGCACTTGGGTCAGTGACCAACAAGCCGTCGTCTCCCAACACCTCCGGGACTACGCGACTGGCTCTTTCCTTCTTATCGAGCCAAGCTAGTAGCCTACCCGCCTTGTCACCGACATCGTAAATCCGACCCTGCTGTTCCCTACCCATGACGATAGCAGCGTCGGTGGCAAGATCTCGATATTCCAGTTGCTTGACGGAGAGATTATGAAGCAGCTCGGGCACGGGGCCCGCCTCCAACTGAGAGTCCAACTCCATGATCTCGGCCTCGATGCACACCATGTCGGCGTCTCTGTTTCTGCGGACGTCCGCTATGAGGGCAAATGCCTCACCTCGCAAGACCGTCTTAAACGCCTCCCATAAGGTGGCAGCCGAGGTAACCGACCCCACATTCTCAGTGAAGTAGAGCTCAATAGCCTTGGCCAAGAGACCACGTGTCTTTGGGTTTCGAAAGTACCACGGGTTGACCACCACAGGCCGCTCTGTAGTCACAATGTTAAAATCGAAGGACACCCACACCGGGGAATGGTCCGAAATGCCCCTCGCTAGATGGCGGGCCTCCGAGATCGCCGGTGCGTGGGCAGCCAAGGCGAGGACATAATCTATTCTCGATAGGCTACCGTGTGCGCCAGAATGAAATGAATATTGGCTTTGGGTGGGATGTAGGAGTCTCCAGCAGTCGACCAACCCCATAGTATCAAGGAAATTGGGCAGCCACAATTGTGAACTACGGAGGTCTCTAGGCGGATGTCTGTCCAAGGACCCGGAGCAAACCGAATTAAAGTCACCTCCCACAATAAGCAACCCCGCAGGCAGATTCAAAATGGCGCTTCCAAGGTCTTGGAAAGTGTTGTTTTGCAGCCCCGGGGGAACATAAACCGAAACCAGAACCAGGACACGCCCCTCCCACCGCCCTGCGACGGCAACATACCGCCCCCTCTCGTCCACAACAGTGGAGTCAATCTCGAAAGGGAGAGACGTGCGCACCATAACACCCGCCCCCCGGGACCCCGAAGAGAACCCTGAATGTGCCACCATCTTGAAACCCTTCCTGTTGAGCGCCCGGCACGTGTTCCCCACCAAATGTGTCTCCGGTAGCAGAACGACATCAGGCATGTGTCTTTTGAACAGTTGCAATACCACCCCTCTCTTAATGCGATCACCCGAGCCATTAACATTCCAACACAGAACTTTCAATTTCCTACCCCCCATCGTCGTACCTCAAGCCTTCGCCGACCCCCTGAGACCCCACCGATGCATTAAACAAATCAGAGCATACAACACATTGCCTAAGGGAAAGAAGAAAGAAACAAAGAAAACACACAGAACCAGCCCTCACACCACCCCCCACCCTGCACCCCTGCAGCAGACTAAAAAGCCCCCCCAACCAGCAGTGTGCCTGTCGCCCAATAAACTAAGCTACAAGAAGACCCTAGAGGAGAAAGAAGCCCACGTAGTCCCCCCCTGCCACCCTCCATGAAAGAAAGGATATACCCAATAAAGTGCATTAGCTTGGCATTATTGGTCATAGTCAACGGGCACACCAACCGACAAAGGTAGTGCGATAAGTACTACTCCTGATTGTCGGGGCCTCCAGAGGCGCCTTCAGAATGTTCCTCCTGGTCCTCGCGTCGGCGCGGCAAAGTGTCCAGCCAGTCACTCGCAGTCTCAGGCATATCGAAAAACAAAGCGCAGCCATCACGTTCAATGCGCAGTTTGGCGGGGAACATCATAGAGTATTTCAGCCCCAAGTCCCTGAGGCGTCGCTTCACTCCCGCAAAACTTTGGCGCTGTCTCTGAACAGCCCTGGTGAAGTCCGGGTAAAAATTAACATCCGCATTTTGAAACTTGAGAGGCCCATGTCGCCTCGAAGCCTGGAGGATCGCATCTCGATCTCTGAAGTTGAATAGGCGGGCGATGATGGGTCTCGGTGCGACGCCCGTCTTCGGAGGGCCGCCCGGTATTCTGTGGGCCTGCTCGACCGAGAAAAAGTGACTGAGGCCTGCTGGAGCCAGATGAGTCTTAATCAGGTCCTCGACAAAGAGGTCAACGGCCGATTCTTCCACACCCTCCGGTACCCCAATAATGCTCACATTCTGCCGCCTGGCACGGCCCTCGAAATCCTCCAGCCGCCTTGAGAACAGGTCATTAACCGACCGCAGGTTACGGACCTCCGTTTGCAAGTCCGAGACATCGGTCGTGAGGCTGGCAGTTTTGATATCAAGTGATTTGACTCTATCGTTCGTTTTGCCCAGGTCGGCCCTAAGCAAGTTTAGGTCGATCGCCAGGGTGTCCACTTTATGTGCAAGGACCGCGTGCTGTTTGTGCATCTCAGTCCTGATGCCAGCGATAGCCCCCATGATATCGCGGAGAGTGGGCTCCGACCCTTCGGGCGAGCCCGAACGCTGAGAGTCTTTAGATTGAGCGACAACAGTGGGCGAGGTCCTTTGTTGGGCGTAACGGTCGATCTTGTTAGTCTGGGGTTGGACCATCTTCCTGCTGACCCGGTTCGCTGTTCTATCAGGATCACCCCTGCCAGCCATGTTGGATCTAGGCAGAACAAAGGGTAGTAATCCGATGTCGCTTCAGGCACTCGAGCGGGTGCGGAGCGTAGCCACCACAAATGTCAAGTCAAAAGCAGGCCACTCCGCGGCTACGTTCGCTCCGCCAGCCGAAACAGGAGGCGCTCATTCAGCATATCGATCATGCCCTGCGTCATAGCAACCGTCGGCCATCTCTGGAACAATGGTGCACCCCTGGCACGGACTTCAACACGACATAACTTCTTCAAGGAGTGTCGGATTTGGAAACGGAAAGTGGATCCCGTGTCTACTACCACTCGCCAATTAAAATCCACCACCGTGGATCAGGATTTCCTCCAGGATATGTGCGGAGGATCGGAGGGTCTTCGGAGCTCCGAGCTTACACGGCCATCTTGCTTGCCCGCGAAGCTCCTCCTCGCAACAATGTTCTTGTTGAGTTCCCTCAGGTCCACACACAGGCGTACCTTACCATTAGGTTTCTGCGTGACCAATAACGGTGCGAGCCACTCTGCACTTCTATGATTCCGTTTCGTTCCAAGCGTTGTAGTTCTTCTTGCACCGCCTCTCTGCTTCTGAAGGGGATGTTGTGGACCTTGTGGCTTACTGGTTTCGCTCCGGCCTTGAGACATATCTTGTGTGTGAATTTTGTTAGACGACCTATTGTTCCCTTGAAGACTTCGGGATATTCCTTCTTCCATGTTTTGTCTTCGTATCTCTGGACTGTGTCGGTCATTAAGACTTGGGCACCCCCCTGGGTTGAGCTGGATTCCAAGGGCTCCTTGATCCATCCACCCTAGCACTGAGGGTCCTTTTTCCACGACGTACAATTTTCCTTCCGCTGTTCGTCCTTTGAATCCGAACGTCAGTGGGCGATAACCTACCATGGGTATGGGTTCACCTGTGAATGTGACGAGCTGTATGTCAATGGGAACCAGGTGCGCGCCCACACTGGGTCCAAAGTCTCTCTCCCATATTGTTCGTTGAATTATGGTGTACGGGGACCCCGAATCTGCCACGATGCTCACCTGTACTCCTCCGATCGACATCTGTAATGTCGGTTTCCGTGATCTGGTGCATTCTATTCCCAGGACTAGATCATCCACGCACAAGACTTCATCTTCCTCATCTTCTACCTGGTCCTCTTTGACTCTGTCCTGTTCCTGGGTGACATACTTCACCTTCGTTCTTCTAAGTTATGCCTGCATACCTTTTCGTAGTGTCCCATTATTCCACAGTAGGAGCACTTGGCTCTGAACGCTTGGCATCCCTTGTTGTTGCTTGCGTGTGACTGGCTGCCGCACCTGTAGCATGTAATTCTGCCTTCTCCTTGCTGTTTTTTTGGTTTCGTGAACTTATGCGGATATTTCTTCTGATATCTCATGCCTGAAGGGGTCTGTTGCTGTGTCACTTCTTCTTTGTTTCTGTCTGATATCTTGCACACTGGGGTCTTTTTGATGCTCTCCCTTCTCGCCGCTTCCGCGCATCTCTTAGATAGTTCTGGTTTCTTCACGAGTGCTACGACTTTCTTGAGGGGTGCATCTCCATTGACCCACAACTTCTCTTGAATAGCTGTGTTGGTTGTGTGCATTATGATCTGGTCTCTGATGAGTTCGTCATGCAGTGCGCCAAACTTGCACGTCACCTCCAACTTCTGTAACGCAGACACACACTCATCTATCGATTCTCCCCGGTTCTGTTTCCTTTGGAAGAAGTTGCATCTATCTATTGCGGTGCATACTACTGGGCGGCAATGGGAATCTAGGTCCTCCAGGGCGTGTTGTAGCTCATCTGTGTCATTGGGGAGTCTGGTCTTCTTCACCAGATTGTCATACATTCTGATGCCTTCTGGGCCTATGTTGTGTAGCAGTATATTCTTCCTCCTTGAGTTGGAGAAGGCCCCTCCCCCTTCTTCTTCTAGCGCAAACAGGTAATTTAGGAAAGACTGCTTCCAGTCCTCCCATGGCATTGCTGGATCACCTGCTTTGGGCAAGAAGGGGACTAGATTGGTGAGGGAGGACGACTGTGCGCACATTTTGCCCGCGTTGCGTTGCTGTGGGGACGGTTGTGTAACTACTCCTGGCGGGCTCCCTGGGGCGTGACTCTCCCCGGACCCGCTTGCTTGCGTGGGTGCAGGGTCCCTCTCCCCCGCTTGGGTTAGATTTTGGACCTCCAGCGTTCTGCTCCCTTAAGTTTGGTTATGGTGATGCCTGTGGGGTCTCTCTGGCGCTTGGATTGCTGTGCTTCTCGCGTTTGTGGTGCTCTGCAGAGTCTACCCCTGGTCACTCACTGTTCCGTGGAAGGTATTGTCTTCTCCCCTCCTCCTGGCCGCGCGGTAAGCCCCTTGGCGTTCCTGCATCCTGTATCTGGAGTGTCCATTCCATGGTGTTGCTTTCCAGCAGGCCTGTCTTCTCACCCGGTCACAGGGAGCCCTTACTGGTGTCTTCCGTGCTGCTTTTTGCCTGGGGCATGCCTGCTTGCACTCTGGGCCTTATGACACAATTTTCGTGGGACGGGGGTTCTCATTGCTGCCGCACGGTGTCCGTGGCCTCTCGTGTGATCCGCCCCACGTGGTGCAGCCGATGCCTCTGCCATGCTCGGGTCTCCCCAGTAGCGTGTCGTGTTCCTGGGTGCGCGCTGCCTGACAGACGGTCGTTGCGCTGTGGTAAATATATTTTACCTAATCCTTTTTTCCGTATAATTATCAATACAAGACAGCTCATTCAAATGAGAGGCAGAGTCCGTGGAATCTGAGTCATACGGGCTTTAATATAATGCTTCGAAGCATGGGACATCGGGTTCCATCACCACGCAGGTTCAGGAAGGGACGTTCTCACTTTTTATTAACAGTACACAATATATATAGTAAAACAGTATGCATGGCAGTGAATACAGTAGGCGTAACAGGTGAAAAGAGGTGATAAGAACACATGTGCGTAACAGGAGGCGTGTAAGAAGGCGTACACATGGGCGTGCACTGAACATGTCAGAGAAACGTAACATAAAACGTCACAAGTGGGTGAATGCATAGAGAAAGTTGCAGAATCAGCAGAAACTTCTAACCTATATGCGCGCGCAGCTGAGCATGACGTGCAACCGGGGGCTTTGACTTTAGCACTAGTGGAGGAGACTGGTGTCTGGAGTGTCAGAACGACCTGCACCTATAGCATATCTGATATCGTATGTTTTGAGGATGTAGTGTCTGGAGTAAAAGGTCTCTTGGGCAAGGGCCGTTCAACACTGAATGCTAGTGCGTGCAAAGGGATCTTCATGTAGAGTGCGGGGGCCATGGGCCTACCATGGTAACAGGAGCAGTAAATTACTTGCATGGAGACAGGAAGGCAGGGCCCTTTGCTCTGCAGCCGGGAATATGTTTACCTATTTCACTAGACTGGAATGTGTTTTCGAGGAGGCTGAGCAGATAACTTGTAGGTAAAACATCATCTTGGCAAGCGAACCAGGCCGAGCCGGGCACCGCTTGTCTGAGGCAGGAAGTAAGGCAAGGGTCAGGGATGCATACAGCTTTCAGAGACAGGAGAGATGAGACTTGGGGCCTCGTTTAAGGGCCTAACTCGACTGGGCCAGAAAACGTGGACGAAAACGTGAAAGTGTACCATGTAAAGACGTTGGCACCGTAGGTCTAGAAACCTAATTAACAGGATATTTATGCATGGCTGGATAGCTGACATGTTAACGTTGGACGCAAATGTATTTGCGTCTCTCTAGCATGAACAGGAAAGAAGTTACACGACATACAAGGAACATGGGTACATGGATAGGGTGCGGGTAGGGGGACACTTTGGCTACATGAAAATTTCTATTACCTCATTCCCTCCTTGGCCCCTACTTCACCCTTTAGGATATGTCTATATTCATGAGACCATCTATCTGTTCATATAACATAATTTGTTCATCTTTTATCATTCGGGAACGGGAACTTGGACCTGGAATACAGGCTGTGGCGCACAAGCCGCAAATCGCTGGCCCACATTGCAGACATAGACAACAACTGAATACTATAACCAATATTATACCTAGGAATGATAGCAATTTCCATCCCCAAGCGGATATCACACTCCAGAGCCAACCGGACCAAGTCCAGGTGTCTGGATTCTGGTGAATCAGGTGAGCTATTTCATGAAGCCTAGTAATAGCCTTATACACAGATGGCGCGTTATTTGGAATAAAAACACAACAACTGGATCCGATGATTCTACAAGCCCCGCCCCTATCGGCCAGGATGACGTCAAGGACAAGGCGATTTTGAAGAACTACGAGTCTCATAGCAGATTGTTCTTCAGTTAGGTTACCTAAGGCAGAGGTAGTTTCATTCACTACCGTTTCAAGTGTGTTCGTTAACCTACGTATTAATTTACTGTTCTGGACAGGACCTATGAACCAGAAATATCCTTTAACATAATCCCATGGAGAACCAGAAACATCAATAACAGGAGGTAGTTCTCTTCTATGTCTAATATTCACAAGCCGTGAATTTCGATGATAATCAGGCGGGGCTAGGAAAACAGGTGGCAGGAGGAACGCAATATAACACGTCCCATCCCAATCAGGGGGCAGATGAACATAAGCCGTATGTCCACAAATAAAATAAGAATGGCGTGAGGCTTGGAAAGTAGACTTTCCTTTGTCACTGAATTCGACCACAGTATTACAATCACTGTGTCCCAGATGTACTGAACCATTCTTTCTGACGCATAATTCACCTTTCACTGGTAAAACTGAAATAGACGGCAAGTCTGAATTAGTCTCAGACTGCACATTCAGGATCATGAGGTTAAGTGTAAAATTACCTAATCCATACACTTTATTTTCTAGATCGGTCCCTGTCCTTTGGGGAAGACCTTCTTGGTCTGGGAAACATATTTTATTCATGACTGTATTCAGGTTTCCCCATATCCAATCACCTTGTGAAACCTTGGACTTACTGTCTAGGGAAGACATTAAAGCAAACCATGCACCACATGAACCATTATGTGTGAACGGGTACGGAAAGAGAGGCAGAGCTCCCTTGTATTTCTGGTAAGGTGGGAATCGGCCACATACCCAGCAATTAGTGGTATTGCTGGTCTGATGAGTATGATGTAACATACGAATGAATGTATTGTTGCGCATTGCTAATCGATAGGAGAGTTCATGGGGAGGCAGGTCGCTGAAAGTGTGCTCCACAGTGTCATTAAAGGGAGCATGTACATATGAATCAAGAGGGAAAAAGATATGTAACATTAAACTTATACATATTATCGTAAGACTCAGAAGGAACATGGAGAATAAGGCAATTATGCAACCGCTGTGCAAAACTTTACAGTGCTTTTTTGTTTTCTCGTTTCGCCTATCTCTCTGACTACTTGGGTCTATCTTGTTCTGTCTAACCGCTTCACCCAGGGGGGACTTAAACAATTAAACGCTGTCTGACTTACTAGACCTCAACTTTAAGCGATACTCCTCTTGGGGAGTTTTCTCTAGCAGGGGAAGTTTAGAGTCAATGTCCGGGAGGGGGCAGTCCTTAATCACAGTATCTGGACACAGTCCATGAATCTTCTTGATGTGGCTGGAATGCACCCAGCCCTTTCTTCCTTCCAGCTTGACTGCAGTCCTCGTCGTCATCAAAACCAACTTAGGCTGTCTCCATCTCGGCTCCAGCGGACTTTTCCTATCGAAATTTCTCACAAGGACGTGTTCGCCGGGGACCACTTCATGCGGTTTCACTTGGGTGTTGTCTGGGAAGGCAGCGGCGACCTGTGAACGACAAGATTGTAGTGCAGACATCAAGGAGGCCAAGTAATCTGTCAGCATAGAACTGTCAATATCAGTAATTTTCTTTGGCATAGGCGTACCCCACATATTGGGAGGCCGCCCAAAAATAATTTCATAGGGAGACAATCCTGTCCTAGAATGGGCTACCATACGCATATAAAAGAGTGCAACTGGCAATGCTACGATCCAATCTACACCTTTCTCTGCACATATTTTGGCCAATCGTGTTTTCAGGGTCTGATTGTGTCTCTCGACCAAACCAGCTGCTTCAGGATGTCGTACACAGTGGAACTTCCACTGGTAACCTAACAGGAGCGAAACCTGCTTCATGAGCTCGGACGAGAATGGCTGTCCATTATCATAGTACACGACACGGGGCAAGCCGTATCGTGGGAAAAATTCACGAACCAACTGTTTGGCAGTGGTCGCGGCAGTGTAATCTGGAACTGGATATGCTTCTGTCCATCGGGAAAGGGCACATACAACTACAAGGACATATTTAAAACCTCTACATCTGTCCATCTGGATATAATCCATCTGGAGGACTTCAAAAGGATGATCGGTAGGGTGGAATCCACCTTGTTCCACGGGAACACCTTTGCCTGGATTGAACTGACAACAGATCATGCAAGTACGCACTTTCTGTTTTGCTGCTGCTCGTAAATGTTTATTGAACCAGAGGTTTTGAACGCTGTCTAACATAGCTTTTTCTCCTAAGTGTGCTGGACTATGTGCTGTATTAATAATAACTTGAACCATAGAGTCGGGGAGGAACCACGTGGCTCTTCCCTTCGTCATCCATCCTTGATCTGTGTGGATCCCTCCTTGTTCAGTCCATTTCTTTATTTCATCTGGAGTGGCATGTGTCTGTATGTCAAGCACATTTAGAATGGGATCCTTCACTGTCATACAATGTGTCAGTGTTGGTACTACAGTCTTTGTCGTGTCCGTTGGGATGTCTGTCTGAGCTGTGAGTTTGGCTGTTCGGTCTGCTAGGTCGTTACCCTGGGAAATAGTATCGGTAACTTTTGTATGTGCTTTGCATTTCATAACGGCTATGGCTGTAGGCAAGTGTATTGCTTCTAACAGAGCTTGAATAAGGGGACCATGTTGGATCTTGGTACCGTGAGAAGTTAAAAAACCTCTCTCTTCCCAAAGGACTCCGAAGTCGTGAACGACTCCGAATGCATACTGTGAATCTGTGTATATGTTTACTTTCTTGTTTTTTGCTAGAATACATGCTTGGGTCAGAGCAATAAGCTCTGCAGCTTGAGCAGATAGTGTGTCAATACGATGTGTTTCTAAGACTTCAGTTTCAGTGGTCACTGCATATGCGGCCACTAACTCTCCTGTACTCGTTCTCATACATGAACCATCCACGTAAAGTGTCAGGTCGGGATCAGGTAATGCAATGTCTGTCAAGTCTTGTCTGGACTTCGTTACTGTATTGATGACTTCTACACAGTCATGTGGTGTCGGGTCAATCGTGCTCGAGGGTAACAATGTGGCAGGATTCAGTATGTTGCAGCGTCTGATTTCTATGTGTGGCTGAAACAATGTCAATTCGTATCCGGTCAGTCTTGCTATGGTCAGATGCTGAGTCTGAGTTCGGTTCAAAAGAACTTCCACGGAATGTGGAACTTGTACTGTCAGGGGATGTCCTAATACTATTGAGTCGCTTTGTCTGATTGCTAGGGCTGTTGCGGCAACTGATTTTAGGCACGCAGGCAGAGCCTGGGCCACTGGATCCAATGTACTCGAAAAATAAGCACAAGGCTTATGGTGTCCTGCTTGATGTTGTGTGAGAACAGATAATGCTGTGCCATCGCGTTCTGTAACAAAAAGTGTAAAAGGCTTGCTGTAACATGGTGTCGCTAAGACAGGTGCTTGACATAAGGCTTTCTTTAATTCGTCAAAAGCTTGTGTGTGTTCCTGAGTCCAAGGGAGGACAGTCGAAGTCGCTGCCTCCTGTGTTGTTAACTGTATGAGTGGTTTAGCTAGAAATGCATACTGGGGAATCCATTGTCTGCAGTACGAGGTGAGGCCAATGAAGGCCCGTACCTCCTTTTGTGTCTTGGGGTGTGACAGATGTGCAATTAACTGGATACGTTCTGGTGTCAGTTGTCTCCCCCATTTGGACAGCAAGTGCCCAAGGTATACCACTTGCTGGGCACAGAATTGTAGCTTCGAAGGGGACACTTTGTGCCCCTTTTCGGCCAAGAAACATAGGACAATCAGTGACGCGTGCTCGCAATCACGTTCGGTCCGTGCAGTTATCAATAAGTCGTCTACATATTGGAGCAGAGCAGTGTCAGCAGGCATGTGAATACTGTCTAGTTGTCTTTTCAAGGCTTGACTGTAAATACTGGGACTTTCCGTGAACCCTTGAGGTGCACGTGCAAATTTAAAACTTCGGCCATTTAATGAAAATCCGAACAAAAATTGGCTTTCCGGATGAATGGGGATACTAAAGAAGGCGTTCTTAAGATCAATTACAGTAAAGAACGCAGCTTCGGAATCAATGGCAGTCAACAAAGAGGATATGTCTGGCACTACTGGGTACTGGGGAACGATGCATTTATTTAGCTCGCGAAGATCGATCACCAGTCTGTAGACTGGAGGTGCATTTGGGTCTGTTCGTTTAAGAATCGGGATGATTGGGGAATTACATACATTGGAGTCAGTTTCTATAACTACTCCTTGAGCAATCAATTCGTCAATAATTTTCAATAAGGCCACGACAGCCTCGGGGGGCAATTTGTATTGTCGGATTCGGGGCAATACAACACCTTGCTTGAGAGTGACACGATAAGGTGTGATGTGCATACATCCTACATCAGTTGGACCTTTTGCCCATAAATGTGCTGGTACATTTTTCAATCTTGGATCAAAATCACGTAACACATAGTGACCCTTAAAGTCACGTAAAAACAATCTCACTCCTTCCGGAGAACAACATATGACAGCTCCTAGAGCTTTCAACGTTTTAATACCAAGCAGATTTTCAGGGCATGCTTTCGTAAGTAACAGGTCAGTAGTTCGGGACAGTGGACCAACTTCAAGAGAAACTGGCTTTGATACTTCATTAACAATAGGCTTTCCTGAAAAACCCAGGGAAACATTCTGTGAGCCTGAGAGGGGTGCCCCTGGAACTTCGTCATGACTGATGGTCGTTCTACTTGCCCCTGTGTCAATCAAAAATTTTCTGTCTTTCCCTAATACCTGGCTATGTACATAGGGACCATCTTGATCTACAGGAACCTCAATAAGAGGCAAGCCAACCTCCCTCTCTAGGCTGTTTCATGTGTACTGCTGGTAATCGGGGTAATCTGACTGTGCATACTGGTACATTTGTTGCGTGACATGTTGAGCGGCAGCAATAGGCTGTGGTTGCGGTTGGGGTTGGGGTACAGCTACTGTCTGTGAAGCTTGCTGTGGTGACTGTTGTGTATTCTGTACGACATGCTGTGGGACGTGTTCCTGTCTAAGAGGAAGCGGTCTCTTTTGTTTTACCGGTAGCAATATTGGGATCTATGACGTTACAACGCAGGCTATTACAACGCCTGCTGTTACAACGCGGTTTTTACATCGCATACCATTACAACGCATAGTGCTTTTAGGCGCTGGATAGTGAATTATTTAATTTACTATTCCAACTCCAGTCCCCGTGGATAGTAGGGAAGGTGTTGGATAGTAAATTAAATATATTCCCTATCCTAGAGCGCCCCCCAGCGCAATGCGTTGTAATGGTTTGCGTTGTAATGGTTGCGATGTAATGGTAGTGCGTTGTAATGCTTGCGTTGTAAGTGATGTTTCCCGCAATATTGTGCTTCAAAACCAAACATTCATTAATATAGTGACCTGGCTGTTTGCAGTAATTGCAATTCCCTTTAACGGGAGCTGCAGACTGACCTGGAGGTGCTGTACCCTTTCTTTGACCGTCTGCTGGAACAGTCTGGGCTACTAGTACTTTCATTTTCGTGTCTTTCATACGTCTCTGTTCATGTTCATGTTCCTCTCTAATTCTGTTCTGGTGGTACTGTAACATTTGTAATATTTGGGAAGGTGTATTTGCTTGCCATGTACTTTCGACTTTCAGGACTCTATTCTTAACCTGGGGTAAGGAATTCTCAACTAATTTGGTCACAAAAAGATGTGGATATGACTCGCTACTTGTTTTCAGGCCACTATTAATATTAAAACATTTCTCGAATCTCGAATAAAAATCACTAGTGTCTTCGTCTTGTTTCTGTTTGCAGGCTGAGATTGCATCCCAGTCTTCCTTTTTCGTTGTCAATAACCTCGGCAAAACCTGTACTAATAATCCTGGTAATTCTTTCGTTTTGTCCCCAAGACCTAAACCTGGGGTACGTCCCGTTTCTTCGTTTTCTAATTCAGCCCAGTTAATCTTTTTATCTCCCACCTCCCATTCTTTTTCTTTGAGTTTCTCGTAAATACCTGCCGGTAACAATACCTTTAACATTTTCATAATATCGGGATATGTGTAATCTCCCATGAGTAACATGTCTTTTAATTCACGATGGAACCCTGCTGGATCTTTATCATGGCAGGGCACTATTTTCTTCATTTCCAATAATTCCATTTTACTTAAGGGCGTGTATACAAATACGCGTTGAAGCGCACCCCCTGGAGTCGTCTGTACGGGATGAACTTCTCGTAAGGGATTCTGTCTGTCTATGTGAAAAGGATGGTTTACTGGAGGTGGAACGGGAACAAAATGTGGAGTCAGAAAAGTTCTGTATTTATGACGTTGTTCAAGAATCACATTAATCAAATCGGTACCTAAACCTCTCCATCTATTCAGGAGTAATTCATCCAATATATTGTATAGGGGACCTGGATCAGAATGCTGACTCTCATATAGCACAATGATATGCTGGATCATGTATATACCAGCTAAACGTTGTTCAGTTGGAGTAAGACCCAAAAATGTTTGCGCTACTGAATCGTCTTTATATACACTGCTATTATCAGCCCACTGTACTGCGGACCGTGCTAGTTCTTGTTCACGCATTGTACTAAGTTTGTCGTAATCTATTCTATCTTTTAGTATTTTATCAGTGGCTTGGAACAAATGTTCAAGAGAACATTGCTCTGGTATCGGGGAAAGGAAACGCTTCTTGTTTTCTAGACGAATGGATCTGTCAAACGGTCTATCCATGGAATATTGTTTAGGGAGTTTCACTCTACCTACGTATGCTATCCTGTCTGGATTCTCTATTTCTTCCTCCTCCGAGGATTCATTCTTGTCTGACTCGGCTTCCTGTTCAGCCTTCTGTCTGTTATGTATTGCTACTATTTCTTTACGGATCTTTCTGGTCATGGCATCTATACAATTTTGTTTATCATGTTTACAATCTGCAATATTTTGACTCCATTTAGTCAGTACATCCATCTCTTCTTGAACTGCACCTGGACGATCTTGTTCCCTTATCAAACCATTAATTAAGAATCTTAGTATTAACCCTTGTGTCTCAACTTTCTGATATGCCATGGCCTCACGAATACATTCTGGTCTCTCCCCTGTTCTAATAAAATGATATATTTTGTCTAGATGGTCTGGCATTTCTGGTAATGTCAACAAATAATCTGTGACACGTCGTAAACGTAACGAGGCTAACATCATGTCTCCTTTCTTGCCGGGTACTGGATCGTATCTACAATCTGTAATATACTGTTTAAGATTTTCATGTGGCATCGCTTTCGGAGTACGCTGCGTTGCTAAGTCTCTGATTGTCATTCGTTGTAATTGTGGCGGGGTGTGAGGGTGGCCTCCTGCGGCACCTCCTGAAGCAGAAGCGTGGGCATGACCTGACGTCATGGCGGGTGGAAAAGGTACATGTGATGGCGTTGGACTCTGGGTTGCATCGGTCGAAAAAGGATTGTGAGGACCAATAGTAGGGGGGCCAGTAGCAGCAGTAGCAGCAGAAGGGGAAGTGACAACAGGCGCGGGAAGCGAGTCTTGGCGTGGAGGGGTCGTGGCTTGAACAGCCGGAACAGGCTGCTGTGCATTATTAACGGGTGGTATGGGTACATTGGTATATGCTGGCGCTACATCATCTAAATAGGAAGAAAGGAAAATGTCTGCTGCGGTCTGTTTGTGACGGAGTTTAGTCGGGACCAATGGTGGTGGCAAGTTACGTGGTACTTCCGGGGTCGCCTTGGGCAGGCCCTCGGCCAAAACTGGATACAGTCCTGTAATGAGTGCATTTCTCTATCTGTCTTGTTGTTCTATTCTGACTCGTTCTCCTTCTTCTAGTAACTCTTTCTCTCTGGCTTTTTCTGATTCTTCTCTACTTCTTTCGGCTTTTCTGATTTCCTTTTCGTTTCGTCTATGAGCTTCTTTACGCCATAATTCTATGGCATCTTTCTGGGATTGTCTGGCTTTCTTTTTCCAAAGTGCTTCTTCTACTCTCATGATGCAATCTGCATCCCATGTCCCTGAGACAGGCCATCTATACTTTTCTTCCAGACCTTTAGTGTAGTCTGCCCATAATTCTAGGTACAGTATGGCATCTAAGCCATGTTTATTATACATAAAATGACCAGGAGTGTCCCTAAGCGGGACAGGAACTGCTTCTTCTAATATCCCTTTCCTAGTACCTATCTAACGTAATTTTGAGAACAGCGGCATAGTCGGATTACTTTAAACGTGAACACAGTAAAACACAGTAATAAATAGTCAAAACAGTCATTCATACCACAACATTAAAACACATTAACAACATATTACCTAATGCATAGAGAACACATAAAAGTGTGACTGAAACTTGAGTTGCAACACTAGAATACTGAATCACTGGATAACTAGATGCACTGCTATAACAGTACAGACCGGTCCCATAAAGAGACACGTCGGACCGTATCCACCTAAGTGAACACATACGGACCAGGTCTGTGTACCCAGACCTGTCTTGACCGGGAACAAATTAATGAACCCGTCTAGATGCGTTCCCAATAACGGTACTCACCGGGAAGCAGAAACTGAAGGCCTCGGAAAATGGACTGGACTGGACTGCGTCAGGTGACGATTCTCCTACGCATGCGCTTCGGAACAGGTGGGCCTCTGGACACCTCAGACTTTGCTCTCTCGACTAGGGCTCTGGTCGGGATCCTCCGCATTCCTCACCGCCTCGTCTGGACGCCGGACCGCAGTCTCCGTCTCCCTCGTGGGCCCGAGGGAAGATAGCAGGAAAACCCACAAACGTGCACGGTTTCCGTCGGGGCTGTAGAAGGGGTCAAAGGCCGTGTGACTTCACCGGCGAGTGGGAAAGGGGGGTTCCTGTTCGGGCGCCAATTTATGTGGTAAATATATTTTACCTAATCCTTTTTTCCGTATAATTATCAATACAAGACAGCTCATTCAAATGAGAGGCAGAGTCCATGGAATCTGAGTCATACAGGCTTTAATATAATGCTTTGAAGCATGGGACATCGGGTTCCATCACCACGCAGGTTCAGGAAGGGACGTTCTCACTTTTTATTAACAGTACACAATATATATAGTAAAACAGTATGCATGGCAGTGAATACAGTAGGCGTAACAGGTGAAAAGAGGTGATAAGAACACATGTGCGTAACAGGAGGCGTGTAAGAAGGCGTACACATGGGCGTGCACTGAACATGTCAGAGAAACGTAACATAAAACGTCACAAGTGGGTGGATGCATAGAGAAAGTTGCAGAATCAGCAGAAACTTCTAACCTATATGCGCGCGCAGCTGAGCATGACGTGCGACCGGGGGCTTTGACTTTAGCACTAGTGGAGGAGACTGGTGTCTGGAGTGTCAGAACGACCTGCACCTATAGCATATCTGATATCGTATGTTTTGAGGATGTAGTGTCTGGAGTTAAAGGTCTCTTGGGCAAGGGCCGTTCAACACTGAATGCTAGTGCGTGCAAAGGGATCTTCATGTAGAGTGCGGGGGCCATGGGCCTACCATGGTAACAGGAGCAGTAAATTACTTGCATGGAGACAGGAAGGCAGGGCCCTTTGCTCTGCAGCCGGGAATATGTTTACCTATTTCACTAGACTGGAATGTGTTTTCGAGGAGGCTGAGCAGATAACTTGTAGGTAAAACATCATCTTGGCAAGCGAACCATGGGTACATGGATAGGGTGCGGGTAGGGGGACACTTTGGCTACATGAAAATTTCTATTACCTCAGCGCCCTCCGAGCCTCGTCGCCAGTTCATAGAGGTCAGGCTATTTCAATAACACCGCCGACACGATGTTAATTGAGTGAAATATATCTTTTATTTCCCCGAGCACCAGGACTGCTGCCGATAAATAGCTTTCACCCGTGGCTACTGACAATGGCCGCTCTTACGCTCCCAGCATGCACCGGGGCACACTCTAAAAGACTAGAGCGCAACACCACAATTGTACGCCTTTGTCTCGCTTGCTGTGTTGCAAATTCTTCTAGTGCATGCCTTGCTAGCATGCCATTTTCTAAAGTGCGTTATAAGTGGTGAGAATGGAAATACCGACAGGGTGCATCCAGGTACGTTGATTTTCAGCTTTTAGTCTGCATCTATACGTTAAGGCAGCATATATCCTGCTGGATGAAACTCATTGGAAAAACTCACTCCCGTGAAAAGCAAATTACTGGTGCAGTTTTATTTTGTAGATAACAGCAAGAATACAAACGCAACCTAGATAGAATCTTCTTCCTACCTGCAGATCCAATGATAAGCTGAATATGTTTGCATTTGTCATGAAAAAATGTTCTTGTGTAAGAAATGTCATAACTGTCTCTGCTTTGTAACATTTGTACTGTTTGTGACCTTTTTCCCTACATTATTTAGCAGCGGAGTCGGACAAAAGCTCTTTTGCCTCCATCCAACTCACTTTTCACCGCTTTCTTCGGCTCCTTAAGGCCGAAGAAAATACTCCTCACACGGGACCGGCATCTTTTGAAAGGCGCCGATCCCGTGCTGAGTGGCGCATTGTTCCAGTGTCTCCATGGGAATGCCACGGCCTAAGCTGGAGCTTAACAGGACTCCGTGAGCCTGGCACAAGATCAGCTCACGGAGGACTCGCGTTCCTTCTTTAATTAAACTAAAATGTAAGGAAACCAAGGTGACTCACCATTCAAATGGCAACCTATTTTCAACGCTGGTTAACCCTTCAAGTCACTGGTAACCAGCTGGACTGCCTTCTCTTCGCCTAGGGTAAGTGGTGGGATGGCTAGGGGAGGTGGTGGCAGCTCCTACTTGACCCCGTTTGCACTACAGTGGCAGTCGGTGCTCTGGATCGTTTCCTTTTAATCTGTTATTATTATTGCTGCATTTTTAACTGTGCTCGAGACACGGGCTAAGGCGCTCGTGTTCACTTTTAAATATCTTTTCATGATTGTCAACATAACTTGCTAGCGTTAGCACTTTTACCTGTACTCCCCACTCTCTGGTGGTAGAAGGTGTGCCTCCCCTGCCCCATTCCACCGCGGCTTGCTGTGCTGATTGTGTGGAGGGCAGGCGGCCATCTTGGGGGAAGTCCCGGATCCCGGCTCGTCGACTGGTGGCAGCGGTCTAGCTGGGGGAGGGAGGGTTTTGCATAAATTGACTGCCGGTCTGGGTGGCCTGCGGCTAGGGTAGGTGGTGACAGCTCCTACTTGACCCCGTTTGCACTTCAGTGGCAGTCGGTGCTCTGGATCGCTTCCTTTTACTCTGTTATTATTGCTGCATTTTTAACTGTGCTCGAGACACGCGCTAAGGCGCTCGTGCTAATTTTTAAATATCTTTCATGATTGTCAACATAACTTGCTAGCGTTAGCACTGTTTACCTGTGCTCCCCACTCTCTGATGTAGAAGGTGTGTCTCCCTTGCCCCGTTCCACCGCGGCTTGCTGTGCCGATTGTGTGGAGGGCAGGCGGCCATCTTGGGGAAGTCCCGGATCCCGGCTCGACTGGTGGCAGCGGTCTAGCTGGGGGAGAGAGGGTTTTGCATAAATTGCACATGCTATCTCGGATGTGTGCAGCGGGCGCTCCGCCGGTGCACCGAAGGCTCGCCAAAGGCTAGCCCGTCTGCGCCTGGGTGCGCTCAGCGCCAGTCATGCTGCCCGATCTTCCTTAGAGCTGGTAAGATGGTGTATAACCGTGCAGAGATCATGGCATTTAATGCAGTAGAATGCAAGGGCGATATGCAGTGGGAAGTTTTGGGCAGCTCTTCCAAAGTGTGCCCCTCCTGCAAATTCGGTTTCCAGCAAATGACTGCCGCTGCTCCCGCCTCCCAAGCTAGCAATAAGACCAGGATTTCTGCTGCACTTATAAATGCCCGGTCCATGGTCAAACATGCTGCTGATATTTTTGAGCTTCTGTCGGATGGCAGACTTGATATTTTATTTATCACTGAGACATGCCTAATAATTCTTGTGCCCCGGTGGTGGAGCTTGCTAGTCCTAGAGGCTTCAAAATCATCCGGGCCAATCGCCTAGCTGGGAGAGGAGGGGGATCAGCAGTGGTCTTTAGGGACACTTGGTCCTTCTCTAGCAAGGTGTCCGAGGAACTGGGCGAGGGTGAGGTCTTGCACTTCACTCTCATCCTTTCCCCCCACTTCACGCTGGGAGGTAGGCTGGTGTATCGTCCCCCTGGTCCGCCTGGCGCTTTTCTCATTGTCTTGGAGGATGTTATCATACCGCGCGCCCTGCGCTTTCCTAAGTCTTTACTGCTGGGGGACTTTAACGTTCACCTTGATGCTCATGAAGCCCTTGATTCGAGAAGTTTGCTAGACTCTTTAAATTTAGCTCAGCTAACTCAGTGGGTTAAGATGCCAACACACTCATGGGGCTACCTACTGGATTTAGTCTGCTCCAATTTCGACTTATTCCTACCTGATCCAGAATGTGTTACCTGGTCCGACCACCATTTGATTAGGTTTTCCTGGTACTTAGAGAAGCCTCCTTGTACCTCTGTCTCTTCTCCTGGCATTCGCCCCCAGAAGATTAGTCTCCCAGCACTCTCTGATGCTTTACTTCAGGCCCGTCCAATATTGGGTTCTGATTTGACTGGGGCAGTGCATAGTTTTAACTCCTGGATCGGTCGTGGGGTTAGTTCTTCTGTCAAATCAGCTGCTAGTATCAAAAAGCGCACTCCCCCCTCAAAGCCCTGGTTTTCAAACGCTCTGAAAGAAGTTGCAGGGGTTGCTGTGCAGGCTGATGGAGTAGCATGCGACCTATGAACTTTGTACGTAACTACGGCTCCCTTGAGCCTTCGAGCTGACGAGCTCAGGTAACGCCCTACGCGCCTGGAGAGGTACCATACCTGATAACACTTTGGCAGCCTGCACAGCAACCCCTGACACTCATCCTACACTCTGCTGATGAAGGACAAAAATCCAGAAACACCGGTGTCCAGAGTTGGCCTGCAACCATGCATCACACTTCGGAACTTTGTTAAGCGCACCCGCTTTGAGAAAACAACATCTACCGTGATGCTCTTGGGGTACACACGCTGTAATGGTGGAGTAGCGTGCGACCTATGAACTTTGTACGTAACTACGGCTCCCTTGAGCCTTCGAGCTGACGAGCTCAGGTAACGCCCTACGCGCCTGGAGAGGTACCATACCTGATAACACTTTGACAGCCTGCACAGCTACCCCTGACACTCATCCTACACTCTGCTGATGAAGGACAAAAATCCAGAAACACCGGTGTCCAGAGTTGGCCTGCAACCATGCATCACACTTCGGAACTTTGTTAAGCGCACCCGCTTTGAGAAAACAACATCTACCGTGATGCTCTTGGGGTACACACGCTGTAATGGTGGAGTAGCGTGCGACCTATGAACTTTGTACGTAACTACGGCTCCCTTGAGCCTTCGAGCTGACGAGCTCAGGTAACGCCCTACGCGCCTGGAGAGGTACCATACCTGATAACACTTTGGCAGCCTGCACAGCAACCCCTGACACTCATCCTACACTCTGCTGATGAAGGACAAAAATCCAGAAACACCGGTGTCCAGAGTTGGCCTGCAACCATGCATCACACTTCGGAACTTTGTTAAGCGCACCCGCTTTGAGAAAACAACCTCTACCGTGATGCTCCTGGGGTACACACGCTGTAATGGTGGAGTAGCGTGCGACCTATGAACTTTGTACGTAACTACGGCTCCCTTGAGCCTTCGAGCTGACGAGCTCAGGTAACGCCCTACGCGCCTGGAGAGGTACCATACCTGATAACACTTTGGCAGCCTGCACAGCAAACCCTGACACTCATCCTACACTCTGCTGATGAAGGACAAAAATCCAGAAACACCGGTGTCCAGAGTTGGCCTGCAACCATGCATCACACTTCGGAACTTTGTTAAGCGCACCCGCTTTGAGAAAACAACCTCTACCGTGATGCTCCTGGGGTACACACGCTGTAATGGTGGAGTAGCGTGCGACCTATGAACTTTGTACGTAACTACGGCTCCCTTGAGCCTTCGAGCTGACGAGCTCAGGTAACGCCCTACGCGCCTGGAGAGGTACCATACCTGATAACACTTTGGCAGCCTGCACAGCAAACCCTGACACTCATCCTACACTCTGCTGATGAAGGACAAAAATCCAGAAACACCGGTGTCCAGAGTTGGCCTGCAACCATGCATCACACTTTGGAACTTTGTTAAGCGCACCCGCTTTGAGAAAACAACATCTACCGTGATGCTCCTGGGGTACACACGCTGTAATGGTGGAGTAGCGTGCGACCTATGAACTTTGTACGTAACTACGGCTCCCTTGAGCCTTCGAGCTGACGAGCTAAGGTAACGCCCTACGCGCCTGGAGAGGTACCATACCTGATAACACTTTGGCAGCCTGCACAGCAACCCCTGACACTCATCCTACACTCTGCTAATGAAGGACAAAAATCCAGAAACACCGGTGTCCAGAGTTGGCCTGCAACCATGCATCACACTTCGGAACTTTGTTAAGCGCACCCGCTTTGAGAAAACAACATCTACCGTGATGCTTCTGGGGTACACACGCTGTAATGGTGGAGTAGCGTGCGACCTATGAACTTTGTACGTAACTACGGCTCCCTTGAGCCTTCGAGCTGACGAGCTCAGGTAACGCCCTACGCGCCTGGAGAGGTACCATACCTGATAACACTTTGGCAGCCTGCACAGCAACCCCTGACACTCATCCTACACTCTGCTGATGAAGGACAAAAATCCAGAAACACCGGTGTCCAGAGTTGGCCTGCAACCATGTATCACACTTCGGAACTTTGTTAAGCGCACCCGCTTTGAGAAAACAACATCTACCGTGATGCTCCTGGGGTACACACGCTGTAATGGTGGAGTAGCGTGCGACCTATGAACTTTGTACGTAACTACGGCTCCCTTGAGCCTTCGAGCTGACGAGCTCAGGTAACGCCCTACGCGCCTGGAGAGGTACCATACCTGATAACACTTTGGCAGCCTGCATAGCAACCCCTGACACTCATCCTACACTCTGCTGATGAAGGACGAAAATCCAGAAACACCGGTGTCCAGAGTTGGACTGCAACCATGCATCACACTTAGGAACTTCGTTAAGCGCACCCGCTTTGAGAAAACAACATCTACCGTGATGCTCCTGGGGTACACACGCTGTAATGGTGGAGTAGCGTGCGACCTATGAACTTTGTACGTAACTACGGCTCCCTTGAGCCTTTGAGCTGACGAGCTCAGGTAACGCCCTACGCGCCTGGAGAGGTACCATACCTAATAACACTTTGGCAGCCTGCACAGCAACCCCTGACACTCATCCTACACTCTGCTGATGAAGGACAAAAATCCAGAAACACCGGTGTCCAGAGTTGGCCTGCAACCATGCATCACACTTCGGAACTTTGTTAAGCGCACCCGCTTTGAGAAAACAACATCTACCGTGATGCTCCTGGGGTACACACGCTGTAATGGTGGAGTAGTGTGCGACCTATGAACTTTGTACGTAACTACGGCTCCCTTGAGCCTTCGAGCTGACGAGCTCAGGTAGCGCCCTACGCGCCTGGAGAGGTACCATACCTGATAACACTTTGGCAGCCTGCACAGCAACCCCTGACACTCATCCTACACTCTGCTGATGAAGGACAAAAATCCAGAAACACTGGTGTCCAGAGTTGGCCTGCAACCATGCATCACACTTCGGAACTTTGTTAAGCGCACCCGCTTTGAGAAAACAACATCTACCGTGATGCTCCTGGGGTACACACGCTGTAATGGTGGAGTAGCGTGCGGCCTATGAACTTTGTATGTAACTACGGCTCCCTTGAGCCTTCGAGCTGACGAGCTCAGGTAACGCCCTACGCGCCTGGAGAGGTACCATACCTGATAACACTTTGGCAGCCTGCACAGCAACCCCTGACACTCATCCTACACTCTGCTGATGAAGGACAAAAATCCAGAAACACCGGTGTCCAGAGTTGGCCTGCAACCCTGCATCACACTTCGGAACTTTGTTAAGCGCACCCGCTTTGAGAAAACAACATCTACCGTGATGCTCCTGGGGTACACACGCTGTAATGGTGGAGTAGCGTGCGACCTATGAACTTTGTACGTAACTACGGCTCCCTTGAGCCTTCGAGCTGACGAGCTCAGGTAACGCCCTACGCGCCTGGAGAGGTACCATACCTGATAACACTTTGGCAGCCTGCACAGCAAACCCTGACACTCATCCTACACTCTGCTGATGAAGGACAAAAATCCAGAAACACCGGTGTCCAGAGTTGGCCTGCAACCATGCATCACACTTCGGAACTTTGTTAAGCGCACCCGCTTTGAGAAAACAACATCTACTGTGATGCTCCTGGGGTACACACGCTGTAATGGTGGAGTAGCTTGCGACCTATGAACTTTTTACGTAACTACGGCTCCCTTGATCCTTCGAGCTGACGAGCTCAGGTAACGCCCTACGCGCCTGGAGAGGTACCATACCTGATAACACTTTGGCAGCCTGCACAGCAACCCCTGACACTCATCCTACACTCTGCTGATGAAGGACAAAAATCCAGAAACACCGGTGTCCAGAGTTGGCCTGCAACCATGCATCACACTTCGGAACTTTGTTAAGCGCACCCGCTTTGAGAAAACAACATCTACCGTGATGCTCCTGGGGTACACACGCTGTAATGGTGGAGTAACATGCGACCTATGAACTTTGTACGTAACTACGACTCCCTTGAGCCTTCGAGCTGACGAGCTCAGGTAACGCCCTACGCGCCTGGAGAGGTACCATACCTGATAACACTTTGGCAGCCTGCACAGCAACCCCTGAACACTCATCCTACACTCTGCTGATGAAGGACAATAATCCAGAAACACCGGTGTCCAGAGTTGGCCTGCAACCATGCATCACACTTCGGAACTTTGTTAAGCGCACCCGCTTTGAGAAAACAACATCTACCGTGATGCTCCTGGGGTACACACGCTGTAATGGTGGAGTAGCGTGCGACCTATGAACTTTGTACGTGCCCTCATCCTCTCCCGCCTTGATTATGTCAATGCTGTGTTCATTGGCATTCTGGCTTATCTGGTCAGGCGTCTCCTGATCATACAGAACGCTGTGGCTAGACTCCTATTTAACATCTCGCGGAAATCTAGTGTCTGGCAGCATTTGCGTGATCTGCACTGGTTCCCAGTGGCCCAGCGGGTGCTGTTTAAGGCCTTCATTTTATCTCACAGGGCCATCCATGGTCAAGGGCCAGTGTATCTGAGAAGACGCTTCATCTGGTATACCCTCTGCCACTCAGTGCCGGCTTGCCATCCCACGGTTCCGAAGGGTGCGCTTAGGTGGCCAGTCTATCTTTGTGAAAGCTGCGGCTGCCTGGAACGCCCTTCCTGTGGAGCTTCAGGATATTCAGGATTTCAAGCTTTTTAAAAAATCACTCAAAACTCACCTCTTTAAAATGATTAAGTAACTCTTCTCTTTCTGCCCACTTTCTCACGTTCTGTGCACGCGCCAGGACACTCTTGAGTATTTGAGCACGCTATAAAACCCTCTATAACAATAACAATAATACATTTTAAAAAGTTAAAGAAGAGGGCAGAGGTCATGGGCCATGGAAGTAAAGGAAGGACTCTCACAATAAGCTCTGAACAGCCTCAATTCAAGGAAAAGCCCTTAGTAACTCCTGGCAACCATGTTGTTAAACCAGGTTAAGTTACTATAACTGTAAAAGCAGCAATTTTATGTACATAAGCATTGTTACCTGTTTTGACAGTTGGAACCTCACTAACCCTTAGGACAGAAGTTTACTGTGTCTGACCTACATTTTAATTATGTCTTCTAAACCCTCACACATCCATGGAAGACAAATTGGAGGGTCTTATTATTAAAGCCCTGGATAGGGTAATGGGGTCACTTGACACCATTAACAAAAAACTGGAAGCCCTATCAAAAAGAGGGTGGCCAACCTCGGGACCTCACGAGGAGGCCACAGAGTCTGATAAAGGGCAAAGAAAGAGACCAACAACTGATAGCCCTCCCAAAGGTGTCAAAAAGGCAAAGAGCTCCAACCCTATGACTAGGACTTCACGCTGTGGCAGTGACAATGACATTGCCTTGGGCACAATAGATGGGCAAGAGAAAGGCCCACTTCTATCCATCCCCATCGACTGCGACGATGGCCAGGAGGATGTGATTAACCTCTCCTACTCCTCTGACTTTGATTCTGAGGAAGAAGGAGAGATAAGAAAGGTGGACACATCTGGTGAGGCATCAAGGGCCTCAGGATCAAAAATGGGAATTGAAGACCCCTTTGGGGAGTACATCTTTGATCCCCTCCTCGTCAAACCCCCTTTCCCCTGAGTGGGTCCCTTCCCAACACATAAGCGAATACCTTTCTTCCTGGCTCCATAAGGAAAGTCCAAAGGAGGGGAGATCTCGCCTCAGATCCGATTGCCCTCGACCTTCTTTCCCTGACAAGGTGACCTAGACAACAAAGTAGTATCTTTCACTGCCAAGAGCAGAAGAGACCCAAGGAATAGCCTTGACAAGGGTCTAAATTCTTGCCAAGACACACTCCTTGATATTACGAGCCCTTAACAAAAATGTTTGAATTAGCCCAGAGCCTACCTTGAGAACACCTCCATAGACCCAAGAAAGCTGCTCCAGTGGGCGCAAAGGGCTATTTGCCTACTCGGCAATGCCAACACTGCAGTCTCAAATGAGAGGAGGAAGAGTGTCCTTTAAAAAATAATCGATCCTAAACTAGTGAACAAGGAAGGGGGAGAGCATCCTCTCAAGGCCTTCTCTTGGGGAGAAATTTATCAAAGAAATGCCGAACTATGTGGGAGTGTATAACTCCATTCAGAAATCGCAAAAAGATATAAAGAGAGTTTTCCATGCTTTTTTGGAAGGGCCCGGAGAACACTGGGTCTGTTACCTGGCCATGGCCAGTTCTCGACAAGACCCTAGATGGGATGAAGAGGAAGACCCTCTCAAGCTGGATTTACAGCTCACTCAAGCTTCTACCCTCAGAAGCAAAGATTCTGTGCCAGAGGCTTCAGGGATGAACGGAGGCAAAGAGGCTTTTCAACAGGTAAGACTTACGAAAGACCTTTCAGATACCCCTATAAAGGTGGGAGGAAGACTAGCCCAATTTTGTGGGAACTGGAACCTGGTGAGCCAAGACCCGTGGGTACTGGATACGGTCAAAGGATACAAGATAGAGTTCATAGACTTACCAATACAAAAGAGACTGCCCCGAGAAATATCGTTCTCACAAAAAGATTCAGCCCTAGTTACACAAGAGGTAAAATATCTATTCGCCAAAGGGGCAATTTGAAAGGGAAAAGAAATCGGTTTCGTCAGCAATGTGTTTCTAGAACGAAGAAAGACAAAGGGATGAGACCGGTTATAAATCTAAAAGATCTGAACAAATGGGTGGTTTACCGTCATTTCAAAATGGAGGGAATCCACCTTCTCAGGGAAGTACTGAGGAAAGGAGATTGGCTAACTCGTCTAGATCTGAAAAACACATACCTGACTATCCCTATCTGGCCCCCACATCAGAAATGTCTCCAATTCATGTGGGAGGGCAAACTCTGGCAGTTTTGCAGCCTCCCCTTTGGTCTTTCCTGAGCCCCCTGGTGTTTCACCAAGGTAGTACTCCCTGTAGCCGGATGGCTAAAAGCCAAAGGAATAAGATTGATTCTGTATCTAGACGCCATTCTAATAATGGCTCATCCAGAGAGGTAGCATCACAACACACGGACCTCACAATAAAATGTTTAGAACACCTAGGATTTGTTATAAATACAAAAAAGATATCGCTCACCATTCCAAGCCAGGCCACTCAGTTCCTGGGTTTTACGATAAATACAGTTCAAGCAGTATTGAAATTGTCTGGAGAAAGGCTAAGGAAACTTCGGAAGGAGATAAGGAAAATACTAAGGAAGCAGGGATTCCCGTTAAGAAAATTATCAAGGGTGCTAGGCCTCTTGTCCTCAACAATCCAAGCCTATATGCGGGCCCCCTGTACTACCGGGCCCTTCAGAGACTCAAAGCTAAAGCTTTGAGATAGAATCAATCCTATTCTCAGACAGCCTTCCTGGACTCGGACTTGAGGAAAGAGATACTCTGGTGGCTGAGGAATGCAGAGTCCATTTTATGGGGAAGAACCAGAGATAATATTAGAGTCAGACGCGAGCTTAGAGGGATGGGGTGCACATGTGGCGACTCGTCAACAGGGGGTCGATGGACAGAACAGGAGAAGGAGTTACATATCAATTGCCTAGAACTACTGGCAGACTCCTTTGCAATCCGCAGCTTTACCAAGAGCTTAATGAAGTGTTCGGTAATGCTTCACATGGACAATGGATCTGCGGTCAGATACATGAACAAGATGGGGGGTCCTCAGTCCAAGGGACTGTCAGACCTAGCCAAGAACCTTTGGGCCTATTGCCTCAAAATCTCCGTGAACTTATCCCGGGTTTGTACAACAGGGTTGCATACTGGTTCTATAGGAATTTCAGAGATTCCAGCAGCTGGAGACTAGACAGGGAAAATCTTTTTGACTATTCAATCGATTTGAGGACCCTTTGGAATAGATCTGTTTGCAGACAGAGTGAACAGTCAACTACCAAAATATTTCAGCTGCAGGCTGTACCCTCAGGCCTTGGGGGTAGATTGGTTCCTTCAGAATTGGGGAGGACTAACACTATATGCCTTCCCTCCTTTTGCCATGCTCCCACGACTTCTATTACAAGTTTGCAGGAATAGGGAGGTAACAGTGGTAATAACACTCATCTGGAGGTCCCAGGCATGGTTTCCAATCCTGATGGAAATGTGTATAGACTTCCTATCCTTATACCTACTTTCAAGGAAGTAATCACAGGTCTTCATGGAGAATGTCATCCCCTCGTACAGCAGGGCCTTCTGTCATTGATGGCCTGGAGGTATTTCTGCGACAGTGACAGCTGCCAGGACTTTCAGAGAACGCTTTCAGACTCATGGGTCTCTGGCACAAGGAAAGCTTATCGATTAGCTGGCCAAAAATGAGTTTGTTGGTGCTTTCAACAGAACTACAATCCTGTTTCGGCTGATCTAGTACAAGTAATCAACTTCTTATCTGAGATTTTTGCATCGGGTCTGGCGTATCGGACTGTTAATGTCTACAGATTGGCCATTGCAACAGGCCATTGCTTGTTAGATGGTACCTCTGTAGGTCAGAACTTACTATCTAAAATTCTAAAGAGAAGTATGCGTGTTTGAAACCCACCATCAGCCAAATATGCTGTCCTGTAGGATGTGAGGGATGAGGTCAAAGTAATTATAGACTGGGGTGAGAACCCTACACTTTCATTAAAGAAACTATCTTATGAATGAATTTACATTTATACAGCGCATGGCTACCAAAAGGCCTCCCAGCGCTAGAAACAGAGTCAACTAGCGAACTACAGCCGAGGAACAGGCAACAGAAGGGTGTTCAGGAGCTTGCGAAAGGAAAGATAGTTGGCTTCATGCGAAATATAGTCTGGCAGCTGGTTCCAGCATTTTGCCGCAATGAATGAAAACAGGAGTCTCATTATTTTACTGTGACTACTTTCCTTCAGACGAACGTCAGATGTTAAAACCTTAGATTTCACCAGTAGAGCATACCAACCAGAAGGGGTCTGTTTTTTCTTAAAAAGACGAACTAAAACGATGTCAACCTCAGTTTTCTATGCTTTCTTTCCACAGAATGAAAGATTGTGTGTAGTGAAGTGCCAGTGGGAGTATAAAAGAAGAACCATAAGATTAAGAGGAAATGCTGAACAACTGCTAATACCCCATAGGACTCCCCACAGAGCAGTTTCCTATCACACCGTAGTAAGATGGGTAAAGGAGATTATGAACGAAGCAGGAATCGATAATTCCATTTTCGGAGCACACTCTCTTAGAGGGGCCCCAGCCTCTAAAGCTTTTACTCTGGGTAAACAACTAAAGTGCATGTTTTTGTCTTGAGATTAGATATTTCAAAGAAGTAATGGATGACTACATTAAAGTTTCAGAAAAGAATGTTAAAGTTATCTTGTTCGCTGCTCAAAGAAGGGAGAAGGCTACATGCACAAGGATTATAAACTATGTTGGAATGTTCTGAAGTTCTAGATGTCTTCATTGTAGCTACTGTGAGCTGCGCAATAAAGGAGGTTTGTATAACCTTAGCCTCGAGTCTTTAATAAAATCCAGTTTTCTGCCCACCAGGCTGTGAAAAATCAAAAATTGTGTTTTTATAGACAAACACAGATCATGCTTGCAAGCCATGACATAGGCCTGTCTCATGGATTGCGGTCTTGTTGGATCAGGATGGGCGCCATAAGCACTACCCTCATAATGGTGGAAGCCTACTGCCCTCGCCAAGAGTTAAGCAGCACGAGTACGGTTGTAGCAGAATACTGTTTAGTGATCAGCAGGAGCGAACAGGTCATTTTTACTGTGTGTCACTGGAGTGAGGCCTTCAGGTTCACTCACCTTTTTAAAGTTCCACTGCTGTGTGCTTAACTCACCCTTGGCCTACATCACTTAGATGTGAAGTGCTGTGCAGAAGTGGTGACTCTGAAATGGATGTACGTGTGCCTGGAAAGGGCACAATAAAGAGACAGAGAAGTGCTGTGTTGTGCATGCATGGTGTGTGCATGTACTGGGTGCATGTGTACCTGCGACGAGTACGATAGATGAAGGGTGTATTGTTGACAAGCGTGCACATGGTGAATGTGTGTGCTGGCTGTATGTGTGCCTGCAAATGGCACAATGCAGAAAGGCTACAGCAGTGAGTGCAGAGTGAATGTGTGTGTTGAATGTATGTGTACCTGGGGTGGCATAATACACGGAGTAACAGTGCTGGACAGTGTGGGGTATGTGTACATACACTGAGTGAAAGTAAGTTTCTAATTGTACATTTCATGGAGGGCCCTGGGTTTCATTTTGGGAGGCAGAGACTTGCATGGTCTAGACATGAGGAGGTAGAGGAAGCCCCCTGGGCAGATTTTTGTATTGAGCAATACTGTGACCTGTGAGGCAAAAACAGGAGGTGGGAGAGAGAAAGTCCCCCTGTACACTTAAAAGGGTGCCCTTTGATTGAGTGAATGATCACAAGGAATAGGCCTGGGCACATCGCAGGAAGGAGTTAGGCTGATAAGGTAATCATAAAGAGTGGGTCTAGGAGCCCAGGATCAACCTTTTCAAGCACATATCACTGTGGCGGACATCCAGGTGTGAACTCTGGTTCTTCCCATAGCCTGTTTTGTGAGACTGTCCAGTTAGGAGTCTCTTCTGCTGTGCCAGATAGCTTTTGAAGAGGAAAGGAGAGAGAATACTTCAAAAGAAGCAGAACCCCATCGTAAAATGTCAAAGACTCAAACCATAAATCACATTTGGTTTATGGAAATGGACTATAAGAAGGGGGAGGTTGAGACCTCACAAATTGTCATGTGCCAAGCAACAAGACAGGCTTTGTGAAGAGGGGAAGCTCTGCAAGACTTTTGACTGCAACTAGGACTGAGGCCACGGCTTGCTAGTCTCCCTGCTGAATGATGGTACGTCACCCAGGGAGATCAAGACCACTTGCTCTGGGGTCTGGAACACCTGCGCCTGCCTGCTTGCCAAGACCAGTGTGACCTGGGAGGAAGAAGAGTGCTAGGTTACTGAGGAGCCCTGTTGAATGGACTCTCTGTGCGGGGAGACAGCTGCTGCTGCACTGATTAGGTCATTGTCCTTAAGCAGATTCAAGTCGGCAACCCCCCATATGTCAGAAGAGGGCCGCCATGAAGATAGCTGTAGAAAGTGTGCTGTGCAGTGAGAGGAAAGCCAGGGCAGGAGCACTGAGGCGACCGCGTATGCCCAGAGGGGCCGCTGTGTTATATACTGCCATGCGGTGAAGGCCAGCACCTGGGAGACAGTGATGTGTCCTTTGAGGTTTAGGCCAAAGCCCGAGAACTGGGAAGCCATGATGACCCTTTGGCCATAAGGACCATAAGGGACTGCACCGGACCTGATCTTTGTTGGACAAATGAGGACACCGTAGACACATTGCCACAGCACTGGGACTCCTTAGTTTAGTTTAATTTATTTGCATAGTTACTAAAACCATTGCAATGCGATGAAACAAGTACAATCATTTATACATTTAATAGTAATTAAAAAACATTTACACAGTCATTTTTAAAACGATGGCGACTGAGTAGTAGTTCATCATAACCAATCTGTCTTTGCTTTAGCGCATGTTTTGAGGGAGCAATGTTCTCAGTTGCAGTCCACTACGCCCATCGTGCCTCGTGCCAGTCTTAAACAAAGTGCTTCTTAGTGCAAAAAGTGCTTAAGTCTTTCTTAAAGTGCTGATCACATATTTCAAACCAGCACAATTTATTCGTTGTATGAGGCTTTTATCAGGACTAAAGTGATAATTGGTAGTTGCCCTCTTCCAAAAGTCTGATCTGCGTAAATAAAATGAAGTTGTTCCAAAGAGACTGTCCTTGGTCAGGTTCATGTCCTTTGTTCTGGCATTTTTTTTCCCACAAGTCTCAAGAGCTTCACTAGACAGCAATTCATCTGTGGGTCACCAGGTGCAAAACAAGCCGGTACTGCTTATCCCCAAGTGCATATCCCTCGCTGATTCAAGTGGCGTTTTAATAGTTGTTTACTTTCTTCTAACAGGTCTTTACATGTTCATAGCAGGTGCAGCAGGTTTTCTGATGCTGAGCCGCATAGGCGGCAGGTAGAACCCGCTTTTTCCTTTAGCCAGTGTGGGAAATGCTGTATGCAGAGTTGCAGACAAAGTCGGTGTTTCAAGAACTTAATTTTGGTAGCTTTCGCGTCCCCCAGGTCAAAATAGTTCTGAGCAGCCGGGGCTGCATAGGTGTTCAAGGTCATCCATTCGTGTGCCCTTTTTGAAAGAGTAGCCTTAGCCTCAAACCACGAAACATATTTGAGTGTTTTTCAAACCAGTTTTTTTTTTTAATATGATGCTATTTGTAGGAGTGTTCCAAAGCTGGTTTAGCCCAATATTGGTCAAGCTGCTTTTGAGGTATTTAGAGGCGGGGAGGCAGATTGTTGTAACTCTTTCCACAGGTATTGATTGAGAGTTCCTGGTGCAGATTTCCAGATTTTGTTCCAGGTGATAATATACAGCCCCTGTCTTGCCAAAGACTGTTTCTGTATACCAAATTCTAGCCTGATTTGTGCGGGCGAGGTATATTTGGGCAGACCTAGAATAACCCTATACACTGTTGTAACTGTGTTATCAAGTACCTTTGCATACCTTCTGCTCTGTGCTTCGCTGCCATAGGCAATTGTTGGTAAGAGCTTTGCGCGTACCACTTGTGCCAGAGGCAGAATCGACGGGCCACTTGGTTTGGATTTGCCGTCTTTTAATGAGACTGCCAGGCCGAGGCCTTTGGGTCTGATGCTGTTCTGGACAGTGAAATGCCCACCTTTGTTTTTAATCCCGCCAAGATATTTGTATTCTGATGTAGCTTCAATGTGTTTGCTGACCCAGACCCAAACTGCAGGTTTCTTCCGGTTGTTGCTGATCAGCATGGTCCTTGTTTTCTCAAGGTTGATGGTTAGTCCGTTGACTTTGGAATAGTCCTGCGTGGTGTTCAGGAGGTGTTGTAGGCCCACTTGCATGTGGCTGATCAGGACTATATCGTCCGCGTAAAGGAGGCTTGGTAGTGTTAAGACTCTTAGTCTTAGAGCATGTGAATTGCATATATTTAGTACCGGGACAAGGTCTGCTGAAAACAAGTTTAACAGTGTGGGTGCTAAGATGCATCCCTGTTTGAGCTTTTTTTCAGTTGGTATGCACCTTGACAGGAGTGACCCATTACCCAGCTTTATCTGAACCCATGTATCTGTATGCAGATTGATTATCAGGTTCAGCAGAGGCTGTGGAATGCCCCAGGTTCTCAGTTTGGACCACAAACTATTGCGATTTACGTGATCGAAGGCGGCCTTATAGTTGATAAAGCCTAGGTCTAGTGGCATTTTCGTTGATTCCACCTTGTCTATTAGCATTGTAATGGCTAGGATGTTTGTAGTTGTTCCGACGGTTTTTGCTAAGCCAGTCTGGATGGGTGGTATTACGGATTTCTCTGTGGCCCAAGCCTGGAGCTCTTCTAGTAGACTTCTTGCGAATAACTTTGCCTTGTTGTCCACGAGTGCCACTAGCAGGTAGTTTTTTGGCAAGGATTTTTCACCTGACTTGAAGGTTGGGGAAATTATTGATCCTCTCCAGGAGCGTGGAAGTATGTACAGTAGCCTTATTTCAGTGAAAAGTGGTTCAAGCTCCTCGGCCCAGAGGTTTGCATCTTGTTTGTAAAGAACCAGTGGAATTCCGTTAGGGCCTGGGGCCCCCTCTCTCCTTCCCTTCCCTATTTGCCATTTGATGGTACTGATTTTGCTATTTAATGGTACATCCGTTGGTAAGTATCCCTCAGGTGTTTCAAGGTCTATGGAGTTACATGCCGCCCAGGCAGTGTCATTTGACGCACATCCTGAATTGATTTTGTTTTTTGGTTCTATAGCCAAGGATTCGGTGTCTTGATGGAAATGAGTCCTGAGGTAATTTACCCAAACTTCTTCTTAGATATTGGAAGAAATTCACTCATGTGAAGGACAAATGAAGCGGTTTATTGTTCCCCAGAATCTTGACCTGTCACTCTGTTTGGTGTTGGCGTGTAATTTCACACAGGGATCATCTTCTAGGTATCTGTTGGCTTCCTATTTTTGTCTCCTCAACAGTACCTTTTGCTTACGTAACAGTGCTAGTTGCGTTGTCAGTTGGGTTATCGAAGATGTATCTACGTGCGATAAATTGAATTTTTAATAGGCGTAATTTTTTTTGTCAGTTTTTGACATATGCTTCACACTGCTCTCTCACTGTTGGATCATTGGTCTTATGGAAGTGGCATAAGCTGACATTGTTGTAGTTAAATTCTCTTATTTCCCAACTTCACTTGATCTGACCAGTGACTCAAAGTACTGCATTGAATTTTCTAGCAGGCTACCGTCCACTACTTGTGCGAACTTAATTCTTCTAAAGTTGATTGTAAACACTGATCCTTGAGGGGTCAGAGACCGATCGAACATTATAATGTTTGTTCTAAGCATGATATCTTGAGGGCGGGGTTCACTATCAGCTTTGCCACCCAGCTGGAATGAAGAGATTTGAAGAAATAGGGTTAAAGAAATAAAAGTGTAGTCTAGTATTGTGTTTACTGTTGACAAGCATTGAGTGATTGCAAGGGGGTTATCCCCGGCAAATCTTCCGTAGGTTGCTCCGAGGTGAAGGTGTTCAAGATCCTCGAGTAGCCTCTTTCCGATTTTGGTTAATTTGCCCGGTGGTGGTTTCCCTTTGAGGTGGAATGTTCCAAATTGAATTTTGAAGTGACACTTCGTCATCTGTTGAGGCACCCATTAGGTTGAGGTTTAGGTACCTACTGAGAATAAGGTCTGTTTTTGCCCCTTCACTTGCCTCCAAAAAGTCACACAATTCCTTTGCTGCCTTAGTTTTCCATTTTGGGTGGACATAAACATTGATTATCGTGATGCCGGTACCCCTTTTATCTGGCGTTGTGGACGGAGTGAGAAGGTTTATTGCAATTTTTGCTGAAGTCGTTGGATAGATTGCACAGGCTGTAGATATACTTGTGTTTGAGACATAAGATGCAAGACCACCTTGAAGGGGACCGTATTTTGCCCCCCTAAGGGCTGGGAAGAAAAAACACAAATATACCTGAAGGTGCAGAGAGTCTATCAGCCAGATTTCTTGTAGTGCTAAAATGTCAAATGACCTTAGGTGGGTGACAAAATCGGGGTTTGTGATTTTATTGGCTAGAGCATTTACATTCCATGAGCATAATCATAGGAGTCCATTTGCACTGGATGTTCACGGTGAGCTGGTGTATTGTCCTTTTTTAAATTGTTTATGGTCCTTGAAATCCAGGTTAGATCTTTTAGCCAGTTTACTAGCATTACAGAATCCTGACGGCTAATGCCATTTTCTTGAAAAATATCTTTGTTCATTCGACAGTACCCCATTGCTCCTCTGAGCACTGATGTTTCAGTTCTTTTTAGAATTGCTTGTGCAGCAGTTGTGTTTTCTGGGATTAGCAGATCAGGGTATCCGGACTCGGTGTATGGAGTGGTGATTATCCACAGCTTCTAAAATTGCAGCTCTCTAAAAGTATTTTTTTTGCAATTGATGACGATGTCCATGTCGTCTTTGTATTTTCTGCTTCCAAGGAGTCCTTGTGTCGAATGATTTCTATTGAGACCAAGTACAACGTCGTCACCTCTGTCAAAGTTGGTATATGGGACAGCAGGCGCAGTACATTCCCTTGATTCAAGATGTCATGTCTGCTTTTAGATCTATATTCAGGTGTGAACCAGAGGGCGTTGATTTGCCTGTCTGACATCTCAGGCGGGAAGGTTTTGTGATTTTTTGGGGCTGGATGATGGTCTCATTACCTAATGCTCCTAGTGAGGCCGAGTGCCTGGGGAACACCGTGCTTCCCAGTTTTTGAGTTGTGTACAGTTCCAGAGGATTGTCCTATGCTTCCCTGCTGCAAAATTTCCAAGCTGTTCCGGTTTTGCTTTGGGGATACCTGGACTTCGTGCCTCCCTTGAGAACCTGGTTGTGCGATAGAATTAGTTTGTGTTTTACTTATGGTTTTAGGTTAGATTTGACTGATCATTGTGCTGTTTGGCTCCCTGGAGTCTGAATGTTGGATGTTGTATTTTTCTAGACTTGCTATGGTTGCCTGATCACCTTTATCAGCACAGTAATCGGTGACTATTATTGATAGATTGCTAGTTTGCGAATGCATTGGATTTGTCCCAAACAGTGGGCTGTTTGTTGTAATTCCTGCTGACTCCTCCTCTTTGTTAGTTCAAAGGTTGGCAATGTTGCAGTTTAGATGAGAGTTTTGTCTCTTCCATCACAGCTTTCGTAGATGACTGAGTAGTGTTTACACCTTGCATCACTCTGGTGTAGATTTGATTTAGTCCCATTTTAACAACTGTGTTTTGTTCATGGTTCCCTGCTCATGTGGGTTGGATTTCTTGATTTGTCTCGTTTTGAGGTGATGTTGACCCAAAGGGGTGCAGGAAACCTTCCTGATTTGCGCTCTTTTTTTGGTTTCGGCCTTTCCGTCTTTGTGCACGTCTTTGCCTTCCATTCCTTTTATTGTCGTTTGTCTTTCGGGAGAGAGCCCGAAGGACGACTTGGTGTTGTTTCAATTTTGCAGCCCTCATACATTATAATGTTACGTTTGGATATTGTCTCGATGGAAGGAATCTCTTCATTCAAGTTTGTGATCTGGTGTGTTGCCGTGATTCTTGAATTGCCGTAGTATCGTCAGGAGGCAATATATTCGAGTGTTGGGATGCCCTTTTAAGTTGTGACAAATTACCACTGGTAACCTCGCAGGTAAGAGCGCTCAAAATATCCCCAGGGATTCACAAAAAAGCTCTCAATTTAGTGGTGCAGCTAGGTGAGAAAAGGATGGTTACCAGACTACCCTCAAAAACCACACACAAGTGTGGAAAATTAACATTACACAATGGGATATCTGACTTGCGCTCCAATGTATCTTTATTCAAAATAAGCCTTGTAAACAGGAAAAGTAGAATAGTGAATGAAAATGCACATAACACAGTTATAACACCAATGGAGTAACCAAAAGTTACTGGTCACAAAAGAACAGTGTCCATTCCTCAGATCCTGGTTCAAAAACTCCAACACATCCAAGTTAAGAGAGCCCAAAATTATTGTCCACAAACTGTATATTTAATTGTAGAATTCTTCTTTATTCTTAATTTCTTTTGCTCGATGTATCAAACTTCTATACATTCAGTTTACAGCCAACACGTGTTTCGTCTGGCTTGTCACATTAGCCAATGACTTCATCAGGGCTGTATTGTAAACATCAGATAAATATGTATCAATAATCTGTTGTTACTCCAAAGTTTAGCAATAGAAAGATAAGTAGAGGAAGTAAAAGCTCACACTAGTACACCCCAGTGATTTATGAGGAATGTAAAAGAGAAAGTCAACTTCGTCACCAAGGTCATCGGGTCACCATTGTGCACACCTCATTACCCAAGATCTAGTTCAGATATAAACATAGTCACCTTTCAACATAAAACGGAATAACATCACAGAAGATTCATCTCATCCTCTTGACTGAGAACGACCTTCTTGTCCTCTAAATAACACAAAACATCAGGTCAATAATCATTCTAACTTAACTGCAATACCCTATCCTATTATCCTCGCTACATTATAGCCAAGTCCTAAGTCCAATTCCTGCTTATATTAAATAATAAGGAATCTTTCATATATTACAATAAATAAAATTCCTTTCTAAACTCACCGATGTTATATATCACCATCACATCCAAATAGATTACAGAAAATGAACGTAAAAAACGACTCCTGGTTGCACGCGGAAATTGCATATGTCTGTAGTAAAAATTTATTGCAAATGTCAGTCATAATCCAGTTTATCCATCAATATTTGCAGTCATTTTAATCTCGCTGCCATTCGACCGTACCGGGTTTATTTCTTAAGGTCTATTTGATATCACATTAGTATAAGTACTGGAATGAAGTAAATTCAAAGATCCTCCGGTATCTACATGAGGAAATATAATTTGACAAATACTCAATAGGGAATTATACGCTCACTGATCCAACAACGAACTTTCTACGCAAGTAATACTCACCTCAGGCTCAAACCTTCGTTATTTGTGGCCTGAGGATTTAACAGATGCAAAGAAGAGCCATCAGTTTTACCCTCCAAAATATAAACTTCCATCTAATACATTGAGCCCCCGAAAACAAGACTCACCTACTACTTCCATATCTGTAGTGGACCTGTCATATAATCACCGGGTACCAAAATAGAAGAAAGACGAGAAAATAGCGTATTATACTACTCGCTCAATAACGTGTACCACAACAAAGACATGTGTAAACTAAGGTCTTCTAGTTTGCACACAAGAAATAATCAAAGATTGCATATGAAACAATCTTTTTTTGAAAAATTTTTTTGTTTCATATGCAATCTTTGATTATTTCTTGTGTGCAAACTAGAAGACCTTAGTTTACACATGTCTTTGTTGTGGTGCACCTTTGCTTAAAATTACAATTTGTACCTCAAGTTCTATATAGAACTGCCATTGTGATGGTGGGTGGTTTTCAGTGTGCACACTACTCCCTTTGTTGTATTTAGAGGGAAAATATTAATTTGGCTATTGTGGTCAGGTGCTCCGTTAAGAAAGGTTCCACCATCCGACTTGCTTCTTTGTACTCGCTCAATAACGTATTTGACCGAAAGTATGATTAAACTAACAGTCCTCGCTCACCAAATTTCAGCAAAACATTGTTTATTTCAGATCCGGCGTGCAGCACGGTCGCCATGTTTGTATGTCCTTATATACAATAATGTATATGGGCGCCATATTGTAGTGTGCAATTTCCACAAAAAAAGTACAAAGTTCTTATCTTAACTTCTCAATTTCATAATTATAGTACTAAGGACCTACTGTATTAACAATCCGATCCCCACAGAGACAACAATTCTAAATATAACTCACTCCACTATTATCAAACGTGCAATATATGTATTCGCGATCATGTCAGTCCCCGATTTTCCACTATTTCCCTACTCTTGAGTGAAAAGTAGCATTCCAAAACTATTTAGGCGAGTACAGAGATTACAAATATGTCTATACTATCAATGCTCGATAATTTACAAGGAGAGATTGTGAAAATCGTTTTAGTAAAAATATCCATTCTTATTATTACGCACACTCATAATTACAACAATAGATACTCAATCCAAAAATAATATATAGCAGTCTTGAACCGTGTATCAGGGCATGGGTGTTTCAGCCACCTATACTTAGTGCTACCAATAGCTCTGTTGGACGGATATAAATAGTATCAATATATATTCTTCTCAATATTCAAATGATTCACCTTTCGGGCAAGGCAGTGTAACGTGGAGTAGGGTTAGGTAGAGTTAAGATTAGAATAAAATATAGAGGAACAAGATATATAGTATATATGGAAATAAGAAAAAATAATATATAAAATCAAATCACAAATATCGATCCTCAAGACCAGACAGTAAAGAAAAGAAAACAGTGCCAAAGAGAAAACACACCTTACGTATAATGAAACTATACTTTCCCTTAATTGTATACAGTAAATACAATATTTATATTTCGATAACGACAAGATTCCTCAATATGCTGAAATTATCACTCTTAAAGTACACATTGCACATATGTTCAGTCACATTTCCTTCTTGAACCACAGGCATCATGCAGTAAGGACCTAAGGGATATACATTTTAAGCAATTGCTACATGAATTCATCAACATCATGATATAATGCATAATACATCGTAGTCAATGACCCAAATAGTACTGTAATTCAGAATCTAAGTTTAGGCCATCTTCGACGGCCCTTAGTTTCATGATCCACATACATTCCCTGTGTCGTAGCCGAAGGGTTCTGTCCCCGCCTCTTTTATCTGCACTCACTACGTCAATACCATGGTAATGGAATTGATGTTTAATCCTATCATTTTGGGTCCTAATATAATGTGCAGCTATAGGATATCTAGTGTCACCATTTTTAAGTGCTCTAAAATGTTCTATCATCCTGGCACGTAGTCTCCTGATGGTACTACCGACAAAGATCTTGGTGCATGAACACACAATTACATAGACCACATGTGTAGTCTCACAAGTAATAAAGGAGTTAATTTTGAAAGTTCCCATTTGATTGTAGTTAAACTCCTTAATCCTCTTAACAGCCCATCTGCAGGAGCTGCAGTTACCACAATAATAAAAACCCTGCGGTTGGCATCTCAGCCATTTTGGTTTGTCTGGTACAATATGATAACTAGGGCAAAGCTTATTAGACAAAGTTGTTCCCTTCCTATATGTAATATTTGGTCTATCATTCAACATTTCCTTAATATCAGAGCCACTCAATAGTAAATGCCAATATTTCTTAAGAATCCCAAATAACTGATGACTTCCTTCCCCATAGTTAGTCACCAATCTCACCAATTTCTTAGCGTCTTTTGCCTTGTGAGGGCTCGGTTTGGATCTCAATGTCTCTAGTCGTGGAATATTCCTAGCTCTTTTTGTAGCTGTGTTAATGGACTTATCAGAGTATCCTCGAGCTTTGAACCTCTTGTTCATATCAATCAAATTGATCTCAAAATCTGCATCCTCTGAGCAGTTTCTGCGGGCTCTTAACATTTCTCCATATGGAATGGAGTTAATCTGACTAGGTGGGTGGCAGCTATCCTTTTAAGTTGTGTGCACATGTTGCTCAGCATAGATGGAAGGGAAGCTAGTTTATCAACAACCGGGCCACATCCATAGCTTAAGTTGTTAGTTTGTGTGCGGTCCTGTATATTTTGTAGAAAAGTGTTTAACGCACCTAGCTTTCAATCAATGGAAACCATGAAAACTGCCAAGGTGTTCTGTAAAGTTAGTTGTGTACCCATTTTATCAGATTGCTATTGGAGTGCCTCCACCAGGAGTTGCACTGTTTTCAACAAGCTTGTCCAGGTATTTAGAGGGTCTGATTTTTGCGCCTCACCTGGTGGTCCTCGTGTATCTGTAATTAGATTGCACGCCTCTTGGATCTCCCCAACTTCCTGGTGTCCCTGGTGCACTTCAGCTGACGATTTTACAGGAGTCATTCTTAAACTTAGCTTGGGAGCCATGAGTATAGGTTGCTAGGAGACCCTCCCACCCTTCCGTGCCAAGGTATGAGTTGCTCAGGGTCCTCCAGCTCGAATCTTTGTGACCCCCCAAATCTGGTTAATAATGATTGTGATGATGATTGAGTTTTATGTTCTATGTCCGAGCCGTTCGTTGATGGTGCAGATAGTGAAAATTTGAGTTTTTGTGTCTTTCGCCGATTTATGCGCTGCGCTGTCTGACTGCGGGCTATCCAACTCTCATATAGTTAGTACCTCAGTTATAATGCAGTTGCCACCTTTGTTTTTACTTTGAAGTGCGTTTTCAGCAGTTAGAATATCTGGTACATCTGATACACGATCTTCCAACCCTTCAGGAGAGAATTTCCTCACTTACTTCGGCCTGTGCTCTCGGATTGCCATTATGTCGGCCACCACCAGCTTGACCGGAATTTGGAGGTTCTGGGGCCAGAGTGTACTTTGGCACTGTGAGGTCTGTCCTGAGAAAGCTAATTTGGATTTGTCCACCCCAGTGTTTGGGCTTTCTTTATTTTTGTCACTACCCTGTGAACGTGTTTGTTGTAGCGGCTGGAGGCCCAGCTCTGCTGTGGTGCTTGAGAGGATAGTGTCACGTCACCTGCATTTTCTTAAAAGCTACATTTTGTGTGGATTTTTGGCTGAAGGAGAGTCGGACAACGTTTTAGGATTTTAGCTTTTTCCATTCTTGAAGAGGTGTCGCTTGAATTGATTGTCTCAGATTCTATTTTGATTAAAGAGCAATCTCGCTGTAGGTGTGGCCTGATTTTTGCTTGTGATTCATCCGCAGAACCTTCTGATGTCTTAAGATTTCTTTTATGCTATTTAAATTGCTTTTGAGCGTTGTACATCCATGTACGCGGCCTGATCTCATGGTGTACTATGGCTGGCTTATGTAATTTGGAGCTTAGAGAATCCTTAATTGGTCATACTATTTCTTGCTTTGTTGCTAGATTAAACGCTTTCCTGATGGGGCAATAAACAAAGGACGCTGCTATCTGCTGGTGGCTGCTGGGAGACTGGGGCAGCGATGTCTTTTCCCCGAGGACAGGTAGTAGACGTTGTTGAGTAGTTGAGGGAAAAGCCTTTTGTTCATATGACCAAAGCTAGGTAATGCTGAGGCTAGCAGATCGTACGGAGCTTTCCGAGAGCAAAAAAGGCTAGTTTGGCACATTTTGAGCACCTATGAGGGGCTATGAAGGGTGATTTAAGGTCAGCGTCACTATATGCTGTTGTATTGTTGTTGCATTTTAGCGGGCAGTTTGAGACTTGGAGCAGAGGAGCTCCCCTGTGTCCCCCCTCACTGTGGCTGTCTTTGTGGCAGTGGAAACAAGCATTTACAATGCAACGGTTTCGCCTTTGTAAAAGTTAGAGCTATTGGCATTGTAAATGACAACTTTTTTATTTATGTGTTGGTTTTGAAAACAGATAAATAAATGGCATTGCCATTTACAATGCCAATAGCTTAATCTCTCGCAAACAGTAACAATGATTAATAATAACTAACCTTCTTATCAAAGGACCAAAAACCCTGCCTTAAGTTGCAGTCATTAAAGAGCTTGCTGACAATTGGTAGCTCCCTGAGTAATGGTGTGTGGATTGTAGGTTTGTGTGTGTGTGTGTGTGCACATGTGTATTGCTGACATGCAATGCTCACATTCAATTAGGAGCTCCCTGAGTGATGGTGTGTGTGTTTGTAGGTGTGTGTGCGCGTGTGCACGTGAGTATGTACGTGTGCACAGGTGTGTGTGCATGATCCTTGTGTGAATGAACGTTCACGAGTGTGTATGAATGTGCGCATGTGAGTGTGCATATGCATGGATCCACAAGGCATGAAAATGTATGTGCCACTCTAGTTTGTTGGTCTGCAAGGATTTTTTCATCATGCCCTCTGAGGCAATCATGGACCAGAAACAATGTTTACTGCATGTGTGAGTGAAAGCAAGTGAATGTCAGAATGCATATGTTTATATCTGTGGCAATGTGTTGAAAGTGGTACTTTGACTGAGAGAGGCAGTGACACTGGGAGTGGTACATTCTGTTTTACTTTAGTCAGTTGCACTGTAGAGTCTTCTTGCGTTTGGTGACAAAGTTTAGCTTTGTGGTCCCCCTAAACATCGATCTCAGGTGTCAGACAAACTTCATGAGAGTCCATTACAGATATCTGTTTGTAACAGTCTTCTACATAGTTTGAACCCCATCATCGTCGGGGTTTAATTTTTAGCCTTGAGAACAAGGAAAAGCTTTGAATTGGTTTCTGTTTGTGCAGAAAGAAAGGAGCGGACGTCAGATAGCATGGCTAGTGCTTGAATGCAGCTTTGCTATTCACTTTCGGAGCGATATTATGTCAGCGTGGAGCAGTTTGACACCGTGGTGTACAAGAGTACTGCTTTAAAGTTTACGGATCCAGTCTGATGCTGCCCTGGGGAATATTCACACAGTGAAGATTTGCAGTTAGAAATATTCAGAAACATCCATCAGAAATGCACATCTCTGCCTTGCTGTAAGGGTTCACTATGCGGTGCAATACAATGAGAGCAAAGGCTAAAAGAGGTCTCTTCACAGGAACTTATGTTTTTCTGGCATTTTAAATTCAGATGATGTCACATGTGAGACCAGAGCCCCATCTGAAACCAATTATCTCACAGACTTGAATGGTATTACTCTGTTATAATAGAGGAAGCAGGAATATTTTGGAACATATTAGTATTAGTGCATTTTAACTTTAGAAACTGCATCAAATAAGAATCTTACTTTAGAAACTGCGCCAAATGAGAAACATTAATTACCCGAAAATGTAGTTCTCCAGTGCTCAAACGTCTCAAAGATTCACGTTTTGGATATTGCCCATCAGACTACAAATTTTTGGTATACAAATACCTATCAGTTTCAGAAACAACACTAAATCAATCCGGATTTGCAGAGAAAGCAGTGAAAAACGAGGCAAAAGCAGGAGAAAGCATTCAGAAAACTGGGGAGGAAGGAGAAAGCAGAAAAAAAATGCTAATTTCAGAAACAACACTAAATCAATCCGGATTTGCAGAGAAAGCAGTGAAAAACGAGGCAAAAGCAGGAGAAAGCATTCAGAAAACTGGGGAGGAAGGAGAAAGCAGAGAAAAAAATGCTAAAGCATAAGTAAGCACTCAGAAAAACGGGGAGAAAGGACGGAGAAAGCAGTGAAAAAGGAGGCAAAAGCACTCAGAAACAGGGGAGAGGAAGGAAAAGGCAGACACAATTAAACAACAGCAGGAAAAAACACTCAGAACAAGCATTGGCATAGCCAATAGGTCTCAACTTTGGGACCTAATAAGTGTTTAGCCATGCCGCGCTGAGTACTGGCTTACTCTTGGGTCTTGTAGTCCTGGTGCATCACAGGGAGCCTGTGGTAACAGAGAGCCCCAGATTTAAGCATGTGTCTCTAGTGAGGTGCATGGAGATTGCCCTTTCCCTTGCCATCCTCAGCTGTTTGTGGGATGTACATGCCCCAACTGAAGTAAAAAATAGCCAGTACAGTGTATTGTTCTCTCTGACCTTACACGCTGTGAAAGTTGCGGGAGCGCCGCTATGACCTCACAAACGAAGTAATGCAACGTTTTGTCTGGGTAATACCCAACTGCTGGTACAATACACCACGCACCTCCTCTGACATCTCCAACAGCAATGGAGGGCATTGTTCTAAGCATATGACATCACAAACAGGCGTGGGTATTAAGCGGTCTAAGCTCGTGACATCACAAGCACCAGTTGGAATGGAGCATGTTAAGATCGTGACATCACAAACAAGCATTACAATGAAGCGTTCAAAGCTAATGACATCACAAACAGCCGGTGACATGCACCGTTCTAAGCTCATGACATCACAAACAGCTGTTGGAGTGACGCGGTCTAACCTCATGACATCACAAACAATCATTACATTTAAGCGTTCTAACCTGATGACATCACAAGCCGCCAATGGAATGATTAATTCTAAACTCATCAAATCACAAACAGTTGGAAGGGAGCGCTCTAAGGCTAGAACATCACAGCCAGTCGGCGGTACACTGTTAGTCTGACCTCACATAGCCAGTGTAATGCAGGGTTGTAAGCTATGACATCACAAGTCATTGGAATGTAGCATTCTAAGCCTATGACATCAGTCATTAGAATGTAGCGTGCTCAGCCCATTGCATTACAAACGGCCACTGTAACAAGGTATTCTTCGTTTATGACATAACAGCCAGGCTACTAAATGGAACCTGCAGAGCCCGAGGAGTGTAAAAGCCGCCACGTAGTGTATGACTGAGAAAGACAAAAGGGGAGGGTCGTCCTTGAAACGCCTGCGTCTTCCCTAATGACCTCATGCTCACTGGCCATGCCCCTTCTGTAATTTCCGAAGGTGCACCTCTAGCAGGTGATGTTTACACGGAGGGTTGGAGCAGACCGGAGCAGGACGGGTGGAGCGACGCCACTTGCTGTGCAGGGGTGATGCCCAGCAGGTTAACAACCGACGGGGTCCGGACCGGACTGCAGATGATTGTGACGTCGGCAAGGTGAGGTAAGTGAGAAGGTGGCTCGTGGAGGGAAGAGAAACATGGTCCCAGACCTGCAGTGCTGGGGTCTTTGAGAGAGTCACTGGAGTCTATGCCACCAACCCCTCGTGGCTAAGGCGTGAAAAGGGCAGCATGTTTACCCCACAGCCCAGGCTTGTGCAACCCTCCATGTAATCCAGCCAGCGAGGCAGCTCAGTATCACAGTGCACCTGTGGCAGAGATCTTTGATTAATCTGCCAATTAGGATTACTGCATCCAGCAGGGCTGGTATGGCATTTCATCCTTCCAGGGACACAGACTCATCACAAGCCGTACCTGTTCTTTTTAGCGCTTCACGGCTGAGGCTGGAACTGCAAGCATTGTATAAAATAAGTTCTGTGTAACCTCGTTCCCAGTGCTCGGTTTCCCCTCATGCCACCGTTTCAGCGGGAGTCTCTCTGTCGTGTACATAGTAGACAGCCGCCGGCCGTGGTCGAAAAACGTTCCCAAATCCCCACTTTAGCCACTTAACTTGGACATTCACTCCCTGCCTGCTCTTCAGCACACTCACTCACCCCTGTACCGTTCAGCACTCAACCCCTTTCCGCTGCCCCCATCCTTTCAAACTTTCCCCTCCCAGCCCCCAAACGCGGCCTCTCATCACCTCCACAGATGCCATCCCATACACTCACTCCGCGGCCCCCGGTGTCGGACACTCACTCCGTGCTTGGCCTCCTCCTCCGCCTTCTTCCTCTGCAGGCCCCGGTCCGCCAGGGTCATCAGGTAGGCCCACACCTCGCTCCTCGGCCGGGGGGCACGAGCGGGCCCTGAGGGGCCTGGAGCAGCCCGGGAGAGGTCCAGACGGAGCCGCTGTGTCCCGCCCGCCTCCATGGAGCTGTGTCCAGGCTCAGCCTCCAGGAAAGAAGCGGGAGGGGGCGGGAAAGGGGGAGGAGAGAGCTGACGACGGCCGGCCGGAGCAGAAGACGGGCACCAGGAAACAAGCGGGAGGGGGCGGGAAAGGAGAGGCCGGAGCAGGAAGGCGGGCATCAGAGAGAAGCGGGAGGGGGCGGGAAAGGGGGAGGAGAGAGCTGACGACGGCCGGCCGAAGCAGAAGACGGGCACCAGGAAACAAGCGGGAGGGGGCGGGAAAGGGGGAGGAGAGGCCGGAGCAGGAAGGCGGGCATCAGGAAACAAGCGGGAGGGGGCGGGAAAGGGGGAGGAGAGACGCTGACGACGGCCGGCCGGAGCACAAAGGCGGGCACCAGGAAACAAGCGGGAGGGGGCGGGAAAGGGGGAGGAGAGGCCGGAGCAGGAAGGCAGGCATCAGGAAACAAGCGGGAGGGAGCGGGAAAGGGGGAGGAGAGACGCTGACGACGGCCGGAGCAGGAAGGCGGGTGCCGGCAATGCCGGACCAGATTCGGGGGCGTTCCCGGCGTCGCATGACGTCGCCAAAAGCCAAAGAATCTCGGGAACGCCCCCGAGTCTCCTCCGGCCATGATGGACGCCTCTCTGTTCCAATGGCTAGCCTCCATTTATGGAGCTAGCCAATGGGACAGGGGGGCGTATTCCAGAGTCACTACTGCAATCAAGAGATTTCTCTGGAGGCGGAGCCTAAAGGCTCCGTTCCCCAGCGAAACCTAAAAAGGGGAGAAAGTCTCTTGCTGCACTTTACCCTCCTCAAAACCTTGCTGCTTGATGTGTGATGCCTAGCCTGTTGTTGGCTTTCGTCCCCCCCAGACTCCCCTGTGCCAAGCGGAACCTCCTGGCAGTGCTGCAGGCTGCACCGACACCTAGATGAGCCAAGGGCAAACACTTCGCAGGCCACCAACTAACGATGGCCGAACTCGCCGCACTTTGCTGCACCATGTTCCTACGTGCAGTGATTGCAAGAGGCGGGTCTGCGGTTCTCCATCGTGGAGAAGGGTCTGCATCGCGGCCGTTTTTCACGGGGTTCCTTGTGGTGGTAGTCCCCCTCCCCCCCGTCCTCGAACACGCACCGCCATAACGTCCTTGGGCTGCCTCGCAGTCTTGATCCCCTGCTCCGTTCACCTGCTCCGCTCGCCACGCCCACTAGGCTATGAACTGGAAGCGGAAACACTGGGACTCACATCAGGAGCATCAGAAACACGCCCTCCCCCATTGGGGAGCTCAGACCTTACAGTGAAAGAGGAGAGCGGGCACGCCTCCTATCGCTGCCAGAGATGACCGCATAGGCTCATTAAAGAGCCTGGGCTTGCCGAGTGCTGCTGCGCCTTCCTCGTGCAGCCAACTCATCAAGCAGGATCAGAGCCTTGCAGGAGCCCATAAATTGGGTACTTCCTGAGGCTCTACACACTTCCTCAGTGCTAGAGTGGGTAAGACGGGTAATGGGCCAACTGGGTCAGAGTGGATTCTTGGGTGAGCATTTCCTGGATGAACCCACTAGTGAATGGGGAATAATCCCGACCACATTGCGAGGAGCGGTGGGATAGTGATTTGCCAGTGAAACACTAGAGCCCAGACTTGAAGGGGTAAATGTGTTGTTGTCTATAAATGTTGTAACCTACCTTTGAATGCGGCAGGACAAGTCATTTGTCCTTGCTATGCAGGCTCTGGATATTAGAACCATGGGTGATTACTTCCATGAGGGGGTGGTCAAGTAGTGGGACCTGCTGCAATCACAATCGTTAAAGGCTCCCATGCTCGCAATATTCACTATCATCGCACAAGGCAGGCATTGCGAGCGACTCTTGGGGATGAAATGCTGGAATGAGCGAATACACTCCCTGAACGTATTTACTGCTAGCCCAGTCCCCACAGCACATAATTTCAATACCGTATATAATCTCTAAATCGGGTATTTGCTCCCTAAATATGAAGGCATTGCAAGAATGGCATACTGAACTAGATATGGATATCACAGAGGCACAATGGGTATATTGCTACGCAGGCTTGAAATCCATTTCACAAGACGGCAGGCCTCATCTAACACATTTCACATTTTTGCAAAGAGTGTACCATACTCATGCTCGTTTATATAGATATGGACTGAGGGAAGATGACAAAAGCGAAAGATGCGGGGCAACTGGGGCACATTGTTACATATCTTGCGTGGGACTGCCCTGGAATCCAGAACATGTGGATTGCGGGGTTTGCTGCTCTGCAGGATATGGCAGGAGTGATGATTACTCCGACCCCTTTAGTGGTCCTTCTGGGATATGTCGAAGACTTACCCAAGGGAACAAGTAAGCTACTAGCATTGGGCATATTAATAGCAAAATGAAGGATAGCTTTGCATTAGATCAAGGGTCAGACACCCACAATCACAGAATGAAGTGTTGATTTGTCCCATTCCAATACCCAACACAGACCATTTCAACGCTCTCATACCTAAACGTTGCAGACCCAGAAATATCTTCCACGGTGGAAGAGGCGGGGAAGGGCATCATAGGACAGGGATTGGTTGATCAAGTTTATCCTTCCTCTATTGATTTTTGTTATTTTTTTGGATGGGTCCGGTAGGGGCGACCGGGGATGTATTGCTGTCATATTGGACCATGTAGTAAGCCAATGTTGTGTCAAACAGATGAATTACTGATGGAATATTCTCCCTGTCTACTCAAATGTGATATACATGATCTAATGTACAAGATGGTCACCCTCCTCTGCTTACAGTTAAAGGAGTTTGTGTAAACTGCACTGTTGTCAACCTATAGCTCGTTTCTTCTGGCGACTGTTATAATCACTGTAATAGCTACTGGGAATGTATGTATGCAAAATGAAAAATCAAGTTATAAAAAATAACTACCTTTGAATATACAGAGTTGGGAATAAAAGACTTATTTTTATTATAAGAACTGCAGGACGCTCGTTGAGTTAGGAAACGTGTTCACTAATCTGTATCCACACATTTCCCCTGAGGCAGCCTTTGACTGCCCATCCACAGCTACCACTGAGAACCATTTGCAGAATGAGCGCTTGGCCCAGTTGCTTATGATCTTGTGATAGTAGGTGAGGCCCTGGGACATCAAGAGTAAAATACCTCAACCACTATGGTTGGGCCAAGTAACCTGTGTGCACCGGGGCCCTCTGAAAGAACGCTTTGTTTTACTATGTCTATATACTTTCAATCTATTAAACCCTTCACTGCCAGGTCTATCCCCCGTACCATGCCTTTTTTGGCTACTTGGAGTACTTTGCGCTTCGGACCCCATAACTTTTTGTCCACATAAGGTACCCATGCCAAATGTGCGTCCTTTTTTTCCAACATTCTGAATGTACCCAGGGTTTGTGGGTTCCCATGTAGGGGACTGAGAAACTAGCCAAAATATGAAAAATGTTGTTTTTTGGGAGGAAATTGAAAAAAAGTGGTTCAGCGGAAAGAGTCTCTTTTTCTCCCTGCAAAGGGTATCAACAAAGGGTTTGCAGTGCTAAAATCACCATCTTCCCAGCTTTCAGGAACAGGCAGACTTTTATCAGAAAATCAACATTTACTACACCGTTTTAGTATTTTACTGGGACATAGCCTATTTTTCCTATCTGTTGTGCTTTCAACCTCCTTCCAGTTAGTTGTAGAAATGGGGATTAAACCAATAATGGATCCCGGAAAGCTATACATTACTGAAAAGTAGACTTAATTCTGAATTCAGCCAGGTGTCATTTGAGTAGATCCTTCAAGGTTATCCTATAGCAAGTAACAGTTGAAATAAATAAATATTGAAATTGAGTTGAAAAAACAGCCATTTGTGCCTACGCTTTCCACCTTTAACATCTTCTAACTACACAGATTTTTAAAATCAATATACTGTTATGTTCGCTGGAACCTTCTGGTTGCGGGAATATATAGGGCTTGTAGGTTCACCAAGAACCTGAGGTACCCAGAGCCAATAACTGAGCTCCACCTTGGAATGGTTTTTCAATGTGCACCGGGTATACAGCAATTATTTTGGTAAAATATAAACAGTGAAAAATAGGTATCAAGGACACCTACGCATTTCAAAAATGAAACCATGATATGAAGTTTAGAAGTATTGGTTATTTGCGCATTTCTGAATGTGTAGGTACCCATACTAGCATGTGAATTAGAGGGCATTTTTCAAAATTACTTCTTTTGTTGCAAACGGTCTTACATTTAGTAGAAATGCATAGAAAGGCAATTGTTAATAACTCTTGTTCTACTATTTCATGTTCCTCCAAGTCTCCTGATAAAAATGACACCTCACCTGTGTGGGTAGGCCTATTGCCTGTGACAGGAAATGGCTTAAACCACAATGTGGACACATCACTTTGTTACACTGACAACCAACCCTTTTTTTGCAATGTGCCTAGCTGTGGATTTTGGGCCTTAGCTCAGCCGACATCTATGGAAACCTAGCAATCCTGTATATGTTTGAAAACTAGACACCAAGTGGAATACAGGACGGGGTGACTTGTGAGGCTCTCACTAGATTCTGTTACCCAGAATCCCTGGCAAACTCCAAAATGTGTCAAAAAACCACAAGTTTTCCTCACAAATCCCGATGAGAATTTCTGACAAAAATGAAACCTCACTTTTAAAGGTGCTCAAACCAGTCAGCCCAAAAACCTATTTAAAAAAAGAAAGAAAATGTGCCCTTCTGGCGGTTTCCCCTCAATTTTTCAGATCTATAGGATCTTTGGCCAATTCTGCTTTGGGCGCCCACACAAGTGAGATCGTTTTTATCAGGATACCGAGGGGAACGCTGGGTATTGAGAAATTTGTGTTGGTGCAGTGATCCCACAACTTTCCAACAGAAATGTGAGGGAAGTGTGACTTTTTAGCTAAATTTGAGATTTGCAGGGGATTTTGGGTAATAAAATGCTGGAGGATCCACGCACGCTACACCACCAGCCAAGTGCCATCCATGCACACCACCAGCCAAGTGTCATTCACACACACCGCCAGCTAGTGTCATCATCACACACCACCAGCCAAGCATCATCCACGCACAGCCACCCAAGGGCCATCCACGCACATTGCCAGCCAAGAGACAGTCCACGCACACTGCCAGCCAAGCGCCATCCACCCAGCCCGCTAGCCAAGTGACAGTCCACACACACTACCAGCCAAGCGCAAGTCCATACACACCACCAACAAATTTCAGATACACACACAGCCAGCCAAACCAAAGTACACAAAGACCGTCAGCTGAACTCCAGTTCTCTCACTCACAAACACAGAAACTTTACCTAGGGTTTAATAGTTTTCTGCCCTGGATAGATGAACCTAAATATATTGCAGAAAGACTGCCGCTATTTATTTGGTTTTTTGGGGGGGCATTGGCATGTCGATTCTGGGCAGCCTGACCCCAACATATAAACAAAAAAGTCCCTGGTGCCTAGTAAACATTCGGCGCTCATGGGGGTGCAGATGGGTGGCGTTTGCCCCAATATGCCCCCCAGGGGGGAAAAGAGACTGTCCCCATTTGTTTCTGAAAGGGATGGGGCATTGGCATGCCCATTCTGGGCAGGCCCCGGCCCTACTCTTGCTGAAAAAAAAACCCTACCCTGTCCTCAGTGGGCTTTTTGCCCCAGAGCGGCAGATCGGAGGCTATTGCTCCCATCTGTGCCTGGGTGGCGCAGCAAGACTGTGACTATTATTTGATGGGGGTGGGAGCACTGGCATGCCCATTCTGGGCTGCCCCACCCAAAAACTACTACTACAAAAAATAGTCCCTGGCTTCCTTGTGGGCTTTCTGCCAACCCGGGGGTGGGTGGGGGGGGGGCTAGATCTGAGGCTATTTCCCCCAAATGTCCCCGGGGGGCAGAAAGACTATGCCCAATATTTTGGGAGCGGGGTAGGGGCATTGGCAAGCCCATTCTGGGCAGCCCCCACCCATACTCTAGCGAAGAAAAAAAAATACTCCCTTGTATTTTGTGGGCTTTCTGCCCCTCTGGGGGGAGGGGGGAATTGGGGGCTATCGGTCCATCTGGCCCGGGGGGGGGGGGGGGGGGGGGCAAAATGACTAGCTATTTTTGAGGGGGGGGGGGGCGGGTATTGGCATGCCCAGCCCCCGCACTACTAAAAAAAAAGTCCATTGCTTCCTAGTGGGACAATGTCCCCATCTGCCCCCCAGGGGAGGCAGAAAGAGAGAATTTTTTTGGGGGGGAGCGAAAGCCCTTGACCATGGGCCCCCCTCCCTGGTATTTAGTGGTGGATCCATGCTTGGGGCACACCCTCTGCGGCAATCTCGAAGCAGGGATCCACTAGGGAAGGGTACCATTGGAAAGGGGAGATTTTTCCCCTTCCAATGATACCTCTGCTGTGTGTATCGGTGCTCAGAGAGCTGATTTAGCTCCACGAGCACCGCAGTGAATTTCAGTTTTCAATGTAATGGTGACAGTGTGCGATCGTCATTACATTCAAAAAAGAAAAAAATGCCTTGGAAGGCTGGGGAAGCCCTTCCCCAGCTCCAGAGGCTACAAAACTGAAAAGGAAATCCCACCTGCTGTTTAAAGCAGAGGAATTTCTGGGTGATGTGCCAAGGATGTAATGGTTACATCGTCGGAAAACCAGCACCACAGCCAAGGACATGTCCTTGGGCTAGAAGAGGTTAATATTTAATTTCCTGAACAATAGCAGACACCCAAGTGTCGGTGGACCACAGGTTAAGACTCGGTGCTGCAAATTCTAGAACTGTCAACTTTCACATTATCAATAAAGCATTGTGTCAAAAAACATGTGTCCGTGAGTCTTACTGTACAGCCAGCCACTTGAGGTCCCTGACCTCCCACACTCAAGGGCAAAAGCACAGGCTCTTGAAGAACATCGAAGTGATGACCAGCCTCTCCAAGGGGTCATAATTTTAAGAGCCCTGGAGACTCACAGTGAATTTGTGTTAGAAACAACTTCTTGAGCACGCTCTACACCCCCCAACGCTATATTAAACACTTATGCTGGTGCCTCTGCCCCTCCTTTGGGCACCATGAGTCCATTATGAAACTTTGATAGCCTTGCTCAAGTGCCTATGGGGCGCTCCGTTCATTGGGCCTTAAATTTGTGATTAGTGGTATTGTCCCATGTTTCTTTTTTTCATGCAGCATCTAGCTGCTCTTTGTCTTTTTCCTTTGGGGTGCCCAGTCCCATCAGGGACACCCATGAGGTTTTCAGAGCTGTTGGGAGCTGTGAGGGGCACAAAGGCCCCTGATGACTCCCTGCATATGCAGGAAACCTACAGGGTAGGACAAAATGAGAAAAGGGGGAGCAGGATGGTACAGAATTACTGCACAAAGAACTTTTGACAGTGAAATTAGAATATCTCAGTGATCCTGTTGGAATAGAACATTGAGAAGCAGAGATAACTAAAGTAATCAACAGTTGTTGCCTTTATTAAAATACTGGCAGAAGTGTACACAGAACAACGCAGAAAACCAGACAATATCCAATACATTTCTGGGAGTAACAAAGCTGGTGTTATATGGTCATGGACCTGCGTTCACAGACCTGTAAAAAGATACACAATCCCCATGTGGTGAACAAGGAGTTAACACTAAGTAGAGGCACGACGGGTGAAACATCAGAAAACACATATTAAAAAATTACATTCTGCAAAACTTATACCCAGGTCAAGAAGATATGACTAAAAGGATAGGGAGAATGATAGTCAATTTAGTTTAAAGGATAGAGAAAGGCAGACTTCTCAATGACACAAAAGACTGGTTGGGTCAAAGCACTAAGTTTTACCGTATTAATGGAGAGATTTATAAAAGCACTGTGTACCTCAGAAGTCATGCTTTTTAAAGTCACTTGAAAATGGATCGCTTAGGCCAAGTGTACATTTGAGGCATTAATATTTGATAATAAAGAGATCGCTGGAGTCATTTCATAAATACATGTGCAAGCGTTCTGAACCATTTGGTTATGGGAGTTGTCTATTTTATGATGGGTTTGGGGGAGGAGGAGAACATTTTGATCTAAGTGTTCCGGTGGACTCAGACAGGCGGTACATTTTCCATTGCTCAAACAAAAGAAGAGATTACAGGAAAAAAGTACCTTCATATATTTACAGCACTCAATTTGTACTCTGTAATAAGCTGTTGGCAATGATTGCACTGTAGACAGAACGTCCTTAGGCGCTGTGACCTTACAATGTTTAACAAGGGTATCCAGAGCGAGCATCTCTTCCTCACATGCAGAAAACACACTGTAACAGATTATCACTGGCTAACCCAACCATCTTCCTACATATTTTCTCCGTAAGGCATGGTTAAAGTACGGCATATTGTAATTGGGATTTCTAGAGTGCATAATCACCACCAGGTCTCTAAGCGCTATGAGAGAAAGCCCTACTGTGGCACATGGTATGGTTATGATTGTTGTGCCCCAGGCTTCCATAAAGAGGAGTGTTTTTAGCTTCTTCCCAAATGGGAGGAGGGTGGGTTCCTTATGAAGATTTGCCGGCAGCTCTTTCCAAAGTTGAGGAATTAAGATTGAGAGGCTCTACCTCCTTTGGAGGCAGTGCTAAAGCGCGGACAGGCCAGCAAGCCTGCCTCTGAGGAGCGTTGAGACCTGCTTGGCGTGTAGCTTACCAGACGGTCTTTGATGTAGATTGGGGCCTGGCCATAAATGGGTTTGTGCGCGATGTAGAGGCCCTAGAACCTGGTTCTTTGCGTGACCGGGCGCCAGTGCAGCTGTCGTAGGAGGGGGTGTTGTGGGCCCTCCTAGGAAGTCTGACGATCAGTGTGGTGGCACCATTCATAATCACCTGCAATTTGGCAAACAACTTTTCTGGGAGGCCAATGTACAGGGAGTTTCCGTAATCCAGTTGTGACACTATTATGGCCGATACTGCCATTCTGAGTGTTGCGAAGGAAAGAAGGGGAGCTAGTTTCCGTAGCGGTCTTAACAGACCAACACATGTTCCTACTATGGCAGATATACCTGGTGGGTCATGGAGAGCTTGGCATCAATTTTAATGACCAGGCTTTTTACGGCCTGGGCAGTTTTAGGATTTGTGCAAAGCTATAGTGGCCATAAGAGGTCACTCCAGGGATTGGTGTCCGTGGCGATGGGCAGTACCTCAGTTTTATCAGGATTAATTTAGAGGGAATTGGCAGTCATCCAGTTGACTGTATATTTTACAATGTTTTGCATTCGTGTGTGGGCAGCAGGGGAGTTGTCTATCGGGATGATGATTTGGGTGTCGTCCGCGTAATTATAGACCTGGCACTCCATGTGAGTCAGTGCGGCCACCAAGGGCTGGAGGTAGGCATTGACTAAGAAGGGGGGACAACGCCGAACCCTGTGAAACCCCGCACGTAAGTTTGCCGGGAGTCAGACACCTGGTCAGCCAGCTGTATTCTCTGTGATCGGTCTGTTAGGAAGGACATGAGCCCTTTAAGAGCCGTTCCCTGGATACCCATCTCCGAGATCAATGACAAAAGTTGGTCATGATTGACTGTGTCAAATGCCGCAGACAGGTCTAGCAGGACCAGGGCACTTGGCTTTTTGTTATTGGCCCTGAGCCTGAGTTCATCCGTTACTGCCAGATTAGTTTGCAGTAGCTGATTTACTTCTATGTGGTTTGACAAGGATTTCAGCACGTGCTGTTCCAGCACATTTCCCAGGAAAGGGAGCTAGGAAATTAGCTTAAAATTGTTAAAGTTCTTTACGTCTGCCCCTGGTTTTTTTAAGAGGGGAATGACTTGTGCTTCCTTAAAATCGGTAGGGACGTGGCTAAATTCAAGAGACCGATTTAGTAGGGTGACGACCTCGCTCCCTACCCCTGGTAATGCCATACGGAATACCCTAGGTGGGCATATGCTTCTGTTTAATTGGATGTTGTGAAACATAGCTAGCAAGAGATAAGATCACTAGCCACATAAATGCATTTTTTCCTTACTTTGTTGCTCCTGCTTTCCGTCCTTCCCAATAGTTTGGGAACTCTGTTCTGCAGCCCCAATAATTGAGAGGGTGAGATCACATATGGGTGCCCACTGGTCAAGAACTTAGGATGCAGAAAATTTCTACAGTGGGCATTTGCCTTTTGAAAGTAATCAATGCTGCCTTACGTCTGGTACACTAAGCACAAAGTCGCAGTTGAGCTACTCTTGTGTCCGAATCCCCAGCTGGCAACAACAGCCTTTGCAAATCTGTGGCCTTGGTTAAGCTCAACAAAAGTGATGGAAGGATTGCTATACTTCTAAAAGGCAGGCATTCATTCCAAGCTAAATTTACAAGTCTTGACACCAGCTAGGCTTTGTGTAGTTTCTTCTTCCAGGGATTCAGGATGTCTTGGCTAAAGGACTAGAATAATTACTTCCTAGCAAAGATTACATCCTATTAAAACCTCTTGTTAGAACCACGTTGTCTTTATCTTCTGGAGAGAAAAGTTCTCCAATCCTTATTGCTTCAAGTAACGTGTCTTCGAAGACAATTTTCCATTTCATCCAGTCAATATCACAAGATGCCATTAACTTTAATGGTCTGTCTGCTAGGCAGCATGTTGAAGCCAGAACTAAAGTGAAATAACACTGTGGAATAGAGTCTTTGCTACAAGGATGCAAGTAAAAAATACACTACAAGTGTCAAGTAGATGAGAGAAATGGTCTCTGGGTCCATTAATGGTATTAGATGAGAAAATAATGTTGCTAAATTCTACAAGAATTTACTCATGATTAGTTTAGCATGAAATTTAAATGACGCCAGAGGAATTGGCGTAGTTTAAGGAAGTTTGCATTACCCAATATTCCTAAACTTATGCCATTACACCACTTTGCATAATTTACGCACCATTTGCTGTAAACATTTAATGGATGCGAGGATGCATTTCATGCTAACATTTTGCAAGAAATGCCAGATTCGCATTTTGCATACGATGCAGCTTTTTGCATAATTTCATGAAAGCAAATTATCAAAATTTTGCAACTCCGTTGTCAGATTAAGGAATAATTTGATTTTATAGGGATTCCCAGGGCCGGACTATGAAGAAATAGGCCCGGGCACCAAAATAAAAGTGAATTTCATTCATTAGTGAAATTGATAGATAAAAAAGTGGACTGTCTTTGCATATTTGGTCAGTTTTGAACTTTTAAAGATACGCTTTATACATGTTTTGCAAGGTATGGAAAAATGCTTGGATTTCAACTAGCTGCAGGCAATGATTTTTAAAAAAGAGAAATCAACAGTAAAAACTGGCCTTGCAGAGCACAAAACAAGCCCACTATGAGCCAAAAAACAGACTTGCACACTGACCTGTCTGACCAGCCGGTTGATCACTGTCTGATTGCTCTATAGGCCAGTCCAACCCTGGCGTTTCCTAGTGAAGTTTTTTCTGGCAGCAGACAAGAAAGGTTTGATTTTGACATGCTTATGTAGCTACGTGCTAGTTTTGGGGGATTGAATAGGTTCAAGATGGCCAGATCCACGCCAGATTTTCTTTATGTCCACATATGTAATGTAATTACACAGAACCAAATTTAAATAGTACTCATTTACTTTGTCGTTCATTATCCTGAAAACATGGCATGGACCACGCCATCCTGGACCTGTGTTGGATTCCCTGGTGGATCTCTAGAACCAGATTCTCACATTCATGAATGGCAGGGAGGGATAAAGAATTAGTTAATTCGTCTGAATCACAAAATCCGGAAAGTAGGAAAGGTCCAAAAGTTCCTGCTGGTTAGATGATGGAGGCTCAAAAAAACAAATTTACTTTGGCCAGAATGAGGCTATTAGAATATCTAAAACATGCTTGAATTCTTAACAAGCCAGTGCAGACATGGAATTGGCAGAAAAGCAAAGATAATCTTTCTCCAGCCATTGTGCACGCAGGGCATCTAATTATTTGCTCCTGCCAGATAAAAGGAGTGGGGAGGGTGACAGTGCTCTGTCACAAATAAGTCTATCTGATAAAAAACACACTTGCGAAATATTTACAGAAAGTTCATGTGATTCATTCAATCATCTGACATTTGTGAATAGATGACACAACCCGCACTAGGTGCCTGCATATATATATTCCTATTGCCTCCAAAAGGTAATGCCAAGGAGCAGACTTTCTTTGGAAACACCAATTTCTACTACTGAATAACTAACTGGTGTGGAGAATACATCTTTGTCTATTCACTCTCTCCCTGTTCCTTCTGTGTGTACGATGAGTACATGGCGAATACAGACATTTGCTTTCCTGAAGGAGGAAAAACATTACTTAATTCCCAGAAAGGTAGTTTTCAACTACCATGTGATGTATATGGCACGTCATTGTTTGGGCTGAATCCCTATTTAGTGCGAGCACCTCGTTCATACTTAAACGAGTGAATTATCATTATAATTTGCAAGTCTGATAAAGTAACAGATTCATCTTTGAAGAGGCTCGAGTCCCAAAACATCAGCACACAGAGTGAAAAATATTTTGAGTAGTATTTTTTCTTGATCCTGGCTCTCAAAATTGTTATCAATGATGACTAGAAAGAACTGTGCATGATAGGGGCACAAAAACAAGAGATGATGTGTGCTATTATAGGACAATACCTACAACAGAGGCCCAAATGTATTACTGAACAGAAAGAATAGAAACTCCCTATGTGAAGACTCCCCATACAGGATGGCACAATACAATGCCGAGAAAAAGCGGCTGCACAGTTTAATTTGCTTGCAGCCATCCTTCACCAGCATGCGCAGAAGAAGGGGGTAATATTTTGAAGGCAAATTTAAGGCAAAACAAAGACAGATGTCCTTTCTAATGAGGGGAGTTAACAAAAACAGAGCATATGTGTGAACTCCACGGAAAGTCACTTTGGTAGTGCAAAATAAAAATAGGAATTGGAAACATTTGGGGACAGTGTTGGGTTTATATCCTGTGGGAATTGCGTGGATGCTTACACTTAGTTCAGTTGGAAAACTTTTTTGTGGACTTGCATTCAGTGTAGAGATTTGTAACCAACGAGGCAGGAAAGAGCAGGAACATAGTCGATTATCCTGGAGCAAGTTTTTGGAAATCGAGTTGTCATTAAGGACAACTTTTATCTGGAATCATTATACATCCATATGAATGGTGAGATCAAGACCAGGAAAAAGACCAACTGGTTCAGATGCACGATAGACTATCTAAAATGATTGTCAAGCAACACATTCATGTGAGTTCTGCAGTGTTTATGGAACACGATGACTTTTTGCTGGTCGCATACCTTCTTTTATTAATGTGCATGGGATGTGTGGGGCTGTGTTTTTTGGGAATCGTTGGACTTTGTTGAGTCTAACAGGAATGATAGGTTACCCTAAATTCTTTTGTGATGGCTGGACAGAGGTTCCCAGTTTATCTCTCAATATTTCAGATTTTTAATTTTAAACAGCATAGTATGTGAACGGTCTGCTTGTTTTTTAAATCTATGAAAATATATCAGGAGTTCAAGAATTCCAGTTGCATGTTGTTTACTGTAAATGCTCAAGCAGTGAATTAGACAAACTAGTAAAGTGTACCAAGAGACAGCTGGATGTCCGGGAAAGTTAATGATATACGCTAACAAGCTATGTGAGTGCACACCTAGGGTTGCTTGAAATTACCTTTCGTACTCTGTAACATAGGGTCGTTCCAGAAGAATTTTTTTTTGAAAACGAGGTTTTAAACGGAAAATGTTTATTGTATAAGGTAGTTTCGAGGGGCCTGTATTATTGAATTAAACCAGGCTACAGTTGCCAAAAAGGTACCTGCCCATAATGCTTTTACAATAAGGCAAAGACTGTGTTGCTGAAAACTGGCAAAACATTTGATAGATTTTCAGATAAAGAGTGTAACAATAGATCTCACAGACTATTACTCTTTGGTAGGCCTCGGATTTATTACACCTGGTCTCTTTGCACCATTAGCCGAAAATTATTTGTACTGTGTGGTGTACTGCATACAAAAAAAGACAAAAATAGCATGAATAAGCCACAGGCTCACCTACAACTTTACAGCTCTGGGCAAAATATGTTGCCTCTACCTACCAGTTTTTCGTTTTAAACAGGTTAGTAATAATGCACATCTCCAAGTGATTTACAATATATTAAGGTGAAAGGTAAGTTTCCCATCGAAGAAAAGCCAGCCGAGACATTCACAATCAGATTTGTAACATGCATTTCTTCCAGAATAAATTATTTGCAGATGGGACGCTGCAATTGATAAATCAAACGCAGGACGTATACAAATATACCATAAACTACTTTAGTTTGGCAGTTAGTATACAAGAGAAAGTAAAATATGGGATAGTCACATAGTGATCCAGCGCATGTCCTTCTCTTTCCAATACAAAATTGGACTTATGCTGATTAAGGATGTGATCTGATGAATGAATTCCATCAAATCAAAGAAAATACTGTTGAATGGTGTAATGTAATTTATCAAGATCATTTGCAATAGTATGCAGATGAAAATGACCAATGATGGTTTTCTTTATATTGATTTGTATGTCCTTATTTAAACAACTGAGAAACGTACATAAATTAAATTTCCAACACAATACCCGTCTTGGAAGAGGTTTTAAAAGTACCTTTTGCTACACGTTTCCAGATGTTGCAAGAGGAATAAATAGAGACGGGTCGACGTAAGCCATGAATGATCATTTGACTTTATCTTTCATATGAAGGGATTCATGTCCAGAGTTACAGTAGCAACAATATTCGTTTTTATTTACAGACACAACTTGAATACGGATGATTCAAAGGCAACTGCAGATTTGAAAAAGTACAGAATATCCTAGCAATGACTTTGCATAGGAAATAGAACACATCTACACTCAGAACATTATAGGAACGCATAATACTAATGGTGCTTTATAGAGAAGATTTCCTTTAATGTAAGTGATGTTTGCAGTATTAAAAAAAAACAAAAAATATATATATTTATCATGTAGCAGGACCTTTATTTTGCCATGAAATCAAATGCGTTATAATGAACCGTGTCAACTTTTTTGTGCAAGTAAGTTAAAATGAATGAAACCTTTTGGACACAAAAATTCATTAAACTGAATTGGTGGTTTCTGACAACAGTCACAGAAGTGTAGCTGGATTATTAAAAAAAAATCTGTTCGGTGTTTGAACACGAAATGTTGACACTATTAGTCAGATGACAATATTGTGGTATTGTTGTGGGCTGCTGAACATTTTTGCACCACTTCATGAGAACTGAATGTTCGAATTTTTAATGGTACCAAAGTTTGTATCCCCTTAGGAAAAGTTAAACTCTGAATGATTTCTCTTACGATCTGTTCTTTAAATCCACCTATGTTTCATTTGAACATCTTTCACCATCTGTGGAACTTTCTTCAATAAAATCCTCTGGTTCTTAAGCTAAAATAATTGTCTGGAGGGCATGCAAAACATCTTAATTGATTTTGTAGATAATGAATAAAGCACCTGGAGGGGTTAACCCCTGCAGTACGATAAATTACGAGATGCTCACTTTTAGTTCAAGGCAAGATCGGGCCTCACCAGTAGCAAGCTCAGCTTCAGAAGTGGGACGTTGGTTTCTAGAATTGACTCCATAAATAGAAAGGCATAATCCTCTTTAAGAACGCTATTGCAAGTTTTTGTCCAACAGAAGTAGAAGCAAAGACACAGCCATGTGAAACTATTAGTGCATTATCATTTATGTTTAAAAAATCCATTTTGAACACTTGAAAAAAGGCACAATATGTTTCAAGCTTTAAACAATTCTTGAGTAATTACAAAATGAAAATTAACTGTACAAACCAGGCATTCATCAAAAGTTGCAAGTTGTGTAAAGCATTCACATTCTTATGTGAAAGACAAAATGTCGTTCCAAAGCGGTACAAAAAAACAGTCCATACAGCAGTTAAAATTCTTGAGTATCCTTGAGTATTTCCTTTGAATGTCCCACATAATGGCCAAGCACAGAATCACATCAAACTCCATACTACTGTAAGAGCTGCCACGATGCCATTGAGAAGTGCCATGCTATAGCCCATGTGAAAAGAATGTCCTGTCATTCTCCTAGGAAAAGAAAAAAACTAAATTATTCCACATAAAATAAGCATTTTATAAAAGGTTAAAATGGCATTTAGGACTTTCTATTTTATAAAATATGAACTTGAACATCAATCCCTAATCAATAATTCTGTTCCTCCATATAGGATTGTTATAAATAGGACAATAGCAAGATCATTTTTAACATACTTCATACATATGTGAAACTGTTATCAATGTAAATTTAAGAGTTTATGAAATTAGTTTCAAGAGGAGCTGCAAAAAATATAAATTATGATTTTCCACTGTGTTTATTTAGTTATTCTTGCAATACTCTGTAGGAGACAGTAGGTGACTAGCATTTAAAAAACAAATTTAGTGTAACGTCCAGGTCAAACACATCATTGGATGTTCTACATATTTGATGAATAGTGATTATTTGATGAATAGTGCTTTCAAAAAGCATAAGCAGCAACTCTTGTGCGTCACAGCGAATCTCTGGCACCTGCTGCGACCTCTTGAAAGATTAAGAATCTGTTGTGTTAGAAATGGGGGTCTCTAGTTGGCAGAGGTAGGTACCTTTGTCCAGATAAGGACCCTTGCTTTTAGGCAGGATAAGGGGGATACACTTCTAAAATAACTCCTGCTAAACCCCTTGGTAGCTTGGCGCCAGCAGACAGGCTGATCTCAGAGGCAGTGTGTAAAGAATTTGTGAACACATACAATAATACAATAAAAACACTACAAATGGACACCACACCAGTTTAGAAAAATAAGTAATCTTTATCTGAACCAAAACACGACCCAAAACGACAAAAATCCAAAATACAGTAAAAAGATATGCCTTTCAAATGGTAGAAATAGTTCAGGCAAAGCAAATTGCATATGCGACACAATTCACACAAAGTACCTTGGATGTGTCATGCAAACAACCAAAACAGGCTGCAGGGAAGGTGATGCATCGGTTCCTTTCCTCTGGGAAGGTGATGCATCAGTTCCTTGCTCTGGGGAGGTTATGCGCTGGTTCCTTACTGCAGCGCAGGGGAGGTGATGCGTCGGTTTCTTACCAGAGAGGAAGTGATGCGTTGTTTCTTACTCCGTGGGGAGGTGATGTATCCGTTTCTTACTGCGTCTCCCAACAATGCAACAGACTTGGAGCCTCAATGCAATGCGATGATCTGGGACGATGCGTGGATTCTTGCAGCCGCTTAGCAGGGCTTGCATCACAATCGGTGCGTTGATCTCGGACTTCAAAGATCGTTACACTCAATGTAGCGTGCGTGCGTGTCTCGAGCCGAGGATGGCATTGCGACGGATTCTTCAGAGATACATCGAAACAGGTACTAATGCGTCACACTTCTTCGATGTTATATCAATTTTATAGCTACCAGAGAAAAAAAGTTCTCTACAGGTCCAAAGCAACAGCAGGCACCTCTTGCAGGTCAGAACTCCCAGCAGGTCAGTTCAGGGGAGCTGTTGGTGAAGTATTTGTGTCCCTGTGACTTCAGAACAGGTGGTTAGCTCAGTTTCGCGCCCTTGGAGATCTTCCTCAAGATGGGGATACAGCTAACAGCAAAGTCCTTTTCTCCTCTCCTTGGCAGAAAGTAGCCACTGCAGGCCAACCACAGACAGCAAACAGGACAGGGGCAGTATTCCTCCTCAGCTTCTCCGGCTCTTCTCCTTGGCAAAGTTTCCTCTTGATTTCCCAGAAGTGATCTAAAAGTCTGGGCCTCACTTTTTATACACAAAAAAAGCTATGTTCTCTGAAGGCAGAGAGTGTCTGTACCCAGCCAAAAACAGTTCTGCCCTCACTGGTGCAGCTTCCTGGCAGGAGGTGGAGACAACCTTGTTGATGGCAGACCAGGCTCATTTAGGTGAAAGGAAATCTCCTCCGAGTACTATAAATGCAGCCCAGGTCTATTCAGCCCAAACCGGACTCATCAGGCTACCTGGAGCCACTTCTCCTCCCCAGCCAGTCATGCAAAAGCCAGACATGCAATACACAAACCTAGCAGGGGCATTCTCGATAGCCAAGTCAGAAAATTCCTACTTTTTAAAAGTGGAATTTTCAAACACAGAATGCAAAAATCACCCTCACCAAAATATCCAGTTTAACATTATGAGGTCAGGCAAACTAAGTTTTATTTTCCTACCTTGTTCCTGGGGTCAGTTATGTTTATAAGATGTAATAAACAAACTCCCTATTCTATCCTATGGGAGCAAGCAGCCTTGCAATAGTGGAAAACGAAATTTGAAGTATTTCACTATTGGGACATGCTACACACATCAGAGCATGTCCTACCTTTAACATGCAATGCACCCTGACCACAGGGGTACCTTGGAGATACCTTAGGGGTGTCAAACATGTAAGAAAAAGGAAGGTTAGGGACTGGCAAGTGTGTGCACTTGCCAAGTCGACATAGGCTCTACAATGGCAGACCAGAGCTATTTTTTACAGGCTGCTTCAGTGGGTGGCATAATCAGTGCTGTCGCCCGACAGCAGCATTTTATTAACAGGCCCTAGCCACACACAGTGCACTATACTAGGGTCTGACTAGTAAATCAAATATGCCAATCATGGAATCACTAATCCATAACAACAATTTACAATGGGAGCACTTGCACTTTGGCACTGAACAGCCGTGACAAAGTGCCCTAAGCATCTAGACCAGCAAAACGGAGTCCAACACACAGCAAAACACAGGAGGCAAAAAATACAGGGGAGGGCCACATCAATGGTGCCAGGTCTAACATGTTGGATAAGTGCAAATTCTATTGGGATTAAGTGCCCTGCACGCTTTTCCAAGAACAGGAAATACAAGAAAAATAGAAGGCTGAAAGTGTCGTGTAGTTGCTATTTTCCCAATAGGCTCTGCGCATTGGAATAACATAAACAGCAGTGTAGACGGAGGACTGAGGCCATCTAGGTCTCTACTGATTATGTTAGATTTAATTTAGGTTTGCGCCAGCTAGCTCAGAGGTCACTAGAAACTTTCTTGAATGAATAGGGAGGGGTTAACTTCCCTGGCTCAGACAAGAAGGGATTCAGTTTCTGACAACCGCATAAACATGACAACTTTGCTCCCTCAGAATAAGAGTGTATCTCTGGAGTCGTGTGAAAACAATAGGCAGCTATTTCACTCAGTCAATCGTGCATGCTTAGTTCCACCAGAATGCAGAGAAATAGAGAGACAGGCATTTTCAATAAAAGTGATGTTATTTATTGAGCAGTCTTCCTTCTCATGCAAGAGAAATGAATTGCCACAATTGCAATACTCATAAAGTAAAGTGCGTACAGTAAAAGTAGTATTATGAAATAATACTGTAAAAGCATCAATATGGTTTCTTAGCCATATAGTACTTAAAATAGATAAAATATATACATATATAAAAACATTGACTAATGTCCTCAACTGGTGCTTCTAACTACGCCTACCCCAGTGTACCTGACCTAAGCCTAATACTTGGGAAGGAGTAAGTAAGTAGCAGTTTAAGTTAAGTTGGTTAAGATAGCTTTGCCAAGAATCTGCCTCAAGAATTCTCCTAAGGGTTTAGTCAGCTCCTTATCTTGGTAATAGAATGGGAAGTCTAGTATCTCTTTCCTCAGGACTCGATATGCCAGCCACCCGCAAGAGTAGGCTGGAAACACCGGAGCTGGATTTTCTCAGCTGGAGAAAAAGACAGCGTCTCTCTCAGTGCGTCAAGACGTGAGGGGCGGCTTCCGTGGGCTCTCGCATCAGCTGGGCTCTCGGGCAAGTAGACGTCCGCTCTGCTCCAACACACCGTGTGTTTGCTTAAGGCAACTGTTGGTATTTTATACCTGGAAGGTGCCAGGTTTGACGTAAGGTTGGACATAAGAGTTCACTAAGAACTAACAGTTCTTGCCGGACTTCAGGAGTTCTTGTTCAAATCAAAACAAAAGCAGAGGGGAATTTCCCGGGCTGCTGGAGGCTTGGTTTGTTTAAAGAATGCGTTGTGCTTTCTAGGAGTCGATGGGAGTAGCCGTGTTGTGCTTTGGACTGCATGGGCTGTTACTGAATATGGATCTGATTCTTATGCCTTTATCAGGATATTATTCATTATAACCTCACAAGGGCATAAATCGGGAATATTGAATTAGGGTCCTAGATATAAACACAACACCCACTCCACAGATTAATGTCCATCATTACTAAAATACTAAGCAATAGTAAACATATAACGATGCATGTGTGTTTTCCAACCCACCCCAAAATACATATTTTGCATTTGAAATGGTATATGGTAAATACACGAAAATGAGAGTTGGTACTGTACGTTTTTCAAGCAGTGGCATCATTCAGTTAAATGCATATATCAGCTGAATGATTTGCGAAAATTACACATGAAATGGCTCTGAATACAGAAAAGAAGGTTGAGACCATTCCATCACATATTTATACAAATTGCTGTATATGTGCTAGAGGCTGAGGTAAAATATTGTCTCTAGTATCTTAAAATAGAAGCTCTGTTCTCTAAGAATAGTTCTACTTTTAACAGACTACCTTGCGCCAAAAAAAGTAAATATTTTGGAGAAGGGGAAAAATAGTTCCAAATATGTTCTGTAGTTTTGTTTTTCAAAAGTGAAGGCCGAATTCAGAGTTCAGGGAACGCTGTGTGCTCATTGTTTTTATTAAGAGTTATTCTCGTTGACTGGAGAGAACATTATTTCAAACAGACCCGCAAAAAATTGGTCTACCACATCAGGTGAAAGTTTGAAAATACTGCCACTGTGTAGTTCTCTGCGTGATTGCTATCATTGATGTTTGGATCAGCAATGCTCACAGAAGGCTGTACCTGTTTGGTGCTGCTTTCCTCTCGTACCTCGCCGCCACTTACTCGTAGTGGTGAAGTCTCAACGAATGCCGCCATCAGAATCGGTAGCCGCTGGAGACAACACAATGCATGAGTCGTTACAGGACCTAGCAAAGTATCGATATCCATTGGTACTGCTGATTGTAGTGTAAGACAGACGTCCTACACGCATTCTTCTCCGCATAGCAGACATCGAAGCACAGGTATGATGCAATCTTGCCAGATCGGTCTGAATGAAAGAAACCAGGTTGTACTTAGATCTCTTAGCTGGGCAATCCGAGGACCTTAGTGATACGGTCTCGGTATTGCATTCCTACGATCGTTTCTTCCATCGTTGCTAGAGTCTTGTCTGAGGATTGGCTTGCCATATCGGTGCAGAAGGAGCAAAAATAAAATTCCTGCTACGAGTCCCAAGATTAAGGGTAGGCCACCAAAGACAGAATGGACAAAATTCGGGACAATGCCCAGAACTGTTTCAAAGGGTGCTAGCAGTCCTGGAAAAATTGTCTTAAATACATGTGCGATGCCACTGGTATCAGACATGTTTAAGATTTGGCTTAGTATTTCTACGAAATGCACGGGGCAATTTGTCGATAAAAGGGAATGTATCTCTGCTGATGTCCTTGCCTTTTGCAGATCATACATTTCTTTTGATGACGTTAAAGGCACAGTTGTCTGTAAAAGAATAGACTTCATTCTGCTTAAAGTATCAATTCGAATAGAAGAGATATTCACTGAAGGCCATAACGCAGCCCCCATATCTGGATTGCTGTGAGGATACAATACTTGCATATAGCAAACGTCCCTGGAAGTTACAGTTGTCAGATAGGCTTTTCCTGGCAGCATGCCATAACAGCTGTGCCTAAACCCTAAAACACTACCCCCAGCATGACCCTACACTACTCAAACACTTCAACACTACCCTAAACCCTAAAACACTACCCCCAGCATGACCTTACACTACGCAAACACTACAACACTACCCTACCCCCTAAAACACTACCTCCAACCCCTATTACACTTTCCCCAGCACGACCCTACACTAAACAACCACCACAACTCAACACTACACTAACACAACACAACACTACACTACACAATCACTACCCCAGCACGACCCCCACCCTTAAAAATTAAACCAAAACCCACTTACCTTTCTCATCGTCGTGGTTTACAACACAAATACATTTACCATACATGCCTTTACAACGTAATTAGTTGTAAAGGCATGTGTGATAAAAGCACATGTGTTATAAAAAAATGCGGTATAATGGTATGCGGGCTGAAAGCAATTGCGGGATTATAGCATGCGGGCTAATGGTATGCAGGATAAAAAATGCGGGATAAGGGTTGATTACAGTTGCTTAATTTCAGCCAGTGTGGATTTCTCTAGCCACTCAAGGCATAGTTTCTCTACACTGTATGTTGTAACTATCCCTGGATGCTGTCTCTGGGAGTATCTCGGGTCTGGCCTAGTCATTTTGAACCCCTGTGTTTTCTTCAGGAATCTATCTTGACAGTTGTTTGAGTCTGTTGGCCAGATCAACCATTTTTTCCAATCAGGATGTGTTCTGTTTTGGTGTAAAATATGGGATACGTCTATCTCCACACCTGTAGTGCTGTCACTATCAGTTAAGGGTTTCGGAATAGACAGATTATTTAAGTCTTTTATCTTAGCTAGGCCAAGACAAGTAGTTTGTTGAATTGTGTCATTCAAAAATATCATTTGTTCTGGGATCATGCAGGCCCTGAATAATGCTTCTAGACCTTGTACTTGCCAATCTTTGGTACCCCAGATTGTTTTTGTTTCAATGGTGTTTTTCCAAAAATCGAAACCAGCTGTAGACGTTTTGTTATAAAAAATTTCAGAATAAATCAGTTTAGTATTTGTCAACATTGTTTTCATTGCTGGCCTAAATGACATTTTAAAATAAAACGTTTCTGGATCACTTATTAAATCCTGAGAAGTACTGGAATTTCTCATAAAATGTTTTTGAACTGCCTTTTGGCGGTGTTGGACAGTGTTCCCATTGGTTATAAGATAAAACATTTCTAGGCTGAGCAGTTTTATGCAAATAGTGATTACCATAGTGGCTATAACAGTATAACTCTTCATAGTTCGATGAACCCTGTAAATAATCAGGTTCTGTAAATTTTGCTGACTTTACTAAATCTGACATCATATTATTAATGTTTTCAAAGTCCCAATCATCAGAGAATGTACTGGGTGTCACAGTCACTTAATGAAACCTTGAACATGTGTGGATATTTCAAGAGTTCAACCGGGCCAAAAATGTCAATCAGTTCTGTTCCATGCTACCCCTCCGGGTATTGGATTTGCTGAGATGTTCACAGATGACAGTTCACTTTTCTCGACGTGGGAGGATGTGAGGCTTTAGGACCAAGTTGATGTTCTGACTTGCTGTGTCCATTGTACTATATTTTCCATCAATGAATTTTCCCAAGCATATAACCCTGATGAGCCAAAGCAGGAGAGTAAGTACACCTAACACAATCCAGAATTCAATCCATGGTGAAATCAGATCTGTTTCTTTTAGTTTGAGAAAAAATTCAATTACTTTGTCTTTGCAACTTTTTGTTGCAGGCGTTGCTTCATGCTCGCTTGGATCTTCAGGGAAGTCGTCGAAGTTGATGAAGTTGCCGGATGCAGTTCTATCAATTGTTGTATTTATTTTCGGATTTTTATTAGCTTTTGTATTTTTCTTTGTTTCATCAGCATATTCAGAGGCTACTTCATTGTAGACTGGTGTTTCTTGACGAACTGTTGAAATTTGGGTTTCAAGAGGCACAAGTTCCATGGGATTATTGCATAGTCCTTTGTTATTCACTGGAGGTTTCTCAATGTGATTAGTCTCTCTGTATGAGCCTCTTGGATTGTAGCAAATTTGGGTATTCTGTTATTTCTTGGGAGTCCACTGGGCCTACTACTTATTATTGGCCACATGTTTGTGGTTTTACCAGGTCGATGGATACAACTCTGTTCTCCTTTTTACCAGCAAGAGGCGGTAGTACAACTGATCTTGTTCCGTTGATGGCTAAGACAGTTACTGCTTTTCTGTAAGAAGGCCCAAATTCCTTCTTTACCCCGATCTTCTCTCTGACCAGATCCCCAATCTTTGGAATCCAGACAGGTCTTGCTGGGACAGGTGGTTTTTCTTCAGTGGTTGTCGGCTGTTGTTTCAACTTTATGTTACTCAGGTTTTTTCTTGTTTCATTTAAATGCTGTAAAACAGCCAAACGGTCTTTGATATCAAAGGATTTTTCTTCTACCACTGAAGTATGACTATCAAGGTCCTGAATTTGCATTCTGATCCCGAACAATAGTTCGTATGGAGTGAGACCTTTTAGAGAATTTCTTGGCAGATTATTAAAACTACGTTGGACACTTGTTAAATGTTTGACCCACCCAACACCTGAACCTAATACCCTCGCCGTTATTGATTGCTTTATGTCCCGTTTTTTTCTTTCCACAACCGCATTTCCCTCAGGATGGAAGGGAGAAGAGTACCGCAATGCGATGCCCATGCTGTTCATGGCCTCTTAGTAAGCTCGAGAGCTAAACGCAGGACCCTGATCAGAATGTAGCATGCCAATTGCGTATGTGCCGATAAAGACTCGCAAATCTTTTATAACAGTTCTGGCGCCAGCCGAGCGCTGGGGTCTACATTTTTAAGTGAATTTAAGTCTTAATTATTACTGGGACGTATTTCTCCAACTGGATTTCTGCGCTATAGATAGCTTGATGCTATCTAATAGTGGTATCTGGGCTACCGGCTGGACAGGTTCACATCTGCGATCTCTGTTGCAGTCCTTGCAATTTTTTGCAAAATAGTAGATATCTATGCTCATTCCCGGCCACCGGTATTGTGATTGTAATTCCATCAGAGATTTCAGGATCTCTTGGTGCCTCAGACCCAGTCCCATGTGTGCGTCTTCAAGTAAGAAGACTCTCCGGTTCGTGTTTGGAATTACTCTATCGCCCACTCCAGGGATTCGAGCAAACAGAAAGGAGTTTGCATCAATTATGTATGTATTACTGAGTGGATGTGTGAGAGGTAATGTTGAAAAATCGCCTTTTAATGACGCTTTTACCGCCAGCATGGTTTCTCCATCTATGTGTTTTTCTGAACGCTTTTTTGTGGCTACTGAAGCCGGTTGAACCGCTCCGGCTGTGGCTGTGTTAGCCAATGAATTCCCTGCAACGTGAACGCCATCACGTTGATGACTCAGTGCGTGTATCACGTGAGTCTTTTGTAGTTCTTTCTGCAAAAGAACTACTTGTTCCCAAAGCGATTTATGCTTTATTGTGGCACCTGTGTCATCTTTGTAACTGTTTTGTCTCCATGTCTGCATGTCCCTGTTGTATGACTTGACGCAAAAATACGAATCACACACTATTAGTGAGGGGAATTCATGATCGGCATTTTCAAGCGCCATCTTTAAGGATCTTATTTCAGCTCGCTGAGCTGAACAGTTTCTGAGTGATTCAGTTTTGGTAATCATCGGTTTGAATTTACCAGAGCGCCAGCGACCTTTAACAATCGCGCACGCTGCATTGTAGGACTTTTTATCTACATCATAGTGTTGTGCGAATCTGTCCATGTAGATCACACATTTGTATTGTGCGAGAGGCAGAATTTTGATTGGCAGAGGATATTCTTTTTCATTTTCTAGATCATCTAGTTTTTTCAATTTTGGGTCAAAATAGTATTTCACGTCTTCTGTAGCAAGAGAATTTTCCCATTGTATCCATCTTGGATCTAATGCCACTGTTTCCAGGTTCGGTGGACTTGTTAATGCCTCAAGGGCTGATTCCGCTGTAAAAACAGTTATTCTTTTGCCTTGGGCTAGGGCTCTTTCTTTTGCTACAGCAGTTTGAACCGCTGTCAGAATTTTTTCTGTGGAGCTGAATTTCATTTCAGCTGGAGTGTACAAGTGTGATTTGTAAGCTATAGGTACCGTTTCTCCCTCCTTAGAGGTCAGGTATGTGAATCCGCATTTTCCTGGGATTACTCGGATTACAAGGTTGCATACGTTGTCGCGAGTTTGCAATTTTGTTTTGGTTAACATGTCTGTTTGTAAAGATCTCAAAATCTCTGTGTTTTTGAGTCCAATTGATTTGTTTGAAATCAGGTTTTATTCATTCATAGAGAGGTTTAACCCTCTCTGCATAATTTAGAATGTATGTTCTTTCGAAATTGAGGAAACCTAGTATTGATTGTAAATTCTTCAGCGTTTTTCGTGCTTGGAGTACAGCACATTTCTCTAAGAAATTGTCTGCCAGGCTTTTGCCTTCACTTGATAATTCATATCCTAAAAATAGGACTGTTTGATGGGCAATTCTGGACTTTGTAAAGTTGAATTTGTAACACTCCAATGCAAAACCAAGTATTATGGTATTCACTCTTTTTAAGTGAGTCTCCAGGTCATCATCTGTCAGATAGATGTCATCGACATATGATAATGCCTCTTCATCATATATTTGGAGTAATTCTGTTACTCTGGCTGAGAATAATCCTGGGCTATTCTTGAATCCCTGTGGGAGTCTGCAAAATTGTTTTTGCGACCCCATTATTGAGAAAGCGGTCAAATACCTGCTTTCAGGTGCAATATTTTGACAGAAGAATCCACTAGAGATGTCCAATGTCGTTTTATATTTTTTTGCGCACAATGTTATTCATTAGTGCTGCACTATGTGAGTTTTGTACTGCAAATGTTTTACAACAGGAGTTAAGGTGTCTGTAGTCCAAGACTAGATGATATGAATAGTCTGGTTTGGAGAAAGGAAACCAAGGATTGTTCATTTGTGAGGTGCATGTTTCAATCAGCCCTTGATATTCAAGTTGATCTAAGATCTCCTTGCCTTGTTTTTTAGCTTCTTGTTTTACTGGGTACTGCCTTTGTGCAGTGGGCTGATTTTTTAACTGGATTTTGTGGTTGGGTGAGTCCTCATCCCATCCTACATGATTTTTGTATAAAGCAGGAGCTTGGGCCACTGCCCATTTTCTTGCCAATGTGCATTTTTTATGAATCAGAATATGATTTGAGAAGGCAGGCATAATCATTTGTTCGCCATGAGGGCACTCCCTGACAAACTCTTGTGGCCAATCTTTTTCAGCTAACAGGATATCATAAACTTTAGAAAGTTTTTCCCAAAAGAGACCTTTTTTTTTCCTGGTTTTATCTCCCTCCATATGTAATGTTATTTCATACAGTTTATGGGGCACACTAACTCGTGTGTCTGCAGTTTCCACCTGAATGTATTCATTCGTGTCCACTGTCTCCAGAAGATTCATCAGGATCTTGCGAGCTATGCTCACTTCGGCTGCACTGTCTAGCATTGCCTGTGCCCACTCTCCGATTTTCAGTTGTGTCCTCAGAATTCTCAGCATGTTTAATTTTAATATTTGCTACCTTCTTTCTTGGAAATTGTGATTTCTTACTTTGATGAGCAGGTTCTTTGTCTTTGGACTTGACGTGCTCTTCTGTGTTCTGACCGTCCTCTTCTTTCCGATTTCTGTGAGGAAGTCTGAAAAGATCGAGAGGGACGTGTATCAACATCTTGATATCTATCGGGTTTTTTCAAATTATCCCTATTTCTAAGATTATATCTTTTCTCAGAGGGCTCCCTTTGGGGAGACTTGCCTTCTCGGGTAGGAGATCTTTCTCTACTTCGAGGAGACCTTCCTCTGGACTGGAAACGTTTTTCTTTGGGACTGGATTGTTTATTACCATCCCAGCTCTTTTTTGGAGTATTCAGATTATTTTTAATATAGGTTTTTTTCAGGTTTTTCAACTAGTTGGGGTTTTACCGGTTTACCACCCAAACTATCTCTCCCTAGTTCTTCATAGCATTTTTCTATGATTTTAGCAAGCTCAAATGGTTGGTCTCCTATATCGGTCTCCTTCAATTTCTGGCAGATTGCCACACATGCTGCTTCTCCTTTTATGTTGGCTAATAATATAGGCGAGACCTGCTTGAAGTCCTTCAGTAATTTCATACCCAGAGTTAAAGCAGGTTCTGGACCGTATTCCTGGACTGACATTTTATCGATGTCTGGATGTGGTGTGTAGCTGGCTAGAACCGGCCACGTTGCTCCTGGTCTACCTAGTGGACCGAGCCTGGTGATGTGATCATTATGTTTTAGTGATAGGAAACAGGAGTAGGACCCATAGACCACACTGGGACTGGGTATGAAGTATATAGAAAAGACAATGTCCCAATAGGTAGCAGTTATGTATGCAAGAAACATTACATAGGAAGGAAACAAGGAGTCTCAATTTGTCAGTACTTCGCTTGTAATTCACAAATTAGTTGAAAAGTTGAAATATTTACACATGGGAATACAGTTGAAAGCAGCACTGTACAAGAAAAATCATGTGACAACCCAAAGGGCACTTGGTGACAAAGTGATATGTACAAGTGAAAGAGTGACGACGCAAGTGATGGAGGTGAACAGCGTGGACGGCGCAATGTGACAAGTTTATATACAGTGAAGGCTCAATGAAAAATACGTTTTAGTCATTCAAAACACAATAGATCCTAGATATGAGCCAAACGCTGTAGTGCGCCCAACAGTTGCGCTGTAGTGTCGACGGTGTTTCGATGGATTGTGATCTTTTTCAGGACTGGGCTGACGAGTAGGTATAGTGCTGGGTTTATGAAGGACGCTGGTCTACAAGGTACTAAGGGCGTCAGGGCGCAGTTGAATCCATGGTTAAGTCAATTTAGTAAGCTGCACGGTTCTTCAGGACAACGTTATTGAGTCAAGTTCGGCATATCTGAATTCAAAGGACGTAACTTCCGGAATGGACGAGGAGCAGCGTCTGAATAGAATCTCGTTGCTCCCGGGAAATAAATCCCGGTTGAAGCTTCAATCGGAACGACATCGGGTAATTTATTTCCCGGGAGCAACGCAATTCTATTCAGACGCTGCTCCTCGTCCATCCCGGCAGTTACGTCCTTCGAATTCAGATACCATGAGGAATTCAGGATTGTGAGACGCCAAACTCACATTATATCCTTTTTGATGAATTGGAAATAGCAGTAGCTTTATTGTTGTCTTTAGAGGTCCTGACGAAAGCACATGGCTTAATCTCTTGCCTTCAAGTGCTGAAACATGTTGACCACTTCTGTTTAGGACAGCTATTTGTTAAAACTGGCCCTTGAGTTTTCGTTTTTAATCTTTGATCGTGACTGACACGAATAAAGTTTATAGTTTGTTCACGCATCAATTTTACTTTTTTGCATTTCACTATTTGCACTGCACTTTAAAAAAAATCTGTTCCCACATACTCCATCTTGCTGATCTTGGTAACTATACCTTTCTGACATTCGAAAGCTCTGGTATTTATAGAGCTAGTTTGTCACCTTTCACACTAAAGGATACCCAAATGATGAAGCTGATCACCAGGCTTGGTGAATGATGGGAATCCATACACATACATTTTTATGTTATTTTGCCATTCCACAATATTGATTCTTGTTAAGAACTTTCTTCCCTTGTTCTCTTATCATTTAGACGCTGGACTATACTTTGTATTTACAATTCTTGGCTGAAGCCACACGATTAGGACTTCCACATCGAAAAACACACAGTGACATCATTAGTTTTTTTTCTTTTGCCTTCTGAATAGATGAGTTTCTTCCCCTTTTTGTGTCCATCCTTTACTCGCAGAGCATTCACTATTTTAGAAGTACTGGTGTCATTATGGCCTGACATTTCCTTGAAATATGCAGCTAAATTCTCTACTGCCGTGGCTATAGTGATAGCCATTTCTAAAATAGGTCTTCGGTAGAAAGCAACCTTTCTTGAATCTTTTTGCTGTGTGTTTTTTCTATCAACAGGTTACAAATGATTTATCCTTGGATTCCATGTAAAGGCAAGTGGTGGCTAGCTGACGTAAAGCTGACACTAAGTCATTTATTGATCAAGTTAGCCAAACAGATAGTCACCTTGTTGTTGGTCTCTCTGTATGAATTTATGTCTTTCTTGATACTATATTCTAATGGGAGAAAAAAAGAGTAATGCAAAGTTCAAAGTTTTTTATTTTTGTTACGGTACTCTTACGAGGACCACAAATAAAATATACATTTATACATTCCATATTAATACATTTTCAATGAGATTTTCAAAAACTTAAAAATTCTATAACAAACGAATTCATTAGGGGGGCTTTTACATAGTGATAAAAAGTCTTGTGAGCTAGTGATCCTGCAGGACCGATAGATGGGCTTAAGACATGTTGACCTTGCATTTACAATTTCTGCATTAGGGCATATAAAAAATAAGTGTTCCAAATTTTGGTTGCCTCCTTGACAAAGGGTACAAAGGGCAGAGCTGTCGGGCCTCCACGAGGAAGTAAAGGTTTGTACAGGAAGTGTTCCAAGGCGCAACATCATAATTGCACGCCTTGCGCCATGTTGAAGAGTATACTCTAGGTAAGGCTGACGTTGTTTGTATTCCTGCGAGGCTACATAAAATTTGTATGACGATAGTCTATTACAATGAGAGTGATCAATCTCGTAGCTCAATTTGGGAGTGAAGTTTTTTAGAAAAAGTTTGAGTTGAGCTGGTGACCACGTAGACAACATTTCCACATTGACTTTTGCAAGCTGTAGAGCCTCTCGCATATTTTTAGTAAAGGTAGTATGAGTAGAGCTACTCTCGAATGTCTCTACTTTTAGCAATCTTCTTAAAGTACCTTCTTTTGAAAGAAGAAGATTATGGGCCCACCTTATGATGCTCGCTATAGCTGTAGCATATGCGCTCGTGATGGTACATTCCAGTCTCAATGCCTGTACTGGGGTAGATGTTGAAATCTTCAGTAGTTTTTTCAGTATTCTTCCTTCTGTTAAATCCATATATGACCATTGATTTAGAGGAATATATTCCGAGGCATAGGACAGGACCGGTGTGATTTTAGCTCGATAGACTTGAATCAGTGCAGAGAAATGTCTATGTCCAGTGGCCGAATATAAGCGGGACAAGGCCCCAGCATGCAGATCACTTTTCCTTTTCAGGTGGTTGATTTGATTGATGTTGCTCATGTTTTGTGAGAAAATTCTACCCAGATATGTATACTCCTTTACTTGTTCTAGTTTCTCACCTCCCAGCTTCCATTCGTACCGTACCCTTTTCTTCTGATTTGAAAAGGCAACCACTTTTGTTTTGTTCGTATTTGGGATTAGGTAATTTTTTCTTGAGTACTTATATAAAATATCTAAAAGATTTTGTAGTCCAAAAGGTGTTAGGTCAAACATGACTATATCGTCTGCATACAGCAGGGAATGGATATATTCAGTGGCTATCTTAGGAGGAGTACATATCCCTTGCTGCAGTTGGGAAGGTAGGTCACTTAAATACAGTGAGAATAAAATTGGAGCCAAGAGGCACCCTTGTTTCAGGCCATTTGATGTTCGTATTACCTTCGATAGGCCCTTGTCACTTCCCATTTGGACGCGGCACCAGGTGTCACTGTGTAGATTCACTATCAGATGTAATAGCTGCTCCGGAATCCCCATTATTCTCAATTTTGACCACAGGGTCGGTCTATCCACTCGATCGAAGGCTGTCGAGTAATCGATGAACGCTGCGTAAATAGTTTGTTTTTTCCCTGTTGCGTACTTATCTAATATAGTTTGGAAGATTGCTACATTGTCAGTGACAGAATGGTGTGGGCGAAATCCGGACTGAAATTTAGGAATTAGACCTAATGAGAAAGCCCAATTTTTCAGCCTATCCAGGATTTCTGCTGCAAAAACCTTCCCAGCAGCGTCCATGAGGGCAATTTGCCTATAATTTCCCGGTATGTTTCTTTTTCCTTTTTTGAAAATCGGGATTATGATACTTCCTTTCCAGGAATTTGGCATTTGACCACTGTCGAATACATAGTTAAATAGCGGCGAGAGCACCGTTCCCCACTCTTTATGGTCAATTTGGTAGACCTTGACAGGTATCTGATCGGGGCCAGATGCACCTGTGCTCCTTGCCTTCCTGATATTCATAGAGACTGACACTGCCGACGTTTTATTGATCTTAATATCGTTAGTTTCCACGTTTTCTCCTCCCAATTCTTCAATTTTTATATATTGATTCTGTTTGTATAGCTCACGTAGGTATATGTCCCAGTTTTCTTCTGATACAGGTGTAGCCTCCAGCTTTTTTTTGGATCCTGTCATTGTTGCGATCAGTGACCAATATTTACGTTGATTATTATGTTTAACTGCTAGCTGGATTTCAGTCCAATTAAAGTCCTGCTTCAGTTTTTTCTGTTTAGTTTTTTCTCGTCGTATTTGATTCTTTAATCTATTTATTTCCTTTTTGTTTACTGACGAGAATTCCAGATACTGGGCGCGTATCAGTCTATTGATTTGTTTTACGACTGGTTGATTCCAGTTTTTATTCTTGTTTTTCCATTTTCTTTTTGCTGGTCTGTGGTATTCTAGCTTACTTTGCAGAGCTTGTTTGAGATTATTCGTTAGATGTTCGAAGTTCTTTACAGGGTCATCTGAATATATGTTGGTCAATATATTGGTTTCAGTAATTAGTTGCCGCAGATAGTCCAGATTTTCTGTCCCCCAGTAAATGCGACGCCTAGTTGTGTTTACTTCCGTTTTTTCTGTAAGAAATAGTGGCTGGTTATAAAAAGAGGACGGTGCAATCCAGTGGGTTGAAAGGTTTAAAAGAGCGTGATCACTTTCTGCAGTGAATATTATCGAAAGTTGACTCATTTGTTCTTTTCCTTCGATCCCGCATATAAAGTAATCAATAGTTGAAGGAGATCCATTTCCTTGCCGTGTGTATGTTGCTGGTATATCACCATTGATGTTACCGTTTAATATAATCCCATTAATGCCAGAGAGAAAAGCTAGTAGTGCGCGTCCCCTCTTATCCGATTTAGTTCCTTTTGGGAATTCAGGGAGTGATGATTCCAGAGATTCCTCTTTGAGAAGACGAGCCCATTTCTTTAACTCGCAGTTAGAAATTTTAGCATTCAAGTCCCCCATTATGAGGTATGGCAAGTGAGATTGATCATCAATTATATGAGTGATAATTTCCATTAGGCGGTCAAACAGCAAATCATTATTATTACTGCTGGGAGGTGCGTAAATATTGAAAAGTAATATTTTTTCTAGTTTGGCTGAGGCATGGGTTCTAAGGGATACTTTTAAACATTGTAGATTGTCTGTGTTTGTGTTAATTATTTCCTGTGACCAAGAGTGATCTTCTTTTAATAATATTGCCAGACCACCCTTGGCGTGTCCCCTTCTTGATCTTTTTGCCAATGTTTCGTATACATAGTATCCTTTTTGAGAAAAGGTATTGATTAACCAGGTTTCCTGGAGGGCGATGATATCAGGGGAATTTTTAATTGCATGTTTCATTTTTATATCAGTTTTCCCTGCCAGGTTCCAGGACAATAACGTCAGACCTTTGCTAAACTTCGCGTTGTTGTAAATTTACCATTTTTTTGCTGTTTAAGGTTTCTGATAACCATGCCCATGATTTTATTGAGTTCTCAGTGTTGCTAAAGGTGGGATTCCGAGTCCAGACTGACCTCTCTCCTTGAATTACTTGTATTTTAAGTAGATCTTTCCTCATAGTACTTGATGCTAGGTCTCCCCAATTAGAACTGTTGTTTTCTTTTCTTCTGTGAGTTTGTCCTAATATACCATTATTTGAGTTGTTGGTTTTGAAATCTTCCACCGAGATTACATCATAGCCATTTTTGTGAAGAATTTCCTTCTCTCTGATTATTATTCCAGGCAAAACCGGTGAATAAAAGGATACCTGTACTAGTTTGTTATTTTCTTTTATAGGAAACAGGACTAAGTCAATTTCTTTGCTGGTCAGAGAATTCAAGGATGGAATTTCTTGTAATAGATTGATGATTTTACCGCGATTAAACGGCTCCTTATCTGAAGGAAATAGCTCTTCAATAGTTATGTGTTTGGATGGATTTATTTCCCATGATTGGAAATTATTGTCATATGGTTCTTTTATGTCCATGTTATTTTGCGATGTTGGTCTATTTTCTATCGGAGGACAAAATTCATCTGCTTCAGGATTTAAGGGTTTTTCTGTTGATGTTTTTTGAATTACTGAAGTGTTCACCAGGTTTACAGGATTGAATTTTTGGAATTTGAGCCTATTCCCTTTTTTCCTCTGTATTCTCCTCATAGGTTTTCTCTTCTTCTTCCCCTTTACTTTTTCCCTAGTATTACTTTTTTCAGACTGTTCTCTTTGGTTGAAATTCTGTTCAGCAGTAACTCCTGATAGCTCAGTTTTATTTTTTCCGATATTCTGATCGCGATTGTTATCGGATACTTTATTCGAAAAAATCGGATAGTGTTTGGTATTGTTCTCAGCTTTGATTTCCAGTTCTTCTTTGAACAGTTTTTTAAGTGAATATGTGATAGGAGGTTTTTCTTTGTTTTTTGATCCATTAGTTTTATTGTTGATTATTAGTACGTCGTTCGTTTGTGTGCTTGCTTCCTGTTGTTTTGGGGTGGCACTTCCATTTTTATGAAATTCATCTGTTTGTTGTGATTCGACTTCTCCGGTTTGTTTTGATGAGACTTTAGTTAGATCTTTTTTCTTTTTTTCTTCAACCAGGAATTTAAGTATTCCTATTTGTACGTCTAAAGTATCGTCTGAGTTAGCTAAAATGTGTCCAAGATGTGTTAGTACTGAGTCCAGAATTTCTTGCAGTGAGAAGAGTGCTTTTGATATGGGAGAGGCAGAATTTCCAGAGTTTAGGTTTATAAAATTCGGGTCTGATAGATTGGTCAGATTAGAAAAAAGGTTAGGTGATTTTTCTGGCGAACTGGTTTGGGGATGTCTTTGACTTAGCAATATTTCTTTATTTTCTTCTTCGGTCTTTGAGTTATGATTTACGGATACGTTGAAAAATAAGTCGTTGTCCTGATTTTTTATAGGTGTTATAGTTGTTATTTGAGACACAACTAGATGAGATTTTTGACATTCTTCCGAAGGAGAGTAATTTGCCAAATTACTCTCTATTGTTATTTGACCTTGTTTGTTGGATTTCTGGTCAGAAAAATGTAACGGATCAGGTTCAACCAATTTATTTTGATCATCATTAGAGTTTGGGGAAAGAAACTTTTTCTTGGAGAGGGTAGAGAAGTATTCACTTATTAGCAGGAGTGCTTGATATTTGTCCTGGTTTTAATGACTTGTCTACAGATTTTCTTACAGCTGCGTCCGTCCCCATTCGCCTCATGTAGATTGTCCGTGAGCGTAGTTTTTTTAGCGCCCTCATACTTGGGGACAGAAATCTGTTTTATAGATGTAATGTATAGTATTGTTAATATGCAGTGGCTTGTCTTAATCACACTATCTCAGTTGATCAGTAAAGGAATGAGGGTTTTTTACACGTATGAATCAAAAGTTTAGTTGAATAGTTTCCTCTTGTAGTGAGCGTTAGTGGGGTGGCCCGTCCCGTCCTCGGTCGTCCCCGGACGGCCACAGACGGCCCGCCCTTTTGCCCGGGCTTATCCCCGCACTTGGTCCCGCGCGCGTCCCGCGTCACGGGATGCGAGATGTTATCTATATACGTTTCGTTGGGGGCGTGTCCGTGGGCGGTTCGCCTGGGGGAAGAGGAACCAGGTGATCTCCGCTAAGGATTCTGGTCCTCGCAGTCCCCCAGGCTAGGTGCTCTCGCTGTTTGCACCCTGGCCTCAACCCCTCTGACTCCAGCTGGGAGCGACAGGCAGAGCGTGCCGAGTGCAGCTCACGCTCACACCAGCGAGTCAGGGGGAGGCAGCGCCACGACACAGTGAGGAATCAGCGTCAGCTTCAGACAGCCAGCACAGGCTGCAGACGGTAAAACGAGTTCTCTTGCTCAGCAGAATTAGAAACAGTAGATCAGCAGCAGTTTTGAGCTCCTGTGAGTGGCGCCCGCGAAGCGGGTGTCACGAATCTTTAACCAGGTCGTTGGGGGCGTGTCCGTGGGCGGTTCGCCTGGGGGAAGAGGAACCAGGTGATCTCCGCTAAGGATTCTGGTCCTCGCAGTCCCCCAGGCTAGGTGCTCTCGCTGTTTGCACCCTGGCCTTAACCCCTCTGACTCCAGCTGGGAGCGACAGGCAGAGCGTGCCGAGTGCAGCTCACGCTCACACCAGCGAGTCAGGGGGAGGCAGCGCCACGACACAGTGAGGAATCAGCGTCAGCTTCAGACAGCCAGCACAGGCTGCAGACGGTAAAACGAGTTCTCTTGCTCAGCAGAATTAGAAACAGTAGATCAGCAGCAGTTTTGAGCTCCTGTGAGTAAGAGTAATGCTTTTTTGTTTTGGTTAGTGAATGTTTCTCCATCTATAGCTTCTATGAATGCATCAAATACTTCTTTCCAAAGAACCAAACATAAAGGTGGTATACCTGGCGCAGATCAAAATGCAGGAGGTGCACAGATACTTTCGATGCTAAAACTTATATTAAGGACATAGTGTGCTAAGAAAATAGGTTACACTTTATAAAAATTCAAGTCTAAAAAAATAATAGACCAAACCAAAAAAACAAATAGGCTCACACAATTCTTAACCGGAGGTCAGTCCAATTTGCAAGCTTGCTTTCTAAAAATTATAGCTCAAACCAAAATGGCCAACCTTTAAGGTCACACTGTGTGACCTCTTGTGATCATGCTCGGCGTTGTCCCTAAACAAAGAAATGGCTGCGTGTCATGGGCATGCATTTCACATGATTTGCCCACAGTTAAAATGGTATACTCAGTGACGCTGCAAACTTCAGCAAGGTAGGCCCATTCAGGCCAACCTTCACATTGATGGACATCATATGCAGCATAATTGGGCGCGCTGACCGGACTAGCGGCCATCATTCGAGAACGAGTGGCTATTCCTGAAGTGGGCACGGTTATCACTTTGTGCCAGGCGATGATCTAACAGTCTTGCTCCACATACACATACTTTCAGGCCATATACTCTGTTGCGCTCTCTCGGTCTCTTCTATACCCCTCAACCACCCCAACTGAAAAACCAATTGCATGCTTGGCGCACACAGCCTTGGCTGCAGCGCACACAGTCTTGGCTGCAGCACACAGAGATTTTGCACTGCCCAACACATAGGAAAACAAGCATTGGCATAGCCAACAGGTCTCGCCTTTGGGACCTTATAGGTGTTTAGCCAGGGATAGTGACTTTGACAATGTCTTTAAGTTATGCTGTAGAGAAGTGTGACTGCTGTGCTGCATGCTGATAAGTTATAATAAAAAAGTGTCAGACGCATTTTTGTCACCTTATATATAATGAAGGCATTATGCACAATTGAACGACCATATTAAAAAAAGTACAAAGAAAGTATTTACAATAAAAAAAATCTTCAGTTTTCTTTTGTCCTTGTAATGCTGGCAACTTCTTTCTGCCTGTTCCAATGGATGTTTGTTACAGCTTTTTTTGTTGTTATGGGGGCGGGGGGGAAGGCATTAATAATGGACGGGTGAAGGTTGGCAAATAGTACCTGTATTACAACACTAGCAGCTGACAGACGCTAGTGGAGAATCAACAGATGCCACGGAGGTGGTGCTGAGTGATGCTGAGGGAATGGCGGTGGTCACTGGTGCGGAGATGATGCTCAGCTGATGCTGATTGATACTCATATCTTGCTGAGTGATGCTGAGGTGGTGCTGAGTGATGCTGAGGTGGTGCTGAGTGATGCGGTGCCGCTGAGTGATGCTCTGGTAGTGCTGAGTGATACTCTGGTAGTGCTGAGTGATTCTAAGGTGGCGCTGAGTGATGCTGTGGTAGTGCTGAGTGATTCTGAAGTGGTGGTGCGGAGCGATGATGTGATGGCCCGAGTGATGATGTGATGGCCCGAGTGATGTTGTGGTGGCCCTGAGGGATGCTGTGGTGGGGCTGAGGGATGCTGTGGTGGGGCTGAGGGATGCTGTGGTGGGGCTGAGGGATGCTGTGGTGGGGCTGAGGGATGCTGTGGTGGGGCTGAGGGATGCTGTGGTGGGGCTGAGGGATGCTGTGGTGGGGCTGAGGGATGCTGTGGTGGGGCTGAGGGATGCTGTGGTGGGGCTGAGGGATGCTGGGGTGGGGCTGAGTGATGCTGGGGTGGTGCTGAGTGATGCTGGGGTGGGGCTGAGTGATGCTGGGGTGGTGCTGAGTGATGCTGGGGTGGTGCTGAGTGATGCCGGGGTGGTGCTGAGTGATGCCGGGGTGGTGCTGAGTGATGCCGGGGTGGTGCTGAGTGATGCCGTGGTGGTGCTGAGTGATGCCGTGGTGGTGCTGAGTGATGCCGTGGTGGTGCTGAGTGATGCCGTGGTGGTGCTGAGTGATGCCGTGGTGGTGCTGAGTGATGCTGTGGTGGTGCTGAGTGATGCCGTGGTGGTGCTGAGGGATGCCGTGGTGGGGCTGAATGATTATGAGGTGGTGCTGAGTGATGCTGTGCTGGTGTTGAGGGATGCTGTGCTGGTGTTGAGGGATGCTGTGCTGGTGTTGAGGGATGCTGGGGTGGTGTTGAGGGATGCTGGGGTGGTGCTGAGTGGTGCTGGGGTGGTGCTGAGTGATGCTGGGGTGGTGCTGAGTGATGCTGGGGTGGTGCTGAGTGATGCTGGGGTGGTGCTGAGTGATGCTGGGGTGGTGCTGAGTGATGCCGGGGTGGTGCTGAGTGATGCCGGGGTGGTGCTGAGTGATGCCGGGGTGGTGCTGAGTGATGCCGTGGTGGTGCTGAGTGATGCTGTGCTGGTGTTGAGGGATGCTGTGCTGGTGTTGAGGGATGCTGTGCTGGTGTTGAGGGATGCTGTGCTGGTGTTGAGGGATGCCGTGCTGGTGTAGAGTGATGCTGTGCTGGTGTAGAGTGATGCTGTCCTGGTGTAGAGTGATGCTGTGCTGGTGTAGAGTGATGCCGTGGTGGTGCTGAGTGATTCCGTGGTGGTGCTGAGTGATGCCGTGGTGGCGCTGAGTGATGCTGCGGTGGCGCTGAGTGATGCTGTGGTGGCGCTGAGTGATGCTGTGGTGGCGCTGAGTGATGCTGTGGTGGCGCAGAGTGATGCTGTGGTGGCGCAGAGTGATGCTGTGGTGGCGCAGAGTGATGCTGTGGTGGCGCAGAGTGATGCTGTGGTGGCGCAGAGTGATGCTGTGGTGGCGCAGAGTGATGCTGTGGTGGTGCTGAGTGATTCTGGCGCTGAGTGATGCTGTGGTAGTGCTGAGTGATCACCATCCCTACACAAGGCACAGCACATAACCCACTGTGCCAGCCACGTGCTCCGCGTGGTGCAGAACGCTAACAGCTCCGAGCCCCCTCAGCGGGGGACGCATCGCTATATAAATGCTAAAGTACAATGAAATACAAACAGCAGCAAGAGGGGCATGCGGCTGCCACCATACCACACAAGTGTGCCTTGCAGGGAGAGCGTGGGTGCCACAGGGGCACACAAGGGGCGGCAGTGTTCAGAGCCTGGCTTGGGTTTCGTCTCACTTTTCCTGCCAACAGCGTAGCAAGACTTCGCAGTCGAGTGAAAGAGAAGCTGCCACGGGATCGGGTTCCCACTCTGAGGAGGGGCTAAGACATCACTCTGGGTGCTCTGGGGTGGTAGGTGCTTCAATTGTGCACAAGAGACAGGAGGAATGCCCAGAGACAGGCCGAGTCCTGCCCACCACAGGACCACCAAGGGCAGCACCGGGCCGGGCCAAGGCTCGGTGCAATGCGAGATACGGGGTACTGCTCAGAGTGCACCTACAAAGGCACATCCGTCAGAGTCTGACACATGGCACTACGCCTGAGTGAGAGTCAAGCACTTAGTGCACATAAGACAGCGCTGATGGGGCAGGTAGACATGGGCATGGCTGTAAAATATGCTGCAAGTGAGAACCAGCCAACCCAGGGAAACCCTTACACCTGGAACCATAGTATTACCAGGGCTTTAAGTGGGGGGGGTCTGTGGGGGGCTGAGCCCCACAGTTTTTTTGGGAGGGCCTCGAAAGGTCAAAGGTAGGGTGAGCAGACATCCCGGTTTTTGTTTGGTGTTATTAGTGTTGGTAACATGTCTTGATAGTGAAATACTGCCAATTTCGTTTTTCACTATTGAAAGGCTATCTTGCTCATAGGATAACATGGGGAATGCTGTGTGACATGTTTACCTGCATATCTTCCCATAACGGCAAGATAGACATATGGAATCTTGTTTCCCTGAACTCAGGCGCGCAACACCCATTGGACTCTAAGGGCTTCAGCCCCCCGGCCCCACCCCTCCCTCCCCCCTCCCCCCCCCCCCCCCCCGTCCTGTGTGGCAGCCCGGGATGAGACGCTTCCCGGGCAACACACAGCCGCACCGAGCACTTCACAGGTCTTTAAAAGACCATTTGCATATTAATGAAGAATTGTGGTTGTCTCACCCCTTCTAAAAGCCCCTGCAGCTCCACTCTGACTATAGCTTAAAGATTCAGCCCCCCGAACATTTTTTTAGCGCCCCCCCCCCCCCGAAATTTGGCTCTAGTTGCGCCTCTGCCTGAACTCAGAAATTAATAACACATCCTTTAGAGAAGATGGTTTTTAAATTCTAAGTGTTTGGTATTTTATGGCTTATACTTTTTGCCTATTTTATTATCCCTCGCTGGATGCGACTTGATTTTCTTAAGCACACAATGCTAGTTATCTTGATTTATACCACGCCCCTACTCGGATAGGCCACACCCCTTTAGGAAAATTGCCACGCCCCTTTTAGAGCACCCCCAGGTTTTTCCCCCACTTAAAGCCCTGAGTATTACGTTGTGTAACAAACGGCACTGACAGCACGACGCCCCACCCCATGGAAGTAAAGGACAGTGTACTGTCAGGGCGGCGTTATCAAGCCAGGCACCACATCTGCACCCCTGGGAAAACATTGGAAGCCCCATAGGAATTAAGAGGCCTCTTATCCTGAGGACCTTAGTTTGGAGTCTGCCACTCTTGAATGTAATAGTCATAGCAGACAATAAAAACCACAACAGAGATTTTCAGTATTTATAGGGTGTGGTAATTACTGCCTATCACAAGTTTTATGCTATACTGGTGCGATTCTTATGGTAAGTCCCCATTTCTCACACACTTTCACCCAGAAAAATTGGCAGTTGTCAATGTCTAAGTACATAAATTCTCAGTATTTCAAGAAAAGCAGATAACTGCTCTTACCAGCCCCATCGGACTTAAAGAGGTCACTCCTAATTAGGGCCTAGGAGGTTACACAGGGCTGACGTCTCTCCAGAGTGCCCTGGGGCTTGTCTTTATGGCTGCTCGCCTTCGAGCCTCCATAGTTCGCAGGTAACCTTCGCCAAGGAACAGAGCTCTTAATGCCTTAATATCAATTGCTGGTTGTGCTCTTCCTTGCGGAGCATATGGGGAATCACCGTTTCTAATAAAGCTGTCCAAGCCTCATGACAAGGCCTACAACACGGGCAGCGGTAATGGCCGGCAGCTTCTCCAGTCCTTAGCTGTGCTCACATGCAGACCTGTTAGGCACTGCCACGCCCCAGACGGAACTTTCCGCTGCTCACTGGACTGCTATCCTTTCCAATGCTGAATCAGACGTATTTAACTAATAAAAAAATACCAGAAGAGTCCTTACTCTTTCATAAAGCATCCCTCTCGCTAATACCATTGGTTTCCCAGCAAGGCTAGTTCACACCAGTAGCCAATGTGTCATGGGCCCTACTGAAAGGAAGGGAATGGGCCCCTTGGCCCATGTTTGAACTGTGAAATAAAGCAATGATTAGGGTTCAATGGGCCGCTCTGGCATCTGGGCCCTGGTACCACTACACCTGCTGCACCAATGGAAGCTACGCCCCCGGGTTACGTGTTGTATTTGAAAGTAGCAGTGGGGGTAAGCAATGTGTTTGTGATAAAAATAATGATGTACAATAACAGTTATTACACTGAAAATCTTATACAACTATTTGATTGTGAATACATAGAAAAAGGAGTATGTGTTCATGTAACTTAATATGCGTGTGGGCCAGGCATTGGAAATACCAGTTATGAAAGGCAGCTTTCTATCTTCTAAGAGGCTAAGTAAATCCATAAACATAAAAAAAGAGTGTGCCCACAAAGAAATACGCATACAAACAGATACACAGATCCACTAACACATACAAACACACAAAGAACATGAACACACAAACATCGAACCACACAAAGGGGTACACACAAACATAAATACAAACAGAACACACATACACACAAACAAGCCAAAAGACAAAAGCGCGTAAACCCGCACACACTTGACTGACACACAAGTTAAATAGGTAATCATGATGGCAGAGAGCTCTACCGGTTAGGGAATGAAGTCGAATTCAAGTAGTAGGGGTCTCTACAGCAGCCCGTAGGATGGGACCCTAACCTGCCCCTGTGTTGAAGGGTGTGCCGTTCACACTAAATCTGCAGCCCGATGTTGCGTGGCCAGAGACCAGGGACTGCAACGCGTTCAGACACAGTGGGCTGGTGACAGGCAGGGAAGCCCTGATCTCTGCCAGTGCTTCTCCCTGCCCACTGCATTAGTATTCAGGATCACATCTGTCCCCAACAGCCCTGAACACAGGTCACTGAACAGTGCTTTAACCAAACACCACGTCAATGAGCAGAGGTCGCCGTCACCAGCCGTAGTCTGACTCGAGGGCAGGATACTTCTGAAGCCCTCGTGGTCTGTAGTCAATGAGCGGGAAGCGCGTGAGAGGTGACAGGAAGAGACCAATGAGCAGCAGCATAGACACAAGAGGGTGAGGGGGTGGGGGAGATGGGCAATCGGATAAGGAAAGGGTCAGAGAGGTGAGACTGAAGGAAGAGAAAGGGCGCCTGGAGAAGGAAAGACAAGCATTGGCCACACGTGCATCTCGCGCTTAAAGTTAAAAAAAAAACGCTGAAAGCCTTTGAAAATTTGGAAAATAGGAACAAAGATGACGGCAGAAAAGCATTGCAGGCAAATTACAAAGAAGACCAGCGCTGAAAGACAAGCGCGGCCTCGCCGCTGCGAAAGTTAAAGGTGTGCATGTTTTGCACAGTTTCCTATCAGTACTCGAGCATGTATGACGTTTCCTTTACGGGAGCGAGCAGCGGCAGGCCCGATAATTGCTAACAGATGGCGCTGCTGCTGGCTCCCGCAAGGGAATCGCTATACATGCACGAGTACTGATAGGAAACTGTGCAAAACATGCACGAGTTTCAAGTAAAGTGCTGAGCGATTCCAAGAGGTCCCTCTAAGCAGTGCTTGTGCACTGCGTAGCGAGACCTAAAAATAGAGGGAACATTGGTGAGGAGCAAATAATATTAATGCTCACTTTCTTGATTTTCGTATTGTAATTTCAACATGGTTTTAATGATGCAAACATTTTAATTAACCATGCAAGTAGAATAAAATTGAAATTTGGTACAAGAAAAACACCAGCACATCGCTGAGCCCTTACTCCGTCTCCTTCCTCCCTCCAACTGCCGTCCTCAAACCCCTCACACCACAACCTTCTATATTCTGTTCCTAATCATCAGATTCTACCAAGAGACAAAACCAAAAACATACTCCCTCACCCCAGCAAGTTGTACTCTCCAACATTTCTGCGCAAAGTGCTCCCTGACTGCTGCTGAGTCTTCCAACCAGCCTCACTGCTGCACTGTTTAGACTTGGTACAGAAGAGGAAGGCGGGGCCGGCATCGCTCTCGGTAGTGGGGTGCGCCCCCATCGCGTCACCATGACGTGGCGGGTGCGCCTCAACCTCGATTGGACCCGGGTCTCCTAGTGACCCGAGGCTCAGTTTGCCTCGCTTTATAACTAGCAAGGGATTGTCTCGGACTGGGCTGGTGCCAACAGCTATCTATTAAAATGATGTCAGTACTTTAGTTTGAGTAGCAAACCAGATTGAGCCAATAAAGGTATTGCTTTTAATTTTTACTGGCCGAGGTCTTCCTGGGCAGTGGCCTTGGACGTGGCTCATTACTAGTCAATGCAGCTCTCAGTGGTGCTCATTGTTGCACAGAGGGCTATATGCCTCTGTTCATGCTGCTGGGTGCTGGCTGTGACCAAGTGCTGAGATTGGTACAACCCTTTTAAACTGTGCAGCTGGACTGGATGGGCAACCATGGGGCACGGCAGCAGGGCTCTACCTAGATGGCACCAACTGCAGAATACCAGGGTTGTGGTGAGCGAGAAAAGAGAGTACGAAAATGATATAAATACATAAGCTCACAGAATCAACTACACATCATAAACGAAAATAAAAGAATAAAGTAGAAAGCATTTTAAAAAGGCTTGCACGAGGAGCATAACGAACAACAACAATCCAGCCTCCATTTTTTTTTTAAAGAACAAGAACCTTAAAGTAACTAATTAATAGCAAAAGCCATTTGGGCCATACCTAAATCTTCCCTCGGCACGAACTCCAGAATCTCAGAGTGTAGTGAGCAGAGGAGGGGATCGCCTGATGTGACCAAGGAAGTGATAGTGGGTTTAGCTGATGACCGAACAGCAACATAAAAGAGGGTTGGGGAGCCCCGGGAGGGATCCGCCAGTGATAATTTCACAGCGACCGGACCAGAGAAAGAAAGAAAAATAAATATTCTGGGTTGAGCCTCCTACCCTCTAAGGACAAAATACACAGTCTGGAGCCTTGCTGGAAAAGAGCAGGCAAGCAGCCGCCCCCTGGACCCACGGGGGCACTTTCTGGCCGCCATAGCACGGTATGGAATTATTTTGGTTTATATTACCCAGGCGTTGGTTGACGTCATTTATTCAGTTTTGATTGAAGTGGCCGAATGTATTCACCTGTGCAGCACTCAATGTTTATCATGAATAGCACAAAGAAATAAGTGGGACAGCCTGCATGGTTTCCACAGTGCACTCAATGCCAGCACACTTGATGAGTCAATGCAGCTCTTCATACAGCAAGCCTAGTAGGGTGGTCCAGAGCACCATGCATGACTAATGCATTTTAGTGCAGTGATGCGGACACTAGCACTAAAATGTGTTTGTCTAACCCCTGATGCGTGGCACTTCACAGGGCTGCTATAGCAATGTCATAGGAGAGTGTGCATGAAGCGCATTATTAGTTCTAAAACCACAGGTGCAACACACCTTAAATCAGCCATTTCAAACTACTCATCATGGGTAGGCGCTGTAATATAAACACTTGCCCCCGAAAAAAAACTGTCCCAATCTGGAGAAAGACACCATATGAACCCTGGTTCACAGATAGGCTTAGAGCTTAGAAACAACTGTGCAGAAGACAGGAGTGAAAGTGGAGATCCAACTATGATCTGCTGGAGAGAAATATAATCACAATCTATTGTGGACTATAAAAGAATTAGCGTTGCAGAAAAATTATACTATTTCCCCAACAAGATTCAGCAAACAACGAACTTAGACAAAGAGTTATTCAGTATTTTTAAAAATGTAGCTAATCTGCCCGAGAATAACAATATGAACTCTAGTCAAGCCTTATGTAACATGCTTGTGGGCTTTTTCCAGGGCGAGGTGGAAGATATCTTCAACACGTTTGTATCTAATAAACATCTTACTCTAGACTATTCTTATGATATTAAATCTTCACCCAGCCCTGATATCCTAGACATCTTTTCCGCACTTAATATGGATCAAGTTCTTAGTTTAGCCAAGTCCACCAAATCAGGTTCCCATCTGGACCTGTGTCCACCCAAGATTGTTCACCTTACCATTACCTCATCATTACCCATTTAGGTGTAATCTGTAATAAGAAAATTAAGACCGGACACTTTACGGCAGACTGGAAGAAAGTTTCCATTCTTCCTCTTCTTAAGAAAGCCAGCCTCAACCCACAAGAGCCCAGTAGTTATAGACCAATCTCTCGAATAATGTTTCCATCCAAAATTTTAGAGTAAACACTGAACTCTGAACTTTCTTATTTCATTGATACCAACTAGATTCTACAGAAATTAGATTCAGAGGTGCTCATAGCACCGAGTCCGCTCTGATTGTCGCCACAGAAGAGCGAGGTCTGTTCTGGACAGGGGTGGCAAAGCTGCTCTGGTTTTATTGGATCTCTCTGCGGCCTTCGATTGGGCAATCATGATCTTTTGATTGACTGACGTTTTAACCTAGGCATCACAGGAACGGCTCTTACCTTACTCAAACCATATCTTTCGGAGAAAAGGAACAATTTGTTGCTTGGAGGAATTTAAGTCCGATGTGTTCCGCCTGCCATGTGGGGTGCCGCAGAGCTCCTTCCTTAGCCCCACCCTTTTTATCTTTACATCACTCCACTGGTTCTGCTAATCAAATCTTTTGGATGCTCTGCTGTCTCGTAAGCAAACAACACTCAAATAGTGTCACTCTGTATCTAATGACCCTGAGGAAACAGCATCCAGATTCCACAACTGCATGAGACAGAGACAACTGGATGGAGATTAACTGTCTAAAATTAAACTCTGAGAAAAAGGTGGTCCTTCTCCTGGGCAACAACACCTCCTTTTGGTCATCAAGTTGATGGCCACAAGAACTGGGCTCATTGCCCAACCCTGTTAGGAAAGTCAGAAACTTAGGGATGGTTTTTGACAACAGGCTAACATTCGGAGACCAGGTTCTTCGGTCTTCATGCTGAAAATCATCAGGAAGGTGTGTCCTTTCATTTTCACACGTTTAAAGAAAAAGCGGTTCTGTCGGGTAGGACTGATATTATTTCCAAATACATTAAATGCAATATAATATAAGATATGCTCTCTCAACACACAAAGGAAAGGAAAAAGAAAACTGTACTCTTTAAATTTGCGCTCAATATTTATCTGAATTTCATCATTCGGTTATGAGCTATACAATTGTATCAAAATATGTACAAAATACTGTTTAGTGACAGTTGTGCATAGTGAAGAGGTGACAAAGTGAACAATATATACAGTCTTAACAGGGTTTCATCTAAAAATATTTCTTTAGAGGAGGCCAGAGCTTTGTTTGAATCCACAGTTTCTTCCCTAATGTGGAAACCGGGTCATTCTGGACCTAAGGAATGCGTCGACGTTTCGACCCTTCTGTGCCCCTGTTGGTGGTCACTGCGGGTCTTTTTCAAGACGGGGATGTCAAGATTATATGTATACTGTCCTGGCAGGCATGGAGATTTAGGGCCTGAAGAACGGTGGCCCAGGGGCCTGAAGATCAATTTCAGTGTCGCCTGGTGCAATGTAGCTAATTAGCTTACAGTCCGCGATCAGTCACATTAACGCAGAGATGGACGAGCGCAGTCTCGGCCATCGGGAACCCATCTGGGCCATCTGGGTTCCCGACGGCCGAGACTGCGCTCAGTCAGCGACAGGGTTCCACAGGAGTTGTTTTGGCTTTGTTACAAAGGTGGTAGCCCACATTTGAGTATTTGAATGGGTTAGAGCCTCTGTGCTGTCACTAGGATATGCATTCACAGCATATATATTGCTGTTGAGCTCACTGACAAGTTAAGGGTGGGGCATTTCCAAAATAAAAAGCCCTTAGAATAGGAGAGGATGTAATGTTTTTGCATTTTGCATTTGGGTAGGTTGCAAAAACATCCATGTTTGAATTGTATTTCTTTTAATGCAAAGAAAAGCGCACTCAATGTCAACATATTCATGCAGAGGATACGTCTGATCTGTCCTAAAAAGTGCTTAATGCTGTGCGACTTCTTCCATACCCTCAATATCCCGTCCCAACTAACCGAACAAATAAATACTGAGGAGACCTAAGTGATCTGATACCGACAGAATACTGTAAGCATTAGAGGGAAAACTACATACTCCTAAGGCTGGTGTGGTGTACAACTCCTAATAAAGAAGTGCAAGACTGCAATGAAATATATGGACATCACTGGGACTTTTTGGTGTCAGTTGAGGCTAAGGAAGAAGGTCTGGGTTTCTCTTTGAGGCAGCTTCTGGACAGGGATGCAGAGGAAAAACAGCAAGAGAAAATGAGTTTGTGCCTTAAAGGACAGAAATAAAGTTTGTCCTCTTGCGAGTAACAGCTGAATGTAACTCAACAACATGGCAGTAAAAGTTCCCACCTTGGAGTTGTTGCAGAACCTCATCTGTCAATGGATGTCAATAAAGGTTTATCTCAAACAGGAGGCTGATTACTTTGCTTCGCGGCTTAACTCATCAACAATGCTCAGCACCAAATGGTGAGTGCAATAATCGTGGACCATATCAGCAAATTCTGCTTAGTTATTTGTAGAGAATGAACATAAACATATTCTTCTTGGGAGGGATTCGATAGCAAGGCGGCCTATGGACTGAAATTGTTTCATAGCTGCAGCTCTTTGTAGGCCTTCTTTGCGTTAGTGGAAACTGCTTTATTACTTGATGGCACCATGCAATCCAACAGTTCAGAATGTGATCTATGCAAAACCGCTCCCGTGCTTGGGTCTATAAACTATAACGTTGCCCCATCTAGAACTAAAACCTTGGCACCATATAAGGAGCCCATGACAAGTGCCTTGCCTCATTAACGGCGCAGTCATCAGGGCAGGTGGGGCTATGAATATTTCCAAGTTAATGTTCAGAAAGAAAAATGCTACTTACCAAGTATGCATCTATTCTTGGCATGTAGAGCTGTAGAATCTCATGCTTTGCATAAGATTGCCATCTAGTGTTGGGTCTGGATGTTTGCACTTGTTTTTCTGGAAGAAGTTTTCTCTAGTCACGAGGTAGGGGACAGTGCGCATGGTCATCAACTCCTTCTTAAGATTGTTTTCCGCAGAGAGTTAGAGAATGGAGTAGTAGTAAAGAATAGATATGTCCATGCGTAAGTATGATTAGTAAAACCGAGAACTACAGCAATTATAGGTACCCGGGGAGGTGGGCGGGCATATGAGATTCTACAGCTCTACATGCCAAGAACAGATGCACGCTGGGTAAGTAGCATTTTCCGTTCGAGGCATGTGAGCTGTAGATCACATGCTTTGCATAGACTATACAGCAGTCTCACCAAAGCGGTGGCTATCCTGTAACCATTGGAGTTGTCTGAAATAATGTTTTAAGTACTGCTTGCCCCACATTAGCTTGTTGTCTTGCTAACATATCTACACAATAGTATTTGGTGAATGTGTGTGGTGTAGAGCATGTTGTAGTTTTGCAGATATCAGTAATAGGGATATTCCCTACGAAAGCCATAGTAGCCACTAACTTGCGAGCGGAATATTCTCTAGGGGGTACTGTGAGGGTCCTTTTGATAACAAATCTTAATACACTTAACAATACACCTAGCAATTCCTGATTTGGAGATAGGGTTGCCTTTGTGAGGTGGTGTAATAGCTACAAAGAGTTGCTTTGATTTACTAAATGAGTTTGTTTTTTCAGTGTAATACAAAAGAGCTCTACTGACATCTAAGGTACGTAAAGCTTGTTCTGCAACAGAGTCAGGTTGAGGGAGGAATACAGGTAATTCAACTGACTGATTGATGTGAATTGCAGATATAACCTTAGGTAGGAATTTGGGGTTGGTAAGAAGAACTACTTTATCTTTATGTAACTGGAGAAAGGGTCTTCTATGGTTAGTGCCTGCAATTCATCCACTCTTCTGAATGAAGTGATTGCAACAAAGAAAGCGGTTTTCCATGTAAGGAACTGTAGTTCACATTTGTGCATGGGTTCAAATGGCAGATCCATTAGCCTTGTGAGGACTATGTTAAGATTCCATACTGGGGCAGGTGGAAGTCTCTGTGGTATTACCCTTTTTAGCCCTTCCATGAATGCTTTGATGACAGGCACTCAAAATAGCGACACGTGTTGCCTATTTTGAAGGTAAGCTGCTGTAGCAGCAAGATGCAGTCTGATGGATGCATGGGCCAATACTGACTGCTGCAAATGTAGTAGGTAGCACAGTATGTTCTGTATGGAAGCATCAAGAGGGTTGATGTGATGGTTATTGCAATAGATAACAAAACACTTCCATTTGGCTGCGTAGCAGGCCATTGCGATAAGCTTTCTGGCCTCTTTAATAATGTTCATACAGTCTGGTGGAAGGTTGAGATAACCAAACTCTATGACTTCAGGAGCCAGATTGCAAGGTTCAGCTGTTTGGGATTTGGGTGTTTGATTTCACAATGGCTCTGCGTGAGGAGACTGGGAGTTAAATGTAATTTTTGATGTGGCACCAGAGAGAGTTTCAACAGGGTTGTGACCCAAGGTTGACGTGCCCATGTTTGAGCTACTAGGATTAACGTGAATTAAGTTTGCCTGAGTTTCCGAACCACTGATGGAATGAGTGGGAGAGGCGGAAAAGCGTAGGCAAATATCCCTGACCAGTTCATCCATAGAGCATTGCTTTTGGACAACGGGTGGGAATACCTGGAGGCGAAGCTTTGGCATTTTGTGTTTTCGGGTGTTGCGAACAGGTCTATGTGAGGGACTCCCCAGGCTTGAAAGTATGGGTGGAGAACTTGAGGGTGAAGTTCCCACTCGTGTATCTGAGGAGATGAGCAATCTGATTATTGACTCCTGGGAGATATTCCACAAGGAAATAAATGTTGTGGTGTATCGCCCCCTCCAGATGTCTTGGGCTAAGTGGGACAGTTGAAGAGTGTGTGTGTTCCCCCCTGCTTCTGTATGTAATACATAGCTGTCATGTTGTCTGTTCAGACTAGTACAGCTTTGCCAGAGAGGTGATCTTGAAAGGCCTTGAGTGCTAGAAAGATTGCCATGAGTTCTAAATGATTGATGGGAAGTGACCTTTGCTGTAGGTTCCACCGCCCTTGCACTTTGTGTTGTTGGAGATCAGCACCCCAGCCAGTAAGGGATGCATCAGCTGTTAACACCGTTTGTGGAATGGGGTCTATGAATGGGCGCCCTTTTTGTGTTTTTTGCACCACTGCAGAGAGCGAGGAGCATGGCCACTTACCAACACTAGATCGGTTAATAGACCCTGTGACTGATTAAACAGACTGGCTAAACACTCTTGAAGTGGACACATGTGTAACCTGGTGTGGGAAACAATCATGATCCAAGATGCCATCATTCCCAGCAGTTGCACATACACCGGAGATGGAAGTGACTAAGTGTGATGAAATTGGAGAACGAGCGCTTGAATGTTTCGAATTCTGGCTGCATTGGGATACGCCAGAGCCTTTTGAGTATTGAGAGTGGCTCCTAGGTAATCCTGAACCTTGTTCGGTTGAAGATGTGATTTTAACCCTAGCTGTTGAAGCAGCTGAATGGTTACTGAAATGTGGTTGCGACTTTGCTAATATGTGCTGTCCTTGATGGGCCAGTCGTCCAGATAGGTAAAGACATGTATGCTGTGTTTTCGGGGATGCGCAGCTACTACCGCCAGACATTTTGGGAAGACTCTGGGCGCAGTGGTAAATCCGAATGGGAGCACCGTGAACTGGTAATGTTGACCTGCTACCACTAACCTGAGAAATTTGCTGTGAGTCGGATGGGTTGGGATATGAAAGTAGCCGTCCTTTAAATCTAGAGTAAAAAGAAAATCGCCCTTTTGCAAAAGAGCCAGTATTTGTTGCAGTGTTACCATGTGGAAGTGGTCTGACTGTATGTAAAGGTTGAGTTTTCTGAGATCCAATATGGGTCTGAAAAAGCCATCCTTTTTAGGAATTAGAAAGTAAAAGGAGTACACGCCCGACCCTTGATGTTGAGGTGGTACGGGCTCTATGGCCGTATTGGAACCTCTACCTCTGCCATTGTCTCTCACATACCTCGAACCTATCATTTCAAATTTAGGTCAATCAATGGCACAACATTATCGAATGTACTATGGTAAAAGACGTCTGCATTATAAAAAAATACACCTTTTGAATTTTGAAGAGCTTTAACTATATTTGTACATGCTGTTCATAGCGCGGTTTATAAGCTAAATATTTTGATGGCTAGGCTCATGCTCTTAGAGCCAAGTCAGAACATTAAATCATCTCTCCCTATTAATTTGCGGTTTTGCCCACCTCTAGAAGACATTACAGTGGAGTCTCTGAAGAAGGGTATCTTGCAGTCCGGATAAGCAGTCAAATTCTAGATAAGAAATGTGCTTTCCATTAAATTTACTTTCAAGAGCCGGCCGGAACAAGCTGCTTATGACCGTTTTGCAAACTTGTGCTCACACCCTCTTGGGGTAACTGCTTACGTATGGGACAAATGGGTCACCTCCACTACAGGGTTAGAAGCGGTTTCCTAGGTGCCATGGTTTGGACCCAAAATGTTTTTCTGGGAGCTCGGTATAATACCGATATTCCAAACTTTTGGAAGATTAGGCTAAATGTTTCTTGCACAAAATAAATTCAACATATCTTGGAACAAGTGGGTTACCACTACACTGTTTAAGTGACCAATTATTCTAGTGACACTGCGCTGGAAGGGGAATGTGCGCTTCTGCAAACAGGATAAGCAATACTCCACTTTGACAGACATCATAAGCCATGCAGAGATGTTTATGCAGACTTCACCAATTGCATCTAAGGAGGCTGACTCCAAAGCAACTGAGCTCTGAGAGGTGCTACATACACTGTCCCTGGAAGAAAGCTGCTTGGCCTGACTGGCTGGGGACGTGCTCTTCCTTGTGGTGGATAGGTGCGAGCCCCAAGATGCTCTTTTAATAATCGAAGTTAGGCATAGTGCAGACCTACACAGAGGGAGGCATCAGTGGTAGGGTTGACATCACTGGCTGTGGCAGAAACATTATGCTCGTAAGCATCTTTTCTAATATGGCTGCCTGATAAAGACTCTTCATTAACTGACTGCCTCTTCCCAAATGCCCAAACCCCCCCCCCCCCAGCCCATCGAGAAGAGTGAACAATTACAAAAAGCAGTCTTGTTAGGTGGCCAGATGGTGGAAGGCATAGGACTGGGATGAGCCGCTTTCTTGGAGTGATTTGGTTCCACAGAGAATGCCATTTTGAAAGGGGAGGCTACCTGGCAATCACGTGTCACCTGGGATTTCTTGGCGCAATATAACAGGTGCTCATTGCTACCCAACTCAGTGGTGCTCATGTTTTCGATCTCAATCAAATGAATGGCTGAGTGGACTGCTGGGATTTCAATCTGTGACCATAGAGTCAAACACAGACCTCTGTAGTGGATGCAATGAATCCCTATACTGAGATATGGCAATTCATAGATTTGCACAAAACATTATTACACGATGCCACCACCTGCTGCAGGAATCCCTGCAATGTCGAGGAGTAATTCAGTAACTTGTCTTATTACCTCCATGCCTCATGTGACTGCTTCATTTCTCACCTCCGCAGTACGTCTCTGGAGTAAGGAGGCTGTACCACTAAAGCCCTCGTTAGGAACGGCCAGTAAAAATCCCCGTTGTGTCCCTCCCCTGCATTTAGCGTTAACCAAGATGTCTGGTAATTTTGGATGGGGATTATGAGATTCTGGGGAATTCCACGTATAAATTAGCCTTCTCGCTCTGATTTTGACATGTTTTTCCATTCAAAGACTTTGCCGGCTTGAAGCCAATACAATGTCCAGGTGGAATACCATTGAGCAGCGGGTGTCCCGCGAAGGTCATTTCTGAGGCCCCCTCCTAATGGTAGCCTGGGTGCCGAAGCTATAGCTGGGAGATTCAATAAGAAGACAGTCTGGCTTCTGCGTGGCATTTCCGACACGCTGAAGACAGTAAGCAGCTAGACGGAAACAGAAGCCTGAAGCACAAGTTACTACTTGTGTAACGATATATCTGTAAGAGACATTAGTTAGTGATAGATTCCTTACCTTAGAATATCCCCAGGCGTCAGACTGGATCCGGAAAGTTTTGCGTAGCAGTACCCTTGCGCGCCGGTAGGCGTCGTCTGCGGCTCCGCGTCCGTCGTCGGCGTCGTGGGCGCCGTGATGACGTCGGAGTATATAGACGCCGCCTCCGCGTGCTGACGTCAGTTCTTAGCCACAGCTTTTCCGCGCCAGAAGCGCAGAGCCATGACAAAAACCGACTCTGGTGCCAAGAAACTAGGGCCCTGAAAGGGGATGACCTTAACCCTAGATATCGGTTCGCAGAACGGGGAGGATGGGTGGGTCGGTAAGGAATCTATCACTAACTAATGTCTCTTACAGATATATCGTTACACAAGTAGTAACTTGTGCATCTGAAAGAGACACGTTAGTGATAGATTCCTTACCTTAGAATAGATACCCCAGCAATACCATCCCCGTGGTGGTGGGTCTGCGAACCAATATTTACACCAGAAAGTCCTGGAGAACGGAACGGCCGAAGTAGCCATCCCTCCGGACTTGACTGTCCAGGCAGTAGTGCCTCGCAAACGTGTGCAACGAAGCCCACGTAGCAGCCTGGCAAATGTCCTGCAAGGGCACACCGCGGCCCAAGGCAGTTGTAGTGGCCGTGGCTCGAGTGGAATGAGCCCGCAGCCCAACAGGTGGTTCCTTCTTAGCCAAGGAGTAACACGCCTGGATGCACATGATAATCCATCTAGAAATGGTCCTCTTGTGCACCGCTTTCCCTTTCTTAGTGCCCGCGTACCCAACGAAGAGTTGATCATCCACCCGGAACTGGCGTGTGCGATCCAGATAGAATGAGAGCGCACGTTTTGGGTCCAGACGGTGGAGCCTCTCCTCCTCTCTCGAGGGGTGCGGAGGCGGAAAGAAGGTGGGCAATGTGATGGACTGCCCAATGTGGAAGGCCGTGACCACCTTAGGCAAGAAGGAGGGCCTAGTCCTCAAAACAACCTTGTCCGGATGGACTGAATGGAAAGGAGGCTTACAAGAAAGAGCCTGGAGCTCACTCACTCTCCTGGCAGAGGTGATGGCTACCAGGAATGCAGTCTTCAAAGAAAGAAGGCGAAGTGGACAGTTATGAAGTGGCTCAAAGGGAGCGCACATCAGAAATGTTAGAACCAGATTCAAGTCCCACTGAGGCATCACGAAAGGAACCGGAGGAAAGGTATGAGTGATGCCTTTCAGAAATCTGTTAACTAGTGGGGACTTGAACAAAGAAGGTTGGTCAGGCAGCCTCAGAAAGGCTGAAAGAGCCGAAAGATAGCCCTTGATAGTGCCCAGAGCAGAGCCCTGCTGGGCAAGAGAAAGAAGGAAGAGAAGAATCTCAGAGAGAGGGGCATTGAGAGGATCCACAGCCTTTGCTGTGCACCATGCCACAAATCTGTTCCACCTGCAGGCGTATACCGTTTTTGTGGAGGGACGCCTGGCTGCCAGAATGATGTTGCAAACTTCAGGAGGCAAGTCAAATGGCCTCAACTGCCGCCGCTCAATCTCCATGCATGGAGGTGGAGACTGGACAGGTTCGGGTGGAGGACCGTCCCCTGCTGCTGCGACAGAAGGTCCTCCTGAAGAGGCAGACGAACCGGGGGATCGACTGACATACTGAGTAGCTCTGGATACCAGTACCTTCGTGCCCAGTCCGGAGCCACAAGGATGACTTGTGCCCGGTCGCGCTTTATCTTCTTCAGCACTCTGGGCAGAAGAGGTATAGGCGGAAAGGCGTACAACAGACCGCAGCTCCACTCGCGACGAAAAGCGTCTCCGAGCGAGTGCCGCCTTGGAAATTCCAACGCGCAGAACTGATGACATTGCGCGTTCTCTTCGGTGGCGAATAGATCTAACCAAGGCTCTCCCCAACGCAGAAAGAGGCCTTGCGCCACGTCCGAGTTCAGACGCCATTCGTGATCCATCGAGCACCGACGGCTGAGTTCGTCCGCCCTGGCGTTCAGAGAACCTGCCAGGTGTTGAACCACCAGAGTCACGCCCTGATGTTCCAGCCACTGCCAGAGGCGCAGAGCCTCCTGGCAGAGGGTCCACGACCCCACACCGCCCTGTTTGTTGCAGTACCACATGGCGGTGGTGTTGTCCGTGAACACCTGCACTGCACTCCCTCGGACAGACGGGAGGAATGCTTTCAGTGCCAGACGAATCGCCCGCAGCTCCAACAGATTGATATGGAGCCGGGATTCCGCCGGAGACCAGAGTCCTCTGATCTCCGCCTCTCCCAAGTGGCCACCCCAGCCCTGGAGGGACGCGTCCGTCACAACTACGTGCTCCGGTTGGGGAAGGGAGAGGGATCTGCCGTTGACCCAATCGCGGTCCGTGAGCCACCACTGCAGCTGTCTCGCAGTGCCCTCCGAGATCAGGACATGGTCGGAAAGGTTGCCCCGGTGCTGGGCCCACTGAAACTTCAGGTCCCACTGCAGAGCCCACATCCGCCACCGTGCGTGATGCACCAGAAGGATGCAGGAGGCCATCAGCCCCAGAAGCCGCAGCGTCAACCCGACCGAAACCCGGGATAACGGCCCGAAGATCGGGATCAGGGCCTGAATATCCCGGACTCGCTGTTCGGGCGGGTAAACCCGAAACTGCGCCGAGTCGAGAACCGCTCGATGAAAAGGAGCTTCTGAGAGGGGCACAGGTGCGACTTCGGCACATTGATGGAAAACCCCAGCCTGTGCAGGAGATCCGCCGTAGCCTGGAGGTGGGTGACGACTGCCTGGGGCGAGCCCGCCTTCAACAACCAGTCGTCTAGGTAGGGGAAGACTGAAACCCCTAACCTGCGCTGGTGAGCTGCGACCACCGCCATCACTTTCGTGAACACCCGTGGGGCGCTGGTAAGGCCGAAGGGGAGCACGGTAAACTGAAAGTGCTCGTGGCCTACCGTGAACCGCAGGTAACGCCGGTGGGCCGGCAGGACGGGGATGTGGAAATACGCATCCTGCAAGTCCAACGCTACCATCCAGTCTCCTGGGTCTAGGGCAGTCAAGACCTGAGCCAGTGTCAGCATTTTGAACTTCTCCTTCCGGAGGAAGCCGTTGACGTTCCTCAGATCCAAGATAGGGCGTAGGCCCCCTTTGCCCTTCTTGGGTACCAGGAAGTAGTGGGAGTAGCAACCACGTCCTACTTCTGGCCCAGGAATGCGCTCGATGGCCCCCTTGGCCAAGAGGGCCGAAACTTCCTCCTGCAGGAGCTGCAAATGATCCCCCGATACGCGGTGGTGTTGCGGTGGCATGGCTTGAGGGGTCGTCTCGAAGGGGAGGGAGTAGCCCCTTCGGACGATCTGCAGCACCCACCTGTCCGAAGTGACTGTGCGCCAGTGAGAGTGGTGATGGCGAACCCTGCCTCCCACTGGCGTCACATGGGCCGAAAAGCACGGACTAGGAGGGTTTAGAGGCGGATGCTGCGGGGGCAGGTGTGGACTGGCTCCGCTTGCCTCCCCGACCGCCTCCACGGCGGTTTCCACGGCCGCCGCCGCGCTGGACGACAGTTTGCGGCGAGTGGCTGGCGGCACGCGTGGGGACGCCCCTTCCGTGGCCACGAAAGGAGCGAAAAGCAGCCACTTGCTGGCGCGGGGCAGAGAGGCCCAAGGACTTGGCCGTAGCCCTGGAGTCCTTAAAGCGCTCGAGCGCGTGGTCTGCCTTGTCGCCAAAGAGGCGACGGCCATCGAACGGCATGTCCATGAGTGTATTCTGGACATCAGCCGAGAAGTTGGCGGACCTAAGCCAGGCGTGGCGTCGAATCGCCACCGTCGTAGCCATCGCTCTGCCCAGCGAGTCAGTGGTGTCCAGTCCGCACCTGATCGAATATTTCGCTGCGTCCCGGCCCTCCACCAGGGATTGGCCGAGTTTGGCCCGTACCTCCAACGGGCACTCTGGCAGCAATTCCGCCACCGTTTCCCATATAGAATGGGTGTAACGGCCCAAGAGGCATGCGGTGTTGGAAGACCGCAGTCTACAGCTAAGGGACGAGAAGACCTTTTTGCCAAAGGCCTCGTACCTCTTGGATTCCCGATCAGGGGGTGCTGACGGGAAGGCGGTCTGGGAGTTAGAGGCCTGGATAACCAGACTCTCGGGGGTGGGGTGGGTGGACAGGAAACATGGGTCGCCCGGAGCCGGGCGGTGGCGTCTGGCCACGTTCCTATCTACAGGCGAACCTGTAGCGGGCCTGGACCAAGTGCCCAACAGAACGTCCGACAAGGCCTCATTAAACGGCAGCATTGGCTCCCTGGAGCATGACTGCGGCTTAAGGACCTCTGTGAGGAGATTAGTCCTCATGGCCGCGACGGGGAGCTCAAGGCCCAAGGCCTTAGCAGCCCTCATCAACACCACACTATATGTAGCGCCCTCCTCCGAAGCCACGGAAGGAGGAGAGACGAATCCAGTGTCTGGAGAGGTGTCCAGGCCACTGGCCTCCCCAAGGTCTCCTGTCCAGTCCATGCTAGACTGACATTCCCTTGTCAGAGGGTCCTCAGACCCCTCCCAGTCCTCCTCTTCCCTCATCTCCTGAGACTCAGGGTCGTTAGTGAATGAGGATGGTTCATAGGGATAGAAATCCCCGAACGGCGTCGGGATCGGTGCCGACTGGCGCTGTCCCGACGTCGGGACCCATAGAGAGGAGGTATTGGGGACGGCGTCAGCCGGGACCGACGCCGGCGGGGACACCACACGGACCGACCCCGGGGGGGTCGTAAGGTCTACCGGGGACGCTCCATCGCCCGACGAGGGCCGAGCGGCACCATGCGGCGTCGGACCCGAAGGCACCGATGACGCCGGGACCGCCGAACCCTGCGGCGCCGAGCCCGAGGGCAGCGGCGGCGTCGGGATCGCAGAGGCCGAAGCACCCGACGGCGTCGGGGTTGTACCCGACCCACTAGGGCCCCCAGACGGGTTCGCTGGGCCCGAAGGCGCCGCGGAACCCGTCGGAGAAGAAAGGGACCTTATGGCCATGAGGAAGCACTCTATCTCCTCCGGCGTCGCGTTCAGCCCAGGGACAGGGGGTACGGAGCCGAACGCGGCGCCTGCGACTCCTGAGGAGCCGCGTGGGCGGTGTCACCCGAACCCCCGGCCGCATCGCGCGAGCGTCGGGGGGAGTCGGAAGAGCGATGATGTCTCTTCGACTTCTTATGCTTCTTACCTGACGACTTGGACCCGGAGGAGTGGCGCCGACTCCCGGAGCTGTGACGGCTCCGCCCCCGCGACCTGTCCCTCGACCTCCCGTGGGACCGGGACCGGGACCTCACATGGCGCGGGGCCGACTGGCGGATCTCGAGTCGCCTGCGGGACCGCTCCCGCCTGGCCTTCCTCGAGAGGGCCCGACAGTCGGAGCAGGCCTCGTCGTCATGGTCGACGCCCAAACACGTCAGGTACAGTCGGTGCGGATCCGTAACCGACATGAGTCGTTCGCAACCGCCGCAGTGCTTGAATCCGGGCATCCCTAACGGCACCGTCGGAGTCGTGAAGACTTCGAAAGAGATCAAAAAGATCCAAAAGGTTAGTCAAAAAATGACCAGGGAACTGCTTTTTCCAGATCTGCGCTGGCTGGCACGGAAAAAAGAAGAACTGACGTCAGCACGCGGAGGCGGCGTCTATATACTCCGACGACGTCATCACGGCGCCCACGACGCCGACGACGGACGCGGAGCCGCAGACGACGCCTACCGGCGCGCAAGGGTACTGCTACGCAAAACTTTCCGGATCCAGTCTGACGCCTGGGGATATTCTAATCTATCACTAACGTGTCTCTTTCAGATATGCATATCAAATCCAAATGTGCGAGTAGAAAAGGAAGTCAAATAACCACTATTTGAAAACGATTAGTATACTGGTCATGAAAATATTTTCTTCATTTCTGTTTTAATCTGACATGTACAGTATTGTAGGGGAATGATAACAGCTCACAGGGGTGAAATGTTTACCTGAACCTTGCCGGCGACAGAGGTGTTGGTGGAAACATTCCGGGCTCAAAGGAATCAAAGTAGGTCACAGTCCAAGAGAAGCTGCAACACGACAGTCCGGCTGTTAGGGAAAGCACCAGCAGACTCCAGAAGCCTTAAAACAAGAGCATTAAAATGCAGTATTATCAGAGACTGAAGTGTTTGAAGTAGATCGATTTCAAGGCTCAAAGACGTTCTCTACACACTTTTGAAAGAGCAAAATCTCCCTAGGGCGTTTCCCTTTAAATAAACATATGAATATACATTTCATATACAAACAATGTAGGTCACCAAATATTTTTTTCTGTAAAGAAGTAGCCTGTGTTTCCAAACATGAGAGATCAGCATCACAATCGTACTGAAACCAATTTAGAGTTTCATGCTGTACCTGTCTGATCCAGGTACAGCATTCCAATCCTCTTGTTTGTTTCCAAGTTTAACAAAACATTCTGGAACCAAAACTAAAGCAGGATCCGGGTGGTTATTTCTTTGGACACAGATTCGTAATCTATATAGATAGTGAATCAATCAATCATTTGTAAAGCGCACTACATACCCGCGAGGGTCTCAAGGCGCTGGGGTTGGGGGCGCTACTGATCGAACAGCCAAGTCTTGAGTATCCTCCTGAAGGTCAGCAGGTCTTGGGTCTGTCGTAGACTCAGTGGGAGGGTGTTCCATGTCTTGGCGGCGAGGTGGGAGAAGGATCTCCTACTGGTGGTTGTTCTTCAGATGCGCTGGCGGTGGTGAGTGAGAGGTCGGCGGAGCGTAGCTGGCGGTTGGGAATGTAGAAGGAGAGCAGTCTGTTGAGGTAGGCTGGGCCGGTCTTGTGGAGTGCCTTGTGTGTGTGGGTGAGTAGCTTGAAGGATATCCTCTTGTTTACGGGGAGCCAGTACAGGTTTCTCAGGTGGGGGGTGATGTGGCCGTGGCGTGGTACGTCGAGGATCAGTCGTGCCGAGGTGTTTTGGATGCAATGTAGTCGTTTGATGAACTTGGTCAGGGCTCCCGCGTAGAGGGCGTTACCGTAGTCGAGTCTGCTGCTGACGAGGGCCTGGGTGACTGTCTTTCTTGTATCTGTCGGGATCCATCTGTAGATCTTGCGGAGCATGCGGAGGGTGTTGAAGCAGGAGGAGGAGACGGCGTTGACTTGCTTGGTCATTGAGAGCGTTGAGTCAAGAATGATTCCCAGGTTGCGTGCGTGGTAGGTGTCGAGGCTGCCCCCAATGCCGTCGGCCACCAGGAGTCGTTCCAGGCTGAAGGGTTGGAGCCGAGGATGAGGACCGCTGTCTTGTCCGAGTTCAGCTCCAGACGGCTGGTCTTCATCCAGTCGTCGACGGCCTTCATTCCTACGTGGAGGTTGGCTTAGGCAGTGATGGGGTCCTTGGTGAGGGAGGATCAGCTGAGTGTCGTCGGCGTAGGAGATTATGTTGAGGTCGCGCTGTCAGGCTACGTGTGCGAGCGGGTCCATGTAAATGTTGAACATCATCGGGCTGAGGGAGGATCCCTGGGGTACGCCGCATATCATCTCTGAGGCTTTGGTACGGAATGGGGGAGGCGGATGCTCTGGGTTCTGCCCGAGAGGAAGGAGGTAGTCCAATCCAGAGCCTTGTCTCGGATCCCTGCAGTGTGGAGGCGTGCGAGTAGTGTGCAGTGGCAGACGGTGTTGAAGGTGGCAGAGAGGTCTAGGAGGAGAAGTGCTGCGGTCTCACCGTTGTCCAGCAGGGTCCTGATGTCGCCGGAGGCGGTGATGAGGGCAGTCTTGGTGCTGTGGTTGCTGCGGAACCCTGACTGGGAAGGGTCAAGGATTCGGTTTTCTTCGAGGCATCGGGTTAGCGGTCTGTTGACCGTTTTCTCGATGACCTTGGCCGGGAAGGGGAGCAGAGGGATGGACCGGAAGTTCTTGACGTCTCTTGGGTCTGCCTTAGGTTTTTGGATTAGGGTGTTGATCTCGGCGTGTTTCCAGATCTCTGGGGAGGTCGGGGTCTCCAGGGAGAGATGGAGGACGTTGCGCAGGTGGGGTGCGATGGAGCTGCTTGCTCTGTTGAAGGCGTGTTACGGAAATGGGTCTGACGGAGAGCTGGAGTGGATTGTGCGCATGGTCTTGATGGTGTCATCGTTGCTCACACTGGCCCAGGCTAGCAGGGGGTCGTTGTTGATGGTGTGCGGAAGGTCTGTTGTATTGCTGTCAGTTGGGGCTGTCTGGGGGTTAATGCTGTCGTGGATGTCTGCTATCTTGCAGTGGAAGAAGGTGGCGAGGAAGTCACACAGGGCTTGCGACGGCGGGATGTCATTGGTGTTGGAGCTGGGGTTGGAGAGTTCCTTCACAATGTTGAAGAGCTCCTTGCGATTGTGTGCGTTGCTGTTGAAGCGGTCTTTGAAGGAGGTCCTCTTGGCCGCCCTGAGGAGGTGGTGGTAGTTGCGGATGGCGTCCTTGTGTGCTGCGTGGAAGAACACTATTAAACATTCTTTTAAATCATATTCGTCTGACAGGTTCTTAATTCAGTACAGCAAGATCCCCACCCACAAATTCAGCAATCAAATACAGTCAAAAATATGTTGGCCACAAAGAATGGGAATATTTCCAGTGGCAGCCACGTGGCTGATAACCAACAGAAACAGCTATTTTGGGAAGGAAACCTCACCCACTTCATTTGTGGCATGCTTCATCATTGGTAACCTTACCATGTCCTTGTAAGATAATACTAACCCATACCTGCCAATTTACAGAACAATATCACAGTGTGAGGTGGGGGCGGTTCCTCGTGCCGATCCCCCATCCACCCAAACAAAAACAACAACAAAAACTTGCTGAGGCTGGTGGCGATGTGCTGGGGTATTTTCACAGCTCTTAATGGGCATCGCAGTTCAAGGGCTCAGAAAACAAGGTTGAAAACCACTATTTACAGCTCTTTTTCCTTGCCACCGTGTGATATCGGCTCCTCACTGGGAAACCGTTTGATGGGAGCAGATATCGTGTCACATGGTGGAAACGTGTGAGTTGGCATGTATGCTACTATGATGAACTCAACCTCTGATTGCGAGAGATCTTAATAAGAGGTTACTGAATAGGAAAAAGGGATCCAGGCTATTAATATTACCCTGGGGTAAACACAAAGGTCTTCTTTTTCATATGGTAGCCTGGGAAAGATAAAAAAACGAGAGTGGATGTATACCTTGAGGGAGAAGACGTTAGCAACTTAGATTCAGCATAATACAATAAATGACACTTAATTCTCAGGGCCATGTGATCGGTGGGAAACAGGCTAAAGCAGTGCAGTAGTTCCCAAATATTTGACTCCTGAGGACGCCCTTTAAGTCACCGCTGGAAGCCGGGGACCCCCAAGCAATTTGTAGTAAAACAGTCATTCGAAAAAAATTAACACGTGTGCACACAAAACTCATGTTTGAATTACTAAGGATTTTAGGGGCATATTTACAAGCCCCTATCACCATGGGTACATCACTTTTTACGACGTTCCTGTGGCAATAGGGGCTTTGCCTTATTCACAAGGCAGCGTTAAGCCACTTAATGTGGCTTAACGGTGCCTTGTAAATAAGACCCCCTTTCACCCAATGCTTAGAGTGAAAGGGGTGGGCAGTGGGTGTTGCGGTGGGCGTGTCCCCTGCAACACCCATTGATTCTGACGCTGCCCTCTATTTACAAGGGCAGCGTAAATGGGAGGCAGCACCAAAATTAAGACCAGGGAAAACTTGGTCTTCACTTGGCGAAACAAGGAGAAATGCTTTATTTCTCCTTGTTTTGCAAAACGCTTTGGATTGTTTATGTGCCAGAAGGTGACCATTACTGCACATCAAAAATGTTTTTAAAAAATGAAATTTTGTAACTTCCATGTGCATTAAGCAGCACACAAAGAAGTGACAACACGACATTTCGAGATTGTTTATGTGCAGGAAGGGGGACCTTCCTGTACATAAACAATCTTCCCCTGTTAAGTGTAGCGCTAGCGCAGGTTGAAACACAGGACTGCACCATATTCTTATAAAAACGGTGCAGCCCTGCGTGTCTGAAGTGGCGGAGTGTGTTGTTAAGCCAAGGAGGCTAACGACACTCTCCGCCACTTCTGTTGTATTTTATACTATAAGAATTTGCAAGAAAATGAAAAAAGTTAATGGGAAGGTTGGTGCTGCATCTCCGTGACTAACTTTTCAATGGTTGGTTTTATTTCGCAGTACAAGGTTCCTGCTCATGCCAGGGCCAGACTGGAGACCCAAAGCAGCCCTGGCAAATGATTTCAGCCCAGTCCCCATACGGTACACACCAAGTGGAGTGAGTGAGACTGACCACTACAAAGGGGGCTTTGGGAGGCTCTCCCCCCCAAAAGAAATTGAGGAAACAATGGTGCACTTTACAACACATTTATCATTATATATTGAATTGTATTAGCTTTTAAAGAATAGTAAATGAAGTGCACAGGAATACGACAATCTTTCTGGAGGTTCTTCAATCGTTCCCCCACTATCACCCTCCAACACTGCTTCTCATCTCTCCATAGCCCCTCTGTCAAGTGTATTTCATTTATTATAGCATCACTCATACCATTGTAGGATGTCAGAGCACTCTACATCATACACATATAGAGACAGTGAATCATACATGTAAATCAGTGTGTAGAAAATGTTACATAAGGCAAAGGGGGCTACAAGGTGTAGAATTCACATGTCATTCATACTGATAGGCATTTTTAAAGAGTGCTTGGTCTGGAGAAGCACACACTCAGGATTCAGAACATAACACAGTGGTTAGCATTGACTTTAACAATAAAAATGTATTTCCACCCAAAAAACCTTTTCAGCCACATCGGGATAATGAAAGACTGGGAAAAAAATATAAGGCACTAACTTGCACCTTGCAAGGAGTTGTTTGATAACAGTTTATAGGTCACTGAGCTAGATTACGATTGTCACTTATGAACTGCACAGTAACAAAAGAATCTCTCTGACAAAAGCAGTAACCTACTGACCTATGCATATACAATACTGTTTCTTAGAATGCATGGTACACCTTCTTTTCTGTGCTACATTAGATAACTCAAAGCTGCACCTGGCCAAAACTCTTATCTCTCTCCAGCAGGGACATTAATCACTGGCGTTATCTCAACACTTTTATTGTTCTTTGAAAACTGCTAATTATACAAGATACGTTGCAGTGCTTTTAAAACTGCTGTCTGCGGACCCCCTGGGAATGTGCCAGGGACCCCTGGGTGCCTGCGGACCACAGTTTGGGAAATATTGGGCTAAAGAATCTGTTTGTTTTCACACAGTCCTTTGAACAGGGAACCACGGAAAAGAATGCCTCCAGAAAAAAAAGCTGTTCGGAAGACAACATAATAGAGTAACAGCAGATACCTGCACGATCCCACAATGTGTTATATCTTTCAGGGCTTGGTTTCAATCAAGTCTGGGAATTCCAGAAAAGCTTAAGTCTCTAGTTCTTGGCTGAAGCTAAACTCTTGCAAAGGTGAGCAAGGAATATAGATTCGCGTAATCTGGGCCAAACTCTAGTCTTTGGGTACCAGTTTGGGATCAATGGATGGAATAACACCACAAAAATGTGCAGCCAAAAAAAACCCCACCCAAAGAGCTAGGATCCCACACAGCAAAGTAAGTGAAATTTCTGATGTGGACACCCTGGTAGGTCATCTGTGAGTGGTTAGGGACTCAGTTGCCAGGAGTGAGGGACTCCCCTGTTCACCTTGCTGGCTCCTCTGATTTTTTTTAGAGCTGATTAAAATAGTGAGCAAGTTCTCACTATTAAGTAAGAAGCATGCTTATCCTTTAAGAGCCTGTATTTTAGAATCTGAAACAGCATAGACTATAAAGATGATTCACACGTACAGAAATCAGGGAAAACCTTCTCTAGCCAGTGAGACAAGACCATCAACAGGTGACACTTAGATCTACTGCCGCCTGGCCCTTTCAGGGCTAAGAAAGAGGAAATACATGCACCCTACAGAAAAGGGACGGATTGTATACAGCATAGCCTCATATTCGACAGCCGATGTAGCAGGTACATCATCAAAATGCTCTTTGTTTTCGCGTGTGCATTTGGGCAGTGCCAACATACTGGCTTCCGGCCGGGCTCAGGGTGCTTAGGGGCCCTCATGAATGCTATTCCAGTCAGTTGGGCCTTCTGCATGTCTTTCCAAAGACCAGGCCACTCTATCACGAAGAGACAGTGCAACTTCATAACAAGCAGACACATTTCAGCTACACAGCAAGCATGCAAGTTCTGCCTTTCTCTTCATTTCACAATAACATAGCGATTCCGTTGGCTTGTCCGGCTTAGGTCCAGTGTGGAGGGAAAATTGGCATACAGCAGGAACACTGGTAGGATGTCTTCTCTCCTAGAATTTAGAGCAGTTCTCATTGATGTCAAGATGACTAATAGGAGTATTGGCTGAGAGGTCCAGAAATTACACCCATTTGGTGGGCAAGATGGGGTACCACAGCATTCGTTGGTGAGCTCTTCCCGCTCTGGGCTACCATTCTTCTGCTTTTAGTGGCCAAATATTGTGACTTCTTAACTCGTTCTGCAGGCCTGCATATGCCACTATTGCCAAAAGAAATGTTCACAAAAGGGGAATTCCACACTCGGACAAAGGAATGGGGTGGATATTTCGCACCCCCATTGGGGGGAGAGAGAGAGAGAAGGGGAGAGAGAGAGGAGAGCGAGGGAAGGGGAGAGAGAGAGAGGAGAGCGAGGGAAGGGGAGAGAGAGAGAGGAGAGCGAGGGAAGGGGAGAGAGAGAGAGGAGAGCGAGGTAAGGGTAGAGAGAGAGGGAAGGGTAGAGAGAGGAGAGCGAGGGAAGGGTAGAGAGAGGGGGAAGGGTAGAGAGAGGAGAGCGAGGGAAGGTTAGAGAGGAGAGCGAGGGAAGGTTAGAGAGGAGAGAGGGGGAAGGGGAGAGAGGAGAGAGGGGGAAGGGGAGAGAGGAGAGAGGGGAGAGAGGGGGAAGAGGAGAGAGGGGGAAGAGGAGAGAGGGGGAAGGGAAGAGAGGGGGAAGGGAAGAGAGAGAGGGGGAAGGGGAGAGAGAGGGGGAATGGGAAAGACGGAGAGAGGGGGAAGGAGAGGGAGATAGAGAGGGGGAAGGAGAGGGAGAGAGAGAGAGGGGGAAGGAGAGGGAGGGGAGAGAGAGAGAGAGAAGGAGAGAGAGAGGGGGAAGGAGAGAGAGAGAGAGAACGAGAGGGGGAAGGGTATAGAGAGGGTAGGGGAGAGAGAAGGGTAGAGAGGTAGAGAGAGAGAGATAGAGAGAGAGAGAGAGCGGAAGGGAGAGAGGGAAGGGAGAGAGGGAAGGGGGGAGAGAGAGAGGGAAGGGGGAGAGAGGGAAGGGGGAGAGAGAGAGGGGAGGGGGAGAGAGGAAGGGAGAGGGAGAGAGAGAGAGGGGGAAGGGGAGAGAGAGAGAGGGAAGGGGGGAGAGAGAGAGAGGGAAGGGGAGAGAAAGGGAAGGAGAGAGAGGGAAGGGAGGAGAGAGAGAGGAAAGGGGAGAGAGAGGGAAGGGGAGAGAGAGAGAGAGGAAAGGGGAGAGAGAGGGAAGGGGAGAGAGAGAGAGAGAGAGAGGGGAGGAAGGGGAGAGAGAGAGAGAGAGAGAGAGACAGAGAGAGAGAGAGAGAGAGAGAGAGAGAGAAGGAGAGAGAGAAGGAGAGGGAGAGAGGGAGGGGGAAGGAGGGGAAGAGGGAGGAGGGAAGAGGGGAGAGGGGTCTCGCTTAGGTAGCGCGTGCGCGGTCCCTTCGAGACATGCTGTATTCAGGTATGGACTTGAAGCTCCGCCCACTCTTTACCATCTTTTTAATTGGCTGCTGACACTGTCCTTTATAAATGTTGGCTTTTGATTTGTTAATAGGCGTATTAGTCCCTCCTTAGTACCTTCCTCTCTGCTGTTAACTCCAATGAGGACTGGCCCTTTTACATGTGTTGTTACTCGGTAGGCTTTATTCACAGTCTATCAGGTCTATTTCTTACATGACTTTTGCCTGCCACTGCAGGCAAGGTACCTCTCCTGCAACGTAGTTTTTTTTTACTAACTCAGTGCAGCACCTGCCTTAAGGACATTGCGCTATAACTTTTACATATGCTCCACCCCCCCCCCCCCCCCCCCAGCCTTGCAAGGACGCTGCGCATGGTGGTGGCTATTTAACTTGCACGGTGCCAATTAGACAGGCAATAAGTTTCAGAGCAAAGTGAGATAAAGGTTGAACAAGAGGTGTTTATCCAATGTTATTAATACCACTCAATATGTGGCATTAATACCTCTGCATAAGGGCTTACAGCTACAACGAGTTGCATTATTGCAATGCAATAGGTCTCACATTTGTTAAAGTTAGAAATGTTCGCATTAACGTGGTCACCATCTTTTCAGCTTCACGCTCGTCCGTGCCGCAGAACTACTAACCCGACTTGCCTGACTGAGATCTGCTTTCCTGCTTGCGCCTTGTCATGAAATTTGTGTTTAAAAAATAAACTACGCAAACTACTACCTTACATAACGAACAACACAATGTCTTCCAATGTGTTGAAAAAAGGTTCCAATTTCAACTGTGCTGCAATCCTGAAGGGAGTTTTAAAACTGCCACCGTTAGGATTTACAAAATGTCCTTTTTGTATCCATCCACAGGATACATTCATCAAAAATAAAACACCTGTATTGCAACTGAATAATGCTTTCTCAGGGCAAAATAAAAATATGATCATGATATGGCATGTGTACATTCAGTTGAGAGGAGTTCCCTGCCTGGGTGTACTTTCCTTGAGACACAACGTTCAAGCAAGATTTTATGTTCTCATTTGAAGGTGCTGAAATTCTATACAGTGAATAAAATTATATTTTGCAAAAACGTTCCTTCTTGATTCTGTTACCTTTCTTTTCCATACAGAACTATAATTTGATAATTCAATACTACCCGCTTTTGGCTCACATTGTCCAATAGTGAGTTGTTCTACACACTGTTTTCGAAGGATTCCCTGCAAGATGCTTCCTGTATCTCCCACAGTCTTTGAAATTTCGAGTAGCGGGATGAACAATAAATCTCATTTGGAGAGAAAAGTGCTTTCGTGGCTGTTTTAGCTGAAATTCTTAAATACCTCAAAGCTTTATGCAATCATGCTGTTATTTTGGTTTTGTTGGGCAAAGTTTTTGTGAAAAATACCCAATGCCAAACAAACATTCTGAGTTGTTGGGCTGGTGGGTAAACCAAAACTGTATTTAACTACACCTTTCCTAACCATATTCGAGGAAGTGCAATAACTCAATATAAAAAAAAAGATGTTTGCCTATTGTAAAAATACAGTGTGATTGGTGTTGAGCTCCTTTGCAGGGTTTGTTATAGCGCAATGGGTAATTAAGAGATTAGCCTAAAAGTTGGAGCAACTGTATAGGGTCGTTTGTTTTCTGCCTTAGAAGTTGCTACAAATAGATTACCAATCCCTAGAAAAGCTGAATCTAGCTCTAAAGTTGTTAGCACGGTTTGTTTCCTTCTGTTTAGTTCAAGTAAAACCTCCATTCCTTTGGCTCTGGTGTGCTGGAATGACTTCAGACACCAATGTTTGCTGAAAGCAGTGCTGGTCTTTGCCTACACGAACAAGAAATATAGATTTCACAAACTGTGAGAAAGTGCCATCTTTCTTGCATGGGTATGCCCCCACTTTTTGCTGAACTGCTGATGTGCTTTGACAGTGTGTGCCCTGTGCTCCTGCCAACCAGGTGCCCAGGGCCTGTGTTCCTTCTCTAAAATGGTGTTGAAACTAAAACCCAATTGGCATCTCTGGCCACCTATCAGCCCCTAGTAAATGGTACCCCAGGGCCTAGCGACCAGAGAAGGCCCCTAAGGGCTGCAGCACTTATTGTGCCACCCTTAGGGACCCTGTACCCTGACACCCACACACTGCCTTTGCAGGCTGAGTGTCCCAGTACAGAACTAAACAGAGAATCGACATTGCACACATCCGTGTGCCATGCCCACAAACCCACTTGCCTGGCATACATTAGTCACCCCTATAGCTGGGTGCTCTATGCCAGTGGTGTGAGCATAGGTGCATGAGCCCTGTGTCCCTACAGTACCCAGGGCCATTCCTGGGCACTTTAAGTGCAGTGCTGCCATTAAGAGTATATGGTGCTGGGAGGTCGTCATTACGAACTCCACAGCACCCTGGTGGCTTCACTGAAGACTGAGAAGTTTGGTATCAAACTTCTCAGCACATTAAACCAGCACTGATGCCAGTGTGAGATTTAATGTAAAATGCACCAGAGGGCATCTTAGAGATGCCCCCTGAAACCTGACCTACAATCCACGTCTGGACTGAGAGGCTGCCTAGGCTGCCACACAGCAGACAAGTTGCTGGGCCCCTGGGTGGAGAGCCCCCAGCTCTCCTGGGCCTGCAACAATGCACATCCTGGGTGATGTGCTAGGTTTCCTCCCCCAGGATGGGCAGGGGGAAGCTTCAAAGGCCTGCTGCCTCTGTGAGCTTCTCCAGACCATTTGCTGAACCCAGCAACTGACCCCCACCAGTTCTGACCCCACTCTAGCAGGAAGACTGGCGGGAAACCCCACGTCAGGAAGGGGGTGTGCCAGCCTGGGCCAACCCTCAGGTGGGAGAGGATAGGTGAAGCACAACCCCGGGCTCCAGCCATCTTGAAGATGGGGAGCCCTGCCCAATCCCAGCTAGGCTCCTGCTCCCCTCCCACAAGAGAGAAGCAGGCTAGGGGGTGAACCCACCTCAGGACCGGGACCTATTGGTCCCTGCCCTTGCCCTACCTGTAACATCCCTAAATTCAGTATTTAGGGGCTCCCTGAACCTTCCTTCCTTCCTTAAATCCCGATACGAAAAAGAAGAAAGAAGATCAAGAAGAAGGAGACCCGCCAGGCAGCTGCTAACAACAGGACGACACCCACTGACTTGGCCCCAGCTCTACCAGCCTGTCGACCCTGGAACCTGCCCCTGCGGAATCTCGGCGACTCCTGCGGACAGCAACCTTGGACGACCCGGAGGACCTGCCTGCCTTGACCCTCTAACAGACTGGGACTCCCCTGAGCAGAGGCTCTGATCCAACAGAAACACCCCTGGTGCCAGCCAGGAACACAAATCCAGCCCAATCTGCACCCGCCAAGCCCGGCCTGTGGCCGAGTAATCCAAGACCACAAGGACGTCCCCCCGTTGACTGGGACCCGAAGTCCAGTGCCCAAAGACCCTCCTTGACGACCCAGATGACACCTGCAGCCTCAGAACCCAGGCCCCCACCAACCGCGACCAGCCGAGGGTAAGCTTTCCCGACACCCAACGACACCCCTGCACCCAGCGCCCAACGGCCCCCTGTACCCTCCTTTGGGGTACTCACCTCTTCTCCAAGATCCCAACTTACCTCTCGAAGTGGTGGTGGCACCTGAAGAATCTCCGTCCCAGTGTCTGCAGCCTTTGTTCCATTTTTACCTTTTCCATTAAATAACATTGGGCACCAACAGCTCAAAAGCACCCTGCACCCAGCCGCCAGAGTGCCGCTGGAAGTGCAACTACTACCCTACTCTACTCCCCCAATTGCCCTGAGTAGGTGACCTGGAGCTCGGCTCCCACAGCTAAATATTGCTTAACATTTAAGAAAAAAACCTAGAAATTCACTTTTAAAAGACCAAAGGTTTAAGTAATGTTATAGTTAGTTGAATTTGTCAGTGACAACATAAACATTTTGAACTTTGAAAAAAACACAGAAATTCACCAGTTATAGTTAGCAGAGCTAACTATCACTTGCGTCCCCTGCTTTGCGCTGCTAATGACCTTACATATTACATCACTAATCGTGGCATGTTCTATGACATCATTTATGACTGATGACATCATCCAATGAGTGTGCTAGTTAGTTGATGTAATGAGTGATGTAATATATGAGGTCATACGCAGTGTATAGCGGGGCCACAAGTGATATCTAGCTCTGCTAACTAGAACTGGTGAATTTCTGTGTTGTTTTTTTTAGTTCAAAACTTTTATGTTGTCCCACACAAATTCCTTTAACTATAATATTACTTTACCCTTTGTTTTTTTCCATGAAAATAAAGGTTGGGCCTAGTCTATCAAAATGTATGCACAAGAGTAAAACATATGTTGCGTAAGACAACAACTGGAACCCTGAGGAGGAAAACATCCCCTGTTTCATATTCATTCAAAAACAGTTTGTTGGGGGCGTGGCCAAGATGGCGGCCTGACCAGACATGCTCCGCGAGGCTCCCCTGCCCTAAACCCCATACTTCCCTTCTAAAAGCCTGCAAACCCCTCAAAACGTGAGCTCTGCAGCCCACTGAGCGGTGCTCTCCGGCGCCGTCCTTCTGGCTCGCCTGTGTGCGCTGAAGCGCCTGCTAGAGCCACGAACACCGCAACGCGAGAGCCCGCCTGGGAGAGACGGCGTAATGGCGGCCGCGAGCAGTCGGCGGCTAGGCTGCCTCTGGTGAGGACGGTGGCCTGCGGGGTACCGGCTGAGTGCTGCAGGCTGCGATCGCCGCGATCGGGACCCGAGACAGACAGTCGGGACCCAACGCGACTTGCGTACAGCCGAGGTCAGAGGCGGAGGCTTCCTGGATAGGCTCGGCAGGCCATTGCGAAAATCGAGGCCCCGGCTTCGGGCCTGGTTCGCACGGAGAGGCGAGGGCGAGTCACAGCATTTTCACCCGGCGGAGGCTCATGCTCTACTTGTGGACAACGGATCTACCGGCGAGTACCCGCTTCAGTGTGTGGATGTTGGCCCCCATTGCTCGCCGACACCTAGGAGCTTGTGACCGGGTGCTGGGGCAGACACAGGCGGCACGGACTGTCGTGAAATTGAGGCCTGGGTTTCGAACCCGGGAAGCCCTGGCCACCGACAGAAAGGAGGCGACTTGCTGAGGGTCGGAGCCTGACGTGAGGAGACACAGACGAACCAGTGACTGAACTCAAGGCCGACAGGTGAGGAGAGGCACGGTGGGAGTGGTAGTGCCCAGCCACTTGTCACGCAACAGGACCACCGGGTGCAACTGGGGGTCTACCGAGCATTAGAAGAGAGGTCGGCCCACATCGTGGAGATCCCCTGGGGCGGTATACATCCTGCTGGACCAACCTGGTCACCGCCAAGCTAACTGACCCCCTAAGACTACCCCTTCATCACGCCCCATTTCACCGGACGCCGACCTGCCCTTCCCTTCGGGGATCAGAGACAGAGGGGACATGGCAAATGCAGGGCGCAGGGGAGGCTGCACTATAACCGATATGTTGGCCAAAAGCGCCACAAAGGGGGAGAAGACCCAGACACCCCCCTCGCTAGTGGCACCAACCCACACCCCAGGGCAGGAGAGCGGAGGAGGCCCTATTACTAAAGCCTTCCTAGAATCGCTATTCAACACTCTGCAGCACGACTTTCAGGCCTTGAAACAAGAGCTGGCCGGGGAGCAATGTGAGCTGTGCCGAGACGTGGACGGCCTGGGAGATAGGGTCGCCACGGTGCAGGAAGCGGACCTGGCCCGCAGCGAGGAGGTAGAACTTTTGCAACAAGAAGTACTCCGCCTCCGGGAGCAACAAGTGGACCTCCAGGCACATACGGAGGATCTCGAAAATCGCTCTCGGAGGATCAACATACGCGTCCGGGGAGTGCCATTGAAAGCCGAAGAGAACAGCATCACTTGTTATCTGCAGGAACTATTCAGGGAGGTTCTTGGCGAACCTGCTGATTTTGACATTCGCATTGACCGTGCGCACAGGGTCGGCCTGGCACGGCGTGCACCTGCCCCTCCGCCGGACATCCTGGCATATCTCCCCGACTTCCCCTTAAAGGAGCGGATCTTAAAGGAGGCCCACCAGAAACAGCCTCTCCACTTCCAAGGCCATCCTGTGGCCTTGTTCCAGGACCTTTCCGCCATCACCCTTCAGAAGAGGAGGGCTTTCAGGGTGGCCACGACATTCTTGCGGGACAACGAGGTGCCCTACTCCTGGGGTCACCCATTTCGATTAGTCTTTAAATGGAAAGGGGCCCTACACCAAATGCGCTCGCTCTGAGACACTTGTACCCTGCTGAGCATCGAACTTGTGGAGGATGAGCTACCGGGAGAGGACTCACCACGACGGTCGCAGGAGGGATCCACGCAGCACCCACGGGGCGGATGGCAACGGGTGCGGTGACAACGCCCTCCCAAAGCGGACCTTAAACCCGATCCGACGACGATGGCCCAGGAACAGGCAGCGGCCATTCAAGAGGTGGTCAGAGACACATCGAGCCCGCACCGAGTCGCTGACTAAAGGGGACTTGCCTACATCACATTGAATTTGCAGGACTGGGGGGACGGGCGGGGGGGCCGACGGGGCTGCCACTGCCACATACTCCTTCACGTTGAGACTCCACAGGTTTGGACGACGTTCTGATAAACCTGGGACAATGGTTTACACTTGGGGATTCCTAGTTGGGGCTCGGGAGGGTGGATGGGGGGTTTGTGGGTTGCGGCTAGAGGGTGGGGGTTGGCAGGGCTGGAGTTCTAGATTGGGGGTAGAGGGGGTGGTTGGGGGTTCTTCAGTTGGGGTTGAGTTTGGGGCAAGGGGGGGGGGTGGGATGGGGGAGGGGTCAAGGGTGGGTACCAGTGTGCCAGGGGGGGTTCAATGTGCGAACTCGCTTGCTCTACATACTCCAATTGCGTCGCAGAGCTATCACTCTCACATAGCACCTTTCATCTCTTCCCCTTAAGATGACAGACTTGGTCTTGAAAGTATTGACCCTTAATGTGAAAGGCCTGAATAACCCCATTAAACGGAGGGCAGTGCTCTCTTATTTGGAAAATTCAGAGGCCGAAATTTGTTTACTCCAAGAAAACCACTTACTTGCGAAGGATTGGCACAGGATGCGGTCCCGCGCTTTCCCCCACCAATTCTTCTCTACTCTACCAGAGAAAAAAGCGGGGGTGGCTATCTTGGTATCTGGACACTTCCAGGGCCGGATTGGTGACAAGATGGGCGAGATTAAGGGCAGACTCCTGACACGTAGCTTCCTGATAGGGGGCCAACAGCTGACAATAGGCTCCCTGTACAACCAGAACACAGGCCAGGAATCTTTTCGGAAAACGGCCATCTCGGAGACACTCAGATCCCCCGATCCTCTTTTCCTTTTAGGGGGGGGGCCTCAACCTGGTGATGGACACTAATGCAGATAGGTCAGGGAACAGGTATGGAGACACGGGCACCCTCACTATGGCAGGCAAGTCCTGGCTACATGACCGGGGGTTGGTGAACTTATGGAGGGCCAAACACACAATTCACCGCACTTATGCCAGACTAGATCACTTTCTCGGATCCTCTGACTTGCTCGCCCAGCTGGCGGACGCTTGCATTGTGCCAGCAGCTCTTTCCGACCATGATGCAGTAGAACTTACACTCCAGATCCCCAAGACCAGGTGTCCTTCCGGGAAATGGGGGTTACGCGAAACTCTCTTGCAATGTCCGGAGGTCACCAAACAACTTCGCAAATGCATTACTGGCGATCTATCCATGAAGGTCACCGCCTGACAACAAGGAATGACTATAGGAGCGAGACTTCCCTGATGAAGGCCTAGTGCCGAAATGCATTGGAAGGATTGTTGTGATTTATTTTAAATGAAGAACTGCATTGTTGAGAAAATTTGAACAAACATTGAATTTCCATGAGAAGTATGAATAAAATACTTTGGATACAAACAAGAAACGTCTTTCAAGATTAACTTTATTGATAAACTTTAGCTGTAAGTTCCCAGCACTTAAGTCAGTGCCCCAGGAGACACCCACACTACTCGTGTCGGTGCTACCCTTCTTGATTTTCATTATACTCCCGAGCGGGGAGTAATCCTAGAAGCACGATACACTGAATTATTGTATGGAATTAACCAAGCAGTGCACAGCCAATTTCCTTAATAGTTTATCTATCCATTAATGACACGCCCGAGACCTCAGCATCAGCCTTGTGGGGCGCCCTGAAATCGGTGGACTGCGGCGAGCTCATCGCGATAGCAGCGGCGGACACTAAGGTTCGCACAGCGAAACGGGCCGAGTTAACGGCCCAAGTTTCCGAACTCGAAAGGGTTCACAGCCGCACCGGGGCGCCACGAATCTGGAAACAATTAAAAGCAGCCAGAGCCCAATTGGCCAGCTTAGACATTGACAGGGCAGAGTTCGCCGCCCTGCACCTCTGCCACACTTACTATGTGGGGGGACAAGACGGGCTGACTTCTCGCTAGCGCGTTGAAAGCGAAAACCCAGCGCTCAAAAATTCAGGGCCTGAAGGACGGACAGGGCAATTAGATCAAGGAAGAGACACATATTGCAGAAGCATTCCGAGACTTCTACGCCTCTCTGATGCTGATGCTGTTCCGGGCACGGACATTGACACATATTTGAAGAATGTGACGACCACGGCACTCTCCTCGGCGAGCACGGAGGCCCCCATTAGATTAGACGAGGTGGTAGCTGCTATATCCCGCCTCTAGCCCCTCAAATCTCCGGCCCGGACGGTTACTTCGCAGGTTTTTATAAAACCTTTAGCCCAGTCCTTACTCAGCTCTTCACCTCCTTCAGTGGTCGGGGCTCCATCCTCCAAGACATGTTGGAAGCCGAGATAGTGGTGCTACCTAAGCCCGGCAAGGACCCCACACACTGCTCGGCATTTCACCCTATCTCCCTCCTCAATTTGGACCTGAAGCTTTTCACAGGCATGTTGGCTGCACGTCTCGGGCCGTACCTACCCGGGGTTCTCTAGCCCGAGTCGCCAATGTAGCGATAACACCAAACTGATCCTCCACCTGGTGGACAAGACCCATTTCCAACAGTCGGATTCAGCTCTGCTGGCCATTGACGCAGAGAAAGCGTTTGACTGCGTTAGCTGGTCTTTCCTGCAACGGGTCTTGGCCCACTTTGGTATAGGAGATCGCTTCCAATCTTGGATTGCGAGCTGTTATCACCACCCACAAGCGTGGGTTTGCCTGGGTACCATGCGCTCGAGCCCTTTCGAGATTCAACGTGGCAGGAGACAGGGGTGCCCTCTTTCTCCCATCTTGTTTGCTTTGTATGTGAAGCCGCTGGTGCAAAAGGTCCGCGACAACCCGGACATACATGGCATCACTTTCGGCGGAGAGCCTCACACGATTGGCCTCTACGCTGACGATATCATAACCGCCCTCGATAGCCCAGACTGCTCGATCCCCGCATTTCTAGGAGAGGAGGAGTCCTTTGGCGCGGTGTCCGGTTTTAAGATAAACAGGGGAAAGTCGCTTATACTGCCCCTGGGTGGCAATGCCCGTCCTTCTGAGGATACGCCGGTGTACGGAGGGGGCCTGCAGACAACATCACAAATTCCGTACCTGGGTATCACTCTCACCTCCTCCACGGACTCGACGGTCACCCTGAATTATGCAGACCTACTACCCCAAATCCGCTCAGATCTGGCACGGTGGTCCAAACAGCCTCTTTCCCTACTAGGGTGTGTTGTGGCAGTGAAGATGTAAGCTCTGCCCAAGATTCTATAGGTTTTCCAAACTATTCCGGTGTTGCACCCGACAGGCGCCATTGCCACCCTACAGAGTGCCTTTCAGCACTTCATTTGGGTGGGTGGGTGGGGGGGGGGGGGGGGGGGGGGGGGAGGGACGGAGGAGGGAAACGCCAACGACTTCACAAACAACTAGCTTACAGAGGCAAGGATGAGGGGGGTCTTGGGATCCCCAATCTTCAACAATACTTTCAAGCAACCCAGCTCCACTACCTCGTCGAGTGGTACAGACCGGAGTCTGAAAAGAGATGGTTGTTCTATTGGGTTTTTATCTAGGAACCTAAATCAATATTGCTATTTTATGCCCTTGTACGACTATAAATCAATAATATCCCTATAATGGCATAAGAATCAGATCCATATTTAAGTAAATAGCCCTTGCAGTCCAAAGCACGGCAGAAGCTACTTCCTTGGATTCCTAGAAAGCACAATGAGTTCTTTCGACACACCAAACCTCCAGCAACCTGGGAAATCCCCATTTGCTTTTGTTTTGATTTGATTTGTCATTTAAACTCATGCGAACACTAAAGGAACAGTCAGTTCTTAGTGATATCTTTATTGACGTCTTATGTCCAAACCTTACGTCAAACTCGGCACCTTTCAGGTATAAATATACCAATGTTGCCTTAAGCAAACACACGGTGGTGGTTTTGGAGCAGAGCAGCTATCTACTTGCCTGAGAGCCCAGCAGATGCGAGAGCCCACAGACGCTGCCCCTCCTCTTTGACGCACAGAGAGACGCTGTCTTTTCTCCTGCCGAGAAATCCAGCTCCGGTGTTCTCAGCCGCCTTCGCGGGTTGCTGGGATATCGAGTCCTGAAAGAGAGATACCAGACCTCCTGCATTCTATTACCCAGGTAAGGAGCTGACTAAACCCTTAAAGAGAATACTTGAGTCAGATTCTTGGCAAAACCAACTTAACTTAAATTGCGACTTACTTACTCCTTCCCACGTATTAGGCTTAGGTCAGGTACACCGGGGTAAGCGTATTTTAGAAGCACCAGTTGAGTACGTTAGTCAATGTATATATGTATGTATATATTTTATCCATTTTAAAGTATCTTATGGCTAAGAAACCATATCAATGCTTTTACAGTATTATTTCATAATACTCCTTTTACTGTACGTACTTTACTTTACATTAAGTATTGCAATTGTGGCAATTCATTTCTCTTGCATGAGAAAGAAGACTGCTCAATATATTACACCTTTTTATTGAAAACGCCCGTCTCTTTTCTCGGCACTCTGGTGAAACTAAGTACGCACATTTGACGGAGTGAAATAGCTGTCTATTGTTTTCACACGACTCTAGAGATGCACTCTTATTCTGAGGGAGCAAAGTTGTCATGTTATATGGTTGTCAGAAGCTAATCTTTTCTTGTCTATCCAGGGAGGTTAAACTCCTCCTCGTTTATTCGAGAAAGTTTCTAGTGAGCTCTGAGCTAGCTGGCAACCCTTAAGTCTAATATAGTCAGTAGAGACCTAGTCGACCTCAGTCCTACGTCTACACTGCTGAATATATTATTCCAATGCGCAGAGCCTATTGGGAATATAGGAACTACACTAAATGGCGCCCAACGTTTGGTAAGGTGATAAAACTAACGCAAGACGTTAGAGTAACTCAGTCGTGCTTTTTCACACAGACCCTTTTTCCCGTAAATACTGCAAAAGACGTCTGGAGTGGGTAAAAGTTTAAAATCCGCCGGAACTTAGTAGGAAGAGATTCTATGTATAATTTTTGGTTTAGTCAACGTTGAAGGATAAAGTGTTTCAAAATATTGTGCACCTAATCTTGGTTTCCTTGAAACCTGATCTGCAACAAAAACCTTTCTGCCAGTAAAATGGGGGAAAGTGAAGACGAGAGGGAGGCAGCTAGAATAGCAGCTCGACTCCTAGAGGAGGACACGAGTCTCCTACAGAATGACCTGAATGCTATACTCATTCCGGTCAACATAAGAAAAACTATAACTATTAAACTTCCAGAAAACGGACTGACATCACGAGGTAGTACAGTCATATTCGTGGTAGAGGCCCATGAATATTGGCAGACAGAGGTATTCTATTCATGGATAAACTTTCCAGCAGCAAACGCTGCAACACACGAATTCCACTATTACAAAATAGAGGAACCTCCGGATGAATACACTCTTTTCGAGGACGTTGAAATCCCACTAAATTACCAAGAGCACCTGCTCTGATTTAAAGGCGCCCTAAAACATAATAATCACATAACCAGGCTCGGTCCACTAGGTAGACCAGGAGCAACGTGGCCGGTTCTAGCCAGCTACACACCACATCCAGACATCGAAAAAATGTCAGACCGGGAACTGTTAGCCCAGCTAAAAGTACTAATTAAAAAACAGACAATTAGTCCAATATGTAATGCGGACTTCAACAGTCCAACCATCTATTAACATTCCACAGCTGACCCCTCATCAGGGAAACACAAACAAAATTACACCACAAAACATACAATCATGTCTTGGTAAAACACCCGCAAAACGGGAACAAATTCCATTCTGGCTAGCACAAAAGATAACTCAAATAGAGGCGGTATTTCCGAATACTACCCCTAGTGAGAAACACAGAATTCTGACTATCTGCCTTCCAATGGGGGTCGCACCACATGTGGAGGATTGTGACACTTGGGGCACAGTCTTTGCTTCCATTTTCACAAAAACTCATGGTGTTCCGTCCATGGCGGTAATACCAGATGTACTAAGACAGATTCAAAATGAATACGGTCCAGAACCTGCTTTAACTCTGGGTTTGAAATTACTGAAAGACTTCAAGCAGGTCTCGGCTATATTATTAGCCAACATAAGAGGAGAAGCAGCATCTGTGGCGATCCGCCAGAAATTGAAAGAAACAGATATAACAGACCAACCAAATGAACTTGCCAGAATCATAGAGCAATCCTATGAAGAACTAGGTAGAGATAGTTTGGGTGGGAAACCAATAAAACCCCAACTAACTGAAAATCCTGAAAAGATATTTATTAAAAATAATTTAAACACTCCGAAGAAGAGCTGGGATGGAAATAAACAATCCACTCCCAAAGAAAAAAGATTCCAGTCCAGAGGAAGGTCTCCTCGGCGGAGAGAAAGATCTCCGGACCAAGCCCTCTGAGAAGAGATACAACCTTAAAAATAGGGATAATTTGAAAAAGCCTGATAGATATCAAGATATTGATACACGTCCCTCTCGATCTTTTCAGACTTCCTCGCAGAAATCGGAAAGAAGAGGACGGTCAGAACACAGGGAAGAGCACGTCAAGTCCAAAGACAAGGAACCTGCTCAAAGTAAAAAATTACAATTTCCAAGAAAGAAGGTAGCCAGTATTAAAATAATAAAACATGCCAAGGATACAGAGGACACAGCTGAAAAACGGAGAGTGGGCCCAGACAATGCTAGACAGTGCAGCAGAAGTGACCATAGCTCGCAAGATCCTGATGAATCATCTGGAGACAGTGGACACGAATGAATACATTCAGGTGGAAACTGCAGATACCAGAGTTAGCAAACCTCATAAAATATACGAAATAACATTGCGTATAGAGGGAGATAAGACTAGGAAAGTAAGGGGTCTTTTTTGGGACAACCTTTCAAAAGGCTATGACATCCTATTAGCTGAGAAAGACTGGCCACCAGAGTTTGTCAGGGAGTGCCCTTGTGGCGAACAAATGATTATGCCTGCCTTCTCAAATCATATTCCAATTCATAGAAAATACATATATGCAAGAAAATGGGCAGTAGCTCAAGCTCCTGCATTATATAAAAATCATGTAGGATGGGACGAGGTCTCTCCTCCTCACAAAATCCAGTTAAAAAGTCAACCAACTGCACAAAGGCAGTATCCAAATAAGCAAGAAGCTAAAAAACAAGTCAGAGAGATCTTAGATCAATTTGAATACCAAGGGGTGATCGAAACATGCACCTCTCAAATGAACAATCCTTTGTTTCCTGTCTCCAAACCAGACGATTAATATCGTCTAGTCTTGGACTACAGACACCTTAACTCATGTTGCAAGACATTTGCTGTACAAAACTCACACAGTGCAGCACTAATGAATAACATCGTTCGCAAAAAATATAAAACAACATTAGACATCTCTAATGGATTCTTTTGTCAAAACATTGCACCTGAAAGCAGGTATTTAACCGCTTTCTCAATAATGGGGTCACAGAAATTTCTGTCGGCTCCCACAGGGATTCAAGAATAGCCCAGGATTATTCTCAGCAAGGGTAACAGAGTTACTACAAATATATGATGATGAGGCATTATCTTATGTCGATGACATCTATCTCACAGATGATGACCTGAATACTCACTTGAAAAGAGTGAACACCATAATACTTGGGTTTGCAGCAGAGGGTTACAAATTCAACTTTAAAAAGTCACGAATTGCCCACCTAACTGTCCTGTTTTTAGGATATGAAATATCAAGTGAAGGCAAAAGCCTAGCAGACAACTTCTTAGAGAAGTGCGCTGTACTCCAAGCACCAAAAACGCTGAAGAACTTACAATCGATTCTAGGCTTCCTGAATTTCGGAAGAACTTACATTCTAAATTATGCAGTTAAACCTCTCTATAAATTAATAAAACCTGATTTTAAACCAATCAATTGGACTCAGAAACACACAGAAATTTGGAGATCATTGCAAACAGACATGTTAGCTAAAACAAAACTACAAACGCACGACAACACACGCAACCTTGTAATCCGAGTCATCCCAGGAAGATGCGGATTCACGTACCTGACCTCTAATGAGGGAGAAACCGTACCAATGGCTTACAAATCACATTTGTACACAGAAGCTGAAAAAACATTCGGTCTTACAGAGATTATTGTAAATGCGGTTCAAACTATTGTAGCAAAAGAAAGAGTCCAAGGCAAAAGAATAACTGTTTTTACAGTTTTACAGCAGAATCAGCCCTTGAGGCGTTATTAAGCCCAGTTAATCTAAAAACGGTGGCATTAGATCCAAAATGGACACAGTGGGAAAATTCTCTTGCTGCAGAAGACGTGAAGTACTATTTTGACCCGAACATGAAAAAACTGAAAGATCTAAAATATGAAGAAGAATATCCTCTGCCAATCGAAATTCTGCCTCTCCGACAGTACTCTTGTGTAATCTATATGGACAGATTTGCACAACATTACGATGTGGATAATCAATCCTACAATGCGGCGTGCGCGATTGTTAAAGGTCGCTGGCGCTGTGGTAAATTCAGACCAAAAATAACAAAAACTGAATCACTGAGAAACTGTTCGGCTCAGCGAGCTGAAATCAGATCTTTAAAGATGGAGCTTGAAAATGCCGATCGTGAATTCCCGACACTAAAAGTGTGCGATTCACATTTCTGCGTCAAATATTACAATAATGACTTGCAGAACTGGGTTCAAAACGATTACAAAGAGGACACAAGTGCCACAATAAAGCATAAGAAGCTTTGGGAACAAGTAGTTCTTTTGCAGAAAGAACTACGAAAGACTCACGTGATACATACACTGAGTCATCAACGTGATGGCGTTCACGTTGCCGGGAATTCATTGGCTAATACAGCCACAGCGGAAGCAGCTCAACCGGCTTCCGTAGCCACAAAAAAGCGTTTAGAAAAATACATAGATGGGGAAACCATGCTGGCAGTAAAAACGTCTTCAAAAGGCGACTGTGCAGCACTACCCGTAAACTATCCACTCAATTATACATACATAATTGATGCAAACTCCGTTCCTTTTGCTCGAATCCCTGGAGTGGGGGATAGAGTGATTCCAAACACGAACAGGAGAGTCTTATTAATAGCAGACTCACATATGGGTGAAGGTCCGAGGCACAAACAGATCAAGGAATCCCTGAAAGAATTACAATCAGAATACTGGTGGCCGGGGATGAGCCTGCAACATTACAAATTTGCAAACAGCTGTCCAAACTGCAACAGAGATTGCAGTAGTGAACCGACCGGAGTATTGCCATGACCATTATAGTAGTTAGCATAAAGCTATCTATACGTAAAATCCAGCGTCCCATTAATTTCCTTTTAAGACCAGATTCACTTAAAAATACAGACCCCAGCGCTTGGCTGACGCCAGAACTGTTATAAAAGATTTGCGAGTCCTTATCGGCACATACGCAATTGGCATGCTACATTCTGACCAGGGTCCTGCTTTTAGCTCTCGAGCTTATAAGAAGGCCATGACCAGCATGGGCATTGGATTGCGGTACTCTTGTCCCTTCTATCCTGAGGGAAATGGGATTGTGGAAAGAAAAAAACGAGACATAAAGCAATCTATAACGGCGAGGGTATTAGATTGGGGTGATGGGTGGGTCCAACATTTAACAAGTGTCCAACGTAGTCTTAACAATCTGCCAAGAAATTCTCTAAAAGGTTTCAGTCCGTACGTACTATTGTTCGGAACTAGAATGCATATTCAGGACTTAGATAGTCAGACTTCAGTGGTAGAAAGAAAATGCTTTGATATCAAAGATCGTTTGGCTGTTTTACAGGACTTAAATGAAACAAGAAAAGATCTGAGCAACATAAAGTTAAAACAACAGTCAACAGCCACTGAAGATAAACCACCTGTCCCAGTAAGGCCTGTCTGGATTCCAAAGATTGGGGATCTGCTCAGAGAGAAGATCGCTGTGAAGAAGGAATTTGGGCCTTCTTACAGAAAAGCAGTACCTGTCTTAGCTGTCAGCGGAACAAGATCAGTTGTACTACCACCCCTTGCTGGTAAAAAGGAGAACCGAGTTGTATCCATCGACCTGGTAAAACCACAATCATGTGGCCAATAATAAGTAGTAGGCCCAGTGGACTCCCAAGAAAGACAGAATACCAAAATTTGCTACAATCCACGAGGTTCAAACTGAGAGACTAATCACATTTGATAAACCTGCAGTGAATAAAAAAAGGACTACGCAACAATACCATGGAACTTGTGCCTCTTGAAACCCAAATTGAAACAGTTCGTCAAGAAAAACCTGTCTACAACGATGTAGCCTCAGACTATGCTAATAAAAGAAAAAATGAAAAAGCAAAGGAAAATTCGGAAGCAATTCCAACAATTAAAAGAAGTGCATCTGGCTACTTCATCAATTTCGATAACTTTTCTCAAGATCCAAGCGAACCTGAAGAAATGCCAATAACAAAAACTTTCAAAGACAAATTAACTGAACTATTTCATCAACTCAAAGAAACCTATCTGATATCTCCATGGATTGAATTTTGGATTGTGTTAGGTGTACTTTTCCTCCTGCTTTGGCTCATCATGGTACTTTGTTTGGGAAAATTCATTGAGGGAAAATACAGTACAATGGACACAGCAAGTCAGACCATCAACTTGGTCCTAAAGCCACACAAGTCATCTCACATCGAGAAAAGAGAACTATCATCAGTGAATGTCACAGCCATTCCAACACCCGGTGGGGTAGCTTGGGACAAAACGGATTATGAAATCTATGGCCCGGTTGAACTCTTGAAATATCCACATCAGTTCAAGGTTTCGTTAAGTGACTTTGTAAAACCAAGTACATTCTCTGATGATTGGGACTTTGAGAGCATAAATAATATGATTTAGTAATGTCAGCAAAATTTACAGAACATGATTACTTACAGGGTTCGTCGAATTATGAACAAATGTACTGCTACAATCACTTTGCACATCACTATTTACATACATCTGCTCAACCTAGAAATGTTTTAAAGTATAATCTGTCAGAAGGCTCACTCCAAGTCCATCGAAGCCGACGATGCTCCCAATGCCCCACCACCTCAGCAACGGCCAGAAACCACTAAGCCGCCTCTGAAGCAGCAGGGAAAGGGGAAGTGGACAGAAAAAGAGAGACAGCCTGGTTGAAGATTGTTCTTCTCTGGTCTTCTGCCAACGTTGAAGATTAACACTGGCACCTGCAGTAAGACACACACTTATCCTACTGTAGACTCTTTAACAACTTTAAGGAATTACAATTCTATTATTACTACGGTTACCTGGAAGACCTGGCTATTTGCTTCTCTCTTATATGTTGGGTGGCTGACTGCTACTATTAGTTCTGACTGTACTGTGTCTGAAAAAACATATATGCACATGTATATTAGCTATAATTCACTATTGCATTTTATGTATTTCCACTGCCTCAAGATTGGTTATAATTCCAGAACCTCTACTCACCAACTCAATGTGTAGCTGCCTCTTAAGTAACCAGGAATTTAAGAAAGCTCCTAGTTATCAACTTCAACTGTGAAAAAGAAAGTCCTGTAACAAACTGATACTCAGGAAGATGATGACAGATACGCCTCACACTGTCCTGGCGTTAATGTCAGTATTCTTGACTGCTTCCAAAAACCTTTATAATTAAAATGTTCCTTCGGAAGAAAATAAAACTAAACACAAGTCTTTTCAAAACTGTCTTTTTTTAAAGTATCTGAAGATGGCACTAAAGACCTGTGCCTCAAAACTGGTTTCAAAACGGCTTACTTGACTCTGTACAGTAAGCTGTCGGTGCTCCCACGTAGCGCATGCGGCTTGATTGTAGATTTATTCAGATGGCTGTAGAAAACTCGGTAAACTGAAGGTCTTGACGAGATACAGATTCTGGAAATGGCAGACTTCACGGTGCGAGTTCAGTTGAAGTGAGTCATTCCGAAGTTCTAATCAGAGCCTCAGCTGAATCACCAGCGCGAGCTCCCAAGCACTAGACCGCTGCCGCTGGACAGCGATCACGGAACTTAAGGCGGCCATACTGATGTGGATTGCATAGTGCCCTTAAACATAATTTCCACATAAGATTGGACACCAGGAATCTTTTTCTTCCTTGTGGAACTGCTAGTACCTTCTTGCGCCGGATTGGCTTTGCTACAGATTTCGACCTAGAGCCCTGAACAGTGCCCATAATCCTGACAGTACCTCCCTCCAAAGGGAACCCTCCCAATTTTGGCTTCGAGGGATTGATCTGGTGAAATTGTCTAACTAACTTAGGAGCATGGACATTACTGGAAGGCTCCCATGATCTTTCGTCTGGGCCAAAACCCTTCCAATCCACTAGATAGAACAATTTTTTCCTGGAGATTTGAGAATCTAAGATTCTACTAACCTCAAATTCCTCTTCTGACTCTACTCTGATTGGGGTTGGTTTACTTGTGTGTCGAGCCTTAGGAGGATTTTTCTTTAGCAAAGATAGATGAAATGCTGGATGCACTTTTAAACTGCGGGGAAGTTGCAATTTGACTACCACCGGGTTTATCTTTTTCTGTATTTTAAAGGGGCCAATAAACCTAGGCTGAAACTTCCGGTTACCTTTCAATCTAAGATGTTTAGTGGATAACCAAACCTGATCGCCTACCTCAAAATTTTCTCCTGCCTTCCTCCTTTTATCTGCCTGCTGTTTATAGGAAATCTTAGCTTTGGTGAGATTTAACTGAGCCTGTTGATAGGATTTTTTCAAGTTAGCTATCCACTCTACCACAGTTGGATTTTCATCAATGAGTTTCCCCAGTTATCTTAGGGTGACGACCATAGTTTAAATAGAATGGGGTAAAACCTGTGGAGGCATGAACTGCATTGTTATAAGCGAACTCAGCCGACCAAAGCAGGTCTGACCAATTCCCTTCTCGCTCCATTAAATATAGCCTCAGGTACTGCTCCAACTCCTGGTTAACTCGTTCAGTTTGTCCATCTGTCTCTGGATGGAAACTGGTTGAGAACCGAGTGTCAATGCCCAAACTGTGCATATAATTCTTCCAGAATCGAGACACAAATTGAGCACCTTTGTCCGAGATTAGAATCTGAGGAATACCATGAGCTTGCACCACATGCTGGTTAAATAATTTCACCAACTGTGGGGCAGATGGAACTTTTTTCAAAGGAACAAAATGACCCATTTTAGAAAAGGTGTCTACTAACACCAAAATAGCAGTGTACCCCTGACTAAGCGGCAAGTCTACAATTAGATCTAATGATACTGTATGCCAAGGACCTGGAGCATTGGGTAGAGTTTGTAATAACCCCTGTGGACACTGTCTAGAGGGCTTTCCTTTTATGCACAGTTCACAGGTTGCGACATACTGTCCCACTTGAGCTGCCATTCCTGGCCACCAAAAATGCCTCTGTAACAACTGCAAGGTTTTCTTACTGCCCTTGTGACCAGCCAGCGGATCGTCATGACAACTATCCATTGCCTTTTCCTGCAATTCCCTGGTGGGCAAATACAAAGCTTCTTCATAGTATGGTAAGGAGTGCCTTACAGATTTTTTCTCATCGTCCGCTGCCCATTTTTCCGAATTCCTGCCATGAACATTTTTCCAATATCTCCTTGGTGAAGTCTTCTAACTGAATAACTCCTACTATTCTCTCTCGTGGAATGATTGGTTCATCTCTAGGAACTCCTTTCTCTTCAGAACAATTCATTCGTGATAAAGCGTCAGCTTTGCCATTCTTCACTCCTGGTTTGAAGGTTATGACAAAATCAAACTCTGAAAAATATAACGACCATCTCAATTGACGAGGAGTCAAGGTTTTGGCGGACTTTAAAAATTGCAAATTCCGATGATCTGTGTACACCGTTACCTTGTGTTTGGCCCCAAGCAGATAATGACGCCAATCCTGAAATGCTTCCTTTACTGCTAGTAACTCCTTATCAGCAATAGTGTAATTAAATTCAGTATCAGACAATTTTCTCAACCGATAAGCCACAGGATGGAGTTGTCCAGTAAGCTTGTTTCTTTGTGACAAAATTCCCCCTGTAGCAAAATCGGAAGCATCCGTTTCCACAAAAAATTCCTGCATAGGGTCTGGATGCATCAAGATAGGTGTCGTGACAAACACCCTCTTAAGAAACTGAAAAGCCTCTTCAGCTTCAGGAGACCAAAAGAACTCCTTCCCTTTCTTAAGGAGTTGAGTAATGGGTTGAACCTTGGCCGAAATATTTGGGATAAACCTCCTGTAGAAATTGGAGAAGCCTAAGAAACTCTGTATTTCTTTGACGCTCTTAGGAGATGACCAATCCTGAATGGCTTGTACCTTGGAAGGGTCCATGGCCACCCCTTCAGCCGACAAGATGAATCCAAGGAACTCCACTTTCTCCACGTGGAAAGAACACTTCTCCAGCTTGACATACAACTGATTTTCTAGCAATTTCTTTAAAATTGCTCGCACCTGGAGAACGTGATTCTCAATGCTGTCCGAAAAAATAAGGATGTCATCAATGTAAACGACGGCTACTCGGTCCAGAAATTCTCTCAGAACGTCGTTCACAAAATGTTGAAACGCTGCCGGAGCATTGCTTAATCCAAAAGGCATTACCTGGTATTCGTAAAGACCATACTTGGTGCGAAACGCTGTCTTCCACTCCTCGCCCTCAGCGACTCTAACCAGATGGTATGCCCCTCGTAGATCCAATTTAGTATATATTTTCGCTCCCTTCACTTGGTCTAGTAGCTGCGAGATGAGTGGTAAAGGATAACGATTTTTTACCGTCACCAAATTCAAAGCTCTGTAGTCTATGCATGTGCGTAATGTACCATCCTTCTTCGGCCGGAAAAACAGAGGCGAAGAAACGGGTGATTGAGAGGGTCTTATGAACCCAATCTTTAAGTAATCATCCAAATACTTTTTTAAGAACTTATTCTCTGCTTCGGCAAGTGCGTAGATTCGACTGCACGGCAACCTGGCTCCAGATTCAAGCTCAATTTTGCAGTCGTACTCACGATGAGGTGAGAGTTTTTCAGCATTCCCTTTGTCGAACACACTAGCCAAATCCTGATACTCCGGGGGAATTTCCGTGGTTTCCAGTGCACACACCTGATGTGCGAGTTGGGCCAATTCCCAAGCTGGTGAACCCATAGTTTTCTGATGAGAAGGGGTAAAGCAAAACCGACGACAATGTCCTGAGGTCATTTCCACTGATCTCTGTTCCCAATCGATTTTTGGATTATGCTCGGTGAGCCAAGGCAATCCCAGTATTAATTGGAATTGTGGAGCATCTATTAGATTGAAACGTAGAAATTCCCAATGACCCTGTAATCCCACCAACTCTAAAGTTTCAGTCTCCTTAGTGATAGGACCCGAAGTGAGGTTGGTGCCATCCACTGCCTTGACTATCTCCGGGTGTCTCTTTGTCACAGCCTGAATGCCCATTTCTTTGGCATAAGACAAGTCACAAAAATTGCCAGTAGCTCCGGAGTCAATCATAACAGATACCCCAGAAATTTCCTTAGTGCCAAATCTCACTACGAATGAGACTGTCAAATGTGGAGATACCGACTGTAGGGTGTTTATTTACTGCTGCACCTCTGGAGTTGAATTTTGTTCTTTTCCCACCAGGACAACTCCTTCTACTGATGGGATTTGGCTTTTAAACTTACACTGACCCTGGGTTTTTTCAAACAGTCTCTTACGAAATGACCCGACACTCCACAGTACAAGCACAAGTTGTTGGCCCGCCTTTTTTCTTTTTCTTCTTTAGACAATGGTCCCCTGATGGAGCCAATCTGCATAGGTTCATCTCCTGCACTGTTTTCAGATCGACTAGTTTCACTCTTAACCCGGTCAAGACGTGGAAAATAGGTTCGAAAGTCTTTTTTCTTCTCCGACTTCCTTTCTGAAAGTCGATGTTCCAGCTGCAAGACCAGGTCTATTAATTCTGATATCTCTTGGGGTCTCTTGGGTATCTGCGCCAACGCATCTTGTAGCTCGTCCCACAGGCCTCCGTAAAAAATGGTGGATCGCTTACTTTCTGGCCACTCAGTCTTTACAATTAGTTTATTAAATTGAGCAATATAGGCAATTAGCTCCAGGTTCCCTTGTTTGAGGTCTAAGAGTTCATTATCTGTGGCCTGCTCTGCAGTTCTGCGGTCAAAAATTCCTTATTAAATACATCGAAGTTGTACAGGGCTGGATCATCTCTTGAAATTAACGGCATTGACCATGCTGCCGCATCGCCGCTCATGTAGGACAGCATGAACGCAACCTTCACTCTATCATCTTTAAACACAACAGGTCGACAAAGAAAGTGCAGCGAACACTGCGTAAGGAATATCTGGGCCTTATGTGGGTCCCCCCCAAATCTCTCTGGATTAGCCAATGAAACCACTGGCGCAATGGAATGAATTACCTGAGTAGCTGCTTCTGAAGCTGAATTTCTACTCTAATCCGAAGACCCTCCTGCTAAGAGTTCCTCAATTTTTTACCTAATTATATGGTTCTCTTGTTGGGACCTTTTTATTTCCTCTCTTAAAGCCCTATTATCTTCAACAGACTGAGTTAACTGACTTTGCAGTCCATCCAAAATTCCTGCCAGAGTTTTCAAATCAAAGCCCTCTGCCATCGTGGCTCAGATGGAAAGTTGACACTTCAATCTGTCAAAAGGCTCACTCCAAGTCCGTCGAAGCCGACGATGCTCCCAATGCCCCACCACCTCAGCAACGGCCAGAAACCACTAAGCCGCCTCTGAAGCAGCAGGGAAAGGGGAAGTGGACAGAAAAAGAGAGACAGCCTGGTTGAAGATTGTTCTTCTCTGGTCTTCTGCCAACGTTGAAGATTAGCACTGGCACCTGCAGTAAGACACACACTTAACCTTCTCTGTAAACTCTTTAACAACTTTAAGGAATTACAATTCTATTATTACTATTGTTACCTGGAAGACCTGGCTATTTGCTTCTCTCTTATATGTTGGGTGGCTGACTGCTACTATTAGTTCTGACTGTACTGTGTCTGAAAAAACATATATGCACATGTATATTAGCTATAATTCACTATTGCATTTTATGTATTCCCACTGCCTCAAGATTGGTTATAATTCCAGAACCTCTACTCACCAACTCAATATGTAGCTGCCTCTTAAGTAACCAGGAATTTAAGAAAGTTCCTAGTTATCAACTTCAACTGTGAAAAGGAAAGTCCCGTAACAAACTGATACTCAGGAAGATGATGACAGATACGCCTCACACTGTCCTGGCGTTAATGTCAGTATTCTTGACTGCTTCCAAAGACCTTTACAATTAAAATGTTCCTTCGGAAGAAAATAAACTATACACAAGTCTTTTTTCAAAACTGTCTTTTTTGAAAGTACCTGAAGATGGCACTAAAGACCTGTACCTCAAAACTAGTTTCAAAACGGCTTACTTGACTCTGTACAGTAAGCTGTCGGTGCTCCCATGTAGCGCATGCGGCTTGATTGTAGATTTATTCAGATGGCTGTAGAAAACTCGGTAAACTGAAGGTCTTGACGAGAAACAGATTCTGGAAACGGCAGACTTCACAGATAACGCAACCTTTGCGGTGCGAGTTCAGTTGAAGTGCGTCATTCCGAAGTTCTAATCAGAGCCTCAGCTGAATCACCAGTGCGAGCTCCCAAGCACTAGACCGCTGCCGCTGGACAGCGATCACGGAACTTGAGGCGGCCATACTGATGTGGATTGCATAGTGCCCTTAAACATAATTTCCACATAAGATTGGACACCAGGAATCTTTTTCTTCCTCGTGGAACTGCTAGTACCTTCTTGCGCCGGATTGGCTTTGCTACAGATTTCGACCTAGAGCCCTGATGGGGACATTGTGCAACTCCACCAAAAAGCAGTTCGAAAACATTTTATGAGAAATTCCCATACTTCTCAGGGTTTAACACAAGTGATGCAGAAACGTTTTATTTTAAACTGTTAAATAAGACAGGGATAAAAACAATGTTGACAAATACTAAATTGATTTATTCTGAAAATTTTTATGAAAAAATGATTACATTTGGTTTTGAATTTTGGAAAGACAACATTGAAACGAAAGCCATCTGAGGTACAAAATATTGGCAGGTCCAAGGTTTAGATGCATTATTTAGAGCCTGCATGATCCCAGAACAAATAATATTTTTGAATGACACCATTCAACAGACTACTTGTCTTGGCCGAGCTAAGATTAAAGACTTAAACAAACCGTCTATTCCAAAGCCAATACCTGATAGTAATACCACTACAGATGTTGAGATAGACGTATCCCACATTTTACATCAAAACAGAACACATCCTGATTGGAAAAAGTGGTTGATCTGGCCAACAGACACAAATAACTGTCAAGATAGATTCCTGAACAAAAAACAGGGGTTCAAAATGACCAGACCAGACCCTAGATACTCCCAGAGACAACATCCAGGGATAGTAACAACATACAGTGTAGGGAAACTATGCCTTGAATGGCTACAGACATCCACACTGGCTGAAATTAAGCAACACTTGACTTTACTTAAAGACGGGGCTGACTTGAGCGATTTCATAATGGGACCACGTAAACAGCGTCAAAAACGTTTCATAGCGGCCGGTATATACGCTGCGTACAACGAAGCTTGGAAAGTAACTCAAATTGAGACAGCAGAAAAAATACGAGAAATTGATCGTATTAATTTGGAAAAATCACTTTCTGTTTTGGACGATCACAAGGAGGATAAACACACCCCTCCGTATTCCGCCCACACAGGAGACGGTCCGTATGACGTCACAGGAAAAGGAGGGAGCTACCAAGGAAAGGAATTACACGGAGGAGGAGAAAAAGGACCAACCAGGTATTGACAGGCGCGAAGAAGCCGGAGAAAGGAGAAAGACGCCAGAAGAGATGGAGAAACGAGAGAACCCGGAGCGAGAAGAAGTCAAAGACCCCAGAGGAAACAAAGAAGACGGTGAAGAAGATGAGCCGTGGTGTGAGGATTGGTGGATCCCATAGGAGGAGGCTAGAGAGCAGCCGCAACTCTGGAGAGTTGCGGCAGAGCCGGTGAGTCTCTCAGGTCGAGAAGGGGAGGGAGAGGGGTGAGTAGGGAAGGGGGGGGGGGAGCGGGTTAAAAAAGGGGCACGAGCATTTGTTTTCTTTTACACTGCACTACCCTCACTTCCCGCGTGACCTCCGGTTGTGAGCTACCAAGTATGTTCAGAGTATAAAGGCCTTCCATATTACTACCACTTGTTTCCTTTAGGGACAGTAAAAAACCCTTCCCCACAAGTATCCTTTTCCTCCCATAGTATAGTAAGTCAACCACCACAGTGCAAGGTGACAGGAACGCCCTAGTTTATGGGCATGTGATAGTAGAGAAGACTGACTGCTCCTTTCTTTTACTCTCATGAGCCTCCGTGGGTGAAACCCGGACCGAAGAGAGGACAAGATCGTCAAGGAGACCACAGAAGACAACGCTTTCCCTGGAAGAGAGTCAAGACCCGAGGACGCCGAAGAACTACTGAACCCCTCCATCTCCAGATCAAAGACGGTCAATAAAAGTCACCAACTGGCACACTATATACAGCCTCCTCGTCTATTTATCCGGCCTGCCCTCCCACAGTCACATACACTTACCATTTGGAATCTTTTTCTAATATATCTTTTCTACATTCCCACTATCACTTGTCACGGCTAGTTGTCAGAGTGTCAACCTCAGAATGATTAAATACTTGACACATCACCATAAGATCATTCAGATTGTAACATCCGATAGAGCAGTGGGGTTGCCCTATTTTCTTTCTCGTTAGTGATTATGAAAATAGTCTGTTAAACTGAAGTATAAAGATAGTTTGTTCTGTAGTTAAGAACATCTTGGTTTCAAAGAAAAATTCTTGTGCATTAAGTCGGCACCTTCTTTTGTGAATGTGCAACTACCACATTTATTTTGATGGAACAATGGTGGTAATCCCCACATGTAAGTGATCTAACAAAGTGCTAATTAATCTGCTTTCTTTTCCAAAGACAAAAACTTCCGGTCAGCTTGTCAACTTGCTTGAACTTGAACCACATGTGGTCAAAGGCAAAATCTTTGTGACTGTAGGCTTACACCTGTTGCTGTGAGCCAAACTTCGATCTGAGCTCTTGCATCATTGAGGCCTGTCCACTGCCGAATCAGTCAGGGCCCTGAGCAACTAGGACCTCCAGGTACTAGAGATCTCCATTTTAGTGTTAGATGTCATTAACCCTAAACCTAGAGACCGGTTTACCTCCTTGGATCCAGTAAGCTCACTTTCTATACTGCGAAACCGTGTCCCTTTACAATGCAGATTCTTAGTTACACTACATTACTGCTAGCAACTGCATATGATTACTTTCTTTTGAAGTGTTCGTTGTTAAGTCAATGTTCGCAACCCTAATATCCACAAACTATCTCGGGTTAAATGGGAGAATTGTAGCACTTGATTTTATAGTGTTGTTTTCACGATTGTTAGCTACTGCAAATATATGTTTGCGAACACTGCTGAACCACGCCAATGTTCTTGAAATTGCATTTTGGTGTTTTATATTTAGAGCTGTGATGATTTTTACGATCCCTCAAGTGAGTACCATAGTTTTTACAACCCATTGTGCTACATTACAATTTTCATTGGGTTTGATGTACTCTGTATTATTTTATTCCAATTTTCTACTGTAAACGAGATTCTATATCTTTAGACTTTTTTTTTATAAATTATGCACTTACAACTCTGACTGGACCATCACACTCTAACCCAAACCTTATTGTATTGTACTGCACCTAGACTCACCCAACACCACTTCCCTTGAGCTAAGCATAGGCTACAAGTCTTTGTCTACAGAAGAGTCAAAGAGGCCACCTATCCAAAGGTAACTAGCATCCTAGTTAGAGAGAACACCAGTTAGCTGATCTTTAGTACTCCCTATTTAATGAAATTATATCAAGATGCACCATCCCCATATAAAATATGGTTCATACTGGCACCAATACTCCAGCAATGAACTTTTGTATCTGAAAATTCAATTTAAATTATTAAACCTAGCGAGATTTACACCACTGCAGAGAAAGTACTTGACTATTAAAACGTGAGCAAAATGAATACTTGGGGGGGGGGGGTCTTATACAACATGCACTGTGTGCAAACTGAAGGGGTCAGGGGTTCTAGACTGAATTTACAACAGGACACAAATGGTCTCCTGGGCCATTCATCTAGTCTTTTATTACATTTAAGTAATGTTTAGATAACCTAAGCACAGTTATCCAACAAGTCTCTGGTCCAAATTAACTTTTTTCTTAATCGTCCAACAAATCCTCTAAGGAAGGAAACATTAAAAAACATAAATCAACCAAGTGTCTGATTTCTACCAACAGAGCTCTAGACACACTGAAGGGAAGTTCTTAATTAATGTTCACTTTTACTAGATACTTTCATTACATCTCTATTATAGTGAACAACATTAATTACCACTGTTTTATCCACAGGCTCTTCAGAATCTTTATGGCTCACGTTTCTAGTTTAGATAAATTGGACTGGAAACATTTCCTAATCTTGTCAATTGTCTCGAGACTATTGAAGATGGTCTGCCAGAAACAATAATTTCTGAACCTGTGGCAGAGTGGGTTAAAAGATTAGGCTCAATTTGGGTCTAAAGCCATGAAGCAGTCAAAGGAATAGCTTGGATGATTGTAAGGAGGGCTAAATAAACTCTATAAACAGAAGGGCCTGCTCTTATTGTTAGACAAAGACAGTCACCAAAAAGAAAATGCAAACGTGTTACGGCTAATGCGGTAACCACAATCAAATCACAGTATTAGGAATTTGTCTCTACAGTGGAGACCAGGAAATGGCTGTATATCAAATGGACAGAGGTAAATGAAGAATGGATGGGTCCAATGAACCTTAGCAGTTCCCAAAGTTTATAATTTAATAACTACAAAATTCTCACTGTAAGTTATTAAACATATCTGGCTGCTCAACAGGTCAAAAGCCGTTGAAAGATCAGCAAAGCATACCCAGCAAATGAGTTTCCATTCCATCTTCATTCTTGGTCTTCTCGGACGGCAGCTCTGGAAATAAAAAAAGAATACAAAAATGAACTGTGGTACAGTAGTTAAAGTTACAAGAGCCCTTGAGAGGCAGCCACCCTTCAGTCAAATGTTTTACCCTTGGCTACTACTCCTCACCAGACCTCAGTAAATAAAGTACTATTAACATTTCATAGAAGTTTAACGTTTCTGTGTTCCCACTCATATGGTCAGTCTACTGATGACCAGTTGAGACAACACTTATGTCTCTAAAACGTCCCTAAAATAGGGTGAGCTTAAACCAGTAAGTTAATTCCACTGATGGAATAGCTATATATGCATCAATAGGATCAGCGACTAACACAAGGTCAAACGTAAATAAATGAGCTCCATCCAAATTGAGATTATACTGCAGCTCTACACAGAAGGAATTGCATCTGTGATGAGATGCCCGGGAGACTAGCTGTTACTTAAAGCGCATCCCATGTAACAACAAAATATAGAACATTTATAATTTAGAGCAGCTCTCTAGACTGCCTAAAGCAACTATTAGCTTCAGTATCCATTCCATATTGCATTCAGTTTTCCATTCAAAGGCATCGAATTAGAAATATCAGAAATATGAGGAGAATGACCCATATCCGCTACTACAAAGTCACAAACAATGCAGTCCACAATGTACGTGTTGCCTGTAGAATTCTGCCTTGCTGCTCCTGAATCATTTTCCTCCTTGCTCTGATCATTCACGCAAAGAAAACTATAATGGAATCTATCTGAAACTCTTCGCCAAGATTACAACCAAACTTTATGTTTGCAATCATGCTGCCTGTCTCATCCTAGTCCCAAATAGTATAGTTCAACACCTTTGCACGTAGGTGACCCTGCATGGACTCACAGTCAAACAAACGGTTCACTTCAAAAGGTTTGGGTACCCAAATATTCAACAAGTAAGCATTTGTATAATGCAGCATGGTCAGCCATAGGGATATCTGGGCGCTGAGGGTGCTGCATCTCTGTTGAAGAGCCAGATCTTGAGTCGCTTTCTAGGGTCTGCCAGGGAGGGTGCTGTTTGGAGGTGGAGGGGCAAATCGCCCCAGGTCTTGGTGACGATATAGGCGAATGAGCTGCGATGGATGCGGGGAGTGTGTGTGAGGGCAAGTTAGGCGGAGCGCAGGTGTCTTGGAGGCAGGTGGAAGTTCAGTTGAATATTGATGTAGGAAGGTCCTTGGTTGTGTACAGCCTTACGTGCGTGTGTGAGGATCTTAAACTGGCATCTCTTCTGGATGGAAAGCCAGTGGAAGTCTGAGGTGAGGGGTGATGTGGGTCCATCTGGGGAGATCCAGGATCAGTCTGGCTGATAACTTCAGTATGGTTTGGAGTCTCTTAAGGAGTTTGGTGAAAAGTCTGGCATAGAGAGCGCTGTCAGAGTTGAGGCGGTTGGTGACAAAGGGCTATGTGAAGGTCTTTATAGTGTTCATTGGGACCCATATGAAGATTCTGTGGATCATGTACAGGGTGTAGAAACATTATAAGGAGACTGTGTTTACCTGATATTTCATGGTTAGTTGGCTGTCGATGATGCGGAGGTTCCAAATAAAGTCTGTCGGTGTTGGTCTGAGGTCTACTGGCCACCTGCTGTGGTCCCACGCAGAGGTGTCTTTTCCAAAGGTCAGTACTTCTGTTTTGTCGGAGTTAAGTTTGAGGTAGCGTTTTCACATCAATTTGGCTATGTCGGTCATGGCGATGCAGAAGTTGGTTTTGGTGTTGGATGGGTCCTTGGTGAGCGAGAGGATGAGTTGGGTGTCATTGGAGTAGGAGATTATGTTGAGTAAGTGGGATCTGATGACATCTGCGAGGTGGGGCCATGTAGATGTTGAACATGATGGTGCTTGAGGGGGGTCATGTATATGTTGAACATGGAAGGGATGATACTTGGGGCACTCCGCAAATGATGTCCTTGGGAGCGGAGGTGAAGGATGTAGGCGGATGCTCTGTGTGTGTCCTGAGAGGTAGGAGGTGATCCACTTGCGGGCGTGTTGCTGTATGCCGATGTTGTGGAGTCGGCCAATGAGGATGTGGTGGGAGATCGGGTCAAATGCCGCAGAGAGGTGGAGGAGGACGATCAGGGCCGCAGTTTCTTTCCATTGGAGGAGGCTTTTGATGTCACCTGTGGAGACGATCAGCGCGATATCTGTGATGTGATTGGCTTGGAACCCAGATTGTAAGGCAGCAATTAGGTGGTTTCGTTCTAGGTAGTCGGTGAGTTCTTGGTTGATTGCTTTCTCAAGTACTTTGGCTGGGAATGGGAGCAGGGAGATGCATAGGTAATTTATGAGGTCGCTGAGGTTGCCAGAGGGCTTCTTTAGGAGGGGTCTGACCACTGTGTGTTTCCATCAATTTGGAAAGTTGCTGTGGAGATGGCGGCATTCAGGATGCTGGTGAGTTCTGTGCAGTTTATGTTGACTCTGAGGTTGAAGGAATAGTGAGGGTGGAGGTTGGTGGGTGCTCCGGAGTGGTTGGATGACATGATGTTCGTGGTGGTCTGGGTGTAGAGTGGAGACCAGGTTATTGTTCGACTGGTGTTCGTAGGTTGGTTGATGTTGTCGAGGCCAAGTATGGTGGGTTGGGGGTCAAAGTTGTTGTAGATGGTGACAGTCTTGCTGTGGAAGTAGTCTGAGAGGGTGTTGCAGAGTTGTTGGGATGGGTGGACAAGATCCCTGTGTTTGCCGGGTTGGAGAATTCCTTGATGATTTCGAAGAGCTCTTATGTGTGCTTCGCCGCAGTGTCGATGTGGTTAGTGATGGCTGTTCTTCTGGCTGCCTTGATGCGCAGGTGGTAGTCCCTGAGGGCTGCTTTGTGAGTGGCTTTGTCGGAGGGGTCCTTGGTGATTCACCATCGTTTATCGGGTTGGGGACAGTTCCCCTTAGTGGTGCTGAGCTCTGGGGTATACCAGGCAGCTTGTCTTAGGTTTTGGCTGGCTGGCTTCAGCGGGGCTACACTGTCAGCGCATTTGTTCATCAAGGAAGAGAAGTTGTGGGTGGAAAGGTGAAGATCTGCTGACGTTTCGGGTAGTGTGGAGCCGAGTGTCTTAGTCCACTCGGTCTATGTTACCTTTCCCAACTACGTGGGTGGAGCAGTAGTGCTTGGTTAAAGTGTGCTGGGGGTTGGAGATAGTAAAGTTGAAGATGGTGTGGCCAGTCCAATGGGTCTGTCCTTGCCAAACTGATGAGATTCATTTATTTTTTGATGCACGCACAAGCCACAAAATAAACTACAACATGATGCTGATGGCTAAGTATAGTCATACGCTTGAAGCAAAATAGAATAAACAAGAATATTACCACTATACATAATTTTAATAGAACAGTATGGGTTCTTCCCGGCAGCTTTTGTACCTTTTTCTAACTACATCTGCCTATCTTTAGTTTTATTGCACATCACAGGAAAATATGATTTTTAAACATACAAAGAAAAATGTATTTTGGCCTTAAATTATTGCATCTGGAGAAATAGTTTAAACACACAAGATGGCAAAAATTAAAGGATACAAAATGGAAAGAATGGATTGGCAGAGTAACATATTGGCCCACCAGAACCGGCACTCAAGTGCCATTCTTTGTATGCATATCTGCAAAGGAGAGCAAACAAAATGTAGTTATTCATGGAACAAGAGAGTCAATAGGTGAACAGGACTGACCCAAAGCCTGTCTCTCCATCGATTTTTATTTATAAATTTTTTTTTTTTTAAACAATTTTTTATTATTTTCATTGTGTTAAACCATACACGTTGACAATCAGTACGACAATAGTTCTGCACTGTTCTAGATATACAGTTACACATAATCAGAGTTAACAAAGACAGTACCACGAGAGGCAGTTCATCATGCAGTCTGTTATGGTTAGCAGTTCAAATGTCACAGTCCCATTCCCCCTCTTCTTCTTCGCCTGAGCTGGCGTCATCTTCTTCTGATAGCGGATCGCACAGTTCCCCCCTATATGTGTTCCAATTAGTCCAGACTCTGTTCCACTTACGAGGGCAAGCCCTAGATACAGGGATTACCGGGCGAGTTTGGCACGGGCGTGCAGTGGGACTGCGAGGACCAGGGGGCCAAGTTCCACCTCAGTGGCCACACCTGGGTCCTCTTCTCGCTACGCCCCCTCGCCGTTCCCCCTCCTATCATCACCATCCTGCCAACTATTTTTAGGAAGCATTATTACGCGCACGCGGGAACGCGCACGCGGGATCGAGCCCGGGGTTGAGCCCGGGGTTAAGCCCGGGACAAGGGCGGGACCGTCTGTGGCCGTCCGGGGCCGAAGGAGGCCGGGCTGGGCCCACACTCTTTCGCCTGTATCTTCCTTACCTTAGCTCAGGACCCGGCCATGTCATCTCCGGCCCTAAGTGAAACTCCCTCTAGGGCTGGGGGTAGTAACACTGGGACGCTAGATAATTACTTCAAATCAGCGAAGGGGGAAAGGAAAGTTCCCTTGAGAAGCGTAGGGCAGACCGCCGCCGCTCCATCGAAAATATGAAAAACATACCTCTTGGTGATATAGTTCCCTACCCCATCTCCCAAGGTGAAAGCCCCCGCTTTGGTAGTCAGGATTTATCTACCCAAGAGGGTGTCCCCCTACTATTACGGGATACTATCCCTAACCCCGCTATACTCCCTGAACAGACCATGGAGACCATTCAACCCCTAACTGCTAGCAGCATGACTGTCGATTTGGTCACTCAAACACCCCCGGCAGCTAATGCTAGGAATAACAAGCCCAAGCAAATTGTTGTGGCGGAGGTACATGGTCCTCCACCCAATAAGCGTAGAAGAAAGACGAGGGAGGGCCAGGGAAAGACCAAAATTCCCCACTCAGACTTTGGGAAAAATCATAAACCGGCACACACTCCAAACAGGCTTATACAAAAGGTGCCTGTAGTCGCCTCCCCCAAGGGCACTAACATGACCTCTGCAGTAGCCAATAGTGACATAGGGGCCAATCTACCCAATATAGTGCCCCCCGCCACATCCCTGGGGAACATTGAATTTCTACTAAAATCACTCTTACTGCCTATCAGTGAGAGCTTAAAAAAAGTAGAGATCAGGCTCACAATCCTAGAAGCCACCCTAACTAGTTTGAGTACCACGGTCAGCAAGCAGACAAAAGCCGCAGGGCCCAATCTTCCTGCAGAGACCCCCACCCATCCACAAAAACCTTCTCCCAACGCAGGACCCATTCAGGGTGCTGCTGTTGCGGCCTCTTTGCAACCACTTATGTCCATTCAAGTCCCAGTTCCATCGAACATACCTAATACTATGCCTCCCCAGATAATAGCTCCAGTTTCTCATAGTTCAGTTCTAGGCACAAATCACAGGGCCCTACCAAACCTAAGTACTTCACCCCCTCCGCCGGTAAAGCCCGATCCCAGACCCCGGAGACCGGACTTGCCCCCGGAAGCAAACAACTTTATGGTGGTATTGGCGGGCGCCCCCCCTCTAGAAAGGGGTGAAAATGAAAATTTCCTGTCACTTAAGAAGAAAGTCATCAAGTGGCTTAATTGGAACAGACCCTTACCGCCCCAGTTTAATAACGAGATCATCATGGTCAGAAGGGTACCATGGCTGGGGAAGACAAAGAAAACAATTGTAGGGGATTGCATTATGGTGTCCTTCCGAGATCCGGGCACTGTTCTGCATATTTGCTCAGGGTCAAACAGATCGCTGGACTCCACTATACAGTCATTGCCAGTCTCCTTCTTCTTCCCCCCCCACCCGTATGCATTACGAGCCAGCACAAGGCAATTGGACAAGGGTAGAACGGAGACACAGATACAAGGAACACGTGGCACGCCCAGATTTCCAACCGCCGGACACTCCCTTTTTTCATTACAATCGTTTTAATTGTTTGGGTGGGTTGGACGGGGTTGATTGACTGTCTTCAAACCCAGCCCTTAGCTATGTGACCCCGGATACTGACCGATGGGCTGTCATTTCGGTAGTTGGATCTACAGCTGACAACGTCCCCGGTGGAGCAATCGCGGGGGCATCTTTAGAACTTGATCTTATCCACCCTGGCATTCAAACCCCTGCAACTACGAGTGAGGGAAACAAACCTGAACTTCTACTGGCTAACAACAGAAGAAGAATCAGGTGGGAAAACATAGCCTCGAGTCAGGAGAAGCTTCCGAAGCTGTATGCAGGATTAATCCCTATTCTAGAGAGAGTAGGAGACTTAGCCATCGGGGTGGGCAATAAAGATACACTGGGTAAATTACACCAGGCACATGAGGACCTCATGAAGGGTGCCACCCCCATCTTATTTAGTAAAGTACAAAACTCGAAGAGGGGACAGGTACATAAATCCTCATGGTACAATAATGCCTGTAAAAAGGCAAAGGAAGAACTCCTTAGAAATATTAAGGAGGGTCAAGGAGGAGAGAAGGTAAGAGAAAGTAGACGGGTATATAAAAAACTCCTGGCCCATGCTAAATCTGAATGGGAGGAGAATCAATGGGAGGAGATAAATAATTCCCTTGTGAAAGGAGATCACAGGACGTTCTGGAGAGTAGTGAATGGGGGGGGTCGGGGAATCTCCACTCAGCTATTGAGCCTAACATCGCACCAGGGGTATGGCAGACCCACTTCCAATCCCTTTATAGCTCTGAGTTGGGAGAAACCACGAATGATGCTGGGGTGGCCAGGCAGTATACGAGGAGGAACCAATAACAGTGGGAGAGGTTAGGGCAGCAATAGCAGGTCTGACATCGGGCAAGGCGCCAGGATTGGACGGCCTACCTGGGGACTTGTTCAAGCAGGAACCCGACGTCTGGGCCCCCTACCTTGCTGTTCTGTTTAACGGAGTTTTGAGCGACATGGAGGTTTCAAGCACTTGGCTGGGGGCAGAGGTGGTTCCCATATATAAGAATGGCTCGCCCCTGCTCCCAGCCAACTATAGACCAATTAGCCTAATTGATGTACCACAGAAGTTGCTTGGTAGGGTATTGCTGAATCGACAGCAGGAGTGGGAGGAAGAAACGGGTGCCCTCAGCCCCTATCAGGCAGGATTCAGAAAGGGGGTTTCAACAGTGGATCAGGTTTTTAGATTGAATATGATCTATTGGAGGGCAGCGATATTCGATGGTGGCAGCTTATACACAATATTTGTGGATCTGAGGGCCGCCTTCGACTTGGTGCCCAAAGGCAAACTTTGGAGTGTCCTGTCAGAGATGGGTGTACCCGCGGACATTTTGATAATCTTACAGAGATAACACCACAACAACTATGCCCGAGTGAGGTGTGGGAAGTCAGGGGAACTGACGGACAGATTCCCCGTTGACAGGGGGGTTAGGCAGGGCTGTGTGCTTGCACCGACCCTGTTCTGCCTCTTTGTCAACGGGGTAATCGCCCACCTGAATGGTACTGAAAACACTGATGCCCCAAAATTGAACGGCAACAGGGTGCCTGCAATTATGGTTGCAGACGACACCCTGCTCCTGTCCAAAACCCCAATGGGGATTCAGCGGATTCTTGACTCTTTTGTGGCCTTTTGTACAGAAAGGGGTCTAGAAATTAATGCCACAAAAACTAAATTTATGGTCCTGAATCCTAGTCAGAAATTGCGCCCGAATCCACTACTGGGAGCGTCAAGGCTGGAGAGAGTCTCCACCTTTGAATATCTAGGTGTAACCTTGAATGAGACCATGTCATGGGGGCCACATCAGACTAGAGCTAACCTCAAATTAGTGCAGACCACTGGGGGTATTGTACGGATGATGAAGAGCTCGACATACCGGCCTTTGGGACCGCTCATACAGATTTATAAAGCACAGGCTAGGGGCGCCACTATGTATGGGGCGGAATTGTGGGGACACACATCAACTCGCAGTCTGTCGGCAACTGAGAATAATTTCATTAGACAGATAGTTGCACTTCCGGCCAGCACCCCGCTCCTTCCTCTGAGGCTGGATCTGGGACTGAGACCAGTAGCTGATGAAATAGGTCTCAGACCCATAGTCTTCTGGCGAATACTGTGGAGTAGTGAAGAACTATCTGCCTATAGGGCGGAACTGAGTGAGCTTCTAACTCATCCCAAAGCTTTACAAATCCCCTGGGTAAAATACATCCAAAAATCATGCACAACATTGGGGTTTCCTGATCTCTGGTCCGACCCTGCAAACGCCTCATTAAACATCCCACGCAGAACTTTGGTTAAGGTCTACCACGACCAGAAATTATTATCTGCCATGGACGGCCAGCGGGCGGGATCATTAACATCTGCATTCATGCTGAGCAAGGACTCATATAGGCTGGAAAGGGTCTTGGACGCCATGTCCCCCGTGTTGGCCAGGAAGCTGTTTCTCCAATGGAGATATGGAACATTGCCCTTCCTATCTTTCACCAGCTCCTGGACAACCCCGTCCTCTTCTAAGCAGTGTCCGACATGCTCCTATGCGGAGGAGAGTGATCTACACGTGGCCCTGTTTTGCCCAACCTATATGAAAGCTAGGAAGTACTGGCTCTTACCACTTATTAAGAACTTTGGTTGTAGGGAGTACCTGCCAATGTATAGAATTTTGAAAACCGATGTTTCGAGTTTAACCGGGTTTCTACTGGAAAAATTCCTCACCAATGTCTGGCATACCCGCACCTGCATTCTGAAATCACAGGCCCAGAGTAAACCCCAAATCTTTTAAAATGTAACTCTGGTAGTTTTAACTCAAAGGAATGATTTTATAGTGTATAGCATGTGCTGTTTTGTTATTGTTGTGGATTTTATCATGGTTGTACATGTTTTACTGTTGTTGTATATCTTTTATGGCCATATGGCCGAAATAAAGATTGAATAAATAAAAAACATACACCGCTCTTTCAGTAAACATCAGTAAGTCCATGTTCCTGCTCCATTGCGCCAGCGTGGGTAGTTCAGCTGCGCCCCATTTCTGTGCAATATCTCGCTTCGCCACCATAAGGGCCAACGTGCCCCATATTAACCCATACCTGGATAAGTCATTTGGATCCCAAATATTCAAAATGCATTTACGTGGTTCTGGAGTTAGTAACACCTTTAGTGTTTGTGAAATCGTGCGCAGCACTTGACGCCAGTAGGCTGCTATGAATGGACAGTCCCAGAGGGTATGAAGCAAGGTACCTTCCGCACCACAGTTCCGAAGACAATAGGGATGCGGTGCCCCCTGGAGTTTGTGTAGTGTGGTTCTAGTATAATACACGCGATGTAGGATTTTTAATTGTACGAGCCTGAATCTAGCCGAGATGCCCACCTCCCTTGGGGACGCCAGCGCTTCGTTTCACTCCGTATCGTCCATATCGCCCATTTCCTCCACCCATCTCTCGCGCAGTTTCAGTGTGGGGGTCTGCGAGGTTATTCAATAGTTTTTTATAAGTAAGGGAAGTTGCACTATGTTGCACGTAGTCAGTGAGTAGTCTATCCTCCATTGGGGAGGATTCTGGGACGTCAGTCTCCGCTGGTATTGCTTGCAGTAGTGCGTGTCTGATCTGTACGTATCTGTAGGTTTCAGTTGGACCCAGATCATACTGTTGCTGGAGTTGGGTGAATGGGATTACTGTCCTTCTGTCCCACAAGTCTCCCACCGTGGATATCCCTTTGTTATCCCATTGTGTAAACCCTTTACTTCTTCCTAATTGCCCCAATGCTTTGGTGTCCCAGAGTGGGGTGAGTTTAGTGATTGTGTCCTTCCAGCCTAATCGTAATCGTGTGTTTCGTTGGATTTAGCAACCTTGCCACCTGATTTTTATTATAGAGCGTCGATAGCATGCTATCCGTGCCCAATTGAACCCAGTCTGCCCTGTATGCTGGATCGTCCCGGGGTGCATGAATCCATTGGTTAATTATTTTGAGTTGGGCTGCCTAGTAATATAATTGCAGGTTTGGCAATGCAATCCCTCCCTCGTACCAACTTCTATTCAGTTTGGCATGGGCAATACGTGCAGGTCTGTTATTCCATAGCAGGTTGGACACCAACGTCGTCACCTGCTGAAAGTAATGTGGTGTGACTGGGTAGGGTGAGTTTTCTAGGGCGCATAGGAATCTTGGGAGGGCCATCATTTTGTAGAGTGCTGCCCTACCAAGAAGCGTAAGTGGCAACAGTGCCCAGTGCTTCACATCGTTTCGTAGTCGATCCAGGTGTGGTTTCAGGTTCTTGTCATAGAATTCCATCTGGCTATCAGTGATATATATACCAAGGTATTTGAAGGAGGTCGTGGCTCTTGCAAGCGGGCATTCCCTGTCGAGTGCGGGCGCCGGCCCCTTTAGAACATACAGGACTGACTTCGACCAGTTCAGTGTGTATCCCGACGTCGCCCCATATTCATCGCACAGCGCCAGTAATGCCGGTACACTTCTTTCTGGGTCCGTCAGATATACCAACATATCGTCGGCGTACAATGACATGCGATCTTCCCACCCCTCTTTCCAGCTAATGCCTTTCAACAACGTTGTACTTCCAATCAATGCCGCCAGTGGTTCTAATACTAGGGCAAACAGCAGGGGCGAAAGGGGGCATCCCTGCCAGGTCCCTCGCACCAGTTGGATTGTGTGTGAAATGTGACCGTTGGCCACTACATGAGCAACTGGATTGGCGAATAGAAGGCGTATCCAGGTTGTGAATTTGGAGCCAAAACCCATGCGGGTCAAAACTGCGAATAAGTGTCCCCATTCCACCATGTCGAACGCCATTCTTGCGCCTAACGAGAGGATGACGGCTCGGTCTAGTAATAACGGAGCCTGTGCAAGCACCCTGTATAATCGTCTGAGATTGTGAGTGGTGCTCCTGTGTGGCATAAAACCTGACTGGTCAGGGTGGATCAATAGTGGGAGATGGGTCATTAGTCTAGTGGCAAACAGTTTCGCGAGAATCTTCGCCTCTGCATTGATAAGAGAGATAGGGCGGTATGAAGTGCAGTTTGTCGTGGCTTACCAGGCTTTGGTATTGCCATTATCGCGGCCATTCGTTGATCTCGTGGGAGTTCTGCCCTCGTGAGACTCTCCGTGTACATAGCCAGCAGTGGTGGGCTGAGTGTACCTGACATGAGTTATACCATTCTATGGGGATCCCACTGGGGCCCATGGCTTTTCCGGATTGTATCGCCCGTATAGCTAGCTGTATTTCGTCTATAGTGAGATCAGCTTCCAAATCCTGGACCGCCTCCTGAGGAAGCGTCCTGGTCACAATGTGGTTAAGGGAGTCTAGGGCTGCGTTTTCCGTGACTTCACAGTCGGGGGTATACACCCTTTCAAAGTGGTCCGCCAGTATGTCCACAATCTCCTCAGGGTGGGCCTGAGGTTGTCCCTCTGTGGTGTGTAGTTGTTGTATGGCTCTATTGCTCCCTTCCTTCTTTTCTAACCAGGCTAACATCTTGCCGGCTTTATCTCCCATCATAGACCCTGTGAGTCGTAGCGGAGATATTATCAAGGACTTGTAGGCGGATGTGGTCTCTATACCGCTGCTGGTGTAATTGCAGAGTGTGAGCTGAGTCTGTCGTGGGGTCTGCCATGTGGGCTACATTCGCTGTGTGCAGTGCTAGCTCTAGCACCCAGAGCTCCTTCCGTTGTTCCCTTTTGTGTCCCGTAATGGAAGCTATCGCTTGCCCACGAAGGACTGTTTTGTACGCTTCCCAAAGAATCGTGGGAGAGGCCAGTGATGCTTCATTTTCGGGAAAGTAAAGTTTGGTCGCCTTCTTAAGGTCTTTCTTGATTTTTGGGATTTTCAGGAAATTGGGGTAAATGGGGTATATTCTCATCCTAGTCTTCTCCTGGCTGGAGAGAGTCAGCACTATTGGTGAGTGATCTGATATGCCCCTAGGGAGTATTTCTATAGTATCAACCGTGCGCATCCGATTTCCCAGCAACAGAAAGCATTCTATACGGGACAGACTATTGTGCACTGTCGAGTGATAGGTATATTGTGTCGCAGTGGAGTGTTTGTGTCGCCAAATGTCTGTTAGGCCCAATGCTATCAAGAAACCCTGGAAGCTTGAGGGACTAGATGCATGAGCCCGCGCCGGGGACTTATCTACCATCGGGTCTGCCACTGAGTTGAAATCACCCCCAATAATAATTTCACCGTCTGGAAGATCCAGCAAGAATTCTCCCAATGCTGGTAGGGCTACTCTTTGAAGTGCCGGTGGTATATAAAATGATACTACATTTAAGAGCCGGCCCTCCCATTGCCCATGGATCGCTGCGAAGCGTCCCTGGTCATCTATTTTGTGCTGCAAGAGAATGAATGGGGAGGTTTTCTTCAGCAGAATACCCGTCCCCCTGGAGCCAGATGTGAATTCAGAGTGTGCTACCATTTTGTAGCCCCGTCGGTCTAGTGCCTGACATGCCCTCCCCGTGAGATGAGTTTCCTGCAGTAGGACTAGTTCCGGGCCTTGCCGTTTGATAGCTTGCATTACCAGTCCCTTCTTGATTTTGTCTCCCAGCCCTCGGACATTCCATGTCAACATTCTTAGGGGCGGTACTGAGGTCTTCCGCATCAAGCCTTTATGGGCTTTGGATTGTGAGGTTTGTGACATAGTTGAGTGGTTTGGGTGTGACTAGCCCTGTCTCCCCCAATAGTAGAATACCTCTGTCGCTTCGTCGTGTGGTGTGTAGTACTATCTCGTCGTATCGTGCCATAGCGTGTGAAATATGAACAATAACAATTAAACTCCCCCCCCCCCCCCCCTCAACCCCCCTTATTTGATTTCATGAGAGCAACAAGACAGCTAAAGCAGTCTGCATGCAAGATCTAACCTAAAAATTACTATACCATATCTGCCAGCCAGATGTCCACTGTTGGCTACCCAAAACAGAGTGCCCTGTTTTGGCAAAATTTCGTTTTTTGTGCTTTATATGTTCACGGTTATCCTCGAGGAACCAACTCTTACCCTGCCACTGCAACATGTTGCGCAACTGAAGGATTCACTAAAGAAATGACAAAAAACATTTTCCAGCAGGCCGGTCGATGCTAACATAACTAACTGATGGTCTGAGCAGATTGAATTTATTAAAATATCCTCTTGTCCATGGGGCAGCCTGCTTCATAAATTTACTTGTCCTGTAACAAAATCCACTTGTCCCTTTGGTGCCATGTAGTGCATCGACAAATGAAGGCAGCAATCTCATATCAGAGCTCTGATATAGCCTGATTATGCCAGAGTTTAAACGATAGTAATGTTTGAATACTTGCAATCCCCTTATTTTGCCACGTTTCTGCAGATCTACACACTGGGAATGAAGATAGTGGTAAGCAATAGTTCTGGGGGAATATTGCCCTTTTGAGTCTGTGCAAATCTACTAACTTGCATGTTTTAAGGGTTTTCAACAACTCTTCTCTAATCTTTTCCCATACTGAGAAATGTTAGAAATGTACTTCCTGACAATGGTAGATGTAATAATTACCAACAAAAGAGCGCCTATTTAAATGTGTTCCTAACGAGACAATGTGCCCAAGTCATAAAAAACACAGAGATTGAACCTAATCAGTGGGTGGTCAAAAAACTAACAGGACAAAGAAGAAGATAACTATTTTCTAAAAGAACCCTCACTCACCCTAGTGGTGACATGCTTCATCATGGGGCTCGTCACAGGGGAGACCAAGTATCTCCCTGTGTGCTTCAACGCCTGCAATTGCAGCGGAGCTCACATAACAGAATGCTGGAAATCCTCCGTGATAAGGGAATTCACTCCAAAGCTTTGCAATGGTTTGGATCATTCCTAAGCAAATCGAACCCAGTCAGTCCGCTTGGGCCAATTCCAATCTAAACCTAGAACCTCCAGATGTGGTATCCCACAGGGGGCATCATTAACCCCTTTGATGCCGATGACGAGCTCAGCTCGTCATCAGCCACGGTGGTCGTGTGCTGATGACGAGCTGAGCTAGTCATGTAACGCGGCTTTTGCAAAAAAGCAGCGTAGCGCAACTATAACCCCCGCACGCATGTGGTTAAGCCCAACCCTATTTAATGCCTATGTTTCATCTCTGGCCAAAAGTAGGAAGTGGGAAATCGGCATCTGCTCATATGCAGATGACACACAATTAATGGTAGCACTGGAAGAAAGGCCCGAAGTCTCCAAACATAAACTTTATAATTGCCTGACAGAGATGTCCCAATGGATGAATAAGCCCTGCCTATAACTGAATGCGGGGAAATCCGAGATTGTACTTTTTGGAGGGGCCAAGCTTCTCTGGGACACCACGTGGTGGCCACAAACACTGGGCACCGCCCCAAGTCCTAAACAATGTGCAAAAAAACGTGGGCGTCTTTATCGACGACACCCTATCCATGAAGGACCACGTACGGATCCTCTGTGGAAGGGGTTTTGCGACGCTAAAATTACTAACAAGACTGTTTCCGTGGATACCAATGGACTGTCAGAAACCAGTCATGCAGGCCCTACTGATAAGTCAACTCGACTATGGTAATGCACTATTTGTCGGCATGAATGAGCATCTGTTCACGAGGCTTCAGATACTCCAAAACGCCGCTGCCAAACTAGTCTGCAACCAAAATAGGAGGTGCTCTGCATCAATGTGCATGAAGACTTTAAATTGATCTGCCATGCTCATAAAGCACTGTACCAAAGCGGCCCAAAAATACTCCACGACAAAATTGAATTTTACATCCCCTCAAGGAGTCTGCGGTCACTACATTGAGAGCTGGCTAGAACAAAGCTCATTAAGAGAGTGAGGTCCGGAGGGAGATCCTTCACATACCTAGTGGCAAAGAAATGGAATGAGATACCTTCGGATCTACGGCTCACCTCCAACCATTTAGCTTTCCGAAAAAAACTAAAGACCCACCTGTTCCCCAAAACCTAAGAAACTTCAGCCAGACCCTCTTTAGCTCCACCAGACCATGTGCTTTATTTAGCACCTTGATATCCCGATGGGATGAGTGCTGCGCTTTATAAATAATCAAAATAAACAAATAAAACTGGTTATTGATTTTCAATTATGGATATTCTTAGGAAATACTAGCATGCATCAACACGTGTTACTAAATGATGCTGCAAAGAAATGGTACCTGACATTTTACAGTAGTTTAGCGAAATGTTTATTTTCCTGCTTTCATTTATTTATGAACATTTTATTTTGAAAGCAAAGAATCCTCAATCTTGCTTTCAAGCGTCTGCAAATATTTGCATCAAATCAGAGAGCATTCTGGGAGCATTATACATAGCCTCATATTGCTAAACTTTAAAAACGTGTGTACAAATTTTTATACTTGAACCACTGTCAGTAGTGCAGTCAGAGCTTACAACATTTACTTCAAGCGCTCACCCTAATAATAAAGGCTTTCAATTCATGAACCATAAATACAAGTTTGAACAACATTAACATGGACAAAAATATCACCTTACCTGCAGACAGTGACCTTCCCTGATCCACAATGTGGTACTGCAAACTGGCAGCCAAAGGGTTTGTGCTGTGGAGGTTGGGGCTACTTGTCCCAAGGGCAAAATACACATGAAAACTTGTAGCCCTTGACCCCAAACAATATGTCCTGGGCATCGGGCTATAGGAATTCCCCATCCCTGACATCACTTGGCGCAGGCTGTTGATTTATCACCTCAGCCGCCAAACCCAAGTACTATCACACAACTGTTTAACCGAGGTAGGTGGACAAGAGTCAGTCAGTCCACCAGGTCTAACACACTGAATCTGTTACTGAGAGGGATACTAGGTGCAAAACAAATACCATCAATCCCTCCTCTGTTGCTGGCAATACCAGGCTGGGCTCTCCCTTCCCAGTTCTTTCGTAGATATCCAAATTTCTCCATATGGGTTGGAGGGGATAGAAGTAACTAAAATCAAAGGTCTGATGCTAGTTCTCGTCTTTTGGTAAGACCACTCACAAATGTGTTGAACCACCCGTCTGTCTCTAAAATTAATGACTATACAATCGCCCGCTAAATCTTTCGCTCTGCAGCTTACCCAACTTACTCTGCGGGCAAATTAAATTTGACTTCGAACTTTCGGCCGGAGGGGTCTATTATTGTTCAGCCAGTGAATCGTTTTATTTTTTAATTCAATATAAGATTCAGCGCTGCCTTTATCTAATTCAGGAACCCCAGTCAAAACAACAACATAAGGTGAGGAATCAGGGGGTAAATCAATATGTGGCAGGATGTTCTTAGGTTCGTTGATGTTATGTTTTTCCTTCAAACCTCCAGGTAGTTTTTGGGCCAAACCCCCTCCCAACAATTGTTGTCCTGCTCCCTCACCCTTGGAGCAGTCAGTTTTTCGCTGTGCCTCTGCACCGCCATCAGTGGTAGATCTGGGAACATCATTCCCACGCGATGTAGCATCCATTGGAATAGAAACAAATGGATATGGCAATGGGAAGTTGGGGGCTATGGGGCCCGAGTTCCATTCATCGTCAATTCCTTAGCCTGGGCACTCTTCACCAAATTATTCTTAATACATCCAAGATTGGTTGTAGTCAACTGTTCACATTTTACCAGTCTGTCCTGAATTGACGACAACCTCTCGAGTAGGGGCTGCAGAGAAGATGTAATAAGGCCTCCAAATTGTAAACAGAATCCCTCTTCCAACTGGGGCAGGAAACAGTCAGATGGGACAATGGTCGAAGTATTTGGTGCAGAAGTAATCGCCTGGGGTACTTCAATACTTGTAGATGCTGTAGTCGCCAAATCGCCAATCTTATTCAATTTAGGCATCTATGAATTTTTTTTCCTCTGCATGCCCCCTCCTCGCTTCCTCTTAGAAGCCACTCCCGATGCGTTGGGGCAGGACTTTGAGTACAGAACCTGTAGATGCACGAGTGGCTATACCACTGTCAGTATCTGGCGGGGATATGTCTGTAGGTGGGGCAGAAGAACAAGGCTCCCAAACTAAAGATGTATTCACTGTTTCCTAGAGCGTTTGGCTGCTACTTTGTCCCGAATCCCCAAAATCAGTATCTATATGTATGTGCTGCTCCGATGAACGTGCCAACATCAGTCCACCATGGATGAGCGTTTAGTAAATACCGGGTCCTGTGAAAGACAGACCTCGGTGATTGCAATCTCATGCGCCAACACTGACGTAGCCCTTGTTATAAACTGGTAAAGTGTCCCGGCTAAACTCCCACCCATTGCAGCTTTCCTCTCACCTTCCCTTCACGTCCAGACATCACAGACTGAGTAGAGCACTATAATTTTACACAGCATATCGCACCCCCCCCGGCAACAGTTGGCGAATACAATTAAACGAAACAGCCAACCTTGCAAGCTGAGAATGTTAGAGGGGGGCCCAGCCAGCCCTCCTCCGGTCTCCAACGCACTCAAACGGGCCCGCCCTTGGACCGGGCTTCGCCTGGCGCGCGCCCACGATGCACGATGAATGGTGTATTAAATAGGCATCCTTGATGTGAGCAGTCTCAGGTGCGGGCGTTGCTCTTGCCCCCTGGGACTTGCAGTCCCTCCTCCAGTCTCTTCAACAATGCGCAGAATGTTAAAACCAATTTCACTAAAATATGTATTTTATCATTCTGAGTTCAGGCATACTAAACTCGAATTTCTACCATGTTCCCTGAGTCAGTTTGGATTATAAGATGTAATAATCTAACTGACCATTCTGGCCTATGGAGAACAGGTAGCCTTGCAATAGTGAAAATCGGAAATGGCTTTAAGTCACTATTAGGACATGCCACACACACACACACACACACCAGGGCATGCCCTACCTTATACTTACAATACACCCTGCCCTTGGGCCTACCATATGGGTGTCTGATATCAAGAAAAGGGAAGGTTTAGGGACTGCCAAGTGGGTGCACTTGCCCAGTCAACATGGCAGTACCAGACTGCACACAGGCTTTGCAATGGCAGACCTGAGACACACTTTTACAGGCTGCTTCTGTGGGTTGCACAACCAGTGCGGCAAGCCCACTAGCAGCATTTGGTTTACAAGCCCTGGGCACATTCAGTGCACTGTACTAGGGTCTGACCAGTAAACCAAATCAGTCAATCATGGAATCACTAATTCATACAACAATTTACGATATGGAGCACTTGCACTGTGGCACTGGACAGCAGTGGCACTGTGCCCAAAGCATCTAACACCAGCAAAAACACATGAGGCAACAGCAAAAATGGAATGGAGACCCACGCCGAGGTACCAGTTCTAACAACAGGTCATAAGAAATCAACATTTCCTTTAACGTTAGCAACCACAAAAATCCACTCACTGGTGTCTATTCTAGGCTATTTTTCAACAAAACGTTGCCATTTCAACAAATACATTAGCTAGCAATTTATGCAAAGCAGCTCAATTATAAACAATTACATTTGCTAACAAACACGACTGCACTTATTTGTCAATAATCATAGTTCTAGGTAACTCTTTGTGTATGCAATACTAAATATTTCCCTCATCGACCTTCATACTTTTATCTACTCAGTTAGTTCATAAACATTTCATTAGACTTATAAACATTAAGAAGGCAATAGTGACAATTCAACTCTTCATTACTTTTTAATATTTCATATTCTTTTTTCATTCCTTTTTTATATTATCAAACTCATATTTTCAAAAGGCTTAATTTTTTTGTTCATCTTCATAATTTCACATCAATACAATTCTTTTACAGTCATAATCATACAAAATTCATAAATAGGTTATACTAAAGAGCATTTCCTAAGAAAAGGTTCTCTACAAAATGCCCCTGGAAGAAAATAAATACATACAATCAAATAACAATCACACAAATACAAACACTCTCACCACTACTACATTCATACACTATCTGTACACAGTTTGAGTAACTCCTGGCAAGACGATCCTCATGCCAGCATAAGAGTCCTGGACGAACCAAAAGACTCCGCACTAGGTCGACGCGCGTTTCGGTGGACAACAGTTGTGCAATCCACCTTCCTCAAGACCTATCCAGATATCAAGCAATCAATTCCCAGGGGACATCAGATCAAAAGGACTAGACACCTGCACCTTGGTGCTATCGTTCCAAATTGTGTAAGTCCATATAACTGAAAGTCACTAAGATCTTCTACAGTAAATTTCCAAAGAGGTCTAAAAAGACTTGTTGTTTGTATATCTCCACTTCAAATATTACAATGAACACTGAATGGCGAGAGTAAATAATAACCATGCTCACCTGTTGCACAAATGTCACCATAATTCAATTAGAAGTTTAGCTAATTGCAAGTACAGCATATAGAAATACAACATCCAAAGGTACAATATGTCAAGTGCCATCTTTTCTGAAACCGCAACTGAAACCTAAGCATCCTGCAGAGTAGGCATTTGTTTTCCAACACTTATCACCAAATGCACAGCCAATAAGTTCACAGACCCTGGCTGCATCAATATTAGGCACCAATGGCAGGCTAGAGGCATCTTCTGACCACATGTTGACTTTTATAAACCACTTTGCCTGCAAGAGAAAATCACTTACTTCATGGTCTTAAAACCAACTTCATTGAAATACAAAAGTGGCATCAAGGTAATTCAGTAGAAGTATGGTCCCAAGAGACACTAAGAATTCATACACATCATTAAATAACACTGCATTCTAAATTAATAGAAATGCGCAAGCCATGATGTCTAGGATGAAGTCCTTTCAAAGAACCAATAAGCAGAATAGCAGTTCACACCCCACTCCATCTTAGGTGAACCTCATGGTTTGAATCCATTGATAAGAGACAATCTATTTGCTACTATCTTCCTCATTCTTTTGAGACATTCCTTGGGAACTGCTTGGGTGCCCAGTAGGATTTTTGTATATCATAAATGTAAGATACTTTCCTCTGATTGCTCACTCAAGTGGCCAAATTAAATATTATTTTTCAGTTTTGTAACATGGACAATCAGACTGATGTTCATTCCAACACATCAGTGCAACCCAATACTGCTCATTTAGGGCCTGATGTACAAAGCCATTTTACAGCCGCATAGCCTGTGATTTGTAAACCACAGAGATCTCTCATTTTCCAATTCAGTAGCATGTTATCAAATTGCAAAATTAGAAACCCATAACGAATCACTGTTTGGAAAGGGCATGTTTAGGGCTTCCCTTCGAAACAACAATTTGCTAAAGTTATGTATCAAAATTTTGTGGCTGATATCCAGTTGCAAAGTATTGACATTTTACTAACACCTCAAAGTAAGTGTTAACCCATTTACAAATGTGAAGGGTTCACCATTTTGGATTAGGCAGTGGTCCTTGGGACAACCAGTAATACTAAATAAAAAAATAAAAGAAAAAAAGGAGAAAGGTTTTTTTCCTTCAAGAAAAATGGGCTGCATAAAAAAAAAAAAGAAAAAAAAGTAGACTTTACCTAAAAAGTGATTTTGGCATGGTTTGCCAACTTCAGCCTGCCACCATCCCTGTAACAGCATTCATTTGTATGGAGTCTCAATTTACAACTTACCTTATAAATAGTGATTAGGTAGGTCAGACTGCGACCCACTATGATTCGGAAGCTTGTGGCTCGACTATTACAACATAGGTCGGATTGCAAAATTCCTTCCCATTCGAAAAAGTCAGTGTGCAATTTGTATTTGGAAATTTCAAACATCAAGCCCCAGGTCTTTTACTTTCAACCACAATTCCGATATAAATGGGCAGGTGTAATGACACTACATTAGTGTTATCGAGATATTAAGGATCTATAACTAGGATGCGCTTGTGGCTGGGTAGTTTAAATTTTCTAAGAGTATCAAATAGTACACTAAATGTACAAAAATATCAGAAGTATTGCTAGTAGAAACTGTTCACGTTTCATCAGTGAATTCTCAATCACAACTGGCTCACATACTCCATAGCAACTCCACTGCCAGGAACTCAATCTTGCAGCAGAACATAAATATTAAAACAGGGCTTTCTGCAACTCCCTCCATTAAGAACATATTCAAGAAGATGATTAGTGGGAAGGTCCCACAGGAATGCAGCATACCTCTTAACCATAGAGGCCCAGAATTAAACACTCGATGTAGCAACAACAGATAAGTTTAACATTTCCTTGAAACTTGTAATCAGGAATGTCATCAGTGATGTCATTTGAGAGGTCATAAATGATGTCACTGACCATGTCATGAATGATCTAATGTGTGACGTCATCAGCAGTGCATTGCGGGGGTGCAAGTTATAGTTAGCTGAACTAACAACAGGGGAATTTCTATGGTTGTGTACGAGTGAAATGTCCAACTAACTAGAACGTGCCTGAAACCTATGGTTTTTTCAGTGAATATATATACATACACACACATATATATATATATATATATATACATACACATGTATACCTATATACTCTGATACATACATATATACACATACATATATAAATACATACATACACATATATATACGTTCCAAATATTGCACCAGCAATTAGGGCGGCACTCTGCTTCAGGTAAGGTCACAACCTTTAATTTGATAAAACCTGCAGCTTCACATCCCGTTCTGACATCCTTCTGGCCTGACACGTTTAGAACATATTTACACGGCGGCTCCAGGCAGTGAAGGCGACGCACTTGCGGAGAAATTACAAGGGGCCACAGGGGGAATCTTCTCCTTGGTTACGGTGCGGCAGGTGATTTGAGTTAAACAGGCAGCGTCTCATCCAGAGGCTCAATGTGGGCTGCCAAAACTTGTCCTTTGAACTTGGTGAATAATCGGACCCACTGGAGGGCGTAATTAGTGCTTTATAAAGACCACAGATACCAGCATTCACTGGAAATAGAACCGTGATGTAAGGCACACCGGAGGGCAATCAAACCTATTTAGGTAGCATGCAGTGGACTGTGGGAATGCACACCATTTATCAATTCTTCACTTTAGCTTCTGAGGAAGAAGAATGAAATCTTCGAAACACGTCAATCCAGAAGGATGTCAGAACGGGATGTGAAGCTGCCAGTTTTATCAAAATAAAGGTTGTGACCTCACCTGAAGCAGAGTGTGGCCTTAATTGCTGGTGCAATTTTTGGAACATATATATATATTTATATAATTCCAACGCATAGAGGATTGTGGCTGGAATTAGCTGTGAAGAAATCAAGAACATACATCGCACCATACGGAATGGTTGACCATAATTTGTGAAAGCTGAGAGTGCGCGAGGAACTGCTTCGGCAAAGCGGAAAGTGATATATAATATATATATACACATACACACACATATATACATATACAAACATATATACATATGGATATACAAACACATACATATATACACACATACATACACATATGTATCCAAAGGATTTCGCCACCAAACTGCCGAAAGGACGAAATAGCAGACCCAGGATCAGTGCAAGTTTAGTTTATTTGGAAATCGCCCGCACCTCCGCCATGACGCGTTTCAGCCTCCAACGAGGCCTTGATCACATGTCACGAAACGGAGACATTCTTTCATTTTTAAAGTGCAAGTGCTAGGTAAAACACATTTAATGTCAAACATAATGGAAATGGACAAAATATTCATTATAGTTTATGAATACTGATCACGGTATAGCATACATTTGATTCTAAAATAGACGTAAATATGTGCAAATAAGAGCAAAATGTGCTGATAATAAATATTCATAAAATATATATATTTGGCACAGTAAACACACGGTTAAAATCAAATAAAATACATATAGACTATATCAAAATTAACCCTTAAGTGTGCTAACAATCCTTAGGTCGAGCTAAAAAATGTTAAGACATGGATAACAAGCATTTGCAATGCAATAGGTCTCGCATTAGCAAAGTTTGAGCTATTGGTATTGTAAATGACAAATTATTTATTTATGCGTTGGTTTTGAAAATAGCGAAATGAATAGCTTTGTCATTTACAATGCCAATAGTTTTAACTTTTGCAAATGGGACACCTTTAGCATTTATAATGCAATATGTATTGTATTTACGTGACTTAGATGTATTGATATTACAAATAACAATGGCTTTTAATTTTTTTAAAATAATTAATACTTAAATAAAAGTTATTGTAATTTATAATGGCAATAGCTTAAACTTTTGTAAATAACTTTTGTGAAGATTATATGCAGTGTGTTTTATTGTGACGAAAATCCAATAACAGAAGTGAAATATTAACATCTTTTAGTGACATTTCTAATAAAGCTTGAAACATTGAGAGAACATATTTGAACCAGTTTGATGCTGTGGTGGCGCTGAGTGATGTTGTGGTGGCAACAAGTGATGCAGTGGCATTCAGTGATGCTGTGGTAGCGCAGTGATGTTGTGGTGCCCCTGAGTGATGCTGTGGTGGTGCTGAGTGATGCGATAGAGGGAGTGCGATAGAGTGAGGGCGATAGATAGAGTGAGGGAGGGCGATAGATACATAGATAGAGTGAGGGCGATAGATAGACTGAGGGCGATAGATAGATAGATAGAGTGAGGGCGATAGATAGATAGAGTGAGGGCGATAGATAGATAGAGTGAGGGCGATAGATAGATAATTACATAGTGAGATCACATCCTCTTGATGACGTAGTATTCCGGCTCCATACTTTATAGAGACCCCCTCACATACTTAGGTGCCTTCCCAAAATGTTCTCAAAACGATCTCTGGGAAGGTGACATCTCTGCTTTAAGCCCATGTTCTATTGTACCAATATTTGGAGCAATGTTATTTGGGGCACAGCAATGAAAAATATACTAAAAAAGTTTAATTCCCAGAAGAGAAACAGTGTCCTGCAGACGGCCTTTTGGGAGTCACGCTTGGTTGCTGAGCGGAGAGAGCAAGACGGATGAAAATATTGTAATTGAGGTTATCCAGGGATGTCGGGATGTTTCCAACAAATCAGGGAGTGGCACGGCTGAATTGTATGTCAGAGAGCCCCCTTCCTGGGTGTGAGGTGGTCTGCCACACACGACAAACAAAGTCTGAAATCTGTCCACGTTTCTTCAACCAACACTGAAGAGCATCCCAGCGTAGCTGCTGGGATCGAAGACAGGAACGCCTGAAGGCAATGTCTAAATCTAAAAACTTGATATACCTTCTAAAGTGCCCCTGCGAAAAGGCATATATAGGTGAGACCTCCAGATCAATAAATACCCGCTTAACGGAACATCGATCTGCGATCCGTACCCACAAGATGTCTGCGCCCATGGTATCTCATTACATAGATAACCACCACTCCCCAGAAGATGTCCGATGGTTCATACTTGAAAAAATCCTCCCTACAGCAGGGCTCTGCTGTGAACAAGTCAGAAAAAAAAGAGAGGTTTACCATATCTTTATGTTTAACACTGTTGAGAATGGCCTAAACTCAGAAATTGCATGGGAACATGCTATTCTATGAAGGGGATCTTTATGATCAATATAGGCTAGGTAGTCATACGGGTGCCTGTACTTATAGGTCCATCTAAGCATATGTACACCAAATATGTAATTACCATCCATTCATGTTGTATAGAAATAGTAAATAAAACCTAGCGTCTAATTAATCATATTCCCAGCACTTCCTTGCAACATATATATAAGCATCTTTTCATTCCTGTCTTATATATAAGTTGTATAGGCACTCAACCAACTGCACCTGCGTGAAAAATATGTATAAGCAATACCAATCTCACCTATATGTAAATATATGTCACAGTTATCCAACTAACTGACCCATTTCTATTGAAATATCGACCGGGCGACACAGTAACCATTAATATCTCAGTATGAAATATATTGTGACAATTTCCATCGTCGCTATTAACTTTCAACTTGGATATGAAAATATCGCAAATTTTAAGAATTAATTTCCGTAACATATATAGGTAAAACTCATCTTATTTTCCTCAAAAACGAACATCTTCGTGATTTATATCATGAAAAAAACTATATATCCAGTCCGCTCTCTATGTCTTATATCTAGCGCCCCTGTGCCATGATTTTAAAGATATCCTGGCAGTCCGTCGTCTATTACGCATCCCAGGCACTTTCCATCATCGTCATACAAACGCGACTTTAGTCCAGTCTCTATGTCGAGCGCCTGAACCTTTTTTGAGTTAACGAAGACAGACTATATAAAGATGGCGCGTGCTTAACGCCGAATGTTTGCATCCAGCCATCAGTTACGCACCACGCCGGATCCGCCGCGATGTGGCTCTGAAAGCCAAACACCGAGAGGCTCTCGATCGGATAACAGAATTATAAAACGGTAAGCATATTGCCCCGCAAGTGCGTCTCTCTATGAGAAAACTGCCTGATAGGCATTAACACATACCTTTGTCTTTAATTTAGTTCTAGAAATCGACCCTTTATTACGGAATCGAGCCTCTCTGCCGACTCGAAAATAGAACGCCTAGGTAATTATCTCTTACAGCTGTGCATCTCCATTGCGTTATATGATATATGGCACTAAGTTATGTGGTGCAATATACAGAACCAGTTAACCAGCAGGATAGCAATCTCTGCTCTTCTCCTTTTCCATCACGTTATATATAATGTAAGGTTGAGCAACATGGAATCGGATAGAGAACTGGAGATTATCTAGAGAAACCGCGTTTTGGTTTGTCAGTACACTTATGGTTATCGCATAGTATATAAAACCGAGATACCATACCAGGGCAGTCTAGGTGTATTGTATATATATCCTAACTCTGAAACACTCAGATATCCCTACAGCGCTCTGTTTTCTCATTTAATCTAGAGCACTTTCATCATAAGAAGAAAATAATTACAACGAGTATAACATAAACATATAGATGTCATCAGCGATATAAGACGATATCCTATGAAATACATACTACAAAGACAGGTATAGATCTCTAACCATAACTAACTTAAGACTATGATACAACACGTATCGTAACTATACTCATAGCAATCTGTGTTATTATTTATCTACAGAGCGATATCGGAACATCAATTCCAACTTCAGGACGGCTATTTAGAAACATTTCGGCATACTTTTAACCACGGTAGACCTTATAAGTCATGAGACCTCTACTTCTTGTATATAAGGCCCCTTTACATAAAGTTTTTATTATATTGCGCTCTCTTATTCTTCTATCTATAGGATGCGGAATTTTGACATAAACCTAGAAAACGCGACCATTAGAAAATTATAACTATCTGAAGACCACTTGTATTACATCCAAGTAAGTGAACTTCGTATGCATATATTATCCAGCCTAGTCAGTATGACAAACATGTAAGGCATAAACATGTAAGGAAAACAGTCTATGAGAAATCTTTTTGAAAATAAATGAGGTCCGTTTAATATAGATTAAGGAGAAAAGTCCATGAGAAACTGTTTTTGAATATAAGTGAGGTCCGTCCAATATGGATTAACCAAAACTTTACCACAAACGAGAAACTTAAGATCCTCTTCTTTTCTTTTTGTGCTTCCTTTCAGTGTTGCAATCAAGAGCTGGCGAATATTATAAATACCTTTTCTAGTTTACATATCAAGGTCTGGATACCTTTGGTTGCGTAAGTACATACACCAATTTGGCAAATAAATGCAATAAATTATGCGATATTACCCCCATACAAATTACCATTACAAATAATCTGATCAGTCTGCATCTATTTCTATTATGAAACATGAATGATGGTAAAATGAAATATAATCATGTTATTCAATGAATGAACTTAGAAACAGAGGAACATGTGGTGACAAATTGAGTTTTCATAACAAAATAATGCGAAACTAAAACAAGGCAAATGGAAGAATAAATAATGATCAAATGTTGAAGAACATGTATATAACAACTCGTCTTGTACATGCGAGGATATGATATAAGTATGAAATGCGTTTCAAATGTGGAGAGTATATAACTGTGGATCTTATCTTTGTCTAAACAAATGTACATATAACTGTTTGTTGGCTTGATGTAATATAGATAACTAAATGTGGTATATTGTCCAGTGCACTAAAGTGTCCAAGTCTCACCCGTAATATGTTTTTTTTTTAAATTTCAGAGCAATACACGGCCACCTGAGGAAGGCTACTTAGGCCGAAACGCGCGTTGTGAACCATCTTGCCGTATTGCTAACACCATCTGTTCTATTTTCATTCACTGTTTGTCTATAACTGTTTTTATAATTCATGTATGTGATTTATCAATTACTACCTGCTATGTAATAATATAAAAAAAAGAATTTTATACGTAACAAGAACACCAACAAAAGATATAAAAGAATCTTCTTGAAAAAAACTTTATAATAAATAAATGAAATAATATTTTTCTAAATTGGTTTGTGGGTGACTTTTTCACTTGAACACTGGGTATTGACAAACATATATATCATAATGTACATCATATAGTGTTTATAAGTTTTGAATTTACTTGGCTATAGACCGTTTCCAACCTAATGTCCAATGTACTTACACAATATGTGCGCAAGGTCACACAACAAAAGCATACCCTCTAAATCCCCTTTTGGCGG